>NC_056409.1:8755000-10005000 GCF_905147365.1 Aricia agestis | reverse complement strand
ATTGTATAATATACAAATTGTATGGAGGCGGAGCCCCGGCACGCTGAGCCCCGGCACGGCCTGTCTCAGTGTGCTCACTCCTTGAGGGCCTAAGTCAGGGCTTCCCAAACTTATTTGTACTTTTTGACGCCCTTGGGACTTTGCCATTTCTTTACGATGCCCCTCAACCCGACCTCAAAAATACTTTCTAATTTTAGAAATTAATTATCATAAAAGTTAAAACACAAAGATATTAAAGCCAGCAAGGCTGGCTAATGTGAAGGAGGCGCTTGCTTTTCTGAGTATAGCTTCTGAAACCGGGGATAGACTGCGCGGGATGTATGAAAGACATAATTGGGCGAGGCGTTTACTCGATTTGGTTGTGTTGACATGCGACGCCCCTGGGACAATGTTTCGACGCCCCGGGGCGTCGCGACGCACAGTTTGGGAAGCCCTGGCCTAAGTAATAAAAATAAATAAGTCCTGATATTTAGGTAACTTTGGAAATTAAAGCTTTGGTGTGTGATTTATTTTTGTGATTGTTCGTACAAAAATTGATATTTATCTAACTTAGGGGTTTTTGTGTATGTATTTTTTATGTTGTGACGTGTCTTAGGTGAAGAAGGCGAAGGAGCAGAAATGGTTCGAGCGGCTCTCCACGTCTTCAAAGTCGCCGGCTGACAGTAAGAGTAACGGCCCCTTACAGGTGTGAAGCTGGAAGTGACATGGCCGCACTAACTGGGCGAGGGACGCTTGTAAACATTGACCTTTCTGAACGAAACCATTTCACTTGCCGTTTGAGAGGACCTAAATTGTTCGAGGTTACTTTGTAGCCTACAGGGTAACCAGTAACCACTGCTTGACCAACAAGTAACAACATTGCAAAGTGGGTGCTCCATTATCTTTGCCATGCAGACTGCAGTGTTGTTTGGAAGACTGGAACTAGAAGCACATACAAAATTTAAACATGCCCTGGCGCGCACTAGCGGCCAAACCGCAGCGGCCAGGTCGCGACGGCCATCGAAATAATCACCTTAGTATGAAACCGCCATAGACCACGCGCCACTGGCCGCTCGGCGGTGTGTGGCCGCTGGTCGTGTTGCGGCCTGGTGCGCGCGCCACACCATACTTTCGATGGCCGCCGCGACCTGGCCGCTAGTGCGCGCCCAGGCTGTATTAACGCATCTAGTTAGAGAGATCGACTTATAATGCAGAAAATTTTCTGAATGCAACATTTTCTGTGATTGAAATTACAGGTGCTGGTAGTTTCATCATCAGTGTGTTATTTTTGATGTTTAATTACATCGAAAATCGAAATGGTTCCAAGCGTTACTGGATATATTTCCTTATTTGGATGAATGAATACTTCGTATGCAAATTACTAATCTCACCCTGAACGGTTTAGTGACACAAGATAAGTGGGATAATTGTTCAGAAAGGTCATTGTCTCGCTACATCGGATTAGTCATCGCTTTCAGACGTTTTCATTATTCACTGATGAGCCATTATTGTAATTACGGTGGTGGTGTAGTTGTACTAGATTAACTACATGATTCACATAGGGGAAATGATGCCCACAAAACCATGAAACGCTTCTCACGTCACGTAGGGAATTGGTGAAAAAATATCTATTGTGCTCTACAATGTACAATTGTATATATTATACTTTAAGGCCTGATTACCTAGTAGAGTGGCGAGACGGTGGCCGAAAGCACCGAGTGCTCGGCCGAGAGCTTCGCCAGAGAGGGGCTCGCCACTCTACTAGATAGATGTGATCAAGGCGTAAGTGTCAGAAAATCACAGTTAACAATTTATTCACTAACGACATTTTTCTGATAGACATAATAGATGCTAGCTCGTATAATTACTTATTATAACTCTTATAAGTTATAATATAATATATAGGTATTTTGGAAACCATCATACCAAAAACAACGTAGAGTTGTCTTTATGCCATCAACTGAATATCTAACATTCGATAAATTATGAATAGTGTAAACTGTAAGTAATGTATTTTTATATCTTTGCATCACTTTCGCGTTTAGATAACCTTAACGATAGCTGATAATAACATAGATTTCGGTGGCATTGAATTATCGGCAGTGCAAACTACGACTAATAAATAACAACTATATTTTTATAAGTAACTAGATGACGCCCGCAACTCCGTTGCGCCAAAATTCGTTTATCGCGGAGGAACCGTACATTTTTTCGGGATAAAAAGTATCCTATGTCCTTTCTCGGGTCTCAAAGTATCCCCATACAAAATTTCATCAAAATTGGTTCAGCGGTTTGGGCGTGAAGAGGTAACAGACAGGCAGATAGACACACTTTCGCATTTATAATATTAGTATGGATGGTGTTGGTATCATGTATCATTGATATTATGTAAAAACTGACATATATCACACAGGAGCAGACTATTACCAATCCTACCTGCTGTCCTAACATTAGTTTTAGAGTAGATTGTTTTCTAAGCAGTTCCACTTTTTGAAATCCGTTATCCTTTAAGAGGAGTCCACACCACCGTTTTTCCATACAAACCTAGTCCCCTGTTTCCTCCCTGGATAATGCCGGTAGAGTTATGATTTTTTTCCTGAATATCTACGGCCACTAGTAGCATGTATCTATGTTTTCTTTTTTTTCATAATTTTATTAAGTATTAAAAAAGATAAGAACGTCCAAAAACCCAAAAAAATGGCCAGGTTTTTCTCTGTGTTCAAACACCCAGAAAACAAA
Organism: Aricia agestis; assembly: GCF_905147365.1. Classification (NCBI taxonomy): domain Eukaryota; kingdom Metazoa; phylum Arthropoda; class Insecta; order Lepidoptera; family Lycaenidae; genus Aricia; species Aricia agestis. The sequence continues at coordinate 10,002,282 of NC_056409.1, read as the reverse complement.
ACTGTCTAAAATATATACAAAAAAATAAAACATCTAAGGAACACAGCTCAAGCCTTGCTTTAATTCTTAATGAAAAAAGTACTTAAATCGGTTAAGCTTTGGAGAAGGAATCAGCGGACAACGATTCGAAGATTTTCTGTTCTTTTATTAGAACTTTTGTCGTGTTGTCTCTATCGCGCTCTGCGGTGGGAGACTTGAGATTGGTGATTGGTGACAGCAATACATTTTCAAATACCTATTTTCAATTTCTCTCGGCCCTGATGTATCCTCTTAAAAAGTCCCTTCACATCATTAATTCTTAATTGGAACAATATTAATACATGTTTTTTATAGGTGGTGAAAGTTTGGCCAGATCGAGGGGCGATCCAGGTGTACAATCCCAAGGGCCAGGACAAGCTGTTCACATACGATGCCGCCTACGACTGCACAGCTGACACACAGACTATCTACGATGAAATGGTAAGCCTTAAGACATGTCTTATACTCCTGCTTTAAAAAAAAATACAATTTTAAAAAATATAGTGGCAGCGGTCCACCGCTGCCACTATATTTTTTAAAATGATTCCAATCAATAACATATTTCAATATTATCTATCTACTGTAGAAAGAAGCTCTAGTTCTACTCTAGTAATAACAATATGTAATAAACCGATTATGTACGAACGCCCACTTGTTATCCATACTAATATTATAAATGCGAAAGTATCTCTGTCTGTCTGTCTGTCTGTCTGTCTTGCTTTCACGCCAAAACTACTGAACCGATTGCAATGAAATTTTGTATACAGTTATTCTAGAGTCTGAGAAAGGACATAGGCTACATTTTGATGTGGGAAAATATCTTATTTCCATGAAAATATCGATGAAAATGAATTCGCATTGCGCGTGGCCAGCGCTCATCCCGGGGTCCTGGGTTCGAGTCCCGCAGGCGGAACAAAAAGTTTTCAATGTTCCTGGGTCTTGGATGTGTATTAAAATAAAATTTCAAAAATCTTAAACATATTTTATGTATAATATTATAAAAAATCCAGAAATATATCGATGGAATGAACATTTTAGTTCTAATACGATTCAACAGATGGCGTTTTATTTTTTACTTTATTGTAACATAGAACTAATCATACTTATTAGTTAGTATGTTTTTGTTTATAGTTTTTAATACGTTAGAATATTATGTTTAATAATATTATCACTTGGTATAATAATAATCAATCTATCTTATCTTATGTAGAACTCCTACTGCATTTCTAATCCATACTATCCATACTAATATAATATTTTAAATGCAAAAGTATCTCTGTCTGTCTGTCTGTCTGTCTGTCTGGCTGTCTGTCTGTCTGTCTTGCTTTCATGCCAAAACTACTGAACCGATTGCAATGAAATTTTGTATACAGTTATTCTAGAGTCTGAGAAAGGACATAGGCTACATTTTGATGTGGGAAAATATCTTATTTCCATGAAAATATCGATGAAAATGAATTCGCATTGCGCGTGGCCAGCGCTCATCCCGGGGGTCCTGGGTTCGAGTCCCGCAGGCGGAACAAAAAGTTTTCAATGTGCCTGGGTCTTGGATGTGTATTAAAATAAAATTTCAAAAATCTTAAACATATTTTATGTATAATATTATAAAAAATCCAGAAATATATCGATGGAATGAACATTTTAGTTCTAATACGATTCGACAGATGGCGTTTTATTTTTTTACTTTATTGTAACACTAGCTGTTGCCCGCGACTTCGTCCGCGTGGACTTTAGTTTATAGCGCGCGGTGTCAACAAAATTTGTGTCAAATTTAAAAACTTTTTAAAACCCTGGTAAGTGCTTCCGGTGTAGCGCGGCCCTTAATTAATCAAAATACCCAAAAACAGCTATGCAGTGTGCACATAATCCATACTAATATTATAAATGCGAAAGTATCTCTGTCTGTCTGTCTGTCTGTCAGTCTCGCTTTCACGCCAAATTGTTCCGCCTGCGGGACTCGAACCCAGGACCCCCGGGATGAGCGCTGGCCACGCGCAATGCGAATTCATTTTCATCGAAATTTTCATGGAAATAAGATATTTTCCCACATCAAAATGTAGCCTATGTCCTTTCTCAGACTCTAGAATAACTGTATACAAAATTTCATTGCAATCGGTTCAGTAGTTTTGGCGTGAAAGCAAGACAGACAGACAGACAGAGATACTTTCGCATTTATAATATTAGTATGGATAGTATGGATTAGAAATGCAGTAGGAGTTCTACATAAGATAAGATAGATTGATTATTATTATACCAAGTGATAATATTATTAAACATAATATTCTAACGTATTAAAAACTATAAACAAAAACATACTAACTAATAAGTATGATTAGTTCTATCCATACTAATATTATAAATGCGAAAGTATCTCTGTCTGTCTGTCTGTCTGTCTGTCTGTCTGTCTGTCTGTCTTGCTTTCACGCCAAAACTACTGAACCGATTGCAATGAAATTTTGTATACAGTTATTCTAGAGTCTGAGAAAGGACATAGGCTACATTTTGATGTGGGAAAATATCTTATTTCCAAGAAAATATCGATGAAAATGAATTCGCATTGCGCGTGGCCAGCGCTCATCCCGGGGGTCCTGGGTTCGAGTCCCGCAGGCGGAACAAAAAGTTTTCAATGTGCCTGGGTCTTGGATGTGTATTAAAATAAAATTTCAAAAATCTTAAACATATTTTATGTATAATATTATAAAAAATCCAGAAATATATCGATGGAATGAACATTTTAGTTCTAATACGATTCGACAGATGGCGTTTTATTTTTTTACTTTATTGTAACACTAGCTGTTGCCCGCGACTTCGTCCGCGTGGACTTTAGTTTATAGCGCGCGGTGTCAACAAAATTTGTGTCAAATTTAAAAACTTTTTAAAACCCTGGTAAGTGCTTCCGGTGTAGCGCGGCCCTTAATTAATCAAAATACCCAAAAACAGCTATGCAGTGTGCACATAATCCATACTAATATTATAAATGCGAAAGTATCTCTGTCTGTCTGTCTGTCAGTCAGTCTCGCTTTCACGCCAAATTGTTCCGCCTGCGGGACTCGAACCCAGGACCCCCGGGATGAGCGCTGGCCACGCGCAATGCGAATTCATTTTCATCGAAATTTTCATGGAAATAAGATATTTTCCCACATCAAAATGTAGCCTATGTCCTTTCTCAGACTCTAGAATAACTGTATACAAAATTTCATTGCAATCGGTTCAGTAGTTTTGGCGTGAAAGCAAGACAGACAGACAGACAGACAGACAGACAGACAGAGATACTTTCGCATTTATAATATTAGTATGGATAGTATGGATTAGAAATGCAGTAGGAGTTCTACATAAGATAAGATAGATTGATTATTATTATACCAAGTGATAATATTATTAAACATAATATTCTAACGTATTAAAAACTATAAACAAAAACATACTAACTAATAAGTATGATTAGTTCTATGTTACAATAAAGTAAAAAATAAAACGCCATCTGTTGAATCGTATTAGAACTAAAATGTTCATTCCATCGATATATTTCTGGATTTTTTATAATATTATACATAAAATATGTTTAAGATTTTTGAAATTTTATTTTAATACACATCCAAGACCCAGGAACATTGAAAACTTTTTGTTCCGCCTGCGGGACTCGAACCCAGGACCCCCGGGATGAGCGCTGGCCACGCGCAATGCGAATTCATTTTCATCGATATTTCCATGGAAATAAGATATTTTCCCACATCAAAATGTAGCCTATGTCCTTTCTCAGACTCTAGAATAACTGTATACAAAATTTCATTGCAATCGGTTCAGTAGTTTTGGCGTGAAAGCAAGACAGACAGACAGACAGACAGACAGACAGACAGACAGAGATACTTTCGCATTTATAATATTAGTATGGATAGTATGGATTAGAAATGCAGTAGGAGTTCTACATAAGATAGATTGATTATTATTATACCAAGTGATAATATTATTAAACATAATATTCTAACGTATTAAAAACTATAAACAAAAACATACTAACTAATAAGTATGATTAGTTCTATGTTACAATAAAGTAAAAAATAAAACGTCATCTGTTGAATCGTATTAGAACTAAAATGTTCATTCCATCGATATATTTCTGGATTTTTTATAATATTATACATAAAATATGTTTAAGATTTTTGAAATTTTATTTTAATACACATCCAAGACCCAGGAACATTGAAAACTTTTTGTTCCGCCTGCGGGACTCGAACCCAGGACCCCCGGGATGAGCGCTGGCCACGCGCAATGCGAATTCATTTTCATCGATATTTTCTTGGAAATAAGATATTTTCCCACATCAAAATGTAGCCTATGTCCTTTCTCAGACTCTAGAATAACTGTATACAAAATTTCATTGCAATCGGTTCAGTAGTTTTGGCGTGAAAGCAAGACAGACAGACAGACAGACAGACAGACAGAGATACTTTCGCATTTATAATATTAGTATGGATAGAACTAATCATACTTATTAGTTAGTATGTTTTTGTTTATAGTTTTTAATACGTTAGAATATTATGTTTAATAATATTATCACTTGGTATAATAATAATCAATCTATCTTATCTTATGTAGAACTCCTACTGCATTTCTAATCCATACTATCCATACTAATATTATAAATGCGAAAGTATCTCTGTCTGTCTGTCTGTCTTGCTTTCACGCCAAAACTACTGAACCGATTGCAATGAAATTTTGTATACAGTTATTCTAGAGTCTGAGAAAGGACATAGGCTACATTTTGATGTGGGAAAATATCTTATTTCCATGAAAATTTCGATGAAAATGAATTCGCATTGCGCGTGGCCAGCGCTCATCCCGGGGGTCCTGGGTTCGAGTCCCGCAGGCGGAACAATTTGGCGTGAAAGCGAGACTGACAGACAGACAGACAGACAGAGATACTTTCGCATTTATAATATTAGTATGGATTATGTGCACACTGCGTAGCTGTTTTTGGGTATTTTGATTAATTAAGGGCCGCGCTACACCGGAAGCACTTACCAGGGTTTTAAAAAGTTTTTAAATTTGACACAAATTTTGTTGACACCGCGCGCTATAAACTAAAGTCCACGCGGACGAAGTCGCGGGCAACAGCTAGTAATATAATATAGGAAGAGATCTGAAAAATAATTCTGAGGTGATGTGCGAATCATTCACACTTCGGCCATGACATTTTCAGACAGATTCTAGGCTCAGAGCATCAAATTAGATAATTCTCTTCCTCTTAGTTGTAGCAGCTTTTAAAATTTGATTTGTACACTTTTTACATCTGCATAAAATATCACACAGAATGGTCCTAAATTTAACAATGATCAATTTCTAAGTAGCTAGGTCGAAAATAGAACTGACGAAAATCGTATGAGTATTCTCTGAAACTAGAAACAGTTTATAATTCAACTGCCAAATGCAAAGACTAAAAATATTTTAAATTATTTAAATTGAAAACGTTCATCACCTACTAACAAAATTATGTTCTTACAATGACAAAAACGTGTGATAATTTATTTAATACATTATGTAGATTTGCCATGACTAAACCTTAACATAACAGATGAAGAGCACATTAAAATGCATTTTTGGCGATTGCTTAGCTTAGCCTTAAATCAATCGGCAAACGGCTTCCTACGCGGATCACTTCGTCATTCCTGAATCTGCATCAAATCCAATTCTCTGTTGAGTCAGCAAGTGGGCGACAGGTAGAAATATGGGAAGGAAAATATTTTGGCAATGTAATAATCGCGGAAGAGACAATGCTTCTGAAATACGATTAGTTTATGTGAACTAAAATATGGTAAGAAAAGAGGATATAAATTGTGAAATTCATTATAATATTATTAATCATCACAATTCAATCATCACACTTTAATGCATGATACATTCAAGTTCTATGTTTTCACAATCAAAATTCAAAATCACCATGTAAACTTCATTTCAAAGACATAATAAAGGTAGGTATTTCCAATATACACACAATACAAATTGTAAATTGTTCATACGCCCAGGTCTTATATTTAGACACTGTTCAGCCTTGTAAAAATAAACTAGAAGTGAGTATTGATTCTAAACTACTGAAGTAATACGAAGGTCAGACGGTTAAGTATTCAATCGATTACATTTGCCACTTAATTTTTTATGAAGCACGTCACTAGATACGTGTAGCAAACTGGATAATATTAGCTTAACCTGATTTTTTTAAGTACTCACTATTGAGGTGAATGTTGTGAAAAACATCGATTTTAATTCAGTAGATGATAAAATATTATGTGGCGTACCTGTTTCTGAAAGAATTTTACTGATATTACTTTCAATAGATCACACTGAGGTTTTACTACAAGACAATGCTATTGTAAGAATCGTAAACATTTACGAAGCGAACTAATAACACGATTCACGAGTAGGTCAATAATATTACGTGCAATATAATGCAGTCACGAAACATTAAAAACGTTCCAAGTTTATCAATGAAATTGTAGAATCTTGTAGTTTTATTCCAAGTCAAATATCTAATGAGCTTAAAAAACTACTTCAACTTTCAACTGAACAAAAACTGCAACTTTGAGATTTACTTGAAGATTGTGATTCGAATTTCAATAGAAACAAAACTTTTTTAATACAGATTAGTGTGATTTTTAATCCTTTTGGATTTAGGGTCCTCTTCATAGTCTAGTGAATAAACGGCTGACGATTCAGATGGTAAAATAAAATATACATTGATAAAATGAATTCAGGAAGAACAAAACAGCTGTAATGTTCACTATAAGACTGAAATGTATTCCATGGCTGATTTGATCGCTGGAGTTGCTGGGTGAACTAACATATCCAGTACTAAGAAATATAAATTAGACGATAAATGAATCTGTTCAGGTTCCAGATATTAGTATTTTGTGACTCATGTTTATGATTTACGCTGGGACATGTTTTGCAGTGCTCGGTCCAAGAAAAACAATATTTCCATGTAATATTATTGCCTTTTGTTCGTTCAATGCTATGACCGCAACGAAAGAGTTGTCAATTGGGTTATAACTTATTAACAATGTATCGAACGCGGTCACTTCCTAAGTAATAAAGTTGGCACCATGAAGTTTATATAATGGCAAACGCGATAAAAGTCGGTTCAACATTCCTACAATGCAACTTGCATGCACTTTACTGATTGAATACCGATATTTTCAACTGGTTATTTCATTTTCCATTTCCATTATATTTGCATCATATTAGATTTGAAAGATTTAAGCTCTTTTTCTGAATTTCATTGTCGAAGTGGTTTTAAAACTTTAGTCAAGGCATGATAATATATCGACTACAAGATCATAGTCATTAATAAATAATGATGGTTTCCTCAATTATTTTCAACAATTATTATACATATAATAATCGTACTTATGTGATTCCACTGTTCTAGCGCGACAGTGAGTCAAGGTTGTGCGCACACGCTGAGCTTTGTTGACGTCACCCGCGCGTGCCATCTCCCCGATTTAGCGAGTACTGGATCTTTGCACTCTACTGGATGTTTGCACATTTCTATTTCCCTTCACGACAAATCATATCAAGCCGTTGTTCACAACCATTTAAACTTCTGTTCATTATTGTATCAAGAATGCAATTGGGAATTTCTGTAACAGAGCTGGTAATTCTTCGATTACATGTCTGAAGTGGGGTAAATTATAATGGAAACTCGACATGAATCCTGTTTGTGGAATGATTTTATAGGGTCCTTGAAACTGTAAGTGGCTACATTTTGAAACCCGGGCCATGATAATAAACATGATATGGACTGATGAATACTGAGGGGCTAAATTATTATGCTTTTGCGTGCATAAACTAGGCCAGCGTCTCCCTAGTCCTGAGTACTCCTGAGTGTATCCAGGTCAATTGCGTCATCAGGTTGATGAGGACTTGAAATATTTATGTACATTCTGAAGCCGTAACCTTTTCAGGTGGTTGGGTTCAGTTCGTTAAAATTAACAATACAATTATTACAATGACCTCGCAAAATAACGACCATGTTGTTCGGTATTGGATGTTCAAAGAACCCAAAACGTTTAAATTTTGAATAAACGTGGATTTAAAATTCAAGAAGATATTAAGTATAGAAGTAATAAATCTTATTATTAAACCTCGATTTTATCTTGATTTAATTTATGCCTTGATTCTTAACTTACAATATAATATTATGTTTGTAGGTACGTTGCAGCTTGTAGCTACAGTAGTCGTGTGTGTCGCGCATATCTATACTTATAATAAAACTGTTAAAATTGTATCAATGGAAACAGTTTAGTTATTGCATAATATGTAACATAATAATTAACTATATTATGAAGATTATTTAAAGCCACAATGCATCGATACAAAGTACCTGATTATGAAAATAATCAAAATGCAATTAAATATTTTATAGGAGTAAATTTTACTGACACGGGCTCATAAAATTATTGTTTAAAGTTTAAACCTTGCCCTGGTTTAGGATTATCGTATTAAAAGTTAAAACATCAGTCATGTAAATTGTAAAACAGAAGTCTCAACTCTATTATGGGATTTCCTTTACATAATTTATAAATTTTCTGAAATACTTAGATTAAAATATCGATCATTGTTTTTAACATCGACTCATTATATTCTTCTAAAAGTATGAGACTATTTTATATTGATGTCTTTTGATTTAGATCTAGAGAAGGAATTTGATCATGCACCTGAGTAACTATCCAATTGTTTATTTCTAGGTCCGTCCGCTGGTCGCTTCCGTCCTGGACGGGTTCAATGGATGTGTGTTTGCCTACGGGCAAACCGGCACAGGCAAAACCCACACTATGGAGGGTTCCAATGAGCACGAGGGAATCATACCACGTGCCTTCCGCCACATATGGGCCCACATAGAGAACAACGCCTCGCCGGACGTCACCCACCTGGTTTCCTGCTCCTACGTGGAGCTGTACTTAGAAGATGTAAGGGATCTCCTCTCCAAAGACTGCAAAAAACTTACCATTAGAGGACAGGTATGTACTTTAAAGCATATAATTTAAAATACTATTTTAGTTTTGTTTTATCGTAACTATTATGAGTTTTTTCCTTACCTATCACGATAGGTACACGATAGGTGCATAATATTATCTGCACATAAGTAATGTTCTGATAACAAATCAATGACTTTAGTAAATGATAACAAATATACACAAATGTATTATTTAAAGTAGGACGAAAGTCTTTGAAGATTTCGAACTACAATAATGATCAATTCGAAATTCATACAAGATGTTTTTTGTTTGCAAAAAATGCAAATGTCACTAATATACCCTGCAGCTATAGTTTCGAATTAACTGTAGTTTTCAAATATGCAATTAATTTAGTTTTAACACATACTTCACTATAATTATGCCTAATCTACCGTCATTGTTTGTTTGTAATTGGCTTTTCCTTCATTCAAAACTAAAACTTTGTCGCGGTGACGTGACATACAACAATTATTAGTTAATTTGGCTCTATTCCAGACGCGTGGTATCCTTGATGAATATTGATCCGAGTATTGTTACGTTCATTCATAAAATATAACTAGTATAGGGCGTTAACGCAATACGTGTAATGACGTCACTGAAGATCGATTGTATTGGCTTTGTAATGCAGATTTGATAGAAGCAAGTGAAATAAGGTCATAACTCATAACTAGTCATAAGTCATACTAGCTATTTGACCGAGCTTTGCTTGGTATTCGATAAAACACGAATAAAATTACATTTTCTAAAAATGATTCCTAGCTAGATCGATTTATCGCCCCCGAAATCCCCCCTATATACAAATATTTCATGAAAATCGTTGGAGCCGATTCCGAGATTCCAATTATATATATACAAGAATTGCTCGTTTAAAGATATAAGATTAAGTCATAACTCATAGGTAAAAATATTTTTTTTAAGTGAAAATTTTGACCCCTACAGTATGGCTATTGCTCTTATCCTCTCCGTGAAGATTTTCAGTCTCTTTTTTTTTAAATATTACAACAAAAACTAAGATTGAATCCTTGAGCCACAAAATATACTTATTTCATTAATTCCACTTATCAGAATTATCTTTATCGATTACTTTTAGTACGCAAATGATAATATTATGTGGATTGTGTATTATTTATCTGCTTCGTCCATTGTCCCTTGTACAGTTTAGATACTCTTCTCTAAATTCCTGTTCGTTAAAAATGTTATTTTCCTAATCTTAATATTTTTTATGCATTTGCTTGTGTTGATTTGTTTAACGGAATATTTTTTTTTCAGTTTCAGAATTTTAATTGTAGTATTTGAGAGACCTTGAAAAACGGAATTCAATATGAAGGTCAATTTAAAACCTAACATTGGCCTACATCCAAATGTACCCACATTGCTGGCAATCCAATATTTGCCTTATTTTTGGAACGAAATGAGACTTACATTTTTTCGTCAAAGTTGGCAGAGATTGAAAGAAAATTAATATTACGACTTCATTTTACTGCCTATTTTGCTTCTGTGCCTACCTAAGCCTGCTGTGATAAATCGATATACTTAGTCGTTATGTATTACGCTAGTATCTGGGAAGCCTCTTCTATTGATAGTTCGACGTTCCTTGAGCGTAGCGGTCCGGTCGTTCTGAATAATCTGAATTGTTTTGTGTTTTATCGTGTGTAATTGAAGACTATGAATGGATTGTAATAATGACTGTACAACATCATCTGAAGCCTCGTGTGGTATCCAATGCCTAATAGTCATTAATTAAAATGACATCTTCAGTAAGAGTCATAGTGGTTAGTATGGATGACCTTTTCACAAGATCAATGAAAGATACATTTTGATGGTGTTCAACAGACAATCAGCATTCAGAATATATTCAAAGTCAATTTAGTGTTGTCAGCAGTAGTGAGTAATCAGACCATCACATGCTACCAAGGCCGGCTAAATGCTGAATAGAAAAAGTAGTGTACAGTACAGACTACCTATTATGGTTATTGTACTTCTAATGACTTTACTATTATGTTTTGAAATTTGTCGGTCAATGAAAATTATGACCTTAGACTTAGTTTTGCAACAGAAAAAAAAAATTTGCTACAATTGCAGATAATGTGGTTTTAAAAACATAATAAAAGTGATATTATTCTTGATCTAATAAATTACACAACTAAAAATTAGTAAACACTAGATTAGCAACCATAGCAATTGTTGATAGTCGTCTACAGAAAATAACAATAATCAAAGAGCCTACACTTAATTAAGCCAAACATTCGTATGTTTCACCTCATATTCTGTTAATGCAAAAACTATTTTATAACATAAATTACATACTATGGTATTTAATTGCGAACAGTATTAATAAATAATGCATCATTAACATTATAATGCTAGTTGGTACTAATTACAAAAACAGGTGAATCAGTGCAAACAACGTGCACAGCGCCGAGACGCCAATCGACGCGACGTAGCGACTACATTGTGTCGCGCCTGGCGAGTGGCGACTGGTGTCTAGGCTAGGCTTTATCTCTTTGTTTATCTACTACCGCTTGTGTACAAGCTAGAATCTCTTGTCCCCTCTGAAAGTCCTCTAGAATATGTTCAAGTCCTATTTTTTGATGGTAGCTAATGGTAATAACTAATAATAACCCAATACTCAAGTTGCACTAACTATTGAGTTTTTTTTAATTTTAGTAATAATATTATTATCCTTTGTGGTAGAACAGCATTTTATTCAATTATCATTAATTTATTTAGAACAAGTTTTTACTACACATCCTAGACTGAACATGTTTTTGGTCAAATATAGGTATAGTAACTTTGACATTTTTAATGCAAATTAAAAAGTGTTTCATCAAAATAATCGACATTTAAAAATGTTTTTATGTCTATGAATAATAATAATACATAATAATATTAATTTAATTAGTAATAATTTTAAGAAATCTTTTCGGTCACTCAAGTATTTAGGTAGACGATTCTATTGTTAGAGATTAGAGGCAAACCAATGCATCTGTAGCCACGAACATGTCCTTACACCAAATTGAGTCAAATCTTTTTTTCTCAGGAATTAAACGGGTTCTATATACCGGAGATGACGTCTGTAGTCTGTAAATCCGCTGCCGAGATGGTTCGAGCTATGCGGGCAGGCAACCGCAACAGAGCCTCCGGCAGAACAGACATGAACGAGCATTCCTCCAGAAGTCATGCTGTGTTCCTGGTAACCGTGGAGACAGCCCACCGAGCTACCAATAGGATAAGGTGAGTCTTAAATAACGCCGTCTAAAGTAATAGGAGCCAAGAAAAACAATAACGCAACAATAAATCATCAGGAATTAGCAATATGTGGGGGGCTTATAAAGCGTTTGGTGTCCATCATTGATCTAGCCGTGAAAATTTTACCTTTGAGGTAATTATTGATCTAAATTGTAGTCCGCGCCCGTCTCGAAAAGTGAATTCATCACACTGATATCATCAAATCATGTTCAGGGTTAACCGTATAATAATCAGGTACAAATTTTGCAAATTGTTACCTCTTTTGTTGAAAAAAAATAAACAATACTTATTTTTAAGAACCCTAAAAACAATGAAACAGATAGGCTAGGTGCAGGTAAACGCAAGAACGACATTTTACTTACAATATTGCGTCTTGCATAATATAAATATTTATTTGCAACGAATAATAAAGAATTCATAATAATATTTACGCAGGACTGAAGTACCTAAGGTAATTCACGCACATGTAAGGTTTCTTTTTATAATAGCACTATGCCTAGGCACAAACATCTATTTGCTGACTGCTGTTTCTATCGAATTAAAAACAGGTCACCGGAAAGGTGAACAACTGAATAATGGTAATCCTGTCATAAAAACTTTGAGTCTTTAAAAAAGACCTGGTAAATCTAAACCTGTGGAATTGTGATATTTATAGATGGGTATTCCCGGGCGTAATGGCATTTTTTGGCATATATCCATCTATCTATATGGGAAAATACCCAGGCGTTAGGCAGATAAGGACATTTATATGAGCATTTTCCTCATCTCTGGTGGTATTGAGAGACGAAAAATTGCAATATTTTCGTCCAGCTATAATGAGTCCATCCTTGTGGAGTCATCTTTTTAAGTGGTGACGCACTGCTCAGTCCATATCGAAGACAATATTCTGGTATCGTGATTCTCTCTTACAGAACGTGTCCACTTGCTCAATCGGTTCTATAATTGGTTCTTTTATAATTTTTTGTAGTGACCAAAATGCGGCCAGCGACCGTAACGTGCGTCCAAAGTGATTACTGTTTCAGGTAAAGTGTTTTTATCAATGCACTTCTACTTTGTGAGGTGCAAAACTATTTATATATTCTTGTGTAAGAATTGTGAGGTACAGTACCTACCCAGAATAATAAACAAGAAATTTTAAGCAGACTTAAAATATAGGAACGTTTTGGAATCTGTTTTTGCAATATTCTATACAGTATTCATTGACGAGATGCTTCTTTGCCCCTTTATATTCAACAAGTACGTTTCTAATAGGAAGACCGAATAAGGTCATGAAAGCATTTAAAATTTATTGATTAGTTCCTCTTTTTCTAATCTCATCATATCTTTAAACGAGCAATTCTTGTATATATATATATATATACAGTGTGTAACAAAAATAAGTGATAATACTTATTTTTAGGGTGTGTATGTGTTCCTTATAGAGAGTTCACAGTGAAAGTAGCAGCGCTGAAAGAAGAAAAATTTTTTCACTTTTGTATGGGCAAGGGCCCGAGCGTCACGAGTTTCCCCATACAAAACTGAAAGTAAAGTATTATCACTTGTTTTTGTTACACCCTGTATATATATCTCGGAATCGGCTCCAACGATCTTCATGAAATTTAGTATATAGGGGGTTTCGGGAGCGATAAATCGATCTAGCTAGGAATAATTTCTAGAAAATGTCATTTTCATCGGATACCGAGCAAAGCTCGGTCAAACAGCTAGTACATAGTAAAAAACGATACATCCTATTTGAGTAAAAAACTTAATAGCTGGTCATTAGGACCACATCATTAAGATGTGTTTAGCACACTCATTATTACCTAGTTTAAGACAAAAACAAATAATTATAGAAGGTAATCATAAGAATATTGGCTAAGTACCCTAAGACTTTCTAATAGTTTTCCATTTATATAATGCTTCATATAAATTAAATAAAACAGCAATAAAATTAAACGCTTATGGTAAAGACTATTAATTGAAACTTAACACGGGATCTTACGGGATCAAAGTTTCATTGATTAAGCACTAGTCAATCAATTTATTTGTGATTTTATATGATCATGCGACTTTGTAACACCTATTCGGCGGTTTTGTATGACTCACATTAATCATTACCAGCTGTACGCTTTATTATGGCTCTCTGACCTCAATTCCTCACGCGGCTACAGGACATTTAAGGTATTATCCCATCGATAACTAGACTAAGGTTAACCATGTGATGTGCAATTAGATAGATATCTAAAGAATCTTATAATATACTTTAAAAATAAAACTGAGGATTAAATGTTGTCTGTAACATTCGTTGGTCATTATTTTTATGTAAGGTCGAGAGTTACTTCTTTTGCAATACTGGGGCAACCTATTAAGACCATTTCGCATAAATGTGGAACAGTCAATACCTAAATGCTTTTGTTATTGTTCAACTGAGCAAGAAGGTAGGGATGGAAAGTTCTGGTTTTTCAGGCGTAATCAGGAAGATTAGCCAAGCGTGAACTGAAGGTTGCTCGTACAGCCTTCACGAAATTCATAATACGAGACGAAGAAAAAGTTCAAATATAAAAACCTACGCCAGACGTCAGTTTCTAATGTAATGATGAGTCACTCGTAATTACATGCGTGGCAATGAAAAATCACAATTCAAATAAAGAAAATACCACATGCGATATATTAATTAAGAATAACACAAAATGAATGGCAATGGTATAAAGGAAAATCTAAAGGAACTAGTGTGTCAGAGATATTAAGATAAAGCATAGGTATCTTCGATAGTTCCCTACAACTTGTAAGTAAGTGTAATAATTCAAGTAAATCCAATTAAAAATGTGTATTGTTATTGTTACAAACAACCTGTTTTCGCATAGGTCAGTACAATTAGTGGAAATAATTTAGATCTCTTGGGCACGAAACAGAGCTGTTACGTAAGTAGGCTTACTCTTCAAGTGCAGGCACATTTTATTTTATTCGTCTCACACCGTTGCCCAGTGATAAATAATAAAAAAAAAACAATGGAAAGTGTTGTACGTGAATCACGAAAAACAACTCGGATGTTTCTGTAATTGCTTATTGCATTACATTGCGTTCGCGATCTGTATCTTCTTTTTGTCCAACGCCAAATAAGAATTATTGCGATTTATTTGGATGACTTCAACATCAACAAGCCACTATCCTAATCATATTTTTTCTTTAACTTGGAAGTTCTATCGTCTTCCTCTTAAGCTCCTAGTTCCTTGGCGTAGTAAGATATTGTTCTCTCCTGTCCCGTTAATCTACCGACTACCTGCCCTTGCTTGAGAACCAGCTGTTTTTTGCGATACCATAGTATTAGCACCTACAGCCTTAGATACTTATTAAGACTTGTCACTTCCTACGCGTTTTGCGTCAAACACCGTACTTATAATTACTACCGGAGCCTCTACAAGGACTACGTTACGCATAGGACAATCGTCAATGACTTCGACGCTTTACTATCAGTGTGGGACTCACGGCTCACCCACATATTATATCAAATGTTTACTAACTTCCTTATGTGGTATTGTCGGTATAGCTGTCTGTATTCTGTGCCCTTAAGAAACGGGGTAAATGTTAGTCCATCTGATAGTTCTGCGGTCTGCCTAAATATGCTGAGAAATGGGGGCACCGTATTAAGTGCTTTATGGGATGATTTCTTAGGTTTTCAAGTCAGGTAAGGTATCATTAGAAAATCAAGAGTCCTAAGTAATATTGTAATAAGATTTAGGGAGGAATGTAAACTAGGCTCGGCCTAGGGTGGGATAACGTTATGTAGAATCCCTGAGGTATTTCCTCTTTGAGGAGTAATCTGAAAACTGTCCTAAATCACTTATAACTATTATTATTATAACATACTGTTTATTTGCAATTATTGAGCCATGACATGCAAGGTCAGTAAATATCAAAAGTGTGAATATTAACACATTGCTGATTTTCATTTCCTCAATCGGTCGAGTGTTTGCTGTAACGTATTTGTCTATTTGAGCTTGAGTCTCAATATTTGTGTTAGCTTCAAGATTTACTTTGGCTTGGTCATGAAGCCCATATAAAGCCGAAGGTCTAGATGATATCCGACTTATCATTGTTGTAAAAACATGATGACGAATTCAGTCATTGAATTTATGAGAGTAGGCGTGCTATAGCTAGGGATAAATGTACTTACAGATTTTATGATGTATATGTAGATGATAGCAAATAATTGTACATACATTTTATATTGAAGAGTCAAGGTACCGAAAAGCAAAACCAATTGAAATGCAATATTGAATAGTTGTTATTAAATTTTTATTAGGCAACCTCTTAAGAAATGTTTTATGAAGATTTCAATGCCATTTCAGCCACTTTGTACAAAATGGTAGCCTAAATATAAGTTTACGATTCATAACCTACATAACATCGATTCTTGTGTAGAAATAGTTTGTCCAGAAATCTTCAGCGCGTAATGCGTTTACAAAACAATAACAGTTTACGTAATACACCGTAAGATTCAAGATGTAAAACATGATTGTGATGCTTCAAGTGCCTAACAGCATAATGATCTTTTAAATGAAATAATACTACTATAATAAGATGTATAATTATTAATTAGGCTTATAGCATCATTCTGGTTTTGATAACATCGCTAATTAGGATTAGAATGTTTATGTAGTTTCATAATCTAGGTGATTCACTGTTTGTCTACAAGTACTGGAGGCGCGATGACCATTTCTTGTACCTACGTGTGTAATGCGTTATGCTCTAAATATTCAATTTGCTACAATTGCGTATAGGATGGGCTCTCGGACTGTCAGACTCATTGCCCGTTTCCGACAGGCCTTTGTAGGGTCCTCGGTGACTGTGTATATTGATCCTAATACTCATTTCCGTTGTAACAATATGTTTATGTAAATAGTGGTTAAGCAACCCACTAAGTTCAAGTTACGTTAACTGTTTAGTAATATCTGGTTCAAGCCTTGAACTTCAAGGTTTCTTTTTACTTCTTTTTGTGAGGGATAATGTTGGGGATTATTTTTCTACCTATTAGAGTCTAGCTAGACCTAAAATCTAGCTTACAAAAATTATAATAGACTTCTTGTATTCGACGGTGGCATATATTAAGTAGAATTCCTACCGTATAATATATTCATGCATTCATGATAACCATGCTCTCTTCTTTCCACGTGAAGGTCCTTTTGTCATTTCAGCCTTCAGGCTTCAGGCATCCTTTGAGTATGTCCTACGTAGCAGATTACATCCCTAATGTACTAAACTTTTAATTTGCAGAGTAGGCAAACTGAACCTAGTGGACTTGGCGGGCAGCGAGAGGCAGCGCAAAACTGGCGCGTCGGCGGACCGGCTGCGGGAAGCGTCGCGCATCAACCAGGCTCTCTCGTCTCTGGGCAACGTCATCTCGGCGCTGGCGGAGAACAGCCCCCATGTTCCGTACAGGTATTAAAACCTTAGTACTTAATAGCAGATATTGCCGACGACAGCTTAGCTGTGCTGTGGTGGAAGTTTTGCTTTCGATTAAGTATAATGACTAGTAAGTACGGTCGCGGAACACGTAAAAACTGATTTCACCTATCGAAATGCTATTTCGCGTTACTATAAGAGCCGAGATCGGTAAAATAAAAAGATTTAAAAAAAGATTTATGAATTATCTTATATATTTAAACGAGCAATTCTTGTTTCATGAAATTTAGTATATAGGGGGTTTCGTTTCAAATTCGTTCGAAAGAAAATCTACTGACTTTCAAACTAAACGTTTACGTAAGAAACCTACATTTTGAAAAATCTCACGTGAGATTTGGGGGGTTGTATAAAATGATGTATAAAATCTCACGAAATCTCACCAGGGGGTCAAAAAGTAAAAAAAAACACCACGTAATTTGTAGACGCCCCCAAACTGCTTTGTAGGCTTTATAGTCTCTGAGAAAAACGGTGGACAGAAAACGGACAGACGGATGGACAGACCGAAACTATAAGGGTTCCTTGTTGACTACGGAACCCTAAAAATGGAATGGCGAAATTCGTATGAGTAGATGGAGATCAAAAAGATAACATGAACAAAATGCTGTTACATTATGTTAATAAAAATTCTGTACATTGTATCATGCATGTTGTAGAATGACGAAAATTTTAGCACACTAGATAGGTTATAAAAATTAATTCTGCATGCAAGGTTGCTATTTCACTATTTGTAGAAAAATAAGCTTCTCAGTGGGAATTGGGAACATAATATTTTGCAATCATTAATAATTGCAATTTCTACATTTGAATGAAAGAATTGCAACAAATTTACTTGTTGAAATTGGAATCGGAACTATTTATAGTTGTGTGTAGGAGTTACTTTGTAATGAGAAACTTACAGGTTAAATAAACGTATTGCAACCTCACGGGGGCCG
The DNA here is from genome assembly GCF_905147365.1 of Aricia agestis. Lineage (NCBI taxonomy): Eukaryota > Metazoa > Arthropoda > Insecta > Lepidoptera > Lycaenidae > Aricia > Aricia agestis. The sequence continues at coordinate 9,983,630 of NC_056409.1, read as the reverse complement.
GGGCTTACGGGTTAAATGTTGCTATAATACTGCCACTCACTTCAACGAATCGAATCAAAATGCCAACGAAACTTCTAGCAGTTTAAAATTTCATGGTTGAATATAAGAATTGCAATTAATCAACTTAACTTATACCTAGTTAAAAGTAGTTAATATAACAAATACAGTCACTGCTAACTGGTTATATTTTAAATAATTACAATGAGTTATCTCGAATCAACTCACTGGTTGAACAAAGGAATTGCAATAAATCAAGTCACTGGTTGAACGTTGGAATTGCAATGAATCAACTCACTGGTTGAATGTTTGGATTGCAATAAATCAAGTCATTGGTTGAACATTGGAATCGCAACGATTCAAGTCACTGTAGTTAAATGTTGACATTGCAACGAATCAAGTCACTGCAGTTGAATGTTGGAATTGCAATGTATCAAGTCTCTAGTTTAATATTGACATTTGACATTACAATGAATCAAGTCAATGCCAACGGCATTGCAATGAATCAAGTCTCTGGTTGATCGTATATCAATATCAACTTACTGATTGAATGCGAGGATTGCAACGAATGTCGAATTATAAAACTTTTAAGTGTAAATATTGCTGTGAAACAGCAACATTTTTACGACTTTTTTTAATGTATTATGTATTTTGTTAAGCGGCACTAACACTCGGAATACGTCACATATCGAAAAGATACCGCCACGCCCAACATCACACAATGTTAGATTTAGGTAAACCGTATTTCACTGAAATGCTTTATATCTTCTGTACGACTAGAAATGTTTTTATCGGAATGGGCGAGTATTTAATGTAAATAATTAATCATAATATATTATGTTAACCATGGATATTTTAAAAGTCTTATCTTCATCTTGGCTTTAAGTGTATAGTAGCTTTAGTAGTACTTATTTAAGTGAGTTTAAAAGAAATATGTTCAGAACCAAATAAACAAATAATGTCCTCGTGTATGTAGTTATCATTATTATGCATTTATATATTTATTACTGTGATATGTACAGAAATTATTTTAGAAGTATTTATAAAACACAAAAGCAAAGTTTGTGGCACGCTTTTTGGTATTTGGTTTTTATTCTTTTTATCATAATAACATCATTTTTATTCAAATAATGATTGGTAAAAAAATTAAGACACAGGATTTCATCTCAATGAAATCGTGATATTTTCTTTACAGAGATTCAAAGCTTACGCGGATCCTTCAGGATTCTCTCGGTGGTAACAGCAAGACGATAATGATTGCTAACATCGGCCCAGCTTCATACAACTACGATGAAACTATAACGACCCTTAGATACGCCCATCGAGCTAAGGGTAAGTTATTTTTTTTAATAGAATATACTTAATAACTTATATATTACCCCTTTTATTTTTATTTTAAAAAAGGTAACGAAGGAATGGCTCGACTAAATTAAGCCTTATTTCTACAGCAATTAAGAACAAGCCGGTGCGGAACGAAGACCCGAAGGATGCGAAACTTCGGGAATACCAGGCGGAGATCGAGCGACTGCGGACCCTCATCGAGCGACGCAAGGCGGTCGAGCGCAAGAAACGCACGCCCAAGCCCGCTAAAGCGCCGCGATCCGCCTCCAACGGTTTGTCTATGACTTACTTCCAAATTTAAAAAATTGGAACACTTTGTTTTTAACAAACACAGGCAATAAATTAATGTTGCCAGTAAAAGAAATGCTGACTTGTCATGATGTTTATGAAACGTAGTATTATGTTTCATTTGTTGTCAATAAGTAAAACCTCATTAACTAAAACGTGTCATATATCATACGCTATTTAACGTACCAGTAGAAAGTAATTAGCGTATCAACATTTCTTACTTACAATTTGTTTTACAGAGGAGGAAACGGAGAGCATCGAAAATGAACATTTACTAGCGGAATCTACCATAGAACAAGAGAAAACTAAAACAGAGGAACTCGAGACTCAGATCAAGGCTCTAGAAGAGAGATTAGTTCAAGGAGGCGGAGGCAAAGATCTAATTAATAACCTCAACGAAAGCCAAATAATTCTAGAACAAAGAAATCACGAAATCGCCGAAAGAAAAAAGAGGGAAGTGGAAATGCAACAGAAGATAGATTTAGAGGAGGAAACGACTGCTATAGTAACTAATACCTTCACTACACTTCAACAAGAAGTTGATCATAAAACGCAGAGGTAAGTACTCGTATTATTAAATGATATAAATCATTGTAATTTGTAATTTTATAATTCCAATTTATAATTCAAATAACAACATTTTTTATCGTCTACCAAACGTTACTAAAATTCTAACCATCTAAAGTGGCCCATTCACTATCCTGCATTGCAGTCCGCCATGCAGTCCGCAGGCTTATGCAGGATTGTGAATGGTGTCGCAGGCCGGCCGCCATGGAGGCCTGCGACACCATTCACTATCCTGCATAAGTCGGCGGACTGCCGTGAATGGGGGCCCATTCACGGCAGTCCGTTAAAATTAAAGGAGAGTTGGTCGCATCAATAATCTGGCTGAAAATAAAAAGTAAACAAATTAAATTTCGAACTAGACTTTAAAAATCTTGCTGGTTTTATTAAAAACTAAACAACTTCAAATTTCGAATCAGATTAAAAAAGTGCCTGGCGAAGTACGCGTGCCTCCGCGAGGAGATGGTGGAGCAGCGCGAGGCGCACGACGCGGAGCGGCGCGAGCACGAGGCGCTGCAGGCGGCGCTACTGGCGGAGCTGCGCCGCCGCCTGCTGCTCGCCGACGGCTTCGTGCCCGAGGCCGGCCGCGCCACCGTGCTCCGCTTGCGGTACAACGACGACAGCGACACCTGGGAGCTGCCTGAGCACAGGTAACAACTGGAACTTGAACGAGGAGATGGAGGAGCGGCGCGAGCACAAGGCGCTGCAGGCGGCGCTGCTGTGCTGCGTGGTACAACGACGACAGCGACACCTGGGAGCTGCCTGAGCACAGTTAAATGCACTTTTAGAGGAACGGCACACGCGTCGGCAATAATAATTAGTATCAAAAAAATATGAAAAAAATACCAGTGACTGTCGTCGACGCATGCCGTCGACGCATGTCGTCAACGAGTTAACAATATCTTAAATGTCGTTGCCAGTGGCGCCGAGGTCCTCCGCACGCGGCCTGTAGCAAGCGGCGCGCGACGGCCCATGTGTACGCTTGCGTTAGAGGCGACGTCGGGTCGGCGGCGCTGCGACAACGTGCTCGCGCTGCGGCCCGCGCCGCTCCCGCCCACCGTCGCCCGCTACCCGCCCCCCGCGCCGCCCGCACCGAGAACGCAGCCGCAGGTATTAGTTTTGCGAACTTGTATAACAGTGTTTGTTAGTGATTAGGAATATAAGAAAATAATGTTTGTTGTCAGTTTGTAAGGTTTTTAACAGAAGTTTATCATTTCAATATTTTTGACCTATGCTAATTATTAAAATATAATAATTTGCTAGCGCTTGGTTGCCTTACGCTGGACGCTGTTCAATAAATAAACTCCTGAAAAAGACCTGGAAAGAACAGGATTTAATATTTAAAATGTTACAAAATTGGTTACTCATGATGCTAATATAATTAATCTATGTATTTTACTTTTTTTAATGTAATAAATAACATATCGTATAATATAATTCCAGCCCGTAGAGGTGGTACCCAAGAAGGAGGCGATATTGGAGCGCGGACGTAGTGCGCGGCCCCGCCCACCGTCCGCGCACCCGCGACTCGGCACCGCTGGCGTGCGGTAGAGCGGACGAACAGTCTCAGTACTTAGATGGGTACGGCGAAATCAACACCTTTAGCAGATTTCAGATTGGTTTTGATCCGGTCAGAAATTGGCAGGTGCAAAAATGACAGCTTTCAAAAACTATTAGACACATGGCGTACTCGATACTGTACGCTAGGGGCTAGGGCCTAGGTGGAGCTCGAAAATGTTTAAAATGAACGTGGCGAAGAAAGGAACTAACGCTGCCATCATACAAAAACTCCACTATTGACAGTTCTCCTTTACCAGCAGCGCCCCCGCCCACGAAAGCCTTGTCGCAATTTACAGTCAACTTGACATGTTCGTGTCTGTAGTAATCTAGGTATGGTCGATTTGCGCTGTAAGAAGTGGGTACAGTCAACAGAAAATTTATAATATGGGCCGAGCGTACTTTTAAGCGTAAGCTAAAGTCACGATATCGACTCGAAGAAAGCTAAAACATGCCGAGTCAGTCCCTTTTAAATTAAAATATTTAAACTAGTAATTATGCCTTCTTTAGTGCTAATAAATAATTTAATAGTGCTCTGTCGATTATGGATTTTTTGCTGACTGTACATTGTATTCTTAGCTATAGAGAAGCCGACTGTACAAAACTCTGTGTCGTCCGCCTGATATTTAACCGCCAGTGCATTTTAATTATTCGTTTGCTTTGACTGGTCAAAGCTAATAAAATGGACATACAATATGTATGTCAATATTGATACTCAAGCGAGACGAATGATTTTTAGGAATATTGCTATGTATTGTAGGTCAAAATATAACATAAAAATCTTCGTTATGGGTTAATTCAAAACTCTTAAGTCAGTGTAACACTTTACTGGGCTATATTAATTGATCACCAAATGAAATGATGATGGCGTGATTCTTGCCATGTACTTGTTATATTAATTGATATTTCTTTAATTTTACCAGTGAACTTAAATTCTCACATATGCCTTAATTACCTACAATTTTCTAAATAAAAATATTTATTAAATATCTATAGTTTTATGATAAATAATAAAAGTAAAAATACTGTAATTCGAAAATACGGTATTAATTCGACACAGAATTGTGAATGTTTTGCGATATTTTTATATGGATGGATGAAGCGTTCGCGATTTTTCGCGCTTAGCTACTTTGTTTTGCTCACCGATTACTTTATAAAAGCCCCAATATTTTTAAAATTTTTAGTAAACACCATTATACCTTAGGGAAATAACCGAATTAGCCAGTAAACAACTACTGGTTTCATGGAGAATTACACATTAGTAACAATGTAAGAGATCATTAAATATAATAATGTTAGACAATATATAATTAAAGTAACAAAAAAGAAACCTACTTCATTAAACGCGACGCTAAAATGTCATGTAGATAGTCACAAACACGGTGAACTTTAAGATATAAATTGGCTCACTTATAAATTATAATATTATTACTCGATCTTTTATCTTTGTGCAAATATTTTTTAAACGTTTGTCTTATAATATTACGTTCGATGTTTACTAAATAACACAATGTTTATAGGCATTAGATTATATTTATGCCCAAAAGTATTTAAATTATTACTTATATGATGTAGTTTATTCAACGCAATGAATGATCTCATTAAACTTATTAATCAAAAGTTCTTAAAAAGAGTACCATGACTATTGAGGCAGAGATGATCTCGAAATATTGTCATACAGCTCGACAAGGCTTTAAATCAACGTAGCGAGAAAAGGAATTAACGCTTCTATCATACAAAAACGTGATTTTTGACAGTTCTCCTTTACCAGCACGTTCATTTAAAGCCTTGGAGCACTATATATAGGTGTCGCTGTTGCTCCAAACTTTACCATCCGAATTTTGACACATGATCGACCAATGACAGCTCGTGATCGCAGGCAAAAACAAATAAGGCCGTGTGCCCACGGAAGACAACACTGTCGCCGCGTCATTTTCACTCTCATACATTTTCACAGTATTCATTTCGAAATTGGAAGAGAAAACAAATTTCAGGGCGCAGCTTTTTTTGCAGTTTGAGACATGTATCGAAGACAACTGGGATTATACATTCTCTTTTGTTTTGTAAGCCAGTTAGTGCTCTGAACGTGAGCAAGGGCGTACCCAGGCTCTGGGCCAGGGGGGGGGGGGGAAATTACCCAGGTTCTGATCCATGGGCAAATCAGATTTTTTATTAGCTAGGTGTTTATAAAGAATAAAAATGTATAATTTTTAGTTGTAAAAATATTGTATTTCAAACAAATGACAAAAAATCGTTTTCTTAATTTTTGATTTTTATAGAGCAAAGTACTAGATAATATACTTAGTAGGGACGCCCCCCCTGCCCCCCCCCCTCGGTACGCCCATGAACGTGAGTGCTCTTTGTATTATGATTTTCTAGCCGAATTTTAGTTCTATTCTTATTTGGTTGTATCTTTTTGTATATTTTATCGTTGTTTTTAGGAAATTTTATTCCGGCTTCGATTAATATTTTTTGAAGCTTGTGATATTAGATAGTTTGTTATATACATATTGTACAGCGATTATCATTATAATGGAATGTGCGTTAAGTAGTAAAGACAACGGCATTTTGTAATCGATATATATTTATTTTGTATGTTCAAATGTGTTACCAAAGAAACGATTCATTCCAGATTCGCGTGAGAACCGATCATGTTCCTGTATTGTTATAAAGAATGTTATTCCCGATGGTCTAGTCAATGGTTCTTATACAAAGTATGTAAATAATGTTTTATTGTAGTTATTTATATATTATCGCACAATACTGAGTAAGTAACTCTTACACCCTTACTAAAAATAGCCTTCACAAAACAAGTGGCTTTTTCAATGTAATAGACGACGGCAAAACACAGTATAGCGTATCCATTGTGTAACTATTTTTATTAGTAAGGGGTAAGAGTCTACAGTACGGTTATTGTAATATTTTGCTCAGAAGCTTTTACATTTGGCAAAAAATCCATGAATTGCTATTATTCGTGTAATAGTTTTTGAGCGTAAATATATACAGTAAATTCGTGATGTATGCTAAAAAGTAGTTACTTATTACGAAAGTGAATGATTGTGTTATGTTGGCATTTTTAATAATATTTTTTTAACAAAATTGTTATTTGCCAGCCAGGACTCCTTTGTTGTATTTTATCTTTGAAATAGATAAATAATGTAGTTTAATTTTATTTAACATGAATTATGATTTGGTTGTACGTTATGTAACATAATCATGTGATATTTTAAATCCGCTAGTCAGCCGTGCCGCATACACGCTTATTCAATAATAAATGAATAATTTTAACTGTTTTTTTTTTATTTCTTAACACCCCAACTTCACAGCTCCTCTGTACAGTAAATAGTTCTTTACAGTGTAAAGAACTATGCCCGTTTCTGAGGTTAATAAAACCTCCTGACAACTGGTTTCTGACCATAAAAATGACTAGATAAATAACGTTCATTTTGACTGACCGATTATGAACGGTTGGTTGACTGTTTATTCTGAAGTCTATACTCTATAACTCGTAAGTCGTACTACACTTCCGATAGACGTCGCTAACGGCCGTTCCCAATATTTGATCTATCTCTGGTTTTGCCCTACTAGAGATAGGAATAGCTCACATTAAACATGTCTCTAACGGCCGTTCCCAATATTTGATCTATCTCCGGTTTTGCCCTACTAGAGATAGAAATAACTCACATTAGACATTAGAGACATATATTTTATGTCAATTATGAGCTATTCCTATCTCTAGTAGGGCAAAACCAGAGATAGAACAAATATTGGGAACGGCCGTAACATAATATTCAATGTTAGCTGCGATCGGTTGTATGTCAAACCAGAAATAGATTGAATATTGGGAACGGCCGTAAGAAAAGTGTTAAACTCGAGACAATGGTTTTCTGTAGCTTCAGCTTCAAACCATTGTCTCGAGTTAGGCTGCGTTTCCACCAGAGATGTGTTGCGAGGAATGTGTTTTTGATAACCAATAGAATCGCTTCATTGACGTGAGCTTGCCATGACACCGCTCAGCGCGGCGATGCTATTGGATCTTAAAAACACATTTCTGGTGGAAACGCAGCCTTATACCAAAGTTATACATAATTACTTAAAATATTTATGGCACCGGAAAGAAAGTGAACATTTTAGATTTAAAAAAAAAGTCGGATCTACTGAACACTAGATGGCGCTTTTGGGACTCTGCGTTATGCCGGCTCTTGATATAGGCGAACGCGTTGGCCAACGCGTCTGCAGACGCGTTGGCCCAATGTGTAGAACGGGCGTTCGCGCGTTGGCCGTAGGTATTTAGACGTTGGCCGACGCATCTGCGAGCTTGCCGCGCGGGTCGGAAATGTCGGCAAAAGATCAAAGGACATTTGTCGCAAGCTTCGCGCTCCATCCACACATAGGCCGCGCGATCAGTTTGCCCGGAGTTATAATTATGATAATTATTATAATAAGTAATAATTTTTGTATGTAATAATTTAATAAATAATAAGTAGGTAATAAAATAATTACTTATATTATTTTAATATTATAAAATATTATGTAAAAGTGAGTTTATTTCTTTGTTTGTTACGTTTTCTCGCCTTTTATTTATTTATTTCCAGAATACTCTTTAAAAACTTTTTCTTGTCCACATTTACAAAGTAATTATAAGCTGTGAATAAATAAACAGCTGCAGCTGTTAGCGACTAAACATCCATTTTGAATCCGTCCGCACATTGGCGCGATCCAAAGCATACTGAACGACCTTCCTATGTGTGGATTACTCACAAACGCCGTTGCAAGCGCACTGCCAACGCGTCTGCAGACGCGTTGGCCAACGCGTTCGCCTATATCAAGAGCCGGCATTAGACAAACTAGGGCCGGTATAAATAGTCAGTACTGATGCGACCCGGTCTCAAGACGCGGTTCGGCTCTGTGATTGGTCCAAATTTTGACAGCCAACCAATCCCGAGACCGAGATGCATCTTGAGTACTGACCATTTATATCGGCCTTGGTTTATTTTGGAGAAGTCTAGTAAAATGACAATGAAAATGGATAAATGAATGGAGAAGTATATATTATGGAATTAGTTATTAAGCATGGCGGTTAAAAAAACATTTACTCTTAAATTCGCCATCAGCGGGGGTCGTAGAAGAATCTATTGAGTATTGAGTAAGACGTAAGTCAAGAAACGGAGCGATGCATGAGCGGAATACGTGCCTGAGTCGTAAAAGACGTATTATAGGTATACCAGGATCTGATGGCAAAAAGTGGGAAAAGAAATTGACTCTATATTATGCAATACCTGGGTAATTGGAACAGCGGGGTTAAAAATTAAAATAGTCGCTTTGGAGGATCATATTATGAATCATAATATGATTCATTTTTTTAATTCGCAAAATGGGAGCTCGATAAGGCTTTAAATCTCCGTGAGTAATTTGTATTCTGTGCTTTAAATGAACGTGGCGAAAATATGAACTAAGGGTCCTCGCAGACTTACAATTTCAAGTTGACCGACTAAATCGTATAGTATGACTATTAACTATGGCGGCTTATGAGAGATCGCACATTGCATCCAACTAAATTGTACAACTTTTAGTTGGATGCAATGGAGCTCTCATAAGCCGCCATAGCAGTATACTATACGATTTAGTCGGTCAACTTGAAATTGTAATTCTGCGGTCGCTCTAACGCTGCCATCATACAAAAACGCAATTTTTGACAGTTCTCCTTTACCAGCAGCGCCACGTTTACGTTCATTTAAAGCCTTGTAACACAAAATAATATTTTGTTTTTCCTTATAGCGACTGATTCTGTGTGAAACATGCAAATAAATCCAATGATCAAGGACATTTTTTGAAAATCTGCCATTCAAATTTGCTATCAGATTCTTATCAAGATTCATGACATATTATTTAATATAAGTTTTAAACATGGGCACATAATATAGTATATTTGTTTGTACAAAACCTATAACTTTTACAGGTTTTTTAAATTTTTAATAATTATGTATTAGGTATTATTTTTTAAATCGATTTAAAAGTACTCTAACATCGATTGTTGTGTTCGATGAACAGATGTCGTCTATCGAATATGATACATCACTATGACTTTAACTGCCGTTTCATTTAAAAGTTCGCGTGCTTTGTTTTCGTAAAAATGTAAAAAATATATTACAAAACATATTCAATATTTCGTAAAATGTCCGAAAAACTAAAGGAATATCAAGTTCTTGACGTTTTCTCTGGTGGTACGTTCTATAAAGTAAGACACAAGGTCACTAACAACATATTTGCGTGGAAGGCGTTTAATTGTTCCGCGTATTCTGATGAAAAAATTCAAAACGCTGTAAATGAAGTGAAAACGATAAGTAAACTTCTGCCTGGAAGTTTCCTGAGATACTTCGACACAATCCTTCACGACCCTACGAAGACTCTGTATGTTGTTCTGGAGTACATATCATGGCAAAGTGTACAGGACCTAATAACCGTCTGCAAGTCTACCGATAAGTATTTCAACGAAAATTTCATTTGGTACCTTTTACTGAACGTAGCGCGAGCTTGTAAAATTGTGGAGAACAACAATTTCATAGCTTTAAGAAAATGCCTAAGAGCCGAAAGTATATTCGTCGATCATGACTGTGACGTGCGCATAAATGGTTTCGAGCTGTGTTTGGAAGAAAATGGTGCGGAAAGTCTCATGCATCAGTTGGGAGCACTCCTGCACACGATCTGCTACCTACCAGGCGCCTGCGACGATAAAATAAAGCAATTCAGATACAGTACCGATCTTGTGGATGTCATCAGTTTTTTGAGGGATGAGAAGAATATTGGCATCAAGTCCGACGTGATTATTTATCATCCTACAGTGCTAGCCAATACAGATGGAAACTCAAGGCCTACATCATTTTCTGACATTCTGTTGTCCGCAGACTACAAAGACTCAAGCTTTGAAGCCAACAAATGTGACTCTGAGAAAGCAGTAGAGCTATGTAATAGAATTGAGCCTATGCCTAGGTTGAGCATATTTGATAGTCCTATTTACTGCAATGTTATCTCCAAGAAGGCATATGAAGAGGACATTGAAGAATCAAAATCAGAGAGAAATTCTTTATCACCGACTATTGCTGCATTGGCCTTAGAATTGCCAGGATTTGTGCCTAGAAGTAGGAAACCAATATCTCAAGCTCTGTGCCATTATGAGGGTCCTAAGCAAATTTCTGAGGAAACACTGAGTCACCAGTGGATGGCTCGCATGATTGCTCTTAGACAAAGAGAGGAGTCACTGAATCAACGAGAAAGGGAGCTCATTGCAAAGGAAATTGTAAACAGTCCGACTACAAAGTTGGTTCCTCATAATGACTCTCTAGAAGAAGAGTGTTTCAGTAGCAATGGAATAACTTTGCCAGAAGTTATAACCCGAGCGAGTGAAGTTCAAAATAATTGGGTGTCAAGAAGGAGGCAGAGAAAATCAAGCTCAGTAAGACCTAAAGGCAGAAGGAAGAGCTATGCTTACGAGGACTTGGACAGCTCCCTATCTGCAGATACCGGTGACAGCAGCATGATTATAACTGCTACAAAGTTTACAAAAGACAACATGCCCAGAAGAAATATTTTTCCTGAGACTAGTACTAAGAAAGTTCACTTTACTTCTACAAACCCATTTGCTGAAAGTGATGATAGTGTTACATTAACATTTTATGAATTAGAAAACAATGTAGAAGAAAAAACACTTCCGAAAAGTACTGATTGTAGAGATATTAATAAGTTCAAGTATTTAGACACAGAAAAAATAAATTCGGAAAAGAGAAGTGCAAAAAACTGGGCTCATTCATCACCTTCAAAGCAAGCTAAGATATCAGGTAAAGCTTTTACAGATATAACAAATAGGAAGAATATGAGAAAAACTCCATCCAAATCAAGTTTAACATCTAAAACTTCTAAGACATCTTGTCCTAGTGAGTGGAGCATTGACTCAGGCAGAGCAAGTGGTATTTCTAATCAGTCTGGTGGTAGTCTAGCATCTAAACAGGCCCTTGCTCAAACACCAAAAGCTCCACCTGAATTCAAGAAAACTAAAACCCGAAAATCGCTTTTGCCATTCAAAACTCCTTTTAAGTTTAGATCTACTTCTACTAAAGTATAAAGTTAATTATATGCGAGTGTAATGTATTTTACACTTCTTACTTTGTTGCCATGCATAGCAATTAAGATTTTTTAATATTGGTACTAGCTATAAGTTTGGTTGTGGATTTACCTTGATAACTTCTGTTTAATCCTATACTTTTGGATTTTTTCTGTAAGATTATAATATAGAATGTAAGAAAATAACGGACATGAACCCACCTTAACTCCTAGATTTTAAAAATTTTATTATATTATTGTCTAAGATATTAACAATTTTATTAGTTTATAAGAGTGTATAGAATCTTTTCATCCTTTTCATATTACATTTTAGTCTCTTTGTCTTCCAGAGAATTAAATCGATAGTAGTACATATTTTATGACACAATCAAAAGTATATCTTATATTGTAAAATAATTGCAATAGAATAAAGATGATCTCTTGAGCTTGAACATATTATTATTATATAAACTTTATCACATATTTTAATTTTAGTTATAAGTTTTCCTGTTCGCCATGCTTATAATTTAGAAATAATATGAATTACAATATAATATGAGATTTAAAATTTTAGATGCCACAATTTTTTACAAATGTTTAATTTCCTGTGTTTTAAAAGTGTAATAAAATAAAATTGAGTAACAATAAAGTTTATTCAATAAAAATTATTTTTTTATTTGCCTTACACATGTAATTATGTACATACAAGGATTATCACAAAAATATTAATGCATTATTTCTTCTTGTTGAGAGCTTTATCAGCACCTTCCAAAAATTTCTTGGGCAGCCCATACTTCTCTATTAAAAGTTTTGCAATAAAGTGAGTCTGAAACAATAAATATTAAACATTAATTAAAAAATCTTTTATATTTACAACTATTTACAACTATTTAGTACACTATTGTATATTTTTCAATTGTAATGTTTCAAATGTTTGTTGTCCTTATGATCAAATGTAACATCTTTTTGTCAGCAATTTAGAATTTGTCTTTTGTAAATTATTATTTCACAGATTGAGTTTATCAGACTCAAATCTCTATTTAGTGCAGTGTACAGTCAGTCAATAGAAGCACTTAAGAGGATACACCAGGGGCTAGATAAATGAAAAAAAAGTATGTGTAATATCTATAGCTGTCTCCCTTACCTCAAGCCTATACCGCAGGGAAACAGGGGACAACGTTTGTATGGAAAAAAGGGCGGTGTGGTCTCCTCTTAACACCATTATATTTATAATAATAACTGGTCTAAATATAAACTAGGTTTCGTGTGGGCAGCTGCTAGAAATTTAAAAATCACTCATTTACTTACTTCATATTATTTTGTTCATTCATTTGTCTTTTACAACAAAATTGAAATAGAAAAATATGAACCAGGGCTTGTACCATGAAACTGTTTTGAGACTCAAACAATCAGACGAGAATACCACCTCCTACTCTAACAAACGTGAAATGACGTTGTTAGAGCAGGACGCGGCATTCTCGTCCGATTGTTTGAGTCTCAAAACAGTTTCGTAGTAGACCTACTGGTCTTAAGGTTCTTACCTGGTCGCCTTGCAACAGTAGCTGGTCAGCCTTAGCGCCCGAACTGCGCGTGACGCCGCAGGACGCCGCTGCGCCGTGCTGGCACGCCTGCGCCAACTCCACCAGGTTGTAACCAAACGCCTCCAGGTTCGATACCAGCGTCACCTGTGAGTTGGAGACGATGATTTTGTATTCAGAAGTGCTATATATAATAATAACTAATATGTATTATAAACGTGTCTGTTACTTCTTCACTCTAGGCGTGACCTAAATCGCTAAACCGATTTTGATGAAATTTGGTTTAAACATACTTTGAGCTCCTACACAAAAGAGCACACTTGGATAGTTTTTATCCCAAAAAATGTTCCGTATATTTTTTTGGGTTAAAAACTATCCTGTGTCCTTATACGTAGGCCTAGGGGCTCTAAAGTATATCTAAGTTGTGAGTAACATCTAGTTCATTTTTCTATGTGCAAGTGTTCGCACATCATACATCAAGGCCTCAAGGCACAAAATTCTATGTGCTGTACCACTGAAATTGGTTATCTTCTGTCTACCTTTTTATTCCCGCTGCGTGTGGCCACTTGCATCTTGATGGGCTCGAGCTTGGACTTGATGAGTTTGTGCGTGCCGTCAGAGAACACCATGTCCGTGCTGGGGGTCATACGGCCGAGCACCCCCGTCATAATTTCCTCCCATTTTAGCACCTCCTGGTAATTTAGAAAACTTAAAATCGTCTTATTTATTTATTTATTTATTTAAAGATACACCAACAACATATTGTGACAACATTAATAACTTAAAAACTAATATATTTTTGTTTTAAACTAACACAATAGTCAATTACAGGCGTATGCAACTGTTTTAGAGGTATTTGCTCCTTACATTAAAAATAAGTTACTAGAAGTGTGTCATAAGAAATGCTTAACTTACTATAATATTTAATGTAATTAATAAAAACAAACTTACAATTAATAAGAAGAACTAATATTTAATTTTATTTCATTGCAATTAAGAAAAAAAAACAACATTACAATTAATTTTTTGTCAGAATAACTACAGTTCATCGGTAAAAACTAATTAGCAATAATAATAATACTAGAATTATGTCAGAATAATTATTACAAGTAATGAGATGTCATATTATGTAAAAAAACAAACAAAATACATTAGCAATAATAATAATACAATTAAACTTTTGTCAGAATAAATACAATTAAATTTATGTCTTTCTATACGATTTACTGGTGCATGACTAATGCTGCTTAAATATGCTAAGATAGGCAGAAAAATAATGATACTTGTAGTATACATCAGGCATAGCAGGTTTAGGTAGGTTTAATGAATGATTTCGGGCGTGTAACATAGTATTTGATGGTGATTATTGATCCTCCACTAGATTTACCACAATAATAAACATATCAAAGTAAAAACATTCACAACCAACAACAGCAAGTATGTGACAGTGTAACGATATTTCTAATTATTTTCGACAATAGTAAATACTTAGTAATTTTTCATACACGCTTATTGAACCGAAAGAAATAAAGAAAAAAATATTTTACTGTACCTGAGGCCGCTTGTTGGCCGCCTGCGCCAGCGCATCGTCCAACACGACGGCGCCGCGCCGCTCGGGTGCGGTCAACTCGCGCGCGCGCACGTACTCCACCAGTGTCGCACGCACCTCGCTCGCCGATAGTGCTGTCCCTTTCCTGCAATGCGAATTACGGTTGTAAGTGATTTGATAGTAAATGGTAGACGACTGACATGGTCACCACCTATCAACGCACAGCCCAAACCACTGGACCGATCGGGCTGAAATTTGGCATGCAGGTAGATATTATGACGTAGGCATCCGCTAAGAAAGGATTTTGATCAATTCCACCTCCAAGGAGTTAAAATAGGGGATGAAAGTTTGTATATAATAATACTTCTTAACGCGAGCGAAGCCGCGGGCAAAAGCTCGTTACAAATAAAGATGTTTAGACTAGTACGAAGATCCAGTAGGATTGGTAGGTAATAGGTTAGATTAGGTAATACGAAGAACAAAAGATTAGCCCACAATCTTTCAATGAACTAGCTGTGTAGTTGACTTCTGATGAAGAAGATGCTATATCCTCCATATCCTTGAACGTAAAACATAAATGAAGACGTGAGTGGAAGAACCACATAAGTAACAGTTAGAAAATTGTTTTTTTTTTGCATAAATGAAGGCTTTAGGACCGGAAAATGATTTGAATTAAAGAATACTGGATTTTATGTATAGCCAGATAATGAAGTGGGTAAGTTACAAGGTTTATTTAAAATTATAAGGGAAAAATGAGTATTTGTCCTTATGCTATAAAATGTTAGTTATGTCACGTCTTCAAAATATATGAAAGCTATTTCTATAGATGTTGAATGTTCATATTAAGTCAGTCGATATAATATCTTGAGCTTTGAAGTAGTACCTGTGCGGAGCCAAAGCGGCGGCGACAGCAGCGGTGACGCAGTACAGCTCGCGAATGACGGGCGGGCTGGCGGGCGCGTGCGCGACTGTCGTCGGCGCAGGCGCAGTTCGTGGAGTGCGGTGCGCACGCACGAGCGGGTGGGCGGGGTTTAGTTTGACGAGCGCGTCCACGCCTTTCTCTATCTCGCGCGTCTCCACCAGACCTTCCTTAAAGCATTTTTGTTTTAAATATTAATGACATTATTTTGCAATTCAATAATCAAATTCAATACCATCACTTTTGGGCGACACGAGAATTTTGAATGTCAGGAAAAAAAAATATTAATGTTTGCTTGCGTATTCAGTTTGAATAGATTCCAATGTTACTGAACTCATTAGAATTTTATTTTTTAATGATGAGTGATTATTAGGCAGTAATGTTTCAGACCAAACTAAACAACATTTCTTTCAAAAAGGTGTTGCCTTTTGGAAACACATTTATGCAGAAACATTTTCTGTGTTATTTTAAATTGCCCTTACCCTTTGCATGGCTTCCAAGAATTTCCCCATCTTCTTATAACTAGATTTTTTGACATCGAGGGTGTGATTTTCAGGACATAATGGCATTAAATAGTTTCTGAAATGGTGAATAATAATCACATTTATGCCATATCAAGAGTATTTTGATCAAAAAGATGTCTTATCTCAAGCTAGACCAAGATAATATTAAAAGAAGAATAATTGACCAAGTTGAAGAACCTACATTGAGAACCTTCCCCCTATGTTATAAGAAATCCTCCGTGTATAATGATGTTATAGGTATACAAAGTATTATGTTTTGTCCTCCTCATAATATATAATTTTTTGTTTATGGGTGGTTTCACAAAAATAGGGAAACTTCGTTTCCGCAGCACATTTCAGTTAAAATCAATATTAATTATTTAATACCACAATTGCTAAGTAATAGTTTACAATGTGTTAAATTTATCCCCCAAATTATATTAAAAGTAACATTATATTATATATTTAAAATCTGTTTTATATGTCCCAAATGTCAGGCCCTAGGCGCGTCCGTTCTCCGAAATGTTGTGTTTAGGAATCCATATTTTAAAAAGTACTATGTTTATACTTATTTTTATTAATATTTTTTAAAATGTTTAAGTACTCGCAGCTAATTATGTGAGTATTTTGTAGTTAAAATAAACAATAATTATTTTTTCTCGAATGAGTTTAGTGTCCTCAACTATATTCGTCAGGCCCTAGCCACTTACGAATTTTAAAATTTCGCAACATCATTAGAATGTACGTTGAGTATTATTGGTGAATTTTAGAGTATTACATGAAGTTATTCTCTGATAACACTCGCTCTGCGTCAGTCACTTTATAAATCAGGGCAAAAAGAAAGTTCGTGGGCCACCACGTGGTAATTCCAGTCACTTGTTCAATCCCTAGCTAAGTAATTTTGTTGTTTATTGATATTAAATTCTTATGAATTAATTAATATTTATAAGTAATACGTCAGCATTGTTCGCAATATCATATTAGACTTCATAATGTTATTTGCAAAAGAAATTTTAAGTTCAATTTTATTCCAAATAATCAGTCCCTAGACCATCAGGCCCTAGCTTCTAAAGGCGCTCGGACTGACGTTTAGTATGAAAACATCAGTACTATAACGAAATACATATATTATTTAAGCCTTCTCAACTGAAAAAATATAATAGTCTTAAGAAAAACAATAATTGAAAATATATCAAAAGCTTAAATTCATGAACAGCAAATTTCAAACAGCTTTGGTCTGACCCAAATGTTGAAAAATATATACTTTAGTGACACAATTCCACTCTTTATATTAAGAAGTTTCGACCCAGTAGTCCTAAAATAATATAAAATCGGCTAAGTGCGAGTCAGACTCGCACATGAAGGGTATAAAGTTGTCAGTCCCTAGATGCCTAAATTAGCAAAACTCCTTTTAACTAACTTCCTGAAATAAGGCATAAAGTGACTGGCCCTTTTAGTTATGATACAATTAATTGATCACCTATCATGTACACTAAGAGGGAATTCAATAACAAATTAAATATGATGAAGACAAAATACCTTCAAAAGTTGCCCTATTTTTGTGAAAGCACCCTTATAATATACACAGTGTAGATCAACATTTTTTTCTAAGAAAGTTTTTATAATATTTCTATTAGACATCTAGTAGTGGAACAAAGATATAAACATACTTATAAAACAAGTTAGTCTTGAGAGGCAGTTCAACTTTTGTGGCTTGATGCTTAAGGAAAGAGAGTAGGCACCATCTCAGAAGTCCATCCATGTCACTAGGTATACCATCATCTTCATTGTCAGAGCATTCTGAAACGATTTTTTATAAAATACAAAGCAGAAACAACAGAAGATATTTTATAGGAGAGGGTCTATATTTTTCTTTTCACACTTAAATCACTGATTTCTTTAAGATAAAGCAATTAAGATAAAAAAGACATTCTTCAAGATAAAAAAGACATAGAGATAGTTTGTAATTTGTATGCTGGCAAGTGGCAACTTGCTTTCTTACAATGAAATATGCTAGTAACAACATTTATTAGATTACAATAGCTAAAATCTTACCAGTTGCAAAAGTTTCATTGTGATCCATATCTTTGTCTACATCATTCTTTTCCTTTTCATCCTTCTGAGATTTCTGGTCATCAATAATCTGGGGCTCGTTAACTACAGGTACTGCGGGGTTTTCTTTCACTAAACTTGGCCATTCCTCTTTGATAGGTTGTATATTCAACTACATGAGAAAGATTAAAGGTAATATTTTTAATGTAATTTTTTTTACTATTTTGAATGATTTTTATTAGAGATGTGCCGACTAGTCGGTAAAGACGACTATCCGGCCACTTTCGTAGTCGGCGACAAGTCGGCAAAGAGCGCAACTATTCGGCTTTTATTATTTTACTATTATTAAAATTACATTAAAGAAAAACTTTGATTACTTTTTATTTACCTGAGCTAGATTTTCTGTCATAATATTGGTATCATCTGAGAATATGGGTGGAGCGAGCTTTGGTCTCTCCAGTTTATTAAATTTAACATCCTTACATAGCATATCCCCAAAAACATGAATTGTTTCTAAACACACACCCCTGGAATTTTATTTAAAAATGTTTTAAATGAAGTAAATTACAAAATTTGTTTATTAATTACAAAACATTAAAAAAAATTAAAACATTTATTTAATGGTAAAACAGGTCCTGGTATTTTATACAAATAGTGAAATTCAAACTTACATGGGCAGTCTAGCCAAATCAGTGGAAGATACAGCTGCTTTACCAACAAGGCCTGCTGCATAATTGTCACCTGTGCACACCGCTAGTATAGCACCCCTGTTAAAACGCTTGCCTTTGAGAGAATCTGAAACTACCCCTGGTGCATATAAAGGAGCTCCTCCTTGAATCTGAAAAATAGTATATAAAATAGTATATATAGTAAAGTCACAATTGATAAAAAGTTTTAATCTTGTTTTAATATCTTCCACATAATATAAAAGTATATACATAGTACAAGGTTTACCTTACTCAACACTGGTGTATGAATGGCAATAGTTGGCACCAAGTCTGGTACTTTCCACATGGCACATACTGTTGGCACAAGTCTATCCTCAAGTTCAATGATCATAGGCGTTCCATCTACAACGTACACGCCTACTGTATCGCCAGAATGTAGAATCAATTTCATGCAGCTTGTGTTCGATTTTACAGAAACTATTTCTTTGACTTTTTCGTCTGATGTGCCAGGAAAGCATGTTTGAATGCGTTGTGCAAGATGTTTCCTGTATGAAAATAAGTTCATTTAATATATAAATAAAAAATAAACTGCGAAAATGTTGAAAAATGTAACCATACTTTTCAGAATTTTTTAAAGTATTATTTGACTTCAACTTGTAAGGTTTAGCGAACATGATGATTTTTGTTATTAGTAATAGGCACAATTAAATATTATATTAATTTAGCTGTATATTAATGTTCATATTTTATTAATTTTAGCGGTGTTCAGACTTCAGTTTAGCAGAATTCTGAATTTACAAGTGATTAATGATGTTATCTGTCGTTTGTCAATGTCTACGTCAATTGTCAAATGTCAATGTCAAATGAATGTCATACACATTTTGACAGATTTTTTTTATAATATGGCGCTTGGCTTTTTAACCATGGCCATTGTCAAGTAAAATATGGCGGGAAAAATATTTTTCGTCAAGTCGAAAGTCTAGTAAAAGTCTAAAAAAGTAGTCAGTAAAGTCAACGAGTCAAGTCAGTTGTTTTAGTAAGGTGGTAGACCCTTTACTAAAACTTTCGATGAAGTTTTGGAGGGAACACAAAATGGCACGTTTCTTGAAGTTGTATCACTTGCCCACACTTGTGCACGACATCGAATATTTAATGGTTAATATTCTACCAATATTACACATTAAAAACTGAAATACAACAAATTTTAGGAAAATAATACAAAAACACAACGTCACTCTTTCGTATTCCCAGCAAAACTCCTAGATCATAAAGTTAATATACCTAGCGGAATAGAGAAACAAAGGCCTGAGCAAGTATACCACTATCAGTAACACTGCGTGGTAAAAAGAGACGTGTGATACATGACAGCAGCACTCTTTTTTTGACGTCCAGTCGGCACGTGCCGCACGTTAACAATTTAATCTTATAGAATTCAGTTCAATCATGCTTGTGTAAGTGTATACGTACACATATTTTTCACACAGATGAAAACCAATTTTGGTTTCGTTTCACAGCTCGAGATAGTTTCTCTATAATTCCGCTAGGTATATTAACTTTATGTCCTAGATATACTTTGTAAAATATAGCAAACCACCAACGTCAAGGTCTATTAAATAGTCGGGGCATTATAGGTTACATTTGACAGTTCATCAAAATAATTGCACAATGTAACCTTGCAGCGACTTGCATAAAAAATAAATATTTTCGTTTTGTTATACCTGCACAATAATTGATTAACTCTTTTCAATTACAATTACATATTTATTGTAAATATGACCGATACGAATTATTTAACGATTTGCTAAATTACTGATAAACAATTCTAAACGTAATAAACAAATTCTGATTTTAATAATTATTGTACGTCGTTACAATGTTACGTCAGCTGACCTTTTTTCTTTTTAAACTCTAGAGTTCGACAAGGCTGTTTATGAACGTGGCGAGAAAAGGAAATAACGCTTCTTTCATACAAAAACGTCATTTTTGACAGTTCTCCTTTACCAGCAGCGCACATTGACTGACATTGACACATTCAATTAAAGCCTTGTCGAACTGTAGGGATGTTGCCATGGAGATACCTATATCCTTAATCTGAGGATGTTACTCTAAAAATCGAAAGCGAAGGCCTGGAGATACTGACACAAAATTATTGGTCATTTGTACCAGTATGGCGGTTTTACAGGGGTATAATTACGTAAAGGCAAAAAGGAAAATGATGGTCATAGCGCTCGCACTGCCAGCCCAAACCAATGAATCAGGAAACAGATGGAAGTGACATAACCACAAAAAAGTGTGACCGGCGCCATATTGCCAAGAACTAAACATGGCGGTCTATAGTGATGGGACACTCGGTTGATATTTGTCGAGGATATCGATAAAGTAACTGAGCGTACTGTTATATTATATATTATATTGATATCAAAAATGATTTTTTTTATATTATATAAAAAATCATTTTTGCCTGTTTTGTCTCTATGTATTATTGTACATAGAGAAAAAATAGGCAAATATGGTTTTTTTTTTATATAGGAGCCTCCTTGATTTTAATAAAACTATTTAATTATTTTAAGTTCATTAATTATTATTTAAGTTGCCATTATTGATATCGGGCAAAAATTACCAAAAAATTGGACAAATACGAATTGTACTCGCTCACGAAGGGTTTACAGTTTATTTTAATTTTACCATCAATTATTATTATTATTAAAGTATGTATACAACTGAGTATTTTGTGAACATATTTTCAAGTGCCTACCTTTGCCATTATTGATATCAAGCAAAAAATAGCAAAAAATCACGTTTATTTTGGGGCTCCCTTAAATATTTAATTTATTTTGTTTTAAGTATTTTTTGTTATAGCGGGAATAGATATACACAGTCTGTGAACATTTCAGAAGTCTAGCTATAGCTAGCCTGGAGACAGACAGACAGACATCGAAGTCAGTAATAGGGAGATCGCAGACGACAGACTTTTTGTGCGATCGAGTCTACGTCAAACACAGCACAAAAAAAAATATCGATATTTTCAATTTGATATATCGATATTTTTGGGCGATATATTTTGTTACGATATATCGATATCAAATATCCAATATCGAAATTGTATCAAAAACGATATTTTCTGCTTTTTAATTTGGTACTTAATTAAGTTGATTTTTAAGTTTGGCAACTCTGTCTTTAAGTCAATGACACATGTGACACCACACAGCCATTCTCGAAAATCACCTAACACCTTGCCATACTTTTCCGACAGGTCCCAATGGCCGTCATACCACTGCAAAGGTGTATTTTTTTTTCGCCAAAATATTTGTATCACCCTGAAACTTTTTTTAACAGTTCTCTGCATGGGCGTATATAAGGGGGGTGTCCTGGGGGTCCGGACCCCCCCCATTACTATCCATCTTACTTGTCCAATTTCGACAATAATAAACACTAAACAGTAAACACGTTGCCTATTTGCTGCTGCGGAACCCTTCATGCGCGATTCCAACTAGCACTTGGCCGCTTTTTTACGTTAGGGACCCCCACCCTTATCAAAGCTATATATACGCCCGTGGTTCCTTGTATGATCATAAATAGGAGCCTGATAATGCCATCCCTGTGGGAGGTATAGAATATGAACAATATTATTTCAAAATCCTAAGATTTTATACGTAATTTCAAACGGTTTTTTCCCATAAATGATCCCCATAAATGGACGCTGTTAAGCATTCGTGTACTAACCCTCATAAAAATTGTGTATTGAGTTATGAATGCAGTTATGTTCTTTAGATGATTTAGAATAAGATTGCATTCAAAATTTAACGACAAAAAAATGTGGGTTAAGACACTAATGCTTAACAGCGACCAAATGATCCCCATAAATTAATAACCACGTTGTGAAAAGTAACACATATTATTTATGTGAAATGAATAATGATAATACTAAATTTAACAGTTTTTATAATAATTCAAGTGAATAAATGCAATTTTTCTTGTAAATTATGTACCTACTTGTCTTATTTTGCTCCTTGAATTTACAAAAGTTTAGGAATTCGTATTTGGTTTTACAAATAACTTATAAAATTCAAATATTTTATATCAAGTCCGTACCTATCGATTTATTCGTTTTGGTTGATGTGTATAAGCAGCTCACTTCACTATGGAGATTAATCTGACAGATGTCAAATAGGCCTAAAAATGCCCCGACTATAGTTCAAAAAGAGGGAAAATAAAATTCCTGATTGGCGACACAAGCCGGCCGCCCAGGGCGCCGGATAAAAGAAGCGAAGGCAAACAAAAGGGGCACTACCAGCACTCTAGGCTCCGAAGAATTTTCGCCCAGGGTGCTGGTAGTGCTTAAACCGGCACTGTTATAAAAAAAATATTTCTAGCCTATGTGTCACCACTCACCGCTGGCCAGACTGGCTGGTATTCCAGCTCATTGCGCCATCTTTTTCTAGGGCGGACACGGCGGCGGATCTTCCGGTCAAAGAGAATATTATTATAAACTTTTTTTTATGAAATTAGGGGGCAAACGAGCAAACGGGTCACCTGATGGAAAGCAACTTCCATCGCCCATGGACACTCGCAGCATCAGAAGAGCTGCAAGTGCGTTGCCGGCCTTTATAGGGGAAATAGGGTAATATGGGAGGGTAAGGAAGGGAAGGGAATAGGGGAGGGTAGGGAAGGGAAGGGAATAGGGTTGGGGATTGGGCCTCCGGTAAACTCACTCACTCGGCGAAACACAGCGCAAGCGCTGTTTCACGCCGGTTTTCTGTGAGAACGTGGTATTTCTCCGGTCGAGCCAGCCCATTCGTGCAGAAGCATGGCTCTCCCACGTAAAACGTACCACGTATTTAGGTCACGTCATCACATTTATCAACAGTAACTTGGAGCATGGGGTAGTAGTAGATATTATGTGCCTGGCAGTGCAAGGTATTCATACAAGGCACGTGAGACTCTTGCCTGACAGCCGACAGGTTATTTTTTATTGATGTGGGTGGTTAAATCAATAAAAAGTTCGCTTGTTTCGTCTCTGACAGGAAAGTAAATGAATATAATTTTGTTTCAGGAATTGTAAGGGCCTGTCCACATCTCCAAGTCACGACGTCGTCAACGGTGTAGTAACGTGGCACGTTGTAACGCCTCCGTGGTCTAGTGGTATTAAATATAGAGCGCGGCTCTTGACTCGGAGGTCGTGGGTTCGATTCCCGCGTTGGAAACATGTTATTTCCAAGTTTGCAGGACAATGCAGGCTGAAGATACTGTCGTAACTTATTATGTTAAATGATGAAGTTTTAACAGTTTTTTGTTTAGTAACATTAGTTGCACACGTAGGTACAATAATGAACAAAAAAATTAGTCGTAAAGTGTTACTTTAAAAATATAAGTAAATCAAAATAAATAAAGCTGTAAATATTATAATTACTTAACTTTTTTAAATGCATGTCATAATATAAACAGAGATATATCATATAAACTCATTAAATATATTAAAAAACCCTGAACTCAGATTTTATTTAGAAAAAAAACAGTGACTCTTTTTTAATATTTGCTCCCCTCTAAAATTTGATAATTTCGTTTAGTCACGGTTTTACTTTAAGTGCCGGTCCAGATGAGGTGTTTTACGCGCGAAATCCATACGCGTGTTTCAATTTCTATTGCATCCAGAATCCAGATACCGCGTTTCACGCGCGTTTTTACGCTACAAACATGGACTCGAAGTTATCACGCTCCAATCAAATACACGAATATTATTATACCTACTCTGAGACTCTGATAGTAAGTATCTCGCGTAAATACGCGAGTCGCTCACTCGCGCGTAAAATGTCTCATCTGGACAGGCTCTAAAGGTGCGATATTTTGAATCAACGACCACGGAATGCAGCAAAAATCATAAACATTTAAACTAAAATTAATAAGGAAGTCGTTCCAAAGCCCTGTATTTACTTTGATTAGTGCGAGTGCAGGTGAATAGTGCAGGTGATTATAGTGATTAGTAGAAAATAACGAACTTGCACTAATCAGTTGCTGTCCACACGTATTGCTCTCACCTGATTACTAATCACCTGCATTTATCACTAATCACTGTGAATACAGGCCTTTAAATGAAGACAGTTGGTACAGAATCCTATATATATTAAGTATTCACGTAAGGTTTTTATACAGGGTGTAACAAAAATAAGTGATAATACTTTAGGGTGTGTACGTGTTCCTTGTAGAGAGTTCACTGTGAAAGTAGCAGCGATGAAAGACGAAAAAATTTTTTGACTTTTGTATGGGGAAACTCGTGACGCTCGGACCCTTGCCCATACAAAAGTGAAAAATTTTTTTCGTCTTTCAGAGCTGCTACTTTCACAGTGAACTCTCTACAAGGAACACGTACACACCCTAGAGTATTATCACTTTTTTTTGTTACACACTGTATCTCTTCTCTAAATAGTATAAAACAAAGTCGCTTTCCGCTGTCTGTATGTATGTGTGTATGTATGCTTAGATCTTTAAAACTACCCAACGGATTTTGATGCGGTTTTTTTTAATAGATTGAGTGTTTCAATAGGAAGGTTTATATGTATAACATATGCATAATATGGTAGAGAAACACTGATAATTTTAGAGGTTTCTAATGTTATGTCGTAAATAAATTCATTTTTTTGCGTTTATATTGCAAACGCTGGCTAAACCCTACGAGATAGATCAAAATAATGTACTACAGTATTGTACACCTTAATAAGGTAAACAAAAAAGTCCGCGATGGTATATGTCTATTTCTTAGGGATAACTCACAATAGCCATTTTTGTTCTTTACTTTTTACGAAAAATAATGGCTTATTTACGAAGCGATTTTAACAATTTACAACATTAACCCTTACCCAAATAAACATGTTTGGAAGCTAAGACATTAAATGTAGATTATAATTGTCTTTTACACTATACAATTTCGATCAATACTTTAGAAGTTTTCAAACGTATAAACTTACGCGGAATCAAAAAATATGTCGCGCGGCGGCGGCCGAGGGACATAGCGTTTACGGCGGAACCGGCCGGGGGCTCTCATAAGCTTCGGGCTTATGTTATTGTAGTAGATAGTGTATTTCGTCATTGTGTGGTTGTGCAGACGGTAACGCAGAGGAGCAACCACAGCGCTTTCTTTCAGATATTCATTGTTTCTGGTTCTTTGGTTTCTGAATTGTCGATAAAAATATATTTGACTTGGTTAGAAAAACGGACTTTTGTTTTTGCTTTGCGATTGGGTTATTTGTTGCTTTGTGGGTATTACTATACGATCATGCCTGGAAGACGTCGTCGTTCGAACATAGGTCGTAGTACAGTGAATGCCAAAAGAGCACGTTCAGCAAGAGATGAAGAATCGTCAACGGAACGTGAGACTCGCCTCAGCCAGAATAGTGATAGAAATCGGATACAGAGAGAAAGAGAATCGTCTGTAGAGCGTGAGGCTCGCCTCAGTCGGAAAAATGATAGAATTCGGATACAGAGAGAAAGAAAATCGTCTGTAGAGCATGAGGCTCGCCTCAGTCGGAAAAATGATAGAATTCGGATACAGAGAGAAAGAGAATCGTCTGTAGAGCGTGAGGTTCGCCTCAGCCAGAATAGTGATAGAAATCGAATACAGAGAGAAAGAGAATCGTCTGTAGAGCGTGAGGCTCGCCTCAGCCAGAATAGTGATAGAAATCGAATACAGAGAGAAAGAGAATCATCTGTAGAGCGTGAGGCTCGCCTCAGCCAGGATAGGGATAGGCATCGAATACAGAGAGCAAGAAAATCATCCGCACAGACACATAGCAACACCGAACAAAACGAACAACCAAACAGCCACAGACCCGAGAGAGTAACTAATTCATGGGTAAATAAAGAAAATTCTGCCATTTTTTGCGAAACTTTTATCGTTTACGCAGCACAATAGGAAAAATCACCCGATTTTGAAACATTCTTCATTGGTGCTCCGCTTCTATTGGTCTTAGCGTGATAATATATTATAGGCTATATCCTACTAATATTATAAAGGCGAAAGTTTGTTTGGATGTATGGATGTATGGATGTTTGTTACTCTTTCACGCAAAAACTACTGAACGGATTTTAATGAAACTTTACAATAATATAGCTTATACATCAGAATAACACATAGGCTACAATTTTAACCGACTTTCAAAATGGGGGAGGTGTTATGTTCGTTTTCTTATATTCAACGATTACTCCGCCGTATGTTACCCGATTTTTATATTCACAAAAGTGGTGATCTGATGAAGGATCCATAAGTAATCGAGGGAACTCCTCAAAACTTATAGGGAAACGTGTGGTGACTTCGGTTTCGTGAGAAGTATTCTAAGCATATGCTACCAACAAGTAAGATTTTGCACCGAGATATACCTGGTATACCGTGGTTCGGAAGGTGCTGAGAGAACTCCTGATTCTTTATAGATACAAGTTTGGGAGTTTCGGCGTTGTTTTAAGAACAGGAATCATATGCTACTATGCAAATTACATTCATCATCATCATCACTACCATATTATACCATTTCATAGTCTTTTAGATCGAGACTCGAGTTTGTCAAGCGATAATTAAAAAAAAATCTTTATTTTATTTCTAAAAATAGTTTAACGACCTCTGTGGCTCAGTGGTGAGCGCGTTGGTAGCTCAAGCCGGAGGTTGCGGGTTCAAATCCCGCCGACGGAACAAAAAGTTTTCAAAGTTCCTGGGTCATGGATGTGTATTAAATATGTGTATCATATAATAAAAATCTTAAATATATGTATAGTATAAAAGTATTAAATATATTTCCGTTGTCTGGTACCTGTAACACAAGTCCATCAGGTACTTACCACGGGGCCAGACTGACCCGGTGTGAAGCGTCCATAGATAAAAAAAATCTATACCTACCTAATATAATAACATTGAAGAGTATGTTTGTTTGAACGCGTCAATCTCAGGAACTACAGGTCCGATTTAAGAACTTATCTCAGTGTTAGATTGATCATTTATCGAGTAAGACTATAGGCTATATTATATAATATATTATCACGCTAAGACTAATACGACCGAAGAAACTCAGGAAAATGCGGGAAAAACGGGGAAAATATTTTTTATGGGAAAATGTACGGTTTCTGTAAAATTCCTAATTTACGCGGGCGAAGCCGCGCGGGACATCTAGTATAAGTATATAAAAAATAAAGGGGCAAACCAGCAAAAGGGGTCATCTGATGGAAAGCAACTACCGTCGCTCATGGACACTCGCAACATTAGAAGAGCTGCAGGTGCATTGCGATTTGCGGCCTTTGAAAGTTACACTCGTACTTGGCCGGTTCCATATTTTATTTACTATTTAGTTATGCAACTGCGTTTTATGCTTTAAAACATTATAATATTCTATTGCTTATGAAGTAAACAAAAACCCACATCACCCACATGCTATGGCGTCACCATAACACACTCACCATCAACCAGGAACTGAGCAGATCAAGAATAAAAGTGTACATTGTTGACTTTATACTAAACTGCATACATGAAATTGTCAAAAATGCATGGTTTCGACTTTCGGCAATGTTGAAGCCGATGAGTAGGTACAGCCAGGTACAACCAAGTTTTCGTGGTTATAAGGGCTGAGTCCACTACAAACTTTTTGGGCGCAGCGGGCCCTACTCCTAACTCCTAAGTACTTGTACATTAATTCTATTCGGTGCGAACGAAATGTAAATTATCGTAAAAGCATTGCTTGGCGTTAAAAAATATACCTATCTCTCAATTCTCAAATAGGTACCAGTTACCACCTTATAGTCCACTTATTTTAAAAGTTAACGGCTGACAAATTTCGGGCTGGTCTGAATACGTAAAAAAAGTCACGAACAGTCCTATCAGAAGAATATTTGAAGGATAAATAAACGTAGACTTGATAGTAGGTATTAATTTAGGTATTAACCAAAAGCAGAAGGTTATTACCTTCTGCTTTTGGGAAGTCGGTTAAATAAAAACATTTAGAGCATGAAGCTAATTACAAAGTTTTAGCTTCGTGATAGGAGAAGGAGTTTGTTGAGAAACGAATGTCCTGACTTAGAATACTACTTAGGTTAAAAATAACGAAATAAGATGTTTCGTCTTAATGATTTAAATAAAATAGCAGCTTTTTACTATCTACTTACTTACTCTGAAAAGAAACCTGTAAGTTATTTCGGAAAGTGGGTCGAGGCTGAAGAGGTCTCTTACAAAATGTTCGTTTATCGCTTGCCCTTTGGCAACGGTTGAATAGAACATTATAAAAATCTGGCAGCTCAGAATTTGGTGTAGTTATTTAAACATTTAAAAAATACAGAAATAAGAGATTAAGAAATTATACCTTTATTTGCGCATCTTCTTTAAAAAAGTCAAAAAGCCCGTAGGCCGTAACTAAATATTCTTTCGATTTTGTCGTTCTAATATGCATAAACTATATCTACTAAAATCAGTACTTTTGGATTTTGAGACGGTATTCCTAATGAAATTACACTAAGTACATATTTTTCTTGTAAAACAGAAACAAGTATGAAGCACAATAGGCATAGACGTACTAGTAATTATACTCTGTGTTAAGAAGTTCAACGCGTGTCGAGACTTGAGGCATGGATGCGGGAAGGGGAAGCCCCATCCATCAATTTGAAGTTTTATGAAAACACGAGTACTCTATCGGGTCCTTTAAAAATAAAAATAAAATATTATATTATACTTAATTATATTTTAATACAGCCCAAAGTATTTTTGAAAACATAAATAAACAGTTTAATCTGCATATGGATGTCCGCATTGCGGGAGTCTGGATAACTGCAGACTGCATCGCTATCTAGGTACAGATAGCTTCTCTATAATATTATATTTGGTTACAGTAAACGGGTAGGTGTATTAATTATTATGTAAGTTCTACAGATTTATCTCATAATTTTATTGTCACAGAGCATAAGAATAACCGTTTGCTAATTATATAATATTGTATAATATATTAACTACACGCAACATTGTTATTTGAGAGCATACGAGGGGCGATCAAAAAGTAATGATAATGAGTATAATAAAACAACGATTCTTGTTTAAATTTAATTTATTTTGCTACGTTGTCTCCTGACAAATCGATACATTTAGTTCAACGTTCCATGCTTAGGCACGAATGGGCCGGCTCGACCGAAGAAATACCACGTTCTCACAGAAAACCGTCGTGAAACAGCGCTTGCGCTGTGTTTCGCCGAGTGAGTGAGTTTACCGGATTCCCATCCCTACCCTTCCCTATTCCCTCTTAAAAGGCCGGCAACGCACCTGCAGCTCTTCTGATGCTGCGAGTGTCCATGGGCGACGGAAGTTGCTTTCCATCAGGTGACCCGTTTGCTCGTTTGCCCCCTTATCTCATAAAAAAAAAATCAGAGTTCTCCCAAAATGCCTCTACAGCAGCCATCACCTCGCTCTCATCCTCAAATTTCTTGCCCCTGAGGTGTTCCTAGGCCGAGACAACAAATGAAAGTCGCTGTGGGCTAAATCTAGAGAATAGGGCAGGTTTTTGACCAGTTCGAAGCCTGCTCGAATGGCAGCCATCGCAACTTCGGCTTTGTTCTTTTTGCTTTTGTTTGTCCGTTAACATTCGCGGTACCCAACGCGCGGAGACCTTTTTCATATTCATTTTGCTGGTCAAAATGCTTTGGATGCTGCCATATGAGATCCCTGTCACCTCAGCTAAATGTCTGACGGTTACTCTTCGGTCTGCTAATATGATTTCTTAGACTTTTTTCACGTTTTCCTCAGTGAGGGACGAGGTTGGGCGTCCCTCGCCATGTTCATCTTCTGTGGATGTTCTACCCAGCTTAAACTCTTTGCACCACCGTGCCACCGTAGAATATGGAGAAGCAGAGTCTTCTAGTATCTCCACCAAATCAGCGTGTATATCTTTGATAGAATTTTTTTTCAAACAGAGGTGTTTGATAACGCATCTCACTTCGAGTTTCTCCATCTTCTTGTTGTCGCTCTGACTGCTGGTATTCAAGTGAACGTAGCTCCTCCAAATGACGTCCTATTTATACAAATTTTTTGCTGGGAAGTCGCGAGGGACTAAAGAAGTGAATTACTTTTTTTTGGATTTTTATCTTCTTTTGAAATACCCGTTTATCATTACTTTTTGATCGACATAGTAATGTCTACCTATTATAATACATAATATGCTATAATAATTTTACACAAAAGCAGATTACCTACGTATATTTTGTTTGTAATATATAAAATAAATACATATTTTCAGCTGTTAGAAGAAAAAGAACTTTAACAAGTGTGTAACTGCCCTAAGCCATGCAAAATGGTGCTGCAGTCAAGTGGGCGAAATAGCATTTTAATTATTTATCAACTATGCATAATGAACTGTAATTATATCGCAAGAACAGACCACAAATAAACAAGACTCAAAACTCAAAAGTAACAAATAAAATGCTTTTAATTTAGACCCCGCATTTAGTTCAAGACAATTAAATTCAAATGTATGGGAAATTTGGCAAAATTAAAGTGCGACTTTTATCTAAGTATCAGGATATGTGGGTTAAGCCGTGGGGTTAAGTATAGAGTAAAGTTATTTTTTTAAAATATAACCTATGTATCCTGATAGATAAAAGTCGTACTTTAATTTTGCCAAATTTTCAGCTAATTTGCTTGAAATAATTGTGTAGTGAGTAGTTTAACTATAAGACTACTAACCCTAAAAAACTATTATGGTATAGCTAACCATAATAGTTTTTAGGGTTCCGTACCCAAAGGGTAAAAACGGGATCCTATTACTGAGACTTCGTTGTCTGTCTGTCTGTCTATCTGTCAGATATACACAATCTGTGAAAATTTTAGAGGTCTAGCTATCCGGTTCTTGAGATACATCTTACAGCCTGGCGACAGACAGACGTCTGTATCTCGTGTGTGTATCTCAAGAGCGGCTCTTAACTAGACTTCCGAAATTTTCACAGATTGTGTTTATCTATGGCCGCTTTGACAACAAATACCAAAAAAAAAAATAATAAAAAAAAAAGTGATATTTTTGGTCTTTTTGGCTCGTAATCCATAATGGCACACTTATAATAAAATCCTCAATTATATGTGTACTTTAATATTTAATAATAAAATTAAAATAAAATAAATAATTAAGGGGGGCTCCCATACAAAAAACACATTTTTTTCCTTTTTTCGCTACGGCACCCTTCGTGCGCGAGTCTGACTCGCACTTGGCCGATTTTTTTTCGCTCTATAACTGTACGGAAGTCGGAACCCTTCGTGCACGATTATTATTAACTATGTACTTACCTATTTTCGACTGAGTATTTTACCTATTACTAGCGTATTGATTTTTAAGTCGCATTCACGGGAGGGAGCACCTTTATAGGCAGTCAGGCAGATAGCAGACTTGCATTATGTCAAAACCAGTCGTCACATTTTGACAAAATTGAATTGATGCCCGACCAAATGACGTAGACGTCCACCATCGTCCATCTGTCTATGATTCAATTTCTCAGATGGTACAAGCAATATTATCTCAGCAATGTCTACTCTCTACCCATACATTGTTGTGGTATTTATATTCGCTCATTTGCGTGAGGGTGTGGAGTCTAGTCACGGACATCCGGCGTCGTCCTGTGCGGCCCGCACCTGTTCCCCAACTGTTTGTGCCACACACTAACACATAGGAACTATCAACAGCTTTCGTAGTAAGTGCTTTCTTTTATAGCATTTGTAAGAGACTATAAGTTTGGCACGTACCATTAAGTACCAACCTAACCACTCTCCGGTTAATGGTTATACATTTTATAACCAGGAGACTGGTTGGCGAGTGGTGACACAATATGTTAATAGATTTAGGGAGAAAATGAGAAGTACCTTTGTGTCAATTATCCAAAGTTAGTGATGTAAACTGTATAGTTAAATACTAGCTATTTGACCGAGCTTTGCTTGGTATTCGATAAAACACGAATAAAATGTCATTTTCTGAAAATTATTCCTAGCTAGATCAATTTATCGCCCCCGAAACCCCCTATACCAGTACTCGATAGTTTTACTCCAAATCGAGTAAAAATTATCGTGTGGACCGCAAAACTCACACGCTTGAGTAAAGCTTGACGGGTCGCGTCGAGTAAGTTCGAAGGAAATTAGATTGCTCGAATCTCGATGCGAGCCTTCGAGCTGTGAGTTTTGCGGTCCACACGACAATTTTTACTCGATTTGGAGTAAAACTATCGAGTAACGGCCTGTCTACATCTCCACGTCACGACGTCGTCAACGTGGAACGGTGCGGTAACGTGGCACGTTTAACGTTGTCGCGACGTGCAAATTTACGTCAACGTAACGTAAAAATGCACGTCACGACGACGCAAGTCGCAACGTTGCACGTCGCCGTGCCTTGTACAATTTTATCTAAGTATTGTGCATTAACTAGGGTAATATCAAATATGTTATTCGAATAAAAAAAAGTGTACGCTACGGCAACGTCACCGTAAAACTGCATGCAGCATATCCTATCCTATAGTGGGGGCCTCGCGCCCCTTGGACACAGAATACATATTAGTTTAACAACCTTGGACAGCGCGTTTTTTTTAGGATTTAGAGCGCTTACAGACGAACGGCACGTGTCAGCGGCACGCGCCGGCGGCAGTCGACGGCAGACGACGGCACGTGTCGGCAGCAGTCGACGGCAGTCGGCGGCACGTGTCGGCGGCAGTCGACGGCAGTCGGCGGCACGTGTCGGTGGCAGTCGGCGGCAGTCGACGGCAGCCGTCGACAGTTTATCACGCTTGCAGTTGTGACGTAGCGCGTAAAAGGTAAAGGTCCACAGGTCGGTATCGTACGCAACGGACGTCTCGCATCAAACGGATAATTTTTTTAAAGTACGTCCACTGTATCGGCAGCGTACGGATTACCGACTATACAGTATATATGTTTATCTTCAAATTAGTCCAAACAAAGTTTCTAAGTCAAAATTTCTGCTTTTTACTATTCCACCCACACCCCCCTTTTGAGCATTCATTTACTAAACTATTCGTTTATCCATACGCTGCCGATTCAGCGAAAGTAATGTGAAAAAATTATCCGTTTGATGCGAGACGTCCGTTGCGTATGATATTGACCTGTGGCCGCTTACCTTTAGGCGGTACGTCACAACTACCTACCACCACCTCTACTAAGCGACACCGTTTGACAGATAAGCAATAATTACTTTAACGTCAAGCTATCGATCTTAAAAAGTTGATATTTCACAGCGGATTTAACAATATTTTGCATTTTTTACTGTTTTTTAGTAAAATTATATTTGAAAAGTGAGTACGGTAATGTTATTGTAATCTTACAACAAAGCTTTCTGGAAACATGATCGTTTTAGGAAAGGTCGTGGTAGGCCCCCTGCAAGCGTCATAAATTGTCAACGGCTGCCGTCGGCTGCCGTCAACTGCCGTCGACTGCCGCCGACACGTGCCGCCGACTGCCGTCGACTGCCGCCGACACGTGCCGCCGACTGCCGTCGACTGCCGCCGACACATGCCGCTGACACGTGCCGTTCGTCTGTAAGAGCGCTTACCAGTATCAAAAAAGTCCTTGAACAAAATCCGTCTGCTTGAATCATCCATCAGGGGGCCTCGCAAAATAGATAAATTTAACCCGCATAAAATTTAGGTCTTGCGCCGCCACTGAGAGGAAAATATTATTATATAATATTATGCCAGTGACAAATTATTGTTATCACATTAAGGTTTGGTTCAAAACTACGTTCAAAACAAATTTTGATGCAGATCTATCAATAAGTAGACATAATATATTATATTACCTAAGTAATTTTTTGACTGAGAATTTACGTAGGTATTACGATTTACGACTAACGACGGAACGAACGAACTTACAAGTTAGGGCCGGGACACAAAAACACGATACGACGTCGTGTCGTGTTTTTGTGTCCCGGCCCTTACACGGTATCGTACAATTTAATAGCTCGATAATTCACGTGTGATTAATTAATAAACACAATATGCTCATTTTAATTACCTTCATATTATTATGTCACCTAAGTGAATTAGCAGGTATTCTTCATAATTAAATTAGTCGTATTCTTCTTTATGTATAAGCCATTTTAATCACTCTAGGTAGCCTAGGTTTTCTTAATTCTTAATGAAGGAAGCTGTGTAACTGGTTGCGACATGAAATTTGAAACGTGCCCTCTTTTCGTTGAATATAGAGACTTTCGTATTAAATACAACGAAAGGGAGCTCCATAAATTACGTGAGTTGTAAATATTTTGACCCCGTAGTCCTTTCCCCCTGATGGTGACGCGGACGTACGCCTTGAATTAGAATTCAAACCTTGGAAGAAAATTGTAAATTACAAATAGTTTTTGAATATATCCTGGTTCGGAAGGTGCTGAGGGAACTCCTGACCAGAGACTCTAGACATACATATATACCTACTAGTTGGGGAGTTTCGGTGTTGTTATAAGAACGGAAAGCAGATGCTACTATGCAAATTATATTCATCATCATCATCGTCACTACCATATTATATCATACATCGTCCCATGAATGATTATAATATGAACCTATTATGAATTTATGACCCTATTATTAGCACGTTTCATAGTCTTTTAGATCGAGACTCGAGTTTGTCAAGCGATTAAAAAAAATCTATAAGTACTAATTATAAACCTGAAGAGTTTGTTTGTTTGTTTGCTCGAACGCGCTAATCTCAGGAACAGTTATAGGTCCGATTAAAAAAAAATTCAGTGTTAGATAGCTCATTTAGTTAGGAAGACTATATTATAATATTATCACGCTAAGAATAATAGGACCGAAGAAACAGAGGAAAATGTAGAAAAAACCTGGAAAATTATAGAATCGGTTTATCTCACAACTACCTACTGGAGCATTTTTGATATCATTTGGCACAGATATAGAGTAGACCACGTGAAGGGACATAAGCTTTTTTTTTTGCGGGAAAATGTACGTACGGTTTTCGTAAAATCCCTAATTTACTATTAAAGCCGCGTGGGACATCTAGTATTTTTATATTTTAGTTTTTTACAAAAAAGACCACACGCTTTATGGGGTCCTTAGATTTTAGGTGTTGAGTTACGAGTAGGTATAGGCAATTTTGGTTGTATAGGTTTCCACCTGGTGGTCAGAAAACATATGGCCTGTTAATCCTGTTTTAAGTCGCGAAGTGTAGCGGTTTTTATTTAAAAACACATATTACTTATACTTAATTGTTATTAGATCACGACACCACAGTCCACAGTTTACTTAAATGTTACTACGTAAACGTAAAACGACACGTTCGTGTTGCTTCTCGAGATATTTTATAATTTATAGAGTAAAACTGATTAAACCACGGTTAACAAGTAGCAAAATTACGCGGAGTACAGAAATAACAATAATTTGTACATCGTAAAATTTACCGAACTGCCGAATCGATATTTCAATTTATCTGTAAAAGGATAATTTTCTCGTAATATTATGGTAACGTTCCTTGTTAAGATCTGACCTCCGCGTTTAATGGCCGCATTTTGTAAGACCTTAATTTGGAAACCTTTACCTCGTTTTATGAGACAAAATTAATAATTTGGGCTTTAGCCGTCAGCGCGCAGCGGCACCACTGATGTAGGATCTCAATGGTCTGGGTTTAAACTATAAAGCTACAAGGATTTTGAATTATAATATTATTTTTCTTTAAATTCTAAAATCTAGGCGTACATCATCAAAATAATGAAAAACGGTTGCATAAATCCGCTAACCACATTTTTTTAGTGTACGCTAGACGTGTCATAATAATATTATGTCATGTACCCTTTGAACGTCGCGGTCGCCTTCCTAATAGGGGTCGTCCATTACTCACGTGAGGCCAAAGGGTGGAAAGGGGGTACGAAAAATCTACAAGCATACGAGAGGACCTTGATTGATAATTTGCAAACTGCTGTCTAGTGTCTGCTGCAGAGTCTTCTACAGTGCGATCTTGCGTTTCGACTACAGCCGCATATTTGTTGCGAACGTAGTACGAACGGCTGTCGAAACTCGAAACTCGAATCTCGATTGTCGCTACTCTGACTACTCGCTTCATATCGCACGCGGCCGTTGTACTGTGAGCGCGTGTGTCTACAATAAGCTTGTTTGAAGCAACACGTCGCGATCGTAATAATTTACGCGAAATTACAAAGTTACAATTAAATACAATTAGTGAGTGAGAGTTTTGTGACGTTTGGGCACTCTTGTGGAACTGCAGTTATGTGTAGCAATTTTTAAGACAATTTCGGTGAGCAAGTCTGTTAATATTTACTTTTAATAAGTATTTAAATACTTTATCAGTGTATTTTTAATACATTTTACATTTTTAAATTTTAAATATTTTATATTAGGTATTTATAAAGTCATTTTGTAAGTACTTTTTAATTAATAAGTATCATAATATTATATTATAGTTATTAATTGTTATTAACACAAAGTTTTTAAATGCTATGTTAGGTAAGTTTGTCTATTTCTTTAAAGTTTAAAGTAAACGTAGGTTGACAATCTACCCCCAGAAACAGGAAAAAAATATGTTATTATATATTGGCAGGCAAAAATAAATAAGTAATTATAATTCTACCCTAATTACCGTACAAAGAAAATGCTATTAGGTTAAATAACATACGCTTTAAGTGGTTAGGTAATTTGACTTAAACATTTTTTGATTATTATCAGGCATTCATTTTGAAATTCTGTGAAGTAAATAGTACTTAATGTAAGTACTATTTACTAACATAATATTAATTATTAAGTAACTTACATAATATTATTATCAAAACTTTTAGATACGTAATTAATAATTATATCTTGCTACTTGTGCAATATTATTGATGACCATAAAAATTCAAACATTGGAACTACTCGAATTTCCCTATCCACAAAACCTGGGAATGTAGTTTATTGTTATTACTTACTTACAGATATAATATTATAGATTAAACTTCTTATATTTTAACATATTTTTTAATGCTTGACATTACTAAGGGGTGGCCATAAATTACGCAAGATGAGTAGGGGGAAGGAGGTCAAGCCAAATCTTACATTTGATCTTAGTAATTTGTCATGTCATGTTTTTTTTCACGCAAAATGTTGTAAAATTACAATGCTGTTTATGTTTAGATAGTTAATTGGTGTTAACTTACAACTTATAAGCGAAACGTACCTACTTAATTTTAATTAAAAAATTTAATACAGGTCAAGTTCGGAACTAACTCGTTCGTGATCTAAATTAGAGTTAATGAATATTGTGCTACGAGTTACGACCTATTACTTGCCAAATCGAAAGGCACATTATTATTATCTACTATATTTAAGTTACAGTCTAAAACTTAATTTATCGGTTACGTATTACTACCCAATAATCTATGGTACTGGGTACACCGCACGGGGCTATAGAAGCATTAATATTTAGGTATCTTCTTTGATTTAAAAACATCTTAGACATAGGGTCAGGACTGTTTATTTTATCATCAGGTACATATAACGTATCTTTAACATACACGTATCTTTTACATTATCATCCTGGACCTTAAACTGGGTTCCGGGTTCAAACACTTACCCGTATAAGGTGGAGGAGGTATGATCATGTTTTAGTTAAAACTACCAGGCTCGCAGCCACATAAGGACATGGAATTCAGGCGGCGGCGACAAAAAGCACGAGCCCAGCCCAAGATATAGTGCACCACATCCACGGCTTTGCTTACTATTTATCAGTGAAGTCGGCATCTGCAAAGGTTAGAGTAAAGACTGTTACACAACCTAACTTACAGTCACAAGGAAGTTGTTACTTGTAGGTGATACGAAAACGAGGACTAATTACAGAATTACCAATAATATGTTTACTCAATGATCATTAGAAGCATTATGTGCGGCTGTCCTGTTTCTCAATAAAGGATATAGGTATATTGTATAGTATAGTTAGTTATGTAAAGTAATTGCAGTAGACGTTTTTAAGCAGCTTGTCTCCAAAAAGAAAAAGCCTTTTCATTACTTTTGAATGCTTGCAGTAGTTTGTATGGGTCTTCAAAAGAAGGTTTAAAAACAGCTTATGACACGACCATTTATTTTAATCGCTGTCAATATAAAGATCACAAAATACTAAATAGCCGTCTCCATAATTTTACGGAAATGATTACTCGGTAATAACATGATATTCGCGGACTCATCACAATTTTACCTAGACCTTGAGCTGTGGGAAATCTCTATACAAAAGTTGTTTACAGATTTTATACCTACGTGATTATATATTTTTAACACAAATGCAATGTTATAAATCTAACTGACTATTTATGTTTCAGTCCTCTGTGTGCTCTTTATTTCTAAGTTTATTTTTAATTTTTGACAATTAGTTTTAATTCTTTCAAATAAGCTATATTATAGCTCAAATAATTATACCTCATACCTTTATGAATTCCAAAAAAAATTCGATTAGGTAAAACAATTAATAGCATTAATCAATAAAAATTATGAAAACCAGAAACGGTGGACTCATAATGAATTCTATGCGCATCCGTCCCCGGATACTGTACGCGCCTGTCAGGCAGTTCTGTCCGAAATAGCGCTGATAAATATATCCTGTGTCACGTAAATATACGACAACCTGCGTCTTTGTATTAAGGATACTCCTTAACTTAATTGGTAAATACGGCGCTTCGAACACATCCTCTTTATATATTTTACTTAGAACACAATATCCTCTTTAATTATTTAGTGCTCCCAGTGGGGATATCCATTAATCACGTTATGTATTTAAATTGTTTTCAGCTTAAAGTAAGGAGCATTATAGACTTAATTCAGCCTGCTGAATTAATTCAAAGTTACTTACATATAATATTATGAAAAACATTCAGTATTAGTCCATATTACAATGAGACAAAAAGAGTGAAAGGTGATGACAAAGTAATATAACAGGGGATAATAATCTATATAAATAATGCTTCCGTACTTAGTGATGGACGTTACATTATGTACTAACATCTATGTTGATTTATACGCAGCTTTTTTCTTGGCCATCATGCATTAGGTTACAAGTTATAACTTATACTACATAGTACATACACTAACATCATTTATACTACCTACTTGCAACTTATAGGAGATTCTAGCCTTATAGTGCGTAAAAGGGGACTAGAGATTTGAGTAGGTACTTATATTGAGATTAAACTTTTCTAACTATATTATGTGAGGTAACTAAGTACTTATATGTGAGGAACATCCTCAGTATAGTCTCGAATGTGTAGCTGTATATAACATTCCTTAGTTACATATTTCATTTTAGGATGTCGTGTGTTAAAAATAACTAGTGCTAAAAACCGTCTAAAATATTATAGGAAAGTGAACCGGAATCGGGAGTTTCTTTCACGCCATATTCAGGTCAGCTGTCGTTGCACTCTGAGTCAACTGATGATGGCTCTTTTACTTCGAGTATAAACCCAGCTGAGTAGGTGTTAAGTTTGAAATAATATGACGTTAAAAATATTTTTAATTTGTTGTTTAAGGGTTGAAAATCTCTTGACTAGGGAAGAAGTCTTACGGGACACTTGATATTTTAACTTACCTTTTCTGGTATACTTAAATGTATTTTTTTGGCCTCAAGTAGTAGATCAAGTAACAGTTTGCCAGACTAAATTTATCCCCGGATATTCTGATTCATAGAAGCTTTATGTTCATTGTAGTATGCCCGACGCCCGTACCCTTTAAATTCTGTGAAACCGGCGATTGTCTCAGCTAATGATGTTTGACAAACATGTCTTTATCTCGCCGACTTTACGCTCACTATAACTGGCAGTTAAATTTTAAGAAACAGTTTAAAGTGGTAGCACTCCAATAATAAACTTCAAGATACGCGGCACTAGAATGTGTGGCTTGAGAGTTGAGGTTTTCTAGGCAATGCTCGAAGTAACTAAGTATAATTATCGCGTGGTGGACGGTAGTATACTTTCAAAGTTTGTCTTACAAAACTTCGGTAACATATTATTATTATGCATAGGCGAGAGTAGATAATTTACAAGATTTAAAAACCAGCTAGACATTTGTGATAACCCAAAAAGGTCACCAACGAAATTTGTATAGAAATGCTCTTAGATAACAATATTTAAACTGTTTAAAATGAAGATTGTGCTATCACATTTATAAAAATAGACTTCAAAACATTTAATATTTTATGAGTGGATAAACACTATCACTTTTCGCTTAAACATGATTAGTCTAAGATTTGTGTGAATGTCATATATAGGTATAATTTGCTTAATATGTGCATTTATAATTAAGCTTAATTGGAACTTAATAAATTATTTTTATTCCACATCTGTAGTGAAATTCCTTAGAGCGCCGCTGATGAAGTCATTTTATATTGAAAATGAAAGTAGGTACCACAGTACGTCCTACGACAGGATATCTCATTTTTACCGTGGCGTGGGAACCATGGATACCTGATATAACATCTCCTTACATAACAAAACAAACTTTTAAATAATTTAATATTATTAAAATATAAGTTAAAGCTACAACTCATTAAAGATATGTTTCCTGTTTTTAATGTTTTAAAACATTGTTCTTTTTTTTATTTCGAGGCAACTACTAACTGTCAGTAGTAATTATTATCTATAATATGAAGTCGATATTATACATAAGTATATTTATTAAGTTGATATTAACAAAATATCAATAAATATCTTTGTTTGTATTTTTTATTAATAAGTTTAATTTATAATTTTATGTTACATAGTTTTATATGAAAGGTTAAGAAGATTTTTAGGCCGTCTCAAGTTCTCAACTCATCTCACAAGTCACGCAAAACGCACACGTCTCATAAGATTTCAAATAATATTATTATTTTATTTTAATATTATTTCTAGTAGTAAGAATTATTTTTAATTTTGCTTAATTATAATAGCAATTAGCATACATCTTTTTTTTCTACGGAAATTTCGCCTGAGCCCCTTTCCCCCCCCCCCCCCCCGCCCTCCCCCCCCCCAAATGCCTTACGTAATACATGGATGCCCCTATTTAACAATGTAAACATTTAATTTTTTAAAGTAACTAAAACAGTTGACAAGCATAGTTTTAACACTAAAGACTTAATTTTTTTACGAATTGAATCGGGATTTCACTAGTGGCGGAAATCCGCGTCGTCGCCCGTCGGCGGTCGCCGCGCCGCTTGTCCTGTTGTGTCCGTTAATAAAGGTCGAATATATTATATAGTTAGGCCATGGTATAAAGTAAACCTTTTTAAATCTCAAAATATACCTACTTTTTGATCGGCTTCATAGAAAGGTTTGGTTTGATTAAACCGTAACCTTTTTTGTATTATAATTCATAATGTACGAAGGATTTGACCCGATTTTCATTTAATTACATCCGTATTTAAAAATTTAAACCCTGTATTTTGTGCTCTCAACAACTTTTCAGATTTAAGACTTAAAAGCTTTCTAATTATGTATGTAATTTTAGATAAAAGATTGGTGTGTTAGTTTTTTTACGCTAGATTTTTATGTAAGTAATTTATTCTGAGACAAAATTAATTTTGATTACGATACTTATTACTATGTTAAGTTAGTCAATTAAGTAAGTGACATACTTTTAGAAGTTATTACAAATTAAGTACTGTAATTAAAATAAGATATTACTAGCTACAAACTGTGATAATCCTTTCGCATTAAGTTGACAGTGAGGTATATGGACCAAAGATGAAAGACATAACGTCTTTCAATAAAGAGTGCCTCCGCTGCCGGCGCCGGTTGCTGAATTGGCTGCCGGTGCCGGGCGCCGATTTTCGAAGTTAGGCTATATAGACTGCCGGCGCCTATTCAGAAAGAATAATGATCAAAAACATCAGTCTTGAGCTAAATGACTATGAAAAGTACAAATAATAAGGTCATAATGTGAGGATGGATATTTTAATGGTAGAGGTGATGATGATAAAATATGTGATCAGCATAGTAGCATAATTCTTCAACTCCCAAGCGGCCACATGCGGCCGCGATAACAATAGATAAGCTATTGTGTCTGGTTTTGAGTCCGAAATTCTGTTCAGTACCTTCGGAAGTATACCACGGGGTATACTGTGGCGCAAAATCTTACTTTTTGGTAGCTGAAAAAAGGTAGTAAAGCTAAGGTACCTACATGAAAATGCATCACAAATTATTTTTAACAAAACATTTTAACCGACTTCCAAGAGTTGCAACTTGAAGGTAAAAAAAATAACATTACTTATTATTAAATGAACCATCTAACATCTAACCTTAGTATTAGCTCCGTGCATCTAACCATCAATTCTGAGCTGGTACCGAATTCAAAATTATGAAAATTGTATAAGTACAGAAGTAGTTGAGATAAATTAGGCAAATTCTGAAAGAGGCACTAGTAAAGAGTAAGAATTATTTCACACTTTTTGGTTCATTTAATAATAAGTAAGTAATGTTATTGTTTTTACTTGGAAGCCGGTTTAAATTTTTTGTTAAAGAAAT
Source organism: Aricia agestis (assembly GCF_905147365.1). NCBI lineage: Eukaryota > Metazoa > Arthropoda > Insecta > Lepidoptera > Lycaenidae > Aricia > Aricia agestis. Next base: position 9,940,075 of record NC_056409.1, on the reverse strand, counting down.
AGTAATTTCACTCTTTTTAGATAGTTAAGTATACAGGGTGTAACAAAAACAAGTGATAATACTTTAGGGTGTGTATGTGTTCCTTCTAGAGAGTTCACTGTGAAAGTAGCAGAGCTGAAAGACCAAAAATTTTTTTCACTTTTATATCGGCAAGCGCCCGAACGTCACGAGTTTCCTCATATAAAAGTGAAAAAAAAAATGGTCTTTCAGCGCTGCTACTTTCACAGTGAACTCTCTATAAGGAACACATACACACCCTAAAGTATTATCACTTATTTTTGTTACACTTTGTATAAGGAATTCTATAAAGACTTATGTGTTCTGCTTAGTGACTTTCGATCCAGGGTACACCTTCACAATATGAAAACTCTTAACTCATTATCTGACTTCACTACGACTTAAGAATTTCTTAAAAAAGTCCAAGTATAATAATATTTAACTTTAAGCATACACAGTAGTATTACTACTGTGTATGGTTAAAGTTTATCAAGCAATGCTGAAAATGAAATATTCAAACACCTATCTCTAAACTGTTCTCTGACTTTCGTTCTATTATAGCACTTCCGCATGAAACTCCTCGTAAACTACTTTAAACTACATTAATAGAACCATATTTGTCCCAATTTTAAACGACTTTCCTATACATACCTCATGGATCACAACATGATTAAATTGCTATCGTGGTAACCGCAACACTAAGGTTAATAACAACTAGCGTAGGTAGAATTGAAGCGCATCGAAGCAATTCACTAAATATTAGAACATAACAAATTCAACCTTAACTCCAGAGCGTAACATACACATGTGACACTGGTGACCCTGATGTGGTAGTGATGATGGTGATGATGAATGTAATTTGCATAGTAGCATATGCATTCAGTTCTTAAAACAGCGCCCCAACCCCCAAACTTGTACATATAAGGAGTCGGAGTTCTGTTCAGCATATTTGAACCATGGTATGGCAAGATCTTACTTTTGGCACAGCACAACACCGAAACCTCCAAAGATGTATCTTCAAGGAGGTTGGAGTTCTGTTCACCACCTTCGAACCATTTTGGTAACATATGCCCGAAATACTTCATATAAAACCAAAATCGCCATACGTTTCGATTTAAATTTTGAGGAGTTCCCTCGATTACTCCTGGATCCCATCATCAGGTCACCACTTTTATGAACATGGTACCAATCCACAATCATACCCTATACAACAAAACAAACATTTTGAAAATCAGTCCTCCTCCTCCTTTTTGGAAGTCGGTTAAAAAACTAAAATATCCATAGCCGAACATATAACCTCCACCTTTGGAAGTTGCTTAAGAAGTCGAATATTTGAGATATATTTATTTCTTTTTTTTTAATTTGTTTATCGGCACTGGAACCTAGCGTTTCACCGGTTCCCATTTTGAGCGCCGGCGCCGGCAGCCGTTGTTTTATATCCCAGCTGCCGGCAGTATGCTTATAGGCCTGGAGATACTGACACAAAATTCTTGGTGATTTGTACCAGTATGGCGGTTTTACAGGGGTATAATTACGTAAAGGCAAAAAGGAAAATGATGGTCATAGCGCTCGCACTGGCAGCCCAAACGCGTGAGCGTTAATCGAACGTGTCGGATAAATAAAGAGGGTCGAACGATTTGTTTCACAAAAATGCTTGTGTTTTGTGATAGTCGAAAAAAAATAAGCAGGCGAAAGCGTAATGCCATACTTGTCGGGTGCCGCTTACAGCCCGCCATACCGACGCGAATACGTTAATTTTAATAAAATAATTGAACCATTTGTACCAGGCTAGTTTTTGCATAGTTAATCATCGCCGAGTAGCCATTCACGAAAATCAGCTTGCCATACTTGTCTGACAGGTCCTATTGGCCGCCATACCACTGCAAAGGTGTAATTTTTTTTTCGCCAAACAATTTGTACCACCCTGAAACTTTTTTAACAGTTCCCTGTAGGCTGTATGATCATAAATAGGAGCCTGATAATGCCATACCTGTGGGAGGCAGCGAATTTGAACAATATTATTTCAAAATCCTAAGATTTTATACGTAATTTCAAACGGTTTTTCAAGTATGGCGCCACTTCTTCCCTCTACTACAAGTATGGCAAATATAATATTGGTCACATTGTATTGTATGTTTCCAAAAATCCAAATGCCATACTGGTACAAATCGTCCAATTTTTATCACTTTTTTGCTCAAGTCCGAGAGTCATCCCGCCCCATGGTTACAATCTGTAACAATTTTTTTTGGTACAATTCCCAAATGACGAGACTACAATGATGCCATGATGTAAAAAATGATTTTACGTATTTTATAGTTTTTTTTTAAACGTGTCAAATAAATAAGTATTTCAAGTATGGCAGCTCTTTTTACACCTACTAGAAGTAGGGGAAAAATAATAACGGTCATATTTTGTCAAAATTTGAATTTGAATTTCAAAAAAAATTTGAATGCCATACTGGTACAAATCGTTTGGCGAAAAAAAAAATTACACCTTTGCAGTGGTATGGCGGCCATTAGGACCTGTTGGACAAGTATAGCAAGGTGATTTTCGTGAATAGCTACTCGACGATGATTAGCTATGCAAAAATTAACGTATTCGCGTCGGTATGGCGGGCTGTAAGCCGCACCCGACAAGTATGACATTACGCTTTCTTTATTTTCGGCTATCTGAAAATACAAGCATTTTTGTGGAACAAATCGTTCGACACTCATCATTTATCCGACACGTTCGATTAACGCCCACGCGTTTGGGCTACCAGTGCGAGCGCTATGACTAGGCTATGACCATAATTTTCCTTTTTGCCTTTACGTAATTATACCCCTGTAAAACCGCCATACTGGTACAAATGACCAAGAATGTTGTGTCAGTATCTCCAGGCCTATTAGCGCTGGTTCCCATTACTGATATTTTTGGTAGCCGGCGCCGGCAGCGGCTCTCCCCTTTCAATACTTGATTTGGTTTAATAGAATACGGAAGAACGCTAAAGCCTTTAATACGTAAGTACTCACTGGTCATATTACATAATAATAATAATAATAATAATATTACATATTTAAATATTATATTGATATCACATTTTGATATTTATTCTAAAGACAAAGTGCACTGTTTTACCTCCGTTTTCGAATAAAATAATTACGACATTTCCTTGTTTTAATTAAAATTATTAAAATATCCTACTGATTACACAAATAAGTAGATTATGAACATATGTAGAGATGGTTCAATATTTCGTCGTATCTTCAATGTAATCTCTATAAAAGTGGTTCTTGATTTCCTTTATGTACTACATGGTTATTTAGTGAACAAAAAATAACATTGACAGTATGAAGCGCGTTTTAAAATACTTTTCGTGTCGCCCGAAAGGTCCCTACCGGGATTAAACACTAATCCCTATCAAAAAACATTTTCAATAAAATATTTTTTAATTCCAAGCGGCTTTTCCACGTCGCCCATGAATTATGATGGACAAGCGATTACGAACAGGTGGAGGATTATGATAGCCCGTAATTATTGACATCGACTTTCGACATTGTATTACTGTAGATTATAGTGTTATCATGGGTATCAAGTATCAACTATCAATCATGACCGAAGTCCCACCATGGAAAGGGCCATTTATATTTGGGTTTTAATTTCCTAGCGTTTGATTGGAAGAAAATACATTTCGCATCTACGCGTTTTCAGCCCCGGATTTATAAATAGGCCGTATAGGCCGCGGCCTAGGGGTGGCAGCGTCCTTAGGGGGCCGTCAGATTTCGTACATAGGGCGGCGGAAATAATGTGGCCTTCACTAATAAAAAATATAAATTCGGCTTGCCCGTTTTAAGTATTTACTCCGCAATTCCGCACGAGCAACTTGTAGTACCTACTCGTTTCGTTCGTGACGAAGGTGTTAAAATTTTAAAGCTTTTCCTACGCGCATCTTAAATCTCAAGACTACGTTGCGTCCAGAATTACTTTTAAACCTTTATGCTAACGACGTAAGGATCATTTTCGGAGGCAAAATAACTTTGGACGGAGTGTACATCCTTGACACGTCAAAGCCGGTTCGTTAGCCCACACACCCACATCCTTATTAGCCTCGTTATGCTGGGCTTTAAGGGCCTAGTCCTTCCTCCTTAGCTTCGGTCATGCCAATGTCCCTTCGTCCTTGTTATAAGGGGACGCTGCCATTGTTTTGGGGGTAGGAATTAGGTGGTACACATTTCGCGATATTGAGTTGTATAGAATACCAGATGACGCCCGTAACTACGTTGCTGCAAAATTCATTTATTGCTCGGAAATCGTACATTTTTTTCGAAATAAAAAGTATCCTACCTATGTCCTTTTCTGGGACTCAAAGTATACCAAATTTCAACAAAATCGGTTTTAAAGCGGTTTGGGCGTGAAGAGGTAAGAGACAGACAGACAGACCGACACAATTTCGCATTTATAATATTAGTAATTAGTATGGATGGAGAACTTTAACGTTAATTAAATATTTAAGTATTTAAACTTAGCGTCTGTTGTTGCAGGCGGACGGAAAAACGTCGAAGGAGTTGCGAAGCGCATTCGTGTAAAATGTGAGTTTTTCTGATTGGATTTTGTTTGTCTTAAATTTATCTTGTTATTGTATCTAATCAATTTAATATACTTAACAAGCATCAGAAACATTTCATCTAAATAGTTAGGTATTTACATAGACTATAATAATAAGACGACGAAAACACTGTTTAAACACCTCCTACAAACTTACATTATACATAGGAACCTAGTTAAGTTAGTTAGGGTACAATATTTTTTGTGCGTCGCGTCTACTTTTCCTCTTTAGGGGTATCGGAGACCCCCTCCTGCGTCTGTGCTTGAGCTATTAGGGCTCAGACACGCCCGACGCTTTGTTAACCCCACAATCGTCGTGTAGTGGAACACAAGTGACGCGAGCGAACAAGGGGTTTCAGTTTTACCAACACAATTACTCACGTGAACACACCCTAGGGCTAGGGCCTAGGCTTCATAGAAGTTTGTAATTACAGTTTTGCGTCACGTAGCTTCACTTTATTGCATACGACCATCATACGACACTTTTATTAGTAAATATTACTTAGCTATGTCTTGTGATCAGTGATTGTTATTTAAAATCATTCTATCACGTAGAGCTAAGAAGGCACAAAAATTTAATATTGCAAAACATCGGCTTCCTGCATTTCACAATTATTAATTTGATTGCAGCTATAAACCGCTATTGGCTCTAATAGAACCTCTTTTACTTATTACAAAGTTGCATGTCTAACGTTCGACGTCCTAGTCCTTTAATCTTCCTAATACGTTTTTACAACCCACCTACTTCATGTTATAGACATAAACGAAGACAATAAATTATGAACGCGCCCTTCTCTCCCCCGGGTTTATTTTATTCTAGCAGACAGGCTATTATAGTTATTAGCAGAATTTTAAAGTAGAAAAGTACTTTTAGAAGCTAGCAGCTATTTACCACTAAGATAATAATTTTAAGTTATGTTAACATAAATTACTTATCCGTATTGAACAAAATCGCACATATTTTCTATTGAAACTTTGGAACTAAAAGATGGATGATTAAAATTTTCTGTTTTTTTTAAATTACTTATTGTATCAAAACGAAGGCTGGAAGGATTAAGGAAGCATAATGGAATGCAGAATTTGGAATTCAAAAATGTATTCGAAATTCAAAAGTGTATGGAAAGTTTATTATCATTTATTTGGTTTCCTATTGAATCCAGCAAAGCTGTCTGAGATATAGCTAAACTTTGCAGACGAAGACAGCTGAGTAGCCTGGACGAATGAGTTGATTAACCGCTTTTCACGAACCTCGAAAGTCGAAGGACCAACTTGGAAGAGAAAAACTCAGAAATCCCTATTCAACTTCCTGCATGTTGAATTTCGTTATAATAAAGCAAAGAAACAAGTAATTAGTAAAATATAAGGTTGGTATAAACATTTTCGTAAGAAAATACGTTATTTACATAATTTAACGTCTTTTCATTAGATTTGCATGAGAAAATTACAAAAATATGATGAGGTACGTCATAGAATTTAATTCCAAAAATTCAATTGTATTCAACATAGAGATATATTCAACGATAATGTTTCGTCATTTTTCGTATAATTATGTTTCAAATATGCAGTATGCAACAAGATCGATCTATCAGCTGAACAAATAGTGCGTGGACGTCATTAGTGTTGGTAAAGCGGGATATGTCAGTTGCCAACACCGCTTGCCTAAATAATACGCGCTCGTAATAAAAAAAATAGTTTGATACATAAACAGAAAATAAAAATATTTTTCCGAATAGGAACTATTTCTGTGATAGGGGCGATAAAGAACGGGCCTTAGGAATAGACCGTTCTCGTATTTATATAACGAATGCACTTACACCCAAAGTTACACGTCACAAATTAGGGATTTTTACTCCTCTAATAATTTTTAACATTTTACCGTCATTGCATATAATCTAGTTCTTTATTAGAACAGGGGTTGAAAAACTTCTTGAACACAGGATAAGCCACGAAAATGATTAGGTACTTAACACAAAATATAAGAAATTAGGTAAATTATTTTGAAACTATATTAGGCAGGTATGTTGTTACACTTAAAAGGAGGATGTGCGTAACAAAAACAAATTATCTAGTTATCTGAGACACAAATAACAATAAATATTTGTCGTACTTAAATAAAGGAAATGTGCTTATCCGTTCTAGTTCACATTATTTGTCGCCTTATTTAGGTTATTTATATGAGAGCTTCTAAATTTACATTTCCTACCCATTTCGACATACTCATTACCTATAGTCACGTCAAGTTTGCAGCAAGGAAATAATTAAAAATGACAATACGGTATGTAAAATACCACTGGATCGCATCTTACGTTTGATTTTTGGCATATTGTAATTTGTAATGGCCCCACACGCAAAAAACTAAATCTTACTGTAAACTAAAGTTTTTCAATTCAATTTCCCCTAGCACTACTTAACTACAACTTCAGAAATATTTATTGTTGGTAGGTAAACACTTTGATGTGTCGAAGGAAAGAGGGAAGGCTTTTTGCCTTTGCCCAGCAGTAGGACACCATCAGCTATTAAATTATTAATAGCCGGTGGTGGTTATTAAATAATAAATACTCTGAGACATTTTTAACTCAAATCAATTGCAAAATGTTCGAATTTTCTAACATAGTAATATATTTTCTAACTCTCACGATCTAGTAAAACTTTTCTAATCTCGTACACACTACCACATGTGAGCACAAAATAAACTTCCTCCGCAGTGAATGCAGTTTATAAACTGAGAAATGGAATTCCGTAGCTCAAGTACAGACAAATATCCGTCCACGTAACGGACAGATCCACCAGATCAAAGATGTCTGTCTTTGCTGCTTTTATTCGAATGCCCGGGATGTTGAATGTGACTTTGATTCTTGTTTCTATCTGAAAGCTAAATATTTAACCACTTACGCGTTCTGACATGTGAAATAAAATTAATATTTTATGAGTATGATTTATGTATGTGTAATCAAGGTTGGCTTATGTTGAGCGCGATCACATATGTATATATTTAGATAATAATAAGCTTAACTAAACTTTAAAGTTTGACAAAAGCAAGAATTGATTCATAGTAGTCTTTATTATAGTTGCGTTACGATGAAACAATCAAAAAATAGAAACAAATCCTTATCTAAAATCGTTTTATTATTTTGGCTCTTTTTTTGACAAATAAAAAAGTTTGGCTACGTCGGATAAGCGCAAAAAATAAATGTGTATCAGCAGACTGAAGAATTGCAGTGCAGATTCCAAGGCAATTACCGCGGGCGATAGTCTCCAAGCCGGTTCGATACCTAGACCGCACGCGTGTCTAGACTGCACCTGATCTGTGACGTCACGCCGCGGATCCCTTTAGCTTTGTGCTTATAAACGAGCCAAACATACCTTTATTCGTGTTACCATTTCATATTTTATGCCGTAAAAATATTCCGTCTCGTCTATCTAAAAATTAATGGTTAAAAGGTAGTTCTTTGCATCGTGTCGAATGTCGATATCTACACTTTTCTCATTCTTTCACTCGCGATTAAGTACCGTAAATCATTAGTGCAAAATAAATCAAAAAACAAAATTATCCAATGATACTTAGCCAATTCCACCTATTTAACTCAAGATTACACATTCTTCCTTCATCTCTAAAATAAATAATAGTTAGTATTTGTTATTCGTAACTTAATAACTGTTTTGCTTAAAAATTACTCGTATTTCCCTAGTCACCGTCATGCAAACTTTGATCCCGTATGGAACCCCGGAACCCGAACCCCTTACTCAAAATACCACCTTGGTATATTCAAAAATCTATTCCTAGTGGATGTCTATGTCTACTAATAACATACAATACCTATAATTGTAATAACTTATCTCGCTTTTAAACCACACATTAGATGAGCTGGTATTAGAGGCATGTTAATATGGAGCGTGTCCTGTGGTGCAGTCAGGAACAGCGGTGTCACTCACACTGTGAGGGCTATATTTAGACTCTACTATTTTAGTTTCTTTCATGATGGCGAGCTCCATTGAGACGTTAAGGTAATGGGATATCCATGGAACTTTGTCACTAAATGGTTGGAAATTATAAAGCTATTCAACTAACGCGCATACACCGGCTCTTTGGAATGTTAGCTGCTAAATAGCTTCCAAACGAGTGTAAAGTAAAAAACTGGTGCATAATTCAGAACGTATGCAAAAAAAAATGCAAAAACTTGCTAACAGAAAAAATCTCAGATTTGTAAAATCTCGTAGCGGGTCTACGAGTTTGTTCAAAAATCGCCTACGGCATTGTCTACGTTATCTGCCCCCTTATACAAAGTATCTTTCGTTAAAAACGATGACGAAATTCGTTATCAATCTCATACATGAATCCCATACATTTTGATAACGAATTTCCTCATCGTTTTTAACGAAAGGGTATTTGTCTGAGGGGCCTGTTCCAGTGAGTTGAGCTGTAGTTTGACTATAATAGTAAAACTGTAGACTGTGGTAGACCAAATACATCATAACATTAAACATGGGTACATAAATGCGCGCTCTAATAAACTTATGACGGCAATTTGCGAGAGTTTTATTGCCATTCCTTAAATGTGTAGAGTGTAAAGTCTAGACAGACACCGTAAATATAAATCAACAAGCTGAAATCATATTTATTGCTAGCTACTAAGCCAATAACATACTTTATTGTTTTAGTTATAACTTTCAATATTCGTCCATGTTGCGAATAAGCATGTATGATATTTTGATGACTCAATGAATAATGTAATTAAAGGAACTATTTTATAATTTATTACTGCAATATAATAATTAAAAAGGATCCACAATGTGAATAAAGTTATAGAATTTTTTTTTATATCTGTCAAGTTAATATTCTAATGTATCGGACTCTTAAAATCACTTAAAATCTTAAACAATTGAGGTAACTCAAGTGGCAATTTCTAGAAGGGTCTAAGGACCCTTCTAGAAATTGCCACTGAATGAATGTTTAAGAACAACGAAGTTTTTGCCAATTAGGGCCACATGAATCACAGCCGTAGGTGGTCTTCAACAATCATTAAGACATTTCGTCGCCATTCTAGCGTAAACTTTCTTCGCTTAGTCACAAATGGCGATAAACATTCAACACATATATTTATAATTATTAATTACATAATCAGTAGGCACAAGGCATATTTGAGTTGCAAATTATACCTAATTGTTATTATTGAATACATCAATTACCTTTTAAGACATCTGACATTTATTGTTGCAAGCCCATAAGAGTAGCAATTACGATATTTTAAAATCTTAAGAAATAATAATCGGCCAAGTGCGAGTCGGACTCGCGCACGAAGGGTTCCGTACCAGTATAGAGCGAAAGTAGACAAAAAATTGTGTTTTTTGTATGGGAGCCCCCCTTAAATATTTAATTTATTTTAATTTTATTATTGTACTTTACAAATGAAATTAAGGATTTTGTGAAAGTGCCTAGCTGTTACCATTATTGATTACGAGCAAAAAAGGCACGTTTCTTGTATAGGAGTCCCCCTTAAATATTAACTTTATTTTATTTTTAGGGTTCCGTACCCAAAGGGTACGTCTATCTGTCCGTCTGTCCGTCCGTCTGTATGTCTGTCTGTCTGTCTCCAGGCTGTAACTCAAGAACGGTATTAGCTAGAGAGTTGAAATTTTCACATATTATGTATATCTGTTGCCGCTAAAATAGCAAATACTAAAATCAAAATAAAATTAATATTTAAGGGGGCTCCCATACAAGTACAAACGTGATTTTTTGGCCGTTTTTGCTCTATATCAATAAAGACAACAGGTAGGTACTTGAATTTTTCTCAAAGTCCTTAATTATATGTATGCCTTAATATTTAATAATAATTTTAAAGAAAATAAAAAATTAAGGGGGGCTCCCATACAAAAAATACAAAGTTAGCCTAATTTTGCTCTATAATGGTACGGAACCCTTCGTGCGCGAGTCCGACTCGCATTTGGCTGATTTTTTAGTATATTTTGTTGTTATAGCGGCAACAGATATACACAATTTGTGAAAATTTCAGAAGTCTAGCTATAGCGGTTCTTGAGATACAGCCTGGAGAGTGGAGACAGAGGGACAGACATACGGACAGACGAACAGACGGCGAAGTCTTAGACATTAGGTTCCGTTTTTACCCTTTGGGTACGGAACCCTAAAAACTGCCACATTGCAAATATGTTTCGCTCTATACGCTCGGCTATTATATACAACAAAACGCATTAAAGTATTTGAAATTATTAAAACTGTAAGTGGTTTCATTCGTTTGGCGTTGGAAATGAATTAAAAAACTAATTTCAAACGAGTGCAGCCAAAGTGGCTGTGTGCGATCACTTTAAACTTGAAAACAGCCTTAATATTAGCAGTTAGCTGCAGCTAGGCTTTTGGTTTTTTGACGCATTGCGGGAATTTCAGTTTTAAAGTTTAAATAGGTTTACTAAGGTTTAGGCAGTTAGGATTTGAAAGAGCCTTAAGTTCTTTTGGTCCCGTCTTGGGCAAAGGAAGGGTCATTTGCTTCATGGTTTTAAATGTTATTAATTATAATGAAATATGTATCAACTAATACAATAATAACTAATTTAAAAATAAATTAGTGTTGATCACACAAAAAATAAGCATTTAAACACCTCGAGATCACGTACTAAAGTAGCATAATATACATATTAAATTAGTAATTACCCACTCAATTTTCTGTACTAAGTTAACAAATAGCACCATTTGTCATAATATAATTTGTAATTATATACGTGGGAGAGCCATGCTTCGGCACGAATGGGCCGGCTCGACCGGATAAATACCACGTTCTCACAGAAAACCGGCGTGAAACAGCGCTTGCGCTGTGTTTCGCCGAGTGAGTGAGTTTACCGGAGGCCCAATCCCCTAACCTATTCCCTTCCCCTACCTACCTTCCCCTATTCCCTTCCCTTCCCTCCCCTATTACCCCATTTCCCTCTTGAAAGGCCGGCAACGCACATGTAGCTCTTCTGATGCTGCGAGTGTCCATGGGCGACGGAAGTTGCTTATATATATATATACAAACCCTTTCGCTTATTGATGACATCATGGTCAGGCTTATCTTGTTAACTAAATAATTGTTGTCCCTACTGTAAGTTAAAACAACTAACTACTGTAAATGAACTCAATTGTTTCTGACAGATTTGTGCAAGCGCACGCCGCTCGAACTTATTGCTGTCAATTGTCTAAAGTTATTAAGTGCCATTCTATTTAGGTCATAGAATTGCACTCCTGACGTCATACTCTCGTCTCTCGTACTTTAATTTGACAGCAGGAAAAAAGTAATATCAAAGCATTGAGCAAAGATAATATAGGCGTAGAGCAAATCTTCTTACTCTACATAACACGCCTAACTGCTTCAATTCCTAACTTCTACGAGGCTTGGACCGTAAATGTTTGCTAAATATACCTGCACTTTAAAGTTCTGAATGTAGAAACGACAAAGGTAGGAGGAGCCTGTTTAAAAGTTAGACAGACTTAACTTACCTAAAAAATTTTGCGATCTGCTGGGTAATACCGAATGAAATATTAATCAGTCCTAAATCATATCACCACTGCGCGAAGCAAACACAATCGCACAGATTAATAATTCAAAGATGTCAATTACGGCTTAACTGTAGTTGACTCGAGAATAATTCAAGAGTCGAGACAATCTCGGGTATGTCTCGAGACATTACTCGAGTTTTACCCGCATAAAACAAGTCGGGACTTAAGGTGAGTTATCATCAGCAAGTGGTCTCAAGTCTCAAGTTACTGGCTCGTTTTGAGTGAGCGTGGGAACCATAGTGGGAACCGAGGACCACTTGTTAGTGTAATTTAGTTACTGAGGGGTGTGTTGGATTTATGATGTACACATTTCCCTATGGTAATATTGAACTTACTTATCGTGGTTAGTGCATAAGTGTTATATAGTATAGTATATCAAATAAATATAGTTTAGTTTTAAAAATGTACTTTATCTTAATATGTATTTAATACTTTATCATAATTAGGTGTCTTTAATGTTTTTACTGCTCAGGGCGTGAGAGCTTTGTAGGGCGGGCGGGTCAGAACTCAGAGCTTATAGTAAATAGTTACTTACTTTCTGTAATATTATTAAGTTTACTTCTTAACTATTTTGCTAATACATATTTTCAAGTACTTTAATCATGTACGAGCTACCTAAGAAGCTGTATAAAATAAAAGCACGACACTTTAGTATCAGCGTCGCATCGAGGCAACAAACTTAGAAAAGCTGTTGAAAATCTTTTATATGAAGACAATATTTGGAAGTGTTGACATTTTCGAGTAGACCCATTCACAAATTACAAGCAAGAAGCTGTAGAAGCTTTTAAATGCTTAAGAAGTTTTACTACGGCAAACGGGAACCACGACACATAGAGTAATGCGTCTTTTAGATAAGTTTTGAATTGTTGTTTGTTAGATATTTTGTTACTTATTATACCTGTTACAAAGTCTTTTTACTTTAGACAAACAATAGATTATTTTTCTGATTATATTACTCAGAAGTTTCCTTCTTGAGTCAAAAAAAAAACATAGAAGCAAATTTGAGATACAAAATTAAAATAGCTATTTTCAATACAATGAGAGAATATTTCGGTTATCAGAGTTATTAAGTTACTATTGTCTCTTGTTTGTACAACAACTTTTATTTACGACTAATTGTCTTGTATCTTATCTTAATCCTCCCACTGTAGAGACTCATTCATATATTTTATATCAGATTGAAGAAACTCATTGTAGTTTATAGAAAAAGCAATTTTTTAAGCTCGCAAATAGATATTAGCCAGAATTTTTAAACCTCTCGTTTTGAAATAAAAAAAAAGTTAAACTAAGTCCATGCCCTACTTTGAACACTAACGATAGAGCTAAAACATTTGTAACCCTAAAATATCGCATGGTTTATTCGCAATCACGATAGATAAAATCCAACGCCTGAGTTAGCCATAAATAAACATTCGTCATTATAGCACTTTTCCACAACCATTATTACATTTCTAAGTGATATTGATTATTCTAACCCGGCGATCATTTCTTGTCTGGCGACTTCCCTCGCTGTTTGAGGGAGGACCTGCGCTATGCGTCATCGTGCATCCCGCTTGCACCCATCGTACTCTAATGGGAGTGAATGAGAGAAAGTGAGCGAATTGATTCATGAGATGCGGATGCTGGAACGTGGTTATGCACGCATGTCTAGACGCTTTTTGAATTGAGAACTGTCACTGCCCTTATTTAACTAATATTATAATTTGTATGCTGGCTGATGGCTGGTGACGTTTTTGTAATGTGGTAGCGAACGGTTGAACGTCACTAATTTATTAGTGATTAGTGGTTTTTACGATAAGGATTTTAGCTATTAGTACTTTATAAGTAGACTTCATAAATCATATCACGGTAAAATATATACTTACTTAAGTTTCAACACAATAATATGGTTTAATTTACTTCCTAGTTAATTAATTTGAACACATAATAAAGTGCATACTGTATAGTTGTTGAAACAAAGACTTTTTTCCAGTAATATTTTATACCTTTGAATTGATCATTAAAATTTTACAGTGAAGCATGACTTAAGCAATATATTAAATACATAATTATTGTATAATCGTGTAAATCACGCATTTGCGTTAAAAAGTACAATTTACATTTTTACACATTTGAGGTTACTTTTACGCAAATGAACACTATTGAATTACGCAAATATCTGGCTCAGTTTGTCAGCTAAATGGTCGTAACGACGTCAAGTATGAACTTGACCTTCTCTTGGTGCCGTGCAGCATGAACCATCCACTTTCCCGACTCCTGTCTCCCGGCTGCGAGCGAGGTGAGCGAGCCGACTGCCGAGCCAGTCTCGTGCGCGCCGCGTCGCCGGCACATCACTGCCCCACGGAATGACAAACTAAAACTAACTCGACATCAATTAAAAGTTACACGAACATATTTTCAAAATACACACCCATCATATGCGTCACCTGGTAGGTTCAGTTTGTGACTTTTTGCTTGTTTTACTTGATTTTTCACATGAGAGGGTTAAGTAGGTAATTATTTTATTCATACAATCATAAATACCAAATTAACGTTTTTTTAAGACACTAGAAATACATATTGCATGAACTTCATGATATTATTTGATGTTTTACGTCAAATCTCTATTATAGTTATAACTTAATAATTAACTTCTCGGCTGTTTTTTTTTAATATATTTTTAACTATTTTTAAACAATAGGTACACTAGTTTTTTTCAATCAAAAAAGTCAATACAACATAGAGATTTGTAATAAATTTTATACAAGTTACTCTGATTATTTTAAAACGCCGAAATCGATGTTGCCTCATGTTGAATTTTATGACAAACATCCGAAATGTTTTTAGTTTTAGTTTATCTACCTTTAAATTATTGGGTTAACACTTGAGAGTATTTTACAATAGACAAATTGAGAAATGTTTTCTATGGTTACGGACTCTACCTTCCACGCATGATGCATCCTTTATTCTCGGCTTTTTAAATTGTACGTAAGTCGCGGTCGTAACAAAGTACAATTTACATAATATACTAATATTATAAATACGAAAATGTGTCTGTCTGTCTGTTATCTTTGCACGATTAAACCACTGAGCCGATTTTGATGAAATTTGGTATGCAGATACTTTGAGTCCCGAGAAAGGACATAGGTAGTTTTTATTCTGGAAAAATGACCGGTTTCCGCGCGATAAACAAATTTTTGCGCAATGAAGTTACGGGCGTCATCTAGTGATAAATATAATATCGTCGTAAGTGAGGCGAATGAGTCGACTAGTCAGAATCACATAGAGGTCTGTACCCTGTGGTCTTTATCTTCTCCATTCATGCCTATTCTCAAATGTTGTCCGCAGCTTCTGCATAAGAAGTAAATACGTCTATTCTTCCATATTTGGAATGAAAACTTTCTTTACCGATAATTGTTGAAATTATCAATTTATAGTGGAATTGGAATTTGCAATCGGAATAACGAAATGGGCGCGTATCACGAGATGGTCGACAGAGTGAGCTCCAGCTCAGTATTAACTTCATTACGGCGACGGAGCGTGACAGACATTAGCCTGACGATATGATTAATAGCTACCAGGTCAAGACCCTCATATCTTTCTCTCTTCTATCTTTATTTTTGTAAGGAGTTCTTTAGGGTACTTACTAACCTTTTACCAAAAAAGAGCTTCCGAAAATTTACAAACATGTAATTACCATGGCGTCGGTATACAAATTGTTAATCTTTTTATTAGTTGCAGGGGTACTTTTAGGTCACGGGAGCTCGGAATTCGCCAAATCACATGTTATCCGTTGCTTGTTCCACAGTGGAACTTCCACTAAACTGTAGTTAAAGTTTAGGGCGAACTACCCAAGCGTTAGAGCTGTTATCATTTTATTGGCACTATAGAATATGAATGATAATAATAAGACTTTTTCTATTGTGTGTTTACTGTTTACCTTACGTGGGTTAAGCAATTTCTCAAACGTGTTAGAGGACCATAACTCTGAGTCCTCGATGCAGAGAATCGCGATTACATCAGATTGCAAAGATGTATGTTTTTAGCGTTGATAACATTGTTGGTAGTGACGTGTGACGTGTGTTTAGACGGAGAAAAACAAATTATCTCTTGCTGATAACGAGACTTATCAACTTACACAGCCTCGTAACAACCAGTACCTCTGAGACGTGAGACGTGAGCTAGAGCAGCAGCTGTGCTATAACATTTTTCAAGACAGCTTTCCAAAGTCTAAAACGAAACAAGAGTTAGAAAGAGTGAAGTTTATTGAAGAAACTTTTGTTATTTCAAGTGTAAGATTAATCGCTTATTCCAATTAAATCTTGATTAATTTCTATATAAACTTTTAATGGGTAATGAAATGTATGTTCACTAACCAAAATTGTTTACGATTACAACTTGGTTTGCTCCTTTACGACTCAAGAAAATGGGAGTGAAACTATTTTAAGCCGGAACTACACGTGCTCGGGCGAGAGTTTCTATGATGCATAGTGTAGAAAATTATTACTGTTTTCTGTTGCTATATTTTGCTACCAAGTCTTGTAAGAACTCTATGACATTCATGAGTCTATGTAAACATAGTAATATTATCATTTATCAGTCATAACCAGGTCATAACCTAGCTTTAGCCAGAAATATTAACTTCTGAGCCTATCCCATTTTAGTCTGTCATTATATTGGGATTTGGGACTAAGCTCCCATGTCATCAATAGTGTAATTTAGTTGTTGTTACGTTAGAACTTAGAGCCTATCAAAACTATAACCCGGGAATAATTTATGATGCTCAGCTTTCAAATACAGTGTTTGGTGGAGTAGTGTGTTCCTAGTTCCTACTAATGCCAGATTGTCACATACATGATACAAAGTAAAGTCAAAATAGCTGTACAACAAATTCTCAATAATTTTGGTAATGAGTTCGAATTCGTAAACAATTCAACATACTACATATTAAGTATTTTTGAATGTATTATTTCCGCCACAGTTTACCCGCAAATACCTGCAATCGAATCCGAAATTAAGTAATTATTTGTAGAGGGAACGAATACGCCACTGGCCATTGCAGTTGGAGTAAAACAAATACAATTTTCTATACAAATATAAAAGCTTTCTCGTACTAAAATGTTCTGTTCTTATAGTACCTTTGTATTGGACATAACATACTATGTGTAAGGACTTTTTTTATGAAATAAGGGGACAAACGAGCAAACGGATCACCTGATGGAAAGCAACATCCGTCGCCCATGGACACTCGCAGCATCAGAAGAGCTGCAAGTGCGTTGCCGGCCTTTCAAGAGGGAAATGGGGTAATAGGCGAGGGAAGGGAATAGGGGAAGGTAGGGAGGGGAAGGGAATAGGTTAGGGGATTGGGCCTCCGGTAAACTCACTCACTCGGCGAAACATAGCGCAAGCGCTGTTTTACGCCGGTTTTCTGTGAGAACGTGGTATTTCTCCGGTCGAGCCGGCCCATTCGTGCCGAAGCATGGCTCTCCCACGTAACAAACTTTAAAGATACATTCTACATTCTGATAGATCAAATACAGTTAACACCCGGAAATATATAAACGGCTCCAAAGAAATAGTCTGAGGAGTGAAATATCAATATTTCAAATATTTAAAATGATCGCCATTTCTCAACTTCCACTGATGTCTATTTTAGTGCTCTATCTATGTCAAACTTCGATTCAGACGAACATGGAAGACCAAAAAGATTGGAGTCCCGACTCCCAAGCGCTTCATAAAATAAATATGGCTTAAATTATCTACAGAACAAAATTGCGTTCATTATCGTATCGTATTATTTAAAAAAAAATACAAATAACAATCATATTTATCACGCATCTAAACCTTTATCAGACAAGTGCAGTACGCAAGTTATTTCTTTTCTAACTCTTCGAATTCAAACCCGTCTCTTCTCCCTGACGACTTCCGTATACAAAACCCGGATGACGGATGATGATACTTACACAATACTAATATCGTGTTTTCCAATAATTTATGCTGTTAGGAAGAAATCGAATCATTACAGGTATGTGAAAGTGGTGGGCACGCGTCGATATCGCCCAACAAAATGTAGCGTTACTTGCAGTCTGCCAGATCCACGTTACTCATATTGTTTATAACACAAAATAACAAAATTTCACTCGTAAAATGAGATCACTTAACTTTAAAAATCGAATGATATTCAAAAATCTCGATCTTTTGATTAAACTCGAAAGCCCCGTAGCTCTACATATTTTATGCGTGGCAAACGAAATATTTATATAATCATACACCACTTTATAGGAATTACAAACGCAACAAATTACTTACGTAAGATCATTAAGAATATTTCCAAAATATTATATTGTGTAAACTTAATCTATATGTATCATCTGTTCCACGGTTACCGAAACTGTAGTTAGCGTTTTTCCTGAGTCGCTTTCGCTTTCTTTGAGTAAAAGTTAACTCCAGGGGCGAGTACTCTACAACCGATATCTTGTGACTTGTGAGCGTAGAAAATTATGAAAGTGTTGCGAATTTATTTTTGTATAAAAATTAGTTTATATTTCACGGTGGTGAAATTGAGATGTTAAGCATGAGTTTTCGATCATAATTTCCTTCTTTCTGAATATTCAAACAATTGCACGTCATGTCTTTTGGTTTTAATTATTATTCGTATTATTTATAATATAATGCAGTGAAAAAATTTGTCTGAAATTATTTATAGTCAAGAAGCAAGATAGACCTATAGACTCTGGCTCTATCATTTTGCTAAGCTATGCCTATGGTTTTGACTATGAAGCGAGTTAGAACACTTCACATAAAACGTTAAATTTTGTATGAGGGATCAGCATAGAGCAAGGTAATATTTTACCCCCAGGCTTTGTGGCAAGCTGATACCGAAGATTACCCAATGTTTTGACATGTTACCTATAAAAATCTTAATGATCTTATTTAATATGAATTACGTCCCACACGCACGAGGTTAATCGGAGTTTAGCAACATTACATTAGCGATTGTAATTGATATTTTATCGAAACGGAGGCGAAACGAATGCGCTAATGTCCTATTGATTGAGTGGCCTTTACCGTCGATAGCATTGCTTGTGATATTGTTTAGAAAAGTTTGAGAAATTATAAATTAGTGATTAAAGTTATAGTTTGTGAGGGTGGGTTGCACCAACTTACTTTAACTATAACTGTAACTTTAACTACAATGAAAAATGTCAAATCTTTGGTTAAAGTTAAAAATTGAAGCCATCAAGACGCCATATTTAACCATAACCATAGAGCTCGACAAGGCTTTAAATGCACGTGGCGAAAAAAGGAACTAACGCTGTCATCATACAAAAACGCAATTTTTGACAGTTCTCCTTAATCAGCAGCGCCCCCGCCCACGTTCTTATAAAGCCTTGTCGGACCAGCAACGTCATCTGTCAAATTCTGTGGCCAAAGTTAAGGTTAAAGTTAAATTAGCCTTAACTATAACCATAACTTTGACCATAACTTTAACTTCAACCACGCCTCTGGTGCAACCCAACCTTAATGTTTGGGGGAATATTAGAAATATCCATAACTTTAATACTATAATTTCGAATTTAATGATACAAAAGAGAGTAGATAACGTGGCCCTGTGAAATGAACGACTTACTTTGAGAGGAATTAAAGATTTTTTATTCCACTTAAGATTCAGTTTATTTAAATTTTCCATATCATTTGATATGGAAAATCTTTATCAATGATCTAATGATGTAAGCAATACAATCACCTTAACTTGGTTTTGGGTATTGTTAAAGTCCGCATTACGGATCGACCGGTAAAATGTTTATGAGCATTACCTTGCACTTTGGAATTTAGTTCAAAATGTTTTGAACAAACTAAAAATAATAAAGTAAGAAAAACAGGCTAATGGTTAGGTATGATTCAGCGTTATCATGCAGTAGCGTCAAAACTCGGAATATTTAAAAACACTAATGACTTAACTCATTACAATCGGTGGTCCTTTTCGGTAATCAGCTCAGATACAAGGCCAGCCTCAAGGAGAACAATATAGTACAATAAAAGTCGAATTATTTTAACAACGTTCTTATGTTAATGCGAGCAATTAAAATTTACGTCTCGCTAGTTTTAATTGTTGGACAATTATTTCGCGAGCGTCGGCAACTTATTTGTTTCATAATTCGCCTTGTACATTTTTTGCTGGCGTCGAGTGCTGCTGGTGGCCTATTATTATGAACGCTTTATGTAGTTTTAATATTAATTAATAAAAATTATTTTATTAATTTAATAAAAATTAGCCTATGTTCAGCAGAAATAATGCAGGATTCCAATGGTAAAAGAATTTTTCAAATCGGTCCAGTAGTTTCGGAGCCTATTCGACTCAAACAAACAAACAAACAAAAAATCAAATCTTTCCTCTTTATAATAGTAGTGTAGACTACCTCTATTGCGGCCGTTCCCAATATTTGATCTATCTCTGGTTTTGCCCTACTAGAGATAGGAATAGCTCACATTAGACATTAGAGACATATATTTTATGTCAATTGTGAGCTATTCCTATCTCTAGTAGGGCAAAACCAGACATAGATCAAATATTGGGAACGGCCGTTAGTCTACCACTAGGTAGTAGTAGTCCCCGAAACTCCAATATTTTTGATAATACTCCGACTATAAATTAGACTCTTATTAGGCTTTTATTAGACTCTTGTGCTTGCTTATTTTCACTTGTACTGAGAGAGCGACTCTCAATCGCTAGCGTCGCGCTTACCCGTCTTCCTCATTAAACTTCACTGTAATCTGAATCATTTATAAAGGTACACGGGACAATTATCGTAACGATTTATCTCCTCGATGTTAAAATCGAACGACAAATTGTACGTGTGTATCAATATCGCAAACGATTTTACGTTCAAAAGATCGATTGGACGATTTTCTTGACGATCGATCGAAACGACAAATTGTCCCGTGTATGGGGCACCTTTACTGATAACATATTATTATTAGGGCCTGTTTCACCACTTTCTGATAAAGTGCCTAATAGGCTATTTACAACTTTTTTGACAGATTCTCCATACTTCATCTGTCAAGTTAATTGATGAATAGCCTTATCCGGAAGTGGTGAAACAGGCCCTTAATATGTTATATTTTCACAATATGTTACTATCGTTATTTTGAATAATATTTATTTAGCGGAGTTTAAATACAATCACACGCATCTTAATGCCCACACTTACGATATTTCACTAATTTGCATGTCAGCAATGTGAGTGACGTCTTTTACTGTGTAATTAATTGTTGATATGAGTGGCATTAAAATGATAAATTATGAACGTGGGACTCACACTTGAACTTCGAGTGACACGTAAGGTTAGATTGAGTGGTTGATTGAAAGCAAAACCACAAAACAACTTTAGTGTCTTGGTTTTGGTGTTAACTGTTAACCTGCTTTTTTAACACCCTTCTTTTTGGTCGGGTGTTAAAAATTGGTTTGAACGAGATCTAGCAAGTAGTTTTTTTTATACGTCATAAATGGTAAACCTTAATTTAACTTTCATTAAATCAGAGACCAGCTTGTCTATGATTAAATCAACTGAAATAAGATTAAAAAACAAATCAAAAACCTTTTAATTTCATAATAATAAACCTTATTGCTACTGCGGTCTGCGGAATCCGTTATGGGCGAGTTCAACTCGGCCGGTTTTTTATTTTACCTGCAACCTGTAAAATTTGAATTTCTTGATATTTCTTTATTTAAATTTTAATTTATAATAAATTAATAATTAATAGTACGCTTGAAACATAATACTTAAATTAGGGCCGGTATCAATATTCGGTACCCAAGATGCATCTCGGTCTCAAGACGCGGTTCGCCTCTATGATCGATCCAAAATTTGACAGCCAACCAATCACAGAGCCTGAACCGTGTCTTGAGGCCGAGATACATCTTGAGTACTGACTATTTATACCGGCCTAATTGTCTTTCCACAATTTACACATTTTTATATTAATTCAAAAATTATAATAAGAAATTATATTATAAACTAAAATTTTCTTATTTTTGTTACAGTTGTCTGCTTGGAGGATGGTCAAATTTTGACTATCGGTAAGTATTTTTATACCATATTTGATTTTTGTTTAGTTTTTAAAGTATCGAGGAAATTAGTCTTATTTATAATGAAATATGTCTTATTATTATGAATACTAACTGTTCGGGCAAACGCCATAATATAAAATATTTCGCCCATATTATTTTGTTGATGTGACTAAATATTAAATAAGTACCTATGTCACCAATTCATCATAGCAACGTTCATCGCTATCCCGTCGCACAAACAATGGTCGCCGTCAGTGTCGAGTTGTAATAATTTACTATTATTTATTCAACAAATGCACTTATAAATATAAAAAGATGTTGTCCGATTATCAACCCTAGCCGATATGCTCGCTAAGATTCACGAAAATCGGTCGAGCCGTTTCAGAAGTGTTCAACCACGCACCCCGTGACACGAGAATTTTATATATTATAGATTAATTAATTACTTTGACTTGCTAAACCTTATCACATTATAGGAACCAAATAATAAGTTCAGATTAGTTAAGCAATCAGCACGCGTGTAAACGTATCACTGTGCGATTTGCATAAATTAAACTAACTGAATTTTTGACGCTATCTGAATTGACAAAATAAAGGGCACTGGGTCTCATCTTACTATCATTCTATAGGTAGTGTCCGTTCGAATAAAATTATAATACTTTTAATTATTATAGACCACGAAAAACATAATTTTATGTAATAGTTAAATAGGTTACTCTACCTACGTCCTACTCTATGTCCAAAATGTATTGCGTAATGCATTTAGCACTTAAATAATTTATTATTTTATAAACCACTTGATGCTTATTATTACTTTATAAATTTATATAACATGTTTGTTTTTAATTATACAATAATTGTTGTCATAAAACTATTACATAAATAAAATTCAATATCGCCAGTCGTCACATAATATAATATACTGTTTTCCGGAATCCGATCCAGTGTTGGCTGGAACGAAATGTTTATCTTTATTGAGAAGATAGGACTTAAGTTTATGTTCTAAATTTGCAGAATATACTCAAACCAATTTTAAAGTACAGTCAACACGGAATGAAAATTAAATAATGAGAACATATTTTGTGTTTGTCCAGCAAATAGTAAATACTTTTTATCTACAAAATATTAGACACACACACAAATGCAAGTTAATATTTCTGATGTATGTAGAGCACTGGGACTTGTCAACTATAAGCTACAAAGCTTTGAACCTACTAATACAAAGTAAGACAGCACCAAACCACAGAATATAGTTAACCCAGTGAGTGAGTAGTGTCCGAGTAATGGACGAATATAACAATTACCGACGCCGCACGCGCCGCTGTTACCTCTACGCGCCCTGAATCTTTAAATTAAAACTATACTTACTTGCAACTGACTCTATCATTTGGTAAATGTGCCACATTAAGGCTATTTCGATGTGAAACGTGTAAGATGTCAAACATGTAGGGCTTGAAGAATGTGAACTAAGAAGGGTCATCAAGTCAATGTGTGGGCTGCTACAACTCCCAAGCGGCCACATGCGGCCGCGATAACAATAGATAAGCTATTGTGTCTGGTTTTCCACGATCATGCGAAAGTGTATCTGTCTGTTACCTCTTTACGCTCAAACCGCTGAACTGATTTTGCTGAAATTTGGTATGGAGATACTTTGAGTCCCGGGAAAGGACATAGAATACTTTTTACCTCGGAAAAATGTATGATAAACGAATTTCAGCTCAACGGAGTTGCGGGCGTCACCTAGTATTTTAATATTGCAATTGCGTATAACTGGTTTAAATGATCTCTTATTTGATACATGTTCCACATGAGCAGGCGGCCGCGTGACGGTTCATTTGTCTGTCGACTGCATTAAATTAGCTATCTCACATCTAATGTTACCTGAGTGCATTGTGCCCCATATCTCTCCGGTTTGTCCACTGCGGGATCGTTGCTCGGTTTATGTCCATTGAGTCATTGTTGGGTCGTTACACATTGTATAATGCTCGTGTTTACACTGTAATAAGCGCTCAGTAGTTAGGGCGTTTCTTTTCTTTATATTCGACGTTCAAAGAAGCCGTATAACTTAGTTTATTTCGAGTTAAGACGCTTTAAAGTTAAAAGTGTAGAGTCAAAACTTTCAAGAATCGCTAAAGGAACTTGCTTCCAAATCTTGGAATAAACTCAATCCACATAACTATTCAACTATTATTTTACGCAAAGTGCGTTGTCGTTCCAGAGAATAATGTGCTAACTCTAAGATTATTATTCTCGTTAAGTCGCGGCCTTATGCGATTGTGAAGGGTTTAGTATTCCCAGTCAGCTAGTCTGTCACCTCATTACACAACGAAGACAATGTATCGGTGAGGCAATAGGCTAATCAACAGCAGATGGCTGATGACGCAAAGGTACCGCTTTCCGACAACGTGACGGTAAGAAATTCGAGAGTACAATCACGTACGGGTGTCGAATTTCGGCTTTTGTTTTCGCTTCCGGACAACTTTTGTGCTTATAACTTTTCAATTTACTTACGACTACCGGTAAGGTGGGATGTCCGGACTCCGGAGAAACCGTAAACTTTTCAGAAACAAAAACTATTGTCCTTTCCCGACTTAAAGGATCTTCATACCAAATTCAATCGGTTTAGCCGTTTAAGCTTGTAATTATAATATAATTAATAGACTCGGTAGGAATTACCACTTTAACCGACTTACATAAAACTATCGTTATTTCTGACGATGTAGAGCAAACTAATAAATTTTATGCAAGTCATTTTATTCATTTGAAGCAGTAACTACTTTGTGTATTAGGTGACACACTATTATAATGTACTTACTTGACATAATTTATAATTTCATCAATTAATCGTTTGATGAAGGTATCTCGGGTTAATATGGCCGTCAGTCAGCGTAGCTTTATCTGTCACTACTCACTACGTCTACTCCTACACAACCATCAACGCCTCATCAACGCTTTAAATATCTCCTAATGCTTATAATAAAGAACCTTTCATACATACTTAACATATTAAAAATGAGAAAGTATATATTTGCCTGTTCGTCTTCTGAGATCTTTACGCTTAAACCGAAAAAGCGATTTAAATATTTTTAAATATCTATGGACGCTTCACACCACGTCAGTCTGGCCCCGTGGTAAGTACCTAATGGACTTGTGTTACGGGTACCAGACAACGGAAATATATTTTATACTTTTATACTATACATATATTTAAGATTTTTATTATATGATACCCATCCATGACCCAGGAACTTTGAAAACTTTTTATTCCGTTGGCGGGATTCGAACCCGCGACCCCCGGCTTGAGCTACCAACAGCCCACCAACTGAGCCACAGAGGTCGTCAAATTTGGATGAAATGAAAACCAAATGGTATGAAAATACTTAGGCTGGTATAAATAGTCAGTACTCAAGATGCATCTCGGTCTCAAGACACGGTTCAGGCTGTGTGATTGGTTGGCTGTCACAAACATTTGGTACTGAAATATATCTTTCCCTACTCATTGCTCTACTAAATGCAGCAAACGTCTCGAACATTCTAAAAAACGACCGCTTTAAATAAATGCGTGTGCAGTTTTGTTTTTGCACGTCACGGTATTTCACGGGAGCCCCATCTGCTCCCCTGCGCCATACCTGCGGAGCGCGGAGCCCTGCCGAGCCGTCACACATGACAGCTGTTGTTTCCAGTTTAAATATATTATAGAAGAAAGCATATACATACGCAGAGTAAAAGTAGTTTTTTAAAACGTGTAATGTTTACGTTTGCTAGCTCGTTAATGCCTAGGTACCTATTTCCGATTGCTTAATTTCAATGAGAACATAACTTTTCTCTATTATTTTTTAATGTTGCAATAAGATCAATAACTGCAATGAAATAATTACATCATAGGGCGAGCCATATCGGAATCAAACTGACAACTGAAATGTATTGCAGTAGTATTATCACAAAAGAATCGAGATCGACAAAAGCAATTTACGATCGTGTCACATATTGAATTGAATCATTACGCTGACACAATTGTTTAAATCGAACGGTTTAGTCGAATCAATTAATGGCCGACACGAATTTAACTCGATTGATAAGACAATTGTCCGCGAGGTCACTCCACAAATCCGGTCACGACTCGATAGGCTCTAGTAATCGCATATAACTCCTATCATCCAGCAGTAATGGTTGCGTTGAATGATTAGACTGGTAGAGCAACTTCTCAATCAATCAACATTGACGCCTTTGACGGACGGCGACACAGGCTATAATTGCAATTTACTTCATTTGCAATGGAAGGAGCTAAAAGTATTAATTTTTTAAAACAATTATTTATGTATTGAATCATATTACAATTATTTACAAAAGTTACAATCCCTACTTACTTCTTATAAGAAACTGATTATAATTATAGCTGTGCTCCTATTTTCCAACTTATTTTTCGCTTTTAAATAACAAAATTGTTCTATTACCATAGTTATATTCTGTTCCTTTTTCGAAATGACAATCTTGTCGAAAGTGAAAAGGCAAAAGTTAACAAGCGACACTAGGGGGTCAAAATTAGTTTTTTATTTATATTCGGAATCAGCGAATTTTTTTCTATCGATTAGTCTTAGTCCCATGTCTCTACGAGCATCTTGCTAGTAATGCCTAAGGATTTGTATCTAAATTAGACCCATAATAAATCTGGCCATTTAGCCGAAACTTTTTCGTTTTCGCTTCGTTATAGAATCGCTGATCAAAATGTATGGAATTAACATTAGACGAGTCGAACGTCAGCGTCATATTAACGAACGCTTATGTCAATTCCATACATTTTCATCGGCGATTCTATAACGAAGCGAAAACGAAAAGATTTTGACTCACCCCCCTGGTTTGTTTGGAACGTCATTAAAAATCAAGAAAAAAGGCGCAGGAAACAAAAAGATGACACTCTTCGTCAAAGGGAAAATTCCTTGAATGTTCGCTTTCCCGCCCACCGCCTTTCAGAGAATTTACGACCCAAAACAAGCAGTACCGTGTAAACAGATATCAAAGACATTACAAATGATCCATTTGGAAGAGTTAACAAAGTGGTACATTAACTGGTAGTTAAACGTGGTTCAACTTCCGTCCGTAAACAAGCACGAGCGTTTCTCGGTTTATCGCAAACATCAATCGCGGTTAAAATAAAGAACCGACAGATAATAATTAGAAGAAAACTTTTATCTGTTCATCGCTTTCTTTCACTAGCACAGCTCTACTAATCTACCTTGGTGATTTGTGTCAATACTCCACGCACTTTATTGGCTTAGATTTTACTCGTTGTTGTGTAAATAGAGTTTCCCGCGGTCTTCATAATTTACTTTCCTGCTATAAAAAGTAGCCAATATTCTTCTCTACCTCTATGGTCTTCACTATGCTTAATTTCTTTAAAAATGTCCAGTTTGTAATATTTTTAATCTTTGCATTAAAGTAAATATTTATAGTTACTTATGTACTTGTAACATTTTGAAATTAGCTGTATATTTGATTTTTTTCCTTTTATATAAACTATAGTTTTATATTCAAAGTAACTTACCTATAATAACTTTATACTAATTCTGGGTGAATTTCAACAAATGACCTTTTTTTTATCATATCGGTGAACTTTTTTATTAATACATATTTTATATACTTTTCAGGTTTTATGTATTCTTTAGGATACAAAATATTCCCAAATTTAATATCATTAACGTATCATTTAAGACTAAGGAGAAAATTCAGTTTGAATTCTGGTTTCCACCGATATGATAAACCGGCACCGATTTTTATTTCTGTGCACCGATATGATAAGCTTAACCACCGAAATGACATACTAATCCAGCGATGTGATAATAATATTATTTTTATAATATTATATTTATGTATTTATTTTAAATAAGAACATGGTGCTTAAAATAAAATTAAAATATTTTAAAAATGTTTTACAATATTTGAGTGGATTTCAACTTGCATTTTTATATAATTTTGGTGGAAATTTTTGTTTCCACCAAAATTGGAGATTAGGTGTTTACGAGAAACTGGTACGACAACCATCACCTAGATGAGTTAGCTTATGACAGAATGAGGTGAATGGCATATTTTTTATGCTTCAAGAATCAATGGTATTTTGTAAAAATAATGTTTTACACACCCTCTTACCCACCAAAATTGGAATTTGCGAGTTATAGCACATTAACTTAACTATAAACAAACCAAAACTCTACCGATATTCAAAATAACAACATGATATTATTGCCACAAGTACGATAAATTAAGTACACCAAAATTGCATAAAATCGGGGGTTTTGTGATAAAACGGTTTTCTTTCATTTCTGGCTGGAAATTGGTACGACCCAGCCCACAGCCACCTCCTAAACGGGTTAGCGTGTGGCTGAATGAAGTAAATGGCGTATTTTTTATGCTTAAGGGATCAATGGTATTTTTGAGAAACAACGTTTCGTAAATCCCACCAAAATTTAAAAATTCTCCGCGACAGACCTAAACTGTATCATAAAAACTCAACTACAGAAGTTAGAACAATAAAATTGATATATTATGAATAGTCAACTATATAAAACGACTACATGAAAATAAAAATCTAATCCAGTATCAAGTTTTCTGTTAATTGGTCTAGATATTGAGTAAAATAGTTCGGCGACAAGCCACTAAAATTGGAAATCGCCTATAAATTATGTTTATTTTCTTGGAAAATAATAATTATTTAAAAAAAAATAAAGATAGGCCCAAATTATAAGCGTTATGTTTTACTTTTAAAATCAAAAATGAAAACGATATCTTGAAAAAATAAGATATTATTCAGCCTTGCTGCGCAAAAAAGCGGTTTGGGAAATCCAGTCATTTGATGTAGGGATATAGAATAAATAAAATAATAAAATTTATCATCGTTGCCTTTATTAAAATGAACTTGATTTGAAAATAAAAATAAAGAAAAAACTTTAAATGCATACATCCTTACATCCATTAATTTTCACTATCATGCGCATTTGTATTTTTTTTGTATACTTAACGAAATGCCACTAGATAAAACAATCACCGATATGGTAAAATTATCAACCGATATGATAAAGCAATCCACCGACAAAACTGTGCGTTGGTCATGATTCCAAACACCGATATTAGATTTAAGACACCGATTCGTTTTTTCTTATAATTTCGGTGTAAATTATCATATCGGTGGTTAAAATGACCACCGATTACACCGATATGAGAGCAGCGACGTGAGAAAAAACGTACTTTTTAGGAAATTATAAAAAATGCATTATATCTAAGATAAAGTTGGTTACAGATAATGAAGCTTAATCACTTAATACATTCATTAGAACCAAACAACAATTTTAAAACTATTAATTACATTAAAAAATTCAATCACCGATACTATAAAATAATTGCCCGAGAACATTTTAATGGCATACTTATATTGTTGGCACGAATATGCAGCGGTTTGACGAAAATCTGTCTTGACTGCGTGGAAGCACACACTAAGGAGTAAATTAAAATTGGGGTGGGGAGACTGTCCGACTCGCCGATGAAAAGTAATGCTCAAATTTCTTTTATCCAGCGATATGAGGAAAATTCTCAGGACAAGTATATTTGTGCCTCTAAGTAACTATAATCTTTAATTATGTAGTAAAATATGGTATATAATAATAGATTAACTAATATTCTACGAAATAATGTAAGTTATACCCTTAAATTATTCATATTTTCTAGTATGTAAGCGTTTTTGTTTGTAAAAAAAGTAGAGGGACAGCACCGATTTGATAAAAATAGATCTTCAAGTTATTTATTTCTACCTTTGTAATAGTCCTAGGCATATTATATTCTTGCCACAACCCTATAGCTACCCATTGAATAGTAAAACAAATAATTTACAACAATATTCCCTTTTTTTAATAGTAATTTTAACGAAGACAAAAAAAAGCCGTTTGGGAAATTCACCCTTCGAACAATGTTATTTGGAATCCAAGTTTTTTGTGTTAATGTTCCTGCAACTAATTTTGCAAATCGTTAGGTTTATTAATAACTGAGCAGGCATTGTTCATTGTTTGAATTCTCAGCCAAATTAGATTTAGTTACGATTTACACTCACAATACAGAACGATTTACAATAGGTAATGATAATAAGCTGAGACAATTTTATTTAATGAGTTTATACAACAACAATTATCAATTTAATGAGTTTAACAACATTATTGCTTTTAAATTGCTTTATTAAATATTACTGCAGATAATATTATAATATATCATATAATAACATTTTACATATAGTATCGTTTTGATATATGAAATTATATAAGCTACTTACTATGCTAAGTTGCATGTCTGTACTAATCGCATACTTACGTAAATTAATGTTTACGAAAACTAATTTAACTTTTATTTGCATTGATGACTCATTGCATAGTTTTTGTAACGGTTCCGTAACAAAGTGAACTGATTATAATACTCCATATACATCAGCCACCTGCCCGTGGTGTTCTTAATTGCGTTGTAACATCACAAAAGTTTCCGCCTGCCCACACAACTGACAGATGATCTAATGATTCTTCCATAAAAGATAAGTGATAAGAGATCGCGTACTAACTGTGCCAGTGATGTAATTATGTTTTCATTCACTAATTAGGCACGAAGACAGACACATCAGATATACCTATATTAATAAGAGGCTCTCGCTGACTTAATTATCGTATGCTCGTAGAAAGTCTTGTCTTAATCTATATATATATATATATATATATATATATATATATATATATATATATATATATATATATATATATATATATATATATATATATATATATATATATATATATATATATATATATACAGTGTGTAACAAAAATAAGTGATAATACTTTAGGGTGTGTACGTGTTCCTTGTAGAGAGTTCATTTTTTCACTTTTGTATGGGCAACGGCCGTCACGAGTTTCCCCATACAAAAGTGAAAAATTTTTTTGGTCTTTCAGCGCTGCTACTTTCACAGTGAACTCTCTACAAGGAACACGTACACACCCTAAAGTATTATCACTTATTTTTGTTACACCCTGTATATAAAACTCAAAGGTGAATAACTGACATGGTGATCTATCAACGAACAGCCCAAACCACTGGACCGATCGGGCTGAAATTTGACATGCAGGTAGATATTATAACATAGGCATCCGCTAAGATAGGATTTTGATCAATCCCACCTCCAAGGGGTTAAAATAGGGGATGAAAGTTTGTATATAATAATACCTACTTCTTAACGCGAGCGAAGCCGCGGGCAAAAGCTCGTGATATAGATAATTCGAATAAGTAGGTTTGTGGCTGTGCGCATTGTCTATAACGACATAGTGTTGGCTACAAAAAGTTCAAATCTCAGCAGATTCTTTATACGAGTAAGTGGAAATAGTGGAATTATCCAATTATTTAACTTTACCAATGTGTTCAGCTCTCGTCCATGAAATCTATATCTATACTAATATTATAAATGCGAAAGTATCTCTGTCTGTCTGTCTGTCTGTCTGTCTCGCTTTCACGCCAAAACTACTGAACCGATTGCAATGAAATTTTGTACACAGTTATTCTAGAGTCTGAGAAAGGACATAGGCTACATTTTGATGTGGGAAAATATCTTATTTCCATGAAAATATCAATGAAAATTAATTCGCATTGCGCGTGGCCAGCGCTCATCCCGGGGGTCCTAGGTTCGAGTCCCGCAGGCGGAACAAAAAGTTTTCAATGTTCCTGGGTCTTGGATGTGTATTAAAATAATATTTCAAAAATCTTAAATATATTTTATGTATAATATTATAAAAAATCCAGAAATATATCGATGCAATGAACATTTTAGTTCTAATACGATTCAACAGATGGCGTTTTATTTTTTACTTCATTGTTACATAGAACTAATCATACTTATTAGTTATTATGTTTTTGTTTATAGTTTTTAATACGTTAGAATATTATGTTTAATAATATTATCACTTGGTATAATAATAATCAATCTATCTTATCTTATAGAACTCCTACTGCATTTCTAAGGAGTTCGAGTGTACCGTGTTGGCCTATATTCCATCCAGAAAATATATCAATGCAATCAACATTTTAATTCTAATATATGAAAACAGATGGCGTTTTATTTTTTACTTCATTATTGTAACAGAACTAATCATACTTACTTTATTATATATTATTGTTTTTATTCATAACTAGCTGTTGCCCGCGACTTCGTCCGCGTGGACTTTAGTTTATAGCGCGCGGTGTCAACAAAATTTGTGTCAAATTTAAAAACTTTTTAAAACCCTGGTAAGTGGTACCCCTCTTAGGGCCGCGCTACACCGGAATGGCAGCGCTGAAAGTGCTCGCCTCGCCGCTGCCATTCCGGTGTAGCGCGGCCCTTAATTAATCAAAATACCCAAAAACAGCTGTGCAGTGTGCACATAATCTATACTAATATTATAAATGCGAAAGTATCTCTGTCTGTCTGTCTGTCTGTCAGTCTCGCTTTCACGCCAAAACTACTGAACCGATTGTAATGAAATTTTGTATACAGATAGTCTAAAGCCTGAGAAAGGACATAGGCTACTTTTTTACTGGAAAAAAGGTCGTAAATTTGTTCAAAAAATTCATAATAGATGGCGCCGTGCGTCTTCTACATCGCGCTGACGCTTGCTCAAAAGTCTTTCTATAAGAGGTGGTATCATCTTACATTTAAGTCTCGATTTTTTTCGATTGTTATATCTATTCTACGGTATTAAATAACTCAGTACTTTATCTGTGCAGGCAGTGACGTAACCTTAAGACCAAATTTCACCAACGACTGTTAAAGTTAATGCTCGAATTAGTATCACGTTAGCTGTTTCGTTTTTCATATGAATGAAAGAGAAGACAGGACATTTTAACAAGCTGTTAACACTAACAGACGTTGGTGAAATTGGGGCTAAACCTATCAATGATAAATAGTTTATGGGTAAAGTTGTGTAATTGGGGGGCTAAATAAGCTTTAAAATTTGGCATAAAATATAAAGTTTAATATAAAAAAATTAAGTACTTATTGTGTGCACACTGCACAGCTGTATTGATTTAAGGCATTTTAAGGGGTACCAGGTTTTTTTTATAAAAGCTTTTGACACCAATTTTGTTGACATCGCGCGCTATAAACTGAAGTCCACGCGGACGAAGTCGCGGGCAACAGCTAGTAATATATAAAACTCAAAGGTGACTGACTGATTGACATAGTGATCTATCAACGCACAGCCCAAACCACTGGACGGATCGGGCTGAAATTTGGCATGCAGGTAGATGTTATGACGTAGGCATCCGCTAAGAAAGGATTTTGATAAATTCCAGCCCCAAGGGGTTCAAATAGGGGATGAAAGTTTGTATATAATAATACTTCTTAACGCAAGCGAAGCCGCGGGCAAAAGCTCGTGTCTTATAAGATATAACCATTATTTTTCAGCAATACCAATTCTTTATTCTAACTTGGTACAACTAATATATACTAGAGATCGCCCAATGGTCGAAATTCGACCTTACTTGCAACTACATTAGGACTGCTACCTATATTTTGTAAAAAATATTGACTTCATCATAGTTTTTTTCAATTCTTGTCTCTGGGACTCAGCTGATCTCAGACTGGCCGTTTAAGCATTGTCTAATAATAGTATCTAAAATTAAATTAAAAAAAACAATAATCCATTTTCAATTTGTCAACTTGTTGTCAATAGACTTCAACCATAAAGAAAAGAGTATAATTCGTATGTATAAGCTTGTCACTCAAAAATCTGTCATTTTTCCTAGTAGTAGTGTCGTAGTGTGTGTAACGTTTTATTTGTTAAAAATATATATGATGATAAAAGCATAATTTTAAAATAATATTAGCTCGATGCACTCCTTCACCATATAAACTTTCATGCACCTACGTTTACCCATTTTTCGTAAAAAGGGTTACAAAGTTTTTCTCTCACGTATTAATATAATATATAGATTCTGTGTTCTAACACAAAACATGTGACTCGTCTAAAATTAATGATATTGAAGGCTAGACGTTGCCGACTACTTCGTTGCATAATTTTTATTATGCGGCCACGGGATTCATACATTTTCCCATAAAATGTAACCTAACTCTGCGGGGCTAAAATGGTCGTATAGCAATTCCTCTCAATCAATTCACAAAATGAACTGTCAAAACTGTCAAAGTCACGAATGTCAAATTAGTACGAATATAAACCAATTGAATTGGTCAAACTCACGAATGTCAAATTAGCCCTTCATCTGTCACGAACTGTCAAACCATTTTCGAAAATGTATCGAAATGCTCTTAGTGTAAGACACCCATTTTGGGCGCTTGACAGACGATACGAATTTAGACCAATTGAATTGGTCTAAATTTGACATTCGTGACTTTGACAGTTTTGACAATTTATTTTGTGAATTGATTAGAGGAATTGCTATACGACCATTTTAGCTCTCCTGTTCTTTCCCGAGACTCAAAGTATCTCAATCCCCATCACAAACGCCTAAACGGATTTTAGGCTGACAGGCACACTTTCGCATCTGTAATATGAAGTATCCATAAATTTCATCGTAACATTGATTGATTTAGCGCCAGGCGATGTAGGCTGCCGTGCCGCTCTGGTGGTTCCGAGGAGGAAAGCACAATGATGAGTACGGCACTACGGTACATGCAAATACCCCACTGGCCCGGTATACATAAAGTTTACAAAACAATGACTTGACTTCGAACTTGCCAACGCGTTAACTATCTATGTTGCATCAGGTTTTGTATTTTGATACGCATCGCTAACGACCTAGCAAGTTTTGTGCCTATAAATTAATAATTTAAATATACACTCACTTGTCCTATTTCTAGTTTAGTAGGTTGTATTAGCTAGAAAAAGTAAGAACGTACCGTAGCCGGTAAATTTTTTATATTCTCTCGTTTTAGACAAAAACAAATTGTCTTATGAACCATTAACCAATTAATAATAAGTAAATAAACCTTATATTTTTAATGATTCTTCAAATAGGCCTAACAATAAGAGACTGGAAACAAATGGCAATTGAGTGAAGAATTAGGCTAACTGTTTGATGGGCCGTTTCCCAGTAAGGAGGCTAACTGCTGCAGCCAGTGAGCGCTTGCCACTACTACTTGATAATGCGAAGATTTGTCGTGTGTAGGTGGTCTAATAAAGCGAAAACCCACTGCTTACTCTACAGTCTACACACTGACAGGAATTTCCAAAGAGCCCCGATTCTTTTTTTTTATGAAATAAGGGGGCAAACGTGCAAACGGGTCACCTGATGGAAAGCAACTTCCGTCGCCCATGGACACTTGCAGCACCAGAAGAGCCGCAGGTGCGTTGCCGGCCTTTTAAGAGGGAATTAAATTCTTCTACCTTAAGCAAAATTCGAGGTATAAGGTTCTTATACCTCGAATTTTGCTTCACATGTTTTCTCACTCGTGTGCACTGTGATCTGTGTGCACATGTTATTTCATAGACGAAAATAATAGCCTGAGATTTAAGCCACATTTAAAATACTTACTTTAACGGTGACTTTAACAATATATGTAACTTTGTAGACTGTAGAGCATAAGCATCAAAACATTTCTCAACATAAAAATGTAAATAGGTTCTCGTGTCTATTATGGTCACAAAGAAGGAAACGCCGCCTGCCAAATGACCCAAAATCCACGTAAAGAAGGGAATGTCGTAACAATAAGAGACTGTTGCTATTTTAGCGTGGTAGAGAATAGAGATGGAGGCGACTAGATCCACGCTACCACGAACCGCGACAACCGACATGCGACTCCAATGTTGCGCCAATATTGTCACAATTTCAATGCAAAATAAGACAAGGCAGTTCAAAATAGCTACTAGACGCCGAATAACAAAGGAAGGGTCATCTAGGCTTGAGCTATCAAATCGTAATAACCACAATATATGTAATAATAATAATAATAATAATTTTATTTATTTCTCACCACATAATATTAAAAGACAGAAAGTAGGTACATAATTATAGACACAAAGTAGTATGATTATAATTGTAGATTAAAGTAGTATAATTGTAGACATAAATAGCTCGACAAATGGCACATTATCGGTAGGTTTCATGTGGGAGACTGGTGCCTAAACTGGGCTTGAGCCTGTATTTCAGGACACCAGGCCTCTATCCCAGATTAAGAAGCTCTACAAAAGAATAATTATGTTTAGAAGTAGATGTTCCAGTTTAAGATTACATAAGAAAAAATATTTTTAAAGGTAGAGATGGTGAAGTCAGGTTAGTATGAATATTGTGTAGTATATAAAATGTAAAGAAGGTGTGTGTATGTGCATCTGTGTGTGTGCGTATATGTGTGTGTGTTTGTGTGTGCATGTGGTGTGTGTGAGGTAGTGTGTGTGTGTGTGTGTGTGTGCCTGTGTGAGTGTGTGCGACATGCGTGTGTGGGAATGTGTACTTAATTACTGTCTATAGATCTGGGACTGCCATTAACTTTTCAGTATCGTCGTAGCTTAGATTTTGGAGCCATTTGGTAAGTCGGTTTTTACAAACTGCTTTTGTAAGGTTGTGTATTTTTTCACATCTGTTTATTTTATTGTATAGATATCCCCCAATAAAACAAAAGAAATGGTTACTTAAATGGGTACGAAAAAGTCTATTATTATTAGTGTTGACGGGATTGTGTCGTCTCTTCCCTTGGGATGACGTTTGTTCGTAAGATAGGAGACTGTGCTGTTTGAGTATTGTGTGGAGAATGAATAGTTGTCGTACTGTTAGTACCCTTGTCTTTTGGTAGAGGTCTTGGGTAGGAGAAAGATATGGAAGGCCATAAGAAACTATAAGGACTGCTCTCTGAGCACGTTCCAGTTGGAGAAGAGCAGTATGTGAGCAGTGACTGGCAGAGAGCAAAGTAAACTGATCTTCTTGTAGCTTCATCCGCCACATCTCTTAAATTCTTAAATATTGGAATAAGTTTTCGTATTCTAGATGCATGAGCCTCCATGTGGGTATTGAAGCTAAGAGAAGAATCTAGGATCACACCAAGGTCCTGCAGGAACATTACATTGTAGGAGGATTAGTGCAGGAATGTACTTTGAGGCAGGGGGATGGTTTGGGGGAAGGGGATTTGCGTATAGAGAAAGGGATGTATATTGTTTTGTCTGTGTTTAGTGACAGGATATTATTACGTAGCCACTCTGATACTGTGTTTAGGCCCTTTTGAGAGAGCTCGTATACGTTATCCGAAGTGTCCGAGTGAAATAGGAGAGCAGTGTCGTCTGCAAAGGTGAAAATTTGTCCGTTTGATAGGTTGAGCGCACACAGATCGTTAACGTAGATTAGGAACAGGGTCGGAGCTATCACGCTGCCTTGTGGGACACCGTGGGTGGTGACGAGTTCACTGCTTAAGTAGTCATCTACTTTAACGCTCTGCGTGCGCCCGGTTAGGAAATCTTTGAACAGTTGAAGCTAATGCCTAATATTTCCATCTTGTCTATAAGGGTGGCAACAGAGATAGTGTCGAACGCTTTAGCTATATCCAGGAAGATTCCCAGGACTTTTTGACCGTCATCTAGTTTTTTGATTATGTGGTCAGTAAGATCATGAACGGCGTCATGAGTGGACCTTCTAGCACGGAAACCGTACTGAGATGTAGAGAGGATGTGGTTTTTTTCAAGGTAATCCATAAGCCTTCTATTCATAATTCGTTCAAGCACTTTGGATAGGGATGTTAATATGGATATGGGTCTATAATTGCTTATTTCATCTCTGCTTTTCATATATATTTTGTACTAGCTGTTGCCCGCGACTTCGTCCGCGTGGACTTCAGTTTATAGCGCGCGATGTCAACAAAATTGGTGTCAAAAGCTTTAATAAAAAAAAACCCTGGTACCCCTTAAATAAAAACAGCTGTGCAGTGTCAGTAGGGTTGCTGAGAATTCCTCTTCCGCTTCCTCATAATGAGGAATTTCCGCAATATTTTGGGTTCCTCAACCGTTACCGCATCCTCATAAATAATAAAATAAATAAAAATAAAAACCCTTTTATTTGTTCCAATTAACAAATTAATAAATTACATTTTTGAATCAGCAATAATAATGACAAAAAATTAATTTACAATATTCAATAAATTTCAGACATTATAGCAATTTAATAATAGAAGTGATAAATATTTACAGTACAATTAAATTATATAAATGTCACTGAATTAGCAAAGTCAAAATTATTGATTAATATTAAAATTAATAATTATTATTTCAAGGAGAATTTAAAACATATATACGAATCTAATATAAAGTTAATAAGTATAAAACTATTAAAATTTAATTATTTTTGTCACATTTAAATTAAACATCACAATTAAAATAAAAAGATGTCACAAAATTAGCAAAGTCATAATTATTGATTATTATTTAAAAATTTAATTATTTTTGTCACATAGTGATACGTCATACTAATTTATTTGTTTGGAACCTCCTTTTGGGTAAAGGCCTCCTCCAAATTTGACCACCACTCCCTGTCTTGTGCCACATCTATCCAGTGACTGCCGGCCACTGCTCGTACGCTGTCTGCCCATCGTTTGTGTGGACGTCCTGGTCGGCATTTCCCTCATCTAGGTCCTTGCCATGCAGTAATCGACTTTGTCCACCTGCCATCTTTATATCGTGCAATATGTCCAGCCCACCTCCATTTGAGTTTTAGTGCGTGATCTATTATATCTCGTAGTTGGGTCTGATCTCTAATAAAGGTGTTTCTGTATTTGTCGGTTAGTTTTATTCCCAGTAGACTTCGTTCCATAGCTCTTTGGCAGATTTGGATCTTCTTCGTGTTTTGTTCAGTAAGAGATCATGTTTGGCAAGCATAGGTTAGTGTTGGTAGAATACAGGCATCCATAAGTTCTTTTTTATATTTTATTGGCATTTTCGACTTAGAAACATACTTAAGACTCCAGTAGCGGTTCCATGCGATTGATATTCTTCTCTCAATTTCTTTACTATCTGTATCGTGAAATGATATTAATTTTCCCAGATAGATATATTCTGTTACGTAAGCTATTTCATGACCGTCTATTTTTACCCGCTTCTCTACATAATTCGTCATTATTTTTGTTTTTTCAAAGTTGATTTCTAAGCCAACGTTTTTACTATTTCTATGTAGAGTATTGAGCATTTCCTCTATCTCTGACGCATTGTTCGAAAAAATCACGATGTCGTCTGCGAATCTCAGGTGACTTAGATATCTGTTATTTATTTTTATGCCAGATTCAGCCCAATTTACATTATGTAGGATAAGTTCGAGTACAGCTATGAAAATTTTTGGAGATAGAGGATCACCTTGTCTTGTGCCTCTAGCTATTTTAAAGTACGGACCAGTTCTGTCTAGTTTGATTCTACTTTTACAGTTTTTGTAGATGTTCATAATTATGTGGATATATGTCTCGTCAATTCCATGATATTGTAGAGCTCTTAAAATAGATTCGTGTGATATAGTGTCGAATGCCTTTTTATAGTCGACAAAGGCCAGATAAAGAGGCGTATTAAATTCTCTGTGTTTTTCGACTACTTGGCTTATTTATAACTTGAATATGGTCTATTGTTGAGAATCCAGACCTGAAACCCGCCTGCTCTACTGGCTGCTTGCTATCGATTTTTGGTCCAGTTCTTGCCAGGATACATTGAGAGAACAGCGTATACAGAGAAGACATCATACTAATTGGTCTGTAATTTGTTAGGTTCGTAGGGTCTCCTTTTTTGTAGAGTAGTACGATATCTGACAGTGTCCATTGTATTCGAACAGTTTTTTCTTCAAGGATATTGTTGAATATATATGTTATAATGTCAGCCAGTACATTTACACCTACTTTCAGAGATTCATTGGAAATATAGTCTGAGCCTGGACTTTTGTTGTTATTTAGGCGTTTAATAGCCAGCTGTATTTCTTTGACAGTAAACATGTTTACCGTGTTTGAGTCTTTGTTGGTCATATTTGCTTCTAAACTCTCCTTATGTCTACTCTTATATAGTTTTTTGTAGAAGTTGGTCACAATAGAAATAAGCTCCTCTCTATTTCCAGTGCATTTTTCAGAGTCTTTGAATTTTGGAATCCATTGTTTATTATTGTTTAGTAATTCCTGACATCTTTTAATCCCACGTGTATTTTCTATACATTTCTCGTATTTTTTAAATTTGAATTGGTCATATTCGTCTTGCATTTTTAATGTTATATTCTTGTACAAATATTTTAATTCAAGTTTTTCTTCACTTGTTTTGTTATTTAAGAGTCTCAGATGTTGTCTTCTTTTAATAAGTTTCTTAGTTTCAGCTGACATTTCAAATTTTTCTTGTAATTTTGTGCTTTTGCATTCATTTAGGCTTGCTATAATTGATTGTTCAAGGACGTTGTAGAGCTGGGAAGTAGGCATGTTTATATTTGCATCTCTACTTAGTTTTTCTTTAAGTAGTTTCTGGTAATTGGACTTTTCTTCCTCTGTGACAAGTTTAGATGTTTGTCTGGAAAAATATTTTCTGCTCTTCGTTTTTTCTTGTAGTTCTAGAGTGCCTCTCGAAAGTCTGTGGTCCGATGGGTAGGGTATATTTCTTAAAACTTCTATGTTAGTAAAATTCATGTTTGATGGTATGTAATCTATTTCATTTTTAGTAGAGCCGTCGGAAGATAGCCACGTCCATCTTTGATTTACTTTTTTCTTGAATTTTGTGTTTATAATTGTAAGTTCTGTATCGGTGCTTTGCTCTGTGGGTGCGTACACTTGTATAAGTGAAATTATTAAGCAGTTTATGTTCATGACAAGCAGAGCCACCTTTCTGAGATGGCAACAAATTCTATTATACTTGTTCTGTAATCCTTTTTTATTAGAAAACCAACTCCTTTTTGGCCTTTGCTTTCACCGTAGTAGCAAAAAATGCACCATTCATTTTCTACAATATTATTACCTTCTCTTCTTATCTCAGAAAGTCCAATTATATTGGACAACACACGCACACGAAAAAGATGGATACGCGATCCATCTTTTTCGTGTGCGTGTGTTGTGTATGTTACTGAACTCCTCCTTAATTGCTGGACCGATTTTGATGATTCTTTATTGTGTGTCTTTTGAGAATGGTTAAGATTCATAGTTGGGTCCACTGGAAAATGCCCTTTTAATTATTTTTTGTGTAATGTATGTACCTAGTTATGGATAGACAGGACAAAGACTTTTGGGTTGGGTCCGCTAGTATTTATAATTTCCTATCTATCTATATATTATTGTGCATATAATATTTCAATTTTTTAAATTAATCTTTATATTTTATGCCAAATTTTTTAAGTTAATTTAGCCCCCCAATTACACAAATTTACCCATAAACTATTTATCATTGATAGGTTTAAGGTTACGTCACTGCATAGATAAAGTACTGATTTAATATAAAAAATAAGTAACGTATAAAAGAAATAACAATCGAAAAAACAGACAATATGATAATACCACCACTTATAGAACGGCTTCTGGGCAAGCGTTAGCGCGATGTAGGAGACGCACGGCGCCATCTATTTTGTTTTTTTTTTTTTTTTTTTTATGAAATAAGGGGGCAAACGAGCAAACGGGTCACCTGATGGAAAGCAACTTCCGTCGCCCATGGACACTCGCAGCATCAGAAGAGCTGCAAGTGCGTTGCCGGCCTTTTAAGAGGGAATAGGTTAATAGAGGAGGGTAGGGAAGGGAAGGGAATAGTTGAGGGTAGGGAAGGGAATAGGGTAGGGGTTAGGGGATTGGGCCTCCGGTAAACTCACTCACTCGGCGAAACACAGCGCAAGCGCTGTTTCACGCCGGTTTTCTGTGAGAACGTGGTATTTATCCGGTCGAGCCGGCCCATTCGTGCCGAAGCATGGCTCTCCCACGTATATATTTGATTTTTTTTTTAACTAACTTAATTTGAACAAATTTACGCATTTTCACCCCCTTACAACGCTTTTTTTCAGTAAAAAAGTAGCCTATGTCCTTTCTCAGGCTTTAGACTATCTGTATACAAAATTTTATTACAATCGGTTCGGTAGTTTTGGCGTGAAAGCAAGACAGACAGACAGACAGAGATACTTTCGCATTTATAATATTAGTATAGATTTGTATTCATAGAGACTCATTATTATTATTTATATTGTATTCATAGAGACTTATTTTATTGGACGTGTATGTAACACGTCCAATAAAATAAAACGTTATTATCACTACGGTGTTTGTTCTGGTGGTTGCACCAGAGTTTATTTGTGAGTTAATTGAGAGTTGCGCTAACAGTTTTTATCGATTCCGGCCATTTAATTAATTGCTCTTTCGAAGGGCTGAACAATACATCGTCAGTGTAGTGAGTGCTGCGTCGGCGAGTGTGCCCGATCCGTCAATGAACTAGCGCTTCCGCTGCTCGGTGCACCGCCCTTGTGATACGGGACAGGGCATAAGCTTAAGCGACCAATTGTGAAAAAATGTATAGGTCACAAGTCTCACAAGTCACAACTCACATGTTGCGAGCGGAGCGTGAATGACAGAGCAAGCACACTAGTTGTAAATTCAATGCTGCTGAAGGCTGAATTTCTGCGCGGTATTTTTAAGTCTAACAGAAGAATCAGATTAGCAGTACAAAGAGCTGGACATTTCTTGGATTCGCCATAGAAGATTGTGTATGGCGCTTGCATTTGTGGTTTAGGTACCTACATCCTTTTTTCGGTGATATAAGACTTTGTATGTTCACGCCAAACCAAAATCTAATGCCGCCGGCCTTTTACAAAGCTAGTTAGTTAGCTAACAACAGAAAAACAGAACAACCAGTACAATTTGATTTAAAAATCGTACAGTTACCTCTAGGCTCTACCTTCAAACATATTTTGTGAATTTTCACATCGCCCAATCTCGTAACTTGTGCCGTATTGACCGCTCCCGCCCTATTGTGTCTAGAGCAAACACGTACAGCCAACAAAATAAACAATATAACGTATTCTCGGCTTCATAAAGGCGAGCTATCGCTATGCAATGCCCGATGCGTTTACGTAACGTGCATGTTTTATACCCCTAGCGAGAACAAGTTATTTTCGACTATTTTTAGACTTCGGTGTGAACTGTGAAATATAATGAATTTAATGCTGGCTTTTGTTGTTCCTCATCTTTGTTTTCAACGAGCCGGTTTTACGACGAGTCTTAAGTACAATCTTTAAATATTATGTCTCTAGCATCAGCCGATCCACTAGTTATTAATAAACTTTAGAGAATTCATTTCTAGCGTAGAGCGAGAGAAGTATAAAGAAAACAATTACCATTTGTCTAGAATTCTAGACATCCGATGCATAACCTAGCGGTAGCCTGTAACCCGATACACTGATGAAAGCGACAATATGCGGTGTCGACAACGGTTCTGCGGTCGGACACCAATAGCTTACAAGAAATCTGGTGAAAAGTGGGTAAATGAACCGGCTGCGGGCACCTCACCTATTTTACTAGAACAAAATTAGTTATTACATTCAGAAAAAACTCAAGCTAGCGGTGCAAGATTGAGCTGTAATAGCCCAACGAATCGCTAATGTTTTCTTGTAGAAGGTAATACGATGTAAGGAGGATACGTCATCTTAAGCCCCCTTCAATTATCTATATTAGAAGTCTATTATGCGAGGCTTTAAAGATACTTGGTTACTGTCAATTGTCATCCTCGAGCACTGAAGAGTGAAGGGTATATCCCTGTTACTGTTGATGACTCCCTTCTGAGAGTACAAGTGGTTCTCAGGAATATCACGGATGAGGGTGCACACAGTTGTGAGACGTTCTAAAGTATAATATATAAGCATAAACCAAGCCAATATGGCTGCCAGTCTTATTGGCAGCCAGTACTGGCTCTGTGAAAACTTTACTTATGTTCTTAACGAATAGACATTAATTAGGACAAAAGGAAATCACTAATCCATTGTAATATTATAAGTGCGGAATTATGTCCGTCTATCTGTAAAGTGTAAACTCTTCGCACTGAAACCGCTGAGGTTTGGATGTATTGGTATGTAGA
The DNA here is from genome assembly GCF_905147365.1 of Aricia agestis. Lineage (NCBI taxonomy): Eukaryota > Metazoa > Arthropoda > Insecta > Lepidoptera > Lycaenidae > Aricia > Aricia agestis. The sequence continues at coordinate 9,895,857 of NC_056409.1, read as the reverse complement.
TTCTTTGACTTCTAGGAGAGAACATGACGTACCTAACAGATGGGAAATATAAGCTTTCCGCGCCATAATTGAATTTCGCCCGAACGAAGTTACGGGCAAACATGTAGCTAGTACCAAATTACTCATTGTGGTCTTGACTCTCGAGATTAATCTTAACTTCAGTGCTGATATGCGGAAGTGAATGCTATTATCCAATTAAGGAGTTGGAGGCAGGAGCAACGCTCTCGAGCCTGGAGACGCGGGAATGTCTCGGACACTGCGATTGTCTGCCGATTAGCCGTACATTCATCTAGATTGGACATTCCTTATACGCTCGAGAATATTTCACGATCCTTATAAATATGTCTGTGGTTTCTTAACTTCGAAATCTTCCGCGGCTTTAAACAAGCTTCATGTGACAAGGAATGATCGGTGAGCTGAGGTAGGCACGCCTTATGTTTTGATTAATGATGATCTGCCTGGTTCAATTTTTAAAGATCAGATCTGTAGACTGTAGTTGGAATATTTAAAGCTTGGAATTAATGAAACGTATATTAAACCACACAGGTCGTTTTCTTTACAATTGACATAACATGATACTCTTCGATGTGACGTATTTCATAGCAAGCTCTGCTCAGCGTTTACGCAGCTAAGTGCAATTAAGCCCATGTTAGTACCTCAGGAGTCAAGAGCTCCGCTTCAGTCAATAATTCGTGTCTCGTGTACCACATTTATCCTTTTCATCGTTACCATATAGAAGCACAAGATTTATTATGGCTGTGAGTTTTAAATAAATTACAGTAGCGACGTGTGATTTGCGTAAATTTATTCGTTGCGCCCGCTCAACTTGACCTATTCGTAGGTCCGCGTAGGCTTCGAGTACAAAGGGCGGGCCGGCAGACAATGCCGAATTGTTCACACGATTGTGTTTCTTAATGCGTTTTGATATAGGCGTCAGTCGCGTGATCGTGATTTTGCGAGTTGACCCGGGTATAATAGGTTTTTGTTTGGTGAGTGACGTTGACGAGTCGGTGCGTTATTGCTTAGACGTTCTCGTGAAGGGTGCTCCGAGCTCGCGCCGCTCCCGGGTGGGCGTACTTTGTAGTAATGTGTTGGAATGCATTATTTAGAGTAAGTACTCTTGCGAAATTCAACATCTTTTGTATTGCTCTTGGTAGCGTTCGGTTGCAAATTGCAATGTTTCACGTTAATATTTTTTCACTGTTGCTGTGCAATTTTTATGTTTAATTTTGGATCACGTTTTGCACGACTTTTGACTAACTTTTCGTCATAATAACTATGCACACATCTACCTATAGGTACTTCTAAAGGCACTATATTTTATGATATGACCGTAGTAACCGGTAGCTCTACCTCGCCGTCGTAAAACAGTCACGCTATTGGTTTATTTGAAATTGGATTTTGCGATAATAGCAAACTGATTGGCATTATCAAGGCCCGATTGAGAGCCTTGAAGAATGTTGGCTGTGATTATGTAAAACTCCGTCTAACTACAAGATAATTTTTCTTAAAATTACGGAAGTACCTACTTAAAAAAACTTACTGAAAAAGGGAAACCTTACTTTGAACTTTGAAGCCAACATTTAACTCACACAGCTGTCCTATATCTATTGCTCTATTTAGAATCACCAGACAGAAAGGTTCAGTAAACTTTAAATCGATATAATATCACAGCATCGAAGCCATATCGCCGCAGCGCCGGCAACCCTTTATATTTGCATTTTGCGTGCCATCTTTATATTTCCTGTAAAATCCACGTTCAAAATGAAGCCCTAAAACGTGGGCGTTGAATTCATTTTCATTCGAGTAAAGCACATAATAATGTTTTCAACAATTTTCATGCACAGTCCCAATTTGATTAGATCAATATTTTTTATATTTCCGTGGCAAGAGCCCATAGATTACGACCATGGTGCCACTCCGTTCCATCCGCCCTGATTTAAACATTTTTGATGAAAAGTACATCATTTATACTATACTATACTACTTAGTTAGTTCTGTAGTCTTATTAGATACTAGCTGTTGCCCACAACTTCGTCCGCGTGAATGTATGTTATTAAAATCGAGATTTAGAAAATTAAACACCCATCTACGACTATCTTAGTTGGATCTATATTACACACGTAATTGTTAATTTACATCAAAGACCCAGGAAACTTGAACCTCAGATACTTATCGTTTTGAAAAATCCTTTCTTTGAAGACCGCTTGGCGTGGACAGGGGATGGGGGCCACAGTAGGTATAGCTAAGGTTGGGTTGCACCAGAGGCGTGGTTGTAGTTAAAGTTAAATATGGCGTCCAAACACCCCATATTCTCATACGATATCTGTCAATTTTTCCGGTTATAGTTAAGGTTAAAGTCAAAGTTAGTTGGTGCAACCCAGTCTTAATTAATATTGGAATTTGTTGTGGACTGTTTGCCAATAATAATTATTGTGACAAAAACGCTTGAAGGCACGGATTAAGTTCTTATAGCGCTGTCCACGATATCACCGTAGTATGCGACATCAGATTTACACTGTAGGTTGCCTAGCATTGTAGTTCTTTCGTCTTGGCAGAAAAAACTCTCCCAGAGAACATGATGAGAGGTTTATTCAAACATACTGCCTTCGGTCGTCCATATTCTACCATTTCTACCTATGTGCTCGACTGATGCTAGTGACTTAGATCCGTAAAGTTTGAATTTAAAATTTCCATGGCCGGTAACGAATTAAGATACGCAGTGGTCTATATCCATTATCCATCCAGGGTTTGGATATAATCATTTACGAATATTAGGAAAAGTTTTAAAGATCGACCTTTGCTAGAATTGATAATCACTTTGGTAGTCGTTGTTAATTTCGAGGAGTTCCTTCAATTCCATTACTTATCAAGTCACCGTTTTTAGGGTTCCGTACCCAAAGGGTAAAAACGGGACCCTATTACTAAGACTCCGTTGTCCATCTCCAGGCTGTATCTCAAGAACCGTTATAGCTAGAGTTCTGAAATTTTTACAGGTTGTGTATATCTATTGCCGCTATAACAAAAAATACTGAAAATAAAATAAAATAAATATTTAAGGGGGGCTCCCATGCAACAAACATGATTTCTTTGGCCTTTTTTGCTCGATATCAATAATGACAACAGGCAGGCAGTTGAAATTTTCACAGAATTCTTAATTATATTATGTGTAATTTATTAACAAATAATAAAATTAGAATAGAATTAAAATTTAAGGGGGCTCCCATACAAAACCACAATTTTTGGCCTATTTTTTTTTTCTATAACGGTACGGAACCCTTCGTGCGCGAGCCTGGCTCGCACTTGGCCGATTTTATTGTAAACATGGTATCAAATTCGGGCAATGTATACAACAAAAAAAGAATTTTGAAAATCTGACCACAAACAGTAAAGTAAACATTAACTCCTCCTTTTTTGAAAGTCGGTTAAAAAGTATCTAAGATGTTGACCAGGGATGTAAGGTATCATCATGCCAAATTTCATTGAAATCGGTCCAGCGGATTCAGAGATCAGCCTGTACAAACAGACAAACAGACAGAGAAACAAAAATTTCAAAAACAGTTAAAATGTGTTCTACTACTCTTCTTACATGCCCCTGACTCGTTTTTTCAAGTTTATTTTCAATGTACAAAAATTTTACCTCTACGATTTTATTATAAGTATAGATTATTATTGGGTCTTTCGATCACTAGTATATTAGTGATCGAAGATTGGGTCATACTTAGCTGGTAAGGTTCTATTCTTCCGCGGTTTAGTATAGGGCTTATAATGCGTACCTATGTAAGTATGTACTTTACAAGGTGTAACAAAACTAAAGTGATAAATGATTTAAATACTTTAGGGTGTATATGTGTCCCTCAATATAGATTTTACTGTGAAAGTAGCAGCGCTGAAAGAGCAAATTTATCACTTAGTTTTGTTACACCTGTATAATTAATATTTTCCTTGAAAAATAGGGGGAAAATATATGAATAATATGGTTTGTTCAAAATTACTATTTGGAAACGAATTCACAATCTGCACCTTACCACAATAATTATTATGACACATTACCTCCTGTGTAAGTTTTAAGTACAAATTCCGAACGTAATTATATTTCATAAAAACGCATATTACCTCAATCTTTAAAATAATCAGCTGTTCCTCATGCTTCGTATCTTTAAAGGACAATTTGCTACGAATAATAAAAACTAATTTGTAACCAAAGCAGATAGCGAATTTGTTTTCCATTTTAGATTCTACTGAAGATACATACGTATTGGATAATAAATAGCCCGCAGGCATGCAAATAAACTCGAATTTAGATTTGTGGGACTGTGGAGCGTCGTCGTGACCGCCATTCTGCCACAAGATTCAAGGCTAAGGAGAGCACAATGGGATCCCATTGTGAGAGTCAAACAAAGCCATTTCAAAGTCAAACATTCCCATAAGTCATAACCAGCCATTGTAATTGTTCAATAATAGTGTAACGAATATTAATTAATTAGTGTATGTTTTACGACGTATTTGCTACTTGAGCACTCGACATTTTTAGTTAATGGTTCTTGTGCAAGCAGTACGTAAATTGAGTTGTCAAGTCGTTTACATTATTAATTTACTTTGGGCATAAATGTCGTGAATTCAATTTAAATTCCAGTGCACTGCAAATTTACAACACCTTGTATTGTCATTAAATTTTGTTTTTTTTTACAGGTTGCTGAGCTAAAATGGCTTACTACCGCTGCGGTCCAACGGCGATCGGCAGCCGGGCGTCCTGGTCGGTGACGTCGCCCACGGTGGAGCCCAAGAGCTTCGACAGACCGCTCAGCGGCAACTACGATAGGATCTTCAACGCCTTCGAGAGGACCAATGCCTTCGAGTACGTCCGGAGCACCTTCGAGGGCAAGCAGGAGGAGCGGCACGTGGGCCACGGCGACATCGTAGTCAACAGGAAGATGAGCAGCAGCTTCGAGCGGGCGGACTGCGCCCTGGCCGCCCAGACCCCGTGCTCCGACGAGGAGGACTTCTACAGGGAGAAGATACTGTACTCGCAGGCGAGACAGCTGTTCCCCCTGCAGGAAGACTTGGCGGACTGGATCAACAAAACTATAGGTAAGTTTTAGTAGGCACTCGCCTTCTTAGAAGACAAACTAGATTGTGAATCGAGTCATTTTTGTCCTCACCAAATACGACAACCATCGTTTGACTGGAATAATTTTATGTTTAGTTATTCAAGTGCATAGATTGAATTACTATTTAAAAACAGTTTACGTGACGGTCGCATCACGACGTGAACTCGTATTGCACTATCGTCCAAATATGATTGACAATAGGATGATGTCAACGAACCCGCACACCCGATGGCCGCTTTGTTAGCCACTTGACTGTCGTAGAGGACTTCAATCTTCATTGCGTGTTGGAATTGCAATTGCATTGCAATTTACTACTGCAATGGCTGAAATTCAAGTATCAAAGGATATTGGTTTTTTAGGGTTCCGTACCCAAAGGGTAAAAACGGGACCCTATTATTGAGACTAAAAACAAAATAAATTAAATATTTAAGGGGGGCTCCCATACAACAAACGTGATTTTTCAAATATTTTTTGCTCGGTATCAATAATGACAGCAGGTAGGCACCTGAAATGTACACAGAATACTCAGCTGTATTTATACTTTAATAATTAATAATAAAATTTAAATAAAATAAGTAATTAAGAAGGGCTCCCATACAAAAACACAATTTTTTACTATTTTTGCTCTATTTTATAATGGTACGCAACCCTTTGTGTGCGAGCCCACTTGGCCGATTATTCGCACTTGGCCGATTATTCTTTGTTTACTCAATTATATCTTTTTTGACTTAGCGGGTTTTAGTGGGTAGGACTGCGGTCACTTACCATCCTTACGGCCGCAGCGAGCCCCATATACTCGTGGGGGAGTCCCCAATCCCACCGGGATGCTTCAATGCATTTCCCGTCGGAAAAAAAGGTATTATGGCCATTAGAAACAAAATTTGGACTAACGAACAGTTCTAAGGTTTTTTTCTACTCTGCTCTTGTTAAGTAAACTTCCTATCGCAACATAAAAAGTGTGTACACAATGCCACTGTAGATTTTTTGTCAACTGATCATGGATATTTCAATATTAATCACGTTCAAAGCCGGCCTCAATCAACAGCATTGTAGGATCAAATTATGCGAAAAGCTAAGCACGTGGAGGCGATTGTGTCATCGGGCCATGTTGGTTTTGTTTTTGTTCGCCATTCATCATAGCGCTCCGGTGGTCCGCTGCGGACTCGCGTGGGCCTGTCAATGAAACCCTTGTGTGAGTTGCGCCTTCTCAGACTTCTCACGAGTTGTCCTATTTTGGGACTCTCAGAAATAGTTTTGATGTTAGCAGGTTGCGCTTGGCCCGCTTGGGTTAACCCCTATTTTTAATTATGTCTTCATTTGTTTCTTTCTGATTAGTCTTTGTATCTTTTGGTATAGACATAGACTAATGTGGTATAGACAATATAGACAACCTTTTAATTTGAACTACAGGTAAGGGGCGAGGTACTGGACATGCTTTCATTTTTGTAGTCTTAGTAGGAATTCCTATCAAGTTTAATGCCGGCTATACAAGTTTTTTCTGTTTCTTTGCAGCCACAACTAATTGCACATGTAACTAACAAGGTTTCTACAGTCCAAATGTTTACTTGACTTTTTTTAATGTGGCCTTACGGTCTTCCGCAAGAACGATTACTTAATTTTGTCGGGGAAAAACCTTTAAATATTAATTGCTTTGGCGCTAGTGCTTACTGGTGCGACTACTATAACAAAAAGTACAAAATACGAACATAATAATAAACCTACGACTATTTATGATGCAGATAGCGTACAAGCTATTTAGTTACTACGATCGTAAACCGTCCCACCCACTCAATTCGCGATAGAATCGACCACGTACATAAAAAACTACCTTAAAATATAGCAAAGCCTTAAGGCCTAATGTTATGTCATAAATAACGAGCAGTAGTACCCATTAGGGACAAAGATTCAAAGCAATAAAAAAGTACTTTTAGTTTCTTTCTTTCTTTTCTTTTATTTGCCCGAGGAGTCTTTGGTTCTAAAAAAGTTTTGCTTTTTCCCACAGGCAATAAATTTTGTGATATCAACGACACTTTAAAAATAATAGCTCCTCATAAAAGGAGAAGTTGTAAAAATAACGGCTACTAAAAGGACACCGATAGGTTTTATAGATCTACGTGAGGCCGAATCCTGCGTCGCGGTGGCCACTTACCACCGCCCACCATCAGACAAGTTGGTCTCATTACTTACGGACGTATTCAAGGTCAGGTTGTAAATACTAATTTATTCGATAGTATCACTTAACTGGACTACCGAGACATACTGGCTGCAGATATTTAAGTGGCATAATTTAGTAGATAGAGAATTATAGAGATTTCAATTCAGTGTTCATAATTTTAAGGAAAATAAAGATTTACTGACCATTTAAGAATTAACTGACAAAAACATCTAGAATACTTCAAAAAAGCAATTATGTATTTATTTTTTTAAACGAAAGGTTCAATGTTAACCCACTTTACGAGAGAAATGAATAATTTGATAAACAAGAAAATACAGTTAGTCAAAGAAGCCTAGCATGACACTATAATAATTATAAACCTCCTGCAATATTTATAAACCTCGTGTAATAACTTTATAAACAGGATACCCTTCATCCAGGATTAGACTGTACCAGGGCCCCAGCGCACAACTCACAACTCACAAGTAGAGCAAAAGTCCAACCGGTCTTGTACAGTGTACACGTCACACGAGTGTTTGTTTTTAATTTTTTATGCAAGTAAATTCCAGGGCATAACTGCACTGAATTTTAAATGCCTTTATATTAACTGACATTTAAGAGCAATCAAGCCAAACGGGCGAGAAATAATGCATTATATTTAAAACAGTAGCGGAGGTAGAAAATGTAGCTGCAATTATTTACTTTTTGATAATATAATTATGGCACAATAAGTTGGCGCTGACAGTTCTAGGTTAAATGCAACTACACATAGAGATCTAAGGAAGCTTTAAGGAAGTATAGAGCCTATAGAAAGAAAACACACGTAAGTACAAGGAAGCGAAAATCCTGTATCAAACGACTCTAGAAGTGAGTTTATTTTGACTACTTTCTAACTAGCTTCCGTTCCGTATACTGTACCTTAATGGGCGTAGTTGACTCACGCTGCAGTTACAAAATAATAATCATGACAATATTGTATCAGATATTTGGTTGGCGTGAGTCGCAGACGTAACATGAATATTCAATGCGGATTGTCGCAAGTCATGAGGGTAACTGTATCAAGACCGACAACTTATCGCAGGGGACGATGATGACACGCTCGAAAGACATAACTTTTTTAACCGACTGCCAAAAAGGAGGTACTATATTCGTCTATCTTTCTTCGATGGCGTCAAATCTATAGGTGTGTTGGTTTTAGAGAGATGGATGGTAGAGAGTTAAGAACATAATGTTATCGGATTCGTTTATCATGTAATTTCTTCAAATATTTAATTAACTTTCTTTAATTTCTGAGTTTCGTATGTTGATTTAAAAGTAAGGAGCTTCAGCGACCAGATTGAAGGGAAATATTGTTAAACCACAAATAAAAGGCGACCATTTTCACCAAATTTCATGATTCATGAGTCGTCTCGTTACTTTGGGAAAGCCTCGCCTACTATATTTTAAATATAATTTCTATGACATTGTTGCTCTGTTTTAGCCATTAAGTTAATATAGGTACTTAGCGGAATAGAGAAACAAAGGCCTGAGCAGAGTAGACAGAATGATAGAGTATGCCGACTTAGAACTGATGTTGAAATTTTTAAATTTGACGTAATATGACGAAAATCGTCGCTAGGGTTGTTAAATTACCAACGAATTTAAAACTATGACATATTCGCTGGACGTGGTCCCCTTTGGTCACAATAGACATAACTACCAGTAGTTCGACTGCAAAGAAATGGACAGGTTTCAATATCTGTCAAATTCGTCGGGTTTCACTAGGATTATGAACGGAATGTGCCCCGCGCTGGCTGATATAATTTATTTTTAAATATTTAAAATAAAGATTTCAAAATTGGATTCTGACAATTTTAATCGCATGTGCCAAAACACAAACAACAATAAGGCCAAAGAGGAACCCGTCCATCGAATACGTCATATTTTTAAATTCGTAGGAAACAGTTAACAACCCTAGCGACGATTTTCGTCAAAATACGTCAAATTTAAAAATTTCAACATCAGTTCTAAGTCGGCATACTCTATCATTCTGTCTACTCTGCTTTGGTCGTATTGTTGTTTGTGTTTTGGCACATGCGATTAAAATTGTCAGAATCCAATTTTGATACATGACAGCAGCACTCTTTTTTTGACGTCCAGTCGGCACGTGCCGCACGATGACAATTTAATCTCATATAAATCACGTTCAATCATGATTGTGTAAGTGTATACGTACAGATACGTACACATATTTTTACACACTGATGAAATCAATTTCGGTTACGTTTGACAGCTCGAGATTGTGTCTCTATTCCGCTAGGTATATTAACTTTATGGTTTTAGCTGCATATTATGCGTAGGTACTAAGCGTGTCCATTTTGCCGATATTATGATAATGTGTGTCGCTAAACAGCCATTTAGGTGACACAATTGCAATAACCGCACCGTTACGTGGCTTGCCGCAACGTGTGACGGTGTGATGCATAATATTATTCATTAGTTATTACTTATTATAATTATATTATATCTGATTAAGTATTATAATTTATATTAATTTAAATTTGTTCGTAACAATATAAGTAATGTTGGTCTTTTTAGCCTATTTAATTTATTTTATTCTAGCTTCATAACGAAAATTCTATCATTATCTGTTCGTTATTTTGTAGTCCTGACTCCTGAGTCGCTTTTCGATTATTTCGCAAATCCTTTACATAATGTTTTAATTTTTAATAAGTATTAAACTGTAGATAAAATGTTAGGTAACTGCAACAGATAAATTCTTTTTAGTATCCGAAAACACACTAATTGGATCATGAATGTCGATATCAATATTTAGTCTCAGAGTAAAAATTTAAGTATTAAATAGTATGTTATTTAAGTATTTAATGCTTCGATTAATTTATTTAATACTTAAATATCAGGTGTGAAGCTGCAACTAGTAGGTATCTACGAAAGAAATAATTTCATGCTCATAGGTTTAATAAGTAGAGTTGATATACTTTCGTCACTTTCCTATTTTGCCATTTCATTTAAAAATAGTTACAACACGTATAAGCTCTTTAGCTCTGCTTTATTTATTTGTAAAGGCTCGGCTCATATCGACCGGTTTAATTACTTGTAGTACATTAACCTTGTCTCGAATTTTAATGCCTGTTTTATGGTGCTTAAATTATAATCAATAATTTATGTACTGTTTACGCAGAAAGTAAAAGTATTAAGTATAAATAAAGATATACAAATACCTTGGACTGAACCTGAGATAAGGGTGAACGATTCAAATAAAGTCGGAAATAAGTTGATTATGGTGATGAACAACCTCAAATATTTAAATAAGACATGGATAAAGACTCTTTACTATTGTGCTTTTCGTAAGACTTAAAAGTACTTTTCTTATAACAAATACCATAATTCTTGACGATGTCGGTATTAAACTCATAAAAAATACAGTCAATTGATAAATGGTTACTTAACTTCGGAGTCCGAATTTCGATGCTTTTACCGTTCTCCTCATACATAAGCTCGTTGCGTTATTGAATCATAAATATTTATGAAATGACCAAAGTTCCCAGAGCAAACTAGTTATGTGTGCATAATTGTAAATCGCTTGCACGGTCATAATATTTTTACCGCCAGGAAAGTGATCGACCTTCAGGCTTCAGGTAGTTTACACCCAAGTGCATTAAAATATTTCACAACGCAGATATTGTTAGCAAGTTTAAAAAAACCGGCCAAGTGCGAGTTGGACTTGCTCATGAAGGGTTCCGCAGCAGCAATAAGGTTTATTGTTATGAAATTAAAAGGTTTTTGATTTATTTTTATATCTGCGTTGATTTAGTGAAAGTTAATTTAAGGTTTACCATTTAAGACGTATAAAAAAAACTTCTTGTTAGATCCTACTTTAGAAGTTAGAGGGGGGGGGACACACATTTTACCACTTCGGAAGAGTCTCTCTCGCAAACTATTCAGGTGAGAAAAAAATATATTAGAAACTTCAATATTACTGTGGGCACTGACTACATTGGTCGAAACATGATAGTCCCACTCCTGGACATTTTAGCTCCAATTCTTGTCCACATTCGTAACTTTTCCTTAACCACCGCAGTTTTTCCTTTGTCCTGGAAAGATGCTAATTTAATTCCTCTTCCCAAAAAATCCAGTCCTAAATGTTTCTCAGATTACCGTCCAATCTCCATCCTTCCTTTTCTTTCAAAAATATTAGAACGCTCAGTACAACATCAACTTCAATCTTTTCTTAATTTACATAACTTATTAGATCCGTTACAATCTGGCTTCCGCTTCGGGCATAGCACATCCACAGCCCTGGTGAAGATTTCTGATGACATCCGGCTTGGTATGGACCAGCAATATCTAACCATACTCACTCTTCTCGACTTTAGTAATGCTTTCAACTCTGTAGATCATGACATTTTATTATTTCTTCTTAGCTCACTCAACCTATCCCCTAACGTTGTTGCCTGGTTTCGTAGTTTCCTTAAAGGACGCCGGCAGCGTCTAAAATCTGATAACATATTTTGCTCCTGGCGTGACATTTTTGCTGGTGTGCCTCAAGGCAGCGTGTTGTCTCCTCTCTTATTCTCTATTTTCATCAATTCTGTTTCTCGCCACATCTCTTCTTCATATCACTTGTATGCTGACGACCTTCAGATTTATAGACATGTCTTACTATCATTACTTGCTCATGGAATTGCTTTAACTAATGCCGATCTAGATAAAATTCTGAAATGGAGCCAGGCTTATGGCTTAGACCTCAACCCTAAGAAAACTCAGTGCATAATTATTGGTAGTAGACAACTAATATCTAAAGTAGACTGGAACAACCTACCTGACATAACTCTTAATAGATCCATAATCCCTTATAGCTCTAACGCAATTTGGGTGTCTACTTTGATCGCAATTTTACTTGGAATGTCCAAGTTGAGGAACTACGCAAAAAGATGTCTGCTGCCACTGCTTCCCTCAGACGCTTAAGTAATTTTCTACCACTTAAGACTAAAATAACTCTATCCCAATCCTTGCTCTTTCCCATTCTTGATTATGCCGATGTTTGCTACTGCGACCTTAACGATAACCTCTTCTGTCTTCCCTTCAACGTCTTCAAAATTTATGCATTCGATTCATATTTGGCCTCCGTAAATTTGATCATATCTCAGAATATAGGTCTAAGGTAAATTGGCTTTCTATTAAATTACGCCGAAATTCTCACATACTTCACCTACTCTATAATATTCTCTTTAATCCTACAACTCCTAACTATCTCAAAGAAAAATTCTCTTTCCTTGGCCATAACCATCCTACTCTTCGCTCAGCTAACAAACTCACTCTTGCTTTTCCTTGTCATAAAACCTCTTTCTATGACTCTTCTTTCACCATTTCCTTTGGAATTCACTACCCGAAACCATCCAAAAATCTAAATCAATCAATATTTTCAAGAAACAATTAAAAGAATATTACTTAAGCCTTACCCCCTCAATGTAATCCCTTTATTTTTGTCTCCCTTTCAGTGGTTTTTACTTCTTTTCATTGTTCTGTTTGATTAATTCGTGTATATTATGTTGTGTAGTTTATTTTTTATATTAAGTATATTATTATATTATATGATGTATTATTGTATGAAAGATATTGTATTATTGTATGAGAGCGGGAGGCGAACCCGTCTTTAGAGAGCTTCGTACAGTCTTTAATTTTGTCCTTCAACGGGGAGTTTCCCCCGAAGAGTGGTGGTTCTCTTTTTTAAGAAGGGCGATAACACCCTTCTTAAAAATTATAGACCCATCTCGCTTTTGAGTCACATATATAAGTTGTTTTCTAGGATCATTACGAATCGCCTATCCAATAAACTTGACGAATGCCAGCCACCGGAGCAGGCTGGGTTTCGCAGAGGCTTTAGCACCATAGACCATATTCACACCTTAAGGCAAGCTGTACAAAAGTCACATGAGTACAGGCAGCCATTCTGCCTTGCCTTTGTGGACTATGACAAGGATTTTGACTCTGTTGAGACCTGGGCTGTTCTGGAAGCCCTGCAACGATGTCAAGTCGATTGGCGTTACGTCGAAGTTTTGAAAGGTCTATATAATGCCGCGTCTATGTCCGTCCGAGTACAGGGGGCCACAACAAGGCCAATCTATTTGCATCGAGGAGTGAGGCAGGGAGATATTATTTCCCCGAAACTGTTCACAAATGCGTTAGAGGACGCCTTCAAGACCCTAAACTGGGAAGGACGTGGCATAAACGTTAATGACAAGTACCTCTCACACCTTCGTTTCGCTGACGATATCGTCATATTGGCAGAATTGTTGGAGGACTTGCAGGAAATGTTGAACGACCTAAATGAATCTTCCCGGCGGATCGGTCTCGGGATGAACTTGGACAAGACGAAAGTTTTTAATGTGCAAATAAAGAATTTTATTATTATTATTATTACTTTTGAAGACCTATCTATAGATACCCCACACGTATAAGTAAGATGAAAAAAAAATTTTTCATTTATGACGTATAAAAAAAAACTACTTATTAGATCTCGTTCAAACCAATTTTCGTTGGTAGTTTTTATAATAATTTACATCATATATTTTTTTTAGAATTATCATGCCCGTACTTCAGAAGTTACAGGGGGGAGACACACATTTTACCACTTTGGAAGAGTCCCTCTCGCAAACTATTCAGGTTGGAAAAAAATTATATAAGAAACCGCAATATAATTTTTAAAGACCTATCCATAGATACCCCACATGCATAGGTCAAATGAAAAAAAAAATTGTTTAGTTGTACCTATGGGGACCCCTAAAATTTTTAATAATTTTTCCATTTTTGTATCAAAATTTTAATGCGGTTCACAGATTACATCTACTTACCAAGTTTCAAAAGCATAGCTCTTATAGTTTTGGAAAAAAGTGGCTGTGACATACGGACAGACAGACATGACGAATCTATAAGGGTTCCGTTTTTTGCCATTTGGCTACGGAACCCTAAAATGCTAAAAGTTAGGAAGTATCTTAGAATGGAGCTCAGTTTCTCAGATGTTGCCACGACTCACGAGTTCAACAGCACCGACATTGAATCCTATAGTTTTCAGTACCGTAAATATATATTTTTTTTATTATACTTCTTGCACACATAATGGTACAGAGGCGGGCTTAATGCCTTTAGGCATTTTCTTCCAGCCAACCTTTGGGTGATGTTGAGACAAGATGAGGTAGATGCAAAGTACAATTTTATCGACAGTAATAAATACATACTATAATAATTACTATTACATACCTACTATACGAATACTATATTTCAAGTAAACTAATAAATAATAATATATATAATATAATTTTCTGTGAAGTCCAGTAATTGAGGCACTTATTTTCGGCCTTAAAGTCAAAGGAAGCCAAATCCAGGACATCCACTTGTTACAAACTATAGGTGTTACCAGAGACGTAGTATAAATTATATTCTGGTCTCTGGTGTTACTTATGTATACATATTAAGTAACATAAGATCGTTTCAGCTAGTTTCCTGCTATGGTATATCATTCAATGGGCAGCGCTGTTAGCCTGCCCTAGATTCAAGTTTTCCGTTTACTCTGTCGGCGTTTTTCCATAAGGGGATACGTTTTTAAGGTGTTCTCAAACCTCCGTGACGGCTGTACAGCTATAACGGCATCGTGTGCACCACTTGGAAATGTTTTTATCATAGGTGGTGTTTATTATGGTGCCATGGTGGTACACGTATGACGATTGATAGAATACGATTTCTGGGTCCTTCAGAAAGTGTTTGATGCGATCGTCGAGTGGATCTTAATAAAAAATGTTTATCAGATGAGATTATTTTTTAAATTAAAGTATGCAGGCACTCTACGAATTCCAACAAAGTATACTAAAATATCCTGGTAGTATTTCAGATGATACGTTGACATTCCAATTTCCAAGTCCTTAAACGTAAGGTGCCTAATTATCATGAATTAGAGTAGTAACAGAATAAGGAGTTGTAGCCAATGTACCCAAATGAAAAAAGAACTACAAAGAGTTGGTAAAGCCTTCTTGAAATACAATAAATTATACATAGGGAATGCAAATCTCGCGAGATTGGGGCTCAAGCGAGATCCCGCGAGTTTGTGAATACAATACCGCGAGATCACGCCAATTTCGAGATCTCGCGAGATTAGCAGTTTTTGCAAATAATCACAATATTTGAATAAATTACGAAAAACAAGTAATAAATATTATAAGTTTTATAAGAATAACATTCATTTTCACGATTTTTTTCAATAGAATTTTATGCATTAAACATTGTTTGATGTATCTGTCTATAATTTTTAAGTAGTAAACTTTGACATACGTATCTACTATCTATCAACAACGTTTTATCGTGAACGTCCAGAATTATAAAAGCGCACTATCAAACACATATATTTTAGCTAGTAATAAAATAGTTCTTTTAAAACTAACAAAACAACAAGAAGTCACAGTGCCAGGCCTAAGCAGGCCAGCTCATCTTTGTTTTGACTCTGTGATCGCAACTTGTGACGTTTTTATGCCCAAGTACAACCTCGTCAAACTCGCGAGATCTCGCCTTTTTTTCGTCCGAGATCAATCACGCTAAAAAAGGCCGAGATCTCGCGAGAACGAGATTGCATTTCCTAATTATACACTATAGTGTAAGTAATTAATTTCCTGCACGTCAATTCCGTATTCGAATGTAAAAAATCGTCTGAAGCGTCGCAAATTGACAATGGATCAATAATTGCAGGTGTGCATTGCGAAAACATTGTGGAAATCAATTTTGCTAAACGAGTCGTCACAATATTTTTGTTTTATGTAACTTTAATCCATTTGTAAATAAAGTTTTTAAGTTGCAAGTTTCATCTCGATGTTTCTTATAATTTTCTCCTTTTTGTATCCGTCTCCGACGCTACGTTATAGGTAAATCCAGCATTCGGATCTACTTTAACAACCATAAAAGTAGTAATCGGCCAAGTGCGAGTCGGACTCGCGCACCAAGGGTTCCGTAGACCGGCCAAAAAATCACGTTTGTTGTATGGGAGCCCCCCATAAATATTAATATTATTTTGTTTTTAGTACCTATTTGCTGTTATAGCGGCAACTGATGTAAGTACACAATCTGTGAAAATTTCAGAAGTCTAGCTATAGCGGTTCTTGAGATACAGCCTGGCGACACACAGACAGACTGACGGACAAACGATTAAGTCTTAGTAATATATAATATTAAATATAATATTATATATTACTAAGACTTAATCGTTCAACTATATCTTCTAATAAGAAGATATTGTCGTTTGATAACTAAACGAATACGTAGACAGACGTGTGAGCTGACTGCCCCTGTAGACAAGTGGCAAAACGCTTACGCTAACGCTAGCGCTAGCGCTACAAAATATATGGATTTGACATTAGTATTCGCTAGCGAAGCGATGACTTATGTCAAATCGCATACATTTTGTAGCGCTAGCGTTAGCGTCAGCGTTAGCGCTTTGCCACTTGTCTACAGGCCCTGAGCAGCCAGCTTACCGAATATGACAGTTTTTAGGATTCCGTACCCAAAGGGTAAAACCGGGACCCTATTACTAAGACTTAATCGTTTGTCCGTCAGTCTGTCTGTGTGTCGCCAGGCTGTATCTCAAGAACTGTTCATAAAATTCTCTTTCAATAATGTTGCGAATCGTCAACTACATAGCTGATTGTTGATTTGTCCTCGATAAGCTCTCTGTACTTATGTTGTTTTTCTAATCAAGAATGTTTTTTGTCTCCAGGTATAACATACTTGACTGGCGAGAACTTTCTGGATGCGCTGGACAATGGCGCGGAACTGTGTCAGCTGGCCGCCGTCATCCACGAGCGAGCGCGGGAGTCCCTCGACCAGGGTCTCATTGTTGGGGTAAGCACAAATAAGAAAAATATGTATTCTTGATCCAAAAGTCCATAGGCGAAATCATGGTATTGAAAGTGAATAGACAGATATTGGAAAGCTATCGTTGCTAAAAAATCAATCAATTCGCCTCCCTGGTTATTTACAGCTCTTGTTAGCATATACATACATATAATAGCTAGTAGGTATGGCACCTAAAATTTGATGGTCCTTGATCCTTATGTTTAATAGTAATTACTCTGTTTCAATTTAACAGCCGGTCCCAGCGATCCGCGGCCGCTGCTGGCAGCGCGCTGCCCGGCGCAGTTTCTTCTCACGAGATAACGCCGAGAATTTCATCACATTCTGCCGCGAGCTGGGCGTACATGAGAACCTTTTGTTCGAGAGCGATGATTTGGGTAAGAGAATCATTTATCATTGATTATTTCATTATCAACATGATCTCTAGTCTCTACGTAGTTTGTAGAGAATAGAGATCATGTTGATAATCATGGGGGAACCAAGGATCTGGGCTTGGGGGGGCAAATTACCTAGGTTCTGGGCCAGGGGGGGGCAAATCAGATTTTTATAAGCTAGGTGTTTATAAAGAAAAGAAATATATAATTTTTAGTTGTAAAAATATAGTAAGTAAGTATTTCAAACAAATGGCAAAATTCGTTATCATAATTTTTGATTTTTATAGATAAAAGTACTACATAATATACCAGTGGTACGCACCTAAGTCAACTAGGAACCTAGTTCTAAGTAAATTATGGAAACATGTGCCAAGTTAATTTCTAAATATTAGGTATACGGGCTACGTTAGAAATGGATTTCCGCTCTTTATTTTAATTTTACTTTCTTATGTACCTACTCGGACTGGCTGACTTTTCTTATCTACATACCTACCTACCTACTTAGATATAGAAGCGGGCGGTAAATACCTAAAGAATGCTCTAACTAAAATATAATTTACAAACATTACAAGTAGATTTTAAATGCTGCATACATAATATCATGTTTACAAAAACATACTGATCCAACGTATAAAATTAATTTCAAACCTTCTCCATTCCAGTTCTGCAATTATCCAAAGTAACTCTGGCAATAATTTAGTTTTGTTTCCATTCCAATATCCAGTGCTGCACAACCAGCCGCGGCAGGTGATTCTCTGTCTGCTGGAGGTGGCGCGGCTGGCGACGCGGTTCGCGGTGGAGCCGCCCGGCCTCGTGCAGCTGGAGAAGGAGATAGCCCTGGAGGAGCGGGACTCCGGCCTCGACTCCGCCATGTCCGGCGCCTGGCAGTTCCGGGACACCTCGCCGGTGCCTAACGACAAGTAGGTTTAGCACCAATTTCACCAACGACTGTTAAAGTTAACGCTCCAATTAGTATCACTAATTTACCTCTTTCGTTTTTCTTATGAATGAATGTCATATTTTAACAAGCTGTCAACGCTAACAGGCGTTGGTGAAATTGAGGCTCAGCAGGACGAAATCCCGGAGTAGGTTATAATTATAACTTACATCATAATATATGCCTACCTAACTTTTAAATTTCTAGAAAATTCAATCAAGTACAAAGTGACCTTCTCATTATACAGACGTAAGTGAGTTTAATAATTTTAGTACTTTTTTGTTTTAGGTCCGCCATTGAAGAGCCACCTTATTCGCCTGACTCTAACGAGAGTAAGTTTTGATTTTGTACCTACTTTAGTGACGTGACGTTATCACTTATTAGTAATAATTGTACAAATAACAATTGTCACGGGGCAGCTGCCCCCCCCCCCCTAGCAAAAATTCTGTGCCCGCCCATGGCTGTCTTTGATACGTTTGAAAAATTACTCTATAAACGAGAGTATAAATATTTTAATAGGCAACTATAGTGTTAAAAAGTATAATTATAACAGCGGAGGAGTGTGTTCCGGACAACGTGGACGCGGAGAGCACCAAGTCCGGGGGAACTGAGAACAGCTCCGACAACGAGGTCCCGCTCCGACCGACCAACGAGCTCGACAAGAGGGTATGTTGTTTTAGCTCGCTTCTTAGGCCGGCCATAAATCGACCGTCGAATCTTGTAGTCGAAACCGACTGCAAGATGCGGTCGCCGCACGGCGATCTGCAGTTTTCATACTAAATTTATATCCGTAACGAGCTTTTGCCCGCGGCTTCGCTCGCGTTAAGCAGTATTATTATATTATACAAACTTTCATCCCCTATTTGAACCCCTTGGGGTTGGAATTTATCAAAATCCTTTCTTAGCGGAAGCCTACGTCATAACATCTACCTGCATGCCAAATTTCAGCCCGATCCGTCCAAGTGGTTTGGGCTGTGCGTTGATAGATCACTATGTCAATCAGTCAGTCACCTTTGAGTTTTATATATCCGTAATACACGGACCGCTCGAGCAGTTCTTGAGCGGTTGGTGCAAATTTCAACGCTTTAGAGCAGTCGGTCCCGACTGCAACTTGCGGTCCGTCTATGGCCAGTCTAATTTCTAAGGTCCAGTTGCGCCAGCTTAATTATTTTTAACGTTATAAGCTAGAAATTTAAGACACCTGTAGGCTGTATCTACTGCAATGATTGTTAGTTTATAAAGCTCCTTCAATAGGACTTACCTAAGATATCACATTATTTGCCACATTTCTTAGCTTAAGCATATTATAACAAGACTTATGAGGACTTTACTTAAAGTTCTTAGCGTGTTATTTTTCCATCACAATTTCCAGGTGCAACTGGTGACGCGTCTGATGCAGCGCGGCTGCAACTGCGGCGCGGGCCGCTGCTCTAAGTCGCTCAAGGTCAAGAAGGTGGGCGAGGGCCGCTACAACATCGCCGGCAGAAACGTCTTCATCAGGGTAAGCTTTTCCACTCTATTGCATTGAATTATCTACGTTCCCACTTCCCATCGCTATACATAACTTACATTCTAATAACGTGCACGTGCAACGACTTCATAATTTGTTATATTGTTCACAGCTGCTGAAGGGTCGTCACATGATGGTGCGCGTGGGAGGCGGCTGGGACACGCTGGAGCACTTCCTGTCGCGGCACGAGCCCTGCCAGGTGCGGCTGGTGGCGCCGGGCGTGCGCGCTGCGCCCCGACCCGCCCCGCCCCCGCCCCGCGCGCGCCAGCTCTCCGCCTCCAGCAGCCGCTCCTCCCTGCGCGACCCCTCCCCGCACTCCCCGCCCTCCCCAAGCACGCCGCCGCGCACCTCCCCCGCGCCTCGCACGCCGCCCGCCTCGCCCGCCACCCGCGCCGCCTCCTCCGGCACGGCCTCGCCCGCCAGCAGCAAGTCCTCCCTCGGAAAAATATCCCCCGTCGACCCCAAAATGGGCGCGAGTCCCGCCAAGACGTCCCCGCCGGAGGCGCGGCGCACGTCCACGCCCGGCAGGCCGCGGCCCGCCATGACGCTGCCGCTGGGCGGCGCCGACCGCACGCCGCGCCGCCGGCAGCCCGCCCCCGCCAGCCACAGCACGCCCAACACGCCCACCGCCCGCGCCGCCCGCACCCCGCCCCTCGAGCTTCGCAAGTCCCTCACCAGCGCGCACCTCAACGCACCCAAAAAGTCGCGCAGCATGAGCCTCGCCCTCGCGCAGGACGATCGCCGGCCGTTCTGCGGCACCGACCGCCTCAACCAGGCCAAGAAGAACCGGGGCCCGACCGCTCCCAACTCGGACGCCGGCGTCGGCCGCAAGAACCGCAGCCAGAGCCTCGCCTCGACGCCCGTCAACGAGCCCAAGCGGCCGTTCGCGAGCGCCGGTCCCGTGAAGAAGACGCGCAGCATGAGCCTGGCGACGGCGTACGACGTGTCCAAGCCGCTCATCAAGAGCTCGTCGGTGGGCGGCGTGATCACGCAGGCCGCCATAGAGGAGAGCATCCGGCTGTCGCTGGAGGCCAGCATCGCGGACGAGACCGCCAAGAAACCCTTCCTCCACATCAAGGCCAAGTACCGGAGTCCGCCGCCGCGGGAGGTGCCGCCCAGATAACTCCGCGACCGCCACTCATTCCATTAATTTATAATCATACCTCCGGACGCTTATTACTCCCCGCATCGAGCACTGTACTAAGTGACCGCTTAACTTGTTCCACAGGTGCGGGTATTAGGTATTTTAGTAAGTTTAAATCGAGTATTTAAGATTTTTATTATACCTACTACGTATATTAATCATCATTTAATATATTATACACATGGCCCAGGAACACAAAATACCAATAATTCCTTGGCGGGAAACGAACCTCCGACCTGCTTACGATATAGCAAAGAGGTCATAATATTATTACATAATATAACTTTTAAGAGTTGACGTACGTACGCAGGGGTAGGCGGTGGGCGCGGCCAGCACCCTGCATCATCACTATACAAAGTGCAATTAGTTTGTGTATTTTGCGCTGGTTCGATATATCATGTAAGCGTAGATCTCTTAAGCAATCTCATATTTATCGTTTTATACTAAGTAGGTGATAACACGTTCGTTGATACTCCGGCACCGGAACGCTAGTCATAATGAATTTGTTTCACGATCGAAGAAAATTGTAACTAAGTATTTTGATGTAATTAATTTAATTTCAATATATGATTTCTTTACATGAAAAAAATATTATTACTTTATTACTATTAGAAAAGTTAATTTAATTTTGTTTATATTTCACTATTATTTAACGTTTTAATTTATATTTCACTATTAAAAATATCAGGATTGACATTTTTCTATTTGATTTTATTTTATTTCACATTTGGCGTATTTTGTCTATAGAGCTATAAGTACAAAAAACATCTGTAGGTCCTAGTAACCTACACAGTACACTACACCTGGATTATATCTATCACTAGTATTTGTGCACATTGCTAAGACCTACAGATGCCTGCCGATACAGTAAATATAGTATTCAAGTTGTATTTAGCTAGGCTTTAACACGTATGTTATAATTAATAAGCAATTTAATGTGGCCTCAAGCACACAAGCGACCTCATCGGGTACAAATTATGTCCATGTCTATTTTCATAAAAATGACCATATTTTTGCACCTAGAATAAGCACTAGTTACCATACCATTTTATATCAAAATCATTGACATTTAGTAACTATTGTTGATTACATTACATAAATTAATGCATTATCACATCTTTATAATCTTTACATTTAAAAATTACCAATGCTTATATGAGTTTTGGACTGTTAGCATTAAACCTTTGTAAAAAAACGTTTATTTCGTCTTATCGGTGATAGTCTTTGAATTTGTTCTTTTGAAAATAGGCAAGACAAAGTCAAAAGTTGCACACACTCACATAACCATCTTTTATATAAATATCTTCAACAAACTCCATAATAATATTACGCCCCATTAATCAATTTACCAAAAACATGTCTTCCCTTCATTAAATTAAGTCTCACTTAGACTCCACTGTACTGTTATACAATGGTGTTATAATTGTAGAATAATTATGATAATAATATAATGTCGCTAGAAACGATGCTTTCTTTCAAATGTGCCAATTTTGGTGATGTACGGTTGATATTAAACTTTTCATATTTATTATACGTCGTTTTAATAACACAAACTTACAAACATACAATACAAACCAACTCAAAATCTTTCCATGATCATTTGTCTATGGTAAAAGTTAAGTTTGCTTTTACATAATTCATAAATAAACTTAATTAACTAAAAAAAACAATTGAGTACACATTGCAAATCAAATGTTTGAGCTAAAATATTTGGGCATTTACTATTTAAACAACATTGGAGAACACGATGCTACATAGCTTTAGCACTGCAAAGCGTAAGTACTTAGTTACCGCTTTTATTGCAAATTTATTTAGGTATGGTAAATTACAGTCACACGCTTGGTGTCTCAGCACTTTGGGTGCGTATCATATACTTTGCTTTCAAACTTGTCGTAATAAGAATTTTATAAGGCGATTCACCGCTATCTATAGTTTAAAATTCGATTTCCAAATTCTAAATATCTCCAAGTTTCAAAAACTTTGTCAAAAACAAGTAATTTCATTTGACAGTTGTTTTTTTCTGTTTAGTGTTTCAAGCGCCTCGCCGCGAGTGCGGTTCGCGTGTACGTGCCCGTACGCACGTCCGTGACGCCGCTGCGACGCCGCTACACCTACTACAACAAGATGTTCAAGCCCATCTCCTACGAAATACCCCACCCATTGAAAGTCTCCCTCGTTTAAAGTAAAATCATAATAATAATAATAATTATAAAACTAAGTACTAAGAAATGAATTGTAAAGTTAAATTTTCGAAGTGAGCTTCTATAGACTCTATGGTATCGGAAGATTTTAATACAAATTGCCACTGCACTATCGCTTCAATCGTTCGCTTCGAAAGGAAGGAGGAGGAAAACGCCAGGAGTACAATATAAATTCAGTCAATACAGGGTGTAACAAAAATAAGTGATAATACTTTAGGGTGTGTACGCGTTCCTTGTAGAGAGTTCACTGTGAAAGTAGCAGCGCCGAAAGACCAAAAAACTTTTTCACTTTTGTATGGGGAAACTCGTGACGCTCGGGCCCTTGCCCATACAAAAGTGAAAAAAAAATTCGTCTTTCAGAGCTGCTACTTTCAAAATGAACTCTCTACAAGGAACACGTACACACCCTAAAGTATTATCACTTTTTTTGTTACACACTGTATAAAGTCAGATGATTCAAACAAAAATATTATAACATAATCAAAGTCTATTAGAGTCGTACTTATCTGGACAACTGTATATTTAGTTTATATTTGTAAATTGAGTTTGTTTTACTACAAGAACATTGGGAAAATTTAGAAAAGAAACAATTTCATATATTATAATCATTATATATTTTTTATAATACAAAGTATAATACTAAGGCAAACGCGAATTAAAAGGAATGAATAAATAAATGCAAGATACGTATGTCCGTCCACAGAGTTCGAGTCTGACATTCTCTAAAGGAGAGTATTTTTTGCCAAACCTTGAGTTTACACGATAAATAAATCATGTATTTGCTACATTTTTTTCTGTTACCTCACCCCTAAAATATAAAATATTTTAACTGTAAGTATATCATATAATTTATGTAATCTCATAGAACAATTTCTGGTACATCATTGATACATTGGCAACATTTGAGTGCATTATAATAAGCTCAAAGTTTATTTATTTGATGACCCCTAAAACACGCCTTTGCCATTTACGATACACTAGCTTGTCATGGCTTTTAACTGATATTACAATAAACATATAAAACTAAAAAAATACAAAGTATTACAAAATACTACTAGCACATATAAACATAGATCAAATATAAAATTAATAAAGTTACAAAAAGTACACAATATTAAGACGATCTGACAGAAAAAGATAAATTATTATAGGCCTTCAGTCCAAAATCCAGTGCTTTAATTCTATAATTCCGTGTGAAATGACAAATACTGTAATCGAGAACTATCAAAGTTTCCGTGAATGGAATGCAAGTAAACAAGTCTTATTTTATCTTCGTGCTCATACTAATACTGTATTAATTATATTAATTTATTTTATTGTGAGTTTATATCTACGAATCAATCGGCCGATCCATGTATTTAAAATTATACGATTTGCTCGGAATCTATTTTTGGATGATAATGCGTTATAATTCAGATCATACGTATAAACATAGCACATCTTAACTTACCCTAAATAATAATATAAATAAATTTTGGTATAAAATTTATACGATATGGCTAAGTGCAAAACTAAATCTACGTTAAATCAAGTTCATTGCCCGTACATACTGTCGCTAGCAGTACTATTCTACACGCGCTTACACTACATAGTTTTCGTTCATTAGAAACACTATGGACACGATGCGAAAAAATAATAGCTTTCCTGGCAGCCGAGTAGAAAGGACCTTGCCTATAAATTTGAAAGGTTTTTTTAGTTTTTAAACTTTTGGCTTTTAAAATTTGCTGTTGTGTAATAATCTAAATTGAATATTATTTTAAACTAAATTATGCCGATTATTTATCGTACACACCAAAATACCGAAGCCGTATTTAAAATGTAAAACGCCCGGCAACGGTCATTTTTCTTTGAACCGGCATAGATTTCGTTATTTTTCAATTGATGTGGTCTTTTTTGGCTTCGATGTCAATTATTCTGCATCATGTAAAATAATATTGCATCATTAAAAAAATGAAATGAATATTGAGTTTGATGGAAGTAAATAGTCGCGTAAGGCTTAGGCCAAACCTACGCGATCACGCGACTGCGAAGCGGGAGCGTCAATACAAAACACACATTTGACAAGTTGTCAAATGTGTTTTGTATTGACGCTCCCGCTTCGCAGTCGCGTGGTCGCGTAGGTTTGTTCAAACCTTAATACTACACACGCCATTGATCGTATTCTTAGTGCTGAGTGTGATTTTATGTCTATTCACCATTACCACAATGTAACTAAAATTTGTACGGCATCCAAATACTTTCTATAACTTACCGATAGACACACTGATTGAGGATTATATGCCATACAAACCGAAGCTTCACGGCGAGTACTAACAAAAACTCACACTTAGCATTCTAATGAGTAAGCAGGAATTATTATGCAGCTGCGTCATCATAAGAGCGCATCAAACGTGCTCGTTTTCTGCGCGTGCGGATTTAGCGTTGCGAGTTTTCCCAAACGCAACAACAGAAAACGAGCACTTCTGAATACGCTATCGAATATCAAATAGTTACGATAACGCAGTTATCCAATGCTCCTACATACACTGATTATATCGTGATTATATCGAGCGTGTAGCATCGCCATAGGACGCCATACAAGTGTGAGTCTACTTCTTCTTGCTCTTGCCGAGAGTGAGTGTGTGGTGCGACTGCGCCTGCTGCTTGCGCCGGTTGAACTCGATCGTGTCGTCCTCGATCTTCTTACGCAGTTCCTCGAGACGTTTCTTCTCCTCTGTGTGATCCTTCTTCAGTTTATCAAACTTAGCGTGAAGCTGGAACATAAATTGTAACTTATACCGCTACTGAAGAAATAAAACTAAAAAATACCTTCCACTCTACAGTTAGTATACCTGATATTTTTCTCTTCTATCACTGTAGGATATTGAAGTTAAGAGAATATTATTGTGGCAAGACCCAAAGGAAGTGTTTCCTCACTAGTGGCATGCTATTTAATTTATTGTAAATATTGTAAACGGCGTATCTTTCTTATTTGGTTGCCTCATTTGCAAATCGTAGATTATTCGTTTGGGTTATGTCAAGTCAATGTTAGTTGTGATGATCTGTATTCTATTACATAGACTTGATTAACCCAAACAAATAACTTTGGTCCACTATAAATTAATGAGGGTTGTTGATATATTATTACTTGCCACGCCACCAGAGTGACGGTAGGGTCTTTTGTGTCAAATGTCGTGTCAGACAGACATATTATGACAGCTAAATCGTGACATTTGTGGAACAGATTGTGGAAGCTATTTCGTGACATAATATGACAGCTGTTTGACACGATAAACCCTACCGCTACAATATAGCGCCAAACATCGTTTTGGCATTACATAGCGCCTCATTAAGTAGAAATTAATAATGATAAACTTTTGTGATTGAAAAAATCGTCCAAATCCCACCTCCTTCTCAGCCTCCTTGAGTTCGGCCTCCTTCTCCTTGACCCGCTGCACGAACATCTGCCGCATCTCGTTCTCCTTGTGCTCCAGCTCCGCCACGTGCGCGCTGCGCTTCTGCTCGAACGTCTGCTGGAACGACACCTGCAATACCACAAGTATAGTTTTTTTTTTAATGTACACAATTTGGGGCCGTCTATGGGCTGTTCGCCCATATCCATATACAACAAGTATAGTTAGTATTGAAGTTCAATAAATGAAATAGCCTTTATTTACCTACAACATAACAATAAAATTCTTGACATTTAAAAAATATGTTACAATAACATCTAAGGCTTTCTCAAAGTAGTAAAGAACCGAGATTTTACTTTCGTGGCATAATCATTGATTCGATCCACTACAATCTTTGTAATATAAAATAAGTCACCTGATGGAAAGCAACTACCACTCGCTTGCACATAAGCAGTATAATATGCTGTGGGCTACCAATGTCTAAATATAAGACTTGTAGTGAAATATTATGCTGTATTATAAATACATTTACAAAAGTATAGTATGACTACGAAGAGTGGTCACGCCAGTGTCACGAGTTTCCTCATACAAAAGTAAAAAAAATTTTTGTTCTTTCAGCGTGGCTACTTTCACAGTGAACTCTCTACAAGGAACACATACACACCCTAAAGTATTATCACTTAGCTTTGGTACACCCTGTACATCATTACATATTTGTATAGTCATTTCAAAGACATAGAGTCATAGACGTACCGGCTTATTGTCAGCGTCGACGTCGCTGAATCCCATCTGCTGCAGGCGGCGGCGGCGGTAGAGCTCGTAGTGCCGCGCGTGCGTCTTCTCGCGCATGTCCTCCATGTTCGTGCGGATCAACATCTCGCGCAGCTTCACGAAGTCGCAGTGTGTCTCGTTCTCCACTGTAAGTAACAGCGTCATGCCTAGTATAGTGTCCGACCTAAGCTTTGGTTTTAGGCATGTTTAACAAAGACTTTAGATCTGGCCGTAGGTAGTGATAACCGATTAATCGGCACTTTCGGCTAATGATCTACTTTCAAACTAATTATAATTTGTGTTAATGTTTATTGTAGACTTTCGTATTATAATTATTATTCTAAAGAGAACCTTTAGATACTTTTGCAGTAAAAGTAGTGAACGGAATTGTAATCTAATGTTCTACTTGGTACACTTATTTTATTACTATGGTTCAAACTAGGAGACACTCACAAAACTTTACAAACCAATGCATAATTGGTATAAAATTTTGTGACTCATCTGGCATAAATCTCATCCATACTTCCATATAGTAATATTATAAATGCGAAAGTATGTCTGTCTACCACGCCCAAGCCGCTTAACCGATTTTGCTAAAATTTGACATGGAGATACTTTGAGAGTCCCGGGAAAGGACAGAGGATACTTTTTATCCCGGAAAAATATACGGTTCCCGTGCGATAAACGTCATTTGTTGTGGTATAAATTCCATATATTATATCCTTTGACAATAAATAGAATTGTACCTTGCACAGTCCCCCACGGGTACTGCCTAGCGCGCACGGTCTTGTTGCCGATCTTGACGAAGTCTGTGCTGCCGACGACCGCGAAGGGGATGTGGCTGTTCATGCCGGCGTTCACCTCCGACACGGACTCGTCGTCCACCGGGAACTGGTATATCTCCACGCCGTTCGCCTGCAGCTCTTGCATTATTTTCGACTGAAATTAGATAATTTGTTTCTCTATGGGCCTGTTTCACAACTTTCTGATAAAGTGCCGAATAGGCTATTCACAACTTTTTTGACAGATTCTCCATACTTTATCTGTCAAGTTACGTGGTGGATAGCCTATTCGGCATTTATCAGGAAGTGGTGAAACAGGCCCTAAGAATATTTTCAGGTGAAGGGAGATAGTTTGTTTAATTAAATTATGCCTGCAGAGAATGTCAGCAAATTCGTACTACAGACCCACTGTTTACTTTTAATCACTCATGAATCTGCGTGCGGCTATCGTGTTCAACATGTTACATGTTCGCAATATTTTCGTGCGCGCATGTATGTAGAAATTTCTTATTCTAGATACTTTTCTTATTCTAGACTTGATAAAAATATTACTGTATAAGTATATTAGTACTTTAAACTTCTGAAGTTCAGTTTTGGAGATGGTGTCAGCCTTGGCAATGATAGGGATGATGTTCACTTTGGTGTCCAATTTCTTCATGCACACCAAATCAATTGATTTCAGTCCATGTCCTGAAATAAAAAAAAAAACAGGTTTAGTCATTTTATTTTTGTAAATTTTGTGGATATGAGTTTGCTAAATACTCAATATAATAACAAGAATTATTAAAATAGGCTAATGGTAAATTTCCAAGAATTTTACATACATAAAAATCAAAATCAAAATCAAAATATTTTTTATTCAGAGTAATTTTTTTACAAAAATATTTCTGAACGTCGATACTAAGGTGCCTACCACCGGTTCGGGAACTAACCCGGCGAGAAGAACCGGCGTAAGAAACTTGCACGGGGCCATCTTTTACTAAAAAGATGGAAAATTACAATTTGAACATATATAGTGCACCAAGGCTTTAAATGAATATGTCAATGGGCGCTGCTGGTAAAGAAGAACTGTCAAAAATGACGTTTTTGTATGAAAACAGCGCTAGTTCCCCCTCTCGCTACGTTCATTTAAAGCCTTGTCGAACTGTAACAATATTATGACTTAAATCTATTTACAATAGGAATTATAAATAGATTTAAGTCTTAATATTGTTACAGTTCGACAAGGCTTTAAATGAACATGACAACAATGAAATTTAAATGAACATAAATACCTACATACAATGTTTATGCAATTTATCAATGCACAATATAATAGATATTGCATATTATGAAGGGTCTATATTGGATCGGCCATGGCAAGAGAGGAAGTTTTAATTCAGCTCTACTGAATACTCTTTATATCTTTGATGCAACTATTAACGAAAGATTTTCAAATGAGAAAGAAATATATTTTTAAAAATGCATATAATTGTAGATGATTTGTTTGAAATAACGTTCTGTGGAATCATGTCTGAATGGCACTTGAAAGATGAATCTTAATTATAGTCAGGTCACGGATCGAATTCTACAAGATTTGTATAAAATACGATAATTATAGCATTGACGACGGCGGCGCATCGCTGAGTAATTTATCATCGATTACTTAGCGGCGCCACGAGATACGATGCATATTTATACCACTATACAGTTGACTGTACTCGTATAACGACTATACAGTGGATCTATTACACTACACGATAATTACTCCTTATTCAATTAGTAAGAACTTCTTCCTACTGCACTAGAACTATTGGAGATGATTACTCATACAAATATTAATATTAATTTTATAGTCAGTAGATTCTAGTAGACACTTTTAAAAGTAATTTAAGTGTTTGAATGAAAATAAACATTAATAAGTCTTTGTTACAATACTACACGCATGTTATACACCTATTAATATTATTATTGCAAAAGATAATATCTAAAAGGTTAGGCATATTCTAAACCTTAACATAATCAGATCACATTACTCAGTGTAAGGCTATAGTATTTAGGTCTTTAATCACATTATTTTAATCCTATCTACTGATGTCATATGTATTAAAATCAGTTACATATAAATATTTCACTGCTTTACAAAGTATACAGCTGTTATAGTCCTTGTCTGACAAGTGGTTTTCTAAAATATCAGACAGGGACCAAATATTGTATACCTACATAGGATGAATCATTTTATTCAAAAAGGTATTAGAAAATAATATGAGGTGAGAGGACATAAACAGTTACACTGAATAAGGCGGACAGGATTTTGTGTCGCGCGCGCTCTGAATACATCAGCCATGATTATGGCAAGCTCAAGGACACTCCAGGTCACCGTGTCACAAAATAGAGAAAGTAAAAATATCAACCTCATTTTTTAATGTTTTTAAATTTTAATTAGACTTCCAAAAAAAGGAAGTAACTTTTAAAGATAATAAAAAAACTTTTTAAGTGCTGCCACAATCACAGTAACCAAAAGTATACAGGGGACTCATACACACCTTTAAAGTATAAAGTTATAAACTACTAGCTGTTGCCCGCGACTTCGTCCGCGTGGACTTCAGTTTATAGCGCGCGATGTCAACAAAATTGGAGTCAAAAGCTTTTATAAAAAAAACCCTGGTACCTCTTAAATCAAAACAGCTGTGCAGTGTGTACATAATATTTCATTTTTTAAAATTAAACTTTATATTTTATGCCAAATGTGTAAGCTTATTTAGGCTCATAATTACACAACTTTACCCATAAACTATTTATATCGTTGATAGGTTTAACTTTTAAGGTTACGTCACTGCATAGATAAAGTACTGAGTTATTTGATAACGTAAAAAACTAATAACAATCGAAAAAAAATCGAAACTCGAATGTAAGATGATACCACCTCTTATAGAAAGAAGTCTGGGCAAGCGTCACCGCGATGTGGAAGACGTACAGCGCCATCTATTATGGATTTTTGGAACTAACTTAAATTGAACAAATTTACGCATTTTCACCCTTTTTTCCAGTAAAAAAGTAGCCAGTAGTATGTCCTTTCTCAGGCTTTTAGACTATCTGTATACAAAATTTCATAACAATCGGTTCGGTAGTTTTGGCGTGAAAGCGAGACAGACAGACAGACATACTTTCGCATTTATAATATTAGTATAGATTATCTATCACTTTGTTTTGTTACACCCTTAATTCCTGTTTAAGATATTACCAGAGGCGGCGTAAGGCGTAGGCGACGTGGGCGACCGCCCACGGCCTCGCGGCCTAAGGGGCCTTGCGCCCGTTGGACTATTTATTTTTAAGGATTTACGAGTTTTTATACTCAAAAATATTCATAAATAAAAAATATTATAACGTAAAAGTTTGAGTATAAAAAAATTATTTCTCTCAACTAATCCATCCTCTTGCGTCATCCTCCAATAGTAGCAAGATCTATCTTACCCACATAAAATTTAGGTCTTGTCCCACCACTGGATATTGTACTACATTTTGTTCCACAAATCCTGATTTAAGCAAAGTAGCTTTGTTTACTTGACTTATTGCATTACTATTGTATATTAATGTGAATGTGAAATCAGTATTACATATTGGTCAAACCAATAACTGTGTTAATTGGAAAATAAATTATGCATGTTACATTCCAATGTGCGTACCAATTTTTGTTGTGCATAAACTGTTTGTTTATAAACCATAATATTATCTTCTTTCAATACATAAAGTGCATATAATGGTTTGTTTAAAGCAACTGATTGTTTTAATTACTACATGTCTGTTCTTATTTGAGAGTTCTTTTGAATTTTGCATCAAAATTTTTGTTCAAATAAATGTACTAATCTTTTACTTAAGTATAACTAAACTAATATTAAAAATTGAATATCTAGAAGGTTTTGCATCTACTGAAATGTTTTTGATTGCTACTTATAAGTTTAAAGGAAATCATAAAAGGATTAAGGCTACTTTTCATAAGAGAAAAATATCTCACGCAAGATTCTATTAATACTGAAAGTACTCAGTAGTACTACTTAGTAGTAGCTTTCAGAATTAGAATAAATTTTTTATACAAATGACTAGCTGTCCCGGCAAACATTGTTTTGCCATAAAATTATTTTTCCTGTTTTCCTGCTTTTCTATTGAAGTTTTTTTTTATATTTTTTTTCTATAGACCTCACGGAGCCAGAGACCTTTCCAACGAATGCAAAACCGTGGAAATCGGTTGGTGCGTTTTGGAGTTATAGCATCAGGAAGGAAAACCCGACTTATAAATATCAATATAATTTTTTTTCGTCATGGTAACCGTGGTTCTTATCATTATAACAGAAACACTTACCAGTAGGACAGATGAAGTAGAGGCACACGTGGAGGCGGCTATCATGATACTGCGGCAATGCTCTTTTGATCTTGAGCTCCTCCTGCAGGAAAGCCTCAAACTGGGCATCAATGTAGTCCACCACTGCCTTGAAACTGTCTTCCTTGTTCACTTGATCCCCATAACCGATGGTGTCGCATATCGTCAGCTAAAAAAGTCAAATTTTAAAATTAGTAAATCAGTAATCTATGAATATAATATACGCCATGTTACCTGTAGACTTAGCATGGCCACAGAAGAAATGCGAAAGAATAGAAACGCTGACAGTTTTTGCAGACAAACTGACAGACTTCCATTAATTCACCACACTCTCTACTTTACCATAAGACTAAATCTTTCTATGGTAGCCTGCTAAGCCTGCTGGGCCTTTTCCATAATCTTCTTTAAAATTACGAATTGAGACATTATGATTTAAGAAATATACAGAGACTGTCAAAACCATACTGCTTATTTTTGTTCTGGCCCTATGCACTACAAAAATACTAAGAAGACTTGATTCTACTATTCTATATTTAAGTTTAAGATATAGGAAACTCACCTTTAACCTGACGTTACTCTCTTGGAGCTCATAAGTGTGAGCCTTTAGCTTGACTGTCGGCAGGTTATGAGGACTTGGTACCGACTCAAAGTTGGTGTTGAATAATGAGTCCATAAGAGTAGATTTCCCAAGACCAGTTTCACCTATTTCATAAAAACTATATTGCTTACTGGACAGTTAAATTAAAGAAATTTGAATATAAGTAACTGTTTTATCAAACTATATGTATATTATTTTATAATAATTTTATACTTACTATATTAAATTTGACTGTTAATGAATAAATTGATGACAGTAATTATTTTATAGAAAACACTAATACCGTACATATTATAATATAGTATACAGAATCAAGGAAAACAATAATTTCAATACTCTCTTCCTCATATTGAATGATTAATCATAGTAACATTATGTCTGATGCCATATCAACAACTGAACAATACATTCAGATATAGCGTTTCTTATCTAAAAGTGAATCCAAGACACACGAAGAGAAAAGTACTTGTGTGTGGGAGTGTGGTAGTGATTAACTGAATGATTCATTACTTACCAATGCACAGTATGTTGAAAACAAATCCATTCTGTACACTTTTATTCACCAACTGCTCTGGAAGGCTGTCGAAGCCGACATGACCAGACAGTTTTAGGGTGCGCATTGCTGCTTCAATCTACAAAAATAATTTACTAGTTGTTTTATAAAATAAATTAGGCCACACTTGATAGAAAGTATAAGTTACTTGTACGTCAATTTTGGTTATTCCATATTAATTAAAAGTAATCGGGAACTTCGGCAAGCATGCTTATTTATAATTCGCCTTTAGTAACGGTCTAATTACTTTATAAACAAAATTATAAACCAGTCTAAACGCCCAACTAGGGCACATTATCAGAACAAACAAGGAACGTAGGAACCACACATATTATATAAGCGCATTAATCAATAAAAATGAAGATTAAACTTTAACATTCAGCATGCATAATGTAACTTTACATAGGTTTTATATCTACTTACTTTAGCGGGTTCGGTATCAATCGCCGCCATGTTTCAAGAAATCTCAAATGAAACTGAAGACTGAAGTGAACAATGAACTATTGGGAATTGACAGCAATTTGACACTGACATTGACAATGGCAGCTAATATGGATCACACTTCATGCTACAGGTTGAACAACGTTATAAAATGAATATTGAACACACAGAGCCTAGTGAGCCCAGTAGGTACCTATTTAAATTATTTTCGACTGGTGGAAACGTGCTTAAATATGATATATATCATAGAGGCTATGAGTTAAATTCAATTGAGAACTGGAACAAAATTGAAAGAGATAACCTAATACCGTAAATTTAGCTAATAATAAGTTTTAATCACTATGCATTTTTGTTAAATATTGGAATATTTAATTAATAAAACTCTATGCCTTCTATTAGTTGAAAAAAAAAACATTAATTTCCTGATGATGGTAGCCATGATCAAGGTTGCTAGTATTTATGTATCATTCCCATTTCTAGGGAAATTTATAGGATATTTATTTTGTACCATGCAGATTATACCTTAGGTTTAAGCTGCAGCCTTGCATACTTAGATAAAGATCGAAGTATCATATTTCTAATAATAAATCATTCTCTCATCTTGATGTTTTAATTTAACACGAATTCAGTATACACGACTGAAAAAAAAACTTTAATAAAATGTGGTAAATTTATAAAATTACTCACATGTTAAGTACAATTTACTTATTCATAATTTTAAAATATCGTTTATTATAAAAAAATGATTAAAAAAATAATTAGGGCGAGCAAAGCGAGCCCTAGTATATCCCGCAACCTGCAGGGCTAAAATGGTCACATTTAGCAATTCCTCTCAATCAATTCAGCAAATGAATTGTCAAAACTGTCAAACTGACAAATGTCAAATCAGTACAAAAGTACAAAAATGAATTGCAAGCAGTGTTGCATTTTGCGATTTTAGAAAAATGAATCATATTATGAATCATATCATGATTCTTCAAAGCGACCATTTTAGCCCCGCTGTACATTTTGTGGTACACTTTACGGAAAAACTATCACACCTATTGATTTGCGCTTTAACATAGTAATTTTTATTTATATTATATTGTAGATGTGTTATTATCATCAGTCAGTCAAGGTGTCACAACTCTGACGACGCGAGCCCTAACAAAGTTTGGCTTTTAGTTAGTAATATTACGCTATTGCCTATTACCTATGTTGATACTTAATCTTCATCGAAACAGTATAATTATTATTACTGTCGAAATTGATTATCACTATTCACTATGTCACTACAAAAAATTAACATCGAAGGCTAAAATTTTAGCATTTTTACTTGTAACACACGATTGCTTTTCAGTGTTAATTTTTTATAACTTTCTGCTAGATTAGAGATTTCAGAGTTGGTAAATCCTAGGATTTACTATAAGTTATTCTTCGGTCATAATAAATAAAAATATTTTAAAATATTTCTCCCCAAACCATATTGATTGGTCGGGTAAACGGTGTGTTGTTTTTAATGGCAACACTGCTTAATTCCAAAATGGCAGAACGCGACATCGGTGTGTTATCATGTGAGTCAAGGAAATAATGTTTTCTTGAATTTTCGTCGCGTGTGTTATTAAAATTTGTGTATCAGTGCATTGTGACAAAGTGAACCATGGCGGACCTTAAATCACCGCCTTTTAGTGACATTAAAAGACCTGAAGAAGTAGTTAGAATGACTACTAACGACAGTCTGAAATTCGCAGTTCTTATCGGACTGATTGAAGTCGGACAGGTAACCAACCGGGAGGTGGTGAACACCGTTTTACATCTGGTAAGTGGGCCTAATAAAATTAGCGAGGTTTGTCGTTATCTGATAACACGATACATGCAAAGGTTATGTGGTGAAATAACGTTTTCAATATACAACACATCAGTTGCTTCATTATTATTGTAATTACTTAAATAGAAATAAAATAATGACCATTGAAGTAGCGAGCGTGTAGTGAATCAATTTTTTTTATCGATCGTATAATATGCCGTTGATCTGAGGATATCGCACTGACCTCGCGACTGCCAGCGGCCGGCGAGAGCTGTTTGTTTTGATGACTGCACAATAAACGCACACGTAATCAATAAAATAATGCACAACTTTGCGTGCTAATCAAACCAACATTTTCTACAGGGAATAGGGACCAACGTTTCGTACTGGAGCAGCTTTTTATGTAAAATATTTTTTAGATAATTATTATCATAATTCATAAGTCTAACATACCTTTCTACGCACAAAATATACGAGTATCATTATTATTATCTACAAGTAACAATCGGTCTGCGACTACCTGATCTGGAGTGCTTGGTGCAGATGTCAGAAGGATCTTGATTCTTGAGTATCTGGAAAAATCGTAATTACCTACTGATCGAATCGTATTTCGACTACGTAGGCACTGCGACTTGCGAGTTTGTTACGCCAGTTCTTCTCGGCGGGGTATTTTCCGAAGAGGTGGTAGCCAACGTAGTTTCTTCGTTCGACTTTCAAAAAGTGTATCGTGATACCCATTTTGAATAAAAAGATATTTTATTTTAATTATTTACTAGACAGACGTAAATTACTACTTACAAGTGCGTGTAAAATTGATGAACTCTCGGACTCGGAGCTCGTCACCTACATCTAAATACCTATCTTTGTGGGTTACATCGACTATCGACGACGCGATGATATTTTGATACCTTTTAGTATATTGCATAGTAATAATATAGTTCACGTCATCATATTTTAGTGCATTCTTATTCCTATCACCTAAAACTTGATAATAATTTAATGTGCAAAATTATAATGCATGCATACCCAACCTAACCTACCTATTTCGCATGTTTGCGTATGTTTTCTTGCTGTTTCTGTGTTTCTTCTTTCCTTCCTTCTTACCTCTTCCACTATCATAAAGTTACTAATACATACGTGCTTAATCCAATTCCTCTTCTTTTCCCTTCCTATAGGTGGCAGAGACTGGCCCTTCACAAGCTCCTATTGCCTTCCAGCGGTGTCCTAACCCCCCAAGAGAAGGAACTGTCGTCAGGATAAGCAGGCGCCTTAGGAAAATTTTGCAAAACCGGTAGACTAAGCAGATAGCTACTCTGTAATTGCTCTTAAGACTTCAGTAAATAACGAAGAATCAAGAAATGAAGACCTTAGCTTGCCATATAATACGTTCACAATGTACACACAATACCTTGACTTGTAGTATTTGTTTTTATAGTTTTTGTGTCGTTATTGTACCTCATGAAGACGACGAATGATTTTTAGAAAATATTTTCATTCATTTTATAGAATAAACCAACTTTTTGCTCATGGAAGAGTAAGGATTGACAACGTTTCGCTAAACAAGTGGCAGTAGATGCTCCTTATACACTTAAGGAGTGAGCGCACTGAGACGGGCCGTGCCGGGGCTCAGCGTGCCAGGGCTCATCGCAAAAATCAGCCTCCATACAATTTGCATGGAAGCGGATGCGCGTATCGCACAGTCGGGACGCAGCGGATTTCCGCTTCCATACAAATTGTATGGAGGCGGATTTTTGCGATGAGCCCCGGCACGCTGAGCCCCGGCACGGCCCGTCTCAGTGTGCTCACTCCTTTAACCGAAAAATTCGTACACGAACAAAAAAGGCCATGGCCTAAAAGCTAGACAAAATAACATGGATGGACAACTTACTGAAAAGGATAAAGTAGAATTCTTTGATAAAGTTATTATTAATGTTGACATCGATCATGTTTGCCTCGAGATTTCTCAGGTATATTGATCTTTAGGCTTTTCCCTCTAGCCTCTTTTGAGTATTTGTCTATGATTTACGTCTAGTATCTACGGTTGACTGATTCCTTGAGATTTACATGCGTCCTTCACTTCTACTATCTTGGAAAAGTCTACTAAAACGATTTAATAAAAACACCGGTGAGCAAGACGCGAGTTTCCCTTGTAATTTTTCTTTTAAATTGTACAAAAGTAATGCAGGTATGCGGTTATATCGTAACGTAAGCTATTCCTTTGCCATGTACGCTTTCATAACTTGTTCGAGTCTCTCTGTATCGGCTGGAAAC
The DNA here is from genome assembly GCF_905147365.1 of Aricia agestis. Taxonomy (NCBI): domain Eukaryota; kingdom Metazoa; phylum Arthropoda; class Insecta; order Lepidoptera; family Lycaenidae; genus Aricia; species Aricia agestis. The sequence continues at coordinate 9,857,580 of NC_056409.1, read as the reverse complement.
CAATTAGCACAGCCAACGCAATTTTCATACGTCACTTGCACATTTTCGCGTGGTCGTCCTTATTCCTATACATCGTCAATAGTAATAGCAAACAACTATAGCCTCCATAATAATATGAATAGCAATAGCAATAATTAGAAAAAAAACTTGCAATTGGACTGATCAGTGATTTCATGATTTGTTTAAAATACATTTAATATGCGAGAGGTTTATATGAAATAAATAGTTCCAAAAACCTTAGCTTGCCGGTATGAGGATTACAATAGGAATTTCTGATACCTCGAGCCCTTTTAACGAACCTTCAAATTTCAATCCGAAACATGGGAAATATTCGCTTCACGCATTACTAGGCCGAAACATTTGGAGGGTTTCACACGAACCTGCGGGAATCCCGGTTGAGTTATTTTGTCTGGGCGCGTCCCACGTCCCGATAAATCGGTCGAGTTACGAAGCCATTCGAAAATGCCACACCAAAAGAGACAAAACATCGTTAAAAATATGCGATCGTCAAAGTTTGAAGAATTCGCTCGACACCCTCGAAACTGTGAAATTTATGCACCACCGGTTTTGTAAAGGGTTATCGCCTCTGACACAAAATTATCGGTGAAAATTGGAAAGCTTTTGTACCAACTTTTACAATAGCTAATTCCATATTTTTATTTTGGTATTCTAAAGAATGTTAAGGAATGACTATAATTAAATTAAGAAATTTAAAAAAACCCCGCCAAACAACTTTAAAAAGTAATGAAATAATATATTTTACTGACTTTAAGTTTAAATAATTCCTAAGTGTAAAGTGATATTTTAGTCCATAATTGTTATCACGGTGTTTCGGGGAACCGCCAACAGCAGTGTCTTTTGCATTTTGTATCGCCATGTCACTGATTGTCTCGATTTGGTTAGCTGAAAACTGACCCTTAAACTATAATGTTATGTGAAATCAAACATCTACATTAGCGGTCCCCCGAGTCCCGACACACCTTGACAACAATTATGGACTAAAATATCACTTTACACTTAGGAATTATTTAAACTTAAAGTCAGTAAAATATATTATTTTATCACTTGGCGGGGGTTTTTTTAAATTTCTTAATTTAATTTTATTTCATGCTTTTTAAACTTGTGTTGGTTATAGTGCAGAATAATTCCTATCAACAGGATCACATTATATCCCAATGAATACCATCTAGGAATGTCCTTTTGGATGAGTCTAAACATGAAACCTCCACTTTGGGTTCATAATATGGAGCTCAGATCCTAAAGAATCCAGGTGATGCTGCAGCAGCAGCATGCAAAAATTTATTGGTTATATACGTCTTACTAGTTGTCGCAATTAAAATGAGCCCAAATACGAAACCATTGCTCTAAGTTGGTGAGAAGTTGGGTATCCTATTGATTACCAGGTGATGCTGCAGCACCAGGTCAACTTTCCATCAATGTGTAAATATTCATAAATGTCACGAACTAGAATGCAATAAAGCCCACCAAACGACTGCAAGTTGCTAATCGGCCCTTCGCGAACCAGATGAACCGCGATTTTTCAGCACGGAGCAGGCTGATGATGATGAACTATAGCTAAGAACACTCTCAATTAAGTCAGCTTTCAAACAAAAAAAAACTAGATCAAAATCGGTCCACCCGTTTGGATGCTACGATGCCACAGACAGACAGACAGACAGACAGACAGACCGACAGACAGACACGTCAAACTTATAACACCCCTCTTTTTTGTCGGGGGTTAAAAAGGTTATTAATCAGCCCCGGATTTATAAATAGGCCGTTATAGGCTACTGCCTAGGGGCGGCAGCGGCCCTACATATTTCATACAATATGTGGCGCCGGAAATAAAGTGGCCTATTCTCATAAAAAATATAAATTCGGCACTGTTATTATAAATGAATCTGGAGTTGTACTCCTTTGATAAAAATTGAATATAATATAATATTGTCTATAGATTGTGTAGATAGACATGAAAGTCAATAAAGTAAAAACGCAATTAGTATCGGGTATGATGTAACGAGTGATTTGCCAAAACAACATTTCTGATGATGATTTAATAACCATTCGGACTGCATAGTTGCCTTTTTGTTGCACATAAAACTTTTAACGTCCGACAACAACACCCGAGGCAAGGCCGTGCTTCTTAATAATAATTGCTGTTTCAGCGTACTGTCACAATATAATTTATATACACAGTAGTGCAGCTCCTCTTTCTAAAAGTCAAACTAGCGTTAGAAAGAGAAATGCTGCTCTACAACTGCTCTCTAAGACTAGGGTTGTTCTCAGTTCAGCAGTTTGGTTAGAATGACGGAAGCATTAACGTCTAACCGGGATTTCGATTGACCGACTGATAACTTTTTTATTATGTACTTTCAGCCATTATTCTGACGTCAGCCTCAGTCGTACTGAACTGATGCCAGACTGAGTGTGTACCTTTTTTACATGAGGAAATGCTTTACGCATCCCCGTCGGTTAGGGCAATCGACCGGAGTTTGTGTTACTCCCCCGTAGGGCGAAGCATCTAGGTACTCACAAGAACCCCATGGTGCTCCACTCCCCGCTTGAGGCAGAGTTGCAGGCACGATAGAACCTACCGCAACACTGTAACCCTAGTGTTAGGTTATCTGTTATCACGCTAATGTGTGCACTGTGCATACGACGTGCGACTCGGGTGATCTAGTAAGAAGAACAAAGTATTACTAGTTTACTGTGTATTATTAGTATTGTGGTACTGTAGAGCTGACCGCGACCTTGCGATACCATCGGCTGTCTTAGCCGCTACTTTTATCGAAAGCCATCGAGAGCATAATGACCGTCGCTTCGCTAAACGGCCGTACAGTTTCTTTGAAGTAATCGCCTCGTACGATCAGTTCGGTGGTTGTTTTTTTTTTAATGTGTATGAACCTAAAATAGATTATTTAAACTGACTTTAGTAACAATCTAGCTCTTATAAAATTCACCATGATATGAACATAATAAAGTTGGGGAAAAGTTTCTTCGCATTTTATATAATTATACATTTTATATCAAAAAGTTTTCTTATAAAGTTTATTTACAATTGACTAAAGTATATAATATATAGGTGCCATTTTTACAGACTTCCAAAAAGGAGGAGGTTACACGTTCGGCTGTATGTATCTTTTTTTTTTATTCGATAACTTTTTGCCATCTTGTTGCCACGAACATGATCCCATTGGTATAAAAATTTTGGGGCCTCTGATGAAAAAACTGCGACAAGTGGTTTTGGCAGTCACAAATGAGTACACGGTTCATTAGGTTTCTTTCAGTGAGCTTATGAGGCACCCAAATATCGAGCTTTTTTGTGTACCCAGCTTTTTTCAAATGTGCCAAAACCGTTTTGTGGTCAGTCACTCAGTCCCCAGTTCTTCAGGTACATCGTAACTACTAGTATGCCGATCTTGCTCCACTTTCAACAATGGCATCAGTTTTGTCCGTAACAAGGCAACCAGAGCGACGTGCATCTTTGATATCAAAATTTCAGGATTGAAAACGCTTAAACCAAATTTGCGCTACTCTCACAGATACTGCATTAGGTCCATAAACATCACAAATTTTTTCCGCGGCTTGTGTTGCATTTTTACTATGCAACATCTATGTCTGTGGTCCGCCGTATAGTCCTGACCTTGCACGGTGCACCTTCAGATTTCCACCTGTTTCGTTCGCTGCAGAATTCCTTAGGCAGTGTCAGGTTGACATCAAAAGAGACTGCCAAAACCACTTGTCATAGTTTTTTCATCAGGAGGCCCAACATTTTTATAGCAATTGGATCATACCAACAAGATGGCAAAAAGTTATCTAACAAATTGGCACCTATATACTTCAGTCAATTGTAAATAAACTTTAAAAAAACCTTTTGAATTTTTATATTTATAAAATGCGAAGAAACTTTTTCCCAACCTAATATTATATTATAATATAGAGTTTACTATAAACTACGTCATTGTAACCTTATCCCAATGCGCTAAAGCCACTGAGATTTGGTGTCATAACATTTTTACGATCCCATTAAATGGGTTGTTTGAGTAAAAATATCTCGCTCCTCTGTTCTACCCCGTGAAATCAATGTAGATAACCTTGGAGCTGCGCTAGCAGCATCTTATCTTTTTTACGTTAAGTGGAGGCAAAGATTCCGTGTTTGCTGAGTATAATAATTAATAAAAATAAAGCTTTTCATCTCTGTTGATTCTTTTCTTTTTATTCAGTCAACATTTTCTTTTCAATGAGCTGTTTTATCTTAAGAAATACTTTGTTGTTTATTCTGCGTATATCTTTGAAAATATTGTATTAAGGTTCCCATGCCTTTTATGATTGCACTGGGCTAATTAAACAAATTAATTACCAAGTTTAAAATTGCTAACAGAATAGCGCGAAACGATGTCAGCTGTGGAACAGTAGGCGTAACATCGTTATTGGTTTGCGCTACACTCTGCATTGGAACGTTTCTATTGCGTAACCTTATCGGGGAGGCTTCATAGTTCATGCACAGTTTAAATATCATATAGTAGACTGAGTAGACCACACTACCTCACTGAATCGGGCCCGCATTAGCCATGTTTTTTTTCTGAAGATATATTTGACAATTTTGTAAAAAAGCTATAATTATTCTGTCAAGTATGAATGAAATTTTGTCATACAAGTTGACTGATATAATCTTATTAACACATCAGTAATGATAATGTTTTTTTACTTAATTGTAATGTTGGTTAAAGAGCTCAACTGGTGTCAGAAAATTAAGTATCACGTCCTGCGACCGTATAACTTATCTCTATCTTTGGAGCGTTCAGACGTGCGCGTGTTTTGCGCTTGTTCTGCTGTAGCGTTTGGGAAAACACGCGAGCAGAATTCGCGTGGCCAGAAACCGCGCAGAAGACGCGCTGAAAACGCGCACGTCTGAACGCGCCCTTAGGCGTGTATGATCTCAAGGATATAGTTGAGTTATTCAACCGTATGATATCTATTCTTTGGTTCATGCCAATATCTTCCCCCGCTGTGCTATCCTCTGGAATCGAGTACGTCACTAACGTTCGTATTATGATGTCGCAATAACGGCACTAACAGCATTTATCGGAAAAAATATACAGCTTGTATCATTTAGCGTTGTGATCACACAGTTTTCTGTTTAAAAAAGACTTGATAGCGTTCGGGGCAAACATTTAAGAAGAGTCCACACCGCCCTTTTTTCCATACAAACGTTGTCCCCTGTTTCCTCCCTGGATAATACTAGTAGAGTTATAATTTTTTTCTTGAATATTTACGGCCACTAATACAATGTCCCTATGTTTTCTTTTTTTTCATAATTTAATTATTAAATAAGATATGAACGTTCAAAAACCCAAAAAAATGGCCAGATTTTCCGCTGTGTTCAAACATCTAGAAAACAGATTTGGCTAGTTTATACAAAAAAAATAAAACATAGGAACACAGATCAAGCCTTTCTTTAATCTTTAATGAAAAAAGTACTTAAATCGGTTACGTTTTGGAGAAGGTATCAGGGGACAACGAATCGTTGATTTTCTGGATTTTCTGCAGTTGTCTCTATCGCGTTATGCAGTTATAGGCTTGAGGTAAGGGAGACAGCTATAGATAATACACGTACTTTTATTTCATTTCTCTAGGCCCTGGTGTATCCTCTTAATAGTTAGTTTAACTTTCCCAAATAACAAGGGAGTTAATAAAGATTATTAAAGTAACTGTAGGTAAATGTTTGTTCTAGTCCAAGTACAATACAACTAAACAAACATGATGTCATGCCAACACATTCGTTTTGAATGGATTTGAGTAAACTTGGTTTAGTAACTAGTAGATAATTATTACTACTTGACTAATTACTAATTTGTATGTAGATAATAAATTAATTTATTAGTACATTTTATGTATTATTTAACAAGAAATAGTAGCAAGTATATTATATAATAATTACCAACCCAATAATACAATCAATGTTTTAACGTTGGCTCTTTAATTGCAATTACAAAACCTCCACCTACCGACTAATGTAGGCTACACAACATTTTTATTAGGTTCTAGATATGTACTACTTATATTACCTAACGTTTTGGAGTTTTCCCACCAAGCTCCATGCAATCGATATTAATAGATGGTTTAATATGGTTTTAATAAACGGAATTTTTTGACATGGTGTTTAAAAATTTGGTTACGTTATAGCTGTGATTATAAAGACGACATGGCTGTTATTAAAATTGTTTTATTAAGTAATAACAAACAACAATCAAAGTAACCCATTTCAATAACGAATGTGACTTACGGGCCATACTACCGACTGGGTCGCTGGCATTTTGCCCAATTTTCATTATCATAGGCTTTTAACCCGCTAGCTTCGTCCATGATAATTAAATGGCATCAACATTTTAGTGTATTGGAAGTAATTTAGGCTCTGAAATGACCCATAGGCTACCGTTTAATCGTGGAAGGTTCTCCTGAAATTCTTCACACTGCATTTACTAACTTTTGTGCTCGGAAAAAGCTAGCTTTTCCCCGCCTCCATAGCAGGCAAAAGCTAGTGGGCTAGATCATTTTAGGGTATGTAGGCTAAATTAAACTAGCATTAGATTACTCCGTCTCGGCGTAATTTGTTCATTAGCAGCTCAGACGACGGGCGCTTATCAGTACTTTGCTGCTAATAACACTAAAAGGTCCATGATCTTAAATAATATAACCTAATAATCCTCTGAAGATCATTGAATGTGGTTATTTAGCTATGTCCACACTATGCGCTTTCGTCTTCAATTTTCGTCATCTTCTTTCATTCAACTTTCGTTTTGGCGCATTCAATAATTGAACGCAACGCCAACTTCGTCATTTTTGTTTCTTGGATACGATCAGAGAGCATGCCTCACGTTCGCTGTTGACTGCGCTATAACACATGCCCTTGACGAACAGAAAAAGGCACAGTGTGGACAAAGCTTTTGGTTAATAGCTATGTACAATTTTCGGATTTAATTATCTTCATCATCTACTGGTAAATACTTTATCACCTTGATGAGTGGCAGTCTTCCACAGTGCGTTTTTGCGTAATTTTCTGCCATGCAGAGTTAAACTTTGGAACAAACTGTCGCCAGCAGTATTTCCGGACCAATACGACCTGCAAACTTTCAAGAAAAATGGGTATTTCCTCAAACAAGGCCGGCTAATCTTCTGATGTTGCGAGTGTCCATGGGCTACGGTGGTTGCTTTCCATCAGGTGACCAGTTTGCTCGTTTGCTCCCTAGTTTTATTTAAAAAATACCATTAACTCTGAAGTCAAAGTGACCTACGGTTTCAAATAACATGAATACGTCATGTCTTTGCTAAGTTGCAGATAATTCATTTACAAATGTATGTGAATCTGGTCATAAATGTTTGCATCATGTAACATGAGTCGTATACAGTAGGTTATGTTCTTCACCTCGTGTTTAGCCACGCTATCCGCAGCGCCCATCCGGTGTATCCGCTGCTTCGCTACTGTTGGCACGAAGGGTTTACCTTTATATTATTTTTTGATATATTATATATATATAATATATCAAAAAATAATATAAAGGTATATATATATATATATATATATATATATATATATATATATATATATATATATATATTTACTAGAGATCGCCCAATGGTCAAAATTCGACTCAAATAAAAAATTAAATTATAATTTTCAAAGGAGGGGCATTTCGTACCCACTAATGTAGCACTTTGAGACATACCAAATGAAAGGGCTTAAAAAGCTGAACATTTTATGGTACGACGGAATTCAAAGAATTTATTGACTCTCGTCCCTCTGTTTTTTTAGTAAAGGGATCAACGAACTACCCTTAAGATGGCAAAAATGCACCGATATCAATGGTACATACTTTAATTAAATATAATATTATACAAAAAAAAATCGACTTTATATTCCTCCCATTTTCCCAACTTCTAAGGTGTTAAAGCTGCTGTCTAAGTAACATTTACTTTTAATACTTTTATGATGGGCACCATATTATACCTACTTACATTTCAAACTATAAATAAATTGCTAATTTCAGATTTTACCATCTTATTTTATCGTCTATTATTTTTGCGAACGAACATTCTAATATTCTTATTCTAAAATCTGCTATAAGGTTTGGGCAGTGTTTAAATTAAATTAATAAGCATCCATGTCATTTTGACATTTGCACGGATATTTAAATGCATCGTACGGAAACGGACACAGTAACTAAACTCTAAAGTATTCAAAAAACGAGGAAAACCCCAACTTAGTTTTATAGCACGCTGGCTGTGGTTAACAATTTATTTACATGGTCGCGTCGGTATGATAAAGTTTGTAGTTAGAACGGCGAAGCCAGAACTGATACAGAATATTTAGAGCTGCGCGCTTTAATTATTCATCGCAATTACAGCCCGTGTGAGCGCGGTAGTCACGTGACCCCGGGGCTGGCGCGCATTGAGATTTGAGATACGTACATCAAGACGTATTGCCGGTGAGGCTGCCCTTGCAACGAGGCGGTGTTGTGAAAATGTGTTTTACCTGTTTTTATCGTTGGGGGAATGCGTTTACGCATCCCCGGGGCCTGGGGAGAACCACCGAGGTATGTAGGACTCCCCGGGCGGACGTAAGATCCGCGCCTGCGACTACCCACTAAAACCCCAACGGTGTTCCTGCGGTGTTCGGTTTCGCGCATTGAGATATGTGCATCATACAAGACGTATAATTGCCGGTGAGACTGCGCTACCAACGAGGCTGTTGCGAAGAATGTATTTTACCTCCCAATAGAATTGCTTTCATTTGCCTTACCTTTCTATTGGATCATAATAATATCACATTTCACACAACGCTTAAGTTATTGAAACGAAGTTCCTTATCGCGCGTTCGGCGTAAAGGCTAGATAGGCTAGACAGAACGATATTTGACCTTGACACTTTTTATTAGTACCTGCATGGTAGGCGCGGAGGGCGTTGATAGTATTCCTGTGCATCAACTAGATGGCGTTTTTGAAAATAAACCGACGCGTTGTTAGTATTCCTGGGCGTCAATAGACGGCGTTTTTAAATAATTTTTCTGAGTATATACATTATACACACATACAGGTTTTTTGAACATAAGAAATAACTTCGTTCCATTCGGGTGTCCCTTGACACCTCTCTAGTTTTTATTTATCCCAATCAGCTAGTGTGAGCACGCGCCACAGTCGCCCGCCCCGGGGTCACGTGACTGTACACGTGACCCCGGGGCGGGCGACTGTGGCGCGTTGATAATTAAGTATTAAATTGAGATACGTGCATCAAACAAAACGTAAAATAGCTATGTCCACACTATGCGCTTTCGTCATTTTCTTCATATTTTTCATTTAACTTTCGTTTTGGTGCATTCAATAATTGAATGCGTCAACGAACGCAACGCCAACTGTCATTTTTAATAACATAGCGAAAGTTTTGGATACGGTCAGAAGGCATGCGTCGCGGGCATGCCTCACGTTTGCTGTTGAATGCGCTATAACGCATGCCCTTATCGAACAGAAAAAGGCACAGTGTGGACAAATCTATTTGCCGTTGAGGCTTTCAACAAGCCAATGTATGACAGATAACAAAGGTAGAGCTCTTGCTCTATCTCTAACTTCAAATCTTCTATTTAAATATTAGTTTTCCTGTGTTAGGTTAGTCTATCAAAATCAAAATATTTATATCTAAATAGGTTAACAAAGTTCACACTTTTAGAACGTCGTGTCTACATGAGGCCTACCACCGGTTCGGGGACTACCGGCCGAGAGGCCGAGAAGAACCGGCGTAAGAAACTCGCACGGGGCCACCTTTTACCAAAAAGGTGGAAAATAACAATGATAGCTTAAACTAATTTACACTAAGTATGTAAGTAAAGTAAGTAAAAATGTGGTAGGTACATTTATATAGAAGCGACCTATCGTTCTGCAGGAAAACCAATTGGCGAATATTCGAACTTCGAATCTATAAGCCTATGGCTATAGCGTAGCTTCGAATTTCGAAGTTTGTTATTCTTCATTGTCGCATTTCCACCGCAGCTGAGTAAGTTGCGTTGCTTGCGAGAAATGTAATCTGTAAGAAACAAAAGCATCGCTACATTAGCGATTCTAGTGAAATGAACTTCTGATTTACATATTTAATTGAATACCTAAGGAAATAAACAAAATAAAAATAATCGGCCAAGTGCGAGTCGGACTCGCGCACGAAGGGTACCGTACCGATACAGAGCAAAAATAGGCTAAAAATAGTTTTTTTTGTATGAGAGCCCCCTTAAATTTTTATATATTATATACAATCTGCGAAAATTTCAGAAGTCTAAGCTATAGCGGTTCTTGAGATACAGCCTGGAGACAGACAGACGGACAGACAACGAAGTCTTAGTAATAGGGTACCGTTTTTACCCTTTGGGTACGGAGCCCTAAAAAGTATAATTATAATGTTGATAGCGATAAATGGTTCGGAAACCGAAATTTATTTCAACAAAGCAATTATTGTATTCAATGTCTCCTTACTAATGCAGCTTTTCTCTTATTATAACAATGAAGACATAGGCCCTTGACGAACAACAATTAGTGCCTGTCATCCGAAATTGAGGGAGCCGTTGTACCAGGGGGAATCCACTTTGACACTTGTATTTAGAATCTTCATTTGATATTTAACGTTCAAGACGTGTCGTCCCAATGCGAACCCTGTCTGTTTGTACATAAGAGGGTTACAGGAAATGAGAAAATACTCCAACAAGTTGCCTTTATTGGGAAAAGGTGTGTTAGCCTTAGTGGTCGGAATCATGAATGGAAATCTTGTTTCCTATACGTAAATTGACGTCGCTAAAAACACGTTTGGTTATGCTTATATGGCACGTTATGCGTGCGAAATATTTAGAAATCTACGAGTAACTAAGGAAGTTTAATTGGCCTAATAATCAAAATAAAAAGAGTATATTCCTTACTAGATGACGCCTGCAATTCCGTTGCGCCAAAATTTTGTTTACGCGCAACCCGTGCATATTTCGAAATGAAAACTATCCTAGCAATTTCCTGTCTTCAAAGGTATCTCTATACCAAACTTGATCTGAATCGGTTCAGTTGTTTAAGCATGAAAAGGTTACAGATAGCATATACACTTTAGCATTTATAATGTTTGTATGGATAGATATTAAGTGGGCATAAGTCCGGCAAACAGGACAGGGTGTCAGGTGAGGCAGGGCGCAGGGCGGGGGGCGCGGGCAATATCGTCAGGTCAACTGTTGATTGATACGGCCGGGTGTGGCCGACAGCCCACACGGCCGCGTAATTGGTTTGCTTTATTGTGGACTAAATCGAAACGATCGCACCGGGTCTGAGCCCGGAAGTCTCGCTCACTTGAGACACAGTCTTGAGATAGACATAATATATTGTTAATAAGTATTTAAATGAAAATGTATACACACAAGTAAATATTTTGTATTGCAAGTCTATCAGACCCTCGCGTCCCAAGTCAGCGAGAGGCGAGAGCCCCGAAGGATAATTATAGGTACGATCTTAACCTATTACTTTTACTGTCGACTAAATCAAAGGGATCTCACCGTTGAGACACAGTATTAAGACAGGCTATTTAATTGCTTTACAATGCTCTGTGTATTGTAGGCATAGAAATTGTTATACAATACACATGAACATGCACACTCACAGTTCACACAAATATTTTGTATTGTATCCAGTATTCTGTCTAAAAACTGTCGTGTCTCAAATGAACTAGAGCCCTAAAAGATAGGTACGATCTTAACCTATTAACCTATCTTACTTACCTACATAATATACGACTGAATTAAGCGAACTTGGTTAAATTTAAAAGTGGCGACTCTGAATAAAGTCAAGCACTTTCCATATAAAATTAGTGCTGGTGGCTTTAATGGCTTATTTTGTTGGTGGTTGTATTACTACATATTATACTTACAAGGTAAGTATAATATGTAGTAATACTTACCTTACCTTACAACTTTCTTATTTATTTTTTATTTAGTCACTAGACGTTCCGCGCGGCTTAGCCCGCGTAAACTATATATTTCACAGACATATTAGTCAATAATAAATAGCCTTAACGTGGTCTACTTCTTAACTGTGCCAAATAACATAAAAATTGCTCCAGTAGTTCGTGAGATAAGCTTTTTCAAATGATTGCCCCCGTTTTTTCCACATTTTCCTCTATTTCTTCGCTACTATTAGTCTTAGCGTAATAAATATATAGCCTATAACCTTCCTCTATAAATGGGCTATCTAACACTGAAAGAATTTTTCAAATCGGACTAGTAGTTCCTGAGATTAGCGCGTTCAAACAAACTCTGTCGCTTTATAATATTACTAGCTGTTGCCCGCGACTTCGTCCGCGTGGACCTTAGTTTATAGTTCTTCCCGTAGGTACATCGATTGAGTCGTTTACGGGCAAATCAGAAAGTATATTGTGAGGCAACCGCACATTTTTCCGGGACAAAAAACATTCCTTGTCCCATATTCAAATTAGTCCTCCAGCCTTATCTCCAATCTCCATGCCAAATTTCATCAAAATAGATTATTAAATAGTTTAAGCGAGAATCATAAAGGTTTATTGCGCGGGAACCGTATATTTTCCGGGATAAAAAGTATCCCTTGTCCTTTCCGTTTCCCGAGACTGAAAGTATTACCATACCAAATTTCATTAAAATAGATTGAATAGTTAAGGCGATAATCATAAAAGTTTATTGTGCGGGAACCGTACATTTTCCGGGACAAAATTAGTATTCTTTGTCCTTTCCCGAGACAAGTATCTCCATACCAAATTCCATCAAAATGGATTGAATAGTTTACGCGCAAATCATAAAAGTATATTGTGCAGTAATCGTACATTTTTCCGGCACAAAATTTATCCTATCTTCTTTTTCGGGACTCAAAACAATATATCTTTATACCAAATTTCAGCAAAATGGGTCCAGCCGTTTACGCGTGATGTCGCGATCACGCGAAATATAACGTTCCGCGCAGCTTCGCCCCCATAAATTAGATATTTCACAGACAAATTAGTCCACAAAATATCCTTGTGCCTATAGCCTATGATCCTTTACGTGGTCTACTTCTTATCTGTGCCAAATAACAGAAAAAATGCTCTAGTAGTTCGTGAGATAAGCCCTTTCAAATAATTTCCCCCGTTTTTTCCACATTTTCCTCTATTTCTTGCCTCCTATTAGTCTTAGGGTGATAAAAGATAGCCTATAGCCTTCCTTGATAACTGCGCTATCTAACACTGAAATATTTTTTTTAAACAGGACCAGTAGTTTCTGAGATTAGCGCATTCAAATAAGCCCTTTCAAATAATTTCCGCCATTTTTCCACATTTCCCTATATTTTTTCGCTCCTATTAGTCTTGGCATGATAAAATATACCTTATAGCCTTCCTTGATAAATGAGCTATCTAACACTGAAATATTTTTTCAAATTGGACCAGTAGTTCCTGAGATTAGCTCGTTCAAATACAGGAAAATGTGGAAAACGGGGGAAATTATTTGAAAGGGCTTATTTGAACGCGCTAATCTCAGGAACTACTGATCTGATTTGAAAAATTCTTTCAGTGTTAGATAGCCTATTTATCGAGGAATGGCTCATTTTCATTGGTCGTTAACTCGTTCGTTATACAGCATGCGGGCAGTCCCCGCAGCCGAGATAACGACCAATGAAAGTTACAAATCGATACATGTTCGTTACACCGCCTGCGGGGATTGCCCACATGCTTTATACCGACCGTGATATCGACCAATGAAATTCATCGGTCGATATACAGCTTGCGGGACGCGAGTTGCCACGTTTCCGACAGTTCCCAGTGGCCGCCATACTACTGCAAAGGAGATTTTTTTTTATTTTACCACCCTGAAACTTTTTTTAACAGTTCCCTGTATGATCATAAATAGAAGTCTGATAATGCCATACCTGTGGGAGGTCGTGAATGTGAACAGTATTTTTTCAAAATCCTAAGATTTCATTCGTAATTCGAACGATTTGTAACAGTATGGCACTAATTTTTCTGTAAGTTTGAGGTTTAACAAAATATATAAATACAAAGTTTCAAACACCTAGGTGGCGGCAATCTTGTCAAAGCAGATGTGTCTTTTTTCTGAAGTCGTGTTTCTATTTTATTTAATAAATCTTCAAATAAGTCATTAGATAATCTAAAAAAATATCATGATCTTCTACTATATCACACTGCAAATGCAATTGTAACTCCTTACACAATGTTTCTGACGCGCCATGCCTGTTTCTATTTTTCAGTAAAGTTCGCACCCAAAATCTTTTTCTCTTCTCCTTCAGTGACGCCAATAGTTTCTTCTTCAATAAATCACAGACAGTCAAAATTGCTCCGCGTAACATAAATTGTTGTTCCATGGCAAGAACGTCTGTAACTAGCGACGAACATGACAGAGGTTCTCCCCAGCCCTGCGGGTCCTATCGACTAATGAAAACGGTTCCCCGAATGCGGGCCCTGTGGCACGCGTTCCAGAAATCTCCCGCACCCCGTATGCGGGCCCTATCGACTAATGAAAACGGTTCCCCGAATGCGGGCCCTGTGGCACGCGTTCCAGAAATCTCCCGCACCCCGCATGCGGGCCCCTATCGACTAATGAAAACGGTTCCCCGAATGCGGGCCCTGTGGCATGCGTTAATTCAGAAATCTCCCGCAACCCGCATGCGGGCCCTATCGACCAATGAAAATGAGCCAGAAGACTATAGGCTATATTTTATTACGCTAAGACTAATAGAAACGAAGAAATAGAGGACAATGTGGAAAAAACGGGGGAAATTATATGAAAGGGCTTATTTGAACGCGCTGATCTTAGGAACTACTGGTCCGATTTGAAATTTTTTTTAAGTGTTAGATAGCCTATTTATCGAGGAAGGCTATAGGCTATATTTTATCACGCTAAGACTAATAGAAGCGAAGAAATAGAGTAAAATGTTGAAAGATCGGGGGAAATCATTTGAAATTGCTTATTATTTTAAGAACTACTGGAGTAATTTTTATGTTATTTGGCAAACATGAAGAGTAGACCACCACATAGGCTATTTTTTGCGGAAAAATGTACGGTTGCGTGAAATTCCTAAATAACGCAAGCGAAGCCGCGGAACATCTATATTAATATAATAAAAGCGTAGAAAAGTAAATTCTGTACACTGAATATATTTGTACAATAAATAATACTTAGGATGTGATCTATTATGCTAACGCGGACGAAGTCACGGGCAACAGCTAGTAAGTAATAAGATATTTTATATTTTCAATAATCTACATTAAGTACATCACATATTGTAGGCATTTGTAGGTAAATAATGATAATATCTAATGTACTAAATATCCTCACAAATATGATATCAAACAATGTTTTATTGTCTCGTGAATCACTAGGACGATGGATTAGAATGACGTAGAAAAAGTCTTAGGCATTATGTCGCAGTCATTTATCACCCTGCCAACGTCCTCTGCTGCACAATGGATACGGATATCACGTTACATTCAGTACGGTGTACCCAGCAATATTTTTATGAATACTACTCATGCTCGAGAACATTTTTAAGGAAACACCTCACTCCCGAGTGATCAACAATCAAAATAAATCTCTAAGGCTTCCATTACACGCTCATACAAGCGACAGTCAATTCCGTCAATCATGAATTATGTTTGACTGATGGTGGACTGACGAATGGTATTAGACGGTCACTGAATTCTCTTCAGTTTTATGTCAGTCAAAGTCAACATTTTCAAAGGTATGTTTCTAATTTTTTTCCTATTTTGACAGATGTGACAACATTCACTCAAAATTCGTGACTAATGGTTGCATGAAGCAAAAATCGAAATATCCAGATTTTCGTTAATCAAGTTCATGCAACCGTCATTCACGCTCTTACATGGTAGGTTATCCATCAGTTACGGCCATGACTGTGGTAAAACTGACAGCAAAACCTACCGTGTAATGGATGCCTAATACTCCCGATCAGGATCGAAAAGATAAATATATTATATTTCAATTCGAGTTTGTTTGGGAGTATGCATCACGAATTATCAAAAATCGAAATTGAATTAATTTCTGAGTAATGCCCCTAGTTTTTATTTGGCCAAGCATTTATGGTACAGATTGATACCTTCCAATATGACGTGATATAATTGAAAGATAAAAGTAATAAGTACTTAATTCTTGATCTGCTATTTCGTTCCACGAAGCTACGATTTAACAGGTAGCTATTTCCTACACAAAACAAGGTCACTGATTCACGGTAGTGGGCATAACTCGTGCGTTACATCAAAGGTCTTTTAGGGCTTCGCAACTTGGTTACTAATAGAGGAATGTTAAAAAAAGGTTTGATTTTTTAATTTATTTTTTTTACTCCTTTGCACTATTGTCTTCATAATTTAGCCTAGTTTGTTAGAACTATGTTGTGGATATATCTGTAACGCTTCTAGGATTTATTGTTTGAGCTAACGAAGTGTCTCATGTCCTGTATATAGTAATATAGCTGTTGCCCGCGACTTCGTCCGCGTGGACTTCAGTTTATAGCGCGCGATGTCAACAAAATTGGTGTCAAAAGCTTTTATAAAAAAACCCTGGTACCCCTTAAATCAATACAGCTGTGCAGTGTGCACACAATAAGTATTTCATTTTTTTATATTAAACTTTATACTTTATGCCAAATTTTAAAGCTTATTTAGCCCTCCAATTACACAACTTTACCCATAAACTATTTATCATTGATAGATTTAAGGTTACGTCACTGCAGATAAAGTACTGAGTTATTTAATACCGTAGAATAGATATAACAATCGAAAAAAATCGAAACTTAAAAAGATGATACCACGTCTTATAGAAAGACTTTTGAGCAAGCGTCAGCGCGATTTAGAAGACGCACGGCGCCATCTATTATGAATTGTTGGAACTAACTTAATTTGAACAAATTTACGCATTTTCACCCCCTTACAACCCTTTTTTCCAGTAAAAAAGTAGCCTATGTCCTTTCTCAGGCTTTAGACTATCTGTATACAAAATTTCATTACAATCGGTTCGGAAGTTTTGGCGTTTGGCGTGAAAGCGAGACTGACAGACAGACAGACAGACAGAGATACTTTTGGCGTTTGGCGTGAAAGCGAGACTGACAGACAGACAGACAGACAGACAGAGATACTTTCGCATTTATAATATTAGTATAGATTATGTGCACACTGCATAGCTGTTTTTGGGTATTTTGATTAATTAAGGGCCGCGCTACACCGGAAGCACTTACCAGGGTATTAAAAAGTTTTTAAATTTGACACAAATTTTGTTGACACCGCGCGCTATAAACTAAAGTCCACGCGGACGAAGTCGCGGGCAACAGCTAGTATTATACATAAAATATGTTTAAGATTTTTGAAATTTTATTTTAATACACATCCAAGACCCAGGAACATTGAAAACTTTTTGTTCCGCCTGCGGGACTCGAACCCAGGACCCCCGGGATGAGCGCTGGCCACGCGCAATGCGAATTCATTTTCATCGATATTTTCATGGAAATAAGATATTTTCCCACATCAAAATGTAGCCTATGTCCTTTCTCAGACTCTAGAATATCTGTATACAAAATTTCATTGCAATCGGTTCAGTAGTTTTGGCGTGAAAGCAAGACAGACAGACAGACAGACAGACAGACAGACAGACAGAAATACTTTCGCATTTATAATATTAGTATGGATAGTATGGATTAGAAATGCAGTAGGAGTTCTACATAAGATAAGATAGATTGATTATTATTATACCAAGTGATAATATTATTAAACATAATATTCTAACGTATTAAAAACTATAAACAAAAACATACTAACTAATAAGTATGATTAGTTCTATGTTACAATAAAGTAAAAAATAAAACGCCATCTGTTGAATCGTATTAGAACTAAAATGTTCATTCCATCGATATATTTCTGGATTTTTTATAATATTGTACATAAAATATGTTTAAGATTTTTGAAATTTTATTTTAATACACATCCAAGACCCAGGAACATTGAAAACTTTTTGTCCCGCCTGCGGGACTCGAATCCAGGACCCCCGGGATGAGCGCTGGCCACGCGCAATGCGAATTCATTTTCATCGAAATTTTCATGGAAATAAGATATTTTCCCACATCAAAATGTAGCCTATGTCCTTTCTCAGACTCTAGAATAACTGTATACAAAATTTCATTGCAATCGGTTCAGTAGTTTTGGCGTGAAAGCAAGACAGACAGACAGACAGACAGACAGACAGACAGACAGACAGACAGAGATACTTTCGCATTTATAATATTAGTATGGATAAGCAAGAAGGAATATTTTGGTAGATTTTTCACACAATTATTAACACTTAATACGGTTCCCTTTTTTCTCCCATTAAATATAGCCTATATTCAGCAGAAATAGTGTGGATTAAAAAATATGCATTAATACTTCCATCGTGCATCGGCATCGTGGGTATCGCAGACACAATAGATCTTCAATTGTTATGCTGGCAGCCGGCTGCCGCTATTGGAGATTTATAGTTAAAGAAATTAATTAATTATAATAGCAATCAAAAATAATAGTCATTCAAAACTTATTTTAAAAAGTTCTAAAAATATTACTTTCGTAGTCATAACTTTTAAAGCTTTTTTGAAATTAGGATTATAATAATGAAGCACGATAGTCTATATCAAATCAATAAAGCAGCACCCGGCTGTCGCATAACTATTGAAAATCTATTGTGTCTGCGATTCCCACGATCGAGGTAATATTTACGTGGACTCTCCGGGCGAGTCTGTGGCACTGATAATTAAATCTCTCCCCTACCGCACGCACACCCGCGCATCGCGCCTTGACGCCCAATTCGCAACGTGCAGCAGAAATCGTAATATTTTAATTTCGCCATAACATTAAAACCAAACGTCCAATTTTAATCATTCAAAGACCGAATATTATCTACATTAACTGTACTTAGTGATGAAATAATTTATTTTGATAAGGGTCAATAACATGATTTAAATAAACGCATTTAAATATAGTCCAAAAAAATTCTAGATTTTTTAATAAAAAAATGGTTATTGTGCCTCACTCAACATAGATAGGTATAGTGTGTCGCGGACTTTTTTGTAGATATTTAAAAGATCTATAATTACTTAGAACATTTTATGCCTCTATCTTTTATAGTTTAGGCAGCGTACGCAAAATAAGTAACTTTTCTGGTTGATTTTTTAAACCTTGCGTCCGAAAATCCCAAATATCTTACGGAACCTTATATTTTTCCAAAATAAAAATTAGCCTATGTTCAGCAGAAATAATGCAGGATTCCAATGGTAAAAGAATTTTTCAAATCGGTCCAGTAGTTTCGGAGCCTATTCGACTCAAACAAACAAACAAACAAAAAATCAAATCTTTCCTCTTTATAATAGTAGTGTAGATGTAACCATCTCCATTGTTTGTCTACTGTTATGCAAATCGAATTAGCTAAGGTGAGGGTAGGCCAGCGATCTTAATTGGATTAGGTTGGCGAAGGCAATGACTTCGTACTTAAAACATGTCTTCGGTGCATTAATTACTTTAGTGCGTTGTAAAACACCTAACCACTAATTTAATAAATTAGTATGGAAAACTTGATAGAAAGAGTTTTTAATATCAATCTTATATGGCTGTCTCATGTCAAAATAAACTCATTAGGCTTTGATTACACCCACGGAGCTAATACAGAGATTACACCTACTGAGTTGAGTAGCGAGATACTGTCTTCGGTTAAGCATTCGATACTATGTATGAAGCATTCATATCATATATTTTTTTTAATGAAATAAGGGGGCAAACGAGCAAACGGGGGCAATTTATAATATGGTTGTGCTGAGGGCATTGCCTCGACGTCACTCTATTCGGTAGGTGCAATCAAGTCATTAGGAAAATAGCACTTAATGTAAGTACAGCTATTCTTTGCTCACGTGAACAAAGTGTGGTTCCACCTCAACGATTAATCAGTGCAGCATTAGCGAACAGGATTTATTCGAAATACTCAGTGAAAGAACCCCGGGATTGTTCGCCACGTACAGAGAACGTTCGAGATGATTAATGAAAGAAATATACGCAACAAACGTCGAAGGGGAGGCCAAGAGTCGAGGGGAGACGCCAAGATCGATTTACAAAAGTCCCACAAAAACGGAAAGCGTGATGTATCTCGCCATGAAGAGTAGAGAAAATGAATAAAGTTAATACAAAGGAAATCCATTCATTTGGTATGGAGATACTTTGAGTCCAGGGAAAGGATGTAGGATAGTTTAAAAAAAAAGACGGGTTGCACTCCGGGAGTGCCGGCAGAAGTGAAAACTTGATTATTAACGTTGTTTATATTTTTTTAACCTATTTTTTATGAAAATCGATTTTTAAAAAATCGTTTTTTTTTTTAATAAATCGAAACCCTTACAATCGATTAAATTTTTAACCCATTTTTTATGAAAATCGATTTTTAAAAATCGTTTTTTTTAATTAATCGATTAAAAAATATCGACAATCGAAAAAAAACAATCGATTGTTCGATTAATCCATTTCGATGTTACAACACTACCTACTCTCCAACCGTCTTACAGTTTTTCGATCAGCACGAGAATCTGACGCGAGTTTCACAGTTTTTACCCATCCCACAAAAGTGCTCAACGCCGCTAAAGAAGCTTTCACTTCAAAAATAATTTTGGCATAACGAAGTTGCAGCAACATTTACAGTGGCTACGATTCCACCGGAGCTATGTTGCGAGGAATGTGTTTCAAACATCCAAAAGAATCCCTGCACTTAGTTTGGCCACTGGTTCTCAAAACCCATTTCTCGAAACGCAGCTTCAGTAAAAACGTACCTTACATAAAGGCGCCCAATATTTTGTGATTATTAATTTTGCAAATGGGTTCCCCAATGTAGGTAATCAATTTTAATTGTTACAATGCGACCATTGTTGTCGAGCTAGGGACGTACAAGTAGATATTTACAATCTACATAGAGTAAACACTAAACAGTATTGAGCTGTGTCTGGATTGTATATTGTGTACACATCAACTTGCAGCGCTTTGGGAACAACCAGTTAGAAAACAATATTGCATTACAGCGTCGACAGTTAACGCTGCAAATGATTTATGATCTGCTCTACTTCGATGTGCATTTGTTTTATTTAGTATTTATTTTTGTTCTCCCGACAGACATTGTTTTGATAAATAAAAATAGGTTAAAATTATTACGAACGAAGTTATAGACCGCGACTCTTTTAGATTACTCAGTGAAACTTGACAGGTAGCAATAGATGCTCACTCTTGACTCACTATACTTGCCTCACCAAAGAAGCCCACAACTGCGCCACGCTCTTTCATTCTGATGTGTTATCCTATATCCGAACTAAAATAGCAACTTAGTATTGTCTAAAGCGAGCATCGTTAATACATTTTAATGCTATAATGCTCCATCTCAAGACGCTTCCTCCACGGCGGGAACTTGCAACGAGCGCATTAAGCACATACAAAGATGTCCAAAGTGATGCTTGATGAGTTTAATGTATTTAAATACTAAGTAATATCACAGAATATATTATATTAGTAGTACCAAGTAATATGCACAAAGTACGGTCGGGAGCAGATCTGCGGGGCTAAAATGGTCGCTTTGGATCGAATCATATAATTAATCATAATATGATTAATTTTTAAACTCCACTTTGCGTGCAATTCATATAGTGATTCACTTAGATTAATGATTGGTCCCGCGAGATCGCTCGCGCGCGGAGACCAATCATTATAATAATAATAATAATAATAATAATATTTATGGACGCTTTACACCACGTCGGTCTGGCCCCGTGGTAAGTACCTGAAGGACTTGTGTTACAGGTACCAGACAACGGATATATATTTAATACTTTTTATACTATACATATATTTAAGATTTTTATTATATGATACACATATTTAATACACATCCATGACCCAGGAACTTTTGAAAAACTTTTTTTGTTCCGTCGGCGGGATTCGAACCCGCGACCCCCGGCTTGAGCTACCAACGCGCTCACCACTGAGCCACAGAGGTCGTCATTCATTAATCGAAGCGAATCACTTTTAAACTCCACTTTGCGTGCAATTCATAAAGTGATTCACTTACATCAATGATTGGTCTCTCGCGCGGCGCTCGCGCGCGGCGACCAATCATTAATCGAAGCGAATCTCTATATTAATTGCACGCAAAGTAGAGTTTAAAAAGGAATCATATTATGATTCAATATATGATTCTCCAAAGCGACCATTTTAGCCCCGCTGGTTTTAAGGTTTTCGACCTTACTCAATAGTAATAAGGTTCTGAAGTTATACATTCCCGAACCGTCTTTGACTGTATGTATACGGCTGCTTTATTTAATGTACACTTAATCGTATCGTCCTTCTTCTATGAAAGGTCACTGGCCTTTCTATTAACTGATTAGATTACGCTATTACTAGTAGTGGTTAAACTATAATGTAATTAACAATTTGAAGCAAAAAATTCAAAGCAATTTAGTAAGAAATAACTTTAAGGAGTTTTACTTTTCAATTTACTGTTATGACCTAACCAGCAAAATTAATCGTAACATCATCGGTTGAGCCGTTGTTGTTTCTAGCTAGTTAAAGGTAGTTTGGATAGATAAATAGTTAAAGCAATATATATAGTCTTTCTATTTTAGAATTCACGTCGGTACTCAACCCGCACAACTAATTTTAATATAAATGCTGCTGTGTTGCAGTAAAATTACTGTAAATGACATCTTTACGGTTTGTCGATGGGTGCTCCAATTAGTTGGAACTCTCGATCGCGTCGGCCGCGTCTGACACCACTCGCCGCCTCTCGCCGTCATTCGCCGCTACTCGCCACCTCTCGCCGCCACTCGCCGCCACTCTCCGACTGCGGCAAATCATAAATTATATCCCACTGGGCCACAACATTCTGGTTGATATTCGTAAACTAATTTGCAAGTAAACTTTATTTTATTAAATTGCTCTAACTACGGGGCTAGACATATTTTATACGACTTTAATATGGAGGTACTCCCGTCGTGGTTTTGGCCAAAGTAGCATTTTAATTGGGTTGTGATAAAAAAGTATTACGAAACCAAACCTAGATTTACTACTTCAACGTGCAGCATGTAGGTCTCATAAAATAACTAATATTGGCTCTGTAATTCTGAATACCGGTTCCAATTCCCTCCCAATATCCTCTTTCATTACTTACACTAAGTCTGAACTCTGAACAGACTCGGTCGTCCGCAATGCGATTAGCGGCGGAAATCGCAATTTTTAACGGAGCGTAAATCCATGTGTAGTGAGGTCTTTACCTAACTTTGTGATATAGAGCCGGCATCGGCGTATTTACGTTGTCGCTAGGAGATATCCTTCAACCTAACCACACGGAACCATTAGTGATGTTGCTTGTCGATGAACCGTCTCAATATTATCTCATTATTTTAAGTTTTAATAATTTATATACTTTCTGCTTTTTAGGCCTCTAAAATACTGGTTTGTTTATGCTTTATGCTGTAACTGTTGTAATTTTTTTTTCTTTTTGACCTACCATTGTTTACCAGTTTACCTGAATATTATCAATGTTTACTTATCCGAATAATCAAGTTCATACCAATATGAACTAGATGTCCATTTGTAATATTCCAGCAGTGTAAGTGGGGATTTAATCGAGTTCAGGTGCTTTAATCGAACTCAACAATAAGATACTTTGCTTCTCTATCGATATAATATTCCAGTGACATCACTAGCCGCAACTCGTTAGATGTAACTAGAAAAGCCGGCGCTCTGGGGAATAGGTAAATATGCCAAGATTTTTCTTAGCGCTGAACGAGCCCGTTTGGCGGCCCGTAAATATTACAGTACCTACACATTGTCTAGTAAATTAACGTGCGCCAGGCCCTTGTGCGCCAAATACTTGGGCCAGTCGGGGTTATGGATGATTGTAAAATTTGTAAAGTATTCGGTTTTTCCTTTTTAGGGTTCCGTACCCAAAGGGTAAAAACGGACTCTATAACTGAGACATCGTCTGTCCGTCTGTGTTAACCCTTCAAAGTGAATATAATTATGATTCGGGGCAATCGAAATTATGTCGGCAAAGGCTGTATTATAATCGTAACCATGCGCACACAATTATATTATTGCATTTTACTTGCTTCACTCGACTGTTGCGTTCATGTGTCTGCTCCTGTGTGCTCAGTGGCGCGCTTAGAGAATTGCAACTGACTACAACGGGGATTTGCATATTAATCATATTGCAGTGGTAGAGACTGGATTAAGCTGCAGGTGGAATGCGTTGTAGTGAGTTACGCCTTAGTCGTTAAAAGTTTGCACATTGTAGGGCTTAGCGGTAGCAACTTCTAAGCCGTAATTTTAATAGGTAACGGGTGGATTTTGTATTTTGAGATACTACCTACTGGTAGCAGTACCAGAGAAACAATAGCAATACGCGTTCAACTACATGAGAAATTTACCTAACGCCTAGAAAAACTATCGTTTTTCTCTCCCAAATTCCATTTACACATAAAATTACGCAAACACTTTCAGCTGTTGCCAAGAAATGCATATAAAAAATATAAACACAGTTTCGTCTATGGTATAAAGATAAGCAGCAATCACTAATATTCTATTCGGCGCCACTCGCCAGTCGCGACTCGCGGAGCAAGTGTGTAGCGTCATAGCTCGTAGTCGCTACGCCGTAGACGTCCTACGCCGTAGCGGAATTGGAACGTATTGCTACGTAGCTGATACGTGACGTAGTTTTATAAAGCCACGTAGTCCGTTTTCTTTAAAATTTTATCATAGTAGGTAAAGTCCAGGAGAATTATAATTCTTATCTAATGAAATGGGTGCTTAATAACTTTTTTTAGGTACTTCATTTTTGTTTTTTTTTTATCGAATAGAATATTAGTAGAGAATTTGGTCGGTGTTATAATTTGAGTATACTGCCGCTGGTCACGCGAAATTAATGGAGTTGGAAGTAGGAGCCCCGACACCGGGTCAACGAACTTTGTATCATTTTAGGACGCTATATTTATATAACCAACATTAATATTCATGACATTAATTAAAATACTTTTCAAATAATTATCAGAATACTTTGGTCGAAATTCAGTAGCTATATTTGCATATTCTACACGCATTTCGACATTAAATAATATGAAGTTTTGTGATTAACCTTGTGGTTTGAGAAATATAATGTTATATCTACTGGTTAGTAGGTATCTACTGTTATTCTGCTATTTAATTCAATTTTATTAGAACTTTAATTTAATCCAGATTCAAAAGCTAAATAATATAACTACTTACTATTTGAGTTTTGACTAAACACTAATCAGTATAATTCATAAACTGACAAATGACAATGTATCTGTCGCAGCCAACTGGTTTAAATAGCTTCAATCAAACAGCTAGCCCTTTGACTGAACAACGATATTCAATTACACGTCTAGCTTTTTAATTGAATATTTTAGTCGCTCAAAACGTTCAACACTACAGCTGATTCAAAAGCCGCCGTTTGATTGAATTTGTTCAGCGCTCACCACCGCGGCGCTAGGTGCGTTTTGTTTACAATATGGCGTCAATTAACCGGTGTTTTGTGGTTGTATAAAGATATTTTTCGTAAATATACGTTACAAATACGAGTGAATCAAAATTTAAACTAATATTCGTGGAGAAATTACGAGATTATGAAATGCATCACCAAGGTATTATTGCAATTGTGTTCAAAATGAGTTAGAATATAATTAACCTGTTTGTTATCATTACGCTTGTGTAATAATATTAGCACTAAACTAATGGCCACCTTAGTTAATTTACCATTTAATCAGTTGGCTAAGCGTCATCTAGCTGTAGTGTTGAACGTTGCAGTCAACAGGTCGGCTAAATGACTTATAGCCATGTGATTGAATGGCGTTGTTCAGTCAAAGGGCTAGCTGTTTGATTGAATGCCTTTTTTAACCAGTCGACTGCGACATATCTAAACCAAAGTAAATTGGAGCAAAGAAGCAGTAACTTTGGTAAAAGCAGAATCATTGTACAGAAATGTATGAACGATTAACAAACCTCAAAGGAGTGTCATTATCCCTCGGCGTTAAATAGAAGCTGCGAGATACGTGATTTCGGGAACAAAGCAAACAGCGTATAAAAACAAAGGATTTGATACATCGTGTGAAATGAAATATTTGCTCTTCTCGGCTATAAATTTTGAACTGTTGCTGGCCAAACAGTCTGCGCCGCCTCGCGACAGTTTTAGATAACCGAGAAATGTGTTCGACATTTTATATGTCTAGCCCAATATCGGCTGGTAGTATTTCTACGAGATTTACAAAATGTATTTATTGTTAGAACTAGTATTTAATATAGCAATGTGGAGTTTTGGTTTTCGATCTGTGAGAAACGAATATTAGGATTTAAGGCCAACAATGTCTGTGGGGCCAACGCTAAAACACGGGCGGATGCGGGCGCGGGCGCACGCGTCGGAAGACCGGGCAAAAAGACGTCAACGGAAACAACGTCGACTGCTTGCGCCCGCGCCCGCGGCCGCCCGTGTTTTAGCGTTGGCCCTTAGGGTTCATTCACAAATGGGTCATTGCTGCAAAGTAAGTACGGTAGTAGGTAATAATGCTTCATTCATTATCGTAACAAAGTTTTGATTCGTTAGCACAGCGAAAAAGTTACGGATACGATGTCTCGACAGTTGACGTAGTTAACAACAAGCTACTGTACATGACATCATTCCCTGTATTACCTCGCAACTATTCTACCTTTTTATCGTGCAAAAATGTACGGTTCACAGGAGAAAATATTTTGCGCGTATGGAACGTCTAGTTCTTCAGAAGACTGATATTTTAATTTCTTTAAGCGCATGTGAGAGATATCTTTGAAAAAGCAACATTCATCCCCATAATTTGATTTGTCGTGTCGTGTCACTTTACGATTGTCTTGTTCGCGTCGCGCTACAGTACAACAAGACCGCGACTTTAATGAGACAGCTTTTAGGGATTTGTCCCAAACAAACGTGTAACGGATTTAAGGGAAAGGTCCACAGGCAATTAGGGGCCTAGCCGCTGTATAAACATTTCATGGAAATGTATTCTTCTGTTTGTTTTTTCTGTGTTTATTGTTTTAATAATCCGCGCTCTATAGAAAATACTTACCCTAATAGATCCTTGGAGCTCGCGCGAATAATCCACGCACTAACCCTGTCTATGCACATAGGCACTTATAAGCAATGATTGAAGTCACTTAAGTTTTTGCGAGTTCTTACCGTGAGCAGTGGTAATCTGGGACGAATTGGTCCACTCCAGATTCCGGCCACGTCCGCGCAGTATAAACATTTTACGTCCGCGATACAGTGGGACGTAACTCCGGACATTATATCTGCGCTCCAAATTATTTGCAGAACATTTCAAGAGTAGCGTAGAGAATTTTTATGATACTTTTTATTGTTTTCAACGAGAGTTATTACTTATTGCTGTACGGAGCTGAGTTTTTCATATTTTTGTACATGTTTTCGGAATACTCAGATTAATGTTGCATGCTTTCATTGTAAGAACTCGTCGATCGAACATAAAAGTTTCAAGCAATCCGATAAAGTTTTAGTCTAGCAAGACCGGCAACGAACTCCACAGACAATGGAGGAATGAAGCCATTGTAATTGATAAAATTGTTTGTGGTGTAGGCTGGTTTATACCCACCCAGCCCATAAAGAATTTATGATCGATCGATGATGCCTTTTGACTTTTCTAACATAGGTAGAATAACCTATACAAAAGAGTTTGGAAACATTTTCTTTATTGATTTGTAACTCCCTCAGTCTTGGCTATAAAAAGGTACTATAAAGTTATTACTTATAAGTAGATACTTAATTTAGTACATCCTCGGCTGGACATAATATTCGGGTTCCAATATGAGTGAACTCTCAATATTTATGAAGTAATCTATGTGTTGCAAAAAATAAATCGATACATTTTGTTACTCGATTTGTAACTCCTTTAGCCTTGGCTACAAAAAGGTCCTGTAAGTCATTTACAAGAATTACTCATGCTACGCACAATTTTATGATAAAAAGAAAATTAGGCACACTCTTGGCTGGATAAATTCGGGGTTCCATAATGTGTGAGCTCTCAATATTTATGAACG
This sequence comes from Aricia agestis, assembly GCF_905147365.1. NCBI lineage: Eukaryota > Metazoa > Arthropoda > Insecta > Lepidoptera > Lycaenidae > Aricia > Aricia agestis. Next base: position 9,829,398 of record NC_056409.1, on the reverse strand, counting down.
CCTTGTACTAGCGGTGTCGCTGCCCGCGGGCCCTTCGCTTGACGTTTCCATTACACGCTTATCACGCCTGTCAGTCTAGACAGATAGTGCCCCATCCACCGCCACGTAAATGATTCCTATTCGTATAAACTACACAGATTTTAGCTTATAAATAGGCAAAAGGACTCGTATTTCCTTATTAATTGACAATTATACATTTACAAATAATTGACTTGCAGATATTGCTTTCTCTTTTCCTTTGTCATTGTTTTCCCTGTCAAAATTAATCAACTCATGATCAAAAACGACGCCCAACCAGTAAATCTTTTGGACATTAATTCAATTAACTGTATCAGATCGTACCCAAGAAAATGGAACCAAAGAGACCGTAGGAGAAAATAAATTACGTGGAGCCCGTCCGGAAACGTATTTTATGTTTTGTTTACACGACATAAACGAAAAGCGAGGCCACGGGGTGCATATTGCCCCGAACCAATAAACGTGTGACGGGTTAACCGCCCGAGGTGTGGAACAATGGCAATGGGGTATGTACAAATTGAATGCTAAACATCTATTGATTGCGTTATAGGCGCTTGACTGTATGCTACTTGACAATGGGTGTTTGGTATTCAATTGTTTTGTCGCTGTCTTTTCTGTATTTATAAAACAAGTCAAACAATGTCTTGGAGCCGGCCAAACAGTGCAAAATTCTGAAACGATTACCTACGGTTGCCTATCGGCCTGACTAAGCTTGAATTTCTTGATCGAAAGATCTTTTTTTGGTGCTTGCATATCCACACATTCCACAGTCTAATATGTTATAATATATTACTGTTATGATGAAATATAAATGCAATTTATAACGTTTCTTTGAAAAATTGGTGCTTTATCATGTTCTAAGTGACAGTTACTGGAAGAACAGAATATGTACGTGTATGTGAAGACGTTGGTATTAAATGCAGGAAGATATGCAGTGTTGGCGGAACCTGTTGACAGTAAGTATTGTTAGGACGAGTGGGTCTAAACACGCCCTCTGCTGCATAAGTCGTTATGCAGACAGGGAGGACGTCTGGCTCTCTGTGCCTTTGTATAACAGCTCTCCCTTGTAGGACTATAATAGGTATACCTTGATTTTTGTGAGAAAAGTGTAGACGTTGAAATGTCGAGCTATAGTTATATTTTAGAGTTTAGAGTAGGTACCAACAGCATCGATACTCGCAATATTATTGGGTTTGTATATTTCGTACAAGTATTCATCAATCTTTCAAGCATTAATTAACATGTCTTAGTTACATAGGAAGATGTCATTTTTTAATCCGTAGAATGTAGATAAACTGCTGGACGCAATCCTTTTCAAGAATTTCTGGAAAGAAGCGGGAAGAATTAACTTCATTATTTCTATCCTTTTTTGAAACGCAACTAGTTAGGCTTTGTGACAATTTAATAATCCTCCATAAAATACAATAGAGCTTATTAAATGAGTATAATGAAATGGGATTGAATAAAAATTCCAGCTATTTTATTAAAAACCCCACCGTGCCCGAAGGCTATTAAATAATAAGACTCGCGTCTGCGGCCTTCAAGGCTTAATACTTACTATGCTCCTAATATTTAAACATGAAAAACGATTTGAATTAACATACACTTTGCTGCTGTTGTTACTTGTTACCAATTAAAACTGATCGATGAATAAACCATTGGTAAAGGTTATTGTCGCTTGTAATTAGCCTAATGTTTCAATGTTATGTAATACCTATTAGCTTTGTCCACACTGTGCCTTTTTCTGTTCGTCAAGGGCATGCGTTATAGCGCAGTCAACAGCGAACGTAAGGCATGCCCGCGACGCATGCCCTCTGACCGTATCCAAAACTTCAAAAATGACAATATTGGCATTGCGTTACTTGACGCATTCAATTATTGAATGCGCCAATATGAAAGTTGATGACGAAAATTGAAGATGAAAGTGCACAGTGTGGACATAGCTATAGAATCACAGAGCGAGCTCCCGCAAGGCCTAATATAATATCAGAACAAACAGCTATTAACATTATTAACTACAAGATGTGTTTGTGAAGCCGTCAGGTCAACTGTGTGTTTCAATTTGCATGTAGTGAACTGTAAAGTCTGGCGCAGGTGCACAATATATTGTTAATGAATTTTTAATTTATGGCGGACATGTAGTCGCGACACTATTAAGGCGTGTACACATTTGATGACGCGGTGTAATAATCATAACTCCCACACCGGTTTCGGTGACGGTGGCCGGTTTCATTGAAACCAGGCCAGCTACGCAGGAGTAATTTTATAGTGCCCAAGTGTGTGCGCAGTACACAAGAGCAATCTCTATTCCTTTACTCTCATAACCCAGTCGGACGGACAACCGACACGACTGGCGAGAGATCAGGCGCAGGACCGACTTTTTACATGCCCATCCGACGCATGGATCATCTAACTTGTCAGACAATCAGGTGATCAGCCTGCATTGTCCTAACCAAACTTGGAAATAACATGTTTCCAACGCGGGAATCGAACCCACGACCTCCGAGTCAAGAGCCGCGCTCTACTACTACTACTCGCGCCACTAGACCACGGAGGCGTTAAGGACGCGATGTAGTGAACATTCAACGCGATTGGGTCCAATTTACTTATCGCCGGACGATTTTAAGGGGCTTGTTGCTTCGCAGTCTCGCTAAATCTTATACTTAATAGATATCCCAAACGTAATAGTTTTTCTAACTAAAGATTTTTACAAAGTTGACATCCAAGTCATTAAATGTTCATGATGTCAGTGTGGGTAAAATACAACCCATAGTAGAATAATTCAGAAACTAGATGACCTTGTGAAATTCGCGTATCAATAAAAAAAAAATATATTTTAAAGATAGACTTTCGCCATGGATTCATATTTTTTAATCCTTACAGCCTAGCACAGGGGTTCCCTAACTTATTTTTTTTACTGCCCGTTTTGAGAAAAGATTGTGTTTTAGCGCCCCCCTTGTTTCAATTTAAAATGCATCCAGATAAAATAAATCACCCCCCAAGCCTCTACAGAACGCCCCCTTTAGACGTTCAGCGCCCACATGAGGGCGTTATCGCCCGCTTTGGGAAAAGCTGGCCTAGCATATTATGGTTTCTCTACATACAACGTCGCGTAGTATGTACAAAGTACAGAGCATCCGCGCGACAATTTCCGGGCGGTATTGCGTCGGGTTATATCGACGCCGGCTAATTGGGCGGCGCACAGCTGAAAGGCTACAGGTAAATCAGTTAAGCCGGATGCGGAGCCTTAATAACATTTCACTTGTTTATGACTTATTGGAATACGAAAGTAGGAAAATAAATTATTATTTTACGTTTTATCTAAATGTAGGCTCAATGTAGAAAAAGATAAAAATGGTTTAGGAGCTGCAATTTTTCTAATGCAGCATGCGTGAGACTAAAACTCAAACAATTTACGTGGGAACTTCACCCTTACGAATATGAATGCAAATACAGTTCGGCTATGTTATGATGTAGCTGTGCATAATACTCGTATTGTAATTCGCTCCCTCAAGTCGGGACCTCACCGTTGAAACTTACTTCATCTTGTAGGTTGTTTTAGGTACCCAAATGAGGGTAGAGCTAAATTTGAATTGAAATACGCTGAGTTTAAAGTATTCTTATTAGAATGTTAACTAGCAGCAAGTGCTCAAGTATGTGCAGAAGACAGAAGAGTGGTAGAACGCTATTATGATTTATTAATCTAACAAAGAAGAAGCATAAACACTATCAACCACTGATGAACCATAATTACCCGAATTCGGTTCGTTCTCTCTCTTTAAGAGTCTTCAGCAAAAAGCTAATATTTAGTAGTAGTAGCTGTACTAATTGCTCTGAAATAGCTCCAGCTGAGACATCGATTGAGCGCTCTAATTGATGGCGAGCGCTCCACCGAGCCAGTAGTAAGACCTGCTGTAACACAGTTAACGGCGAGATAACTCCGCTAAAGACCTTTGAGACTTCGTTCTATTGTGATAATCGATTTTCCAATGATTCATTGTTGTCCTTTCCACTCTCGGGGGATTAAACCTGTTTTTACGAAGCTTTTTACGTCGATCGAGTCATCTCGCCGTCGTATTTATATTTTATTTATAGCGAAGCCACAGTGCTCTCTTGCGTTGCGGTCTGCGATGCTTTATGTCGTTGGAACCCTTGCAACGGAACAAATTTTTGTACATGCCATATATTATGCGTTGTCATGTGATAACCACGAGAAAAGACGGTGACAAAGCAGTGCATAATTCACCCTCATACTTTATCTCCTTTCCGTTGATATTTCTATCCTTTTCGTCCATCGAAAATATCAATATCATTAATATTATTGTATTAAAAAAATATACGCTCGCCGCAAACACCCGTTTTGCGAGTTTGATTTCCTAATGTGGATTTTCGATTTGGAATTCCGTGAGACTAGCGCAAACGTTCGTTTTTCTTCACTCGAGAACGCACTGGCTGCACTCGAAACGAAGGTATGACGAAGGTACGTGTGGAATTCGCCTCGTTCGGAAAAAGCGAAGGTGTGTATTTTCTACTGATTGTATTCGCATTTCCGAGTACGGGAAACGTGTGTATGAGGTCAGCCATACACATGTAAAACGCTAGACGTCACTCTGCGCGACTCATCGCAACAGCATGGGGCAATGTGGCCTCACCCTTGATTATTTTCTATTCAAATGATGCTTTTGTTTCCCACGATTGTCTAAAACTTTACTCGTATACACGCGGACGTAGTCGAATTGGTCCCATTTGAAATGCAGAGGCTTTTAACAAGTTAATCCTTCAGCCAGTTAACCCTTTCCGTAATGCTTCGGTTATAATTGCCCCATGTGTTCGCCGAGTCCCCGGGGTGCCGTTGGCTGTAAATTTATTGAAAAAAAAAAACGTGAAAAATTTGGAGTTTGCAAATCTCTCAAAATAAAAATTCAAAATTTTCTTAAAATAGAATACAAATACATAGCGAATAATAATTATAATCATTAATGGGGCTATCTTTATATGAGAAACGTATCAAACACGTTCCTTGACCGTCAGTGAAAGCGAGGGCGTAAATGTAATAAAACAAGGATCGTAAATGAAGCCAAGTTGTGTTTTTGTCCTATTTTTTGTGCTTCATTTAATATTTTATGTTAAGAAAATCATAACTCAAGGTAAATAATAATGAAATACGGATCCTTGAAACTTTTTTAATAACAATTTATTTACAAATCTTGCCAGGTTATAACAGGCTTCACAACGTGAAAACACTTGTACTTTTGCCGAATATACGTTACATAAAAAAAAGATGTTACACCTAAATATGAGTTAGGTAGGTACTAGTTGTACTTCAAGGATCGAGGTCAGTCAGACGATGACATACCTGGGTGTAGTGCTGGATAGCCGGTGGACTTTTAAAGAGCACTTCCGCCGTTTAACGGTGAAAGTCTTCAAGGCCGCCGGCGCATTGGCGGGCCTTCTACCGAACCTAGGGGGACCCAGTTTGAGATGTCGGCGCCTGTACATGGGAGTAATTCGCTCCATGTGCATGTACGGTGCGCCGATATGGGCCGAGCGACTGACAACCAAGACCAGGAGGATCCTAACTGGGTTGCAACGGACAATGGCAATAAGGGCGATAAGGGGATACCGGACCATCTCCAAAAATGCCGCGTGTGTCCTTGCCGGCAGTATCCCGCGGGATATCGAAGCCGAATCATTGGCAGAAATATTTTGGCTGTGCCAGGAGGAACGCGAAGAAGGACGGATCCCACCGCCAGATCAAATACGGCGATGGAGAAGAGCAGCACGGGACCGGGATTTAGACCTTTGGCTCGATCGTCTAAATGAGTCCTCAATCAGCGTAGATCTGCTAGGCGCAATACCATACTGAGGGAATGGGTGGACAGGGACAGCGGTGCGTTGACGTACCGCCTCACACAGGTGCTGACCGGGCATGGCTGCTTCGGTCAGTACCTGTGCGACATGGCCAGACGCGACCAAAACACTGCTTGCCATCATTGTAATGACGACCGAGACACGGCGCAGCACACGTTGCTCGTCTGTCCCGCTTGGAGTAGTCAAAGAGCGGCCCTACAGGCCACTATTGGACCCGACATCACGCTGCCGGCCATCGTTCGTGCGATGCTGGACAGCCAACACTTTTGGAGGGCAGTCGAGACATTCGCTGAATCGGTGATGTCGTCGAAGGAGGAGGCGGAGTGCAGGCGAGAGGCGGAGGCGCACGATCCTCGGAGACGGCCGAGGCGGAGACCGGGGGCCAGACATGGTCATGACGTCCCGCCTTAGCAGGTGTGCTCGGGGCGTCGGCATGGGGCTGCCGTCGCCCATGACATCGAGTCCCGGGTAGGCCACGATGCGCTAGGTGTTCCAGCGCATCGTCGCGGAGTGGTGTGGAATGTGGTGTTTCCACGAGTGGAGCCCAAAGAGGCAGAGGTGGTGGGGCTGCGGTCGTATATCACGTGTTTCCCGTAGTCCCACCTTCAGGTGCAGGAACACCGTTGGGGTTTTAGTAGGTAGTCCCGGGTGCGGATACTACGTCCGCCCCGGGGAATCCCACATACCTCGGTGGTCCTCCCCATGCCCCGGGGATGCGTAAATGCATTCCCACAACGATAAAAAAAAAAAGTTACTAGTTGTACTTTACTACGTAACTTGAATAACGAAAGCCTACGGGAGCATCTCGAAAAGAAGTGCCAAATATCATATAAGAACTTAACAAGAATTAGCCCCTTAATTTTAACCCTTTGGGCTTTGGGTTAGAATTTATTATGTTATTCTTTTGATAAATTGCAACAATAAAAAATACTAATCTTAAGTATATTTAAAGCATTTTGGGCAGTATTGATGCTACTTAATAAACGAAACAAGTAACCAAAAGTTTGGGCGTAACAAATATTTAATGTGATCCAAAGTGTCGAATCAGCGCTGCGATGATCAGCGGGATTCCCGATGGGCGATGGCGCAACTTCACGACTTTGTGAGTCTTCGCTAACTTCCGAATTGGTCGTCTCATCCCCAATCTGATCTAACTTTTAAATTGCTTAGCCTACTTGTGGATTTCTTATTGATATCGAATGTCGATGTATTTCCTATTGATGTAAATGTTACTTACCGTACTGTAGATGTTACTGTTACAAAACAAAGTCAGTTGCTTATGGTTATGTGTTCGTTCGCGTAGAGAGGAGATATGCGAAATTTACTTTTTGTTAGTTGTTAAGAATTTTGTTTTTTTGTAGTAATTTTAATAAATATTTTATAATCTCTGTAGGCAAAGATATTGCAGTTGACAATATTTATTATTATGTGTATACTAACTTTTAAGAGGCAACGCGGGTGCAGTAGTATTTAAATGAATAAACTATTGCCGTCACGCTTCACCACGTGTATTGTGATAGAGACAGATACATTAATCGAAGTAACGTGGTCCTCTGATTCCTTCTTCAAAATAGAGCCTATCTAATTTTTTTAAATGAATATCTTCCGGAAGAGTGAGTCTATGCCTCTACGTTTTTATTTTATCTTAAAGATCTTTCAAATTTGTCGGTGAAAAAAAAAATGGTCGGTGGATTGGCGGGGTACGGGGCATTAATTTTTTGCGATTTTCGAAGGGTTATTTTTTATTTATTTATTAATAAATTCAGAAAAAGTCGTACGTAGAGGCATAGCTTTAACAGATCCATATTGTACATATAAAAAAATATTATCTAGACGCATTGTCCACGGATTAATTTGGGGAATAGCGTATCCTCTTAAGGACATAAGATTATGTACCTACATTTAGGTTCCTAACCGTAGTTCCTAACTTAATTAATTAAGCAATTAATTAGGTAATACTTCATGAGCCGATGCACGATGATGAAACAATTTATAGTGATCATTCAATTTGAATATTGCATAACGTAAGTATGTATATCTTGAAGCTTTCGCTTAGAAGTCTTTCGTCAACCATGTTTTTTACGAGTTTTTTTACGACAAATGTTTTCCATCGGCGTAAACGCGAAAATTAGCACATTCAATTTTTATTTTTTATAGAACAGCCTAAAATTTAGGATAAAATTGTTGGGGCGCACTTTTCACTCCAAATTTTAGACCCACATTCTGTTAAATAAAATATTAAATTATGTATGTTAGCAATTAGCATACATTACGCGGTATTACTTTCATTGTAAAACCGCGTAAGTACTAGACCTGCGTCTTAAAAAACGCTGGCAATACTTATACAAAATAATAACAACTTACAGGTTTTTCAGTAGTTACCTACTACTACTGTGTACAATTATTTCGTTTAAGAGAAAATCGTGTTATTCGTTATTATATTTCTTACCCAAGTCGGAAATAGATCTTGCTCTGCAAAATTAAACGTTTACGGGCAATGTAAAATAATTAAAAATGCGACTCCGAAACGAGCGTGTTTTAAATGCAATGTCCAAAGCTGTATGAATAAAAAATCTGAGAGCAAGCGACTTCATCTCTTTAGTTCGGTTAATAAAACTTGTTCATTCATTACAGAGATTTACAGTCATACACAACATAAATATCATACAGCAGAATAACTCAGCTTTTACCCTAAAATCAAACTCATTGAACATTATTAGAGACATTTACGCGCCCGCCATGTGATGCACATTCTAATTTGCTTTTTTCTACTTTTTTTAAAAAGATGCTAATGAGTGCGAGCGATTTTGGCGGTTCAGTATGAAGATGTTCTACTGTATAATATTTGTTTGTTGTTTATTATGATTCGCATTCTCTGCTCACTGAAAACGTTTGTATATTGGTTTTTTCCAGTGCACATTATTAACAGTTTATTGAAATGAAACAAAAGTTGGCAATCATGTGTGGGGATTGTTTAATAAAACGCTTCCTATATTCAGTTGAATTCAGTAATACGAGTATGTTTGCGTGCTCCCACAATAATATTATGATCTTCTGTAAATTATTACAGGGAATCGAGGCACAAAACTTCATATAATATATTATGTTTTTAGTATGAGTTTTTCATTTTGCTTTAAATAATTAATTGAGTAGGCGGTGTAAGCGGTTTCGGACGGAAATAGTATAATAACGCGAATAACGTTGTCGCCGAGTCATTTATTTTTGTTTTACAATAAGATGCTATTAACGTCTCGGCTTAATGAAGGCTCTAAAAGTAAGCGATTGACATTTTGAAGTGAGCTTTTTGTAAATGGAAGTGACCATTTTTAAGCTGTTAAAATAATTTGTCTACCGAAAAGAAAAAGATTTTCAAAAACAGAAAAAAGAAACATCGTGATAAAGGTTAAGTAAAATAATTGTTTTGCCTTGCTATAAGTAAATAAAGTTTTATGTTGGTAAACATATTTTGTATGGTGACTAATCTAACCTATAGAAAGCACTAGAAATTCAATAGTTGTATTAGGCTAATGGCGGTCACGCGATGAATGACCTTACTTATTTATTACGGGTATTGTGGAAAAATGTGCTTCTGTCGAGGGCTTCAATGTAATCCATCCTTATAGTTTGATGTCTTGGATTCTTATCCTTATAGTTTGATGTCTTGGATTCTTTTTCCTAAGAATAAGTTTAAAAAATTGTAAAATAAACTTACTGCCACAGTAACGTCCGCACATTTAATCATAATAAACCTCAATTTAATAAGGAGTTTCAGAAAATGTATGGGGCTTATGTTAAAATCTTAATGGAATTACAGTTAAGTAATTAATGTTGGTTCAGTGCGGCAGTTAGAGACGAATATTAAAGTTTGACAGATGATAAAATGGTATAATAATCACGTCGAAATCTTAATTTAAAAACAGTTAAGTAAGTAGTAACTAATAATTGTCGCAGAGGCGGCGGAGTCAGTATCAGTAAATTTACCATCCCTAGTATAATCCGTAGACATTATTTATTATGCAACCAAAATGTATTCCGCCGCTGAGACGTATCTAATATATAAAAATAAGTCGGGTTTTCCTTCCTGACGCTATAACTCTACAACGTACGAACCGATTTCCACGGTTTTGCATTCGTTGGAAAGGTCTCGGACTCCGTGAGGTCTATAGAAAAAAAAAACTTCAAGAGAAAAGCAGAAAAATAGGGAAAATCATTTTATAGCAAAACAACGTTTGCCGCGGACAGCTAGTTTTAAATATATAATTTTGGGTAATTTAAGTTTGAGTTATGTGCTTAAACTATAATACCTAGTATCTATAATTACTAACTTATCGTAGGAGTTGTTTTTAAGTTAACAACGCAGTTCTAAGCTCAATAGAAACAAGTTCTGTTCAACTGTTTCACTGCACCTGTATTACAAACTTTGGAATGAAACTTAAAGAAATCGTTTAAAGTTTACCAATCGCTGGTAATTTTGCTGATCGTTATTTCTTCATAGTAAGCAACTTGTGAAGAGGTTTTTGTTCATTTAAAGATTAAAACACACAACAATATTAAAAAAAAATATACGCCCAAATAGAACGAGGAAAAAAGTCATCGTCTTTGCATGACTGGCGAGTCGCGACTCGCGAACCCTAAAATGTTTTTAACGTTGCTAGTGGCGGCCGAAAAGGAAGATCTTCCGACCGAGAGAGATAGCATACTCGGTCAGGCCGAAGCCCACTGACATTTCAGACTTATTTCTAGCTAGTACTAATTATTTCATAATTAGGTACAGAAATAATATAGTAATATACACACGGACCGACCTAAAGAAAATCTGCCATGTTTGTAGAGTTACTACGGAACCCTGAAACCGCAGTTAGAGGTATAGAACCAAGGTGTAAATTGTAGGTAAAATTGAATTTATTAGTCGAATGCCACCGCAATATTTCAAAATTCATTCGTCTCGCAATTACACCAATTTAGCTCACCGAACGACTTCCCGGCCATTTTCGAGCGGCAGATTTGCGAATTTTTGTAATTTCGCCGAGCCCGTCGCTTTGTTATGATCATTCCGCTTTCTTTATTAAATCACTTTATTATACTCCTATTAATATTCATTACTAATTTCATCCGCTCCTCGAATTATTCCAGATTTTTTTATCTGGGCGTAATTAAGGAAAGGGTGATTCGGTATTTCGAAGATTCAATTCTACTTTTATGGCTCACTCGCGCCAGGGTTATTGCTTATCGTTTGTCAAGATTTACCTTCTCTTTCATAAATAAGAATAATGATTTTTGCTATTTAATCAACGGAAGACTGGTGCAATTGCAAGGAAATTTACCTGTTTGATGTTTCAAAAGAAAAACGGAAGTAATGTTATAAATTCCAGATACCCCTAGCTCTACTATTGCAAAACAATGGTTTAAAGTACCTATTACCGCGATAATAGTAAAATATGTTTTAGTATAATATGAGGTCGGATTCAAAAGAAGAACACTAATTTTGTTTCGAATTCCCGAGATCTTTAGCCCAATTAGGTATTGAAAACAAAGATTAGAAAGTGTTGCCGTGACAAGAAAAAATGTTTTTGTAAAATATGAGGTAGGATTTAGCTGAAGACGTGGTAGAGCGTCTTATAGTTTAGCGGCCACCAACGAGATGTAAGTTTGTAACGTAATATAAGTAGTGTTATCTTTAAATTCCTGATATCCCTAGCCCTAGCCCTATTCCTATAGCAAAATTAGAAAGAATAAGTTATAACCGTGACAAGAGCAAATGTTTTAATAAAATATGAGGTAGGGTTTAGCTGAAGTGGAGCGTGAGACTATCGTTTAGCGGGATTCACGAGATATTGTAACGTTATCCTGCGGGAGTACTAGAGCTAATATTTACGATGGGGTGATGCGCCATCCGCTCGAACGTGTTTGCTTGCTCGGAAAAATTGAAAGTCAAGTGGTGACAATAGATGGTGTGTGTGCTATTAATAAGTGTTTGTGGGTAAATTAATTCGCTTTTCTTAAAATAATATAGGGTGATTGTCTGCTTCAGAGTTGTACTGGGGAATGCAAACCCGGTTCACCAATAAACTTAAACAGACGTTTGTAGAACCTTAAGTTTGAAACGCTAGTCTAATCAAAATCGTGAGCTTTAACCTAAAGTTTGTGTTACAAATTACAATACGGAGTTTGTGCAGTGTGCAGTGTGCTACGTCCCATATTTTGTCAATATTCTGTTTAACTACCATAACTTAACCCAAAGCTTTCAACCAGTATTTACTACTAAAAGCCATATAAACCTGTATTCAACTCGTAAACGATACCAGGGCAGCAGCGTGTTGCAGGATATTTAAAAGCCAGCAGGCAACGTAACATCGCATGACATAATAAGGGTCAGCGCAGACGGACCGGAGCGCAACAGAGATGATTTTATTAACGCAATCGAAAATAAACTTTAAAATTATTACACTAAAGTGTGATATGGGATTCCCGCGTATCGTCGAGGACCCGCGAGTATTTTTTGTAAGGTTCGAGCATCTATGCACTTAAGTTTAATAATTTTAAAGTTTATTTTCAAGTGCGTTAATAATTTAATAAAATCCCCCGCGCTGTGCTCCGTTCTGTCTGCGTTGATCCTAACGTGATGCCGGAACTATTGTAACCCGTACCTTATCCCCTGTGGGATGTTGCAAATGAACACGTGGCCCGGTTTCATCCCGGCACGAGGCACCGGGTAATGTGCTCTTATCCGCGGAAATTATGTTATGACATTACGGAATTATTTACCGTTGTTCATTTGCGGAATTTATGGCACTTTTGAGGATCGTTCGACGTTAATTAAACGAGTTTTATTATACATTATAATAAACTTTTATATTGCGGCAAAACGGATACGGTCCACATTTCCGTGATAAGTCGCTCGTTCGCGCGGACGCATATGAATTGAGATTCGAGCCTAAATGCGAAACCTTTGTTACCTCCCGCTCAACTGTTGAACGGATATAGGTAGCCGGTAGGCATACATAGAGATACTTTGAGCCCGGGGAAAGGACGTACTAGTTATAGTATTGATTTTATTTCGGCAAAATCTACGACACACGTATGATGAATTAACCTCTTCACTAACAAAGTTGCAGCTGTTTAAATATTATATTGTTTTTAGGGTTCCATACCCAAACGGTAAAAACGGGACCCTATTACTGGGACTTCGATGTCTGTCCGTCTGTCTCCAGGCTGTACCTCAAGAACGGTAATAGCTAGAGAGTCGAAATTTTCACAGGTTATGTATTTTTGTTGCCGCTATTACAACAAATACTAAACACATATTTAATTAAAAATCATTTTTATTACCCAATTATATGTTAAAAATATTACCTACCTTTACCCCGCATATTCTTTTCAACTTCAGTGTCGGTTAGTGGTCGATTATTTAAATGAAGCTGCGAGTGGCCTGGAAAAGTCCAAGCCCTGAAATGCCGGAAATAGAATAAGATGAAATGGCGGAGGTGCTATACTCACTTAGGTATTTTAATAAGTTATTCATTTTATCTTCATCGAAAGTAGATAGACTCAATGAGAATACTTTTGGTGAAGTAAAGTTAAATTGGTGAATATAAAGACGTTAAATAGATTGTAATTTGTAGTATTTTTATCTAATATACTAGCTGTCCCGGCAAACGTTTCTTTGCCTTATAAAGTAATTCGCCCGTATTATTTTATTGAAATGACTAGATAAGTATGTCACCATGGCAACGTCCATCGCTATCCCATCTATGATAGCTTCCGTGTATTTCCCGAGGGTCGACTAAGTCTATGCCGGTTTTGTCAAAATAAGTTCAGTTCAGTACACGTGGGAGAGCCATGCTTCGGCACGAATGGGCCGGCTCGACCGAAGAAATACCATGTTCTCACAGAAAACCGGCGTGAAACAGCGCTTGCGCTGTGTTTCGCCGAGTTAGTGAGTTTACCGGAGGCAAAATCCCCTACCCTATTCCCTTCCCTACCCTCCCCTATTTCCCTTCCCTTCCCTACCCTCCCCTATTACCCTATTTCCTCTTAAAAGGCCGGCAACGCACCTGCAGCTCTTTTGATGCTGCGAGTGTCCATTGGCGACGGAAGTTGCTTTCCGTCAGGTGACCCGTTTGCTCGTTTGCCCCCTTATTTCATTAAAAAAAAAGTTTCGTAGCCTATTCAATGTAAAACCACTTTTTTCCTGTAGGTATATTTTTTGACTTATGTTCTAAAAAGAAAGAAGAAATAATAATTACACCAGGTACGCTTAGTAGAGGCCAGTATATTTGAGGAAATAAAGTGAGAAATACCAAGCTCGTAACTACAAAGTATTGCAGTCAAAGAAATGAAGAATGTCTTTAAGTCGTCAACTTTAAACGGCAGCGGAGTTTTAAAATAGATTTCCTTAACCTGCTAGTTCCTAAGTAATAAAATTGAGAATTCTGTGTTAGAACACAAGTGGTGATTTATAAAGTGGCGTATATTGGCATTTAAGGCCCCACTGTGCGACATTTGCATTTTATGTGCTCCCGGTAAAGGCCTACAGCATAATACGAATACTTATATAAAGAAGCGTAACTTAGTCAATTTAATAAAATCAAACTCGTATAAAGCAGAGACAGTTTTAACGCGAGCGTCATGTTATACTGTTTTGCTCTTCAAAGATACATCAAATTAGGCGTATGGCTGCGTGCTCCCTATTTTCAATCCCTCAACACATACAGAGGCAGATTCAAAGCGACGCATCACGTTTTTCGCTAAATCATATTCATCTCTATTGTTCTATTGTTTATTGGAAGCGTCGAGGAGCGAATGTACGCGTCGCCAGGTTTCGACTCTGACCCACTGTGATTTGAGCCTTATACAGAAGAGCATCTTTATAATGCTTATTATAATCTGGTATGAAGATGTTCTACTTTTACATATGTGTAATGTGTCTACACTCACCTAAAGGCAATTTAATATTATCTAACGTAAATGTATGTAACATTATGTCGAGAACGTAGAACACGTTACTCTTCTTAAAAGATACTTAAAACTTTTTCAAGTAGCTATACAGGAGGCTTAAACGACCATCATAAAAGTAATGCAGTGCTGTCCCACACACTCTACTTGTTAAGTGCCACCTGCCGTATCTTGATAATGGAACACATAATGAAATTACTATTAATCAAAAATCTGTGACATCAATTATCGGCCAAGTGTGAGTCGGACTCGCGCACGAAGGGTTCCGTACCGATACAGAGCAGAAATAGGCTAAACATTGTGTTTTTTGTATAGGAGTCCCCTTAAATTTTTATTGTATTTTAATATTATTATTAAATATTAAAGAAGACATATAACGAAAGAATGTGTGAAAAATTCAAGAGCCTACCTCTTGCCATTATTGATATAGAGTGAAAAAAGTTGTATGGGAGCCCCCCTTAAATATTAATTTTATTTTGTTTTTAGCATTTGCTGTTATAGCGGCAACAGATATACACAATCTGTGAAAATTTCAGAAATGTAGCTATAGTGGTTCTTGAGATACAGCCTGGATGTCTCCAGACAGACGGACAAACAACGAAGTCTTAGTAATAGGGTCCCGTTTTTACCCTTTGGGTACGGAACCCTTAAAAAACGTAAAATTTTAAATTATTGTTTTAAGCTACAATGAATAATGCAAAATGGTATCCAAAAGCTTATGCTATAAAGTAATTGTAGGGATTAACAACTTACAAAATGATTCACCGGAACGATAAAATTTTAAATCCAAACGAATCCCGATTGAAAAACTGATGGGAAAGTCCGTGAGGTTATATGGATATCACTGCACGCTGAATATATTACGAGTTTCATTTCAACGACTCGCAGATGAGTTCGGATCAATAGATATTGGATTTTTGTAACCTTAGCTAAGATGCTGGATTTTTATCTTGTTATTATAATTTGAGCTAAAAATTTCATTACCGTTCGGCTTATCTATACATCTATACATACATACATACATAATTTTATACAGAAAGAATCGTTTTTTACTACATGCATATGGATGTTTATGGGGTACAGACACCAAATCAACATTTTTTTACAATTTTTGTCTGTATGTCTGTCTGTCTGTCTGTTTGTTCCGGCTAATCTCTCTGAAATGGCTGGAGCGATTTTGACGGGAATTTTTTTGGCACATAGCCGATGTAGTAAGGCATAACTTAGGCTACTTTTTAACCGACTTCCTAAAAGGAGGAGGATATATTTCACCTTTTTTATATTGGTTCGCGGACAACTCCGTCATTTGTAGACCGATTTCCAAAATTCCTTTGTTGTTGTATGTGATGTAGCCCGAATTTCGTAACATGATCACAAAAGAGGTGATCTGATGATGCAATCCATGAGAAATCGACAGGACTCCTTAAAATTTATATGGAAACATATAGTGATTTTACGTTTTTCTTAAAGATTTTAAGCTTAAACTACCAAAAAATAAGAATTTGCGCCGAAGTACACCCTGGTTCCGAAGGTGCTGTACATAACTCTTGAATCCTTATAGATAAATGTTCGGCTATTTTGGCGTTGTTTCAACAACTAAAAGCATATTATTATGTCAATGTGTCAATGATACCTATCATCATCATCATCACTATAATTATGCCCTGAATCATCACATTATTTTCAAAAATCTTGCCTTTGATTATATTATTGTTCCACGTTTGTTGACTGATTTTCAAAACTCTTTTCTTGCTACTTAGTGTTTATGGAGGTACAATAACCCGAAATTGGTACAATGCTTATGAAAGTGGTGATTTGGTACTGAAATTCGTGATATATAGAGGGAACTCCTGGATATTTTTTGGGACACACATAGACGCGTCAACTATTTCTGTATTCAATCTTCATAATAATTTTTTACTCCGTAGCAGCTAACTTTAGCGCAATTTCTATGTGCAATTTATCGCTTTTTTGTAGATCTATGTTAAATGAACTAAAAAGTATTAAATAATTCATATTCTGTACTCAGTATTTCTGTACTCAGTATTTCTGTTCTCAGTCTTCATTATTTTAAAGTCGGTACCAACTACCAGCTAACCTAAACGCCAGCTCTATGACAAAATATAACTGCAACTTACACGACTGGTGCCGACTTCAAATTATGAAGATTGAGAACAGAAATACTGAGTACAGAATATGAATTATTAATTAATATTTTTTAGTTCATTTAAGAAAATTACTATTGTCTTTACCTTGGAAGTCGGTTTCAATTTTTGTTTAAAAATAATAATTTTACTTTTATTCGTTATCCTTAAGATTTTCTATACAGTATTGGCGTTTTTATCTACAACTTTAGGTTCATGAAAAGTGACCGGATCAACTACTTAACAAGATCGTCAAGATCCCATTTTTACTATTTGAGTAAGGAAGGAGAAAATTTATCTCTTTTTCATTTTCTTCTTTTATCACATTTTGCTGACGCGGACGAAGTCGCGGGCAACATCTAGTATATTATATGCTTCATTTAGTAAGTAAACTTCATAGTATGGTTCTACAAAAATGTTGTCAGGTTTTTTTTTGTGACAGCTGGATTTTTGCGTATACCTACCTATATGCTCTTATGTTTATCGTTATTAACGAAATCATAATTTAATTCAAATTAAATGGGATTGAAAATCACCGCATCCCTTGATAAGTTTTTTAGAAACTTTAAAAATAACAAGAGTACCTACTTATTACTACTTACTTACTTATTAGTTATGGTTGGGTATACATTTTATACTTTTTACAAAGTAATATAAGGTCAAGGATAACGAAGAAATAATATGCCCTTCATGAAGTGTTAAAAATTTGGCACTCAACTCTCGCGCCGAGCTAATGGAAGCGGCTAACGTATCGCTCAAATGTCAATTTCTTGGCGACTTCGCAATTCCGAAGCGAAACTTTCCCGCGTCGACCTTAAAACCTTTTTCATACTTTTATTTTTCGAGTTAGCACGTTCTTGAAGACTGACATTTTCTTGGTTCTTACCTTTTCAGAGACTGCCAAATCGTATAGTTTGAACCTACGAATAATAAAAACTAAGGAAACGTAACGCCCATACTCTTACGTTTTAAATTTGGTTCCTTTCGAATTTGTATAATATATTGAGGATTATAACTTATTGTTAAAATTTTTAAGGAGAAATTATTTTCTTATTTTTAGACTATTTAAATAAAAGCTTTTTCTCAAAAAGTTTTTTGTTTATAATTTTATTCGTAGGTTTGCACGAAACAATCTTGCATTCATATATATCTAAATAATTTCTCGGTGATGCCTGTGAGTATTTTAATTAAATATAGTATCTGAAGAAAACATAATCTAGCTAGGACCTACCCTTATAGAAAAACGTTAATTTTCTATTTTTGTTTTTTTTTTTCGGTTGTACTCCGATTAGAGATCAATATTTCAGGTATCCATACTAATATTATAAATGCGAAAGTGTGTCTGTCTGTCTGTCCGTCTGTCTGTCTGTCTGTCTGTTACCTCTTCACGCTCAAACCGCTGAACCGATTTTGTTGAAATTTGGCATGGAGATACTTTGAGTCCCGGGAAAGGACATAGGATAGTTTTTATCCCGGAAAAATGTACGGTTCCCGCGCGATAAACGAATTTTGGCGCAACGGAGTTGCAGTCGTCATCTAGTAGTATATAACTTTAGACAATAGCTTATACCTTTTTTTTCATGCGCAGGGGAAACCCTTTATGGGTGCCCCGGGTTGGGGATGTGCCTCAGTTAAACTGAAGCATCCCGGGGGTATGTGGGACTTACCCACTAAAACCACCTTCGTTTCGCCTTCAGCCGTATAAAGGAAGGATGTCCCGGATCTAACAAACACAGGACTCCCTCCACGGCCGGCCGATCTACCTCAGAAGGGACCGGACTTTCACCAAAGTTAGGTAACGCTCCGGCAAACTAAAGCGTTTCCCTCGGCGCGGCCGGAACTGGCTAAGCCGGGGAGGTTCCTATCCTCTCCCGGAGCCCTTTAGACAAGACTTAGGAGGTGGACAATAGCTTATACCTACTGTAGTGCTAGTTAAACAACATTTAATGTTAGCTAAATTAGCATAATATAATATAACCGTCCTAATATTATTATATCTGGTAAACAGAATAATAGTAAATATCTTGACTACCCAATGATTAAAAGATAATAACATCATAAGCTCATTGTAGTCCAATAGACCTCTCAATGGAGGAGCTGTGTTTAAAGTGGGGCTGACTGAGCGGCGTATTGATCTTCACAATCTGTCGGATTACGTCTGTCGATGAAGAGTCTTTTGAAGAGGATTTACACAATTGACTTACAACTTTTTCGTCCCATTTTAACCTACAGTTACTCTCATCTGCTTTGGATTTTTGATGGTTCATTAATTTTTCCGTCATTTTACGTTACGTTCATTACAATTATCTGCCAATTTTTGACTTGACTTTTTATGCTGAATAATCAACACTTACTACAAACTTTTTTTTTAAATTTTCGCTATCACAGAAGACTGATCACACAGAAAATGGAAAGTTAATCACAGTAGGCTGTTAGTCACTGTCAGATCCTATTATACTAAAATTTAAAAGTCACTGGAGCAGTAATTTCATCTGACACCTCGGATCTAATAACGTTAGCTAACAGGGACGCCCCCCTGCGATATTTTACTACATCGGCCGAATTACCTTTGTGATAATATCTCATACCAGATTCATGAGGAAACATGGGTAATACATTACGACGTGACCACTTTTTTACCCCACTCGCCTTGGTGACCATCCTCAGTATACACTATGTCTAAGAATCCTTCGTAGTACTGCAGTAGCACTACGAAGTGGGGGTCAAATGAAATTATAGCACAACTGTAACTAGTCAATACCAGCCGATGTTTGCTACGTATTGTGTTACGTGTAACAAGTTACCAACTAGCCTAATATTGTTATGCTACGAGATTGAAGTGTAACGCGGCTACGCCGTAGCCGTCCGTAGCATATTGCTACGAGGTATTTTCTACGGTCGAGTCTTGAAGACGTGTGTGGTTTAAGGGTTCCGTACCCAAAGGGTAAAAACGGAAGCCTATTACTGAGACTTGAATGTCGTCCGTCTGTTTGTCTGTCTGCCTGTCTGTTACGTCTTCACGTCCAAACTGCAGAACTGATTTTGCTGAAATTTTGTATGGACACACTTTGAATTCCGGGAAAGGACATCCTTTTTTCCTGAAAAAATGTAATGGTACGGTTCCCGCGCGATAACCTCTGGCACATCGGAGTTGCGGGCGTCATCTAGTATTGATATACATACTTCCATACTAATATTATAAATGCGAAAGTGTGTCTGTCTGTCCGTTACCTCTTCACGCCTAAATCGCTGAACCGATTTTGCTGAAATTTGGCATGGAGATACTTTGAGTCCCGGGAAAGGACATAGGATACCTTTTATCCCGGAAAAATGTACGGTTCCCGCGCGATAAACTCATTTTGGCGCAACGGGCGTCATCTAGTATTGATATACTTTTTAAAGAAGCAATCATATCTGTCGGCCCGTTGTTAAGTTGAGTGTGCGTTGTGTACGTCGTAACATCTTTGGCAGTAGTCTTGTGTGTTATGTGTCGGTAATTGGATCTGAAGGGAGGCGTCGGGAATGTATTGGAAGGAAACGCTTTCGATTTTGCTTAATGATATGCCGTGGATTGAATCAAGAATGAATATTTTATGCGCTAGATTTTGTGCGTGGCTCTGCTCGCCTAAATACTGTATCGTACAGGAATGATAACATATATTTTAGGATGAAAATAATACACTCTAAACGCAGAGGCTAAGTTTAAAACTCAAGTAACAAAATCCTTTCTTAATAGGAACTTTTTGCTTAACGAGAAAAAAACTTCAATGAACTCCATGCAAACTTTCACATTTTTAAGGATAAAATCTTTATCTTATCTGGCTGCTATATCGGTGAATCGCTTTATGCGATAAGACGTAGTAGCAATATGATTTTATTTGTTTTAACCATTGAAGTATATGTAGTTTAGCACGTAAAAGCTAAGTAGGTATTGTGGTTTGTGCAAAAACATTTTAACAGATTACGTTTCAATTTAAGAGTATTTTTATTCAGCAAATGCCTGAATCGTTGTCTGAAAATAATCCAATGGGAATGTAGTCCGAAATTTCTACTCCTATATGCATACTTAATAATGCCTATTTCCAGAAGCTCCGCTAAGCGCCTTAAGTAGGTATTATAGACCCTTTGTGAGACTATTTAAAATATATTTGGCCACGAATTAATAAGCCTGTTAAAAAATCTCAACAGCCCCACTCAGAGGCATCTGAAACTATAATTTGAGGAATGACTTGTCAGAAAAATGAAGTATTTATCAAACCCCTCGTTAATTTACAATCAAGTAATCATTAAATCGCTTTGAGTGCGGCCGTCCATAAAAGCCGTTCAACCTGTGCCCGTATTTAAAGCCGAATGTATTTTCAAAAGTGTCAATGTATCGCTCGTTTCGGCGTTTATTTGACTCGTATATTTCAAATCAAAGCTGCAGTTTAACACCGCACAAGCTTTTGTTATATCTTTGTGCTTTGGGAAGCTATCGCTCGGAAATGTTCCTGGAGGGAAATTGTCGGTTTTCGTTTACACTGGGTGTATTTTGTAAAATAAAATGAACAGTACGTTTGACTGCAGGGATGTTTTGTTTGTATGAAGCACTCGTGTTTTGTTCGCAGAGAATAGCTGCTGTTAATTTATCAAAATGGAGAAACGTTTGATTACAGGATATTCCCGCTGTTTTGAATGGGGATTTTTGTCGATTGTCCTAGGGCCTCGGTAAACCTGCGCTCGAATTAAAATCTTTTTGACCGCAATTAGGTCATTATTTAACAGACTTCTTAGGCTACATTTCTCGTTTCTATTCGCCAGTGGGCACCCTTAAAAATTCTTGATGAAGTTCCACGCAAAAATAGTTTCGAGAGCGAAACGCTACGCTTAAAATTTATCAGGTTTATAATATTTAAATTTTTAAATAATATTAATAAATTTTAGTAGGTATAAATAGGTAAAATATCTCCAAACGGACGGTGCATTAGGAATTTAGGATTCAAACGAGCAAAGCCAGTAAAAGTTTAAAAGCTTCGAGACTAGGCGAAGAAAAACAAGAGCCTCGACTGAGGCCGGGGTTATTGGCTCCGATGAAATATTGATGAAGTTACCGCCGTAATGTAAATATAGATCCCTTTACCCGCCAGCTCCTTATCTATGTTATCTTGGCCCTAGAAAGTGTTTCGGGTTTACCATATTTCCTATATCCACGTAAATTGAAAAAATATCCTGCATCTTTATTGCTTTGTTTTTGTGAAATAGGTTGGTTTTTAGGGTTCCGTAAAACGGCACCCTATTACTAAGACTTTGTCTTCTGTCCGTCTGTCCGTCCGTCCGTCCGTCTGTCCGTCTGTCTGTCTGTCTGTCTGTCTGTCTGTCTGTATGTCTTTCTGTCTCCAGGCTGTAACTCAAGAACGGCTATAGCTAGACTTCTGAAATTTTCACAGATTATGTATATCTGTTGCCGATATAGCAACAAATACTAAAAATAAAATAAATTTAATATTTAAGGGGAGCTCCCATACAAGAAACATGATTTTTTTGGCCTTTTTAGCTCGTAATCAATAATGGTAATAGCTAGGCACTTGAAATTTTCACAAAACCCTTAATTATATTTGTACTTTAATAATTAACTAGCTATTTGAGCGAGCTTTGCTCGGTATTCGATAAAACACGAATTAAATGACATTTTCTAAAAATGATTCCTAGCTAGATCGATTAATCGCCCCTGAAACCCCCTATATACTAAATTTCATGAAAATCGATGGAGCCGATCCCGAGATTCCAATTATATATTTAAATACAAGAATTGCTCGTTTAAAGATATAAGATAATAAAATTAAAATAAAGTAAATATTCAAGGCACCCTACAAAAAACACAATTTTTGTCTACTTTTGCTCTATACCGGTACGGAACACTTCGTGCGCGAGTCCGACTCGCACTTGGCCGGTTTATTATTATTTTTTATTTTTATATCTTGACCATTTTAATCTCTTAGCTTACCAAACAAGTTTTAGCTTCCAGACAATCAGATACCATGGGGATTTTATAAAGTAAGTAGTTATTTTTGACGTAAAATGAACATAATTGTTATTATATATATTTAGTTCTGTCGTATGCCTCCCTGTATGTATACTTCATGCCTATGACATTTATTCTCAAGGTATATATTACGCAGGTGACTTTTTCTACACCTCGTCTAATTCAATTTAAAGTCGGTATAAATAGTATTAAAGAGTATTCTGGTAAATGACTTAAACGTATATTTATATCGATACTAGCTGTGCCCCGCGGTGTAACCTGCGATTTAAGTGATATACATAATATAATAATAGAAGAATCGGATCACGCGATGGGACAAATCCACTAAAGGGAGATCTTTATAACTTTTTTCCCTAATATTCGTGAACGGCTGTCCAAATACTGGATAGATATTGATCACAGCGTATCTCAATTCCTGACCGGTCATGGAAATTTTTAAGCCAAACTTTACGGATTTAAATTGGTTGCATCACCTACGAGCGAGTGCTCGACCGAAGGCAGTATGTTTGAAGAAACCGCCCATCATGTTCTTTAAGAGTGTAGTCTTTGTCAAGAGGAACGAACTATAATGTTGAACAACCTAACGAAATTGTAAATCTGGAGTTGACAGCGCTAGGAACTTCCGTGCCTTCAAGCGTTTTTGTCACAATTATTATTGGCGACAGTCAAACACAATAAACTCCAATATTAACTTAGCTTCAGCTTAGGAGTCACAATTATTATTAGCCTTATTTCCGTGGTGCTCTCCCTTAAGTTCTTTGTGCTTTCGGTCACTGCAACTTGGTACTACTAATATATATTCTGTGCTGCAATTTTGTGCTGTCTCCCGCTTTGTATGGGTAGGGAAATTGGAATTCTTCCTACTCTTCCTATTTTCCTCTGATTAATTTCGTTGCGGGTCCCAAGACAGTTTTAGCATGTCCCTCGGGCTCCCTGAGATTATCGAAGGGTTTTCGTGGTTGGTTACCGCTGTTGATCCTGGCGACACAGGAGATACAGTGGTGAGAATGTGTGGTGGGCCAAAGCCCGTAAAAAAAAAGAAGAATAGGGTCAAAACGGGACGATACATGGTTCTATAATGGTTTATGGTAGTGATGATGATGAATGTAATTTGCATAGCTGTGGCATATGCTTTCCGTTCTTAAATCAACGTTAAAACTCCCAAATCATCTATCACGTGGGAGAGCCATGCTTCAGCACGAATGGGCCGGCTCGCCCGGAGAAACGTTCTCGTTCTCACAGAAAACCGGCGTGAAACAGCGCTTGCGCTGTGTTTCGCCGAGTGAGTGAGTTTACCGGAGGCCCAATCCCCTACCCTATTCCCTTCCCTACCCTCCCCTATTCCCTTCCCTTCCCATCCTTACCCTCCCCTATTACCCTGTTCCCTCTTAAAAGGCCGGCAACGCACTTGCAGCTCTTCTGATGCTGCGAGTGTCCATGGGCGACGGAAGTTGCTTTCCATCAGGTGATCCGTTTGCTCGTTTGCCCCCTTATTTTATAAAAAAAAACTATAAAGAGTCAGGAGTTCTCTCAGCACCTTCTGAACCATGGTTACATACCTATGTGCAAAATCTTACTTGTTGGCATATGCTTAGAATACTGCTCACGAAACCGAAGTCACCACATATTTCCATATAAATTTTGAGGAGTTCCCTTAATTTCTTGTGGATTCCTTTATCGGGTCACCACTTTTATGATTATGGTACACAACTGGGATGATATACATACATCCAAACTTTCGCCTTTATAATAGCTAAATCAAACTATGAAAACCTAATCTGGTAAGTAACTGGATATAAATGATTAGTCCCTGGGGCTACTCGTATTTCGGATCCTTGAAAGCGATGTTTGCAAAATATAAAACTCGGAAAACCAGCTATTTGTGTCATGAAAATGAATCAAATGATGGAATACACACGTCTATTATTTAGACAACACACATTTTTACTCTCATCTAAAGTTATAATATTATTAGTCACGTTTTATATTTTAAATCAGTGCCGTTGACGACAACTGAATTCAGCTTTAAATTATTTACTCAAACGTTTACGTTAAACTAGGCTTTTACGTAGTGTAGCGGTGATATTGTGGTAAATGCTTTTATGGGTACTCCGTTCTGTCTATAAACCAAATGAATCCAAAAATAGGTGCCTACTTTATGTTCATGTTTAGCGTAAATACCCTATTGTGTCTATGTTTCTTTATGTTCTCAATTTATTAAGGGTTCACAAAGAGAACAACACAGGCGTTCTTATTATTTTTCTTTTTGTAAATGTATGGCTCCTTGGTTAGTTGCCAATGTCAGAGTGAGTGAAAATTTTACTGTTGATTTTTCTTTTTGTAAATGTATGGCTCCTTGGTTAGTTGCCAATGTCAGAGTGAGTGAAAATTTTACTGTTGAAGAACATCTTATGACACAACAACTCGGGCGATTCTTTTGCTGTGCGTAATTCTGCACAATCCGTTTTACTGCTTTCATGCTGATCGTTAGGCTGAAGACGATTTTAATACAAACAATGATTCGTCACAAGTGATAAATCTCAGCCGGCAGTACGGAGCGTTCCATCAGGTCGTTTGTACCGTTAATTGATGTGATGGACGCAATAAGGCCCGCCTTAGCTTTCAGCTAATTAATCACAGCTCACACTTTAATTAATACTGTTGACGTATTAATAGGCATTAATCGAGCCTTCAGGTATTCTGGAGGCATAAGATTAAACCTACCTTCAGCTATATTGAAGTCATTGGCTTTACTTAATGGCTTCAGGAATCTTGAGGCGCTTTGCAGACGACGGGGCGGTGCGGGCCGGTCAATTTCACCGCGAACGATAGCAAAAAGGGAATTCTATATTACCAACGCACACGGCGGGAAAAAAGACCGCGCTGCAGGTAACCGGCGCGCACTGGCGGCGCGGCATGTCCGCGGCTGACCGGCCCTCCCCGCCCCGTCGTCTGCAAAGCGCCTTAAGGTATTCTGAAGTCATAATTGAATCTTCTGGTTCATCAATGCTTTAAATATTTTCGCACCTGGAAATTGTTACGTTAGCTTAAAAGTCTCCGCAACAAATTTTCAGATCTAAATCACTGCCCCAGCTGCTCAGGATTAGAGAGAGTGTTTGATTTAGGGCGACAACTTGAACTCTGACCGCTAACCTACATAACTAACTCACCCTCTATCAACATAACTTTTTATTTCTATACCTGCAGGCAGCAGCCCCTCAAAAGGGACTATAGACTTCAAGTAAGAAACTGATAAGCGAGTTTCTTCTGATGTTATCTTTCAGACAGAGATAAACAGATTCTTTTGTTCCTTTGCACATCTGATTTCACCATGGTGAAAAGACTGCAGTCTTTTTCTATTGTTTTTGAATACTTACTTACTTACAAGCTTGTACATTAAAAAAATTAACCCAGAAGTAATATTAAACGTACCTTACGTTTCCATTTAAGTGGTTTTTAGGTTAAAATTAGTCAAATAAATAAGTACTGACTTATTTATATAAAAACTAGAGGACGCCCGCAACTCCGTTGCGCCAAAATTTGTTTATCGCGCCGGAATCTTACATGTTTCCGGGATAAAAACTATCCAATGTCCTTTCCCGGGACTCAAGGTATTTTCATGTCGAATTTCAGCAAAATCGGTTCACCGGTTTAAGCGTGAAGAGGTAACATATAGAAAGACACACGTTCGCATTTATAATATTTATAGTATGGATGTTTTGTATATGGCTACGGAACGAACGTTACGAAACGTAGTAAGGTTATATTAACATTATTATTATTGACAATCCACGACTAGGCTGTGACCTTTGGAGTGTTCAGCCGTTTAATAAGCCACTCGGTGTGTGGGCGTGAGAAGCGGCCGACTGCCAAGTGGCCGAGGGTGGCGGCTACGACACGCTATATTGCGTCTTTTCACCCAGACCAAGAACAAAGAGCTATAACCAAACAGAGAGGTCAAGCAAACACACCCCAGTTTCAACAAGACGTGTTTTTTAAAGCGTTTTTATTTTCAAAGCGTTTGAAGAAAAAAAGCGGGATTCCCTAATGGTCAAGTATGTGAGACTGCTTACTGTCTCGTGGCCCAGTGAGGTGTTATAGGATTAAATTAGGAATCAGCTTTTTGTGCCCATTTTATGCATGACATATCATAATACACATTTTCGTATGATGTGTAACAATAAAATATATCTAAATATATACATATATAAATAGGTGAAGTTGACTGACTGACATAGTGATCTATCAACGCACATTCTAACCACATTCTTCCACATACCACGGCCGATATCCCCAATTTGCCGGGGATGTGTAAAGCATTTCCCCATGTTAAAAAAAAGGTAGATGATGACTTAGGCATCCGCTAAGAATGGATTTTGATCAGTTTTACCCCCAAGGGGATAAAATAGGGGATAAAAGTTTGTGTGAAACTTTGTCAATTTGAAACCAATCGGGCTGAGACTTTAATATCTAATTCATAATAATACTTCTTAATGCGAGCGAAGTCGCGAGCAAAAGCTAGTTTTTAAAATAAAGCTATAAACAAATAAACCCATACTTATTATTCTTTTTATATTCAACCTAAGTACATCGCAGGCACAGGTCCTAGGACACGACATCTTGAGTGAGCCATTAAAAAGGTTTAAAGTTACCCTCTAGATACCCTTTTGTGTCGAGAGCTCGAGTTATGTGCTCACGTAGGAGTTTTTAGACGTTTTATAGCGGGTGTGATCGGCGGACCACCTGATGGTATGATGTATTGGCTCCGGTACAATGGGTACTTAATGTCGCCCTTGGGTTGTTATTCCCAGCGGAAAATGTTGCCTTGAACGAGAATATTTTTCAAGAAGTTCATGTAAGCGGTTTTAAACGCTATATTTATTTTCAACTTCCGCCAAAGTTATAACGTAACTGATGTTTTAGTTTTTGGTCGTTGTAATATTTAGCAAAATTTTAGGTTAAATAAATAAATAAGTATATTTAAAAAAAACTTTGTTATCATTAGACTCGGTACTAAAGTCATATAATTATTATGATTATAATTAACAAAACATTTCTTTGTTTCAGGTAAGTAGCTGGAGTTATGCGTGTATAACAGCAAAACGATTTTACACATCGAACTTTATATTTTGGTATCTATAAAAAAAAAGTACTTAATGGCAATCAGCCCTAAAGAGGGGCGGTTTCAATTTTATTTCAAACTAACGCCATCTATTAGAAACCCCTTGAACTCATATGACTGTTATCATCTCAGCGAGAACTTTGTACGGGTAGAAGCTACCTGTGCTTTGTTTTAGTTCTGACGTACACGCATAGATGGCGCTGCCTGTGTTCTATATTTTAAAAATAAAAATACTTTGTACTCCGAGAATCGAAAATATTCGGAGTGGAATACCTACCTGGTAAGTATTTTTATTATTTATTCTTGACTTTTAAATTATTTGTAAACACACGTCATACCTACTCTCCCATTTATATACTACGACGATCATAGTTGATTTTTCAAGTATGTAGTTCGGCTTTGGAAGTTTGGACTATTGATTGAGTCGTTTCCAATTCAGTTGCTTTATTGTACTGTACTTGTACTTCATCCGTACCGGCATGACCCAAAGCAGGACAAACGGCCTCAAGCTGACTCGAGTCTTTAATTGCATCTCCATATAAATAGCTCGGATTAGAACCGTATTCGTTTTCCGAGCTCACCTAACTCCGAGACAGTTTAACTATTTTAATTATAGTTCAATGAGGCGTATAATTAAGTTTGTGCAGGTACAGTTGTGTAAATAATGTATTAACGAGATAAAAATATCGCGTTGTTGCTGTTTTCTGTTTGTTGTGTACGATTTTGATGGATACTAATTCAATTTACCCCAATTTATACGATTTGATGCAACATTCATGCAGCTTTGTTCCTTGATTTCCTGTGTTCCTTTAATCCTTTACTTACCCAACTACAAAATGGTTTTATAATTAAACAAAAAATCTAATAAATATTAATACAGTTGGCTAAGTTACAAGGTTCATAATCAAAAAATTGGTATAACATTTAACTTTTGTGTTACTAAATATTTATAAGTAAGTTCCAAAATTATGTGAGTTTCAAAAATTTGGAGGCGCCGGGTATCGATCCCGGTACCTCTCGCATGCTAAGCGAGCGCTCTACCATCTGAGCTACGCCCCCTGTTGAAAGTCGGTCGAATTAACTGGTTGCTGTCTCTGACAGTGCCGCAAGTGGAGTAAGTTTCGTCATACGGTCGCAAGACTGGTCGTTATAACTTTTGCGACATACGACACACTGTCGCTGTTGTCGTTGTGACGAACAATAATAGATAATATAATGTAATAAGTTAATAACTAATAATCTATGTATATAAAAATGGATTTTCAAATGTGTTAGTCGCGCTAAAACTCGAAAACGGCTGGACGGATTGATTGAGCTGATTTTAGTCTTAAAATATTCGTAGAAGTCCAGGGAAGGTTTAAAACCTTCGTGACACGAAGTTCACCGGGACAGCTAGTAATCTATATTTATTAGTTATTAAGTTATACCTATACAAATAAAAATGTTTTTCGTCATAAAAACTAGCTTTTGTGTTAATTCAGAGCATCGCGTCGGCCATGCCTAAGATCAAAATCCGTTCCGTTTTTTCGCCTAAATCACAAACATATACATACTAGATGTCCCGCGCGACTTCGCCCGCGTAAATTAGGAATTTTACAGAAACCGTACATTTTCCCATAAAAAATATAACCCCCGTTTTTCCCACATTTTCCTGTTCCTTTCTTCGGTCGTATTAGTCTTAGCGTGATAATATAATATAGCTTATAGTCTTACTCGATAAATGATCTATCTAACACTGAGATAAGTTTTTAAATCGGACCTGTAGTTCCTGAGATTGACGCGTTCAAGCAAATATACTCTTTAGGTTTATAATATTAGGTAGGTATAGAATTTTTTTATTATCACTTGACAAACTCGAGTCTCGATCTAAAAGACTATGAAATGGTATAATATGGTAGTGATGATGATGATGAATGTAATTTGCATAGTAGCATATGCTTTCCGTTCTTAAAACAACGCCGAAACTCCCAAACTTATACCTATAAAGAATCAGGAGTTCTCTCAGCACCTTCCGAACCACGGTATACCAGGTATATCTCGGTGCAAAATCTTACTTGTTTGTTGCATATGCTTAGAATACTTCTCACGAAACCGAAGTCACCACATGTTCCCTATAAGTTTTGAGGAGTTCCCTCGATTACTTATGGATCCTTCATCAGATCACCACTTTTGTGAATATAATACCAAATTGGGATGATACCCTATATACCAAAAGAAAAATTTTGAAAATCAGTTAACAAACGGCGTAGTATTCGTTGAATATAAGAAAACGAACATAACACCTCCCCCATTTTGAAAGTCGGTTAAAATTGTAGCCTATGTGTTATTCTGTTGTATAAGCTATATTATTGTAAAGTTTCATTGAAATCCGTTCAGTAGTTTTTGCGTGAAAGAGTAACAAACATTCATACATCCACACATCAACACATCCACACATCCATACATCCATACATCCAAACAAACTTTCGCCTTTATAATATTAGTAGGATTCGCAAACTAGTGTGAAAAAGTTATGTTTGAACTGAAACGTAATTTTTACAATATTCTGCTTAGCCTGCTTATTCAAAGAATTTAGCAAATGTTTTGTATTTTAACCAGTAGTTTAATAAGTTTAATGTAATTCAACATTAATTTCTTCGTATCTGACTTACGTTTTATTTATCAACATTTTAATACCATCATGTTGAATTCGCGGCCGCCATTACCAAAAATTCGTAAACATATTGTGGACAGCGCGCGGATCAATCAGGAATACTATTATTGAAATTTGCGTTCGAATTTTAATAAAAGTGTTTCCTCCTTTTATAATTTAATGTTTCACGCTGCCCGACTGAAAACATTGCCTGCCATTTATTTAAACGGCTTTTGGTATTTAAATTTTGAGCGAAGATTTATGTAACGCGTTTGCGTTTTATTTAAGCTGAAGAATGGTAGCGAATGCGATGAATTGCGTGCCAATATATTATTTTAATTTTGTGGCATTTTTTTTTCTTTTAAACTACCACTGTAAAGACGTTACTATTGTGATAAAACCTTCATCTACTAGAAGGCGCTTGCTCATTATGCATTTAGGATTACTAACTTTCCGATAAAACCCTTATTAGTAGGAATGATGTCTTACCTTCTTTCACCGATTTCCAAAAAGGAGGAGGTTATAATTATGTTCGGCTGTGGATATTTTTTATTTATTTTTTTATTTTATACCCACTATCTATACGAAATGCAATCTTTTTAGGCGGCAAGACTGACCTGCTTCAGGAACCGGCTACCCTATTGTTGTCGGTCTGAATCGAATCCGAGCATTCCCGAGGTACAGAGTAAACGATTTTCCCAAAGATCCTTCGTTTTTATTAGGGTTCCGTACCCAAAGGGTAAAAACGGGACCCTATTACTAAGACGTCTTTTTTTTATGAAATAAGGGGGCAAACGAGCAAACGGGTCACCTGATGGAAAGCAACTTCCGTCGCCCATGGATACTCGCAGCATCAGAAGAGCTGCAGGTGCGTTGCCGGCCTTTTACGAGGGAATAGGGTAATAGGGGAGGGTAGGGATGGGAAGGGAAGGGCATTGGGCTTCCGGTAGACTCACTCACTCGGCGAAACACAGCGCAATCGCTGTTTCACGCCGGTTTTCTGTGAGAACGTGGTATTTATCCGGTCGAGCCGGCCCATTCGTGCCGAAGCATGGCTCTCCCACGTATAGGATGTCGTTGTCTGTCTGTCCGTCTGTCTGTCAGCAGGCTGTATCTCAAAAACCGCTATAGCTAGCTGCAAATTTTACAGATTGTGTATTTCTGATGCCGCTATAACAACAAAATAAAATTAATAATGTAGGGGCTTCCATACAAGAAACGTGATTTTTTTGGCTTTTTTGTTATATATATATATATATATATATATATATATATATATATATATATATATATATATGTACTTTAATAATATTAAAATAAAATAAAAAATGAGGGGGCTCCCATACAAAAACACAATTTGTGGCTTACTTTTGCTCTATAACGGTACGGAACCCTTCGTGCGCGAGTCCGATTCGCACTTGGCCGATTTTAATACATAGATACTATCTCACCAAGTTTTTCAAAAGTTTCATTTACATTTCTCCCGGGCTTTCAATGTATTTGTATATTTGAACTTCAATTTTTACTTACATTTCCAGAGTGCCGGAGCTAGGGTTGCCAGGTCGCTAAATCAAGAAGCCGGACAAAGCAGTCAGCTTGACCGGACATTAGTGCAAAAAAGAGTTGCTATCGAGTACTTACAATCTAAACTCGTGTACACCGTATGAATTTTCTGTTTTATTAAAACACTTTAACATCTAAAAGCTATACAATTTTACATCTCATTAGGTGTAAAACCGTCTACAATTTGTGTTTTGAGGCTCTACAAAGGCCGGAATCCCTTTGATTTTGGCCGGACAGGGCGGACACGCAAGCAAAATGCCTGACTGTGTTCGGCTTTATCCGGACGCCTGGCAACCCTAGCCGAAGCCGAGCAAGGAATTTTCACTCTTAATATGAACAGTACATAGGAGCGAAAATTTGTTGTATTCGAATTGAACTCGTATATAAATTACTATCTAACTACATATATGCTCGCCCATTTAAATAATATTGTTTGTAGTTGCTTTCAGTTCACTACACTTTGCGAATTCTAATGAACAAATGAAATGAAATAGAAGATATTGTTAATATCCAATTTCGTTAGATAATAAACCATTTGAGCTCATAGTAATCTTATTATTGCTTCAGTTAGTTTTCTTTGGAAAATCGTTTAGGTACCTACAAAAACTGTACAGATGCATACGAAAACTATATAGGTATCTAGAAAGACTGTTATTAGACTGTCATCAGTTGCTACTTCGCAGTCAAGCTCGATAGAGCATCGAGAAACTGGAAACACAAGGCAAGGCACCAAAATTCTTTACGGCCGCGGCCAAGTCCCGGTGTTTATTATTACCACTTCCTATTTCGTAGACTTTATAACCATAATATTATCCAGTATTTACCTTCTTTTCTAGAAAAAATGTAGAATATTTACTAGCTTTTATTTTTCTCATAAAATTTTTTCAAGTTGTAAAGCTTATTAACTCTCCAAGTACGGTTAGACCCTTGACTTTTGTATACGCCCGTGTATTTTATTTATTTAGATTACCTCGTAAGAGCTATACTACGGTATTAAAACCTTGGTAAGCTCCGTCGAGGGTTATTATTTTATATTGAATTTATTAGGTATCTATGTAATTAAAAGAATTTTTGATTTAAATATTGTAAGAGTTATTATTAGGTATCAATAATTCTGTATTGTTATTTCTGTCCCTTTATTTAAATTACTTACAGAAAAAAAAATACATTTGATATTAGTTCTGTTCATAACAATATGTCGGCAAAAATAATTGATTGAATAAGCTTTTTGCAACTCAATTTAAAAAAAAGAGTCTCAGTTGTAATATTTGTGAATTTGTACTTTCCGAGACCGGGGATAGTAATTGGTTTTAAAAATTTCATCCAAAGTACCTACTATTACACGACAAAGATAATATTTTGGCTCCTGCTCCTAAGAGTTGCCAAATTACTATCTTTGATTGGTAGGGGCGCAGAGGTCAATAAATAAGTGCGGGCAATGGGCCGGAAATAGCGGTAAATGAAGGACTCTCGCGGCCACTCCAGCCTCGCCCCACTAGTCGGGTTTCGCCCCGATTTGTTTCGATACCCCGATTCTGCTTCAATCCAATATGCAGCTTCGATTGTATTTGGTTTCGATGTAGTCTCGGTAATACAACTACGAAATGATAGTCTCATATAGGCGAGGAGCCTTTGCTGTTGGGTTATGATGGATTTATGGTATGTTTGCCAACATAATATGACTTATAACCATGACTCATGAGTACCTCAATGGTTGCGAAGCTGTTTATAGTGCACTATTAACGTCAATCACACAATATGCGTAATTGCTCTTATTAGGCCAACGTCAAGAGGCTCCACAAATGTTTTATGTTGCGCTTTTTGATCGGTCAAAACTCCAAAATCAGTTTTACGTATAGGAAAATGCTTATATTTTGACTTCAGCTTATAGGATCCGGAATAGATGGAAGCTGTATTAATATTAGCTTGAAAAGGCAGAATCAAGGTTCAGGGGTTTCGCCATGATTTGTTTCAGGTTTCGCCCTTCGCCCGGCTCGCCTGATAACAATGCCGGAGTTTGACCCATTGTTTGATAAATATAGGCAAATTCGTTTCCTTTGTCCCGCTTTGTTGGTATCTATTTAACCATTTCATGGATATTTATTGATTTTGATGAGTGTTCGTGGCTAAGATACCTAGTCCATTGTTTCTTACTCGAAGCCAAGTCCTAGATGTGTGGTAAGGGGGCGTCCACAAATTACGTGAGATTTTAGTCAACCCCCCTTCCCCACCCCCAATCTCACGTGAGTTTTTTTGAAATGTGGGTTTCTAACGTAAACGCGTTGGATCACAGTATAGCAATATTAGTCCCTATCATATTGCTATACTGTGCGTTGGATTGTTTGACTGTCAGTAGATGTATACAGTAGGTACTTGTAACGTCAAAGTATGAATGAAAATATTTTCTTTCGAACGAATTAGAGAATGATCTTAATCGCGTCACGTATTTAAGCCAAATTAAAGCGTAAAAAATAAAGCGTATTAAACGACACACGTCTGGGACCAACCCAGATGTATTTATCAGTTCATTCCTCTGGAATGCCGTATAGGTACTTGCGAACAAAACCTAGGCTAGGGACACTAAAGTTTGTGAGGAGTGTTTTCTGCGCTCGGATTATATTATCATAGTATTAATATTTACATATATTTCACTTTTAATGAATATAAGAGTGTTTTGTGGTAAATGGGAAATGTATTTACTACCTACTCAATATCCGTATTTTTGGCTATCGATAATCCTCTTATGCTGTAATCCCCAGCGGGTTTAATGAGTATGAACGATATCGATATTATATTATAAATTACTAATATAATAGTGGATTAAATACTAGTCATGGTAACTCACACAAAACAAGTTGTGCTTAAATTTTCAGTCGTAAGATAGTCAAGATACTTTTGTGCCGTCACGAGCCATTGCTTTAAATTACTAGGAAAATATATAAATAACTAGCTGTCCCGGTGAACTTTGTGTCACTTTAAAATCTTCCCTGGACTTCTACGAATATTATAAGACTAAAATCAGCCCAATCCGTTCAGCCGTTATCGAGTTTTAGCGCGACTAACACATTTGAAAATCCATTTTTATATAAAAGAAGACTAGCTGACCCGGCAAACGTTGTTTTGCCATACTTATTAATTATTTGTAGTTGTAATGTAGATCTTTAGAGTTCCTTATTATTTTATTCAAGTGACTAAATAAGTATGATACAATGGCAACGTCCATCGCTATCCCGTCGCACAAACAATGGTCGCCGTCGGTCTCGACTCTCGAGTTGTAATAATTTACTATTACCTATATTTTATTCAACAAATGAACTTATCAGTATAAAAAGTACCCAGTAGTCGATTCTCAGACCTACTGAATAATGCATAATTATAAAATTTAGTAAAAATCAGTAATGCCGTTTCGGAGGAGTAGGTACGGTAACTAACATTGTGACACGAGAATTGTATACCTACTTATTATAATATAAGATTTAGAAAGGCGAGGTATTATATCATACATAGTTTTATGACGGTTGGATAAATTTTAACTGAGAAATATATTCATTTGTATTCATTTGTACTGTCTTTTACTATTTTTCATAAACTTAATAAAAAGTTTAAAGCAATAAAAACATATCCCACAAGTGACGCATCAAGTTGAAGTTGATCTCGTGTGCTCAAGATTAGTTGAGAAATGTTTTAATTGACTTCAGTGTGTCCCGACTCCTTTGACAGTTATTATAGGCTTTAAACTTAACTTGTTCTAAACAATAATAGCATTTTGGTGAAGATTGCTATAATATTCCATTTGAAAACGAAATTTCAAGTTTCGGAGCCGATGGAAATGGGTTCATTTATTTTTGAAGGGCAATGAAACGGACGACGTAAATTAGCGATAATACCTGTCTGTCAAGTTGTATTAATAGTAGTGTCCGATCGAAACTAATTTTTCAGCCGAAACCGAAACCGAACTTACTGTTTTTAGGGTTCCGTACCCAAAGGGTAAAAACTATTACTGTGACTTCGATGTCTGTCCGTCTGTCCGTCCGTCTGTCTGTCTCCAGGCTATAACTCAAGAACGGTAATAGCTAGAGAGTTGAAATTTTCACAGATAGTGTATATCTGTTGCCGCTATAACAACAAATACTCAAAACTAAATAAAATTAATATTTAAGGGGGGCTCCCATACAACAAACGTGATTTTTTTTGGCCTTTTTTGCTCGAAATCAATAATGGCAACAGATAAGTACTTGATATTTTCACAAAGGCCCCTTATTATAATTATGTCTACTTCAATAATTATTAATAATATTAAAATAAAATAAAAAAATTTAATTTAATTTCCCATACAAAATCACAATTTTTGGTCTATTTTTTCTCTATAACGGTACGGAACCCTATGTGCGCGAGTCCGACTCGCACTTGGCCGATTATTTACATTTATTTACACATTAAGAAAAAGTGACAAATTGGGGAGTTTTACTTTATTTCTTAAAATAAATCCCATCAAAAACATGAAATGTAAAAGGAGCCAAGCAAAATATTACATAGCTATTCAATACTTCTGTCGTAAAATGTTTTCAGATCACATTCAAGCCAAGCCTTCAACTTATTTTGTAATTTAAATCAACATTCAGTAAATGTATCAATAAAATTGTTTCTTTTCGATAATAATTATGCCGCAATCATTTGGCATCTACAGTCTAAATATTTCCAAGAACATCTCAATAAACCTTTCAACAGTACTATGTACATTGTACAACTGTTAATTGTATTCGATATGTACATTCAGTTAAACGTATACATCAGTTGATTAGATATGTAAATTGGCTGAACGCTCCAAAGTCCTGTCTTGTCCCTTGTTAGCATACATTGGAGTTTAATGTCTGCGACATCGTCTACGTCGCGTCGGCTCTCTTTTGTTTAAAATCTGCAAAAGTAAAATATACAATTAAAACATTAACGAACGTTCTTTCTTTTGTTTCATCACCTCGTATTGTTCGTTAAATTCGGTTTCGGGCCCCACACGTCTGTGTAAACTTAATCGTGGATCGCTTCCGGCGTGTTGGCGCGAGATTTACTTCGCATCTTAATATTCATAATGTAATGGCTCGCCTTGATGAGTTATAAAGTCACCCGCGACTTGCGTCACGAAGTCGGTACAAAATTTTAATGAGTTCCGTAAACAGGGAGTTGTTTGATGTTTATTAATTTATTACCGGCGCTAGGAGCTCAGATTGAAACCGCCGCGAGTGCTGGACTCGGAGTGCATAATTACCACTACGCACTAAGCACGCGTTTTATATTGCTAATAACGAGTAGTTAACACTGAAATAGATTAGGGATGTGTATAAGAATATTGCTTTATACTGAAAAAAAAAATGAAATAGTCGGACTCTTGAAGGAAGGATTCCGAACTTTGATTAGTTACTTTTTGAATATTTCAAGTGCCTATCTGTTGCGTTATTCATATCGAGCAAAAATTACAAAAAAACAAGTGCGAGTCGGACTCGCGCACGAAGGGTTCCTACCGTTATAGAGCAAAAATAGACCAAAAGTTGTGTTTTTTGAATGGGAGCCCCCCAAATTTTTTTATTTTATTTTAATATTAAATTAATTTATAAAGTAGACATATAATTAAGACCTTTGTGAAAATATTAAGTTCCTACCTGTTGCCATTATTGATATCGAGCAAAAAAGGCCAAAAAAATCATGTTTGTTGTATGGTATAATTAATAAAGTAGACATATATTTAAGACCTTTGTGAAAATATTAAGTTCCTACCTGTTGCCATTATTGATTTCGAGCAAAAAAGGCCAAGATGTCTAGCTATAGCGGTTCAGGACAGACAGACGGACAGACAACGAAATATTGGTAATAGGGTCCCGTTTTAAGTTTTTACCCTTTGGGTACGGAACTCTCAAAATACGTTTCTTGTATAAGAGCCCCCTTGAATATCTATTTTATTTGTTTTTAGTTAAGGAGGTAACAGAATTACATAGGCGAAAATCTGAACTGCTGGTATCTTTAAATGTTAAGTTTAGAACCTCCTAAAACCAGCAACCACCACTAATATTAGTACGATCGCTGAATAAGCTGGCGAATAGTGGTGAGATGATTTACTGTTGACAACGAATTGCATCCCCCGCTGAAAGTGCCAGCATCAATAATATAGGTAAGCCGATTTATGCGGAGCTGGTGGTATACGAAAGATATATTGGTATTTTAGCACGAGTACTAACTAAATCTATATTTTATGAGTAATCAAAGCTTGGTAGGCTTAAGTTTGTCGTTTAATGTGTGTTAAACACGTTTCTTCCATGTTTTTACTTTTAACGTTAAGACCTATTTCGAGTTCCTAGCTAGGTATAGTCCCATCAAATGACATAAGAATATTGCTATCGTAACAGCGATATTTTCATGTATGAATAAAAGAGACAATTGGTAGGTCAATGACTAAATATCTACGTGTAAGACCAGGTTCACTCGGCACAATCCTGCACGTTTCCTGCACGTTTTTTGCAGTATACGTCTTAACGACTAAATAATGGCGCATACCATGTATATAGAACCAATCACACGTCGATTGAACTGCAACAAATCGCGCAGTACAATCGACGTGCAAATGGTTTTATATATTATGTCGTAGGATTATTTGATAAATCTAATTTTCGCGAAAATTCTAGGGATTTCGCCAAAACACGGATAATTAGATAATGCTGTTTATATTTTTCAATTTTTCTAATAAAAGTTAGGCGTCTAGAATATCATAGCGTCTTAGGAAAACGCGAGTTGCCTTAGTAACATTGCACATACTTAACGCTGATTGGCTTGATTTTTGCTTACTGGCCAACTCTTATTCTGATTGGTTACTATCTTTTCCTATGTATGTACCAGAAAGGTATTACAGCATAGAATTATAAAGGGTAAGAAATGACAATGCCTCTACGTAGACTTTACTTTTTATTTAACCTTTTTCTCATCTTAACCTTAACCTCAGAATAAATTTCTGGTTCTGTTGAACTTGCAGCACTAATTTCATTTACATCAGACATTTCGTATTTACAGACACACTTTTAGATTAAACTTTTTGCACTTTTTTTCAAGTCGCAACTGCAATTTTAAACACATTAAATATCAAAAACTGCTAGCTCGCTTACAAAAACAACCACAAACAAAACAACGCGTGATAATGACATTTAAAACGTCAAGTCTTCAACCAACCAGAGAAGATGTTGTTGTGGGGCGCTTAAACCGACCAATCAGTGAATTTTTTTCGGCATTAACTAACGATTCGTTTTGCAATCTTGCTAAGGCGACTCGCGTTTTCGCGAAAACACTACCTTTTGTCAGTAAGGTTGAAAAATGTAATCACCTGCATTGTCTAATTATCAAATCATCCTACGACATAAATATACATTGTATGCGCCACTATTTATTCACTAAGACGGTATACTGCAAAAAACGTGCAGGATTGTGCCGGTGAACCAACCCTTAGGCGACCGGGTTTTACTAGATTTGAGCATATTTTAAATCAATTGGCTTCGTATAATGTTTTTATACGACAAAGTGATCCGCTTGTCTGCGACGAAAGTCCTCAAACAACACAGCTTCATATTCACAAACAAACAGAGGAAACGCCAATCCTTTCACTGTGGAGTAGCTACTTACAATTCCACGAACTGTCCATTTGATAGGCCTTCCTAATCAGAATAATGTTGTACAGCCTCCAGGGGCCCATTCTATAACCCTGCAGTCTCAATTCACTGAAGTGGTTAAGGTGGAACTTACCCTATCTTCGAATTATCACTCAACTAAATAATTAATTTCTATCTTCTTTGGTTACTAGGTGCAGGTGGGTTAAAACGCGGCTTAATCTTGGACTTTAAACGAAACAAACTTGTATATTTAAAATATGTTATTGGTTCTTCGGTCGCAAGTATTTCCATGAAATTTTAATTGTATGTGGTTGTGGGCAAGAAAATGATCTATTGTCACTAAGGAACCGTGATTTTTTTTAATTTTAACTCTCTCAAAACTGTTCTAAGCAAGTCTCTCAGATTCTTCTTGAACAGCAAAAGTATCTTTCTCGCAATATGGAAACATCGAGTACAACATTTTATTAGGCCCGGTATTTGGTAAGCCCTCGTTACAAAAGTTTGAAGTACACTCGTATTGGAATTAGGTAATCGATCGAAAATATAAATTCCTGGTCCTTAGGATTAATCCCCTTTAACGGCTCACGCCGTGTTGGCTGAATGTTAAATATAGAGCATTGGAACAGTGGCTCGTGTTTCATTAGCTTTTCCTATAATAAAATAATTAAGAGATGCTGCTGCGGGGATGAATCCGGGGTCGAGGGGCGGGCGGCGCCCGGTCCGCCTTCAGTGATCGGCCGCCCGCCCTGGCGCCTGCACGCGTGTCGCCGCCCTACCCAGTGTGCCAAAACACCGTGTGTACCAGGGTGGCATAACCGGTGTGGACGTAGTGATAGTGAGTGGACCTACCGCCGGCCGTTTGAAGTGCGAGGTAGAGAATACGGCTATTCGTCAGCTGATGACAGGCCACCCACCTAATGACGCCTACACGGCTTTTTCACTCGATCAGTCATATCTACTGTCCATTCGTGACATCCATTTCCGATGTGCCCGTTGGTGACTTTTCATCTACATTAGCATTGTATAATGGATAACGTATCTGCATCGATCTTACGTCTGATATCGTGTATTTATTTCATAATTTATCTGCTTGAAAATGTATAAGTTATCAATAAAATTAAGGTTTCATTTTGCCAATAACACTGTCGTAACTAACCTCTAAGTATCTAGCCTCTACATTTGAAATTGGTATTCTCGTCGTACATGTGCTTATGGTTGTCCACGTTTTCTGTTTATTCCGTTTCTCGGAAATTCACTTCACTGGAAATTCATCAGTGGCCGGAGTGTTGCTTCGTAACGTAAAACATTATTTAGCATGAAAAAAAATGGAATTTTTATTTAGATGAACGAACGTACATAGGCTCTGTTCCCCGAGCAAACAAAAACAAATTAAAATGATTACGTACTAAATGTTGCCCATAACTTTGCGCTGGTTTATTGCGCGACTGCATTTTTCGCGATAAAAATTATATTATATCTCTTCCTTAGACTTAAAATATTTCCATACCGACCTTTATCAAAATCGTGCTAGCGGCTTAATTATTGTAAAGAGCCAACAAAGAGACAGATAGACACACTATCACTAATATTATATTGGAATTTACATAAATATAATGTTCGTAAGGATGGTATTGTAATAACTGCAAAGAAACGAATTTACCGCTTAATATTGTAACCAAACTTTAAAACATTAATAAATTAGGTTGTTGTCGAAATGCGAGATAAAGAAAGTTACTGATATGGTCAAAAATCACGTGCTTACAGTTTAGAGTTAAATTACCTCTGACAGGACCTTTATGTTCGACTGGCGAGAGATCAGGCGCAGGACCGACTTTTTACATACCCATCGGACGCATGGATCATCTTACTTGTTAGACAATCAGGTGATCAGCCTGCATTTTCCTAACCAAACTTGGAAGTAACATGTTTCCAACGCGGGAATCGAACCCACGACCTCCGAGTCAAGAGCCACGCTCTTAACCACTGGTCTACAGAGGCGTTATTTATAATATTAGTATTGCTATATGCTAAGTACTCACATACGGTTTTGCTTGATAGTTTTACTCCGAATCGAAGGAAATGACATATTTGACATATTTAATTGCATCGAGCCGGCTCGAAGCGAGCCTTCGAGCTGTCAGTTTTGCGGTCCACACGGTGGTTATTGCTCGATTTGGAGTAAAACTATCTAGCAAAACCGTATGTGAGTACTTAGCATAAGATTATGAACATTGTCATAAGAATCACCCTTATATTCCTGAGTGGAATAACTGTACGGAGCTTAAACTATATAATTTGTCAAATTGTCACGGTGTATCGATTAATCGTGGTTGAAACCTGTTAGCAACATTTTGCATAGCCTTTTCTATAGCGGCACTAGAATTCTCAAGTTGTGATAGCCCTAGAACTTTGCCTTGCATCTAAACAAAAGGTTGACAAAGGCGAACTTGGTCTTAGTTTGACAGGCGACATAGTAACTTTTGTGTACCTGTACCTGGAGGTCAGGTCTTTTATTTTTAGACAGTTATTCTCATGCTATAGATTCTATGGCATATTAATGACTGTCTTAAATTATATGGCAGAAGAAAAACTGTCTGTTCCGTGGCATATAACGATGAATATGAGTTTAAAGTCTAAATATCGTCTATCTCTATCTATCTCAAGGATTGGACATACACAGAAATGCACAAATTCAGTCAGGTCGGCTTGCAATCACATCAGCCTTCCCGTTTATTCGGATAGATTTTAGTTTCCGCGCAAACGACACAAGCGATTGTATGTAACGATTTATTTTAGGAGCGGCGCGGTCGCGTCTCTTTTTACATACAATTGCTGGCGACCTCGCGGTGTGGCTTCCAAAACGCTCGTTCTCGCGGACGCCAAAAAATGGAATGTAAGGGCTCAAATAATAATGAATGCGTGTATTCTATTAATAATAAAGTCGATAAGTTCTAAAGTAATAAATCAATGGACATTGAGATAAATCTGCTCTATCAATTTAGTTTAATCCTTCCAAAGCCTCAATCCCAGACTTTTCGATATCGATTTATATATTTGTACGCACCTATTTACTGCTAGATAGGTATCACTAACCTTAAAAGGTTAGTGAGTTATGTCTTGGCATGATGACAGGTCCTTGGCAAGCTTCACCTTCCTAAACCATGTCTTTGAGTCGATAAACTTAGTTAGTCTCTGTTGGTGCATTGCTCCAAAACTTTCAGCTTAAAGACAAAAGTTCAGCTTAAAGGCATTTGCCACTTTATGGTTATAGGTTTCATATCGCTCTATGCCTAACCAATAATAACCTAAACAGCACTAATAAAGACAAATCTGATTCATTGATCTAAAATTCTGTTTTTATACAGAAGACTAGGATCTATTTACCAGCTTTTTTTATTGGTTAACATATTAACGTAAGCCAATCAAAACGCTACTGAATAAACTCGATCAAAAACCTGAGAAAGCGTGCAGAAGTCATTCAGAATAGGTATCAAAACTCACAGCCGTGTTTAGTTACCGAAATCTTGAAGTAAATAAAAGTGACGTAGAACCATCTTCGTAAAAACATCCCAATTTCCTATCTTGTCCCATTGTTTCGTGATGATTAATACCACCGAAGCGAGTGGTGTATTCGACGAATTAAAAATGGCATGCTTTGATGAAAGCTCCATTGTATCGTGTACTCGAAACCTTTTATCTGTGTAAACGAAGGAATGTTACGAAGTTGCCAACGATGTAGAGCATTTGTCTAACCTGGCGCAATCGACTGCGCCGTTTTTAGCCGCCTTTTATTTTGTTTTCTCTTATTTTTCGAGATTACGGTACAAATTAAATTCTCTTGCCATTACTGTTTTTAATGTGGGACTTGGGTTGTACACGTATTTCTAAATTGTACATGTTTTCGTAGCTGTTTATTGTGATGTCTTGTGATTATGTTATTACTATGTATTTTCTTTTTCCTTATCCCTGGTAATATTTGTTCTGATTATGCCACCTCTTCATGACGGTCGACAAGCGTTGACGAACATGTAGATGTGAATAATATTATGTGATCGTCCATAACAGTTATAATCTATGATCGGGCTATAGGCGATTTTGCATCATGGCAATCATGGTTATCCAATATGTCCTAACGTGAAGAGGAGTCTTTAGTTGTGACGTAATCGTCTCTAATCATTAGTGACGTCAGCACATGGTCGCCGTTTGTAATTATGTGCATAATGAAATTAGTATCGCCTAATGAGTTTGCTGCTGAATGTTACTGTCATTAGTGTCCTACGAATTAGGAATAATATATTGTGTCCTAGATGTGTCCTAGAGAAAAAATGAAGCTCTAGTAGGTAGCCTAAAGGTAACTTAAAATATTTTACGCTAACGTTTGGACGTTAATTATTGTGCAGATCTCAAGCTGGGCTAGTCATATATTACCAATGAGCTTTTGCTCG
The DNA here is from genome assembly GCF_905147365.1 of Aricia agestis. Taxonomy (NCBI): domain Eukaryota; kingdom Metazoa; phylum Arthropoda; class Insecta; order Lepidoptera; family Lycaenidae; genus Aricia; species Aricia agestis. The sequence continues at coordinate 9,784,983 of NC_056409.1, read as the reverse complement.
TGGCTTCGCTCGCGTTAAGAAGTATTATTATATACAAACTTTCATCCCCTATTTTAAAGGGGTTAAAATAGGGGATGAAAGTTTGTATATGCTCGTGGCTTCGCTCGCGTTAAGAAGTATTATTATATACAAACTTTCATCCCCTATTTTAACCCCTTGGGGATGGAATTGATCAAAATCCTTTCTGCCTGCATGCCAAATTTCAGCCCGATCGGTCCAGTGGTTTAGGCTGTGCGTTGATAGATCACCATGTCAGTCAGTCACCTTTAAGTTTTATATATATAGATAGAAGATAGATTATTGGAATTGAGAATTTTTAACTTAAAATATACATTTTTATTTGTTGCAGTTGAAATACTTCTTCTAAAACTCCGTTGTATGTTTAAGAAAGAAATAAAGTCATATTCGGGCTTTTTGTGTTTTGTAGTCAACGAATGTCTTAGACAAATGTATTCTTAAAGAAAGGTAATTTGCATCGAAAAGATCTCTCCATTTTACTTTTGTATCTCTTTCGGGTTGTGTGATGAGGTTGTTAGACTTTTATTTACAATCTAGTTGAAAATTGTACGTTTTTCAAAAGTCTTATTGTATAATAACAATATGTAATAATAAAATAATCTGTGAATTTAAAATTCTAAACAATAATTTTCTATAATATAATATACACAATTTCCGTAGATAAACAAAGATTATCGAGCACAGTAGTGTATACAAGTATACTTAGATCGAAAAAGTTGTTTCGAAGTTAAATCTGGAATAGGGACGGAACGGATAACTTTAGATTACTCGAACCGCCAGGTGGAGCTCTGTACATATATCTTTCATTGTCAATAAATATGCAACTGCAGTAAGATTGAGGAGTTTTTAACATTCCTCTAACTCGGAGCAAAGTTTAGAAGCAGAAGCAGCCAATTATATTATAGTTAAAGAATAATAACCGGTGGTAGGCCCCTAGGCACCATGTAGACTTTCTGAGAACATTTGTTTCAAATTTATTCAGAAATAAAACAATATTTTTATTAAATATCATACAGTAGAGTATCTCAGCCGTATTCTTGACAAATGATTCGCTCAACAATCGTTAATAAGTAATAGCCAATACGAATGCGTTGCTGCTTCCAAGTTACCTAACATCTCGCTTACGTGTGCGTGTAGCCGAGTATACTACTAAGGCCCGATTCGACCAAACTTGAAGTTACACGAGTATAACTATCATGAGAATAATTTTACTCCTTTAATTTACTCTAGGGTATTATCGTTTGCATTTTACCAAGTTATTCAAAGAGTATGAAATAAAATGTCAATTATAGTTCACAATGACACCGACCGTGACAGTTGACACCCTGTTGTGCAACTATTCTCAGTTTAATATTTACTCCACCAAAATAGCCCGTGTAAATATTTACTCCCGTGTAATTACCTTATTCTTGGATTAGAAGTTGGAAAAACGCAAAACCAGCTTACTCTTAGATTAGGAGACAGTTATACTCGAGTAAAATTTTAATCCAGTTTGGTCGAATCCGCCCTTAAACGTTTTAGGGTGAAGCCAAACGAGCGTAATTTGTGAGTTGTGAGTCGCAGAATTTCGACTGGCAAAAATTCTGCTGCATTCAGTTTCATACAAAAGTCCTGTTTGATTCACAAGAGTGTCATTTTGTGAGTCATGATTTGTATGAAAAGAAATTTACGCGGCAGAAATTCTGCGACTTACGATTCACAAAATTACGCTCGTTTGGCGTCACCCTCAGTATGAAGATGGGCTACTGTATATTATTATTTTTGTTGACTAACTGTCGTTGTATAATGACGCAGGTGAGCTATTTGTGCAAAAAGAACGTAAACGTACAGCACGAGCTCACCTTTCTAAAAACAGACTTTCAGCAGACAATGTGCTTTCAGCACACAATGAAGTAATTTTCATATGCGACTCGCTCATACGAAGACTATCTTTTCATGGTGATGTGGACGAAAAAATTACTCGGAAAATGGAAGTTGGAATATTAAGGTCGCCTGTATCCCTTTTATATCCCTTTTGTGGTCAAAAAATTGAGAAAAATACCAAATTTATTAGAAATGTTGGTTAACATTAGACACTACAATGGGTTTCAACTGCAGCTCAGTTGTTCTGAACTTAAGTGCTTCTGAAACTTAAGTGTTTTTTTGTGGAGACAATAATTAATTACTTTTAATCAATCAAAGATGTTACAAATTATGTTTAGATTTCGAAGTAATTGGAATACATAAAGAACTTTGTCATCGGATCCCCAACGTCGGCACTGGTTGTTGACATTACCTTTTATCCCTTTAGATTAAAGGCGGAGAAAACTTTCGTTTGTCTCTATAGGGTATTATATAAGTTGTTTCTACCCAACTGTATCTTGATTCTACAATTTAAAGTCATTATTAGTGCAGCTTTATTTCTTAACAATCTTCGAAATGCCGTACTTATGACATGTCAATCCAAAAAAATCAAGCACATTCTGATATATTCAAAGTCAAAATTCCAAAGCTTGATGAGTATTTTAAGTAACGTGCGACGTAAATGAGAATACTATTTAGTATTTTACTCTTTTATAGGAAACTGATTGTATCGAACAAGGAATAAAGCTGATTTAATGTTGCATTTAAAAGATGTAGCATCGTGGTATTGGTTCCTACCTAATAATATTGGATGATGCTATAAATCACAAGTAAATGTAATTGCTATTAGCGACTGATCGACTGTCCCGTAACCTACTTCATCACGTAGACCCATCAGCGTGATTATTTCCCCCTCAAGTAAAACGCCAGAAAAATATTCCAACTATCTGTTGCATAGCAGTCCTCGTGCAAATAAAAAAATATTTGTATCGTAAAAGTGTAGTAAAAATATTTCATTTTACGTTATTAAAAGTTCCGTCGTGGAATTTGTAATAAAATGTCGCAGGGCTCTGCAAAATTCATCGGAAATAGAATTTTAACGTCCGTCCGCCGTCTTCGCTGACCCTTTTGACGATACTGTAGAGTTTAGAGACTACAGTGCAGAGGTATTTTCTTATTGAAGAATAATTTTTCAACGGCACTTGAACTTTATCGTCTTTTGCCATGGAGCGCTCCTTATGATTTTATATTTTAATAGCTATTTCATAAATTACCCAACGCTATTTTACTTAGGAGTGCTTGCTGATCCTTCTACGAAATACATCGCTGCTATGAAATTTCTGTATTTATTTCAGCGTAATGGCTTGTGTATTTTGTACTCAATTACTTAAATAATCGGCCAAGTGCGGGTCGAACTCGCGCACGTAGGGTTCCGTACCATTATAGAGCAAAATTAGGCCAAAAATTATGTTTTTTGTATGGGAGCCCCTTAATTTTTTATTTTATTTTAATATTATTACATAACTAGCTGTTGCCCGCGACTTCGTCCGCGTGGACTTCAGTTTATAGCACGCGATGTCAACAAAATTGGTGTCAAAAGCTTTTATAAAAAAACCCTGGTACCTCTTAAATCAAAACAGCTGTGCAGTGTGCACATCATATTTCAATTTTTTAAACTAGACTTTATATTATTTTAATGCCAAATTTTAAGCTTATTTAGCCCCCCAATTACACAACTTTACCCATAAACTAATTATCATTGATAGGTTTAAGGTTACGTCACTGCATAGATAAAGTACTGATTTATTAAATAACGAAAAAAAGAAATAAAAATAAAAAAATCGAATGTAAGATAATACCACCTCTTATAGAAAGACTGGGCAAGCGTTAGCGCGATATAGAAGACGCACGGCGCCATCTATTATGAATTTTTGGAACTAACTTAATTAGAACAAATTTTCGCATTTTCACCCCCTTACAATGCTTTTTTCAAGTGAAAAAGTAGCCTATGTCCTTTCTCAGGCTTTAGACTATCTGTATACAAAATTTCATTACAATGGTTTTGGCGTGAAAGCGAGACGGACAGACAGACAGACAGAGATACTTTCGCATTTATAATATTAGTATAGATATTAAAGAAAACATACAACTAAGGACTATGTGAAAAACTCAAGTACCTAACTGTTGCCATTATTGATATAGAGCAAAAAAGTCAGTCGACGACCTCTGTGTGCGCTCAGTGGTGAGCGCGTTGGTAGCTCAAGCCGGGGGTCGCGGGTTTGAATCCCGCCGACGGAACAAAAAAAAGTTTTCAATGTTCCCGGGTCTGGATGTGTATTAAATATGTGTATGATATAATAAAAATCTTAAATATATCTACACTACTATTATAAAGAGGAAAGATTTGATTGTTTGTTTGTCTTGAATAGGCTCCGAAACTACTGGACCGATTTGAAAGATTCTTTTACCATTGGAATCCTACATTAATTCTGCTGAACATAGGCTAAATTTTATTTTGGAAAAAAATAGGGTTCCGTAAGATATTTGGGATTTTCGGACGCAAGGTGTAAAAAATCAACCAGAAATGTTACTTTTTTCACGTACGCTGCCTAAACTATAAAAGATAGAACCATAAAATGTTCTAAGTAATTGTAGATCTTTTAAATATCTACAAAAAAGTCCGCGACACACTATACCTATCTATGTTGAGTGAGGCACAATAACCATTTTTTTATGAAAAAATCTTGAAATGTTTTTGGATTACATTTAAATGCCTTTATTTTACTCATGGCATTAATTCTTATCAAAATAAATTATTGCTTTACTAAGTACAGTTAATGTAAATAATATTTGGTCTTTGAATGATTAAAATTGGACATTTGGTTTTAATGTTATGGCGAAATTAAAATATTACGATTTCTGCTGCACGTTGCGAATTGGGCGTCGTCAAGGCGCGCCGCGCGGGTGTGCTCGCCCGGAGAGTCCACGTAAATATTAATTACTATTACCTCCATCATGGGAATAGCAGACACAATAGATTTATAATATAATAGTTATGCGACAGCTGGGTGCCGCTTCATTGATGGGATAATATTATAGTGCTTCATTAATTCATTACGTTTTGAATGACTATTATTTTTGATTGCTATTATAATTAATTTCTATAACTATAAATCAAACATAACACTTAAAATATAAAAAAAAATACAATAAAAATGTGTATAATAATTATAATATAGTAGTTACAGGCTAAATAGTGTAAACCATTTTTATGTTCTGCTTAACATAAAGATTGACTAAGAAATAAAGATTGAAAAAAATATATTTAAAAATTAATGTCCACCCGTGCGAAGCCGGGGCCGGCCGCTAGTGTATAGTATAAAAGTATTAAATATATTTCCGTTGTCTGGCACCTATAACACAAGTCCTTTAGGTACTTAGCACGGGGCCAGACTGACGTGGTGTAAAGCGTCCATAGATATTATTATTATTATTAAAAAAGGCCAAAAAAAATCATGTTTGTTGTATGGGAGCCCCCATTAAATACTTATTTTATTTTGTTTTTAACCCCCGACAAAAAAGAGGGGTGTTATAAGTTTGACGTGTCTGTCTGTCTGTCTGTCTGTCTGTCTGTCTGTCTGTCTGTGGCATCGTAGCATCCAAACGGGTGGACCGATTTTGATTTGGGTTTTTTTATTTGAAAACTGACTTAATTGAGAGTGTTCTTAGCTATAGTTCATCATCATCAGCCTGCTCCGTGCAGGAAAATCGCGGTTCATCTGGTTCGTGAAGGGCCGATTATCAACTTGCAGTCGTTTGGTGGGCTTTATTGCATTCTAGTTTGTGACATTTATAAATATTTACACATTAATGGAAAGTTGACCTAGTGCTGCAGCATCAACTGGTAATCAAGAGGATACCCAACTCCTCACCAACTTAGAGCAATGGTTTCGTGTTTGGGCTCATTTTGATTGCGACAACTAGTAAGACGTAGATAACCAATAAATCTTTGCATGCTGCTGCTGCAGCATTACCTGGATTCTATAGGAGCCGAGCTCCATATGAACCCAAAGTGGAGGTTTTATGTTTGGACTCATATTGACGGCCTCATCCAAATCTTATTAGTATTCGTTGTTATACCGGCAGGCGGCAACAGATATACATAATCTGTGAGAATTTCAACTCTCTAGCTATTATCCGTTCTTGAGTTACAGCCTGGAGACAGATAGACGGACAGAGAACGAAGTCTTAGTAATAGGGTCCCGTTTTCACCCTTTGGGTACGGAACCCTAAAAAGTAGACCCATTATCCGCTCATATTATAGAATCCTGCAATACGACCAAAACAATCTCGTCAATATGTTAATCTGAAAAGCAATTACCTGTTATTGAGTCATGTTTGATTCGATCCGGACCAGGGCCGGTCTAATAAAAAGGTAAATCGCTCCCAAGCCGGCCGTTCCTCATTTTTTTAGTGATTACAGCGAGTTCGACGGATTCTCTAATCGGATAAATCCCTTTTCCTATTCACTACATTTCGTTTCAGTTATTACATTTACAAAGGGTAAGGAAAGGGTATTAAAGTCCGGGGCGACTATTGAAAAAGTTTAACAGCGCCGACTTGACAAAAATAAAGTTAATTGTCACTGTTCGGTTTGTGATTCAGACATATGTAACGATGAAATAAATGCGATATATGAAAGAATAATGTTGCTTTATTTATTAGATTTAGTAATATAATAATGCAATTAAAGACGTGAGTGGAAGAACCTGCTAACATTTAATAACATAAAGACAAATACTTACTCATTTTTTCCCTTGTAATTTGAACAAACCTTGTAACTTATTTACTTAATCATCTGGCTAATATATCAAGCTACACATAATTTTTTTAAATTTCAAATCTTTTTCCGGCCCTAAATCCTCCATTTATGCAAAAAACGGCAATTTTTAACTGTTACTTACCTGGTTGTTCTACTCACGCCTTCTATTATAAATGAATGAGATAACTACCAGTTATATTCCCATAGAAACTTTAGAACTAGTCCTAAAATCGTTCGTGCAGCGTTTGCTCTATAATCTATATCATTATTTCATAGTGAGCAGTCACTTCGTAGCCGAGATGGTCTCCAATAGACATTTGCGCCGGGGGCGTGTTCAATCTTTCAGTTCAAAGACTGTAGATATTATATTCTAGGCTTTGTCTGGAAGTATTCGCCCGTAGCCCGCCGGCCAGGACCGTATTGTTTGACTTTCCGCTCTATGCAACAGATATCAAATTATTCAGTAAAAAATATTCATTGGGAATATACTGTGTAACGTTGTGCCACCGATTTTTATGCTATTGCATAGGTTTTATTACGAGCTTTGAGCGCGGTGACCGAATCAAGAATTTTCGTAACGAAAATAACCTAACAACCTATCCGACAGCGGTGCCAGACTTCGATTAGGGATAATGACAAGGTCAAATATTAGCGAATTTTGTAAATAAAATAAAGAAATCACGGTAAAAAATAAGTGTTCCCAAAATTTCAGTTTGATAGCATTTGTATTTTTTTTGTTATGCGCATTCAAAGTTGGATATTCAAGTCGATTTTTTTTCAATTAAATTTCTTAATATTTGTATACAATTCGATAACTTATGCAATTAAAACTTTTGTTATGAAACCACCTTCATAAACGCAATATTTAATATACCTGTCGAACAAAGTTGTCTCCCGATGCGTACAAACTACGAAAGACTGACGTCATACTTTCGTAGCACTTTGTATGGAGCGTTTCGGGCAGGTCTTTGTTTATGAGATATTTGAATTGTTATATGTATCTTGATGAATTTTTAAGCTATCAGAGTCATTCTTTCAACGATGTTTCTATTTTTAAGTGTCTTTCAATTACCGATAAGAAAAAAAATAGTCATCATGCCTATTGCATAAGTTTAAAAAAAGCTACGCCATAGCTTTACCGTAGCAGTCACAGAGGGCCATGCGTATTTTTCATGATTTTGGTAAAAAAAAAGATGTCGTTTGTCACCTAAAGTAGGTACGCAAGTACAGATAACGACTACCGTTTGCCTGGATCTTGACTGTTTTGTATTCGGTATATAAATTACACGTTTTTTTATTAATATTTTTTATAAACCCGAATGTTTATAATGAATGTAGTAATATTTACATGATATTAAACGATTAAAGTATTAACAACATTTCAACTTTAAAATAACCAGGAAGTTTTCTATGAAAGCCGGCTTAAGTCCACCCAGTTGGTTGTAAGTACGCTTAGAAATTCTCATGGGAGGCCGGTCCCGCCTTGTCTATAAGAGATTAGGCGATCGGAGGCTCGGGGAAATCTCCTCAAATTGAGCCCAACGGGTATTGGTCGCACGAACGTAAAATAATTATGTACTTTAAACACATAAAATAGGTTATTGTTAAAGTTACATTTGGTAACAAACTTAACAATACCTAGCTATAGTTACAATAGAAATATGCTTACAAAAGTTGGGTATCATTTGAATATTTTGTACAGTTACGTAGGTAATAGCCAATAGGTATGGTTACAGTGATGTTCAACATTTGACCGTTCGGCCAAACAAAGAGTTTTGTTTGTAAATTCTTTGCACACATTAAAAATGCTCCAAACGAATTTTATGCTAAAATTGTCCTACAACGTAGCGTGAAGTGGTGACCCTACTTCGGCGCGGTGTGGAGTGTTTAATTGTAAAGGGTCAACATTCTTTCTTAAATATTTAGGACTCCTCCACCCGTATATTTTGTTTATATTTTCCGCGTCAGATTTTTGGGGTTTACTCGCACCTTTTCGGTCGTTAATCTACTTAATTGCCAAAAAAGCCTGCCCGGCGGAGCCCCATTATAAAAATTCAATTAACCGTATCTACATTACGTTTACCGAGTCGTCTCTTGTTTACTGTCGAATATTATATTCGAAAGTATTTCCGACCTGCATGTAGATACGAGTTTTTTGTTTTAGGATTGTCAGGTAAATTACAAACGACGTGATGATGACGACAAAATTTTGGTATCAAATTAAATGGAAATTGAGGTGAACGCGGCATACATAATTATAAAATTGGATCTAGCTTGCAGCTAATATTATAAACAGTGACACAATTTGAACGCGAGCGGAACGCTTCAGGCGAAACGCAATTGTGTATTCAGCGAACTGTACCGACTGTTTAATGTTAAATGTCGCATCGACCATAACATTTCACGGTCTGTCGATGAAACTCCACCAATAATCCAGCAAAATACAAAAATAAACGTTGTAAATAACTTGTTTACTCTCGGAGTGTATATTTGAGTTGGAAAATTTCAGATCTAATTTGTTTGATTAAATGAGGCTGTTATTCTCGCTCACGTTGAAGAACTGCCGGCGAATAGAATTCTTAGTATACAATTTCTTGTATAACTTTGTAGTTATACAAGAAATTGTATACGATTGATGCGGTTGCTAATTATTAAGAACAATACATTTTGTTTCTGCGTCTAAAATACAAGCCGGCATTTAAAACCACCAAAGTATATCCTTAGGAAAAGTAGACATAAATATGAACTATGCAAACTATAGTAATTAATTGTTTCAGGAATATAATTACACCTTCCGAAAATTTATATTTAAATAATATATAACTTAAAATAAAATACAGTGCATACTAGAGACATAGTATTTGCCAATAGAGCAATATGGAAGCCCAGATGGTTCTAATCGGAAGCTTCAGTGCGTTTCGGTTAAATGGTGCATATCGAATATCAACACCGAGTGAATTAATTGTAACTCGACCACCGAACCGAATATCCAGCCTCGACACTCGAAGTACTGGGAAACTTTCACGTTAATTCGAGGAAAATCTTCGGTTGGATTTCAACTCTGGGACTTTGTACTCGTAATTAGAATCTGTTGGCGAGCACGCAAATAACTTTTGAGTACATAAACGATGGAGGATAGCTATATTTAACTTTCATTTTTGTAAACCTTTTATAGGTTTGATTCCGTGACTCGGAAGGGGTTTTCCGGGAGGCTTTGCAGGGAGAATGGGAATTAGAACACGACTATCATCCTGGCCATTTAGCCAAAACTTTTTCGTTATCGCTTCGTTGTAGAATCGCCAACCAAAATGTATGGAATTGACATAAGCGTTCGTTAATATGACGTTGACGTTCGTGGTCAATTCCATACATTTTGATCGGCGATTCTATAAAGAAGCGATAAAGAAAAGATTTTGGCTCACCCACCCCCTGTTTTGATTTGGATCAGAACTAATAAAGCATGGTAAGAATAATGTAAAGATTGTATACATTTTAATGTTAATTTCTATATCACAAAAGACTCGTGAATCACGTTCTAGCATAACCACCTTCCAGTCGAGCACCCCTGAAACTTTGCAAAAATTACCTCGGAATATTCGAGCAGACAATTTAAATGTGGAACTTGTTGTTTTATCAAGTTTCGTCGGGCGCTGTCTGTCGTACCAAGTGTCCGCCTACCCTAATTGAGAAAGTTAAGCGGAGCGCGAGAAATTCTTTAAAGGCCTCCCTGCGCCCGGCCGATACCGACTTCGTCCTTCAGATTACAACGATCTCGGATTCCGCCTGCAAATTTTATCCTGAACTTGCTCGTTCGAGTTTGTTATGCTAGAATGAACCGGGGGAACTTATTTGAAACATGTAACTTGTGTTAGATACGTTGTGTTTCTAATGGAGATGAATATACTATTATTATAGATATGCATAATATTATATTTGGTAGTAAAATCGTCTCTATCACATACTTTTAAAATTGTAAAAACCTAAAAGTAAAAAATATGACCTATTAGTTTTCATTTTCAGTTTGTATTTAAAATAGTTTTCTGATAGTGACGTCAAGTGCTTGTTAAATCACTTTTTACGTCGTTTGCTACGTAAGTCACACGTGTATTAATTAATACTAGGGTTTAGTAACGAAATGGAGGTATTGAAAATGACACGAGAGGATTAATTGTGAGCGTACACGGGAGTGGATCTCCGTGATCGATACCGTGGCTTGGCGTTTTATTCTTTTGCCTCAACGTGCCAAATAGGTCCGACTGACTATTTCAGTATATCCATTAGCTGATTAATAATTCGGGCATGTAGCTTAGCTGTTACTCTGGAGGTTTAGGTTGATAAAAGTAGGTGAAAGGCGCGCGTTCACATTAGTAATTCAGTATGTCGTCGAACTTTATATTTGAAAATAATTTTGAATGTTAATGTTTTATCTTACATGTCTCAGTTATCTGGTTCGATCTGCTATTTGGTTGAATAACTAGAGCGTTAATTAAATGAATCCATTCAATTAAATGTCAAGGAACTGAACGGCCGCGGCATTTAGTTAAGTCGTTGAGTGAGATGTAGCCGACTTTGTATGTTTAGTGTTTTGGGTGACCATGATTTCGCAACATAAAAGTTGACCTTACTTTAAATATACAACCAAAACTCTAAATTTTTCCATACTGTATCGGAAACTGCTGTTTAAAACAAAGTAAAGGAATCACGCATAGATTTATCTCCCAGTAAAATAAAATAATCCCTTCTGTGCGAGCGATTTCTGTCGAGGAAGCCGTAGCATACTGATCGGCGGTTTAACGTTGATTAAAGCTTTTTAATGAGCTCCAGCTTTGAATTGTACTGCCGATAAATCCCTTTGATTATATCTCTACATAATAACCGGAAGCGGGTTGTGGAAACGAAAATTCGCAATTAACCGAGAATCGGTGAATTGAAACACCGCCCAAACTTAACACAGTATTCAACAATTTATGGTCGGTAGCTGAATCATTATTAGCTAGTATTGTTTTAATGTTAAACCAAATAGCGATCGAAGCTGCAAGTCGTTTAGCTGATGTAGCAACCAATTACGAGGTTTTGCCGGTATCGGAATTTGTAATTTACTAAATATTATAGACTTCGGACTCGATATAATTCAAAACTTCGGGATCAATGTAATATTATACCTTTAAATATCTAATATACACGTAGGTAGGTACATGTCGACGGTATCTAGGTAAACCTACAATAATGTTTATAATGTTTTAAAGAGCAATCGAGAATTCTCGTCGATGAAATACCTGAACTATATCGGGGATTCTTGTAGCTTATCAACTCAGAAAATTATTAAGCTGACACGTGCCTCGCATACATGACGTTCGAACACTTAAACCACCATGACATGCTTAAATTTTAAGATGTCATGGTGGTTTAAGTGGAAAACTGTTTTAAACTCCCTTATAAGGAGTTCAGAAAACACCTTGTTTGTCCTCTTTTATAATCCATATTTACGTAATATTTTTGTAAAAGCTAAGCTCTTCAAGCTTAACATTTTGGATACCAAAATATGTATTTTGAATTTAGTATATAATATATGAGTCCCTGGAAAGGCGTTTTTATAACAAAGAAACTATATTTTTTATATAGACCTTAGATCGCCTTCAGTCTATAATTTTTTTTTGTTATAAATTTGGAGAATGAAATTTTTTTTGCTCTTACGCCAACATTTTTATATAATTTACTAAATGTCCCGCGCGGCTTCGCCCGCGTAAATTAGGAATTCTACAGAAACCGTACATTTTCGAATAAAAATAGCTATAAATACTCCTCTCACGTGGTCTACTCTATATAAGTGCCAAATATTGCTATAAAAATTGCTCCAGTAGTTCGTGAGATAAACCCTTTCTAATATTTTCCCCGTTTTTACCACATTTTCCTGAGTTTCTTCGGTCGTATTAGTCTTAGCGTGATAATATAATATAGCCTATAGCCTTACTCGATAAATGAGATATCTAACACTGAAATAAGTTTTTAAATCGGACCTGTAGTTCCTGAGATTAGCGCATTCAAGCAAACATACTCTTCAGGTTTATAATATTAAGTATAGATTTTTTTTAATTATCGCTTGACAAACTCGAGCCTCGATCTAAAAGACTATGAAAAGGCTCATAATCATGGGACGATGCATGGTATAATATTATTATGGTAGTGATGATGATGTTGATGAATGTAATTTGCATATGCTTTCCATTCTTAAAACAACGCCGAAACTCCCAAACTTGTATCTATAAAGAATCAGGATATCTCTCAGCACCTTCCGAACCACGGTATACCAGGTATACCTCGGTGCAAAATCTTACTTGTTTGTAGCATATGCTTAGAATACTTCTCACGAAACCGAAGTCACCACATGTTTCCCCATAAATTTTGAGGAGTTCCCTCGATTACTTATGGATCCTTTATCAGATCACCACTTTTGTGAATATAATACCAAATTCGGATGATACCCTACATACCAAAAGAAAAATTTTGAAAATCGGTTTACAAACGGCGGAGTAATCGTTGAACATAAGAAAACGAACATAACACCTCCCCCATTTTGAAAGTCGGTTAAAATTGTAGCCTATGTGTTATTCTGATGTTTAAGCTATATTATTGTAAAGTTTCATTAAAATCCGTTCAGTAGTTTTTGCGTGAAAGAGTAACAAAAATCCATACATCCACACATCCACACATCCACACATCCATACATCTATACATCCATACATCCAAACAAACTTTCGCCTTTATAATATTAGTAGGATTTTTTACTAAGTAGTGCAGTCACGTAGTCATTCGAAAGGATAATAAAGTTTAAAAGAATCGCCAGCAGTTGTATGAAGGCGACGCTGTATATTAGAATTCGGGGGGTAAACCGCGATTGAGTACAATTTAAAGCAGCGCGATGCATCCCCGGACCGCTTGCGCTGTTCAAACTATTTTGACAAGAGCAATTTGTGGTTTCCGGAGTTTCTTTAACCGACTAGACTTACATTAAAATTTCTAATACAACCTTAGTAATGTTAGGATAGATTGTATAATTTCAAATTTATTTGTATTTAGTATATGGATATTTTTATGTATTGCCAATACTTACGCGAGATTGGCAATAGTGAGAGTGGTGGCGGGTTAGTTAGCATTGTACCTTCAGATTGTAAGAGACAGGTCTATAATAATTGTAGAAGGAAATAAAGAAGAGTTAAAAGCTGGACATATCGGTTTTATTATAGTAATAAAAAAGTTACACGATGGACAAACTATACAGTGTGTTAGTGTAAACACCGTTATCCTTGAAACCATCAAATGAGCCCGTCAAAATGAACAACTTTTTCTATGAGAACAATGCTGGGAACTCAAAAGAAAACGCTGTCTTTATACCCATACGAATTGCCCGGATTGGCAATTTGTATTGGTTTAGACTAGCACACTGTACAATGTTTTGTCTTTATCTTTCAAGCTGCTCCGAATTCTCTGAAAAAGGTCCTTGGAATAATATCAGATCACTTTTTTGATCTACTTTTAAGTCTGTGTTCGGCTGTATCTATGTATATTTTAAGTAACTGTATTATTTTGTGGTATGTGGCGAGCGGGACGACCACAGCTGGAATAAATAAAAGTATTCGCTGGTATTCCGAAGCTCCTTTTACCCACATACTCAAAAGTTTCCACACGACAACATTTCGTCATGTATGAAGAAATGTTCTTCAAATAAATGAAATTCTCATGCTATTTGAAATTGTAAATATATACTTATGATATTGTGTTCATACAATAAGGTTTCAATGTTACAATATTATTTCTCATTTTTCTTAATTTAGTAGCTAACCAATAAAAATATACATATATTTTTGTTTCGGTGTAACATTTGACGCAAGATAAAATACTATTTAAAGGTAACGTTTTTTTTTAATCGTTAAAAATGAATCTATGACGCTTAAAAATCTTTCACATTTTGTCTATCACGTTTACAGAAAACTAACTATTTGTTTTCACACCATTTATTACCGAGCCGCAGATAATTCAAGGGATAGATTTCGACCGCCAATTGCGTTTACATAAAGTATTTTAGGGTTACTGACAAATTAATTGAAATTATATTCTCTGAAACGACTTTTCGAAAGGGATTTCTGTGGAGTAATGTAAAAAGTTCCCTCGAATATGACCTTTCCAATTATTTATATGCCGGCGGAGAGAGATCGGGTCGGCGGCGTAAATAATTTGATTGGTCGCTCACAATGGCTTGCACAAGTATGGGCGAAGGACTGAATACGTCATGATTGAGGGCTGTTACGTGAGACCCCGTACTCGCTATTCGGCACAATGAGCCTAATCAGTACCCAGACTTGTTGGCGTCGCTAATTTCATGTATTCCTAGTGACATAATCTATGTTTATAATAATATATATAAAATTCTCGTGTCACAATGTTAGTTACCGTACTCCTCCGAAACGGCTCCAAATTTTATATGCATATTCAGTAGGTCTAAGAATCGGCTCCTGGCTACTTTTTATATTGATAAGTGCATTTGTTGAATAAATAATAGTCAATTATTACAACTCGAGACTGACGGTGAACATTGTTTGTGCAACGGGATAGCGATGGACGTTGCCATGGTGACATAGGTACTTATTTAGTCACTTTAATAAAATAATAAAGAACTACATTACAACTACAAATTTATACTAATATTATAAATGCGAAAGTATCTCTGTCTGTCTGTCTGTCTGTCTCGCTTTCACACCAAAACTACTGAACCGATTGTAATGAAATTTTGGTGGTACCATGTTGAGCTAAGTTTTTCGATTCTTTTGATTGTTATACACGTCATTAACTAATAACTCACCTACCAACTTAGATATCAAATTCAAAAACAACAGCGCCAAAACTACTGAACCGATTGTAATGAAATTTTGTACACAGATAGTCTAAAGCCTGAGAAAGGACATAGGCTACTTCTTACTGGAAAAAGGGGTTGTAAGGGGGTGTTTATGCGTAAATTTGTTCAAATTAAGTTAGTTCCAAAAACTGGAACAGATGGCGCCAACAGTCGCCTAGATCGCGCTATCGCTTGCTCATATGTATTTCTATAAGAGGTGGTACCATGTTGAGTTAATGTTTCGATTCTTTCACTTGTTATACATGACGTTATTAAATAACTCACGTACCAACATGGAAATTAGAAACAACAGTCTACCAATAATAAATACTAAATAGTTTATGGGGATTGGGCAAAGCTAAAGTTGTGTAATGCATTATGCAGCTAAGTTGTGTAACGCTAAATAAGCTTTAAAAGGTATAATAAGTTTAATTAAAAAAAAATCATATTATGTGCACACTACACGGCTGTTTTGGGTATTTTGATTTAAGGGGTACCAGGGTTTTAAAAAGCTTTTGACACCAATTTTATTGACACCGCGCACTATAAACTGAAGTCCACGCGGACGAAGTCGCGGGCAACAGCTAGTAATTTATATTATGGCGAAACAACGTTTGCCGGGTCAGCTAGTAATATTATAAATGCTAAAGTGTGTCCGCGTCCGCTAAACATTAAAGTTTATGTTGTCTTTTTACGCTGAAACCGCTTATTTGATATTAAAATACTTAAAATTTCGAGAAAGGCAGGCATTAATCGGAGATATTATAATCTACCATCCAATTAATTAATGCCTACGCGAATGAAACTGCAGGTAACATCTAGTGTTGAAATAAACGTTTTAGGACTCTATATTCAACTTTCGATTTCCAATTAGTTTGGCACGCAAATTGTAATACTCTTTGGGGATTCAGCGTAAAACTAAATTTAGAAAATTTTGATTAAATCTCGCGTTTCGTATGTAGATATGACGACTTTAGTTGATATAACGGATTGAGTTGCACTCTATTAAATTGTACGTAGTAACGTACAATTTAATAGAGTGCAACTCAATAACGCGGGCAAATAAAGCGCGGTTCGGTAATACAATAACAGATCCCGCAAAAACGGGATTTTCCTGCGTTTATGAGGTTCGGGATCCCGGGAGTGTACCTTTTTTTTTTTTTTTTTTTTATGAAATAAGGGGGCAAGCGAGCAAACGGGTCACCTGATGGAAAGCAACTTCCGTCGCCCATGGACACTCGCAGCATCAGAAGAGCTGCAGGTGCGTTGCCGGCCTTTTAAGAGGGAATAGGGTAATAGGGGAGGGTAGAGATGGGAAGGGAATAGGGGAGGGTAGGGAAGGAAATAGGGGAGGGTAGGGAAGGGAATAGGGGAGGGTAGGGAAGGGAATAGAGTAGGGGATCGGGCCTCCGGTTAACTCACTCACTCGGCGAAACACAGCGTAAGCGCTGTTTCACGCCGGTTTTCTGTGAGAACGTGGTATTTCTCCGGTCGAGCCGGCCCATTCGTGCCGAAGCATGGCTCTCCCACGTATAAACCTACGTCATTTTCTGGAGTGATATCGAAATCTTACTTGCTTACTATTCGCGTCTTACGAGGTGCAATATTTTTTCGAAAGAGTACTTTTATTTCAGATTGTAAGTAAGCTTTTGCGGGGATTATGGACTTACTAGATGTTCCGAGCGGCTTCGCCCGCGTAATTTAGGAATGTCACGGATAGCGTACATTTTTCCGCAAAAAAAGAAATCTATGTCCTTTCACGTGGTCTATTCTTCATGTGTGCCAAATAGCATAAAAATTGCTCCAGTACGTTCAAAGAAGCCCTTTCAAATAATTTACCCCGTTTTTTCCACACTTTCTTCTATTTCTTCGCTCCTATTAGTCTTAGCGGGATAAAATATAGCCTACAGACTTTCTCGATAAGTAGGCTATCTAACACTGAAATAATTTTTCAAATCGGACCAGTAGTTCCTGAGATTAGCGCGTTCAAATAAGCCCTTTCAAATAATTTCCCCCCGTTTCTCCCCGTTTCTTCCACACTTTTCTCTATTTCTTCCGTTCTATTAATATTAGCGTTATAAAATATAGCCTATATCCTTCCTCGATAAATGGGCTATGTAACACTAAAATAATTTTTCAAATCGGACCAGTAGTTCCTGAGATTAACGCGTTCAAACAAACAAACAAACTCTTCCCAATTATAATATTAGTATACATAATAATGGTTGGAGAACGCATGGAGTATTTAACTTTTTTGTGTTATAAAGTAACTTTAGAAAAAAATCATAATAAGAAAAAAATATAGTTGCCACATCCATGTTAAATAAAAACACGACTCTCGTTTCATTTAACCTAGAAAAACATTTTTTCCATTATACCGTGGCAAGTTAATTTAAAATAATTGCGTATGAAGTATAATAAATATAATACAAAACGATATCTGAATGCAAAGCAGTTGTTTGCCGTGATCATGTGTAGGCGTGAAGATCACGCTTCGTATGTAAATCGGGCGGGTTAGATAGGGATGGTAATCACAACATCGATGGATGTGTATTTAGTATTTACACTCCCTCCCTCATTAGTAAATACAGTCGAGGAGGTTTCGCGTTACTCTAGTATAAAATTAACTCTATTTACTCGCAAATATCGAAGATTCTGTATGTATTAGGGGCTTTGTATTATGTATAAAGATAGAAATAAAATTACGTATTGTTGGTTGAGGCAAGATGATCGCTGTACTAAGATTAGTGCCACATACTACAATATAGTGTCTTCGTATTGCGTCAAAGACTAGCGTGACCCAACTCGACCTCCGAATTAGAAAGAGTTCACATAAGAATCACATCTATCGTCAAATGTGACCTCTTTTCTATATTTTTGACTCATAATTTTCCAATACAAACGATTAGGAAAGTGTAGAGCAGGATATTCGTCTATGGTTTAGTTTGAAGAATGCTCGAGACAACATCGCAATCATGGCGACAGTCATGGTTATCAAATAAGGCCGAAAATTGAGACTCATGAGAGGGGCCTTAATTTGGAAGCCCGTTAATGTTTGCTTTATCCCCAAAATAATTGTACTATGAAAAATACAATATGATATTTTTCATATTATGATAACATTGCATAGCGGGGAGGCTGTATTAGAAAAAAAAACTCATTTTTACCGGCTGAGGCAGCAAAACAAAGTGTTTAGCATTATATAACCTAGTCGACGGCACCAAATTGAGGCAGGTTAGTGGCGTAAAATATTTCGAGCAGGTAACATAATATCGGTGCAATATTGGGTTTACCGTCGATTTTTAGCTCCCGGCTAGCACTAACGATGAGAGTCGAGCTCGGCCGGTTGTTACCGTTTACTTTTACAGCGGTTTGGCGAGATTTTAGCGACTGAATACATAAATCACGCGCGCAGTTTGATGCGATACGTGTATCCGAAAATTCTACAAATTTTTTGACCCAAATATCGAGTTGCGGATAAAAACGTTTGGCGTAATACCGGGCTTTCAAACGCTTTACATGTTTAAATATTTGAATATCGGCGGTATCGGATTCGTATGGCGTTTTTCTGTTTGTGAATCAAATTTTATTGCACTGAAAGCTAGTTAGTGAAATGACTACTAAAGCAACTTTATCAAAAGTGTTGAGTTTGTAGTTTAGATCCGTATCGTGATCTGCGTAAGCAATAATTGTTGAATGTACATTAGTCTAATTCTGTACATTCGACAAATTATGTGTTACTTACATATTATGTGTTCGATCTGGATACATTTTACAAAATATTATTTGTTGTGAAGGTTTTGGTAAAATACCAGAAATTCAGGCTCCAGTTCCGCAGACTGCTGAACCATGTATGTGGTCTGCGGAAAAGTAATTTCGTTACAGTGACTCGGTCGTGAGGCGTGACATTTAAAATGTTTCACCTTTATCATATCGTATGCTGTTCAATAGTGATAAGAAACTGCATGATGACTTTCAAATACATTTATTCTACAATATTATACAGTGGTACACTTTCGGGCAGAGATTCCTCTTACAATTGTTCTTCCGTCAAAATTCGCATCATACTGCGCTCTTGGGGTATTTATACACAATTTTTACCCGTCAACCCCCACTCCAAGTGAAGCGAACGTAGCCTTGGGATTGCACGTTGTCAGTGTGGCCAGATTTAAATATTAAAACTACCATCTAATTTAGTCAAAAATAGTTAAGTTACAATAATTTAGTATTCTAAAAACAATAAACTAAGTACTGAATTACGTAAATCATAACATTCGGCCATCCGACAACGTGCAGCGTCCCGATGCACTCTTAAAACAATCATCAATGGTGCAATACATATAACATATTTTTAGTTATCTATACATTTTCACTATAAACTAACCTATTGTTATTTATATCAAATTAAATTTTACATTTAGAAAAACAATTCATTTGTTGTTTTGTTACAAACCGTGTAGAATGATAAAATATAATACTTATAATAATTAATATTACAATATACAAACATTAATAAAACTAATATAACTTATAAGATTTTTGTACAATAATTGCTTTGCAATTATATCAACCAACATTGTTGAAACAATAAAAACACAAATGTGGTAATTACAGTATTATAGAAGTACAACTATCTAAAATTTTAGTTACTTATGCTGAATTTGTGAACTACACAAAAGCGCATTAGAATAATTATCTTTGCGATTCATTTAAGTAATAGAAATTACATAACTCGAGTGTCAAGAAAATAAAATTATATATCACAAAAAACTTAATAGAAACAAACGGCAATATTAAAAATAAGCTTAAATACCTAATAACATCTCACACAAGAAACAAAACAAAATAAAATTACCTATCTTAGGTACTTTATCAAATATCGCTGGTGATATAAACCTCTGGAAGTTTTAACAATTATTGGTCTTCCAATTTTACTTTTAAAGCTACTAGTATGGAACTTCACTTCAGCCGATTCTAATTTTATTTATCATTTGCATCTGTATAGATCTGTGATCATCTGATATTCCCAGAAAAAAACTAACTGTATAATAAATTATCTATATAGAACTTCAAATAGTAATCATCATATTCCCAGGAAAGTATATAAGTACTGAATTACATTTTTAAATATCAAGTAATTTAAAATTTATTTTATGTGGAGATGGGAATATATTTTATACACTTTATTAACTTACAAGACTACCCAAAATTAACAAATTTGTTTAAACCATGACATCTTCATGTTAAGCTTTTCTGCAGTAAAGAGCATACTTATTTATGTAATGCCTTTATCACATTTTTCGAAACAATTGTTATAGTACAGCATTTTATAAACTATGCTTCTTTCTAAAATAAAATCTTGTTCAACATAAACTTAATATTGGTAATCAAAATGCAAAGGTTCAAGGGCAAATACTAAGATTCACTGCAAAAATATAACTTAACTATTAATAATCATAAAAACACAGACTGCATTGATACATTTTTAAATAATACCAAGAAATTACCGGAATTATTAATGAGTAATTTAATTATCATTTTAAATGACTTTCTTCTAATCATCTAAACCAGAGATAGTGTGATACATGCCTGATTTTCTATCGGTTCTCGAATAATTCGGGACTAACTTGGTTATATTTCTAAACATATAGTTTTATAATCTAGATTCCACGAGCTCCAGATCAGGCATAAAACTATAATGTTGAGTCATTTCTATGTTTTTGCTTCGTCTTTAATCTAAATCTCACATGACCCTTAAATACTTTAGGCCAGTTTAGTAATACTAAGTAGTTTAAATAAGTAACTTGTCAGAAATAATAATAATAATAGTTGTTTGGCCACAAGCCCGCAACTTTGGAACAAACTCTTACAAAGGAGAATAGAAAACTACAATACCAACAATAATAATAATAAGTAAAGGAGTTTTGACCTTAAACTTAAAAGTATTTTTTACTTTTAGAATTGTGATACCTATCGCTATCGTTTTTATTTTGTAACATTAGTAGAATATTAACCATTTAACATGAAGGAAGTCGGTTAAAAATAGATATCGTCCTGATGTGTAGGCAAAATTTTGCCATAACCAAATTTTGAAAAGCGTCCGAGTGTCGAATGAACGTTTAATACAATTCAAATAAAGTATGCTGATTGCCGGTCTTCCCCAAGTTGACCTTAACTATTTTCTACATATTCATTAAAAATTTAAAATATAAATGCGTCTAGTTTTACATTTGGGATCATCGATTGTTGTCTACCAAATACTCAATCTAGCGACCACGTGGAACTTTAACTTGACGAATTAAAAGAAAAACATCCCATTGACAAATCATATTAAATTCTACTTCGATAGCAGCTTTTTCTATTTCAACGAATAATAACCAAAATACTATACGACAGACTGTTATAAAAAATCTATATTTAATCAAAGATAAATGCAGTAGAATTTGACAATTTTAAAAGTAAAATACTAATGCAGTAGAATTTGACAATTTTAAAAGTAAAATACTAAAAGTGTGGACCAGAAATATAAGCCAACCCCTTTAAACTTCTCAATATGTACTTATAGTCCGAAGTAGATTTAAGGAAATATAATTAAACGGATCGAATCTTCACTTAGTAATTGTTTACATCAGTAACAGTAGATAGAATTGTCTCATCTCTTTGTTACCGTATTATTCGTAATCGTAACAATTTGAAGTTTTTTTATTTTTTTTTAAATAGGTATCTTAAAATTATTGACTAGGTATACGATTTTTATATACCACCGAATAGAAGCGAACAGTTTGTTTTATAAGAACAGAAATACAACATTACAGTGCTTTGATCTATCGATGATAGGAATCTTGTGGTAGCCATTTTTCTGGATATGACAAAAAAACGTTTGATTTTGTAGATCGCAAAACTGATTGCTTTCAATGACACTACCGTTTACGAGGTAAAGCAAAAAGTTCGCTTAAAAATTGTTCATCCAATTGTCTACAAATTACAATATTATGTAAAAATAATAAATATCTAAAACACAAAAATGTTCCAGTAGAGTTACATTATAATTCTTAATCGTTATAGCTTAATAAGTTTAGCTTACCTCAAAGAAGTTTCTTAGTCTCTTTCAGCTTTTACTTTATATAACTACTAGCTGACCCGGCGAACGTTTTGCCGTATAAATTATTTCTAGTATCAATATTTAAAAAGCAGATAAAAACCTATTCTCAGGTCCAACGAATGTACATACAAAATTTCATTAAAATCGGTTGAGGCGCTCTGGAGGAGCTTGCGAGCAAACACCGACACGAGAAAGTTTCACATAATAATTAATAATAATATATTAGATTCACTCACTCCTAACGCTATCAATCACAAAGAAGTGTTATTTGCAGTTGACATAACTTTGGCAATTATAATCGGGGCGAGCGAAGCGAGCCCAATAATAGTACCTAACACCTATATTCTACAATCTTTACATTTTGTGATACATGGAAAAACTGTCACGCCCATTGCTTTGTATGTTTAACATAGTAAGTGCTTTAACATAGTAATTTTTATTTATACCTATGTACCTAGATGCATTATTATCTAGTCTAGTCAAGGAGTGACGATGCGACACGAATATTGACATGGTGAATGTTGAACTTTCAGGATTAATAATATTGGATATTCACTGCAGCGTTTCTTAATTTCTAACAAAAACATTCTGAATACTAATTTTTAGTAGGAGCAAATGCACGAACCATTCTTTCAGGAAATAAATTCAAATTATTTAAGCCCCAGTAAAGACTTGACATCTATTTAAAACGAATTTAAGAACCTTAACATGGTCCAGTAGCCAAGAATGTTAAGAAACACGTGTCGAATTTCAAAAACTATCACCGCTTCGAAAGTTTTGTACGCCTCTAGAAAGGCAGAATGTATAGACACTTTTTTCCATTTCAGTCAACTCCAGTCTAAAATCTCAATTCAATCCATTTCACTCAATTTCACTTAATTGAATTCACTAAATTTCACTTAATTGAATTCACTAAATTTCACTTAATTGAATTCAATAAATTTCACTTAATCAAATTCAATAAATTTCACTTAATCAAATTCAATAAATTTCACTTAATCAAATTCAATAAATTCCATTTAACAATTCAATAAATTCCATTTAACAATTCAATAAATTCCATTTAACAATTCAATAAATTCCATTTAACAATTCAATAAATTCCATTTAACAATTCAATAAATTCCATTTAACAATTCAATAAATTTCATTTAACAATTCAATAAATTTCATTTAACAATTCAAAAATTTCATTTAACAATTAAAAAATTTCATTTAATAATTCAATAAATTTCATGATTTCAATAAATTTCATGATTTCAATAAATTTCATTTAATAATTCAATAAATTTCATTTAATAATTCAATAAATTTCATTTAATAATTCAATAAATTTCATTTAATAATTCAATAAATTTCATTTAATAATTCAATAAATTTCATTTAATAATTCAATAAATTTCATTTAATAATTCAATAAATTTCATTAATTCAATAAATTTCATTAATTCAATAAATTTCATTAATTCAATAAATTTCATTAATTCAATAAATTTCATTAATTCAATAAATTTCATTTAATAATTCAATAAATTTCATTTAATAATTCAATAAATTTCATTTAATAATTCAATAAATTTCATTTAATAATTCAATAAATTTCATTAATAATTCAATAAATTTCATTTAATAATTCAATAAATTTCATTAATAATTCAATAAATTTCATTAATAATTCAATAAATTTCATTAATAATTCAATAAATTTCATTTAATAATTCAATAAATTTCATTAATAATTCAATAAATTTCATTAATAATTCAATAAATTTCATTAATAATTCAATAAATTTCATTTAATCTAATTCACTAAATTTTGTTTAACCCATCTAAATCCAAATTTCATTCATTCCAAATTTATATTATTTTAATTCAAATTTCATTTTATTCAAATTTCATTTTAATCAAATTTCATTTTAATCAAATTTCATTTTAATCAAATTTCATTTTAATCAAATTTCATTTTATTAAAATTTCATTTAATCCAAATTTCATTTAATCCAAATTTCATTTAATTCAAATTTCATTTAATTCAAATTTCATTTAATTCAAATTTCATTTAATTCAAATTTCATTTAATTCAAATTTCATTTAATTCAAATTTCATTTAATTCAAATTTCATTTAATTCAAATTTCATTTAATTCAAATTTCATTTAATTCAAATTTCATTTAATTCAAATTTCATTTAATTCAAATTTCATTTAATTCAAATTTCATTTAATTCAAATTTCATTTAATTCAAATTTCATTTAATTCAAATTTCATTTAATTCAAATTTCATTTAATTCAAATTTCATTTAATTCAAATTTCATTTAATTCAAATTTCATTTAATTCAAATTTCATTTAATTCAAATTTCATTTAATTCAAATTTCATTTAATTCAAATTTCATTTTATTCAAATTTCATTTTATTCAAATTTCATTTTATTCAAATTTCATTTTATTCAAATTTCATTTTATTCAAATTTCATTTTATTCAAATTTCATTTTATTCAAATTTCATTTTATTCAAATTTCGTTTTATTCAAATTTCGTTTAATTCAAATTTCATTTTATCCAAATTTCATTTCATCCAAATTTTATTTAATCCAAATTTTATTTAATCCAAATTTCATTTCATCCAAATTTCATTTATTGCAAATTTCATTTTTTCCAAATTTCATTTATTCCAAATTTCATTTAAAACAAAACTTTTAATAGAAACTTTATTACTTTAATCAGTGGTTCACTCCACAGTTCTTAATAAGAAAATGATACTGTTGAAATTGGTTTAAAATTTTCAGTGCACATACCTTTGGGTTTTCTGAATAGTTCATTCTATTAACTTTGATCAGTGGTTCACTCCACAGCGACTTTGATCAGTGGTTCACTCCACAGCAACTTTGATCAGTGGTCCACTCCATAGCAACTTTAATCAATATTGCACTCCATAGCAACTTTAATCAATGGTTCACTCCACAGCATTCATGAAAACAAAAATGATCTAGTTATTGAATCGACCCCTTGAAATTGACAAAAAGGATAAACTGCAATAAACAGATCTCATACTATCATATTAGCATAAACCATTTCGATTTCATAGAATTAGAATGTTAGAAAAGGCATTCCATACAATCGTTAGCGCGAAAATGTATCACTCTCGAAAAGAGTGAGCTCACTCATCTGAGAGCAGTGTGCCTTAGGACGCATTAGTATTTTGATATCGTTGTTCGATTTATCTATGTTACTTGTTTGGTTATCTTTCCAAGCAAAATACTTGATCATGTCCAACCATTCAGGTCATTATTAATTATTTCATTTCTTTTATTGAACAAACAATTAGTTAAGTAATTCTATACCAAATATTTACATAATACATCATAGATAATATATATTAGCTAAAATCTTGCACATCACTAAAAAAATACTAG
The DNA here is from genome assembly GCF_905147365.1 of Aricia agestis. Classification (NCBI taxonomy): domain Eukaryota; kingdom Metazoa; phylum Arthropoda; class Insecta; order Lepidoptera; family Lycaenidae; genus Aricia; species Aricia agestis. The sequence continues at coordinate 9,758,895 of NC_056409.1, read as the reverse complement.
TTATGAATATTCTTTTTGGCGTTTTGAAATCTTGTAATAAAAAGGATATTTTTATCAACTTCCATATTATGTAGGCTCTTTGCTATTCATAAAAATAAGTTATATTGGAGTAGTGTAATGCGAATTGTGTATAATTGCAGCTATAAGCAGTCCAAATGTGAACTACATGTGGTGTGCACTGTCGAAGAGTAGCCTCGACCAAGTGACATGTATAATGAATGATGCATGTTAAAATGTAATCTTAACTCACTGTCGAAGAGTTGCCTCGACCAAGTGAAATTTATAGTGATGTTAAAATGTAATGTTAAATTCACTGTCGAAGAGTTGCCTCGACCAAGTGAAATGTGTAATGATGCATGTTAAAATGTAATCTTAACTCACTGTCGAAGAGTTGCCTCGACCAAGTGAAATGTGTAATGATGTCAAAATGTTATGTTAAATTCACTGTCGAAGAGTTGCCTCGACCAAGTGAAATGTGTAATGATGCATGTTAAAATGTAATCTTAACTCACTGTCGAAGAGTTGCCTCGACCAAGTGAAATGTGTAATGATGTCAAAATGTTATGTTAAATTCACTGTCGAAGAGTTGCCTCGACCAAGTGAAATGTGTAATGTTAAATTCACTGTCGAAGAGTAGCCTCGACCAAGTGGAAGGTATTATGTGTGTGGTGCGTGATTGTTACGTGTATCGAGTTCTTTCTACTCCGCAACGTATTTTTCAAATACCTCTTGTTGCAAAGTAATAATGACTGAATTAAATAATTTTATATTACTTGTAAAAATCTCAGATACTCTAATACTCAAGTAAATTAAAACATCTCATCTTCATTATAAGATATAACTCTCGAATGCACAAATTAATTTTTCATATAAAAATTTCACATTTGATAATCTAAAATTATCGAAAACAAAATTATTTCATTACAGTAAAAATCATTTCATAATAACTGTCGGCTCAATTTAAATAAACACACTTTACAAAGAAACATCAACTACACAAAAGAAAAATAGATAGGACATACCAATTATACTCACCGCGTACTAATTACTATTGTTAAAGAAGTTTGTTATACGAAGATGCTGCACTTTAAAACGATTTACCTCAATGTACGCAACATCTACATCGACTTTCAGAACACAGCTAATAATATATATTTGTATGGCGATTGCACCTTCATGATACTTTCAGCTGTTAACATACTTTTGAAAAATATTTTAAAAGTACCCTACATTCTTTTCATATTAATTGTATGTGAATATTTCAAATCATTGTATGCTATCATTAGATAACTCTTTTACTACTATTACTTTTCAGATTTCTTATCTGGGAGCATCGTTACACTTATGAGAAATAAAGATATTTAATCCCAGTTAAGAAATTTAATAATAAGTGAATATAAAGTGAGCGTACCTGGATTTTTATCCCACTTCTGAGATGATAAGAAACTGCATGATGACTTTCAAATACATTTATTCTACAATATTATACAGTGGTACACTTTCGGGCAGAGATTCCTCTTACAATTGTTCTTCCGTCAAAATTCGCATCATACTGCGCTCTTGGGGTATTTATACACAATTTTTACCCGTCAACCCCCACTCCAAGTGAAGCGAACGTAGCCTTGGGATTGCACGTTGTCAGTGTGGCCAGATTTAAATATTAAAACTACCATCTAATTTAGTCAAAAATAGTTAAGTTACAATAATTTAGTATTCTAAAAACAATAAACTAAGTACTGAATTACGTAAATCATAACATTAGCTACCTGTTTTTGCACAATATGACTAGTCGAATTAATATCGAAACTTACCACTTCATTCGTACCAACACCAGAACAAGTTTAAACATCGTTTAGAAATTAGATACCGTACAACGCAGTATAAGAATAAGAAATATTTATACAAACAGACGAAATAACAAGGACACAATACAATAATTATTAGTCTAACACTAGCTAAAAGCTGAGCTTTGTGTGGGCTTGCGTCATCACACCTTGACTTGACCGACACATCTACTTATAAAAAACCTTGACTGACTGATGAATGATGATTAAAACAAATAAATAAAAATTATAGTCAATAGGCGTGACAGTTTTTCCGTAAAGTGTACCACAAAATATACAGGTTGGGGGATACACTAGGGCTCGCCTCGCTCGCCCTGATTATATTGTGTGATGTCAAAAATGAGTTAGTATACTAGTAAGTTACAAATCACAATACACCGTTTTAAGATTCGTGAAACGGAATGCAGATACGCTATCCATTTTGCACGATGCTATTTATGAAATTCCTAGCGTTTTCTCTCATCATAGAAACTAGAGGACAGTTGATCAATATCAAAATGGATTGATGTGATAGAAATAAACCGAGCAGTGAGTGGTGGAACACGTAGCGAGTAACGGAGTGAACACTATGGAAATATACGTGATGGTGGGAATGGCTGTTCTCATCTATACTCTCCTGGTAGTTCTGCTCAAGGGCGACTGCTGTAAACCGAACGACAAGTGCGAATGCGAGGAGTGTAGGGACATGTCTCAATCGAGTAATCAGGCGTTCACCCCCACGGTCTTATCGGTTTCGTCTCGAGTCGACATTATCGATCGCTCTTAAACGAGTAAACGTTCTTAACTCTTCAATCTAATAGTATGCTAAGTTTAGTGAACTAGTGCCAAAAGTATTGAGATCAAGCTTAACTGACTTCGCTAGTGTATAGGTGTGAGTGTACTGTTAAAAGTAAGTGCTTATCGTGAGTGAGTGATGGTGGGGAGGTCGTTATGGACCCCCTAGCCCGCCTGATGGAAGGCGCGCCGCTGCCGAGCGTGCTCGGCGCTACCAGGGACACACGGCCGCGAGGAGCTCTGGTGCATGCCAGCCTGGCTGCGGCGCCGCATCTCGGAGACAAAAAGGGCAGACACCTGACAGGCACCTTCTGTCTCACAGGAGACACCATGGAGGGCATCATACAATGTCTCGTCTTTCTAAAAGCTTTTTCGGTGAGTGTTTACTACTAGTCTGATGTCATATTTCATCATACTGTCATTAATTGTGTATTTTTATAATTACGTGCGAATGCTGATGATTCTATCTATTTCCACGTTTCAACCAGAACAACTGTTACAAAATTTAGTGCTACCTTGATGGTTAGCGGTTGCCTAACAGTGAAATGGGAAACAACCAAAACTCACTTTCAGCATGATTGAGTAAGCAACATGTTACTGACTTTGGAATTTGGATATCGTTGTTCTGTCGATGTCGGTTACGTGCGCGCCTCTCGCCAGCTCAATTTGAATGAAACAGTATTCCGGTGTGGAGTGGAGTGTATTTCGAGTTTCAATACTATCACTTCACATAGAATAGAGATAATAATAGTCTTTTAGTTAGATATTGTCCTTTGGCCTCATTGGTGAGGGTAAGCCAACATCGGGTTACATAATATTGTGTAGACAGTAGAGACTGAGGTTGATTTATTTTTTGTTAATTCCTACTTGAACTACTTTATTTTATGTAGGTACATAGTATAACTGTTTACTGTTTACTGTTCTTTTTGTAATAAAAAAATAACTTATTGAGATATTGAAAGAGAGTGAAATGAGACATTCTGCTTTTCTTTGTTTTAAATAATTTAATTTTAGTAGCTATGAGTATTTATAACTTGTTATAATACCAATATCGCTATTCGCTACGTTTCTGTATCCGATACATTATTATTATTGTTCAATATCTAAAACGTCCGAGCCATTGGTTCTGCGTGTGTGCGATGAGATAGAAAATCACACGTCATCATAGCGTCGAATATTCGATATGTTTGTGACGCGCGGCGCGACAGTATCATTCCCATTTTTATAACTTTACACCCCCTCCCCCCAACAACGATCCAATATATTTTTTTCCTGTCCGAGCGATGCTCTATTATGGAGAAAAGTTCACGGCTGAGCAATTATTTTACGAGTGAAAGTGGCACGTTTGAACCTTTACGAACACGTGGAGTATCTCTGATAACTATTTTAACATTTCAAAGTAACGATTTTCTAATATAATTACTTCAGTATCAATATATTATAAATAAGATGAGTATTCAGTATATAAATATGCGGACTTCGTACCAAAATCTTCACTCAATATCTACTTAAGTAATCTTCAAATGTCTCGAATTGTGGCTGCAAACGTCCACTCAACACGAACTTCTCGCTTTTAAGGCGCTCTAAAAGAAATAGGTGCTAAAGTCCGGGAAACTGCAGATGTGTGAAAATACAAAATGGACTCGCGTAAAATGATTTTTACAACGAGGTTGTTACCGCGACGCCGACATATTCGAGAGATAAAGCGTCGCGATATAAAAACGAGCACAAACTTACTCGTAAACTGCGTGGAGTCGCTGGTGGAGTGCTCTCGTACAAACGAGTTTACATCGAGCGCGAAGGCGACGCAAAATGATCCTAATTTCGTTAACATCTTTAAGCGGCGCGTCCTCCCTTATAATTTCGTTAACGTTCGACCGAGTTAGGTTAAGCCCTTCCCGACGCTGCCCGGAGCCGCCGGATCGGATGTTACGTTTTAAAAGTAAATTAAACGAAGCGGAATTAATATGAATTAATGCAGCATCGAAATACCTCTAAAAGTATTTGCGGTTATTTTTAAAAAATAAATTTCATTTCTGTAGAGACGTTTCAAATTAAGGGCGAAAGGGATACCTGATGTCGGAGGAAGGTATCAGGAGACGTTTTTGCTTGTTTATTTATTGAAATAATGAAACAAGGAAGGCCCGCTCGTTGTGCAAATATATTTCGAGGATAAGACTCGCTTCCTTCCGAACAATTGGAACGCCGATTTCGTTTAATTTCATTTTATTTCAATTTACGAATTTAATAAAATATACTCCTAATTGAGTTTTCCTCGACTCGGCCGCAACCCTCCTTCTTTTATTTATTACGCAACATTGTTCGTAAAGAGATGCCCCATAAAAAAAACATTAAAAATTTCATAACACCCTCTAATGGATATATCGGGGTCTTATGTGGTTTTAAAAATGCGGCATACAATTGTAATAAAGAAAACACCAACACAATATTGTTACGCAAAGGCAATATTGAAGATAATAAACGGCTAACGGCTCACACTGATATTGAGCCGAGCCCCGCGTCGCGCGTCGCTCGGGCCGCCCGCCGTAAAACTCGTAGGCTCTTCGTAGCAATCGTAGCCGCGTAGCACGCCGTAGCACGCCGTAGCACGCTGTAGCGGATATTATGCGCTACGCAATTGACAACATTTCATTTAATTAATCATCAAAAATAACAGATTTTTTTAATCATTAATTTCCGAGAAAAAAAATTAAAACGAAAAATACACTTGTGACGTCATTGGTACGGCAGAATACGATACGATACACACCTTTGGTTGTAGGAACGAAAATAATGCTGATCTAAACACAATAACAAATTCAATAACCTCAGAGAAAGTACCACAAAGTCAGTGACAGTACTAACAGTTTTTTTTAGAAATCAGATATGACGTGCAAAGGTATTTTGTTGTTCAACCGTACCAATGACGTCATTTGGCGCTTAAGTCATTTTAGAATGATCAGAATTAAAAACCAAGTTTCATAAATGAAAATGACCACATTTTCAAAAATAAAAAAATATGGGTCCCCTAATTTAACCCCTACTTTTATATTTCGTCATAAAACAAGTACAAAAATATTTGAAATGTTGTCAATTATACGCGTATGTGTATTTTTTAATTTTTGGTTTTAAATTCTGATTTCATATTTTTATTTTAAATTACGTAAAATTATATTGGTCCCCTAATTTAACCCCTACTTTTATATTTCGTCATAAAACAAGTACAAAAATATTTGAAATGTTGTCAATTATACGCGTATGTGTATTTTTTAATTTTTGATTTTAAATTCTGATTTCATATTTTTATTTTAAATTACGTAAAATTATATTGAATTCGAAATTGTGTTTAACTGATCAGAATCCACCAAAGGGTAAAAACGGGACCCTATTACTGAGATTTCGAAGTCTGTCCGTCTATTTGTCCGTCTGTCTGTCTGTCTGTCTCCAGGCTGTATCTCAAGAACCTCTATAGGTAGACTTCTAAAATTTGACAGATTGTGTATTTCTTACTTTTGCTCTACAGGGTGTAACGAAACTAAGTTATAATACTTTAGGGTGTGTACGTGTTCCTCGTAGAGACTTCACTGTGAAAGTGGCAGCGCTGAAAGACCAAATTTTTTTTCACTTTTTTATGGGGAATCTCGTGACGCTGCACAGTGGAAAATTTGGGCCCGTATCGGATCAAAAATTTGTAACTTCAAGGTTTTTCATCGGATTGTATTGAGATTTGGCACATGTATACAGTGATATACAAAGATTTTAAAAATAATCAATTTTTGTATTTTTTTTTCAATGTATACATATTTATTTTAGGTTAAAAAAAATAAAAGAGAAAAAAGTTATACGAGTAGTATTTATATGTTTATTTTTTATAAATAAGTACTAATATGAGTAAAATTAAGAAGACTTAAACAATTACTTATCACACAAGCATAATAAAATGCATAAATTATAAAATCGTATAGTACCTATCTATACCACACACCAAACTAATTGATCTCAGATTAGACAAATCTTATAATATTATTGGTTTTATATAACTAGGTTTAACGCCTCCGTGGTCTAGTGGTACAGAGCGCGGCTCTTGACTCGGAGGTCGTGGGTTCAAATCCCGCGTTGGAAACATGTTATTTCCAAGTTTGGTTAGGACAATGCAGGCTGATCACCTGATTGTCTGACAAGTAAGATGATCCATGCGTCGGATGGGCATGTAAAAAGTCGGTCCTGCGCCTGATCTCTCGCCGGTCGTGTCGGTCTTCCGTCCCACTGGATTATGAGAGTAAAGGAATAGAGAGTGCTCTTGTGTACTGCGCACACACTTGGGCACTATAAAATTACTCCTGCGTAGCTGGCCTAGTATCAATGAAACCGGCCACCGTCACCGAAATCGGTGTGGGAGCTATTATTATAACTAGGTTTTAGTTACTTATAATGTTGTATCTAATTGTTATTATCCTCACTATTCCTAACTAAAATTACTTCCGGTGTAAATGTAGGATCACCTTCAGGTACTACCTTCAAAAGACTTTGTGCCTCTTCATCAAGATCCTTCACATTTCTCACATAAGGTTTTCTTAAACTTGAAATGTTTATATAGAAGCGTTAGTATAAATCTATATAGAAGCGTTTTAAATACGTCTTTATTTGTATGCTATAAGGGAACATTTTCTAGCATGGTGCAGGCGCATATTTCTGTAGTCTTTATTGCGCGACGCTTGTGCATCTTCCGACAGTTGCCCAATAGGAAGAACAGAAAATTTTTTGATCACGTTTTCTCCATGTATACCTAAGTATTTTGTGCACGGAGGATGGCATGTAGTACCAATCATAGTTACTAACATAAATTCGCGCAGTTTCTAAGGCATAAACTCCAAATTTTTCGGGATCGACCATCATTCCAGAACAATTACATTACATACATAGTATTTACAAAATACAAGTTGTTTTCAGAAACATTTAATGTTTGCTGTAGAACTATGGACAACGATTCCAAGGTTCTGCCACGCTCGATATAGGGAACGATGAAATCGCCCTTAGTACAGTTGAAAGTTTTTTTTTATGAAATAAGGGGGCGAGCAAACGAGCAAACGGGTCACCTGATGGAAAGCAATTTCCGTCGCCCATGGACACTCGCAGCACCAGGAGAGCTGTAGGTGCATTGCCGGCCTTTTAAGAGGGAATAGGGTAATAGGGGAGGGTAGGAAAGGGAATAGGGTAGGGGATTGGGCCTCCGATAAACTCACTCACTCGGCGAAATACAGCGCAAGCGCAGTTTCAGACTGGTTTTCTGTGAGAACGTGGTATTTCTCCGGTCGAGCCGGCCCATTCATGACAAAGCATAGGTCCCCCACGTATATAGTTGACATTTTAATGGAAATAACAAATTTAAATAAGTGTCACTTAATATGAAATACACGCTGAAGTGTGCAATTTGAAGATATTTGCTTCCCCTTATATACTGGTTTTTTAGATATGAAATACGTACTAATATCAATGTTATGCATAATATTTACTCACGCAGGACGAGTGCAGAATAGAATATAATAAGCTACTGCTATCAAAATATTGTGATTAATATTGATTTTGCACATTATGTCAACAGTAACCGCAAAAGATACCGAATTATCTACTCCGACCTCTATCACATTTTTCCCCATAACTTCCAGGACCGCAAACTTCCGCAGTTGATTTTTTTAATGCGTGGGGAGTCGTGGGTAAATGTGAAAACCTTCGACGAAAAAAAAAAGAAGTGAAAAATAGGGCATGTCAATTTTTAAGTACTTACTCAAAAATAAAAATTAAAAAAAGTTAATAGCTCATTATTAAGAACATAAAATATCCTTTTTAAAAATGTTTAAAACCGCATGCATGTGCTAAATACTTTTTTCACAATATTCATTTGAAATACGTGTATGCAAACATTTGAATGAGCCATTCGCTACTTCAACTTACTTCAACCTATGATAAAAAAAATATTTATGCAGTTTTAGTAGAAAAATATGTCTGATTAGGATTATTTGGTTATTAGAGTATCGAATTCAATAAATATTTCATTCAAATTGTGATATTTTTAAAAACCATTTATGGTATGCTCTAGTTCTACCATTTTCCATAGTGCGCTGGGGCGCTTACCCATACAAATTGAAACAAAAATTTGGTCTTTCAGCGCTGCTACTTTCACAGTAAACCCTCTAAAAGCAACACATAAACACCCTAAAGTATTATCACTTAGTTTTGTTACACCCTGTATAACGATACGAAACCCTCAGTGCGCGAGTCCAACTCGCACCTTGCGATTATTATTTGGCTTTTCTTGTTCCATATCAACAATGGCAACAGTTAGGCAGTTGAATTTTTCACAAAGTCCTGTATTATATTTGTATTTAAATAATAACTAGAGATCGCGATATGTATGTATTTGTAATATACTTATATATTTTAAAAAGTTTACTCTTACCATCTATTACTACTGTTACTTTATAGTTTTACAATAAGGGTTGTCTGGAAAAAATCACTTGTAGCGATAAGGCCGCCTTTTGTACTTTTTACTCTTATAGTTATTAAGAATTGTATGTCATGTTTGTTTTGGTGCAATAAAGTATTTTCATTCATTCATCCATTCATCGCCCAATGGTTGAAATTCGACCTCAAATAAAAAAATAAATTAGGTATAACTTTCAAATTCAACTCTTTTCTAGCAAAAACTGCTATTTGAACAGAATTCTTTGTTTTCTAGTGATATTCTATTGTCAAAATATTAAGTTTATTATTTTTTAGACATAATTCCTGCGACAGGCTCAGATTAATAAAGTCAAATGACGACAGACTACCCGTGTAATAATTGCCTAATGCACCTTTTAAGATTCAATAAAAAAAACTAAATCTATTTTCAATTTGACAACAGACTATAAATAAAAGAGTACAATTCGTGTGTATAAGCTTGTCAATCCAAATCTAACGTGTGTGTTGTAGTGTGTGTAATTTTAAAAAAATATATAAAAGCATAAAACAATATTAGCTCGATGTACTCCTTCGCCATATAAACTATAAATGTGCAAAAATTTATTCCGCATTTTTCGTCAAAAGGGATCCAAAGTTTTTCGCAACGCATTAATAATAGTAATAATATAAAATAAAAATTTAAGGGAGCTCCCATACAAAAAAACCCGGAACACAATTATTGGGCTATTTTTGCTCTATAACGGTACGGAACCCTTAATGCGCGAGTCCGACTCGCACTTGGCCAATTTTTTATAATGGCATAGTAATTAGGGAAATTACGTCTTTGTATTTTCGAAGTAATAATCGAAATATTACACATTTTTAACGTAACATCACAATATACCAGTCGTGCAAACCGATCAAACCTTCTGGAATACGAGTGCAGAAAAAGCTTGAGAATGTCGATATCGTTAGATTGGTCGATTCCTCGATATTGTTACATTCGTATTGTTTAGTTAGACCCGGGCCGGGGTTTATTGTGTTCGGTAGCGGCGGGGATGCCGGCTCCCAATTGAAATTCACTCCAGAGGGATTTTAATGGACTCCAGGCAAATCGGTGTTTTGGGAGTTCGTCGGAAGATTATGAATAAAACATGTCTCACTGGAAGAATAGAGGGCTCGCCTTCGGTGACAAATTTTAAACTACTTAGGAATAATTTAAGGAAACCCCAAAGATATTTCGAATTGAAATTCGAAATTGAGTTAGTTATTGAAATTCGAAACCGTTACGACAATATTTTCCGCCCGCTACAGATATAATATCTATCTAAGCCCTAAGGTGTATTTTATCTGTATTGTGCCTCTAAATTTCGTCAATTTTTTTTGAACTAGATGAACTTCATATACAATATCACTTTCCTTGGCTTCCACCAATGATATTCTACTTATACAGATCTGTTACGTTCATACTATTTTCCGGTTTAAATCTCTTCCAAACAACATTGACAAATTTGACAAATAAGTGAAACAAAAGATACGAAATGCCATTTACATAAAAGAGACAGACTAAATAAAAGACGACCCAATTGGGTCTTCACAACGCGCGCGGTAGTAACATATCTGCTTCGAGTTTTTTATATAATATATCATTGACTTCCACGAATGTTTCAAGACTGAAATTAGCCAAATCGGCTAAGTGGTTCTCAAGTTTTAGAGAGACTAACAAAATTTAAAAATATTTTTTATTTTTATAGATAAGCTGTTCAAAGCAACTGTCTGCAAAATGCTGCAATCTGAATGGAATTCTGTGTTGCTATAAAATTTTTGCAGCACAAAACAACGGATAGGCTTGTTTTGTGAAATGAAACATGCGTAGCCACTGAAAAAAAATTCAACTGCAACTCTGTAGAGAGGGCGGTACGTACGTGCTGTCAAAACCCTCGCTCAACCATTAGCAAAATGGAAACTACATTGCAATCGACACTTTTGATTTTTTCATACAGTTATAATGAAAATAGATAAGGGATTTGTACAATATTTTATACTCTTTTTGATATCACGTGGGCACTGGGGAATGAGGAGGTATGGTTACAAACGTAAAATTAAAACGCAATAATGTACAACACATCATCGACAAGACTTATGTTCGAACAGCTTCAGAACTTTGCCTCAATCTGATATAGTTTTCCTTACTGTTAAAATAAAACAAAGAATATAACCGCATCTTTTAGAGACATCTAAAGAAAATGGACGTGGAACTTCATAATATGATTATTATATATTATTAAGACGTATTTAATGCGGGCGCACGATTTAATGGATATGTTATTTATGATAATATTTTAATTTTTTCTCATTTATTTAAAGTCGCTTAGAAATGTCTGGTCAAGCGGTAACTTTGCCCATAGTAGATTGCACACTATATACCTGAGCACATAATTGTTAAGATGTCCTTAACTTGTATTAAACGCTAGTTCTAAAATTTAAGTTCCTTGATAAGTGCAGGGAGCACATAATAATAGTCACCATGTATTTAATTTATAAACTCACGTGTTCGTTCATGTTTGTTTTCGCGATACATTGTTTTGTTTTTAAAGCTTAATAAACGAGGGTGGAAGCCGTTCATTTGTCATTTATGAAAAATCTTTTCGCTTGTGCTTTTTTATAAAAAAGTGATTTTTTATAATTAATAACGTTCTTTTGTTTTGGTTAAACGTACATGATAAGTTGTGTTGTGAAAGTAGGTATAAAATTTATATATAGAGTTATAATACAATCAGTGTTGGACTTCTGATTATTATTCATGCTTATTAAATCTCTACATCATTTACCCGCTCGTGGAAAGGCGTGAAAATGATTTTGGATTCCACTTGAGATAGATTCGTGGTCCCCTGGAAAGTTCCAAAATTGTGAATGGGAAAATATTAGCGCTGGCTGTGAATGACAGTTGGATTGTATATTGATCCCCCTCGGGGGGCGAGGGGGGGGGGACCCTCGACTTAGCTGATTGGTTTCGACATTTAGATTTATCATATTACGCTAACTTGTTTGTGTAATCAAATCCGACGTCGAAATTATTATAATGATTAATATTAACGATTTGATCTGTTTTGTAACGATGAAAATGTGTTGTAGAAGGTATAAGGGTCTCGTCCAGTCTGACGGGAGAATGATTGTGTAACCGGATTGACGGACTGCAATCATTTTCTTAATAAGTACTTTTCGGCCATCATCATCGTTTTTTCTACTTAATAAATAAAATCTTTTTTTTCAGGTAAGTGAATCGGGGTGCGACAACTCCAGTCTCGCTTGGTAAGAGAAAATGCCTGACAACATGAAAGTTAAGACGAGACAAAATTGTCTCTTATTTCATGAACTTCACAAAGTAAAGATATTTAAATTAATTAATAGGCACTAATACATTTTGTTACTCGAGTCGTTTCTAACATCTCTCGAAGTCAACCCTGTTTAATGTTTATGCGAAAGAGTAAAATATTATACATGCAAATAATTCCATAAAGATATGAAGTTACTTTAAAACTGGAAATTGTTACTTTAATGTAAGCAATTGGTTTCTTTGAGTTTCTCGGGAGTTCTGGTAATATTCCGAAGGTGGCAGATGGATGATCGTCTGGGGACTGCTTGCAATTTGTTTCACGTAGGTATCAGGTTTGTTTATTTTCGTTGAATTAGTGCCTCCCACCTTTTTATCTGCCTACACGTTCCGATATTCATCATCTAGAAAAGAGCGTATTCCCTCTTAAATAAATAAATAAATAAATAAAATCATTTATTTCAGGCTTCTGCGACCCATAACATTACATTTAAAAAAAAAAAATGAAATTTTCGTTACATTACATTATAGTCATTACATTAAAATTACAATACATTTAAAATATATGATTTAGCAATTACATTAAATTGAAATTTTAAAGTAATGTATACTTAATAAAAAATAATAAAATAATAATATAATAAAAATAGATCAAAATCACAGTCAATCACCATATCTTTGTAAGTCTAAAAGGCCGGCAATACACCTGCAGCTCTTCTGATGTTGCGAGTGTCCATGGGCGACGGCAGGTTTGTTTATTTTCGTTGAATTAGTGCCTCCCACATTTTTATCTGCCTACACGTTCCGATATTCATAATCTAGAAAAGAGCGTATTCCCTCTTAAAAGGCCGGCAACGCACCTGCAGCTCTTCTGATGTTGCGAGAGTCCATGGGCGACGGCAGGTTTGTTTATTTTCGTTGAATTAGTGCCTCCCACATTTTTATCTGCCTACACGTTCCGATATTCATAATCTAGAAAAGAGCGTATTCCCTCTTAAAAGGCCGGCAACGCACCTGCAGCTCTTCTGATGTTGCGAGAGTCCATGGGCGACGGCAGGTTTGTTTATTTTCGTTCAATTAGTGCCTCCCACCTTTTTATCTGCCTACACGTTCCGATATTCATCATCTAGAAAAGAGTGTATTCCCTCTTAAAAGGCCGGCAACGCACCTGCAGCTCTTCTGATGTTGCGAGTGTCCATGGGCGACGGCAGTTGCTTACCATCAGGTGACCCGTTTGATCGTTTGCCCCCTTATAAAATAAAATAAAAAAATCATCACCGTCAACTTGAGAGGGTTGTTGATAGTGTATCGGTTGGGACTTGGGCTGATATATGCCAAACGTTATGTAGCCAATTGTAATTTATACTTGAAACAGATGTGCAAATTACTGGCCTTCCCCTTTATTGCAAACAGCGTTTTTATTAATTTTTTTACGAGCGATATTATAAAGCAATATTAAAATTGTGGAACGCGACATTTTATCGATAGCGGGAAATTTAACGGGCATCGTGAAGTGTCCGCAATTCGCGGAAAACTCGACATCAAACTCGTGTTTGCGCTATAAACTGGTAATTGGAGGCCGTCGCGGGCGATTAAACTCGATTGTTTTAGGTCTAGTACGGATCCCGCTCTCGATAAATTAAATTGTTCCTCGACCTTCGAATTCGCAGACGGTCCACAACTCCTCGGTATACTATATAATATAAATAAATCCATCGGGGCCAGACTTGACGAAACTTTGTGAATAATATAAAACATCGGAGCGCGTTTAAGTTTTACGAGTAATACTCATCTAAGATATCAAACTTACGACGCGATTCGGTCTCTACGCTTAACTTTTTAGGAGCACTAAAAGAAGATTTTTCTCGAAATAAAATAAAAACAAAATCTTATTTTGTTATGTCGTCGTCGGGAGGAACGTAGCGAAAGTAATATAAAGGATTGATATGGTAATAAATATTCCATATTAATACTCGTTTGTCTCGTAGCTCCGAGTAGATTGTCGAATACTTCAAAGCCCTCCTGTATAAACACAGGCACTTACATTATTAAATTGAATGTATCTATTACGTTGTATTATTCGGGCTTCTTTGAACGGCTGTAATATTATCTCGTTTTGTCGTACGCGTACGTCGTCGTTTTCGGTCGAAAATGTACATTCGGTCCATATTTAAAAAGTATCTACCGGGAATCTTTGATTCACTCGCTGGTATTGTTAAAAAAGATTCGTGTTATATTTTAAGCATTTTCGCAGAAATATTTATTTAAATTTTATTCTGCAATGTAGGTCTCGTGGTTTGTCTGTCGTTCCTATCATCGACATTATCTTACATCGCGAAGTTAACGCTAAAATATTCCTTTCATATTTTGATGGTAATATTTGACCAGGAAGTCTCCGAGATCACAGGACCGCTGATCCTCATAAGAGATACAAAAATTAATTAAGTTTCGTGCAACATTAAATTTGAATATTTCTCGAGTTCTCGTCCCCATTCATTTAAATTGAAGTAACTTCTGAGACGTTCTCACTTATTTGTTATCTTCGAGAGATGATTAAACATTGCATTGATGATGTGATCTTCTGAAAATAAGTATTCTTTGTTTAACTCAGAGCAATGTTTGACCTTACCTTTTGATGACCTCTATAGAAACCTGTTGTATTTTCATTCCATTAATTGTTTTCGTAAGTTTTTTTTAATGAAATAAGGGGACAAACGATTTAACGGGTCACCTGATGGAAAGCAACTTCCGTCGCCCATGGGGACACACGCAACATCAGAAGAGCTGCAGGTGCGTTGCCGGCCTTTTAAGAGGGAATAGGATTACAGGGGAGGTAAGGAAGGGAATAGGGAAGGGAAGGGTAGGGAATTGGGCCTCCGGTAAACTCACTCACTCGGCGAAACAAAGCGCAAGCGCTGTTTCACGCCGGTTTTCTGTGAGCCCGTGGTATTTCTCCTGTCGAACCGGCCCATTCGTGCCGAAGCATGGCTCTAACAAGTACGAGTAAGTAAGTACTTCACTCTAAATTGTCGTGTTAAAAAAAACCTTCAAAAAGGTTGAATTTCCTAAAAGAGTGTTAACCCGAAAATGTGTTAAAATCGATAGAATATAGACGGTTTGGGAGTGACAGGCGTTTAAGCGTCCCGGTGGGGATGACAATCCGTCACACGGGCGTGTACGCGTAATTGGAATTCGGTAGTGGGATACCGTGCGATATTGCGTCCCCCTTGATTTGTCCGATACCGGCTTGTGGCTCGATCAACAATAGGCTTACGACACATTCCAACTGTGCCCGGGGTTGTCATAAATTGTTTCCTATCCAAAAGTCGCTTTGAGTAATTTTAATCGATTTCGAATCGTTTTTAACTGTTATCCATACTAATATTATAAATGCGAAAGTGTGTCTGTTTATCTGTTACCTCTTCACGCTCAAACCGCTAAACCGATTTTGCTGAAATTTGGCATGGTGATACTTTCGAGTCCCGGGAAAAGACATATACTATGTCTATCCTATTAGGATACTTTTTATCCCGGAAAAATGTACGGTTCCCGTTAATAACGAATTTTGCCGCAACGGAGTTGCGGGAATCATCTAGTAGTCTATAAAACCTTTTTTATATTTTTTCAAACAGATTTTTCGTTTTCTTTGAAGTTGCTACTCTGCGTGAAGTTTCAGATCTCCAAGAACTATTTGTTATTTACTTAGTTACTTTGCTTATTTTTTACTATTTATCAAGAAAAGTACCAGTTTCTTCTAAGTATTAAAATGAAGTAAGTTTTTTAACACTCTTAATGACAACTTAACTACTGAAAAAAAAATCGAAAAAGTATTTTTGTAAAAACCTTTGAGAATAATTTGGAATTTTTTGGCAAAATCAGGGTAAAGCATTATGGAACTTTTGTAGTTTTTGTTAAGGCCATTCAGAGTACAGAACTGTCATTATGTCTGGTGTCTGGAGACTCGTTACCACGTCTTAATTACCTCATGCTTTTGACACTGAAGGCATCCCGCCGCCCCTTTGTTCTCGAATCTCACCTCACTATGCTTCATAACTTTTACGTACATTCGCTCTATAGGCAAGTTATTTCTTTATGTGAGTCCATAATGTATAACCATGAATACATGATTGCGAATCGTCGCCGAGTGCTTTTGACATACTACCTTTGGACACATTACTTATGTAATAGTATTCTGTAAAAAATATTACCATAACCGTTTCACTTTACACGACCCTTATTATTCGATATCTTACCCTATGTTATAACCAAATGTCTCCCTTTATAGACATGTCATTCGACGTCGAAGCCCTCGTTTAGTACGAAATATATTGAAGATAGATGAAACGAGTGAGTTGACAAAACTTGCGAACTTCAGAGGGCTTCTGAAGGCTGTCGATACTTGATTGACGAGCGCACTTTGTCTTAATCCCATTTTTACAGACGACACGACACTTAATGGAGAACTCGGTTACTCCGTCGCCGGGTATCTATGGGGTAATTAATATCACTTACTTACCCCGACGACTTAATAATATGATACCTTTTTTTTTAAGGATATTATTTGGTCCAGGTACGTTTTTTTATGAAATAAGGGGGCAAACGGGCAAACGGGTCACCTGATGGAAAGCAACTTCCGTCGCCCATGGACACTCGCAGCATCAGAAGAGCTGCAGGTGTGTTGCCGGCCTTTTAAGAGGGAATAACGTATATTGTAAACGTATATTGTCTACATTCTACGGGAAGACATATACTTTAAATTCACAAAATTTTAAGGTGATAACAAATGGGGCACATAGGTGTGTACTGTGTTCATGCTTCATTTTCTCTTGAGTGATAATAGTTCAAATTGAAGTTTGAGTGATAATAGTTCAAACTGGTAGATAAAAATCGTAAAATGTGACTCGTAAGTCGTATGCTACCAGCTTTCAACAAGCTATGAATTCACATTAAACTGATGATCGGTATTAATTTTTGGAGCAGTGCTTTTCAACCTTTTTAATGATGACGACCTCTGTCATGGCTCAGGTGGTGGGCTGTTGGTAGCTCAAGCCGGGGGTCGCGGGTTCGAATCCCGCCGACGGAACAAAAAGTTTTTCAAAAAGTTCCTGGATCTTGGATGTATTAAATATGTGTATCATAAAATAAAAATCTTAAATATATGTATAGCATAAAAGTATTAAATATATTTCCGTTGTCTGGTACCTGTAACACAAGTCCTTCAGGTACTTAGCAAGGGGCCAGAATGACGTGGTGTGAAGCATCCATGGATATTATATTTATTATTAATGATGCAACCCCGGTAAGAAAAAATATTTCGCGACCACGCTTTGCTTTTTTAATCATCTATGTACGTTCATGTATATATCCTTAAATTGTTAAAATTCTTGAGCTTAATTTATCAATATTTTTCACTTAAATAGCTATCGTACCCTGTCGACCCCTACAGAAGCGCGACCCACAGTTTGAAAAACACTGTTTTGGAGCAATGCAATGCGGTGTCAATTACCGATTAGCCGGAATTGATGGCAGAAATTCACAGTATCATGTCGGCATCACACTGCCGGCTAAGCCGATTACAGAATGCTAATACTTCGCCGGTCGACAATGTTGCCAATACGTAGCTCGCGTAAGTTGACACTAGCGTAAAGGTCGCTCCCCACGTTGAGATATGATGGTCCATGATTGCCATGGTTAAGCTACAGCAAGCTGACTTTGGCATTCATGATTTACGTCAATCAGTAGTTATTATAGACATGTATCATCATGATTACAAAGCAGTTAGCATGCACATTTTACATAAATATTTGCAATCATAGATGAATACGCGTGAGAGTCATGCTTCGCATACGTGGGAGAGCCATGCTTCGGCACGAATTGACCGGCTCGACTGGAGAAATACCACGTCCTCACAGAAAACCGGCATTAAACAGCGCTTGCGCTGTGTTTCGCCGAGTGAGTGAATTTACCGGAGGCCCAATTCCCTTCCCTATCCTCCCCTATTTCCTTCCCTTCCCATCCCTACCCTCCCCTATTACCCTATTCCCTCTTAAAAGGCCGGCAACGCACCTGCAGCTCTTCTGATGCTGCGAGTGTCCATGGGCGACGGAAGTTGCCTCCCATCAGGTGACCCGTTTGCTCGTTTGCCCCCTTATTTCATAAAAAAATACGCCAATCTACACGGTCGCAATCAATTGTATTCGTTGATTATGTTACAAATTGATACTGAACGTCCATTACTCGGAATACGATCCATTTCGCAAACGCAAATTAAGGAAACCCCAATAAAATACAACGGTAATATATTCAAAAGCACTTACATATTTATTTCCGGCGGCGCGAGTGATGTTGAGTAACGCGCGCATTTCTGTGATAAATAGGAAATGGCAATCCTTAAGAGGCTGGATGTCAGTCGGTGGCCAGCAATGTTCAGCCACATCCATCAACGTGTCTCCCCGTATACACACAAATGTGAAGGAAATCTTTATCGATCATGAGAACCTTTCCCCCTAATGGAAACAATATTTTATGTTTAATGGATCTTTGTTTAAAGGTATCAAAACAAATGTAGCAGCATTTAGGTTTGCAGAGTATCTGGCATCTGCATTCTGCAAACTTCTCTTTTACAAAAAATCTGCCTTTGACTTATTTTTAATCTACTTACTTTACGTTTACAACAAGTACAACACTTTTAGACGTGGGAGAGCCATGCTTTGGCACAAATGGGCTGGCTCGACCGGAGAAATACCACGTTCTCACAGAAAACCGGCGTGAAACAGCGCTTGCGCTGTGTTTCGCCAAGTGAGTGGGTTTACCGGAGGCCCAATCCCCTACCCTATCCCCTTCCGTACCCTCCCCTACTCCCTTCCCTTCCCATCCCTACCTTCCCCTATTCCCTTCCCTTCCCATCCCTACCCTCACCTATTCCCTCTTAAAAGGCCGACAGCGCACCTGCAGCTCTTCTGATGCTGCGGGTGTCCATGGGCGACGGAAGTTGCTTTCCGTCAAGTGACCCGTTTGCTCGTTTGTCCCCTTATTTCATTAAAAAAAAACTTTGTGTTTCATGAATAGTCGTAAAGCTTTATTTAAAACCTAAAATACTTCAAAATTTGAAAATACCCATCTGAAATACCTTTTAGCAGTAAAATATCTCCGAGAATACTCCCAGGCGAATTTAGCCTTTTGCTAGATACAAAATTCACTTCCTATTGAATGATATTTCTCAAGCATTCACGTATCAGTATTGTCGCCTAAATAAAATTTATCTGTTCCGTACTATGGGGCATTTCATTTACATTTCTAAAATATCTTGTATTATTGCTTGTAGCTTTGTAATGACTGGTCGGCTTGACAATTCTACGACCCACGGTTGGTTTCACACCAAACCGCCTGACACCTTCCCGCTGTCGGAAAGCAGACGTCTGGTAGATAACGCGCTACATCGAAGAATCAATATTTGAAAATCCATGTCCGGCAACGCACATGCAGCTCTTCAAATGTTGCGAGTGTCCATGGGTGACGGTAGTTGCTTTGCTTCAGGTGACCCGTTTGCTCGTTTGCCTCCTTATTTTATAAAAAAAAAAAACAGCAAAAAATTTTCGACTTTATTGGTTCCGTGCTATAACTCGTAGACCGTGGTCTTGTTCCGCAAATAAGGTCTTTTTATTCGTCAGGTGGACGTTCAGTGTTCACGCGCTAAGGACTCTGTCGGTCTATGTATTATGTAGGTAACTGCCCTTATGTCCGTGACGAGGGTACACGAGGGGCGACGCTGCTTTAACCGAATTACGCTCTTAAACGTGCTCGACGCTTACTCGTATGTGAGGGATGTTTGAAAATAAAACCTTGTTGGCAACACCTTGGGTGGATTTCATTTGACCTTTAGACCCAGTTTTATCAAGCAATGTTAAATAAATAATGGCTTGTTAAATCAGTTAATGGCCTGTTAGAGCTATCGAGCGTTTCACCATGCCCTAATGTCATGTTAAATCACCTAACACGGTGTTTAATTTAATTCCTGCTGTGGAGGTCCGTTAAATATTTAACAGGCTGTCATATGAGTCAAAATGACAACTTTCAAAGACAATAATATGCAATATCAATAAAAGAATCTGTTTTGACTGTTGAGTATTCCGCCATGTTTCCGCTACGTCCTTACTATTAATTATTTTCATAGTTATGAATAATTATTTATTTTCACTTTGTCAAAAATTCAGCCCTCGGATTTTCCTTGACATTGCAAATATACTAACTTGTATTAAAATTACCAAACCGAAATATGAAAATAAAAGTTTGTATTATGATTCATGTTTTCAGCTTTGACAGATAATAATTATAA
This sequence comes from Aricia agestis, assembly GCF_905147365.1. NCBI lineage: Eukaryota > Metazoa > Arthropoda > Insecta > Lepidoptera > Lycaenidae > Aricia > Aricia agestis. The sequence goes on along the minus strand of NC_056409.1, from coordinate 9,738,167 downwards.
CCTGGTAAATTAAGAAGAACTATTATAGCGTAACAAATGTATGCGATCAGTGATATTTTAATTTGGTCGCATTATCTACTATTATACTAATAAGGAAGAAAGTGACACATTGCAGCAAACATGTCGTATTAATCTTGTACATTGCAATTTCGTCGCCTTATAACAAGAATGAACGAATTGATAGTTGTTCACTCGTTGTTCACTTAACATTGCATTTACTAATCCGCTGTTAAATTTTTACTGTGGGACATAAGTATTTTAACAGTCTGTTTAATTTTCCGAGGGCCGTTAAGTAATGCCTTGTTAGGATTTAACAAATAGAGGCTGGTGAAATTGGGTCTTACACTTGGCATTGTTTCGCTTATAATTAGGTATGTTCGCGGTGGCTTACTAACTTTTTTGTAAATGATATTAATACTAAATACAGTCGTTTATTTTAAGATTCAGTTTATTCGATTGCTTGTGACCTAGTAAGTAGACCTTAAATTCGCGCTTAAAATATTGGGAATGAGTTATGGCGGTTGTTGACCAATTGATTCGTTAGGACTAGACCGACTTACGACCGACCGAGAACCGTACAGTTTGCTTGGGCAACCATACGGATATATTTCAAAAGAACTTTTCTCAGGTACAGTGTTTGACGCGTTAGGTTACTTCGCTTGAAGAAAACAAAGCTACAACAATGCAAAGGCCTCAAATAAGGTATTTCATATTTAGAATTGGAAATGGAATTAATAAAAATTAGAAGATATCTCTCATGAATATTAAATATCTTTGAATGTCTAAAATATTGCGTAGTCTATTATGCAGTCGTTTAAATTAATAAGTCAGAAACTTTATTTTTCATTTACCATCCCGCTGCTCTTCCGCCCTGTTTCGGTAAAAACTTATAATTTATTCACTTGAAATCTTTTCATAATTTCAAATAAGTTTCGCGGAATGCTTATTAAGGTCTCGAGAATTAACTCAATATACATTTTAGAACAAAAAGAGCCTCTCTTGTTTATTTGAAAGTTTCTGAATGCTTTATTAAGTAACTTGTATTTAATCATCCTTAAATTTCGCGCGAGTTAGCATAATCGCTTTTTTTTAAGATTTTTAATATTGTCTTTCGTAAGTTGAAATTTTAAGTAGGTACAGTTTGTAATGTTTGTGTCGTTCATACATGTTAATAGAAGATCGTTAGTACTTATTTATTACAAATTTTAAAGTATAGGTAAAGTTATATATTAAATTATATGTAAATTGTAAATATAATTTTATTACTCAAAGGTGACAGACTGACTGACTGACTGACTGACATAGTGATCTATCAACGCACAGCCCAAACCAACTGGACGGATCAGGCTGAAATTTGGCATACAGGTAGATGTTATGACGCAGGCATCCGCTAAGAAAGGATTTTGATCAATTCTACCCCCAAGGTGATAAAATAGGGGATGAAAGTTTGTATGAAACTTTGTCAATTTTAAACCGATCGGGCTGAGACTTTGATACCTAATTAATAATAAATACTTCTTAACGCGAGCGAAGCCGCGGGCAGAAACTCGTATAAATATAAGTTTAAATGCTTTCTTGATATAGAAAGATCCTTCTTGGAGTTTGTCGTCGCCGTGTTTAATTAACCAACTTTATGATTATTTAAAAAAAAGCAATAACGCTAGCTGTAACTAGTTTCCGGTTATATCTAAACGTAATTTCTTTGAGAAGAATTTCTATAAGTAATAAGTTTTTAAATCCTTTTAAATACTTCTCAGTAAAGAGACTCCAGTGATACTTAATTAAAATTGAAAAGAGAAAAATGAAGACTGAATTTAGGTCTGTATTTTATTAGATCTAGGGACGCCCGGATAGTTGAAATATGCAATAGAAAATTAGACTGAATATGTTTCTTAACAGTTTAGCATTGACAAAGATTGTACCTGTGGGCTTAGCAATGATTGGCTACTATAATATTGTATAAGTTGCGTCACCAAAATAGTTATAATAAATGAGTCGCAAATAGTGAACGAAATGAGGCAGGTAGGCACAAAGACTTCTATTTTTGGGTAGGCACCATAGCACCAGCGTTCAGAAAGTATAACGTGGGAGAGCCATGCTTCCACACGAATGGGCCGGCTCGACCGGAGAAATACCACGTTCTCACAGAAAACCGGCGTGAAACAGTGCTTGCGTTGTGTTTCGCCGAGTGAGTGAGTTTACCGGAGGCCCAATCCCCTACCCTATTCCCTCCCCTACCTTCCCCTATTCCCTTCCCCTCCCATCCCTACCCTCCCCTATTACCCTATTCCCTCTTAAAAGGCCGGTAACGTACCTGAAGCTCTTCTGATGCTGCGAGTGTCCATGGGCGATGGAAGTTGCTTTCCATCAGGTGCCCCGTTTGCTCGTTTGCCCCCTTATTTCATAAAAAAATATTCAGAATTAAAAATTTTGAGTTTAAAAAAATGTTGAAAGTCTATTTTTGTTAGTTGTGTGTTTATATTATACAAGCTATTTGACCGAGCTTTGCTCGGTATTCGATAAAACACGAATAAATTTTCTAAAAATGATTCCTAGCTAGATCGATTTATCGCCCCCGAAATCCCCTATATATTAAATTTAATGAAAATCGTTGGAGCCGATTCCAAGATTCCAATTATATATACTTATACAAGAATTGCTCGTTTATAAGATTTTTGTGCGCGTCAAAAGGATCAAATTCAAAGCGGTAAATGTATAAGAGTTACGTTTCTTTACCATTATATGGCAAGGAAACTCAACGTACGACTACTAATAATAATGTTAGTATCTTACAATATATAAAAGAGAATAGTATAAGTTCAATGCGGAGTTTGCGTACTAACATCGAGATGATGTTCGTAGTTAGCCTGCAGCCGGGAGGAGGATCAGCATTTTGCGTGAACCGTAAGTTCGCCCAACCTTGTTACTACACACACTGGCAAAATTAGCGGAACATAGGTAAAAAGGGCCAAAACTTGAACTCAAGTGGGTCGGGCTGTCTGAAAGCCTTTTTTATAGCTTCTAAGCTCATTCAAGAAATAAAATATTGAACAAAACTGGCAAGTTGACAGGTTTTTATAGCAATTATGCCCTAATAAGTGTTTTTCGATTATTGACGTTGTAAGTGTTCCTGATAAGAATGGCGTTTTAGCGGGGTGCAAGGTATGCTCAGCTCATTTGATTGTTTGGTTTTTGGAAGACCACATTGCTTAGATACAAAATTAGTGATTTCCCAGCTTCTGCGACAGCTAGAGCTGTAACCACGATAGAGAAAGGTCACACCTACCGTCCGGTCAGTCAGGCCTTAGGTGTGTCGGCTTCCGTGGTTCATCGTAACTTTCAACGCTTCAGAGAGTCTGGATCTTACGTTCGGAGACGAGAACAAGGCAGATATCGGGTGACAATGGTTCAGGATGACCATTTTGTAAGGAAACAAAACTTAAGAAATCGACCTCAAACTGCTATGTAGACACGAAACCTGTCGGAACAGATCCAAGATGAACGTGTAAGTGATTGTACAGTAAGAAGAAGACTCAAAGAAGTTAAATTAAACTCAAAAGTGCCAGCAAGGGCACCAAAACTTGAGACAGGACACCGAAGAGCCAGGCTAAGATTTGCGCGTGAACATCAAAATTAGACAAGTGAGTGAAATCTTGTGCTGTACGGTGATGGGAGCAAATTCTGTGTACATTGTATTGACAGGCGATAAAGAATGTGGATAAATCATAAGGAAAGCTACAGGTCATCAAACTTACCGGAAACAGTGGCCTATGATGCAGGCTTCGTAATGGTTTGGAGTTGCATATGATTTGGAGCCCGCATGGAGCTGATGATTATATATCCATCATCTATAATCATCAGCTCCATGCGGCTCCAAATCATTGACTACTTTGACAGTACAAGGCTATAGCACCGAAATCCTGAAACTGCATGGTGTTCCTTTTACACAGTTTTAGGTAGCAATTTCAATTTTATGTGCGTCCATAGAGTAAGAAAATCGGGCATTATTACCTAAACGATGCTGGCGTAGCCCAGTTGAAGAGGCCAGCGTGGTCTACAGATGTGGATCCGATTGAAGACGTGTGGCAATCAATGGGTGAACGGTACGAGTTAAAACTCCAGCTCCAAAATGTGTCCAGGAGCTCGAGTTGGCGCTACTGGAGGAGTAGGAGAATATCCCACAGGAAATGGTTGACAATTAGAATGCAAGCATGGAATGGCGTATCCAGGCCCTCTTGAGATCCATAGAAGGCATTACACGCTTTTCACATGGCATTTCTTTAATAAAAATGGAGAATTTATCTTAAAAACTTACTACTGAAATTTCAAAGATTTTCTTAATTTTTTGATTTTTGCTGATTTTTTCTATTTTTCACGTTTTTATGCCCTAAATTTATATAAAATTTATTTCTTAATAATCAATTAGTAAATAAATAAATAAATATATAAAAATCAGTGAACAATTTTAAAAAAATTGACAATTTTGTTATGTTCCTCTCATTTTGCCGGTGTGTTTAGTTGCCCTGATAGAGTTCATTATAACTTGACAACTTGCTACCTACTTTGAGTAACTATTTTGATACCTTTAGGATTAAGTCGTTGATACCTTTAGTAATAAGAAGATGCATACTGTATTTAATATGCAGACGTTATACTTAAACCAATGCTTGCCTTATCTTTTGTCTGCCAAGAGATTTTTAAGGGTTTTCAGAGACAAAATGTTTTAGGTAATTGCTGTATGCATAGAGTGGTTCTTATTACTGGTAGGTATACACTGTTGATTACTGGTAGGTATTTTTATACACATTGCACTGTTGAGATCTAATTCAATCTTCTATAAAGAAACAAAGCGCAATAAATAAATACATACAATCTCTCACTCCCATCCAACCGTTCCAACTTTTACTCCTACTCCTTCACCGTTCATGCGGTCAGATTGTGGAACTCGCTTCCCCACATTATTCATGATAGCTCTACCATCAGTGTGTTCAAGAAACGCTTAAAAGTGCATCTTTTTTTTTATGAAATAAGGGGGCAAACGAGTAAACGGATCACCTGATGGAAAGCAACTTCCGTCGCCCATGGACACTCGCAGCATCAGAAGAGCTGCATGTGCGTTGCCGGCCTTTTAAGAGGGAATAGGAGAATAGGGTAATACGGGAGGGTAGGGAAGAGAAGGGATAGGGGAGGGTAGGAAAGGGAATAGGGTAGGGGATTGGGCCTCCGGTAAACTCACTCACTAGGCGAAACACAGCGCAAGCGCTGTTTCACGCCGGTTTTCTGTGAGAACGTGGTATTTATCCGGTCGAGCCGGCCCATTCGTGCCGAAGCATGGCTCTCCCACGTATAAATCTTCTTCATCTTCAAGAACCTCAATCCATTTAAATACCGTTATTAAATATACATATAGTATTTATGTATTATACGCATATTGTATTGTATTTATTATTATTTATAATAAATATTGTATTATTATTTGTTTTGAGTATAATATAGATTCAAAGTTTAATTTTGTAACTGTGCACGCTCTATATGTCTTTAAATATCACATCTCTCTCCGTAGGGCTGCTGTAAGAAATTTCTTTAGAAAATCCTTTTTGTCGTCTTTCTATGACATTTTTTATGTAAATAGTGTCTTGTATGCAATAAATGTTTGAATAAAAATTAATAATTTACAATACTATTTAATTTAAACTGAAACTACAAAAGTTTAACCAAAGGATATTTAACCAAATACGTATTCAAATTATTATGTATAGTTTTGTATACAGTTTCCAGTAACATTTATATACCCCGTATATAAGTAACTTTTTATGTTACCACATTTGGCAGTGATACAATATTATCGTGATGCTGCATCATTATTGGATTCTATTTCCGGCTTGTTATTTTTTATTGAAATGGGGAAAGGATAACATAGAGATAAAATTAATGTTTTTTAATATTTTATGATTCCAGAAACATATATATGTATATTTATTTGCGGGCATAACATATCTTATCTTATATCTTTAAACGAGCAATCCTTGTATATAATTGGAATCTCGGAATCGGCTCCAACGATTTTCATGAAATTTTGTATATAGGGGGGGGCGATAAATCGATCTAGCTAGGAATCATTTTTAGAAAATGTCATTTTATTCGTGTTTTATCGAATATATTAATTAATAGTCAAATAGCTAGTTAGTGTTCTGATTTATACTACCCAGTGGAAAAGTTAAGACTAATTATTTTTTCTTCATGCACAAGGTTACAAAGACACATTTAAAAGTTTGAAATAATGCATCGGCAAACTTATCTCTTAAAAGAGATCTCTTCCAGCAAACCTTATAATCTAATAGTATTACCTTACCTTATAAACTAAAAGTAATAGTACTGAAAGAGGCAAAAAAGAAATCAAACAATCATGAACCTATACTAACTTATACTATAGTTTTCCAAAATTACTGTTTATTTCCTTTGTAGTGAACATCTAAGTTGAATTTCCGTTAGTTTATTAGCTGTCTAACGCTGAAAATAAACAGGCAAATAAATCTCGTCCCCCGACGTTTAGTGTGTTCGGTTCCTTAACTTGCAACTACTTGCGAAGTGTTTAAAAGTGTTGAAAGATTCGACGACCTCTGTGGCTCAGTTGGTAGGCTGTTGGTAGCTCAAGCCGGGTCGCGGGTCGCGGGTTCGAATCCCGCCGACGCACAGTGGATCGAATCGACAATTTCGGGGACATAGGGACCAATTTTTGTTTTTCAAATTTTTTTTTGTGCCAATGGATAGAGCTAATTAATCTTAACAAATGTTATTCTTTGCAATTTTTTCTTAGGGTTATTATTTAAGTAGAAAAAAACATATTTTTAAATTTCTTGTATGGAAAAAAATATATAATCCCAAATTTTTGTCAAGTCCTGATAGATCCCGCGCTCAAACCTTTTTTTTTATATATTTTGGCTACATTGCTAGTATTATGTACCATAAATGTGTGCCTAAAGTTGCCACTCTGCCAGAAATAGCCGAAGAAAATTACAAAAGATTTAATTAGTAACTAATGACTTCTTAAAATTCCTTAAACTATTCTAGGCATATTTCATGCAAAATAATTATTATGCTAGTAAAACAATACTTATAATTACTTAAAATTAGAAAAAAAAAAGAAAAATCGATTCCATGTAAATATTGTGATCGGTCATTAACTTCAAGTAACTAATCCGTTTGACAATAGTAAATAATCTTTTGTATTGTGTATTTTCTAACAATCGCTTAATGACAATGAACAGAACAACATTCAAAATAAATAGCTTAAGTAGCCTTGCATAAGGGCTTTTAATTATACCCTCATTAGCTATTATTAGTGTGGCATGGAATATAATACTATCTCGTTTTGTTTTGCTAATAGCGTAGTGTTTTAAAAATTTGCGAAGGAATTTAAAAAAAATCCAATTTTTGATACTTAAATTTTATTATTAAGTATCGAAAAAAACATAAAAAAATAGCATTAATATGGTTTTTTAACAATAAAGATTACAAATAATAATATTTTCTCCATTTAAGCGTTACATACATATTCCCTATTAATAATAAAATTGAAAAATAAAAAATAGTGAGTATACATAAAAATTACGATACCATACATACTATAATAAAAGTAATAAAATTATTTCTAAATAAATATTGCATTTAATTTACAAAACTCAAAAAGCTTACTCACTATCAGAATGATTATCCTGTAATTCATTAACGTCAATGAACTCTATCTCAGATTCTGTCGGCAAATTTAACAGAAGCTCTTTAGCCCGTGAAGAGAGAGCTATTTTGTTATGCTTTGATAGTCTTGGTCTAAAACTTGTGATATTTGGATCTGATGATATTAAAAGATTATGTAAAATATCCTCATTTGTGGCTTTTCTACTTAATTTTCTGGAATAACTCTCTCTGAATTTCCGGAAATCTTTGTTACGAGCTTCTGCTGCTTCTTCTGACAGATTGCCGATAGGTATGGTAGCAAAATGCTGGATAATATCAGCGCCATGTATAAGCAGCTTATGTAAACTAGAATGCATATAATACCAGGGATATAAATTTATGTAGAGTTCTGCAGTCTCTCTACAGAATAAGGAGAATTTAGAAAGGTTGACGCACTCTCCAGATGCTACAGTCTGGAGTATTACATGTAACCTTTCTATTAATTCCTTGCTTATACCAGTAATACGGGCTGCAGTGTCTGCGTCCCTGAAAAATCTTCGGGCAGTATTGCCATCATTAGTTGTTCCCTCTCCTTGTTTCACCTGGTCTATTAGTAATCCGCAATCTTCTCTAAATGCTCGCTGAATTTCGAACTTTCTAAGCTTAATTTTTTGTTGATCTTCGCCCCTGCCACTCCATTTTTTAAAATCCATACGATAGGCTGCATAAGAAAAATGGGACATTATTAATATTGAAAATGAATATTTTGTAAAAGAACAATGACTTGCGGCTGTAAAGTAATTAATAGCTAAGGTATGATAAATAAGAATAATTATTGTTACCTATGTGAAGAAGGCACTCCATACACCTTATCCAGCAGTGTAAAGATGATAGTCCGTACTGGTGAATTTCTTCATTCTTGTGTTTTTGGTCAAGCAGTTCAATATTGTTCATTTCCGATGGCTTTGCTTTGCAAATATCGCAAACGGCTGTCGACGTCTCTGATAAATATGACGTTATCTTTCTGTCAATCATCGTCAAAAGTAACTGGTGAGACACTTCAATTTGATTCAGTTTTGATGGCTGAAGCGCTTTTATTTCTTCTGTTATTCTGTTTTTAATTGACATAACAGTGGACTGGGTTTCTTTCGTAAATTGAAACATTAATGGACGACAGTAAAACGTGGACGATGGTCTTTCGTTTTCCCAAACAATAGTTCCATCGGATTGTTGTAGCCTTACTGGTACTAGACTGGCCATAAAAATACTGGAGTCTTCAAATTCTTTGTTTACTTTTTGCTTGTACACACTTTGACCAGAAGCTCCGTCAAAACCCCATTTACTTACAAGCTCTAAATTTATTGTTGCGTCCAAATCCATGGATATTGCATCCAAAAGTCTTGATACAGTCAAGTTGAGTAAAGCTTGCAGTTTAATTGAAGCCCCGTCCTCAGTAATACATAAATCTTTTTTATCTGGATAACAATTCAATTTAGCTTGTTGCAATTTGTAGTACGATGGATATAACTCTGAACCATTTTCACTCGCAGACTCTCTTAAGTTTATATATTGCCACTTTGATAACTTTAGCGAAACTAATAAAGCTAGTGCCTTATCAGGTGAATACGTATCACTTTGACTTTATTTAAATCTTCTGGATGATTGAGTAAATGGTTCATTATTTTTGAAATATCTTCGTTTCCACTATTTTTTAAACTCCTTGTTGATATGGCAGACATTTCTTCCGGAGAAAATGAAAGATTTTTATTTATTTCATCTAAACGTCTCCGTTTTTGTCGATCACATAAATCTTCAAAAGGTTTCCTCGGAGTAAACGTAGATGTGGAAGCGTCTGAAGTAGAAAGTGCTGGTGGTAGATTCTCAGTATTATCATAAACCTCGAGTTCTATTGGTTCAGTATTGATAACATCAAAATTGATTTCTTGGGGCCAATTTATTGACGATTCTAACCAATCGCCATTTTTTTAAATAAATTTAGCTAATGTTCGGTTGCATTTTTCCCATCTGGCACATATATTAGAACAAAAACGCGTACAGAACTTTCTAAGTACGGCACTATTCTCTTCAGTCACATTTATTTTCGATTGTAGAAAATCAAATAGTTTTTTACTATCTGACAAACTTTTCAATTGGTCTCTTAATACCATAAATAAATCTATATTATTCACAAGACCGTCCATTATACCAAAATAAAGAAAATTAAACACTGTGAAAATACGATGTATGTAGTAGCACGTTTAAACAATAACTAATTTTGAAATATCAATTACGATCCTTTTATAATTTTCCACACCTAACAAAGATAATTATAACTATTAATGATTGGCTAATGAGGGTATAAGCCCTTATGCAATTACTTAAGCTCTTTATTTTGAATGTTGTTCGATTCATTATCATTAGGTAAGCGATTGTTAGAAAATACACAATTCAAATTAATTACGAATTCGCCAGCCCGGGCTTCCAAAAAAAACCAGAAATTATCTAAGAAATTTATTAAACTAACTTATATTTCATTTACAATAATTGTTCCGCGATCGATCCTAGACCGGAATGGAATGACAATTTTTGATAGAACATGAATAATTACGAAAACGCGGTTATGCTGAAACTGCTGATGTGTTACTTCGAAGGCGATGGCGTTGACCGGGCACGTGCGGCTGCATCAGCATTCTCCTTTAGGGGTCCGTGCGTAATTCCTCCACCCCCAGAGAAGCAACTATTTGAGGACTTTGAGCGAGAAAGTTGCTGGCAGAGATTCTTGATTCTTTACAGGAACTGCGTAGGCTGGTTGATCAGCTTGGCTGGTTGGAGTGACACCCTCGTTTAGACCACTGTCCTTTTGTCGACGCAAGCGGCGACGTCGGATGATAAGAATAAGGGAAATTGTAACTATACCAAATACTAACGTGTATAGGGGCAACGATGTATGGTACAGTGAAGAAGATATTTGATTTAGTTGGACAGGGTTCTGTAGAATTAATTGTTCTTCCAGGTTATGTAGATTCTTCAGGTCGAAAGAATTGAGGGTCATATGGGGAATCGATATTTCTAGTTTTTTTTTCTAATTTTAAGTAATTATAAGTATTGTTTTACTAGCATAATAATTATTTTGCATGAAATATGCCTAGAATAGTTTAAGGAATTTTAAGAAGTCATTAGTTACTAATTAAATCTTTTGTAATTTTCTTCGGCTATTTCTGGCAGAGTGGCAACTTTAGGCACACATTTATGGTACATAATACTAGCAATGTAGCCAAAATATATAAAAAAAAAGGTTTGAGCGCGGGATCTATCAGGACTTGACAAAAATTTGGGATTATATATTTTTTTCCATACAAGAAATTTAAAAATATGGTTTTTTTCTACTTAAATAATAACCCTAAGAAAAAATTGCAAAGAATAACATTTGTTAAGATTAATTAGCTCTATCCATTGGCACAAAAAAAAATTTGAAAAACAAAAATTGGTCCCTATGTCCCCGAAATTGTCGATTCGATCCACTGTGCGACGGAACAAAAAGTTTTCAAAGTTCCTGGGTCATGGATGTGTATTAAATATGTGTATCATATAATAAAAATCTTATATATATGTACAGTATAAAAGTATTAAATATATTTCTGTTGTTTGGTACCCGTAACACAAGTCCATCAGGTACTTACCACGGGGCCGGACTGACGTGGTGTGAAGCGTCTATAGAGATGATAGATATTATTATTAGATATATTATTTAATGTTGAAATATTTACTTGTCTTAATATAACGTTTTCCTATATACGCCTCATTGCCTTGAAGTACTTAGGCAAAAAAGATTTCTACAAGAAATTGTACGCTGCCAAATTTACAAGAGTGCTCTTACTTTCAAAAACTGATGTATCTATTGATTTTATACCTCAGGATACGGCACCGTCCGGATTACATGTAAAGTCACTTTAGATCGTTTATGTATCCCAAAAGGGACAAACACGGCGCTTTTACTTTAGTGGAAATTGATTTCGAAGCTTCACGCTTTCGAAACGGATGTAATTATCTTATATCCGCGCGACAATAGAGTCGAATATTGCGTCCATTGTCTTGGGAGTGCATCTGTGAATCTGTTGCCTGCACAGTGCACGTACTGCGCTAGTTGGGAATATTGAGTGGTAACTTGTGAGACCTCAAGAACTCCTCGCTTGTTCTGTATTCCTGGTTCGACACCGCATACTTGGCATGTGATCTTTGCACAAATATAAGATACGAGAGCTCTAGAACATTTTTTTTATTACTAACAAACAATTTTTTTGTGAGTAGCTTCATTTTGATAAGACGAACAACATTTTTATTTTCGAAAAATCTCGAAAGTGGTAGCTAACAGAGATAGAAAGGATTTCATACTTTGACCTGATGGTCCTAATATGGATTGTTTTATTTGTAGAATGTTACTGTTAAATAATAATATGACTATTAATCTATCAATATACAAAAAATCAGCTCGGTAGGGTTCCGTTTTAGGGTTCAGTAGTCAACCAAGTTATGTTGATTACAGAACCCTACGGAGCTCTGATAAAATGTTGTTCGTCTTATCAAAATCAAGTAATTCACAAAAAATATGTTAGTAATAAAAAAAAATGTTATAAGGCTCCCGTACTTTTAGAATTTATTTTGCAGATTTTCTGATGTTTGGTATAATATAAGGCAAAGCTTGATGGCGATGGCATAGAACACAGATGTGGTAAGTACATTTTTTTTTTTAAATGAGGTAAGTACACAGAGTTTGCCGTTGTAACTTAAATTTTATTGTGTACAAATGTGGTAAGCGTACGTTGGCCCAGTTATGATCTACTAATGTATCAAGTGTGGTAAGTTAACTAAAAATTAAAATATTGTAGCAGTCATGAATTGCATGTGCCCTTACCTCATTCGGCTTTCACAACTTAAATGTCCAAATGTGGTATGTGGCACTTTGCACATTTTGACACCTAAACTGGCAACCCAGACGTTCTGTCAAAATGTCACTTATCACATTTGACAGTCGGTTATTTTGTTTCTGTGTGATTAAAATATAAATTTAAGTGGCTAATAGTAAAAAGAAGTGAAATATGGTTAGCCGAGGACGTTTTTTAGTTGAACTTGCACGTGAGCAATCAAAGACTGGTAAATATCTAAATGAATTCCATAGAATCTTCAAATAATTGTTTGTTGTTATTCTCTATTTTTACCATGCTACTGCAACAATAATTATTACTTTTAGATCATAATAATGAAGTATTACTTCATGAAACAGTGCAACATCATAAGGATGTAATACCAATCACAACAATTTATGAGTCTGAGGCTTCAGAATGTACACATGGACATGACACTTTTTCAAATCATCACCTAGAAAACAGTCCAGAACCCGGTCATGATCATTTGATTACAGGTATTTAAAGTGAATAAATACACTATGACGTCCGTTATATAATTTACCAGCATAATTAACTTCTTTGTGCATACACTTCTTTTCTAAAATGAAATGTTTAAGTTATGATATATATTTCATTCTCAGACTACATATTATACTATTTCAGATTTACCTGATAATACAATAAATCCAGGCCACAACCCAAACCCCTTCACAACAAATGAAACTTTGGACTTTTCAAGTGATACTTCTTCCAGTTATCACCCAGATGAAAACTCAGAAAACAGTGACTCTGAGTCTGAAGAGACACTCCAAATTATTAGCGGTAGGAAACTATGACTCTATTAAAATTGCAGTTTTGACGTTATTTAAACATATTATTCCTAGTTTACATTGTTCGCTACAACTACAATTTCTTGTATTTTTTATGCTTAGGAAATTTTGATATTAATTATGAGAACAACTGAAGGAAGTGCAACCGGTGTCCTATTATGTTTATAAGGATATTTTTCATTCATATGATCCAGCATTAAGTTTTTATCAACCAAAAAAGGATCAATGTATAAAATGTAATGCATACAATGCCTCATCAAATAAAGATTCCTTGAAAGATGAGTGGACAGCACATAAAGCCAGAGAAAATGCATCAATGAAAATGAAACAAAGTGACAAAATTAAGTCAGAAGAGAATCATGGTAAGACATTCAGATCAGTTTCGTTTGACTTGCAAAGCATATTGACTCTCCCATTTGCAGGTGACTCTGCTATTTATTACAAGAGAAAATTGAATGCATATAATTTCACAATATATGAAAACCATTCCAGAGATGGTTACTGCTACATATGGGATGAGTGTAATGCTCAGAAAGGCAGCAATGAAATAGCTACCTGTGTTTTTAAATATTTGCAGTCATTGCCTGACACTGTAACTCATGTTTCTTCTTTCTCTGACACATGTGGAGGCCAAAATAGAAATAAACATATCTGTGCTGCAATGTTATATGCTGTGATTAATATTAGCCACCTGGAGATAATAGATCTCAAGTACATGGAATCTGGGCATTCTTACTTGGAGGCAGATGCCATGCATGCCACAATCGAAAGGGCTAGAAAACACAAAAAAATTTATACCACACGGGAATGGGCCTTGCTGATTTCTGCTGCTAGAATAAATCCTAAGCCATACATTGTAAATATTTTGACTAACAGTGACTTTTACGATTTTAAATTATTGACCAAGCAAGTAGTTCAAAATACTACAAAAAATACTGACAAAGACACAGTGAATTGGCTGAAAATTAAATGGCTGCGATTTACCAAACTTAAGCCCAATGTTATTATGTACAAGTATGACCTCGATGAAGAAAACTTTATGGAAATTAATATTAACCAAAAAAGGAATGCTAAGGTATGAAGGTTTTTTTTTAGTTTTTTACCTTCCCTGCTAATATATGATTTGTATTCATAATTTTAACTTACAGGCCGTGGATTGGCAGCAAGTTATTTTAAATAAGGCATACAATAACACCTTGCCTATCACAGAAGCCAAAAAGAAGGATTTACTGTCGCTACTTGAAGCTCAAGTAATCCCACGGGATTATGAAAGTTTCTATCATTCTCTACCTTCAAGTTCCCGCATATTGAGAAAAGAGGATTCTGAGGATGAAGAATGAAAATAGATTATTTAATATTCTTATAATTATATATATTTCAATTCAAATAGGTATTTTTTTCTCTTTAAAAACCAAATATCAAAAGTAGCCAAACATGGTATGTACAATAAAGAAGTACACTGAAGTGGTAAGTGCACACCCATAGTTAATTAATTCCAACTTAAGCATTCAAATTTCACTTTTATTAGTCTTTCTACCTATATTACGTTAGCCAATGAACTGGTTTACAGGTAAATATAAATATAGCAGCTATAATTATAAATGCCTAAATGTACTAGTTATCCAAACTTTAAAATTGCTATTGTGTAAAAGTTATTCCATTGCACATACCACACCTGTGTTCTATGCCATCGATGGGATCAATAGGTTTTAAGCCTGCCAGCTCTAGGTATTCATATAGATGTTTCTAAATCAGCGAGTAGGAAGATAATGAAATGTTTGTAATGCACCCCTTTGATACACAAGTCTCGGTTTGTCCCGGCGAATTAATTTACCCGAAGCACTTTCGCCCGCCGTCGGGGACATTTTCTTTTAAAACTTAATTGAATTTGTGATAAAACAACGGAGTTTATTGTTACTGCTGTATTTTTCTTCTCTCCTTTTATCAACTTTAATTTCTTCGCAATTGCTCGCTGTCTGTAATTGTCTGTTTTAAGATAGTTCATAATTTGTTTCGTTGACAGACTGTATAAAGCGTGCTGTTAATGTTTCTGTGATCAAACTTAAGTCTGATGGCGAGAAAACTAACAAAGATTGCTAGATAGTCTCGCTTAGAATACATACACCTTCGTAAAGGTATGTAAGGATATACCTTTACGGAGGTGTACTATAGTATTAGTTGTAGCAATAATTGAATTTTGATAACTAGAACTATTATGCCCCTAAGCGTATTTGATACCGTCGATCAAGTTTGCATGACATTCCGTTTGGTATTACCATGATAATGATGCTGATGTGTATTGATTTTGATGTGTCAATATATTTGCAGCGGGGCTAAAATGGTCGCTTTGAAGAATCATAATATGATTCATTTCTCTGCTTGCAATACATGTCTAGTAATTCGTACTGATCTGACATTTGTCAGTTTGACAGTTTTGACAATTCATTTGCTGAATCGATTGAGAGGAATTGCTAAATGTGACCATTTTAGCCCCGCAGGTATTACAGGAGAAACCAGTATCCTATTCAATCCTTAATCTAGGAGAATAAAAAGTATTCTTACATATTCTCTCAATGTCTGTTATCCTTGTTCTATAACATATGAATGATAAAGCTTATTTAATCTGTAGTTTAGTTAAGATAATCATAAAAAAGTTAAATAAGACGGGCAGACATAGAAAAAACAGATAGATTTCAAACGCATGTAAAACTTTTCCGACCCTTTATTTTTGTAATCATTAAACGTTCCATATTCAGGATTTTTCTGTTGAAAAGTTTGTCGGGTGCGCGGAAAAAAATTGAAAAGAACTCCTTGTTACTGAGCTATTTAAAATTCGCTCCCATTCAACCTTCTGTATGAACAGTAGCTATTAGTATTTTTTAAACTATTTTATCTGTTTGGATTTAGAAGCTATTCAGCGTGGGCTCTCAAACCCCTTTTGTTTCGTCACAATGGACGAAGTCTGTATCTCTTTCACCTTTAATAGCGAACATGGGAGTATTGGGTCAGAAATATTTTATATTGCTCTGACCTGCTGCGCAGAAGTATTTAAGTGCTTTTTATTCGATGCAGTTGTGATTTTATTAGCTTTAAAAGGACGAATGAAAACCAAACAATGCACATAAAAGCTACAGAGGTTTGTTTGAACGTCGTTCGAGTTTATTTGTTTTGCGGTTTTTAAAAGAGAAATAAAATTGATTTGTCGCAGAGACGTGCTACGCTCGTAGCGACCTCGTAGCACTCTCGTAGCGCTTGTGCTACGTCGTAACTTGAAGCTGTTCAAATTAACGCACAGTGCGACACAAGGCTTTAAGAGGATACAACAGCGGCTAGAGAAATGAAAAAAAAGTACGTGTAATATCTATAGCTGTCTCCCTTACCTCAAGCCTATACCGCAGAACGCGATAGAGACAACTGCAGAAAATCCAGAAAATCAACGATTCGTTGTCCCCTGATTCCTTCTCCAAAACTTAACCGATTTCAGTACTTTTTTCATTAAAGATTAAAAAAAGGCTTGAGCTGTGTTCCTATGTTTTGCTTTTTTTGTATAATCTAGCCAAATCTGTTTTCTGGACGTTTGAACACAGTGGAAAATCTGGCCATTTTTTTGGGTTTTTGAACGTTCATATCTTATTTAATAATTAAATTATGAAAAAAAAGAAAACATAGGGACATTGTATTAGTGGCCGTAGATATTCAGGAAAAAAATTATAACTCTACTAGCATTATCCAGGGAGGAAACAGGGGACAGCGTTTGTATGGAAAAAAGGGCGGTGTGGAATCCTCTTAAGAGGGCGACTAACCCCAAAAATCAAACATCGTCCTTCTCTCTTCACACTCACGCCCGTCTTTCATATGCCAGATGAAAAAGAACGACGCGGATTCATCGCCAAATTAGTTTTTTTTCAATAACTCGATAAATATACAACATTTTAAAAATCCGCTAGGTAGATCTCTCAATGATTCAATTTTATACAATGTGTTAAAATATTAATTTAGTTCAGTGCACGGTTATGGCAATATTCGTAAAAATTAGATGAATCTTTGTGATTTTTTCTATCGAGAAAATTTTAAGATATCGTGTTTTGGCTCAGATTGAATTCTCGGAAATATAATGTAGTATCTAATTTTAGAAAATGAAACAATTCGGGGCTTATTTTCAAGTATAAATAAAAATGAATTATAAAATCGACACTTTAGGGTTAGTCGCCCTCTTAAGCTGAGGCTTAACCTACGCGTCAGTGACGGAGCGTCAAGTTGACAAAAAACACATTTGACAACTTGACGCAACTTGACGCTCCGTCACTGACGCGTAGGTTTGTTCTAAGCTTCAAATAAACGAGGGCGGTGGCGCTGCTCGTAAAGGAGAACTGTCAAAAATGACGTTTTTGTATGATGGCAGTTTCATGCCCGGCCGCACATTGTACGACATTTCTGATCAGAAACAGTTGAACGTCCGCGTTGTCTCTTACATTTTGTACTGAGCCGAGTGAGCTCGAACTCGCCGGAAGGATATTTCGGATAGTGTGCGGGGTGGCGGTCCGGTGAAATTCAACTGTTTCTGATCAGAATTCGGACAATGTGCGGCCGGGCTAAAGCCTTGTCCAGCTGTAAGCGGAAGTTCACACTGCGACGAAATCTGACGTTGAATTTTTATATTAATAGTTATTCTTTTGGCTCTCGCCGATTGTGATATTATGGCCTAAATTGTACAAAACTCAAAAATCGGTCAAGTGCGAGTCGGACTCGCGCACGAAGGGTATCGCGAAAGTAGGCAAAAAATGTGTTTTTTGTAGGGGAGCTCCCCTTAAATATTTATTTTTTATATTATAATTAATTATTAAAGGACACATATAAATTGAGGATTTTGTGAAAACTTCAAGTGCCTACTTGTTACTATTACTGATATAGAGCAAAAAAAGCCAAAAAAATAACATTTGTTGTATGGGAGCCCCCCTTAATTTTTTATTTTATTTTGTTTTTAGTATTAGTTGTTATAGCGACAACAGAAATACATAATCTGTGAAAATTTCAGAAGTCTAGCTATAGCGGTTTTTGAGATACAGCCTGGAGACAGACGGACAGACAGACAACGAAGTCTCAGTAATAGGGTCCCGTTTTTTTCCTTTGGGTACGGAACCCTAATAAAAAAAAAAGGAGATTCTAAAATTAACTTTATCTACGATTATCACTCCATCATATTTAGTATACCATATTATGTATATTATATAGCAGTGGGAGAGCCATGCTTCGGCACGAATGGGCCGGCTCGACCGGATAAATACCACGTTCTCACAGAAAACCGGCGTGAAACAGCGCTTGCGTTGTGTTTCGCCGAGTGAGTGAGTTTAACGGAGGCCCAATCCCCTAACCCCTACCCTCAACTTTTCCCTTCCCTTCCCTACCCTCAACTATTCCCTTCCCTTCCCTACCCTCCCCTATTACCCTATTCCCTCTTAAAAGGCCGGCAACGCACTTGCAGCTCTTCTGATGCTGCGAATGTCCATGGGCGACGGAAGTTGCTTTCAATCAGGTGACCCGTTTGCGCGTTTGCCCCCTTATTTCATAATTAAAAAAAAAAGTATCATTGTTAAAGAAAAGTTCATTTATAAACACACTAATAAACAAATAGTCTCATTCATGGTTATCATTACATTAATATGCAGCCAACATCAGAAACAAAATATTACTTTACGTGATTCAGGTCCATACTTCAATACGACTATCGAATACGAATATCATATTCGACAACTTTGTCTTTGAGAGACATTTTAATGAAACGTACACGTATTTTCGCAGACACTCAGTTTGTAATCAATTGTTATTCATGAAGTGACTTCAAGATGATGAACATAACGATTTAGGGCTAGTTCATAACCAGCCGCGACGCGACGTCGCGTTGCTTACACAGCATATTCAAGCATAATTTTGCTTGAATTATTTCATACTAGATGACGCCCGCCATCATTATTCACAACTCCGTTGCGCCAAAATTAGTTTATCGCTTGGAAACCGTACATTTTTCCGGGATTAAAAGTATCCTATGTCCTTTCCCGGGACTCAAAGTATCTCTGTACCAAATTTCAGCCCAATCGGTTCAGCCGTTTAGGCGTGAAGAGGTGACAGAGAGACAGACACACTTTCGCATTTATAATATTAGTATGGATTGAGAGGTGTCTCACTACGCGGCGCTGGATATTATTAGTGAGCCCCTAGACGATCAATTTTATTGTGCAATATCATTATCGTCTATGGACCCGCTTACAGCATTTTCCATCACTGTGTTGTCGCGTCTCGATGAGAACCAACCCTTGTGTGTTTTACAGCCGTTGACTACTTATACGTACCGTTTAATCACGTTTGACTCTGGTATTTAATATATTACATAAGGCCATTAATTAGTACTGTAATATATACATTATACTCGTACACTAATTAATACAGTCTACGGCATATTAATCCCGTGCATATTAGCTAGATGTTGCCTGCGACTGTATACGATGAAAATCTCGCTGGTATCGTACAGAGTATGGATCATGGACGGTTGGACGGACTGTGTATCATATTATACTTATCTAGTTACTATAATTGGCTAGTACGTAGGTTCACTGGGTTTTATGGTTGTTTTTTTTTATATACTAACGCTTGTACCACTTTGATCGCGCCTGTACAATGCCTAAAACACTGTTTTTGTCCTAAACAATTTCTTTATCTGTTTTTCGATAGTCCTTGACGTCGCGTGAATCATACTCTTATGAAGAAGCTTTTGTGACGTCATTGCTGTGCTGACTTAGTCAGAGTTAGCTGGATTGTCACACACTCCTAGCTGTGCACCTCATAGTGCGATGCTATCTGCAACCAATAGTGTCCACTAACAACACTAACTTGATGACTTTTTTAAAAGGTATACTACCGGTCGATAAATCAAAAACTCCAATGACACAAGCAACCTTAAGGCGCGCCACGTAAAAAATAGAATAGAATACTTATAGAAAACAGAACAGTGTATTTTTTCTACGTTTCAATGTTGATATTATGTCAACGAGTATTTTCTTGCCAAAAATACACCCGTTCCCATTGACTATAATTTAGCTCTGTAATTTGATCATTCATGTTGAAATTTATCGATTTTCTCGAAAATCTGTTTGAGAGGGAACAATCGGAGTTGTGGAGTTATATGATGAAAGTTCTGTGTAAGTTCCACAATAGTTCGTCGTTTAACAATGTACCGTCATGCCTTGAGTACTGATACGTCTTTCCTATTATAATGCTCTTAATATAACTTTGAACCTCTTATTGGTGTTTTTTTAGAGCACTTTAATTTTGAACTTTCGATAAAGAAGTTATAAAAATGCCATACATTTTTATAACTTCTTTATCGAAAATTTCAAATTAACTGCACATAAACAAGCAATATACGCAAGCGCCATGTCTCTTACAGTTATGATAAATACAAATACAGACATACAAATAGTTTATAGACAATAATGTTAACATTTTTTTTTACAAATAAACGGTCCTCCAATCTCGGCGAGGCCTGTGCTATGGAGGAATTCAAATGAGTAGGTACAAGAGTAAGTAACTCACACATTTTTGATTTTACTTCGCTGTCGGAATATCAAATGCCAGTTGACTAACTGTCCTGTTCCTAATTCGTCTCTTTAAGACATTTAGAGATCGCCCAATGGTCGAAACCTTACTAGCAACGACATTAGGACTACTACCTATATTTTGTAAAAAATATTGTCTTCATCATAGTTTTTTTTCAATTCTTGTCTCTGGGACTCAGCTGATCTCAGACTGGCCGATACTATTTAGACAATGCCTAAGCATTGTCTAAATAGTATCTAAAATAAAAAAAAACAATAATCAATTTTTAATTTGTCAACTTGTTGTCAACAGACTTCAACCATAAATAAAAGAGTATAATTTGTATGTATAGGCTTGTCACTCAAAAATCTGTCATTTTTCCTAGTAGTAGTGTCGTAGTGTGTTTAACGTTTTATTTGTTAAAAATATATACGATAAAAGCATAATTTTAAAATAATATTAGCTCGATGCACTCCTTCACCATATAAACTATAACTGCGCAAAATTTCATGCACCTACGTTTCCCCATTTTTCGTAAAAAGGGTTACAAAGTTTTTTTCTCACGTATTAATATATAGATAAATAGACTGTATAGATAAAATCGGTTCAAACAAAATACACGACGTGGCAATTTAAGGAAAATTCATAAAACCTTTTTATCTTAAGAGCCAAAATTTATAGCTTTGCCTTATACACTCAATAAAATAGTGCTGATAAAATACTGACTAAACCCGTTGTAACAAGTGTCCAATATAAAGGAAACTAAGGGGAAATCCTTACTGAAGGAGATACGGGTCCGTTACAGTTCCCAAATTATTCGTTCTATACGAAGAAAAGGACCTAATGCCGCCGAAAGTTTCGATGTACTCCCGACTAAGTTATTAAAGTTGCCCGCGTCTTGTCACGTACAACTTACATATACGAAACACAAAGTTTTTCGGAGTTCCGTCTATATATTTTTGATATTATCCTCTTAAAGTTGCATCTTTATATCTTTATTATTGCTACGTGAACAACAATCTGAAAGTACGCATACTTTTGTTAAACTTAAGTATGCCTTACGCCGAATTGTGCTGAAGTGAGACAATCAGAATATTATACCTACTCCAGTTTAATTTTTTAATATGCTCATAAATCATAATATACTTATAGTGTCCACTCGCTAATGCGATGAAACTTGACGTGTGGTTAGAGCATAATATGCCCCAGTTCTTTCTCTGTTCATAAAGAAAATGTTTGTAGGAACTTGCTGTTTCAGTTCATAATCACGGTGTAATGCTTCATACTTGGAAAGTCCTCGCTTACGTGGTTGTTTTAGTATAGTGGCTACTTTGTTGGCGATACCAGCTGATGTAATACCGGATACGTCGGCTACTACGTACGTACGGCATAAGATCGAGGCTACTTTGCGTTGCCGCAGCGTCGACTCCGACGTTTTTAAACATACCTTATGATATGCCACATTGCTGCGTCGCATCTTCGGACACGGTTTTTGACGGATTTTTTTTAAGAAGGGTGAATAACGCGCTGCGCTGTGTGAGTCTATTGTGTTGTCGCGCGTCGCCGCAACTCAGTGGCATACAATTCGTTATTTCTTTCTGATAAGGCAATGCAACGGGACAGTGTGGCCTTGATCTAAAAGTCTTAATTTTTTCAACAGTCTCAAAAAATTCTAGTGCTTAGCGACGTACACGTTCACATTACACCTGCGAGCATTTTAATGAAACCCCCGAAAGCGCTAATGACGGGCTACTTGATCCTGTTTCGCGCATGAGGGCTTAATTAAAATAAATTGGTGCGAGGACTAGAGCTAGTTAATCATCACGTCCGAATTAAAAAATTAAGCGCCTGCAACCGTTGTAGATGGTTCAGAATTCTGTTAAAGCAAAACAATGTATGTGCGAAATTCCAAAACAACTATTCAGTTGCTGTAGTGTTTGGGACAGGTTAATTTCAGATGTCGGTATGGTTACATAGGGCATTTTTTGCTGTCGACTAGTCCAGAGTTAATACGTCTGGGACTAGCCACGTGCAGGTTTCCTTACTTGTTTTTCTTCACCCTACGAGCATAATTATGTATAATGAACATGAGATCTGAAAAAGTCTCATCGGCACACGCCACCATCTGGAATCGAATTTGTATCCTCTCGCGCGAATCAAATGCCTTCCGACTAGACTTACAGGATACGCCGAAGGCCTTACGTAAGTATTAAGAGGATACACCAGGGGCGAGAGAAATTGAAAATAGGTATTTGAAAATGTATTGCTGTCTCACCAATCTCAAGTCTCCCACCGCAGAGCGCGATAGAGACAATACGACAAAAGTTCTAATAAAAGAACAGAAAATCTTCGATTCGTTGTCCGCTGATTCCTTCTCCAAAACATAACCGATTTAAGTACTTTTTTCATTAAGAATTAAAGGAAGGCTTGAACTGTGTTCCTATGTTTTATTTTGTATATTCTAGCCAGTTTTGTTTTCTGGGTGTTTGAACACAGAGGAAATCTGGCTATTTTTTTGGGTTTTTGGACGTTCTTATCTTTTTTAATAATAAAATTATGAAAAAAAAAAAGAAAACATAGGGACATGCTAGTAGTGGCCATAGATATTCAGGAAAAAAATCATAACTCTACCGGCATTATCTTCTTTTCTTTATCTTCACGCACCTGTTAATGACTTGCCATCAGCTATTGCAAGAACTAATGAAGACCTTAAAAGTATCTGCGCTTGGTGTAAGTCTCGTGGACTGGTTATTAATCCTGTCAAATCTCAAACAATTATCATTGGCAGTCCAGGGCTTCTGACAAGCGCTCAAGTTCATAACCTTTGTCCTGTAATGGTTGATGGTAGAATTATTCCATTCTCGCAAACCGTTAAAAACCTTGGGATTCATCTTGACTCAACGTTGTCTTGGAACAAGCACATTAGTGAGACCAGCAAAAGAGTTTTTGGTGCGCGGAGTGCGTTGAGGCGTTTCCAGAATTTTTTGCCGATCCCGACTAAAATCCTGCTTGCAGAATCACTCATATTGCCCATACTCGATTACGCTGACATATGCTTCACAAATATTACAGAGGAGCAGCTAAATAAACTTGAGCGCCTCCAAAACCTCTGCATTAGATTTATTTTCGGTTTGCGAAAGTATGATCACGTTTCCCAATTTCGTGTCAAACTCAAGTGGCTGCCAATCCGACTTCGGCGGAATGCTCATATTATACTGTCGTGTTTATACAGTATTTTATATGACCCTAAGACACCATCCTACTTAAAAGAAAGATTTACATTTTTAGATGACAATGTTAAAACATTTCGAAATACTAATTTGTCACTAATACCACCCACTCGTAATACAAAATTTTATGACCCTTCATTCACAGCTCGTGCTTTCAGTCTGTGGAACAAATTACCCACATCTTTGAGACGTGCTCAGTCATCATACGTTTTTAAAAATGGCGTGAAGGAACATTTTCTGTCACAATTAGTCCATATTAACTGATAATTACATATATTGTATTATTTCTATTTATTTATTATTTGTATGTATTATTTAGTATGTATGTATGTATGTATGTATTTGTAATATACTTATATATTTTAAAAAGTTTACTCTTAGCTGTCTACGTAGTCACCTACCATCTATTACTACTGTTACTTTATAGTTTTACAATAATGGTTGTCTGGAAGAAATCGCTTGTAATCGCGTGTAAGCGATAAGGCCGCCTTCTGTACTTTTTACTCTTATAGTTATTAAGAATTGTATGTCATGTTTGTTTTGGTGCAATAAAGTATTTTCATTCATTCATTCATTATCCACGGAGGAAACAGGGGACAACGTTTGTATGGAAAAACGGCGGTGTGGACTCCTCTTAACTATGAATCTCCTGCAAACACCCATCCAACAAACCTCGGCCGGCTCTTATTGTATATTTCCTCCGGCTTTTATTTGTATTATATCCCCAAACGATCTCTGCGGCTGTAAAACCTTGCGCACTCGACATAAAACTCATTTTCATGGTCCGCAGGTTTACGAATCACTTCGACCTTTTGTATAAACATCAATGGGATTCTTTCGTTTGGAAATTTAATCATTAATTCCAATTTGGCGATTGTTAAGATAAAAATTTGGATATGATCCCCGACAGCTCAGAAGATGCTATTGAGTTACATCAAAGTGATTTTTTGTTAAATTACCGAAAGTAATAAGAATGTGCTTGTGGAATTTCGCGAGTAAAAAGTTTATTGCAAAACGGATTTGCTTATTTTATCTATGTACTCATTTGTATGAAGCACAAAATTACGAAAATGCTTGTCGCCTACGTTTTATACAAAATGGCTGTTTTTTTTCACACTTTATTGCACAGTGACAGCAACTGCTTTTTGCAATTTCCCTCTGCGACGGTAAAGCGTTTCATAGCGTCATTGCCAAATTTTTGCTTTGTGTTCATAGATAGAGTGCGAAATATTGTCTCAAAGTTGGGCGCCCAGGGGCGCCGTCACTTTTTATTTTCCTTATTTTTAAAATGGTTTGCGTCTCTATAGACGAATAAGATGATCTACGCTGCATAAACTCGCGGCTATATTTTGTGTTCGCAGTCAATATTTGCCGTATCAAGTATATTGCGACAAGTTATTACATTGTCAAACAGCGATATGTTATACTAGAGCACCTGCGACACTTGCCTTTCAAGTAATATATTAAGTATTGGTTTCTTTACATACTTTTGATAGTAAAAGTGTCAAATAATATAGTATGTAAAGAAAGCCCAAAAGCCTTTATATTGTGGTGGTAACGAAACCTAGATGTTTTATTTCTGCTGATAAAATGTTTAACGAAGAAAAAATATCATTGTAGGTTCGTATTACAGAAAATAAATCCTTAAATCTTTTCAAATTCTTTCGTTAAATACGTGTTCTTTATCCGTTTTCCTGTGGTGGGTTTTAATGAAGGTATGTGATTCGCGAAAATACGATCGAGCGACATTGGCGCCGTTAATTGCGTCTACTTCTTGTTTACTCTGTTCTCCTGGTCCCACCTTAATGGGAAACGTTTGATTGTGTTGACCATAAACAATATTGGGTTATAGCCTTATGGGTATGAAAACCCTGTTTTTTGAAATTGAAATAAAGATTGTATTTTCGCAGAAAGTACGTAACCAGATTTATTACGGATTTGTCTAAAGTCTAGAGTTCTAGCTGGTGTGGTATTTATATTTGAAGAAGTAGAAGAAGCTGATATTATATTATACATTTATGATTATATTATATTATATTTATGATTATATTAAACAGTACCTTATATGAAAGTTGGGGTGAGGCTGGGGTTGGTCTGAGGAGTAGGTCGATGTCATTATGCACAAAACCCGTCGGTCCGCTGCTGGCGGCTATTCAATATTTATGACGTTTATTATAATGATTCTGACACGTTTTGCGATAATTATAGTTACGATTAAATCTCATGAAATTCTGCTATTATTAGCAAAGTAGCATAGTTTGTTATCGCAGCCATTCATATTTTTTGCGATAGATCGTTTTGAAACGTCGCAAAAAAGTCTAATAAGAAGCATTTTCTTTTAATATTTGTGTGACAATTTCAACTCTTTCGTACAACAACAATCGAAGGCACATATCGAACTAGTTCAAAGATAGAGCAGAAATTAAATTGTCGGACGCGACCGGTGCAGTTGATTTTGTTTGCACGGCGAGTTCGGAGTTCAGAGAAAATGTAACGTGCGGGGCACGAACAAACCGACTCACTATAATTGACTTTGTCACGTTGTCATGGCAACGAATATTTATATAAAACGTTTATTTAACCCGCTCAAAGCTTTGTCAGCGGTCTGGCTTTGGCTCCGGCTCGTGCAGGCAATGGATTAGGTGCTTTAGCGTCTGCTTATGCTCATTGTAATGGCTATTTTAGTTGCTGTTTTCAGTAGTTTAAGTAATTGAGTTAAAATATATTTATATACATGACTGTACTACTTGCTAAACAACATATTTATAAATAAAAACAAAACAATGTTAGTTAATTATTAAGTAAACAAAAACTAAATATAGTGGGTTGAAAACAACTTTATTTTTATTGTTTCATTTAATTTTATTTAGTTTCAACTAGTTTTCTGTGCAACATACGTGTACTATTGTCAACAGCACTACTCTTATTTGAATTTTAATTACGTTCTAGAGAATAATATGAATGCATTAATGTTATTTGCAGTGTGTTTCGAGGAACCTTCGGTCTGCGAATGTAAAATAAAGACTACGCGAGTAAATGTATTCCGTTATACGGCGGGCGATGCGTAAAGTGTAAACACAAGAAATAAATAGCTCCCCATTCACCTCCCCGACGTGTCGGTTTGATTTTTTCCTGCTTTTAAATGGTCTCGTTTGCATATGCAAGCAGAGGTAAACGCGAAATAGTACTCGCCGATCTTCTACAATTTGGAGAGGTGAAACTAGCGCAGACCGAAAATCCGGCTTCGTTAGCCCCCGCTCAATCTACCGTACACTCGGTTCTTTGGAAGTCTCTTATTACGAGTAAAACCGAATATGTTGGTGAAAAACCAAGATGACATAAGAGGATTGCGACGCGCGAGAAGCGCGAGTTACGAGGTTTATGTACTTGTTATTTATTACTTGCATTATGTATTTTGTGCTGCTAATGCGGATTCGGTTAATAATAAGGAAATACGTAGGACGTGGATTTTAGTTACTCGTATTATGTATTTTGTGCTGCTAATGCGGATTCGGTTAATAACAAGGAAATTCGTAGGACGTGGATTTTAGTTACTCGTATTATGTATTTTGTGCTGCTAATGCGGATTCGGTTAATAATAAGGAAATCCGTAGGACGTGGATTTTAGTTACTCGTATTGTGTATTTTGTGCTGCTAATGCGGATTCGGTTAATAATAAGGAAATCCGTAGGACGTGGATTTTAGTTACTCGTATTATGTATTTTGTGCTGCTAATGCGGATTCGGTTAATAATAAGGAAATCCGTAGGACGTGGATTTTAGTTACTCGTATTATGTATTTTGTGCTGCTAATGCGGATTCGGTTAATAATAAGGAAATCCGTAGGACGTGGATTTTAGTTACTCGTATTATGTATTTTGTGCTGCTAATGCGGATTCGGTTAATAATAAGGAAATCCGTAGGACGTGGATTTTAGTTACTCGTATTATGTATTTTGTGCTGCTAATGCGGATTCGGTTAATAATAAGGAAATCCGTAGGACGTGGATTTTAGGTACTCGTATTATGTATTTTGTGCTGCTACTGCGGATTCGGTTAATAATAAGGAAATCCGTAGGACGTGGATTTTAGTTACTCGTATTATGTATTTTGTGCTGCTAATGCGGATTCGGTTAATAATAAGGAAGTCCGTAGGACGTGGATTTTAGGTACTCGTATTATGTATTTTGTGCTGCTACTGCGGATTCGGTTAATAATAAGGAAATCCGTAGGACGTGGATTTTAGTTACTCGTATTATGTATTTTGTGCTGCTAATGCGGATTCGGTTAATAATAAGGAAATCCGTAGGACGTGGATTTTAGTTACTCGTATTATGTATTTTGTGCTGCTAATGCGGATTCGGTTAATAATAAGGAAATCCGTAGGACGTGGATTTTAGTTACTCGTATTATGTGTTTTGTGCTGCTAATGCAGATTCGGTAAATAATAAGGAATCGGACGTGGATTTTAACAACTTTCTGCCGCACCCAGAGACGAATATTAATTACCTACTTGTCAAACTCTTCATTAAAGTCCGTTAAATGTCTCTGAGTGTGGCCGTTAGTACTTGAAGGGTAAGTGGAACTTTGTTATATTATGTATAGGTAATGAAAGAGCTCAGCGGAGCTAAAATAGTCGCTTTGGAGAATCATAATATGATTCATTTTTTTTAAATCGCAAAATGGTCACTCTGCTTGCAATTCATGTCTAGTAATTCGCACTAATTTAACAATCGTCAGTTTGACAGTTTTAACAATTCATTTGCTGAATTGATTGAGAGGAATTGCTAAATGTGACTATTTTAGCCCCGCAGATTATGAAAACGTTTGTTTAGTCAGGCAATTATGGTATTTAGTGATGAGAGAGACTTATTAGTTAACTCTAAAATATAGGTATGAAATATCATTTCAAACTACGTGTTTTTGTATTCAATTATTTTGCGCTGAATTAAATAATGTTAGACGAAAGTCAAATAGCCGGTTTTCATATAGCTGACGGCGTAGTATTATGCGTTTAGAATAGCTTTAACTTTATTTTTAAAAAACTAAACCAATAAACGTACCTACTGTGAAATACGTTGAAAAACTGGGATTTGTTAATCTCAAGCGGCGATAGACATCCTTCCCATTTCTACTAATTTCATTTGACGATAGACAATAAAGCCCTGATTAGATTGATAGTGAGATTTAAGAATCTTATCCGATAGCAGATAAGACGTGAAACGGCCCCGTCTTGAGCTGAGTACTCAGTGGGCGACGGTGATATATGTAGGTAATCTTTGAAAAAAAAAACGTAAAAACTATGACCACTCGACGTTCATACAGACCACTACTCAAATAATCGGCCAAGTGCGAGTCGGACTCGCGCACGAAGGGTTCCGTACCATTATAGAGCAAAATAAGGCTATAAATTGTGTTTTTTGTATGGAAGCCCCTCTTATTTGTTTTATTTTATGTAATTATTATTATTAAATATTAAAGTACACATGATTTTGTGAAACACTCAAGTACCTATCTGTTGCCATTATTGATATAGAGCAATAAAGGCCAAAAAATCACGTTTGTTGTTTTTTTTTTTTAATGAAATAAGGGGGCAAACGAGCAAACGGGTCACCTGATGGAAAGCAACTTCCGTCGCCCATGGACACTCGCAGCATCAGAAGAGCTGCAAGTGCGTTGCCGGCCTTTTAAGAGGGAATAGGGTAATAGGGGAGGGTAGGGAAGGGAAGGGAATAGTTGAGGGTAGGGAAGGGAATAGGGTAGGGATTAGGGGATTGGGCCTCCGGTAAACTCACTCACTCGGCGAAACACAGCGCAAGCGCTGTTTCACGCCGGTTTTCTGTGAGAACGTGGTATTTATCCGGTCGAGCCGGCCCATTCGTGCCGAAGCATGGCTCTCCCACGTATAAATGTTGTATGAGATTTGAGAACCCTTAAATATTTAATTTATTTTGTTTTTAGTGTTTGTTGTTATAGCGGCAACAAAAATACATAACCTGTGAGAATTTCAACTCGCTAGCTATTACTGTTCTTGAGTTACAGCCTGGAGACAGACGGACAGACGGACAGACATCGAAGTCTAAAGTTTTTACCCTTCGGGTACGGAACCCTAAAAACTCCCCTTAGTTTAAAGTTTAGAGTCAAACTCTATTTTAGATAACTTCCTGAAACTTTTGGTATATACATGAGCATATATATACTTACCAAAAGTTTAGCTTTACAGTGACCGTCGTGGGACTCCCGGTGGGGGGTGGGGGGTGAAGGCCGCGCCCTGCCATACCCACTAAAACCCCAACGGTTCCTATACCTACTTTCCGCTTTAGGTAGAGCCATACACAACCGCGACCCTGCCAGCAGCTTTCCGGTGACCTAGGTAATCCTAGGTCACCGTAAAGCTCCCTTATGGGAGGGTAAAGCGGTCTTGTTGTATTGGTATTTGGTCCTCAAATTTTCCGCGACTCTTTTCATCGCATCTTCATCATCATCTTTTAGTGTCCCTCACTTGTTTTTGTCGTGTCGTGATTTCTAAGGCTAACCATATACACACGTTTTCCATATTCGATTTCCTAATGTGGAATTACGATTTGGAATTCCGTGACGCTAGCGCAAACGTTCGTTTTTTCACGCGTGAACGCGCCGGTTTGCACTTGAAACGTACGTGCGGAATTCGTTCCGTTCGGAAAAAAACGAACGTGTGCGGCAGTTTATGTATTCTCTACTGATTTCATACAGAAAACGAATTGGTAATCGATCATGTCATGTCCTCTTCTCAAACTTCAAACTGCTCGCGCTTATTCGTCGTATAGTGTGTAAGCACACCGACTGGCCGTTCGGAATGGCCCCGTATTACGGTCGCGTCTCGGTGATCTCGTAATGGAGGTAGCCCCGGGAAGGCCGAAAGCGATTCGCTTTATGTCGCTATTCTTTTTTTTTGTCTCCACTTTGGTATTGCATGTAGGTGCTTTCCGTTTTAAAACAGCGCTGCACTGTGCTGTCTGTGTTACATTTAATTTAAGCAATGCTGGTTGATGTAGATTGATTATTATGAGTAATATACTTAATGAACAATATCCCGCACGAAAAATCTTTTTGATGTGCAGGGGAAACCTTTTATGGGTGCCCCGGGTTGGGGATGTGCCTCAGTTATACTGAAGCACCCTAGGGGTTACCTAGTTTAACCCGGGGAAATCCCTTACCTTTGCGGGATAGAAAATTTTATTTATATAAAAAAATGAATTATACATTTTGTTAGTATCGCTAAAACTCGAGAACGGCTAAACTGATTTGGCTAATTTTAGTCTTGAAATAGACATTCGTGGAACTCCAGGGAAGATTTCATCACCGGTTCATAGTTATTTAATGATTTTAGAGCCTAACCTACGAGTACTTTTATGGAGATAGATTTAAATCACAAACTGTAATACTTGATAATATGTACATTGTACAGTATAAATAATATATGGAATATTTCACAAGATCAGTATTGAAATAAATAATAAAAAGGACACAAAGGACAAAGGGTTATGACAAAAAATTTCAACACAATATGTATTAAGATTACCATCGTTTACCTTTCTTATTTATGTCTTTCGAGTTAGTACGTTTTTTTCATCTTACAGGTATTTTGTTTATAGAATGTGTGATAGAAACCAATAATCTCTTATTTTTCTGCTGTCCATCACCTGACTCATTCAACGTGAATGATTCTGTACACGTCTTGATCAAACGCAACAAAAGACAACAGGCCATTAAATATTATGGCCCACGTCTGGTATGTTTTGATGGTCCTTCGATTTTTGTCTGAAATTGGAAAAGTTTTATCAGTGATCTGCGGCGGACATTCATCTCGGTCTTATGTTAGCGATAAAATAAATGAAGTTTTTTTATGAAGGAAAGACATTTCTTTAAAATTGTGACTTCAATGTAAAAAATATGGTATGCGGACAAAGTTGAGACTGGAGACCAATTTCACCGTGTGATATTATGATAATATTCATCTGAATCTTTCAAAGTTACAGAAAACACGAAGATTTGGTATGTACTTGTCTCCTATTTTGAGGAGAATCTCGTATAAAATTTTGCCCAATGGTAGTGAAATTGAGTAATTGGTACCTACTAATAAACTACGAATGCGAAAATTTAAAACACATGGCTGCAAATCTATCGATAACTTAAGTTAATGACGGTTTTCACATGCTTTATCCGAAAACCGTCATTTAATTAAATGTAGTGCGGTCGTTAGTCTATTTCGTTTCAATGGCAATTCTTTTATTGTAACTGTAAAAAGCTTGAGCCACACCTGTGTTTTATTTAAACGGAATAGGCAAATGGCTACAGGCGTGCTAGTTTCGCCAGTTTAAACCATTACTTTGTAGCATGTGTGAATAAAAATGAATTTGCTAGAGCGTTTGGTTTTGTCACATATGTACCTCTTTTGAACCATATTGTAAGAGTAATAAGAGCGAAAAGCGGATTCATCTGAGCCGGAAAACAGTAACGAGTGAATATGTTTATTTTGCCCACAGCGCAAATGTAATTGAGTGCTGTCACCACATACATAGATCATGATAGATACCGCATGCGTATGTACTTCGCGTGCCATATCGCGTTCCCAAACGACGAGCAATGCTCGTCTTTCGAAAGTTTGTTCTTTAGTCTGCTATCGGAATCGGACGTCAATCGGAATTTTAAAAATGTCTAAATGCCTAAAAGTGCCGTATATAGCTGTAGAAATTCAAATAGAAACCTTAGCCTAGATAATGGACAAGTTTCATATCATCGGTAGTAGGAAAAAATGGCACGCTCGTTTTCATACAAATGGAGCGACATGCGGTATCTATCTTGATCTATGTCTGTGGCTGTCACCTAAAAGTGGAATTTGCATAGCCGCTAGCCGCCGAGGTAGCATTTTATTTTGTTGATTACGGCAAAGTGTTAGTTTTCGAGTACATCACAATATGTTTTGTTTGTTTTCGTAGCACGTGTGATTTTTCGCAGTAAGTATTGTACAATGAGGGTTATAAAAACATAACCCTATTTATTTTTAGTCAGGTAAAACTATAGGTTGTTTTTGTTAAAAAATCCACTAAAACTATTTAAAACAATTAAAAAAATATACTTTTTGTAAAAACTTTTTATCAAATATAAAAACTTAGGTAAACTATGTCTTTGATACTTTGTAATTTGAACATAAAAAAATATTAGAATTTTCTGAATTGCATTGCATATTCGGTTTCAGCTAGTTTCAGGTAAGGGGTTGTGTGTTGTGAAATTAGGGAGGTCGAGGATCGGAGTGCGGACATTTTCCGCATCCATGCCCACTCGCGGATACCAAGTTAGATGAGTTTTTCGTCGAAACTGCCGCGGTATAATTGGAAACACGCCTGATCCAGAGC
Source organism: Aricia agestis (assembly GCF_905147365.1). Classification (NCBI taxonomy): domain Eukaryota; kingdom Metazoa; phylum Arthropoda; class Insecta; order Lepidoptera; family Lycaenidae; genus Aricia; species Aricia agestis. The sequence continues at coordinate 9,704,546 of NC_056409.1, read as the reverse complement.
TTACTTCGTTCTGAAGCCCCGTCTTTGTTTTTATTGTGCCGAGCTCCTTTATATATATACCGGGGGACTACTAGTTCAAGAAAATTAAATTCAAATGTATGGAAAATTTGGCAGGATATTTAGGTTACAGAGTAAAGTTAAATTAAATCTACCCCCCCCCCCCCCCCCCCCCTCCGGGCTGTGCCTCACAACCCCCCTCCCTCGCCACCCACGCGCCCTCGAATATGTCCCGAATCGTGGTATTTTCCACTTAAATAAGAAACCGTACAAGATACATAGAAAGTATGTACGTTTAGCTCACCGATGACGGCTACTGGCAAGGGCGTCGTCGCCATCTGATGGCGCAGGGGGGGGGCTAACGGCTGAACGGGTTGGGCTAATTTTAGTCTTAAAATATTCGTAGAAGTCCAGAGAAGGTTTTAAAGTGACACGAAGTTCACCGGGACAGCTAGTTTATAATATTTGTCGTTTAATGGAACTAATAATATAATTTGGTGTTTGTATTTTCTGTCATCAGTGATCACTTGTTATTGAAAAGCGCATACAGATTGGGTTGCTACTAGGAGCGCAGCGCTGCGAGTAGTAACTATCAAAAAGATGCTGTGGCTTGCGTGTACTGTGTACATGCGGGATTGAGGGCGAATACTCGATAGTCGATACTGTACCATAAAAGATTAATCTTACTGTATAAATATTTAAGTTTTAAAATATAACATATAGTTAAACACCACAATTATAGACCAACAAACATTTCGGAAATAACCTCTATTAGCAATTTAATTCCAAAATGCCAATCGCTTTGATTGAAAATTGATTGTAAAATTTTACGGCGTCGTTCTCTACTGATGGTTGGCAATTATTCGAGTCTTTAGAATCACAAGCGGGGGGGCTCATTGAGATTCGAATAAAAATATTTTACAATCGAGAAAAATAATAATTGAGATCGTCGTGAGCTCGAGTCGAGTTTGCGAATTCAGAGACGAAATCGTTCCGTTTAATAATCCGCGTAATTAAGGCGTTCTTTCAAAAAGCCGGGATAAAAACTCGCGGTACGAGACTATTGGGCTGTCAAAGCACTTGTATTCAGTCGCCGCGCTGCCGAAATGAGCGCTAAATAGGCCGGCTCGACGAAAAATAAGAGTCCCTACTTTTTGAAAATAAGTAATCGCTCGCTCTTCCACGCCCTTCAGAAACGTCCGAAATTAGCGCGAATAAATACCACACTGACTGTTTGGGTGATCTCGTCAATATTTTAATAATCTTTTTATACGAAAACAATCTTTAAATGTAAAGGTATTTAAATATCTTTCAAATCGTCAAAAGTTAACGAGAATAACGCGAGAACATAGCATTAACTATGTTCTCGCGTTATTCTCGTTAACTCGAATGTATGCACATATTCGCGTTTAAGTCTTTCACATAGCGTTTGATAGTTGATATGTTTATTGTTATTGATACATAACATAACGGCCGAACTCGGAAGGGTTTTATGATACTTAAATGTTTTTGTCAAACTCATATTGTAAATGAAAATTAGGTAAGCAATCATTCAATATCTCTGAGAGTGCAGACGTAAATTACGTTTTGAGTAGTAAAATAGGGTACTATGTAAATATATTTTATTCTATAGTCAAATAATTTTGTTCAATAGAATATTCAATAATTTTGTATTTCTGAAAACTTTGGTAATCGAGGTATCTATTGGCAATATTTTGGTCGGTGCAGTGCACATGCGGTCTGCACTGCGGCACTATTACGTGATCTGGTACACATATCGCCACTTGAAGGCGAAAGTTTGAACATAAAAGGGACTTTTTAACTTTCTTGATTTTGTTTTTATTCATTTTTCTACAAATTTGGGCTAGTATCATAATATTTATACGCGAACGAAAAACTTTGTAACCCTTTTTACGAAAAATGGGGAAACGTAGGTGCATGAAATTTTACACAGTTATAGTTTATATGGTGAAGGAGTGCATCGAACTAATATTATTTTGAAATTATGCTTTTATCATACATTTTTTAACAAATAAAACATTACACACACTACAACACACACACACATGAGAAATGACAGATTTTTGAGTGAAAAGCCTATACATATGAATTATACTCTTTTATTTATGGTTGAAGTCTGTTGACAACAAGCTGACAAATTGAAAATGGATTATAGTTTTTTTATTGAATCTTAGATACTATTAGACAATGCTTACACGGCCAGTTCAGACTGGCCGACTGATCTCAGGATCAGCTGACAGCTGTCCCAGAGACAAGAGTTGTCCTAATGTAGTTGAAACAAAGGTCGAATTTCGACCATTGGGCGATCTCTAGTTATTATAGTTTTATAAAACACGACAAAAATAATTTCAAAAGCAATAAAACCGCCCACATGTCTTTTAATTTCATCATACGCTTTCGGATGCAGGAAATAAAATACTACCCCTAACAAAATATATTCGCAACCAAACAATATTATTCGCACAGCGGTACCAGGGACACATAATATCAGCGGCAGTTTCATCCGCAATTTTGCAGGAGGCGTTCATCCGCACGAAAAAAGGGCGAGGGTGCGACAAATTCAAATTATATGTTTTAAAGATTCACATCCCTTCGGCACGGGCCCCCATGCCCAGTGTCAACGATATTGATTTATTAGGTACTACTAACCCGTGACCACTTCGCTGGGTGGTAAAAATGAAAAACATACTTGTAATGATTTCTTAAGTTTACGCGAGTATCACTCATGATATTATAAGGTTGAAACACTTACGGATTTTGTCGCGGAGCACTTTTATTAATCCCGACGTTTCGGCTGCTTTACAGCTTGTGATGATGATAATGATGAGGTCCATAATAAGAGATTTTTTATTTTCAAAAATCATTTTTAACCCCCGACAAAAAAGAGGGGTGTTATAAGTTTGACGTGTCTGTCTGTCGGTCTGTCTGTCTGTCTGTCTGTCTGTCTGTCTGTCTGTCTGTCTGTCTGTCTGTCCGTGGCATCGTAGCATCCAAACGCGTGGACCGATTTTGATCTAGTTTTTTTTTGTTTGAAAGCTGACTTAATTGAGAGTGTTCTTAGCTATAGTTCATCATGATCAACCTGCTCCGTGCTGAAAAATCGCGGTTCATCTGGTTCGTGAAGGGCCGATTAGCAACTTGCAGTCGTTTGGTGGGCTTTATTGCATTCTAGTTCGTGACATTTATGAATATTTACACATTAATGGAAAGTTGACCTGGTGCTGCAGCATCACCTGGTAATCAATAGGATACCCAACTCCTCACCAATTTTAATTGCGACAACTAGTAAGACGTATATAACCAATACATCTTTGCATGCTGCTGCTGCAGCATCACCTGGATTCTATAGGAGCTAAGTGGAGGTTTCATGTTTGAACTCATATTGATGGCCTCATCCAAAAGGACATTCATAGATGGTATTCATTGGGATATAATATGATCCTGTTGATAGGAATTATTCTACACTATAACCAACACTTGAGTTTAAAAAGCATGAAATAAGATTAAATAAAGAAATTAAAAAAAAAACCCCGCCAAACAACTTTAAAAAGTAATAAAATAATATATTTTACTGGCTTTAAGTTTAAATAATTCCTAAGTGTAAAGTGATATCTTAGTCCATAATAATTGTTGTCAAGGTGTGTCGGGGGACCGCTAATGTAGATGTTTGATTTCACATAACATTATAGTTTAAGGGTCAGTTTTCAGCTAACCAAATCGAGACAATCAGTGACATGGCGATACAAAATGCAAAAGACACTGTTGGCGGTCCCCCGACACACCGTGACAGCAATTAAGAACTAAAATATCACTTTACACTTAGGAATTATTTAAACTTAAAGCCAGTAAAATTTCATTACTTTTTAAAGTTGTTTGGCGGGGTTATTTTTAAATTTCTTAATTTTATTTCATTTTAAACAAAATGTTTCATCCGAAAACATTTAAGTTGTAAGTTAGATATAATATTTTCGATTTAACATACATTTTTAATTTTGTAATATTAGTAGGATTAAATTGTGGTCTTTATTAAAAAGGTTCGTTCCCTCCCATTTCTAAATCTGGGGTACTTTCTGTACACAAGCCGCGTTCTCTTTGTGGAAATTTAATAACCCGCAAATCGTAGGTCTTTTCATCAGCCGAAATTAAAATTCGTATTTTTTAATTTCGTCGGCTAATGACGCATTCACTATCATTAGCTTAATGATGTTTTTGTGTAAAAAGTATTTTCTCTAAATTGTGAAGCAAATTTTTCTGTCGTAAAAATGTTTTTAAAAACGGACTGAAAAATATATTTAAGCCGGAGCGAGTTTTAATAAAACCAATGTTTTTGCTGTGGTTGTTTTAGTTTTGGTTAAAGTTTTTGTTATTTCAGATGCAGAATTTTTGTTTTGTATTTATTTTTAGGGAACATATTAAATTATTGAGGAAAGAAAATGTTAAAAACATCCTGCAAGTTTTTAATTATTGAAAAAGTTTTTTTCAGTCAATGAAAATGCATTAAAATATAACGCCGTACTTTCAAATACAACAAAGTTTGCGTCTCAGGGTTTGGATTAAAAGAGAGTAAATTTAATTAAGTTCACCTTAACGGTTTGCCGGGAAGTTAGTCGAGATTTCATTACGAGGATCACGTCGGAGCTGCGAGCCGGGGAAGGGCGCGCCCTACTCCCTAGTCCCTACTACTCTCGACCTATACGATATTTCTTCGAAACTCCTTTTGAAATTTGATCATAAAAGTTGTAATACCTCATAAACCAACTCATACCAATCATTCCTCCTGCAACTTTTCGCCATCGCCCCACGCGAAAAATGTACCATCCTCATCACCTTGATTAGTGACAGTCTTCCACCGTGCGTTTTTCGCGTAACTTCCTACGACGCACTATAAAACTCTAGAATGAACTGTCACCAGCGGTATTTCCGGACCTATACGATCTGCAAACCTTCAAGATGAGAGCGTATTCTCTCTTAAAAGGCCGGCAACGCACATGCAGCTTTTCTGATGTTAAGGGTGTCCATGGGCGGCTGTAGTTGCTTTCCATCAGGTGACCCGTTTGCTCGTTTGCCCCCTTACTTTCATAAAAAAAAATATTTGAAGTTGTGGGTGTTGGTGGTAATACAATTGAGTTCTGTACTCTAATTCTACTTTTTAATCACCAAATGTTTTATTGTTGACTATGGGAGGTGCGGTGACAGCGTAGACGAGTGTTAGGCAGAGTCAATAATTTAACACAATTCACTAAAACTTTCGTTTATTAAACAGTTAATTAGCGAATACAGTTCACACTAAACCACACACCATATTTTAAGAAGGAGAAAGATATAAGGATTATAGTCTATTAATTAATAACTAACGCGGACCAAATATATTAAGATCGCGTAAGAAATAATTGTCGCGGCGAGGCAGCAAGCGACACGGGTTCAACGTACGAAGGTGAATTTCCGACTAAAGTGGCAAGGTGACCGAACGCGGCGTGCTGCGCTCGCACATCTAGCGATAAGAACTCGCTAGGTACTTAAGGGTGAGTGCAGCGCGGCGCGGCGGTCCTGTGACGTAACGTGTTTACTATGCAAACGAAGTTTATAAAATATTAATAATTTAAGTAATAGTTAATGTTAATGTTTGGATTTAGTGTTTTTATTATTTTAATCTTATTTTAACGAATGAATGAAATTTAGAACTTTTGTAAATATTTTATTTCTAATTATTGTGTGTATAATGTATATATTTAAATTAATTTTATTAAATAAATATACTTATGTGTGTGTTGTGTATGTATAGGCATATAATGTATTATGCCACATCACTCCCCCCCAGAGGCCGTCACTGCGGACGATAAAAATCAGGGAAGCGAACTACTCGACCAGATCTTGTACGTTTTAGTTGATCCGGGATTAAAATTTCAGGATCCGATGAGGAATCGTCACCAGGACTTGCAGAGCGAGGATGCTCGGAAGTAGAAGAGGTCGGAGGGTCAACCAGTGTATAGGCCGGTTTCAGGCGGTCAATACTCACTGTGACGCTCTTCCCTTTGACGAGTATCTTAAATGTTTTACTACCTCGTTGTAGTACTAGAAATGGGCCTAAATAAGGAGGCTGTAATGAACCACGCACTGTGTCATCTCTAATAAAAACATGACTGGCAGTGCTGAGGTCCCGATATACAAAGATTTTATTCTTTGAATGGCGTGATGCTGGTGAAGGTCTCAATTTGGAGACGAATTGGTGAAGTCGAGATGTAAAATCGGATATATCTGTACTCTGATGTAGCGAGGTTTGGAAAAACTCCCCAGGTAATCTCAACGGCTCACCATAGACCAACTCAGCAGAAGACGTTTTGAGATCGTCTTTAAATGCACTTCTTATACCTAACAGCACAAGGGGTAAAGTGTCAACCCAATTTGCATCAGCGTGGCACATTATTGCCGCCTTTAACTGGCGATGGAAACGTTCCACGAGGCCATTAGAAGCAGGATAATACGCGGTTGTTCTCCGATGCTTGAATCCAATCGCTTTTCCAAGATATTGGAAAAGCGAAGATTCAAACTGTCGGCCGCGATCAGTTACAATATCCATTGGACATCCAAACCTGGATATCCATGATATTAACGCCTTTCCTACTGTTTCTGCTGTGATGTCGCACATAGGTGTGACCTCTGGCCATCGTGTGAACCTATCCACCGCCGTTAAACAATAACGGTAACCCTGTGAAACAGGAAGAGGGCCAATAATGTCCACGTGAATAAATGAAAAACGTGTGCGAGGTATATCGAACATGCCCAATGGAGAGGACACGTGGCGATACACCTTAGCTCGTTGACAGGACAAGCAATGACGAGTCCATTCACGACAGTCTTTTCTGACACCCGGCCAAACGAAACGGTCTGCTACAAGTTTGGCTGTGGCATTTGCGCCAGGGTGACTAAAACTGTGGAAACTGTCGAAAACTTGCCTTCTAAAAGGTTTAGTGACAAAAGGCCTGGGAACAGAAATACTGACGTCACAGTAAAGTTCTGTTTCACGATCAGGGATCTTAATCTTTTTAATGCATAACGAAGATTCAACTCTCAAAAATTTAGCAAGCTCTTCATCAGAAGCTTGCGATGCAGCTAACGATTCAAAATCAATAGGTGCATGAATTTCTTCGATACGCGAAAGGGGATCGGCAACTATATTGTCTTTTCCTTTTATATATCGAATGTCAGTCGTAAATTGCGAGATGAAATCTAAATGACGAAATTGTCTGGGTGAACAATTAACCTTTCTTTCCGAAAAAGCGAAGCTCAGAGGTTTATGGTCGGTGTATACGACAAAATGCCTTGCCTCAAGCATGTGACGAAAATATTTTATACTTTCGTATATCGCCAAAAGCTCGCGATCATATGGCGAGTATTTTTGTTGAGCGGGGCTTAGCTTCCGCGAAAAGAAAGCAAGAGGCTGCCAAACATTATTTTTAAATTGCTGCAATACTGCACCCATTGCCTGGTCGGACGCGTCCGTTACTAGGGCGAGCTCGGCCTGACAATCCGGGTGAGCAAGTAATGCAGCATTGACTAGACTATCTTTGCATTTATTAAAAGCAATAAGAGACTCACCAGAAATGTCAACTGCCTGAGAAGACTTGACACAGCCAGTAAGTAAGGCATTTAAAGGTGCCTGAAAGTTAGCTGAATTTGGAAGGAAACGTCTGTAGAAATTCAGCATTCCCAAATATCTTCTGAGCTGTCTCACTGTTTTAGGTACTGGGAAATCCTTTATGGCTTGCACCTTGGACTCCAATGGCTTAGTACCTAAAGCAGAAATGGTGTAACCTAAAAATGAGACTTCAGAAGCTCCAAAAACGCGTTTAGAAGTATTAATGACAACACCATACTCTTTCAGACGGCTAAATATTTGGTGAAGGTGTGCCTCGTGCTGCTCTTCGTTTTCTGAAAATATAAGGAAATCATCCACGTAACAATAACAGAAATCTAGGCCTCTAGTGACTTCATCAACGAACCTCTGAAAAGTTTGTCCCGCATTCCTAAGACCAAAGGTCATAAAGGGGAATTCATATAGTCCAAATGGTGTCGTTATAGCTGTTTTCTGAATATCAGGCTCAAAAACAGGAATCTGATTGTAGGCTTTCATCAAATCGATTTTGGAGAACACTTTACAACCAGAAATACTATGTGTGAAGTCGTGTATATGCCTAATAGGGTAACGGTCTGGTATCGTCCGCGCGTTAAGCATGCGATAATCACCGCAGGGACGCCAGCCGTTATCCTTCTTATGTGCAAGGTGCAGCGGGGAAGCCCAAGGGCTTTCCGAAGGACGCGCTGTACCTTCACTAAGCATAAGCTCGAACTCACTCTTGGCAATTTTAAGTTTATCCGGGGCCAGACGCCTAGGAGTACATGAAATAGGTGGGCCCGGTGTAGTCCTAATGTGATGAACCGTATTATGTTTAGGGAAAACTACCGAGCCTGATGGGCGTGTAATTTCAGGATACCTGCTTAATATTTCGTGGTATCGCGTGCTGCCTGTCGAGACCTTAACAGAAAAAATATTAACATTTGCAATAGAAGCAACAGCGGAAAGAGTAGTTGTATTATCTATAAGGCGTTGATGACGACAATCTACAATTAAATTAAAATGACATAAAAAATCAACACTAATTATTGGCTTGGTAACATTAGCCACTACAAAATTCCATACAAAATTTCGCCTTAAACCTAAATTTAAACTAAGCTTAACAGTACCAAAAGTGTCTATTGCGGATCCATTGGCAGCACTGAGTTGGAAACCAGTTTTAGCACGGCGTTCACGAAGTAAAGAATGAGGGTACACGCACAAGTCACTGCCAGTGTCTATCAAAAATTGTACCTTCGAACAGCGGTCGATCACGAAGAGGCGACTCGAAGCGGTCGGACAGTCGGTAGTCGCCATCACTGACTGCCGAAGGCGTTTCCCACCTTATCAGCAACAAAGTCACAAGGCTTAATGCATCTGTGAGCCTTCTTCCCAAATTTGGCATGGTACCAGCATAACGGATGCTTATTGTAGTTAGAAGAAGAACGCTGTCGTTGTCGTGAACTGGAACGGTTACGCTCGCGCGGTCTGGAGCGCGAGGTAGTACAGCATGAGGCTCTGGTATGGGACTCAAGTTTGAGTGTGAGCTCCTTGACCATCTTCTTCAGCTCTGCAATCTCGTTACTGCTACTAGACTGCGAAGTACCGGTCGACATAGCAGCAACAGTATACGGTGACGCCAACTCCTGGATACGGTCTGCCAGATCTGCCAATTGCTCCAAAGTATCGGAGTCTCGAGATACGAGAACGGTCTGGATATTGTGAGGAAGCCGATTAGTCCATATAGACTTCAATAAATTATCTGACACGGAATGTCCACCAAGGTCCTGTAGATGGCGTAAGAATTGGGACGGTTTCCGGTCGCCAAGCTCCTCGTGAATCAACAGCTGTTTTACTTTCTTTTCGTGGGACGCAGAAAGTCTTTTAATCAATTCTTGTTTTATTTTTTCGTAGCGGTCCGTTGAAGGAGGTGCTACGATTATATCTTTAACCGACTTAGCGTACTGAATGTCTAAATTTGTGACAACATTCGTGAATTTTATGTGGTCGTCCGTTATTTTTTGTACGTCGAACTGACCTTCGATCATCGCGAACCACAGCTCCGGGTCATCGGGAGAAAATGGTGGAACTTTAATTTTAAAGTTCGACGACGATGTCGTGTCGGATCCGTCACGTATCGTGTGACCGCGCGCCTCCGGAGCACGTTGCGCCCGGCGCGTCACATTTTTGTCACCATCACTTTCACTCATGTTTGTAATAGTTTATAATCCTTAAAAGTGTTCCCGGGGTCACCAGTTATGGGGGGTGCGGTGACAGCGTAGACGAGTGTTAGGCAGAGTCAATAATTTAACACAATTCACTAAAACTTTCGTTTATTAAACAGTTAATTAGCGAATACAGTTCACACTAAACCACACACCATATTTTAAGAAGGAGAAAGATATAAGGATTATAGTCTATTAATTAATAACTAACGCGGACCAAATATATTAAGATCGCGTAAGAAATAATTGTCGCGGCGAGGCAGCAAGCGACACGGGTTCAACGTACGAAGGTGAATTTCCGACTAAAGTGGCAAGGTGACCGAACGCGGCGTGCTGCGCTCGCACATCTAGCGATAAGAACTCGCTAGGTACTTAAGGGTGAGTGCAGCGCGGCGCGGCGGTCCTGTGACGTAACGTGTTTACTATGCAAACGAAGTTTATAAAATATTAATAATTTAAGTAATAGTTAATGTTAATGTTTGGATTTAGTGTTTTTATTATTTTAATCTTATTTTAACGAATGAATGAAATTTAGAACTTTTGTAAATATTTTATTTCTAATTATTGTGTGTATAATGTATATATTTAAATTAATTTTATTAAATAAATATACTTATGTGTGTGTTGTGTATGTATAGGCATATAATGTATTATGCCACATGACAATACCATTTTATAGTTTTATCTTATCTTATATCTTTAAACGAGCAATTCTTGTATACTTTCGCTCCAACGATTTTCATGAAATTTGGTATATAGGGGGTTTCGGGGGCGATAAATCGATCTAGCTAGGAATCATTTTTAGAAAATGTCATTTTATTCGTGTTTTATTGAATACCGAGCAAAGCTCGGTCAAATAGCTAGTTATTTTTAAAAGCAAACGGATTATTGAATTACTGTTGCTGTTTTAAAATAGTTGAATCGGAGTACTGTTCTGTCACTTCTTTATTGAATTAACTTTGACAGTAGGCACAGGATATAGGATACCTAGTGTTACTAAAACTGTTGGTCGCGATATCGTGAATAATATAATTTGTCATGAACGAGAGAAAATACTAAGGGTGGCCAAACATTTTGATATACCAAATTACCAATTACCACACTGACCTTTATCAACATGTAAGAAAATCCCTGTCTGCATCAATTACTATTTTACTAGTAAGAATTAGCAGCAAGCAGACGATAATGATGATGGCGTTGGTGCTTCAAGCGGCCTGCATCACAAGTAGCGATTACTCGCCGGCTCATTTCCCGCCTAATTACACTTGTTATACGTCAAGCCTCAAGACTCAACACTCAAGGCGGCGAGTAATGGATTTAATTTTTTCCACGCCTACAACGCAGCCTTAAGTTTTTACTTGAGGTAAGTATGGACTGTAGAACTATAAATTCTACTGCAAGAAATATGAATATTATATAGGTAGATTTTCAAGTGATAAACTAGGGTAAAAATTCTCTATTATGTGTTTCTCTTGAACCATGGAGACGACATGAAAATCTTTAGCGTAAGTTTTAAAAATCTACTACATAGGCAAGCGCTATCCTCTTTGTCTAGAGTCTAGACTCTACGCAGACTTCGCTCCAACTGAACTATGCTAGCGTCATGAAAGCCCAGATTATTATTTAGAACCACAAAATGTGTTAATCTAAAATATTGTAAACGAATTTGTCACACCATTTTGTATTGTGATTTTGTCACTGCTTAATTTAGTAGGTCGGTAACTCGGTATTCAAATGAGGATGTTTATCAGAGTCAGGGGCATTCTGTGGGGCGGGGCCCCGCGTGGGGCACCACTCAGGGGCACCAGCCACCAGTTCATCGGAGACAAAGCCTCGCGGGTGACTAACGGCCCGCAATTATGTCGCCGGACCATTAAACATTATTTCATGAAAATTGCGATCTGATTAATTTACTTTACAGACGATTTTAAATGTTATTGTAGACTGTAGTCTGTAGAGTAGTAGGTATTTTGTGATAATACAAGGTGTAACATAAGTTATAACACTTTAGGGCGCGTAATATATCCCATAAATAGAGTTCGCCGTGAAAGTAGCAGCGATGAAATAGTTACATTCTAGGTTTTTAAAAGAAACTAGATGACGCCCGCAACTCCGTTGCGCCAAAACTCGTTTATCGCGCGGGAACCGTACATTTTTCCGGGATAAAGAGTATCCTATGTCCTTTCCCGGGACTCAAAGTATCTCCATGCCAAATTTCAACAAAATCGGTTCAGCGGCTTGGGCGCGAAGAGGTAACAGACAGACAGACAGACAGACGGACAGACAGACACAGTTTCGCATTTATAATATTAGTATGGATTAAAAAAAACCCTTACTTTATTTATGTAACACTTTTAATGTTTTGTTACGTTTCTATTTTTAACAATGTAAATTAACTCGTCAAAAAATTTAAAAATGTATTATTTAACATCGATAAAACATTGTTTAATAACGAATTCTTAATTACATTTTGCGACTTTAACGTTACGAACAAAATACGTATTATTCTATGTTTAATAATTAGGGATAGAAGATTTTGAACGGTCTCTGTTTGCCTTCGTTAGTCGAGTTTGAACAAGTTACAATCAGATAGAATAAAGGTTTAAAGTTTTCGCTTTACATGAGAGCTGAGATTAGATAAAATTATTAAATTGAAATAATGTCGAAGTTTCTCTTTAATCGCGTCTGAACTCTGAAGGGCATTGAAGAGCAGCTGCGCAAAAATTAAGATCATTTAAAACTTTAATTGTAGAGATTAATAAAATTTCACTAACAACTTAATTTTAATAGGTGTGCAGTACAATTATGTACAACATGTGACTAAAGGCCAAAGGGGTATTTTTCAAAAAAATATTTTTCGTTCTCATAAGTTATTTTTTAAGCCGTAAAAAAGAAAAAGCCGTAGGTCGAAGAAGTACACCGGTTCTAACAGGCACTTTATAGCGGTTACTGATAAGTAAAGAACTGTAAGACACATCAGGTTTAATCCCTCATCTATTGACCTATTTCAAGTTCTATCGGCCGTCGACTGGTTGTTTTTGTTGCGATCATTTATTTATTGAATATTCAAATGAACTCCCACAAGGGCGGGTCGCACAGACAGAGTTAATGGCGTCCCTATTGTGCGAAATATCTTACTTTATAATCATTTCTCTCTTGTCTGGGGCTTCCCGCTGCGGTTTACGAATTCTTATTGAGTTTAAAAGGATTCACTTGAACCATTTGAAGTTTCAACCCACACTTGAATTTTAATTCATAATATTTTCTAGGAATTGTTTAAACTTTAACAATAAACTCTCTTACAAGTAATGTACCAGAATTCTCTATTAAAAGTAATACTGGTACGGTAATTATTTTAGTAATAATAGAGTTTATATTCTGAGTTGTGACGTCTATTACATGGTTTAATCACAACTAATTACAATGAGTCTTAACTAAGCTAATTTTCTTTTACTTTTTAAGTCCTGCTGGTTAGATGAATCCTAGATCAAGTCGTTTAAAACTATCTCCATCACGCTTAGCAGAGCCGCCATATTATAAGCTTCTACGATATTATGGGCAATTAGGCATAGCGACAGATTAACAAAGGAAATCTACAAGCTTTATTCTGTCGCATTTCTACCGTGGCCATGTCAAGCCTGCAGGAATAAAGACGTGTTGCGGCAAAGACGTGAAATGTGCTACATCATAATTTTAAAAGCCATGCCACGACGTGCATGTAAGGTTGATGTGAACCAATTCGGTTAGTTCGGGGATCCAAATTCGATTCTCACCGAAGCGGGTGCGACCCCAGATACATGTAATATGAACACCCCCGATTGAAATTCAATCACATAGCGGGAAATATTTTTCTCAATTTTGCTATTGCGCTTCGGGAATATAAAAATTGCCATTTTCACACGGAATCTTGAAAGTTGTGAGATGTGGAACATTTATGATTTAACCGACAAATCGTTCGTCGTTGAAGTAGAATTTTTCTGGCAGAAAATAAAGAAGCAAGATATTACGAAAGTTAATTAAATTGACGAAATTAGGAGAACCTTAGAGGATTCGGAAAATTGAGTTAACTTGTTATTAGATAAAACATTTTCCCTTAAGACTAAATATGTTTGCTTGAGGTCAGTGTATTTAGGATGGGACTCGCCAAATTAGGCCTAACTTGCGCGGAACGAAAACAATGATTTGATTAGCTGAAGAGACGGCGGCGCGGCGCTTACTGATGAGATGGTAAATATCTAACACTAAACTGATTACCGCAGGGTTTATTTTGGACCACTTTCTTATGAGAATTGTCACTAGTTGGCCGCTTCATCAAATTGACTCGAAATTTGCCTTTCCTTACGGAATAAATTACGGCCAAAATTCATAGTGGGCTTTGGGGACTAAACCTAAGCTTATAAAAATATGAACTAACTAAATATAACACTTACTAAAGCTAAATAATAATTCGCCTCAAGTTAATATTTTCTTTAAGAAGTAAGTTAATGCATGTTAAAACTTAAATCTCTACGGCAACAGCTGTGGGAAGCAGTTATTAAGAAAGCTTGTACGTTCTGCGGGAATAGTTTGTTAGCTTATCTCGTCAGTTCCTCATTCTTTGAGTTGTTCGCTCCAAAGAGTTCTATATAAACAACTCCCTTATATTTATGCATCCTTGGTATCTCTGCTTGTTTTAGCTACCCTTGTGCAAGTTTTACTTGAAAACTTCCTAAACTATGTATGATCAGGGTTATTGAATGCACAAAATTGTAAACTTGTCGGCTACCTTTAAACTAGAACAATGTTCCCATCAGGTTGTAAATCACAATAGAAGAATGATGGACGAATTCATCCTGCAGTTGTTTTCATTTAGCAGAATTGCCGAATCCAACTTGTTTTATTACTGAAACATAAAAAGGGCCCGAAAATGCCTGTCGTCTGTTTCAATAACAAAAAAGTTCCGTCGTTCTCGTAACTTTTATAATATGGAGATATAACAAAGCGTTTTATTCATGTCATCAAAACAAGCTGCTGGGAGCTGCACGCTATGCTGGTTTTGATTAGTTGGACGTTTGAAACAACGGGCCTGGTACTTACTAGCATAGCTAATGTCCCTCTCAGCAACAACGAAGCAAAACAGAGAGCTAACGTGTTTATGATTTCAGGAGCGCTGTTTGATCGTTTTTGCAGTTCCGTGAACCGCATTAAATAGGATCTTATAGAATAGGTAATTCTTCTTGGAGTATTGGCATTGATTCTTTTGGTTACGTAAAACCAAACCACTATAACTGGTATTAGTAAAAATAGGTTATGTTTCTCAATGAAAATTATAAACTAGACTATATAATATTTAAACGTACTAAAATTTGCCTCGTCAAATTCCAACAAAATTTATATTTACAATATTCAATTATATTTGCATGGAAAGCAATAGTTCTAATTGTTCATTATCAGTTGAATAAACCAATTAAATTATTAGATACTCATTAAAACCAACATGATTACTTATTAGATACAAATCGAATGACGCTGAATTCACATATAAAATATCCCACCAAAACATTAAATGTAAAAAGGAGCCAAGCAAAATATTGCATAGCCATGCAATATATCTATCGTGAAAAGTTTTCAGATCACATTCAAGCCAAGCCTTCAACTTATTTTGTAATTTAAATCAACATTAAGTCAATTTATCAATAGTTTTCTTTATTTTATAATTATTATAGTGGCTCGGCAATGAGCACTAGAGAAATAATCAGCGACTGATTGGATTTATTGAATATTTTGCTTGGCTCCTTTTTACATTTAATGTTTTGGTGGGATTTCATTTCTTTTTTTAAGGTTTCTTTTCTTTTCAGGTCACGTTAAAACTTTTCTGTACTTAGCTTAGCACCCATTCTCTATCTCTAGGTCGTAAAGTTAATTGATAATAACAGGTACTTAGGTACTTCTACAAAGTACAAATTCTATACTATAACGATAGCCCAACAACTTTTGAACTTTCAGGAGGTTATTCGCGCACCGATGTTACTTTCGATTGAGTATTACGACCTATCCCGGATTTTTTTAAACCATACTAATTATAGGTACTCCGCAAACAAGCGATACCGCGATATAAAGGGAGTGCTACACCATCTATCGAGCGAGTATGGAGTGTACATCGTAATTCGCAGTTCTGATTTAATTTATATTTTAATCGAATTTAATTAACATAATTTCATTGTTAACTTTGTTACCACTATTTTTCCTTTTGTACGTAAAATAATTATTATGAAGTCGAAACCCATTTTTAATGTTCTTGCAAAGCCACAAACATAAAAATCTTTTCTTTGATTTAATAAAGTTACATTATAGTTTTCAGTTTTTAGGTTTCCTTGCCCAAAGGATGAAAACGGGAGCCTATTCCTAATGAGTCTAGACTTCGCTGTCTGTCTGTCGTCCGTCCGTGTGTCACGAGGCTAGATCTCGAGAACCGCAATAGCAAGATATTTTATTTTTTTACAAATTATGTACTTTTGTTGTCGCTATAAAAACTAATAGTCCAACTAAAATAAAATAAATGATTAATCGGGGGTCTCATGCAACAAACACGTTTTTTGCCCTTTTTTGCTCTATATCCATAATGGTAAAAGTAAGGTTTTTGAAAATTTCAGAAAATACTTAATTGTATGTCAATTTTAATAATAAATAATAAAAAGTACATAAACTTGTGATTTAAGGGGGGCTCCCATACAAATTTACTTTTCCTTTCATTGTGGATAACGCCCTACCTTGTAGCCAAATTTCAAGGTTCTAAGTCTGCTAGAAGTACCTTAGAATTTTGATGATCTGTCAGTCAGTGAGTGACAAAATGTAGTAACTTTGATCATCCGTAACTATTAAACTATTTATCGAAATGTTATGTTATTTGGAGGTTAAGCTAGTTTTAATACTTGCTCCTAGTGACCGAAATTCTAAATCCCTAGCTTTGTTAACATCGAAGATAAAAGGGGTGTGAAAAAGCCGCGAATCGCTTCGAGAAAAGTATGGTACGGCCGTGCCTTTGCTAAAAAGCTTGGCTGGAGCACTGCCGTGCTCCCAGATACTCATAGGTTTTGTTAATGAAAACAAGAGTGTTGTTCTAAAATATGTGTTTATCGAAGCAAATAGGTATTATTTGTCATGCAAAAAGTGTGATTAAACATATTAAACTTACATGTTGACACAATTTGCTTGATTATATAACTATAATAATTAATTACAGGTCTATAAGAACGCAATAACAGTCTAAAATACAGTCAACATTTTTAACTTGTTTGATTTACAACAAATGAGTAAATTATTTATAAGAAACTAGAGAAATTCATTGGCTCTCGTAAACCATACTTTTTTAGGCATTAAAACTAAGTATACTAGTTTTGGAAAACTAGGCTCACTCTGTATGTCTATACTAAATTTCGTCACAATAGGTTTGAACACGAAGAGGTCAGTCACACTTAAGATATGCATTTATATATGTATCGTCTATAAAATTCTATGACAATAAAAATATTTCAAACTGAAAAGTTAAGATGTACCAAATTATGCCTCCACTTTTCATACTCGCGTGTTGGGTGCGGGCCCGGCGACTGTAGCACCAAGCACGTCTGCACGTCCCGAGCCCCTGCCTCTCGATTCTAATATTTCACACGGAACAAATTATTGAAATACGTCAAAACATCTGTTACACTTGGGAGTGAAATAAAATCCAATATCCCCGGTTTTTGTGTCAATGTTAGATTAATACTTCTATTGCCCTACTAAAGCTGCTTTAAGGCTACGATATACTACACTAATAGCTAGTTTTTTTACGCCTCCGTGGTCTAATGGTATAGAGCGCGGCTCTTGACTCGGAGGTCGTGGGTTCGATTTCCGCGTTGGAAACATGTTATTTCCAAGTTTGGTTAGGACAATGCAGGCTGATCACCTGATTGTCTGACAAGTAAGATGATCCATGCGCCGGATGGGCATGTAAAAAGTCGGTCCTGCGCCTGATCTCGCGATAGTCGTGTCTGCCTTCCGTCCCACTGGGTTAAAAGAGTAAAGGAATAGAGAGTGCTCTTGTGTACTGCGCACACACTTGGGCACTATAAAATTACTCCTGTGTAGCTGGCCAGGGCTTGTACCATGAAACTGTTTTGAGGCTCAAATAATCGGACGAGAATGCCGCCTCCTACTCTAACAAACGTGAAGTGACGTTGGCCTACTGGTTTCAATGAAACCGGCCACCGTCACCGATACCGGTGTGGGAGCTATTATAATAGCTAGTGCGTATATAGCTCATAGTTTAACATTATCGCGCACCATATTTATAGTGCAGTACAGTGTGAACGTGTTCATAATAATGTATGGTGTGCGATATTGTTGTGTTATGAGCTATACTATATGGTATTATATTATGGTCTGAAAGGAGCTTTTAAGGTGGTTATTGAAGATAATTTTAACACAAAGACCATGATATTACTGAAGCTAGACTCAGTCAGTACTACTTCAGCCTTCAGTACTGATTGAAATATCTAAATGAATGTAAGGCTGGTTTTATAGTTATGCGTTTCGCAAGCGCCGTTGGAGCGCGCGCGTTCAAAGCTGTAACAAACGTATGGACGAACGGCGCTGCTCAAGCGCGCGACTTTAAAACGCTACTACTACCCCCATACATCTTCGAACGCGCGGCGCTCCGACGGCGCTGCCGAAACGCTTAACTATAAAACCAGCCTTAAGAATTCATCTGTAAGGGCTCCAACGTAATTAAAATGGAACGGCAGTGAAATTGGAAATACTCAGCTGTCCGAAAACTTCAAAGTTTAGAAACCCCAAAAGTTTCGCTTTTGAAAATACTTTACCGATAGTTTTAAGAGCTCTAGTATTAATTAAAAGAACGGAACTACGCAGCTAATGATATGTTTAATCATAGAAATTGATCTGTAGGCAGAAGCGGACCAACACTATCATATCGACGTCATATCCGTATTTTGTGAATGTAATCCCAAGCAGCAAATGGACGTGCTATAATGGTCGAGAGCACGTTCTTGTTTTCGCTTTAAGTTCTATAAAAGTTCTTAAAACAGTCGAGTAAAAGTGCTGTAAACGTTTACTCGACGCGAAAAAGGCGCAAATTATTCAGACTAAAGTCCTATTAAAGTGGAATAAGCGCTGAGTAAGCAACAAAAAAATGCTGTAAGATTTGAGTAAAAGTGGTAGAAAACACTAAGAGTGTTTTAAGAGCAACCAAAATGCGTATATAGGATATTTAGTTCAATAAACGCAATTGATTTGCTATTATACAGATAAAGTGTGCTATAATAGCAGACGAATTGCTTTTATTCTCCTTTTTAGTTCTATAACAGCGAATAGAATGCTTTTACTCGACAAATTAGTGCTGTAAAGAGTGCGAGCTTGTGTGCTACATAAATTTTATGTAAAACAATTATAGTTATTAAACTACATCTCAATCCTTATTTATATTATCAAGTTTTTGAGAAATCAATATGTGATTATTTTTTCTGTTCGTGTAGCTACTCCAAAACATCATGCGCAACAAGTTTTATTGATAAACCCAAAGGCATTTTTACATAAACATTCATGCGCTGCCTATTTTCTTAAATTTGAAGACTAATTAATATAATTAAATATACTTAAAATATATTTTTTTACTGCCATTGTCCATATTGATAATCTAGTTGCAGTTACAGCTAACTTATTCCATTAAAAGTCGAGTAAGAGTGCTGGTCACCACATTTATAGCACAAGGTGTCGCCATGATAACAGGATTTAGGGTTCGCTTCGTAAATATCGTATAACAGCTCTTAATTACACTACAGTTCCTATACGAACGTTTTTAATTCTACTATAAGAGTTAGTCTATAAGCGTGCAGTAACAGCAGCAATGTTGCCATAAGCAATTCGATTGCGTTTATAGAGCTTTTATAGAAACATAAAAGAGCTGAGTAACGGCTGTATAAAAGCACCCAATTCAGCGAATCATCTATTCTACAGCTATTATACGACTGTTATAGATCAAACGATCGAATAACGAGTATTTTAGCCATATTCATTCAGCATCTGCTAAAAGGTGGAGTAAAAGGGCTAAAACATAGTGCTGTAAACGTTTATTCGACGTCCTTAAAGCACACATTAGCAAATATTGCCAAATAGTCGAGATAACCGCTATTATACGATAAATGGGTGTTTTATGAACGGTTACCCGGCTCTTATACGATTAAAGGCTGAGTAAAAAAATCCTTATTCGACTGTTTTGCTGCTTGGGATGTATTTGTAAAATATCGGCTGCGTTTGACGTTAGATCAAATCATGTAGGTCCGTCATCTACACATTATGACATGAATAATAATTAATTTGCCCTGATTGTACCATCGAGGAAATTGATTCCTAGGCATTTGACAGACAACGTCATATTTTGGTCAGATCATGTCAATTAATGTTAATTGTGATCTGTCGGCTGGGTTCTATATTCTAAGCCGTGATTAAGTTACTTAATATTAACACTGAGTTTACGGTGATTCAGACGGCAGTTTAAGGATGAGGCTAGAGGCTACTAAATTTGACGAGTTTAAATTGAGATTAAAGTGTCGTAAAGCGACAGACGGGGCCTCGTTTGTCACGGGCCTCGAACCCGCGCTCGTAATAAATTACAACCACTATTTTACGACCCCAAACTTGACTGTATTTGGTCACCAAGCATGGTATTTAAGCTACACTGACTTTTTAAGCTGTGTTTCTTTTTTAATTTTCTTAATTATTTTACGTATCAAATCTCATTGGCTAGTTAATTGTTTGTGGTACTGGCATAACTATGCCAGTACCACAAACTATTAATAACACAAGTACTTTAAAACTTTTTTGATGAAAGAAGGGGGCAAACGATCAAACGGGTCACCTGATGGAAAGCAACTTCCGTCGCCCATGGACACTCGCAGCATCAGAAGAGCTGCAGGTGCGTTGCCGGCCTTTTAAGATGGAATAGGGTAATAGGGGAGGGTAGGGATGGGAAGGGAAGGGAATAGGGGAGGATAGGGAAGGGCATTGGGCCTCCGGTAAACTCACTCACTTGGCGAAACACAGCGCAAGCGCTGTTTCACGCCGGTTTTCTGTGAGAACGTGGTATTTCTCCGGCCGGTCGAGCCGGCCCATTCGTGCCGAAGCATGGCTCTCCCACGTATTACTACAATAATATTATTCGGAACTCAGCACATATTACAGTTTAGATTACCTACACTTTGTCCTTGTAATTGTATTATCTAGTTATGTTTTCTATTAACCAGAAACAAATAATATTCCAATGAGTAGATCAATAAATATGACGAATATGTAATAATCTATTTTATTAGCTTACTCATCGTCTACGTAGAAAAATTCGCAATTTACAAAATGAGTGATATTATTACGTGGATGAAATATCGCATCGTTCTAGAACGCCCCCGTCAGCGGATCAATATTAGAGTCAGCAGTTATCAGGCAGGGCCAATGACAGATTTGTTGGCGTATATCACCGCTCTATGGGACGTGGAGCCTTTTGCTTCTACTTAGTCAGGAGTTTTGATCGTGCAAATGTGGATCTGCCATAAAATCTGTGAGGCAAGATATTACATCGCCTTACATGTTTAAAGGGAGGTAGACGCATACCTAGCCCTTTTCTACCAAATTAAATGATGTAAACATGGAGTTTGCAACTTTATATTTGCTCTTTATTATATTTATAAAGCGTTTTTCTAATTTTATCCCATGAACAGTTTTAAATATAATACGATTATTAGACTTATGATTAAACAGGGCCCAGTTAACAGTTTAAACCTGCATACTAGTTGACCACATCTAACACGACATCACGTGTTACTATTATTAGAGTTTGCGTCTGGCCTTCACCCGGAACAGTTTTAGTTTGACCCTATTAGTTATACTAATTTTACCGCCGCGCCGGTGTCTGAGGTTTGTTCATTACTATTGGGATGCGAAATGTTGCTAACTAGACGTGAGCTGTATGCGAATTATGTAACAAAATATGCGAATGTTTTGATAAAATCCACTTGTGTAGGTCATGGAATTAATTAATATACTGTGATACTGGCAAACATAATATTGAAATTTTGAATACCCAATTTAACTGCTCTAACTAACTTTTTAAGGCGACCTTTGGTATAAACTGGTTTCTTAGGAAGCGAGTATAAAAAACCCTATTTGAAACCATTTTAAATATCTTTGTGTATTGAACGGCTCATACTCTCACGCTTTGAATGTCGCTTTGATAGCCTTTTTTGCGACAAAATAGGTCAGGCCGATGGATTGTTTCGATCACATGTATTATATAAAGATACTAGTTTGCAATGGTAAATGAATGGCCGCCTTCGCAATGACTGTACATGTCTGTTTTTATTTGTATAACAATATTAACTCTGTGGATTACTGTCAATATCGGTGTTGCATTCATTTGTATTGTAATGTTAACAATTTAATTAAACGAAACGTATCCTGTTGACTCGTATAGGATTTACATAGCGGAGGCTCGTATCATATTGCCTCCGAGTCCTGAATAAATGCAAATAAATACGGAGGGACCGCTTCTGGGTTGACCCACCCTGTATTTACTTTTTAATTGAAAGTTGTACATTATATTTACTTATCTCGTTTTTTTTTTAAAGAGAGAAACCCAATGAGATTAAATTGTGAATATTGTCTTTATTCTCAGTTTTAATTTTATACAAACAAAAGAATATTGTAAAATATTACAGTTCTAAACTGACTGTTGATAGAACTTAATATGGAATCTTTGGCAACCTAAGCCCAGTAAGTCAGCAAAACTCTTTTGGAATAAGACCTTTCTAATTAAGTTCTCAGGATTTGCGAAGCACTACGACTCTGTAATTAAAGAACTTGGGTAATTATTTTCATTAAAGAGCACGCGGTATCCTACGCCTAGCGTTTGTTTCGCACGTAACGAACTTTTTGTTCGCCAACTTGGTAGTTGCAAAGTTAGCCGAAGCCGACTTATTTTTACTTCAAGATATTGCCAGATGGGCTCATCACGGTCCTTGGAGACTCGTGTGATCTATCTTTACTTTGTCTATGCTTAATGATAATATAATATTATGTAGGTTTAGATTATGAATATGATGACGCTTTTTAATGCGTTGCCTTTGGTTGGCTATAATATTTTCAATTTGAGTTATAATTATTGTTTTCTATAGATATGGGACTATTACATACACACATAAAATACAGGCTGATGGCTTAACATGACTAGATTTCTTAATTATGTTACTCTTAAAAAAATGTAAAATTTTTACACGCAAATCTATGGTAACTAGAGATCGCCCAATGGTCGAAATTCGACCTTAGTTTCAACATATTTTTTTAATCATATTTTTTCAACACTGTCTCTGGGACTCAGCTGATCTCAGACTGGATGACCGTGTAAGCATTGTCTAATCTAATAGTATCTCAGATTCAATAAAAAAAAAACTATACTTAATCCATTTTCAATTTGTCACCTTGGTGTCAACAGACTTCAATCATAAATAAAAGAGTATAATTCGTATGTATATTGTATACTGTACTTATAGTAGTGTATAGGCTTGTCACTCAAAATCTGTCATTTTTCCTAGTGTGTGTTTTGTAGTGTGTGTAATGTTTTATTTGTTAAAAAAATGTATGATAAAACCATATTTTCAAAATAATATTAGCTTGATGCACTCCTTCACCATATAAACTATAACTGTGCAAATTTCATTCACCTACGTTTCCCCATTTTTCGTCAAAAGAGATACAAAGTTTTTGGCTTACGTATTAATATATAGATACATTTGTTTAGGTTATAAATAATATAAAATCACAGACGTCTTGAGTATTCGTATTTTTACGTCTCACATGTGAGTCGCGAGCCGCTTGAGACGGATGGCACTCAAGATGCGGCGCTCTTCGTGGCTCACTCGACGACCCACCTAGAGGAAGTAACACGAAGCTACACCGGAAACCGGTGATGAAATCAAAATATATTTTATGAATATGAAATTACGCACTTTTAAATATTGCGTATTGCATATTAAGATGATATTGTTATTTATTATCTGAGCGTCCGGGAATGTCCCCGCCATGATTAGTCTAGCTAAGTGTAAGGGCACTACCAGACTGCAATCTTTTCTTAAAGCATTTCATAGAACTTTTAGCTTTCATATTATCTTGCGCTTTACTAAACGTTGAAAATATTGTTTTTAGTAGCGGAACTCTACACCTTACTCTACATAACAAAATAATGCTGCTTGGTCGTTTAGTTAAGAACAAAATTGATGTACAGCAAAAAAGAAATACAATTAATATTTTTTTCAGTAACTTTTGGCATAAATTAACACGAAAATATTTTTAATTAAATATGAGGGGATATATATTTTTGGAAAGAAAGACGGCCTTTGCCCAGCAGTGGGACACTGTAGGCTATAACATAATAATATTAATAAATACACTCGCTGATAACACTAAAAAAATAAATACCTACACAAACCAGCAAAAAATTGACGCATGGACCCAAAAATCGTTACACGGACGACACCGTCTTGATCTTATCAATAATGCCGTTGACAATTTTGTCAAACGCGTGGTTGAAGCAAGGCGACCTCTTCCCTGAAACAGAAGGTTTCATGCTGGCTATACAGGATCAAGGAATAGATACCAAGAATTATAGAAAACACATAATAAAAGACAGTAACTATAGAAGCGACCATTGCCGCCACTGCCATAAACATCCTGAATAATACAACATATAACAGGCGCTTGCTCATCAATCACACAAACAGATACAAACATCGACACGACCAAGTAGCCGCAATCATACACCGTCACTCGCACAACCTCTGATGTTTGTATCTGTTTGTGTGATTGATGAGCAAGCGCCTGTTATATGTTGTATTATTCAGGATGTTACAAACCGGACTACAAACTTTACTGGGACAGGACAATACTGACAGACAATACTGAGAAGACCGTACACCATAGTCTACAACAGACCTGACGATAATGCTAGTATAGTTATAATTTTTTTTCTGAATATCTACGGCCACTAATACAATGTCCCTATGTTTTCTTTTTATCATAATTTAATTATTAAATAAAATATGAACGTTCGAAAACCCAAAAAAAGGCCAGATTTTCTGCTGTGTTCAAACATCCAGAAAACAGATTTGGCTAGATTATACAAAAAAAATAAAACATAGGAACACACCTTTTTTAATCTTTAAGGAAAAAAGTACTTAAGTCGGTTCAGTTTTGGAGAAGGAATCAGGGGACAACGAATCGTTGATTTTCTGCGGTTGTCTCTATCGCGTTCTGCGTTATAGGCTTGAGGTAAGGGAGACAGCTATAGATATTACACGTACTTTTTTTTCATTTCTCTAGCCCCTGGTGTATCCTCTTAAGTATATAGGTGCGGGTCTTTCGCTGGTTCGCACCACAGAATTTCGAACCGCGGATCGAAACAGCGAAGAACCGTTTTTGAAATATTTTGTATTCCCGATTCATACCGCGGTGATTGGAGTGGTGTGAAACCACTTATTAATTATTTTTTGCTATGGGTGGATTCGGACCTTGAATTTAAGCCAATAATTATTGTAACAAACTTTTTTTATTCCCATTTATTATTTGTACAGACGTACAGAAAAGTGGTTTCAAAAAGGAATAAAAACACATTTATATAAAAAAAATGCATTTCTTTCAAAATCATAAAAAATGGGAAACTTTAATAATAATAAGGTTTTAATTGCATAAAATCACAGTCGTAAATTTTAAATATTCAAAAAGAAAATAATCTTTATAAAAATAATTAAAACTATATAATTGTATAAAATCGCAGTAAAAAATTAAACAAATCAACAAGAATAATATTTAATGTAAATAATTTTTATTTAATTACATAACTGTATAAAATCTTAGTCGAAAAATTAAAATAATCAAAAACAATAAAAAACAAGGTAGTAAAACAATCAAAATGAGTAAAATTATTTTTATTATAAAGTTAATTTTAAACCCTTAATTTTTCCAGGCTGTGACCGATGCTTATTTCACCCGCTAATAACCCTTTTATGATGTTACCTATTATTTTAAGTCGGGTATTTTTTGCGCCCATCTCGCATATTTTTACTTTAGTTTGGTCTAAAGACTTAAATTATTATTTTTTTCTTAATTATGTTGAGCTTAACTGTACTTAAAGGAATATGTAATAATAAAACTATCTACACTGCAGTTCGAATCCACTAATTCAAAAACAGGTCTTCTCTGTTTCAAACCGCGGTATGAATCGGGTAATTAAAAAACAATCCTTCGCTGTTTCGAACCGTGGTTCGAAAAACTGTGGTGTGAACCAGCGACAGACCCATAGGTGCCATTTTGTTCGATAACTTTTTGCCATCTTGTTGGTAGGGACATCATCCTATTGCTATAAAAATTTTGGGGCTTCTGATGAAAAAACTGCGACAAGTGGTTTTGACAGTCCTCTTGTGATGTCAACCTGACACTGCCTAAGGAATTCTGCAGCGACCGAAACAGGTGGAAATCTGAAGGTGCAAGGTCAGGAATAAACGGCGGATGCATTACCACCTCCCAGCCAATAATAATTAAATTAAATAATCCTAATAATATTAAAAATTTAATAATCCCGTAATTTTTGCTGATTGGCCAATGATGCGTGTGAGGTCTAGCGTTATCATGGCGAAAAACCACACCCCTTCTGTTGATTAATTCCGGCCGCTTTCTCTCAACTTCTTGCTTTAATCTCATCAGTTGTTCGCAGTACAGCTCAGAATCGATGGTCCTGCCTGGCGGTAACAGCCCATAATGAATAATGCCCTTCCAATCCCACCACAAACAGAGCATCACCTTGTTGCGAGCCAGTCTGTGAAGCCTGACCGGCCTTTGACCACGATCTTTTTCGCACGTTCTTGTACCAGCCATACCAGCTTCTTCAAAAATGGTTCGATTTGATTACGTCGTAGTAAAGAATCACAAATGAGTACACGGTTCATTAGGTTTCTTTCAGTTAGCTCATGAGGCATCCAAATATCAAGCTTTTTTGTGTACCCAGCTTTTTTCAAATGCGTCAAAACCGCTTTGTGGTCAATCCCCAGTTCTTCAGCTACATCGTAACTACTAATGTAACAATCTTGCTCCACTTTTTCAAAAATGGCATCAGTTTTGTCCGTAACAAGGCAACCAGAGCGACGTGCATCTTTGATATCAAAATTTCTGGATTGAAAACGCTTAAACCAAATTTGCGCTACTCTCACAGATACTGCATTAGGTCCATAAACATCACAATTTTTTTTCGCGGCTTGTGTTGCATTTTTACCTTTTTTTGTAATAAAATTTTAAAATACTTATATCGAATTCCTTCAATAGAATCACTCATTTTAACAATAAGAAAAACAAATGAAAATCTCACATTTACCTAATTTGAATTTGGAATTGTCTTCTATAATATAAAACTTTATAATGATACCAACATCCAAAATCAGCCAGATACAATTGGTATAGCCCAAGAGATTTTATGACAAGTTCATACATACTATAAATGCGAAAAGACTTTTTCCCTAAACTATTACATGCGGCATCTTCAGAAAATTCTTGTCGATTGCTTGATTTTCAACTTAAGAGGATTCCACACCGCCGTTTTCCCATTCAAATGCTGTCCCCTGTTTCCTCCCTAGATAATGCCGGTAGAGTTATGATTTTTTTCCTGAATATCTATGGCCACTATTAGCATGTCCCTATGTTTTCCTTTTTTTCATAATTTTATTATTAAAAAAGATAAGAACGTCCAAAAACCCAAAAAAAAATGGCAAGATTTTCCTCTGTGTTCATTGA
This sequence comes from Aricia agestis, assembly GCF_905147365.1. Taxonomy (NCBI): domain Eukaryota; kingdom Metazoa; phylum Arthropoda; class Insecta; order Lepidoptera; family Lycaenidae; genus Aricia; species Aricia agestis. Next base: position 9,676,832 of record NC_056409.1, on the reverse strand, counting down.
ACACCCAGAAAACTAAACTGACTAAAATATACAAAAAAAATAAAACATAAGAACACAGCTCAAGCCTTGTTTTAATTCTTAATGAAAAGAGTACTTAAATAGGTAAAGTTTTGGAGAAGGAATCAGCGGACAACGAATCGAAGATTTTCTGTTCTTTTATTAGAACTTTTGTCGTGTTGCCTCTATCGCGTTCTGCGGTGGGAGACTTGAGATTGGTGAGACAGCAATACATTTTCAAATACCTATTTTCAATTTCTCTCGCCCCTGGTGTATCCTCTTAAGGTGACGCCTTGATAATTTGGCTGTAGCGATATCGATTTTCCTCCGCAATGACTAAAGCTAAGAAATTAAAGTTCATTATCAGTATTCATCATGTCTTTGTCTTTGAATTACCCAGGTCGGGCCGGCCTCTCATAGAAAACAAGCAATCTAAAACATATCCAACACGGTTTTTTACTTTAACGCGGCGTCACATTAAGCAGAAGCTGCTTGGTCACAAGCCCGCTGCTTTAGTGAAACACCCCTAGTGGAGAAGTAAAAAACTTAAAAATATAAATAATAATCATATTATTAACAAGTTAAATAAAACAAAATAAAAGGACCAATCAGACCACTCGACAGTGTGGTCTGATTGGTCCTTTAATTCTGTTTAGAACCTGTTTTTGCACATGCCGCACAGCAGGTGCATCGCTCCCAACCCCATTCCCCAGTCCCTACACATACTGCTGAGCGCCTGGTAGCCGCACGTACCTCAAATGCATATTACATAGCAATGGCTTTTATGTGTCCCTGGTCACATCAATATTATTAACAATTTTGCATAAGAGACAAAAGTATGTTATTTATACTTAATATGAGTTATGACTTATGAGTTATGAGTTATGACCCTGTTAAGGTGGCCATACACGGGACAATTATCGTAACGATTTATCTCCTCGATGTTAAAATCGAACGACAAATTGTACGTGTGTAGCAATATCGCAAACGATTTTACGTTCAAAAGATCGATTGAAACGACAAATTGTCCCGTGTATGGGCACCTTAATAAATTATTATTATTAAAGGGTACACGAAAAATAGGTATATGTTTGCTGCCGAGAAGCAATAAATTTTATTGAGAATAAAAATTGCTGTACGTCATTTATCTAAATTGGTTCAGGAGCTTAAACGTGTAGAGGAGATCGACATACATACAGACATATTTTTGCATTTATAATATAAGTATGGAATATTTAATTAATATTGCTAAAACAGGCCGTTACAACGATAGAGAATTGAATCCTAAACAAACTTAGCAGAGAATATTGTAAATTGCATGTTCCAACATAGACAGTTTACGGAATCAAATTATCTACTTAATGAAAACTTGATTATTAATTGAAATTACTAAAGTTCTGAATTTGTGTTTAATCTAACTACTTCAATTGAGGGTTGTTTCTTAATGATTACAAATTCTTCCCTAATCCTTATTCAAAGAACTTAGTGTAAGTCTTATCCCACCGAACCCATTAACGTGCAAGGTCTTGTGTTCGTTGTCATTATCATAATATGTATTATTTTGATGCTAAAAATAACAATAACAGTTTATTCTATCTTGATATTAGTTTAGGTTCAGTTTAAACCGAATTGAAACCGCGCGAGGCGTCGATGTATACACGTAAAAGCAATATGAGTTATGACTTATGACTTGAGCCCTGACTGACGAAGTCTTGGTCTTTTACTCTCAAACAGATTAAAAAATGTTGGCCTTCATTCCTCAATAATACGAGTATGAGGACGATAATAATTCAAAGGGCCTTAAACTTTCTCATTTGGGCATTGTTTACCAGTAACAGTAAAGTAATTATGAAAGTGCGAAGTTGTATCGCGTAATCGCTGTTTGTTAGTTGTTTCAAAGGATATCTGTACTTCAGACGTACTTACGACTGGGAGCGTACGTTTTCATGTTTATATGTTTGGGTCGAATTTTATTGCCAAACATTGAGCAATCGTGTTATGTAGTCTCCTCTTCGCTCTGGAATCCGGGTACATTAAAATTTGTACAGTAAGATCGATTGTGCTAAATAACTTCAATACAGTTTTAGCGCTTATCTCGATATGAAAAACACAACGGCATTCTCATAAAGTCTAACGCCGCTTTTATAAAATGCGTTTTATGATTTATAATTTATAGTTCAATAAAAATAATTTAAAAGAATTTGTTGTATTCTATAAATAATTTGTGTTCTGTTTTTTAAATATTCATATGGAAATCAGAATGTCATAATATTATAGTGTTGTTATTTTCTCTATTTATATGTACTTACTTACTTAATAATAATAATAATAATCTTTATTTAAAAACTTTTAGTATCTGTTACATTGTGTTGTTATATGGCCTAGGAGTACAATACAGTTGTATACGAACTTACGAAGACAATAAATAACAGACTTTACACATATTGTATAACTTTGGCGCCTGCACTAGGTTGAGCCTGTCCTGCAGATCACCAATGTATTTGTATTAACTCTACAAAACTAGATTTTCTAACAATGCTCACGAAAATCTCCGTTTATACTCTACTTTTCTGTAAACATTGCCTGCAGAATTGCTTATTGCTAGAACAATTATTTCCTGAGAGCACCTACGTGCGTCGGCCGGGAAAATCCGCCTAACGACGTCAATTTTATACTGAACCTGACTTGATAACGTTCTGACTTTAACGACCGGCTTTATTACGCGCTTGTTATTTTATAGTTTAACTTACGTGAATAGGTTATTATAGTGATTACATACATACGAGTATTTATATATTAGTTAATATCATTCTGTACATAGGTACATAGAGTTTGCTGTGTACATAATATTATATTTTTCGTCTAGCATTAAACATGACCTTTAAGCCTTAGTGTTTATTACACATAATATACTCGTAAAAGGTGCTTATTCACAAAATTTTAAAATCGCTACATAGATTTTTTCTTTATGATCTAAAATTATTTAGAGCATACTCACATCTTCTTAAAATCTAATTTCAGTTACAAGTTTTCGTATAATTTCATTTTATTTAATAAAATCATTCAACAATGAAATATGGTTGAAGTTAGACTGTTTTGAACGTTTTCGCACGCGGCGAAATGTATTCGTAGCGGCGGCGCCACGACGGCGCGGCGTCTTCAGCTGGTGCTTAGCGACTTATCACAGTTCGTGAACCCTGTATGGGTGTAAACAAAACCTCCATGCGTTCATGAATCATGCATCCCTGGTCCATGAAAGCATAGGCAGAACGGGTTAACGGTTAACCCGTATCGGCAATTATTTATATACATATTAAGATTCATATTTCTCGTGAAAATTATCTTTTACTTTTGAACCGATCGACCACTTTCTGATAAAGTGCCTAATAACCTATTCACAACTTTTTTGACAGATTCTCCATACTTGATCTGTCAAGTTAATTGGTGGATAGCCTTATCAGGAAGTGGTGAAACAGGCCCTAAGATTAGCGATTGTCCCCGTTTTTGAACGACCACAACACTCGTTATTGTTCGCTTGTCTTCCTGGCCTTAAAATCAGAAAATCACCTTGGGCCTCAAACATTTTAAGGACACCGAAAATATATTATAATTTATTTATCCACAATTTTAGCTTTAATTTGAAAGTTCTTTGAATAGCATAACTAGCATAAGCACCGAAGTGTGGAACATTTAAGCGGATTGTACAGTAGACGTTGTTATTGTACAGCAAATAATTAGTTTCCAGAAATACCCGGATGGGAGTTTGCGGAATTGCGTTAGTTATTACTTTAACAGTTAACTCCTAAACAAACACCTCCAGCACGGGTCCTTCCCGTTTCATACCACAAATTTTTCATACCGCGGTATGAAACAGCGAAGTACTGTTTTTGAATTGCATGTTTCATACCGGCGTCCGAAACAGCGAAGACCTTTTTTGAATTAGTCGATTCGTACCGCAGCGCAGATTTTAGTACAGTCAAGCTCAAAATATCTATACATATTAATAATATTATATAAATTATAAAATAATAAATTATTTAATTTAATTTTATTTATTATTATTATTACATATTATTATTTTGTTTGATTATTTAAATTAAATAAATTCATCTCAGAGAAACCAAATATATATTGGGCAATTTATTGATGGTATACGAAAAGACTAATTATTGTGCTTTATTAAAAAAACCTGATGATGTAAAAAATTCAAAAAGATCAACACATTCAATTGAAATAAATCAAAGAATATGAAACGAGCAAATGGGTCACCAGATGGAAAGCAACTTCCGTCGCTCATGGACACTCGCAACATCAGAAGACCTGCAGTGGGAATAGAGTAGGGGAAAGTAGGGAAGAGAATAGGGTAGGGGATTGGGCGGGGGCCTCCGGTAAACTCACTCACTCGACGAAACACAGCGCAAGCGCTGTTTCACGCTGGTTTTCTGTGAGCCCGTGGTGTTTCTCCGATCAAGCCCGCCCATTCGTGCCGAAGTATAGCTCTGCCACGTCACAACCATACAAAAATTCAAAAAAACTAGCGGTACTACGGAACTCTACCTATATTGCACGTGGCCCGACACGTACTTGGCCGGTTTTTTATTTGTATTTTCTAAACTATCTATTTTCATCAAAAAAATCAATGCACACTATGAGATTGACAGCTCCCGGACCATAAGTACATTTATATTCTTTTTGATAATTTAAAATTAATTATATAGTGTTAGGTTAATTTTAAAGTTCTATGTGTAATCAAGCTGTGATTCTATTGTTAGAAGTCTGTTAGTATATAATATATTTTATGATTTTGAAAGAAATGTAATTTCTTTATACAAAATATTTTTTTATTTCTTCTTGTTACCACTTTTCTATACGCCAGTATAAATAAGTGACTGGACTAAAAATATTTAATAAAATTCATGGTACGAATCCACCCATACCAAAAAAGAATTCGTCGTTTCATACCACTCCAAGCACCGCGGTACGAAACAGGCAATTCAAAAACAGTACTTCGCTGTTTCATTCCGCGGTATGAAAAACAAGTGGTATGAAACGGGAAGGACCCTCCAGCACATGCTCATTGTACCTCCTTACTAATTCTGTTGCTCTAGTAGGTTCGTACGGTCTTGTGATAGTTTTGATTAGTTTCATTTGCTCAGAGTGTGTGGGATAACTTTGAATCAACTTTGCATCGTACGTTTGTCGATTTTATACTAGCTGTCCCGGCAAACGTTGTTTTGCCATATAAAATATTTCGCCCAAATTATTTTATTGAAATGACTAAATAAGTATGTCACGATGGCAACGTCCATCGTTATCCCGTCAGACAAACAATGGTCGCCGTCCGTCTGGACTCTGGAGTTGTAATAATTTACTATTATATTCAACAAATGCACTTATCAATATAATAAGTACCCAGTAGCCGATTCTCAGACCCACACCGGTTTCGGTGACGGTGGCCGATTTCATTGAAACCAGACCATTTACGCTATCGGCTACTGGGTACTTATTATATTGATAAGTGCATTTGTTGGACCAATGGACGGATTGGGCTGAAATTTGGCATGCAGGTAGATGATATTATGACGTAGGCATCCGCTATGAAAGGATTTTGATCGATTCTACCTCCAAGGGGTTAAAATAGGGGATGAAAGTAAAGCCGTTTCGGAGGAGTACGCGGCCTAACATTGTGACACGAGAATTTTATATAAGTGTAAGATTTGAGTCAACATCAGTGTAAGATTTGAGTAAACAGGCTATATTTTAAGTGCAATCACTAGACCTTTAAAAATAAAATAACTAAAATGTTAAACGAAATCTTTATAGTAACACTTTATTATTTTTATCTAACGATTTCCATCTTCTCTATTATAAAACGCTATGCTTTACAGAGGCTCTACAACGTAGAGATTGGTGTTTTATTTTATTGGCATTTTTCATGTCATGTATAAAGAGAAATCGCATAAAATTCCCTTAACTTGTAGGTCGTTTGTCAGCTAATATTCCAATATTCCTTTATAGAGAGATCAAAGTGTAAAATCGTTTCTTTTCACTACACATATGACATAAGTAATTGTTAGGGGAACATCCTTGGGCGCCCTAGCGAAATGAATTCCCTACTACAAACATCCCGGCTCAGATCTAGAGAGAGAAAGAACGATGTGAAGAGAGAGATGGCTTAACATCAAAGAATTTGGAAGCGAGTCTTTGTGTTACCAACCGCTGTCGACACTCGTCAACAATTGCTGATTCCCTGTGAGGCAACCTGTTTGCTTTGTTATGCTGTTAGGAATCCAGTTTGACACATTTCACTTTCACAGTTCAAAAACAACCCCCACGTTTCTTACCTTGACATGCCTACTCTTCTTATATTTTAGGAACACAGTATATAAATTACCTAATATCTTTGAACTAAGAAGATGTAATCAATAACGTTATCGTCGGTAACTCCCTCAGCCTCTAAATGAGCAGCTGAGCCGATTACTGGAGTGCGTTTAATGCACCAGCTGTTAACGCCAAAACAGACCACCGCAATATGAAGGGATTATAATTATTATGAATAAATAAAACAGAGAAGTAAAATGCCACTTAAAAGTCTTCAAAATGAGAACGACAATAAAATTCATAGCTCTGCAGAGTTTTAAAACTTTTCAGTTTTGTCAATAAAATTTTTATTCTCATTTAAATTTAAAAGTTAATAAAAAACGACTGAGATTTCCTCCTTCAACATTTAAAGTACTTTATAACTTTGGATTCGTTGGAACTTTTCTATTATTAATATTTTTACTAAGTTCTCGGTGAAGGTTTTACCACAAAAAAATATAATTTTTGTGTCAGACGAAACGTATTATTAGTACTATTTCTATTAATTTTTTTGTGAGTAGCTTCATTTTGATAAGACGAACAACATTTTTATCTGCGAAAAAATCTTGAAATTCGTATAGCCGATATATCGCAATATATCGGCTATATGAGTGAAGCAAAATTATTAGACGTCAAATTATTTATAAATTAATAATGACAAGGGGTGAGCGTCGAGCGGTGATGCGGTCTACGCCACACGCGCGGGGTACATTATTCACGAGTTGTCAGCGCGAAACATCTCTCGTTTATGCTAGTGATTATATTCTCTTTGGTTTATGCCGCCCTGGTACTTGCGTGGTAAACTATGACGTAAGCGTCGTCGTCCTTTCTATTTGAAGAGTTTCTTTCGAGAATTTTCGCAAAGGAAATTGTTGTTCGTCTCAAAATGCAGAAGCTATTCATGTAAAATTAGATTGATACTAATAAAAAATGTTCTAGGGAACCTGTACTATTAATACAAAACTTAATTAACATAGTAATTTTAACATAAGGTAAGGTGTCAATTAAATGTAAAACTCATAAATATTATTTTTGTTTCAGGTACGTATCAGACGTGTTACGTGAAAGAAGCATTAAAAATAGGTAACTAAATTAGCGAACTCTAAATAAAAGGAGATTGGCGAAACCTGCCTTAATCATAGCATCATGAGCATTCAAGTAGGTATCTTGGCATAATAAAAAAAATATATTATGTATTGATAATGTATTGGTTGGTTTTACAAACAGAATAAACGCTTAGCATATTATAATATTATGTATGAGTAAAAGCGTAGCGGGTTAGATTTATGGTGACTTGCCAACCTCCTTTTCTACTTAGCATTTTACCATTTACCACAATATACAGTGGAAAATGTGTTTTAAATAAAAATGATCGACCTACTAACCCGTCCGCAATAGTAAATATGCTTGAGGCGTGATCACTGGAGCGATCTGGATATCGTTGATTTTCAATAGCGAAGTAAACAGTGACGTCCCGAACGTACTAATGGAGCTCCGGTGCATATTGTGTGCTGACGACCCATTAACGATCGCTATACACATACACTATGTGCGTTAAGTTGCCAGCACGATTGTGTCAATTTTTTTTTTGAAATAAGGTAGCAAATGAGCAAACAGATCACCTGATAGAAAGCAACTTCCGACGCCCATGGACACTCGCAGCATCAGAAGAGCTGCAGGTGCGTTGCCGGCCTTTTAAGACGGAATAGGGTAATTAGGGAGGGTAGGGAAGGGAATAGGAGAGGGTAGGGATTTAAATAGGGGAGGGTAGGGGATTGGGCCTCCGGTAAACTCACTCACTCGGCAAATCACAGCGCAAGCGCTGTTTCACGCCGGTTTTCTGTGAGCCCGAGGTATTTCTTCGGTCGAGCAGGCCCATTTGTGCCGAAGCATGGCTCTCCTACGTCGATAATCGTCTACGTCTTATAACTAAGCGACTTGGGTAATTTTTGTCATTCTGTTGATTCATTCCAATATAGGTAGGTACTAAAGAGTTCTCAGAGCTACAGGCTGCACCTAATATAAATAATTAACTCTTTTAAATAACTATGTTATGTAATTATTTGATCGTCTTTGGTCCACAAACCTAGCAAAATATGATACATACTATTTATTTGATCTTTTGTGATTTGACTCATTTGCTTCGTTGTTCTGACTCACCACTTTTAGCGTCTCTACATTTCCTTTTGCAATGTGTTTGATGTGATATGCCAGTTAAAGTAATAAATTTTCTCTTAACTTACCTTTCTAATCTTTCAGTATAGGTAACAATTGCTACCGGAATAATTATTAAGTTCATTACGAGCTGTCAGCTGGTAATATCCGATCACCGCCTTGATAATTATATCCCTGTATTTGGCGGTTTATCGATCTGTAATTAAACGTGTGTCTGTTAATATGTCATTAACGAGCTCCGTTTGATATTACCGTTTAATAGGCATTATTATTACTTCGATCGCAGATTCCAGGAAATGCTATTGTATTCTATTGTTGTCGCGATCACCGGTGCTCTTATGGGGCTTGAATAATTATGAAGATGGGCCCAAGATAACATATAGGATCATTCTTCACATTAGACCATGTTTGATTAGTACGCTATGATTGTACAACTCTCTAGTTCTCTATAGAGAATTGAAGTTGGAATGACTATTTTAAGTTACAAATGTTAGGCGATTCCGATTAATGGTTCGTCCTTGCTTAGTTAATACAATTACTGTCCGCTTCGTTCTTCAAAAACAGGAGTGGAAGCCCCGCGACTCTTCCCAGCTAAGAAAATATCACAATGTATTCTCATTTTAAGTCCATCGATGAATTAAATCACTCGGAAGATATTATGCGGCCGACGATCCGTCCTCAGTTTGGAGACGTGCCAAATTGACCGTCGTTATCTCCAAAAGTTTTTTCAGAGTCAACAATATTTATGAAGGCTTAGACAACGTCGTTAGACCACCCATTAATAGATAATGAACGAGACGGCTCACTTATAAATATAAACGAGATATTTATTAGCGACGCCCACCTCTGACTTGTATTGATCGGGACTCAAGACTGCTACTACATTAACTGCAGTGTGCCACTCCAGTAACTCCGAAGGTTCAAGTTGCAGTTGAATCTATTGTGTTTTAAATATGCCCTTTCTTTCAATTGCGAACGCACTTCAAAGAGCAACTTTAAGTTTGAAAGGTTTCCTTTAATTCCATCGTAAAATCACCTGTGAAGCAGGCCCTTTCATCGAATCCTAGTGATAAATCACCCGGAGAATGAACGTACGGGGCAGGTCCAATCTGTGGAGCAGAACGGACAACGTCAAAGGCAGGTCTCACCGTGGTCGCGCGCATTGAAAAACATCAATCAAGAGACCGCGCACCGTGTTTTTTCCCTTTTTTGTTACGGGGATGCAAACGTATTGTTCGCCATGTTGTTTATCCGACGCGGAAGAATGGGAGCATTCTAGTACCAGTAGGTCATGTAAAAGGGGTCGCCGGACGGAACAATTGAAACGTCACAATGCATCGCCAGTAAATACCGAAGTACTGGTGTTTTTAGCTCTCGCCTTTCTGGAATATTATATGCCCGACTTTTTTCAGGTGCTCCACGAAATTTCGGTAGAGTCTGGCACCATAAAACGGGGATTGAAATATACTCTTTCGTTATTCCTCCATTATAATTCTGCTAGGTGATAGCAGCCGAAGTAACGACATAAATCTCCAACGACCTCCAAATTGCCGTAATGTCATTGGAGCAGATTGAGCGGCGTGAAGTCGGACTTCGTTTATCTTGCAATTTCGCCGACCCCATAATTTGGCTACGAGTCAAGTTTATACGGCGAATATTATTCAAATTTGTCGAAAGTGCGGGTGATTATTCACTACTCACGAGTCACGACTAAAACTGTGGTAATAGAATATTCATACTCGCAGCCGGGCCCGGGTAATCAGCCGAAGCGGGCGTGTTGCGATCCGTGCCGACTTCACACTTGCATAAATTCCATTAAGATCACGTCTTAATATGAAACGAAAATTGGGTCGCAGTTTTTAATATTGACTTCGATTTTTAATAAAGATAATTGTTTTCGTGTGACCTATTTTCGGAATGAATTCCACTCGATTCCGGTTTTAATTAGAAGATTGAAATAGCTGCGGATAAAAACAAAATATATTATAAATGTAGCGCTTTAGTAGAGATGTGATAGAGTGAGAAGTAGAGACGTAAATAAGTAGCAAAAAGTTGAATTTTTATAAACATTAAACGCGTGTGTTTTTTTGCCGCATGATTTCGGGCTTAAATAAAACATATATGTTACATTTATACAGTGTATATAATATTATGCGTCTCGTATTAATATCGTAAATCGTATTGCGGAATAATACAATGTTTACAGATCCTCTCGGCCCCCAGGGGGCCACGTACCTACTTAATTGAACCCGGCTATTTGTCAGTGGTCAAACCCGAAAACCGCCGCGAAATTCGACCCAAGTTTTTTACGGGGAAATTAATGTTATTAATTGAATCCGGGACTACGAATTCAACGCAATAAAATTACACGTAAGGGAACAAAACGACGTTTGCTGCTGCCCTAGGATAAATTGGTTAGAAATGTTATATTATATCTATATATATATATATATATATATATATATATATATATATATATATATATATATATATATATATATATATATATATATATATATATATATATATATAATTGGAATCTTGGAATCGGCTCCAACGATTTTCATGAATTCATGAAATTTAGTAAATATGAGGTTTCGGGGGTGATAAATCGATCTAGCTAGGAATCATTGATAGAAAATGTTATGTTATTCGTGTTTTTCGGTCAAATAGCTAGTAATATTATAAAGCGGAAGAGTTTGTCTGTTTGTTTGAACGCGCTAATCTCATTATTGGTCCGATTTGAAAAAATATTTCAGTGTTAGATAGCCCATTTATCGAGGAAGGCTAGGTCATATTTTATCACGCTAAGACTAATAGAAGCGAAGAAATAGAGGAAAATGTGGAAAAACCGGGGGGAAATTATTTAAACGCGCTAATCTCAGGAACTACTGATCCTATTTAAAAAAATATTTCAGTGTTAGATAGCTCATTTATCGAGGAAGGCTATAGGCTATATTTGATCACGCTAAGACTAATAGGATCGAAGAAATAGAGGAAAATGTGGAAGACTAAATAGTCACTAGACTATATGAGTTCGATCAAGGGTGGTCCCTGCTTAACCCCTTCATACTTAAATCGCTAAACCCATTACGAAAAAAAAATTGGTATGGAGATACTGGTCCCGAGCCATGAGATAGTTTTGAACCAAAAAAAAATGGCGATCAAAATAAGTTTCGGGAAACGTCTAGTCCAAACAAATTAAGCGTAACTTTTAATCACTACCCACTAGCACTTTTAACACGCTAGAGACAGGCGTCTGCTTAAATACGTGTTTGCGGTGGGCGGGTTCGGCACGGAAACGGAAATTCAGCTATTGTGTCGTGTAAACGGCGGTTTGCCGCCGCAAGTATCTCCCGGTGCATCTGTCAGCTTCCAGACATCGACGCTGCCCTCAATTCTAACTGTTTGCATTTATGCGATCCCTGTTCCTCAAAGACTATCAATGAATCATGTTTCAATTAATCTTCTTGTCCGTTGTAGAGTTTAATGTTCCAAGTAAAGCAGTTTCTACGTTGTCCTGTGTCCTTGTTTATAACCGTTAAAGCTAGGGATTTAACTTGTATAGAAGTCAATTTATTAATTAAATCAAACAATCTACGACAAGTTTTGAGAGACGAGCTAATCAATTTTGTTATTTGTATCCCTCGGCTAATTTAAACAAATTATAATTTACAGTAACTAGTTCGTAAATCTAATGCTAAGTACTCACATACGGTTTTACTCGATAGTTGTACTCCAAATCGAGCAAGAACCACTGTGTAGACCCACTCGAAGGCTCGCATCGACTCGATGTTTCCTTCGAACTTACTCAACGCGAGCCGTCGAGCTTTACTCAAGCGTGTGGACGTGACTTCGAGTGGTGCGAGACGACCTTCTCCTTCGTGACTTTAGGGGAGGGGGCCAGGCCCCCCTCATTGTTTATTTCCAAACCAACTAGCAACAGACTAGTTATAGCCACGATTAAACTACCATGGTCTTAACCAGACCAGTAGCTTAGTCCCTTTCGAAAAAAAAAAAAAAAAAAAAAAAAACCTTAGTTGAACAGATGTTGCCGTTCAGTAGCTCTACCATGAGTCTACCAAAGCTATAGTTTTTATCGATACTCGATACCGACTACGTAAATATTTAGTATCGCGATTTTAGTTCCGCAAGTAACCGCTAGAGGTGCTGTAAAATTTGGCTTTAAACTCATGGTAGAGCTACTGAACGGCAACGGTGAGCTTACTCGATAGAGTAATGCTGAATGTGTGGACGAAAGCCCAAGCCGCGGGTTTTACTCGACGTGATTGCTCGATCGAGTAAAACCGTATGCGGGAGCTGGTGCAGAAGTTTCATTATTGAAATCAGTTACAAGCTTAGAGAGACTGTATTTTGTTTATTCCTCGTTGAAATTAAATTACCTGTATGTTTGTAACTACAGAGGTGAATGTAGGACAGGTGGGTGTGACGTTATATAATCGCTCGACCGAAATTAGGACAACACGGAAAGATGTGGCGGAGTACGTGTCGGGGCGAGATGCTACTTGCTCCACATGTGTGGAGGACTCCCGAGCTTGTTAACTTCACTCTAATATTATGCTTATTGTGCGATTGCGTTGTGGTTTCACCTAGGTGAAGTTGAGAAGTTTCAACTTGAGCATAAGGCCTCCCGCACACAGGCGCGTTATTATCGGTCGATAAAAACGCATGCGTTATTGCGCTTGCATTGCGATAAATATGCTATAAAAATATCGATAGTTTTATAATGTATAGTTTCATCACTAACATTCTATCAAAAAAAATATATTCTGTGTTAAGGGGTTTTTGGAATCCCGTATTTTAAGCGTGAAGAAGTTACAAACATACAAACTTTCGCCTTTATAATATTATATAAGTGTGATGTAAGATGTTTCCATTTCCTTAAGTGGGATTTACTCAATGTATGAAAGGTCTGCCAAAACATTCCCAAATGCATTAGCCGTCTAATGTGGACCGTGACAGTGTAAGTTGTAACTAAATACTCTGTAAAGTCACAATTTCCTCGAGGAGATCAGAAGCGCTGGTCGGCTTTATTGATGACCGGAAGTCGCGTCTGCCAGAGCCACCATCTTTGTTTTTCCTTTTTATTTTTCTTCGCTCGGTCACGTGCGATGGTGGGTAGGACGGAAAAAATATATTTAAAACGTCAAATTATCGTTATTGTCAGATTATCGACCTTAATAGGTAAAAGAAAGTTGAATAATAATACATTTTGTATGTTAAAAACTACGTTAAAACTTAAAAGGCATTATCGTGGAAAAAAGTAAATTACAATCGAGGAAATGGAAGTGTTTTGTACGTAATTTGTATCTCCGCAGCGGCTTGGGATTTTCACTGCGGCTGTGAGCCGGGTACTTTAAATACTTTCCTGTGAATAATATCTTTCGGGTTTCTTCCTGTTTAAAAAAAAATCGCGACTAAGATAAAAGTTTTCTTTTGAATTTAGCTATAATTTGTTTTCCCTAAACTAGTTCACACAGTAGCTGCTGACGCTATGCTTTTTATTTTGTTGATGCGATGATTATAATATAATGACACGCTTCATCATTTTTTGTCGTGACTATTATTGTGAGTTGAGCGACTAAAGCCCCGCCCATAACAAAAACCAAGAGAATGCGGTATCCCTTTTAGGTACATGCATGGCCCATGGGGTTGCTCCTTGTTATGGTTTATTATACCTTTTATTACGTCCTCACAATTTCTGTTCGCCTAGTACTTTTCAAGACATGATATCCTTTATTCCCTTTTTATAAGTTGCTCCCGAATCCGGGATACCGGGATGAGCCTGTCTTACAAGAAAAGTTACCAGTTTACATTCATGGTAGCCTAGTACTCCAAGAAATAGAAAGATTCATTGGTTTCCCACGGGTTCGTAGGTTTTTTTCTAAGGCGTGCACACACCCTTGCGAGTTGCGTGTTGTACAATAAAAAGTGTGTTGAATGCTACGTTGAATGCAACACTGCATCTTAAATGATTATTCACCCCGATTTTAAAGAAAGGTCGTACGACAAACAAAATATATTTTTTTTACTTTGTATCTTAGCTTGAGGCTAATGTTGTTGGCTATGCAGAATATTTTATTGTTATGTTTAGTTTTATTAATTATCCTGTATTAGCCGTTAATTGGTCGTTAAATAAATAAACAAATGCTGTAATTGAGCAAGGATTGGTTGTGTCATAATTTCATAAACTAAAGATAAAACTTTTTAAAAGCTAAAGGTTCCAATCACGTCGCGTCGCAATGTCATCAATGTTTTACAGCTCTATTTCATGAATTGATCTATCGCTGGTGTTTGTTCAGTAATCAGTTATTTTAAAAGAGACGACTACGTCACCGGCGCAGCGCCTGGCGCCCATGGGGGCCTCCCTTTAATTATTCGGCAAACAAGTGATCCCGTTCGAACGATGTATAATTACCGCCCTCGTAATTGTCAGGTGCCGTCGGGCTTAAGGAACTTTTATTACACAAGCTCGGCATTAATGATTTTCCAATCCGACAGAATTAGCAGTCAGATTTCACGTTACGTCACCCTCTGATGGAGGAACGCAGAGATTTACGGTAGATTTTGCGATTTTAGATCCTCAACTTTAACTTTCGTTGTAAAATGTAAGTTAATAGGTATAAAGGTGTACTATTTTTGTCATTTGAATACTAAACGACGTAACGAGTAGCCCGGCAACTAATGTTTGTAAAATATGACCTGCGAGGCTGTTCTATTCGCAATTTACATTCAACCTGTGCGGGCAAATGTAACATTACGCTCGGGCACATTCAGGTAGTTTCATGATAGTGCGAGCAAATTGTCACAAATTGCAACAAAGTGGCCGAGGTGTGGCCGCCATAATTCCCCTGATGTGATTCAGCGCCGGTGTCGGAGTTTGCTGGCCAACTTATCATTGCGTATTAGTTCGAGGACTTACGGACCGAAATGAATCAAGCTTGCCATATTAAGGAGGCCAGGGGGGTGAGCCAAGGTGTTGTCTTTATCGCTTCTTTATAGAATCGCCGATCAAAATGTATGGAATTGACATAAGACGAGTCGAACGTCAACGTCATATTAACGAACGCTTATGTCAATTCCATACATTTTTGTTGGCGATTCTATAACGAAGCGATAACGAAAAAGTTTTAGCTAAATGGCCTGAACTCAATATTGTCAGTAGAATATTTTCCGGGACTGCTTCCGAGGGTAATTCTACCTTACCAACCTAAGGATGTATCTGGAATAAAACAAGCTATGTCCTCGGAAGTGACAGTAAACTCAAGGTAGTTGTAGAGCCAATCTTGTAAGTTATGCAGTAGCAGCGTCTTGGAATCTAGCCAAGCAGTGATAAGGAATTACCTGTCACCAGTTTATCCATGTGAGAAATGACATTAATTGCAGATTATCTCCAGTACGAGGACCGCGCTAAGTAATTCTGTATCGTTAATAATAAACAGCTCGTAAGTCGTAATATCTGTCCTAGTGGGGTTGGTGCCGAAGCACATTCCCTTTGTCCAATAAATCCGGACCACTACGCGCTCACTTGTGCCCTGATTATAATTAGGGTTGTCCCTACTCCCAACCCTTGCATTAATTTGTTTTCATAATCGTCTTTATATGACACTTATAGGCACGTTACCTTTATTGCCAATGAAAAGGTGTGTGAATGTGAGCTGAATTTGTTTGATGCCTTGTTTATAGAGGTATAGTGTAGGCAAAGTACGTAATTTTACGGCTATTTGGTTTATGATTTATGTTATGTTTTTATTGTGTTAAGTTTTTATTTTTTATACAAACTAGGCTAGGTTATTATAAGTACTTTAACGATAGTACAACGATCGGTTAACATGATTTGACAACCCTTAATGTAACGACTAACGATCAATAGGCTAACTCGATCTCGTGATTTGTGTATAACCTATTGGGCTGGTAATTAAATTAACGACTTTGGTCTGTGGGCTGAATACTCGTAATAAGAGTTGTCGACTAAAATCTTTTAGCTTGAAAATATTTTAAGGGAAAAGATAGTCAAGCCAAGTCGTAGGTTCTACTATTGATCACTTGTTTTCACTTCAAGGTCGCCTTGAAGATCGCTTGAAATGAACTGATTGATTGATTGGCTCGTCTACCTGCGGCTATTTATATGAAACGAGTTCTGGACTGTACGAGAACATTCCTTTC
Organism: Aricia agestis; assembly: GCF_905147365.1. NCBI lineage: Eukaryota > Metazoa > Arthropoda > Insecta > Lepidoptera > Lycaenidae > Aricia > Aricia agestis. Next base: position 9,660,113 of record NC_056409.1, on the reverse strand, counting down.
CCGAATGTGCAAGATTCGCGTAAACAAGTGTGGAATATTTCTAGAAGCCTAACACCATCTAGTATCGAATAGCGGATTTACGCTGTCTGCGTTTCTTCGATAAGTTGCGCTAGTTTGCCGCTAAATGGCTCTGTGTTTCCGTAACACTAACAACGCGTCACTGTTTATTCTCAAAAAACGCTATCTAGTTGACGCACAGGAATACTATCAACGCCCTCTGCCCCTGCCATGCAGGTACTAATAAAAAAGTGTCGAGGTCAAATATCGTTCTGTCTAGCCTTCTTTACGCTGAACGCGCAATAAGGAACTTCGTGCCAAAACCTCTGACTTACCTCTAACTTGGTTTTTCATACCGAAGCCTTCAGTTTTTATTTCCAAATTGTAATTCAAACTATTCTCTATTAATATTTAAATCTCTATTAATTATGGCGTTTATTTATTTACTTAACGAAAGCTATAGTTGCGGCGGAAATAAAATACTCCATTACCGGCGCAATACGTTGTGAGGGTAGTTTAAAATCTACTGTCATTACATAAAATGGCGTCCAATTGGGATAATCTCGCGCCGATACTGGCTCTCGTGTAATTTTTGTTAATTCTCTGGAAATTGTGTTTAAATTTGTCGAACATGTTATATTAAAATTGGAGTTTACAGGTTAATGGAACTGTTTACTATTAATTGGTTGCAGAGTTTTGGTGTAATTCATTGGACATAAAATGCATTAATTTTTAGTGTTCATTAACGGTTTTGTAGCAACCGCATTCTAGGAGGTCTGAACTAGAATGGGCTGGAATCTTTTTAGGGTTCGGCTGGCAATAGACTTCCAATATTATTCACGCGTAGATTGAAAAGACATCATAACCTACTAAGCTAAAAATTAACTAGCCAACAAAATAAAACATGCTGCCTGTAATATAATGAGTAGACTACGTCAGGCTTTAATTTAAAATAATTAAATTATTATGCTATGTAAAAAGAAGGCTGATGGACTTAATCAAGGCTCAGACCTACAAACTTCAATTTTCGGACACGTGTTCCAAAAAAATTATTAGGATGCTAAATAGGTTATCAAAGGCTACCTATGGGCTATGAATTTGATGTAGGTATTTCTTCGGGTGAAGCTGCTGGAAGTAGCTTGTACATAAATAAAATACTTATATTAAAGTATTAACGTTATATCTATTCATCCCATTAATGTCATGTTTAAATAAAGAAAATGAAAGCGTTAATCTAACAACATTGAATTATGTAAAACGTATTTTTGACAACAAACAGAATAAAGATGGAATAGGTTATTATTATTTGCCTTTGTAAATCATTATTATTCCTCAGTCGGTCCATTATAATCCATGGAAAGCTTTGTAAATAAATATAATGTAAAATTCTCTTGGAGGTCTTAGGGCGTCAAAAATTTATGCTAATTATGCTAGCGCATGGTAGTCATGGTTTTAAAATGAAAACGGTGGAAAGGCAATTGATTTTCGTCAGCTGTATAAAGAGCTTTTAGAGTGACTCCAAAACGGCGAATGGTAAAAGAGTGAGTGAATGGTACCGCTCTGGGAGCACTTATGTGCGTTCTATTCAAAACTATTTCTCTTTTGAGTTTTGACCTTCAGTGTTTATTGTGTGTGACAGTTTGAGACTTATTACATTTTCGCAAAAGGAAAAACTTAAGCGCGTGGACATTGGACAAGCATACAGCGCGTTGTTATAGAACAGCTGTGTTGGGACTTGGGAGCTCAACACGTTTTTGCCTAAGTTATTACTATAAAGTTTAAATACACAATTATATTAGTAAAAAACCTCCTTATAAAGATCAGATAGAAGGGTTGTTGTCTACGGCCTCAGCTCCTAACAAAGTGTAACAATTGACAACATTTGTTAGAAAATGTTTACAAACATTTTCTAACGGCAATGTGGGAGCACCTTAATATTTCTAACCTTGGTTTTGATGTGATAATAACACAGCGATGTCCGTGTCAGTAATTGACACAGGGTGAAGCGAGCACATTAGGTTGCTGATGTCGTCGCGGCAGGAGCGATGAATACAAAATGCAATATTCTTATTCATGAGACATTATCGAGCCTCGTGCTAGAGACGCCGTGTGAACCGCCTGCAGATATGCCTACAAATAAGGCTCAAAATCGCCTGCTAATCATCACACTATCAAACTAAGGCCCAATTTCACCAACGTCTGTTATTGTAAACAGCTTGTTAAAATGTCATGTTTTCCTTTTCATGTGAAAGTGGTAAGAAGTGAAATTGGGCCTTATTTTCACATTATTAGATGGTAAATGTGATGATTAGTCTAGTGTGATAACTGATAACTAATAATTAATATTATAAAGGTGCCGCCCATTAAAGGCCTTCCCTACGGAAATTCCGTAATTTACTGTATTTAAAGCCTTATAGACTCAGAATTTGAAAGCTACAAAGTTATAATAAAAATACAGCAATAATCTTCAGTATATCAACATTCCTTTCTCCGTTTTAAAATTTCTAATTTTGTTTATTATACTCATGATATCAGCTTCCAAAGTAAAACCAATTTATCAAAATTCAAGCATACATTCAGCATCTCCTTAGGATTTACAAATTACTTTTATTTGAAACACACGCCAATAGATCGACAATATCATATACTACATATTCCCCCTTTTAATTTTTTAGGACAATTTTGAACTAAGTTAAGTAAAAAAAAAGGGTTTTGGAAATAAATGGAAATGTATTTGGTCGTTTGCTCGGGGGACGGCTTTAATCATAATATGTGATGTATTTTTTTTTGCCTTTTCTAAAACATTTAACTGCATTTGCACAAAGTACGTTATTTCTGCCTTTTTTCCCGCTTTCTAATTGCAGTTTCCCTAAATACAACAGAAGTAACACGAAACGCCCACTATTGCTAACCAATATTATAGACGATTCAAAGTAATTTATTATGCAGGATATTGTAACGGTTATGCAATACTGCACTCTAACGGTTATGCAATACAGCTCACAGTATGCATTTTACATGTAACGGCGGTACATCGAACATTTTTTGTTATAATGAAGCCAAGTAGCCAATAGAATGAATGGAGAATTTCTACCCTTTTTACCCTACAAAAAAGGTCCCAGTAAATCTCCTGCGTTTTCATGTGACCTTAGTACAAGGATTAGATGAGTTATGTTATATTAAATTAAATTAATGAAAATAAAGTGGATCATAATTAAAACTTAAAAGATTTTTAATATTGATATGATAATAACTTACGTAATAACTTGAGACAGAAGGTCCCCTAGGTAGGGACTGAATAAATTAACTGACTTGGTATTGCATGGATCTCATAAATTTTTACGGTATAAAAACTGAGTTGCGAGACTTGGTTTTTTACAGGGTGTTTTTGATGGGATCTCACTTCTTTTTGTAGAGTAAATATCAATAACGATTTTTATAAAAAAACAAATAAAACTAGCTAATAATAATATACTTAATCAATGATCTATACAGTATTACTATACTACTTGCCTTTCATGACTATCCAATATCCATTACTAATCTATATATATAAAAATCAATTGCTGTTCGTTAGTCTCGCTAAAACTCGAGAACGGCTGAACGGATTTATCTTATCTTGGTCTTGAATTATTCGTGGAGGTCTAGGGAAGGTTTAAAAGGTGAGAAAAATTCGAATAATTGCCGGGAAAATCCTCAAAACAGCATTTTTCTATTTCCCATACAAACGTTTTCTAAATAAAATGGAGAGTCAATTTGTAATTTATTACCGCTGCATAAAGTTCAAATTCGCGTGCGCGTTGGAGGACCTAATATCGCGTTCTGAAACTCAACAAAAGTGAAAGTGAATCGCGAACGCGACAAAATTGCATAGTCTCAAAATACATAGTACATAAATAAACACAATTTTAGCTAACTTCAGTTGTTACTCTGTCCGATTATTTTTTTATTTTAGCTAACTTAAGTTGTTACTCTGTCCGATTATTTTTTTAATAAGACTATATAGAAATCGAAAGATAAATCTATATATATAAAAATCAATTGCTGTTCGTTAGTCTCGCTAAAACTCGAGAACGGCTGAACGGATTTATCTTATCTTGGCCAATTTTGATGAAATTTTTTGTGTGTGTTCGTGGAGATTCGAGAATGGTTTAGATTTACAGTTTGGTCTACTGGAAAATGTTTTTTCAATTAATTTCTTATTTATAAGGAGTTGTTGATTTTGGAATGTTTTACATTAGATCCGGCGGACGGCGCTATCATCGCATTCAATATTATTCTATTTCAATTTTAGTTTGTCCTGACAGATGGTGTTACGATTAATTTGAAAAAAATTTTGTTATTCAATTCATGACGTGCTGATTAAAATCCATACTAATATTATAAATGCGAAAGTATCTCTGTCTGTCTGTCTGTCTGTCTGTCTTGCTTTCACGCCAAAACTACTGAACCGATTGCAATGAAATTTTGTATACAGTTATTCTAGAGTCTGAGAAAGGACATAGGCTACATTTTGATGTGGGAAAATATCTTATTTCCATGAAAATTTCGATGAAAATGAATTCGCATTGCGCGTGGCCAGCGCTCATCCCGGGGGTCCTGGGTTCGAGTCCCGCAGGCGGAACAAAAAGTTTTCAATGTTCCTGGGTCTTGGATGTGTATTAAAATAAAATTTCAAAAATCTTAAACATATTTTAAGTATAATATTATAAAAAATCCAGAAATATATCGATGGAATGAACATTTTAGTTCTAATACGATTCAACAGATGGCGTTTTATTTTTTACTTTATTGTAACATAGAACTAATCATACTTATTAGTTAGTATGTTTTTGTTTATAGTTTTTAATACGTTAGAATATGATGTTTAATAATATTATAATCCATACTAATATTATAAATGCGAAAGTATCTCTGTCTGTCTGTCTGTCTTGCTTTCACGCCAAAACTACTCAACCGATTGCAATGAAATTTTGTATACAGTTATTCTAGAGTCTGAGAAAGGACATAGGCTACATTTTGATGTGGGAAAATATCTTATTTCCACGAAAATTTCAATGAAAATGAATTCGCATTGCGCGTGGCCAGCGCTCATCCCGGGGGTCCTGGGTTCGAGTCCCGCAGGCGGAACAAAAAGTTTACAATTTTCCTGGGTCTTGGATGTGTATTAAAATAAAATTTTAAAAATCTTAAACATATTTTATGTATAATATTATAAAAAATCCAGAAATATATCGATGGAATGAACATTTTAGTTCTAATACGATTCAACAGATGGCGTTTTATTTTTTACTTTATTGTAACATAGAACTAATCATACTTATTAGTTAGTATGTTTTTGTTTATAGTTTTTAATACGTTAGAATATGATGTTTAATAATATTATATATATACTAGCTGTTGCCCGCGACTTCGTCCGCGTGGACTTTAGTTTATAGCGCGCGGTGTCAACAAAATTTGTGTCAAATTTAAAAACTTTTTAAAACCCTGGTAAGTGGTACCCCTCTTAGGGCCGCGCTACACCGGAATGGCAGCGCTGAAAGTGCTCGCCTCGCCGCTGCCATTCCGGTGTAGCGTGGCCCTTAATTAATCAAAATACCCAAAAACAGCTGTGCAGTGTGCACATAATCTATACTAATATTATAAATGCGAAAGTATCTCTGTCTGTCTGTCAGTCTCGCTTTCACGCCAAACGCCAAAACTACCGAACCGATTGGAATGAAATTTTGTATACAGATAGTCTAAAGCCTGAGAAAGGACATAGGCTACTTTTTTACTGGAAAAAAGGGTTGTAAGGGTCGTAAATTTGTTCAAAAAATTCATAATAGATGGCGCCGTGCGTCTTCTACATCGCGCTGACGCTTGCTCAATTGTCTTTCTATAAGAGGTGGTATCATCTTACATTTAAGTCTCGATTTTTTTCGATTGTTATATCTATTCTACGGTATTAAATAACTCAATACTTTATCTGTGCAGGCAGTGACGTAACCTTAAGACCAAATTTCACCAACGACTGTTAAAGTTAATGATCGAATTAGTATCACGTTAGCTGTTTCGTTTTTCATATGAATGAAAGAGAAGACAGGACATTTTAACAAGCTGTTAACACTAACAGACGTTGGTGAAATTGGGGCTAAACCTATCAATGATAAATAGTTTATGGGTAAAGTTGTGTAATTGGGGAGCTAAATATGCTTTGAAATTTGGCATAAAATATAAAGTTTAATATAAAAAATAAAGTACTTATTGTGTGCACACTACACAGCTGTATTAATTTAAGGGGTACCAGGGTTTTTTTATAAAAGCTTTTGACACCAATTTTGTTGACATCGCGCGCTATAAACTGAAGTCCACGCGGACGAAGTCGCGGGCAACAGCTAGTATTAAATAAATAACACATAGGCTACAATTTTAACCGACTTTCAAAATGGGGGAGGTGTTATGTTCGTTTTCTTATATTCAACGATTACTCCGCCGTTGGTTAACCGATTTTCAAAATTTTTCTTTTGGTATATAGGGTATCATCCCAATTTGGTATTATATTCAGAAAAGTGATGATCTGATGAAGGATCCATAAGTAATCGAGGGAACTCCTCAAAACTTATAGGGAAACATATGGTGACTTCGGTTTCGTGAGAAGTATTCTAAGCATATGCTACCAACAAGTAAGATTTTGCACCGAGATATACCTGGTATACTGTGGTTCGGAAGGTGCTGAGAGAATTCCTGATTCTTTATAGATACAAGTTTGGGAGTTTCGGCGTTGTTTTAAGAACAGAAAGCATATGCTACTATGCAAATTACATTCTTCATCATCATCATCATCATCATCACTACCATATCATAGTCTTTTAGATCGAGACTCGAGTTTGTCAAGCGATAATTAAAAAAAATCTATATCTACCTAATATTATAAACCTGAAGAGTATGTTTGCTTGAACGCGTCAATCTCAGAAACTACAGGTCCGATTTAAAAACTTATCTCAGTGTTAGATAGATCATTTATCGAGTAAGACTCATCATTTATCGAGAAGGTTATATTATATTATTACTCTAAGACTAATACGACAGAAGAAACTCAGGAAAATGGGAAAAACGGGGGAAATATTTTTTATGGGAAAATGTACCTACGGATTCTGTAAAATTTCTAATTTACGCGGGCGAAGCCGCGCGGGACATCTAGTATTATTATAAATGAGAATGTTTTTTTTTTTTGTTTGTTTAATTGTCCTTCCTTCACGGCCTAGCGAAGCAACCAATCGACTTGATTTTTGACGTAGACTTAGTTGAAAGGATGAAGAGTAATTAATAGGCTACTTTTGATCTTGGAAAAATTTTAGGTTTCCAAAGGAGGTTTACAAGAATATTCGTATTTTAAGTTCCACGTTTTTGAGTTCCACGCGAGCGAAGCCGCGGGCAAAATCTAGTGCTTCATATATATATATATATATATATATATATATATATATATATATATATATCGATGGTACCGGTACAATATGGGTACAATGATTCATAAATTGCAATTAATGTAACTTTGTAATCTTATACATGTATATGGGATTACAAAGTTGTTCACGAAGTTAGAGAAAGAAGAAGAAAACTGGGCAGTAATTATGAAATGTTTATTAGGTTTTCCCTTAATTAAGACACTAAATACTAGCTAGATATCTCTCCACTGACGATAAACCGGAGATATTGATGGTACGGGTACAATTTGATTCATAAATCGCAAATGTAACTTTGTAATCCTATACATTTATATGGGATTACAAAGTTATTTTCGAAGTTAGTGTATCTAGAAAACTGGACAGAAATTTTGAAATATTAGAATTTTTCCTTGATTAAGACACTAAACAATAATTATATTCTAAATTTGAAGGTTCTATGTCTGCTAGAAATGCCTTAGATTTTTGGTGATCGGTCAGTCAGTCAGTCAGTCAGTCAGTCACTGACAAAATTAAGAAACTTTAACAAGTTACAGCTCATAAACTACTGGTGCAAATTAAATAAAATTTTAAATATACCGTGTTTATACAATGCTTGCTTAACAACTGAAAATTCAGACTTGTTGGTTTATCCACAATGAAGTTATAGGGGGTCAAAAAGAGTCTGAATTGGTTCGAGAAAAGGATGGTACGGCCGTGCCGCTTTTTTGCTCGACTTGGCGGGGGCACTGCCGTGCCCCCAGATTAATGTACATTACATCCCGGGATGTATATCTTTACATTATATTAATATATCACACACACAACAGATAGTGTAATGTATCTTTCCCTACATTTCAATGCTAAACGCCCCGCTTGACGCACATTTCAGCTGCTAAAGTGTTATACAGGCTGTTCTTATTTTTAATGTTGTAATACTATGGCCTTTCGAGTTACTTGCTGTAAGATTCACTAGATAGTTCATCAGAAGATGATTCGGATTGTAATTTTGATACGCGTATTGTTACATATTGTGCCAAAAACAGAATGATGTGGATTGAAGATATTTAATTGAAAATATAGGCTCTGGAGAACAGACTGCCTGCAGTACCTGCTGTGAAGTGCTCTGCTAAGGTAGCAAGTGGCAACACTGTGTGTATCTGTCTATCATACACATATAATATAATCACAGAAAGTTTTGAACACCCTATGAAGAGAAGAGATGTATCGTAATATACAGAAATATATTGAGATGTATTGAGATGTATTGAGATGTATTTAGATGTATCAAAATATAAATGTATATTTTCATATAGCTCGGTATCTTAAGATGTGAAGATGTAAAAATATACATTATAGCTGCTGTGTGTGGTCTCCTGACGATTTCTATAGAAATATGTATTGAGATGTATCGAGATGTATCGTGCTATAATATACATCTTTACATTACCTGCTCTGTCTGTGACGCGCTTAATAATAAGTCACCTTTTGTTCGTAACCTCTTCATTTTAATTATGATTAACCTAATGAAGAGTTTGACAGTGTACCTATTATATGGGGCTTATTTCAATTTTTTTATTTAATTAAATTATTGTTCCACTCGGAGTACGGCCGTTAGACAAATAACGACTGCATACCTACGATAGGTTCCAGTTCCCAGTTTTGGTAGAACGTGTTACTTGGACATATTAAATTGATTTATTATCTAACTAAATACGGTTGCAAATTGCAATACTTACTTCCAAAATTAAAAATTATAAAAATTGAGAGCTGTCAAGGGCACCTGGATGGAACGAAGTTATAAAAAAATCCCGCCATAGAGGAATGGTAGAATTTTAAATTTCCCGCCAGTTGACGTCATCACCACATCAACGCCCACTGATCATGAAAACCTCCAAAAAAAATCACATGTACTTTTTATATTTTTTTTCGTTAAAATAGGGTATTTTAAGAATATAAATTACTTAAATAATTTTGAAATTCATTGGCTAGTTTTTTCTGAATAAATTTTTAAAGTTTCGCTCTGACGTCATAATCGGCCGCCAATTGACCTCTGCATATGTTTTAAATTTCCTTTCAATCTTATATTTTATAATGGCTAGTTTGTCAAATGCAAGTTCTCATTATGTGAAAGCTGATACGAGAAGCTTACCAAAAGTTCGAAACGTAATGTTGGTCGATTTTATTGCTAATTTAACGCCATTGAAGGTTAAAACGTATTTGTTCAAAAATATAAGTAACTAATGGGTATTTTTTTCGTTTATATACAGAAAAACGATCACTGACCTTATTCCTCGAAATGTTTTTGTAATGAGCAAAATTAAAAAAAAATGGACAATCCTCATTACTAATAAGTTATCAAAAAGTGTCGTTACAACTTTTTCCATCTAGCCCCCTTTCGCAACGTGCGATGAAGAACTTCGTTCCAAAATATCTAGCAGGTACGGTTGTAATACTCTCGACGTCTCTATAATCTTCGTTACTAAGGAAAATACTCGGTATACAGTGAAGTATCATATGAGGGCACTTTAGGAGGTCTAATTACCTCCGTTAATATACCAGGCGCGCAGCCTCACCCTCTTTATAATGAGGCCAGGTTTTCAATAAACTCTTGACTCCGTACTGTCACAACAATGTCGGCTTAATAATAATTTCGGTTTTAATTGGATGATGCTAACTTATTTATTCGATAAAAATTGTGATACATAATTAGTTTCAGCTTTTGTTTCACGAGTGTTTTTAATGCTCATTAGCCTGTTTAATGAAAGCCTTTTCACATTAGTTTGTCGTAATGTTGAAATTAATAATCCTTTATCCTTGCATACAAATATCATGAATGCGAAAATGTATTACGTCTTTTACATATCTTCACACTTAAACTGTTGAACAGATTTAGTTGAAATTTCGTACAGAGAAATATTGAAATACAGGAAAAATCATATAAAATAGTTATTATCTTGGCAAATGTACGGTTTATGCAAAATGTGTGGGCACATCTGGTAGATATAAAACCTGTTTTCTCCCCAGTTTTGTTGGCTACCAGGCTTATTTCAGTCGAACGAGGAACGGTGGACGAGTGCCACTCAGAGCACCGCTCATAGCCTCATAATGAGCCGCGCTGGCCGGAGGTCACTTCACGTGTGAAAACCTCCGGACTTGATAATAGTTTGGTAATAATTTGGTAGCTACTTTCGGAACCTATAAAATAAGGACTTAATAATTTGTAGAGTTACTTTAACTCGATGTTAATTGCGTATATTGTAGTTTTAGAAACGAAGTTTACAAATTATTATTTTAATTTAACTAAAATAATACGACCTTATTTTGTATTATTGTTTATGATGTAAATTCGCTGACTTCGTAATGTAGACTCAAACAACACAAACTATAAACAGTAAACACCGATTAGTTTTCAATTTGTAATTGAAACTACGCTTAATGAATTTAATTAGCATGCAATTTTCGACTCCGCTTTCAACATTAAATTTTGATGTTACTTTTAAAACCAGGGTTTTACATCCTGGTCAATTCAGCTGCTCAAAGTCCCTGCAAATATTTAACGAGTCCCCTGCAAAGCCTGCTCCGTAGTTAATAGCGAGGGACTACGCGCGCACCCTTTAGATTGCGCAGTGCCCATTCTCTCTTTAACCACAGGAGTCCGCAGCATCCATGTTGCGAACTTACACCCTCTTCCTTTTATGTCAACCTGGTAGTTTTATTGCATATTCATGGTTTAATGTTGCGAAATGCAACTGCAAAGTTTGTGAGTTTTTGCTGGACCAATAATAATTATGTGTGCGTGAATGGGGCTGGTTTTTTAACTGAGACACTTTTAGGTGAGATAAGTTAAAATATATAAAAATATATTTTAACTTATCTCACTAGTTATCTACAGTAAACCGCGAGACGAAGCACTTCATATTGACACAAGATTATGAAAAAAAATGCAGTATGTTTTACACACTACGAATAATAAAAAATAAGGAATCGTAACTCCCATACTATTACTGTTTTAAATTTGGTTCCTTTTGATCTGTCATGTCTCCTAGTACCGCTCAAGGTCACCTTAATATTGCAAATATGTGTACCTAAGGTACACTTTTTTGACAAGTATTGTGGAGCATGTTTTTTGATGGAGTTACTTTTCCTTAGTTTTTATTATTCGTAGTTTACACACGTCTCATTGTTGTGACACCTTAAATTGATAAGTACCTTTTTTAGGTTCGAAAAAGGTGTTTTTATGTTAAAATATAGCACTAGTTTTCGTGGCGCCGTCATGTGGGGTGCAAGATTTATTACCGGAACGTTGATGCGCGAGATTTCGTGAACCATTTGTCTTGACTTAACTAAGTGACACACGCCGAAACACTCTTAGCTTGAGTTAAAATTGCTTGTCAAAAAATATTAAGTACCTACCACTATTTTAAGCTGCTTGGTCTTATCTCTCATAGTTTGACCGTAGTTCATGATAACTCGCGAAACTTTCTTTTCACCTGAGTATACTAAGTATTACTATACTATGCAAACTGTATTAAACGTACTTACCTACAAATAAAACTTCATCTTGAATCGCTCTATCTTTTAAAATCTACTCTTTAATAAAATAAAATAAAAACTTAGGTTTAAATATCTTAGCATGGGTTTATTATGGGGGCATACATCTAGGAACGATTTTGTTTTATTCTACGTAGCTAAAGCCTGCAATTAAAATCAAAAGGAAAGTTTACCAAGTTTTTTCTAAAGCGTATCGATACCGCAATGAGATCATACCCTATGAGGTCGAGGGATGAACAGGATACGGGGCCGGCGGGGAATCTGATTACCGGAGCCGCTGCCGACTATGATCGCGTTTAAGTTATACCGCTGTGCTACCATACTTTTATGGTTATGGCTGTAAAAATATTACTGTCCTAAGTGTCCTCTAAACCCCAATGTGTTTGAAACAGTCACGGTTACCCAGAAATACATTTGCGAATGTACGAACTGATGAAACGCAAAAAGTACAGTAATACCCCGGACTTACGCGATAGGTGGGACCGAGCGATTGCGCGTAAGTAGATTTCGCGTAAGTCGGGGTTCAACTTTGCATAATATTATAAATACATATAAAATAAGTTTAATTGGGACCAGAGTCTACCAAAAACAATCATTCAGATGAAAAATGTTAAATCGAAAATGTTGTAGGTCTACCGAAAACAATCATTCAAAAGAAAAATCTTAAATCGAAAATGTAGGTAAATCAAACAATTTACATTTTTATAAATAAAGTAACCTAAACCGAAGTTCTTTTGGTGTCGAAGCCTTCAAATATTCTAATAATGTTGCCTGAACAGTTTGTTCAATAGCTTGCTCATGGTAACGTATATCGATAAGTTCGTCAATTGTTAGCTCTTGATTGTATAAATCTAGAAATTCTAGATTAAATGTCATCGTCATCGACCTCTAAAATGATTTGTTTGACGAAATTTACCACTTTTTGTATTATGCTATCGATTTGTTAATAGTATCTGACACAGATTCGCCTTGAATAATGTAAAATATGAGAAACCGCGTATCTCCGAATTCGCGTAAAACGGGGTACAGTAATACCCCGAGTATTACTGTATTTCACGAAATATAATAATAAAATCGCAAACGGTTCCCGTGTTATTCTTTGTTGAAATACCAAAGCTGAAAAGAACAAAATGTCTGCCAAGAATTTTCTGATAGCATTTTTTTTTTCAGAATGCTTAAATTGTTTGTATTTTATGAATTTGTCGGAGTAAAGGAAAAATTTTGTACGCCAATTTTCTGCAATTATTATGAACACATCTCTTTGTGAAAAACTGGCTCGGTATTGGCACATCGAGTAAACGAGGTATTCTGCGCTGCTCTAGAACAGAAAAATTGCAATTATTGAATATAACTGCTCTCATATCATGAGCTGTACTGATTTCATCTGACCTATTTTCTGAATTGTGTCGTTTGTCGATTCGTTTGTATGTATATCTTCGACTTTAATTAGGGTTCGATTTCAAAGCAAATAAGATAGTCACGTTTTGTGTAACCCAGAGAGGTATTAAGTACCTTTATGTTTGGAAGATTGTAGATAGGTCTCATTGAAGAAGTTGGTGCCTTGCATCTGTCCATCAGAAATTCGCCTACCGTCACCGTTAAATCACGCAGTTGTTTATCTGCTTGCGTGTGACTTAGTTCAATATTGCAGTTGTTGCGGTAACTTTATGTTTTGCTCTATACTAATATTTTGATGCGTCCTAACGTTAGCGCAAAATGTACTTACAAAATATTTAAACTAATTTTGCACAGCTGAAGGCGCCAGTGATGAAATATTAGCGTGACCTAAATTAGGGCTGACCGCGCTAATTATCGTGGCCAGCTGGACCTAAATCCTAATTAAACTCCGAACTTTAAAGTGCAGCTGGGCTTAACCCACTTAGCTTTGAGGTGTAACTCCAACTACTTACTCGAGTACCTACCAGTTACCACATTACGACTATGTGGTTAAATTTAATGTTTTAGTGTGTTAGCCTTACATTATATTATTATGTTACAAAAATACAGAAAAAAACAGGAGTTCATACGCGGGAGAACCATGCTTCGGCACGAATGGGCCGGCTCGACCGGAGAAATACCACGTTCTCACAGAAAACTGGTGTGAAACAGCGCTTGCGCTGTGTTTCGCCGAGTGAGTGAGTTTACTGGAGGCCTAATCCCCTACCCTATTCCCTTCCCTTCCCATCCCTACCCTCCCCTCCCCTATTACCCTATTCCCTCTTAAAAGGCCGGCTACGTACCTGCAGCTCTTCTGATGCTGCGAGTGTCCATGGGCGACGGAAGTTGCTTTCCATCAGGTGACCCGTTTGCTCGTTTGCCCCCTTATTTCATAAAAAAAAGGAAAAAATACTGCGACGTTAAAAATTTTCGTCTTAAAAACTATGCTCTTTTAAATGTGGCTTTCTAATGTGTGAATTTAATGAAAGGTATTTCTTTGCAGCTGGTTGGTGGCGAGTTCGACATGGAGCTCAACTTTGTGATCCAGGACGCGCAGAACATACAACACATGCTAGAACTCCTCGACCACTGTCCACCCAGCTTACAGGTAAGCCGTAAGCTATAGGTACTCTAGTACTATCATTTATGGAGGTTATGTAAGAATGTAAGATTGAATGACTGACCTTTGGATATAATCTAAGTAAGTAAAATTTCGAAAATGCGACTCAGATTAATATTAACTATGTCGAGAAAAATGTTAAGTAACATAAGCAAAGCTGCGGACTGAAACTATTTTTAAGTAATATTTAGTTTGGATTTTAAGTAATAATTGTCGGATAGTAATTTAATATTATTATAGCAACAAAGTAAAATAAATTTCTCCTTAACTTACTTTTCGTGTCTTTTCAAAAACGATTAACGTGCTAAAGACCCGTTTGTCTAATTGAAATAATATTTACAACCCCTGGGTTTGTATCACTTGGGTGCCGATAAAAAATTTCATCCCCATCCCCATGTACGACAAAAACTCTCTTCATTTCTCATGTTCGCCTAGTACATTTATGGGATTGGGGTAGAAAGTCTATTGTTCCGGTGTTTGCACACCACGCAACCCCACTATAATAATATTGTGACGTCAAACGATCAACAGCTAGTGGCGGAGGCATGGGGCGGGGCCAATAAAACCCCATGGTTCACGCGTCAACTGTTACAAGCATTTTATGTTTTCCTAGTCTTCTAACACCATAACAATAGAGTTAATTTTCTTCACTGTCATCGCTAGAACCGTACAACCTTTAAAAGTTGCGAGTTAAGAAGTTAAATTTTGCCAAAGCTTTGCCAAGCGCGTTGCTGATATTATGCAATTCGGTGTTTTATACGTTTAAAACCAGTTTATGTCATATATATAATGTCTTTGGTTAAATCTTATCTTATATCTTTAAACTTATTTTACTTTATTGACTTCATCATAGTTTTTTTCAATTCTTGTCTCTGGGACTCAGCTGATCTCAGACTGGCCGTCTAAGCATTGTCTAATAGTATCTTAAATTAAATAAAAAAAACAATAATCCATTTTGTCAACTTGTTGTCAACAGACTTCAACCATAAATAAAAGAGTATAATTCGTATGTATAGGCTTGTCACTCAAAAATCTGTCATCTTTTTTAGTAGTAGTGTCGTAGTGTGTGTAACGTTTTATTTGTTAAAAAATATATATGATAATAGCATAATTTTAAAAAAATATGGGCACGATGCACTCCTTCTCTATATAAACTATAACTGTGCGAAATTTCATGCACCTACGTTTACCCATTTTTAACCCCCGACAAAAAAGAGGGGTGTTATAAGTTTGACGTGTCTGTCTGTCGGTCTGTCTGTCTGTCTGTCTGTCTGTCTGTCTGTCTGTCTGTCTGTCTGTCTGTCTGTCTGTGGCATCGTAGCATCCAAACGGGTGGACCGATTTTGATCTAGTTTTTTTTGTTTGAAAGCTGACTTATTTGAGAGTGTTCTTAGCTATAGTTCATCATCATCAGCCTGCTCTGTGCTGAAAAATCGCTGTTCATCTGGTTAATGAAGGGCCGATTAGCAACTTGCAGTCGTTTAGTGGGCTTTATTGCATTCTAATTCGTGACATTTATGAATATTTACACATTGATGGAAAGTTGAACTGGTGCTGCAGCATCACCTGGTAATCAATAGGATACCCAACTCCTCACCAACTTAGAGCAATGGTTTCGTGTTTGGGCTCATTTTAATTGAGACAACTAGTAAGACGTAGATAACCAATAAATTTTTCCATGCTGCTGCTGCAGCATCACCTGGATTCTATAGGAGCCGAGCTCCATATTAAGAAACCAAAGTGGAGGTTTCATGTTTGGGCTCATATTGACGGCCTCATCAAAAAAGACACTCCTAGATGGTATTCATTGGGATATAATATGATCCTGTTGATAGGAATTATTCTGCACTATAACCAACACAAGTTTAAAAAGCTTGAAATAAAATTAAATTAAGAAAGGCGAATGCCCAAAAATATATGGACCAAAAACCCATTGATTGAAACCATTCATATGTGGCATAGTAGACTATTTATACTGTATCCCAAATACAATGTCCTTTTTGGATTAAACAATCACCGAGTACTTTAAAAACGATCGTAACTAATTGACTTTTCTTATAGGAATCTATGTAATATTCAGGACGACGGGATGCTACAAACGATAGTTTGGCGATTAGTACGTAGTAAAAACATTTTTAATACAGATGTACAGTGTTATAATTATGTATTTATGAATTTAATGTTGAAATATTTATCACTTTTATATCTGACAGTATAGAATGTTAGTTTGGTATAGAAAATAATCTGTATACAATATGTACTGTTTTTTTAGGATTATTAAGTACACGATATCGGTAATATGATCGTTTTTTTATAAAATAAGGGGGCAAACGAGCAAACAGGTCACCTGATGGAAAGCAACTATACTGTCGCCCATGGACACTCGCAACATTAGAAGAGCTGCAGCCTGCAAGTACGTTGCCGGCCTTTGAAGGTTTGCAGGTCGTATTGAAAATATAGTGACAGTGTATTTCAGAGTTTTACAGTGCGCAGCAGAAAGTTACGCAAAAAACGCACGGTGGAAGATTGTCACTCATCAAAGTGATGAGGATGGTATATTTTTTGCGTGGAGCGATGGCGAAAAGTTGCAGGTGGTATGATTCCGAACAAATTCTTAGAGCACTCCCCGTGATACAACCGATAGAGGACGTAGAGTGAAGCCACTTGTGATTTAGTTTATTCTTAAAATATATTATATTTGACATACTTTTTTAGGGTTCCGTACCCAAAGGGTAAGAACGGGATACAATTACTGAGACTTCGATATCTGTCCGTCTGTCTGTCTCCAGGCTCTTACTCAAGAACCGCTATAGCTAAAATTCTGAAATCTTCACAGATTGTGTATATTTTATGCCACTGTAACAACAGATACTAAAAACTATATAAAATTAAGATTCAAGGGAGGCTCCCATACAAAAAAACGTGAATTTTTCCCCTTTTTGGCTCCTACTCTATAATGGCTATATTATGTAGACACATGATTTTTTTACGAAATCCTCAATTATGTGTGTACTTTAATATTTAATCGCAAAATTAAAATAAAATAAATAATTAAGGGGGGCTCCCATACAAAAAAAAACAATTTTACGGAACCCTTCGTGCGCGAGTCCGACTCGCACTTGGCCGATTTTTTTTCTATTTAATTGTACATTATTGTCTATCAACATCGCTTTCACGAGAAAAATCACAAAAACAAAGGAAATAACTAGTTGATTCGAAGTAGATACCATACTTGTATCTCAGATTTATTTTTTCAAATTATCGGTTTCGGTTATGGTTTAGAAAAAAATGAATTACATATTTTCAATCTACTATTTATGCTCTACTTTGCTGTACATAAATTATTTTAATCGACTGTGGGTTTTTTTGGGCATTGTCCTTTAAAAAAACCCCCGCCAAACAACTTAAAAAAGTAATGAAATAATATATTTTACTGACTTTAAGTTTAAATAATTCCTAAGTGTAAAGTGATATTTTAGTCCATAATTGTTGTCAAGGTGTGTCGGGGGACCGCTAATGTAGATGTTTGATTTCACATAACATTATAGTATCGAGACAATCAGTGACATGGCGATACAAAATGCAAAAGACACTGTTGGCGGTCCCCCGACACACCGTGACAACAATTATGGACTAAAATATCACTTTACACTTAGGAATTATTTAAACTTAAAGTCAGTAAAATATATTATTAATTCATTACTTTTTTAAGTTGTTTGGCGGGGGTTTTTTTTAAATTTCTTAATTAAATTTTATTCGTAAAAAGGGTTACAAAGTTTTTCTCTCACGTATTAATATTTAGATATTAAACAACCGCTTACTGTGAGTCCTACGTTTTTTATAAAACTTACGGTGGTATGAATAAAAAAATCTTAGTGAACGTTTTAACAGCTTTCTAACTAAAATGTTCACTAAAGTTAAAAACCGTCTTATAACACTCCATATGAATAAACGCTTGCTAAGCCTTCGCTAAGTAAAATACCTTTAGATGACGTTTTATAAGATTATTTTTTTTGGTAATGTTGGTAGTGTGTCAATTTATTGTATTCCACAGATTAAAAATTGTATTCAATGTGTCAAAAATAAAGAGTAAAGAAAAAATAAATGTACTTTATGGATTTTATAAATCATAGAGCAAAGTAGACTTTGACATTGGCAACTCACTAAGGCCGCCATAATAAAATAAGAAGAAGAATAATCAAAAGAAGGAGAAGATGACTAAAAATACTATTTTATTCTGTTTTACTTTTGAGGCCTACAATTGGTGCATTCGACACAATGTATCTAAGGGTCTATACAGACGGACCGCATTTCAACTGCAATCCAACCCCAAATTGCAGTTCAAGTGCAGTTTGAATGCAGTTGACACGACTGCAATACGACTGCAATAGAACTGCAAACCAAACGCGCAGTCGGATTGCAGTTCAGTTGCAGTTGGCGTGCAGTCGTGTGAACTGCATACCGACTGCATCCAAACTGCACTGCTGGAAAGCGGACCGTGCGGGAAGGTAGGATGGTGCAGTTTAGATGCAGTCAGTATGCAGTTCACACGACTGCACGCCAACTGCAAGTCTGCAACTGAACTGCAATCCGACTGCGCGTTTGGTTTGCAGTTCTATTGTAGGGTCTACACAGATGGACCGCATTTCAACTGCAATCCAACCGCAAATTGCAGTTCAAGTGCAGTTTGAATGCAGTTGACACGACTGCAATAGAACTGCAAACCAAACGCGCAGTCGGATTGCAGTTCAGTTGCAGTTGGCGTGCAGTCGTGTAAACTGTATGGTTTGCAGTTCTATTGCAGTCGAATTGCAATCGTGTCAACTGCATTCAAACTGCACTTGATCTGCAATTTGCGGTTGGATTGCAGTTGAAACGCGGTCCGTCTGTGTAGACCCGTAATCGTGTCAACTGGATTTAAACTGCACTTGAACTGCAATTTGCGGTTGGATTGCAGTTGAAATGCGGTCCGTCTGTAGAGACCCTTACTGATTCTTGAAATTGCAATAATGTCAGAAATCGCGATAATACTCGATATTGCGTCCATTTTCAGTCTCTTAAATTGGTCTTAAAGTAGGTCCGAGGCTTCACTAAAGTTTGCGAACTCCTATTTTACGTTTCGAGCCTAAACAACTGTTAGCAAACGTTTATTCATAACGATTATGCTTAAAATAGGTTTACAACAGGCCTATTAAACATGCGCTATTCTTTGACAGCTGTCACCTTAAAACGGTGTTAGAGCACTGTTAGAGAACCTTTATTCATAATAAATTTTACAACAGGCTTTTAAAGCTTCTAAAAACCCACGCTAAGTTTTTATTCATACGACCGTAGAATACAGATTCAAAGAAAGAAGAACATCTCTTCAAGAGCCATGACTGCCTTGTCCCTAAGTAGAACATCTCAACCCTTTCTTCAATATAAAATAAAAAATCCCGTGCAAGCAGCTACCTGGGATCGTCCTTAAGTTGGTTTTTGGTTTTTTTTCTTGCAACGAATATCACTTGCAGCCGCTATTCTTCTTATGCGTTCCTGGTACTTTGCCAGTTAGGAAAGGGTTAATTTCTGAATGCTCTTTTTGAATACAATTTGAATAATTAAGGCATAATATAATAAATCTATATAGAGCTTAGGAAAGAACGTCTTGAAGAATATTTTGGACCACCTTTATGAATTGTCGTAATTAATCAGTAGCGAGTTACGAGTTACGACTGTACCCCAGCAGATTTAATGAAATATCACAATGTGTAAGCATCACAAGCGCCTGAGCAGCGGGGGGTCTTTTAATCTCCTTCTGAGTGATGAACGACGTGACTTGAATCTGCCGAGTCATCTTATGAGATGTGATATGAGTACTATATGCTTGTCCGATAAATTAGCCGTAATAGCTCTTAAAATAATGAAACTCGTTGACGTAAAAAGAGCAGCAACAAATTGTTTTCAATAGGAAGTTAATAATTTTCAATTTAAAACAACGCTGTTTCATCATATTTATTGCCTCAATATCATTTACATAACGATCCCTTTTCCCAATAAAAATTTGAGAAGTCGTTGCCGACGAATGCCATTAATTATTTTTATTTCTTTTGTCCTAATAGCTTTTATTATTTCTGTATTCATTTGTCAATGTCCTTTTTATTTTTTGCAACCGATTGCTGTCCTTTTTTATGTTTGTTAGTTAAGCTATGTTGGTAAAAAGCAGTGATTTTTTAAAGGAGTAGCGCAGAACAAAATAAGACTGAAGTTTTGCAAGGTTCCTTTGCATTTTGAGACATACTCGGCAGGCAGAAAGTTTCTCGAGAGTTCATTAAATAAGCGATTAAACATCCGCCGTAATCAGGCTGGCTCGACCTATCCGGATTTTATTGCTTCGCGGTCAACTGGCCTGATTAATGGGAAAACTTTTCATTTGGTCTAACGTCCAGCTGGAATAAAAATTTAACGAGCCAATTAAGGAGTTGAAATGAGTTTGTCGTGTAATACAGCGGTCCTCTGATTAGTCCACCCATTGTGTAGGATTCGAAAACGTTGAAATAAAGATAAGCAAGCTGTCATTTACAGTCATCCAAAATTAAGGTTACTTTCACAAAAGTTTATAATAGCCTTTATCAGCTGAAGGTGACGTCGCGTCGTTGTCTTTGTTGTTTGTTTATATATTTTTTGCATACAAGTTGTTGTGCCAGCATTCCCGAGAACTGCAAAATAACAATCGGCCCATTTAAGAACCGAGACCGATTCTACTTGCTTTAAATTTATGAGACCCTGGTACTGGTGGTAGCACTAAGACGGTGACGTATCGGAAGTCGATAGTCGGCAGGTGACCGCTAGCAAACTTCGATATGGTCTACGAAGGGGGTGGTTGTTTGGTGGTAGTAAAACCGGAACAAAAGTTATTGTTACATTTTCACTAACAGCTACATCATTTACGCATACATAAATCATAGTTTGTTCATAGTTATTTTACTCCAAAGTTTTTTTTTTTTACTTGAATTTTTAATCTTCAGGGCCCCCGCTACCATATTATGTGCAATGTGTGCAATGCACGATTTTTATTTCACCTAACTACCATAAAAAAGATTCAAAATGCCTTAAAAGGTGCCAAAATTCCCCTGGCCTGCCCTGGAGATCTTACCAAAGGATTGACGAAAATGTACCATCAACGAAACTGATAGACAGATGGCAATCCAACGTAGTTTATTCGCGTTAAGTTAACCCAAAGATATAATTGACTATATAGTTAAATCATCAAACCATCACCAAATTAAATCATTACCAAAATATGACGTATCTGCGTGTGAATTAATTTCTTCGATGGTACCATTGAGGAAATAGATTCCTAGGCAGCTGACAGACCAACGTCATTTGGTCGGATCATGTAAATTCAATGGCTGGGTTTGACGTAACACGACCAAACTACATAGGTCCGGGCCAATCTGCCTAGGAATCAACTTCTCTGATAGTACCTACATCGTATAATATGAAGAAACTTATGGTACGGTTGTTTCAGGCTGAAATATGGTCGGTGTTCATCGCGATCCTGCGCAAGAGCGTGAGGAACCTCCAGGCGTGCACGGACGTGGGCCTCATCCACCACGTGCTGCAGCGTCTGCCGCATGCTGAAACTGTTGTTGCCGGTGAGTTTGTGATCCCATTGACCAAACCACGAGGCTTGACTATACATTTTTTTACGTGAAGTTTTGTGACTTGGACCATGGCGACTATTGAGTCAATATTATGCATAACGCAGCGGGGCTAAAATGGTCACATTTAGCAATTCCTCTCATTAAATTCAGCAAATGAATTGTCAAAACTGTCAAACTGACAAATGTCAAATCAGTACAAAAATACAGAAATGAATTGCAAGCAGAGTTGCATTTTGCGATTTTAGACAAATGAATCATATTATGATTCATATCATGATTCTTCAAAGCGACCATTTTAGCCCCGCAGGTCTCCGCGTTGGTGGGTGGTGGATGTGTCGCAGCCGACTGGTTTAAATAGCCGTTCAATCAAACAGCTAGCCCTTTGACTGAACAACGCTATTCAATCACACGTCTAGCTTTTATATTGAATATTTTAATCGCTCAAAACGTTCAACACTACAGCTGATTCAAAAGCCGCCGTCTAATTGAAGTAGTTCAGCGCGCACCGCTGCGGCACTAGGTGCGTTTTATTTACAATATGGCGTCAACTAGCAGGTGTTTGTTGGTGTTTGTGGTTGTTTTTCGGAAAGAAAGTAGTTAATAAAAGTTACAAGTGTTATTAAAGAGACAAAAATTGTGGAGGCACATTCGAGTGAATTAAAATTTCAACAAATATTCGAGGAGAAATTACGGAATTATGAAATGGATGGACGCAGCCTTCCCCGAAAAGGGGGTTCGGGGGGCATAGCCCCCCGTCAAAACAAAAACAAACACAATCCAGAAAGTCCAAAAGTTGGTTAGGTTAGGTTAGAACTTAGACCACAACTCAGAGGAAGCCGAGCGAGCGCAGCGAGCGTGCTGCGGCAGCAGCCGGCGACCACTGTCAAATAAAAGGGGGACTCGGGAGGCGCAGCCCCCCGCCAAAACAAAAACAAACCAGTTGGCTAAGCGTCGTCTAGCTGTAGTGTTGAACGTTGTAGTCAACAAGTCGGCTAAACGACGTATAGCCGTGTGATAGAATGGCGTTGTTCAGTCAAAGGGCTAGCTGTTTGATTGAACGGCTATTTAGACCAGTCGGTTGCGACAGATGCTTTTGGACGATACTGTGCTACAAACCTGTAGGCGATATTCGTCTATGATCAATGTCAATTGAAAATTGCTAGAGACAAATTCCCAACCTTTTAGGTTATCTTTCATGATTAAAGCACAGATTTTAGGTCTTATGTAAAATGTATTTAATAGCACATAAAAATAAATATTATTATTTTAATAAACAATTCCAAAAAAGTTGATTACACAGAGATGAGTACAAAGTCATTTCTTTTGTGGAGTTTTCGCGAGCACCGTTTTTGCAGATTCGTTATTTTTCCAACATTAAAAATGCAATTACATGGGAACGAGTTATAATTTTTATAATACCTTTGTATAATTTTCCTGTTTCAAAATTATTTCAAGAATATTTTTAAAAGAATATCCACTCGAGTAGAGCGCTCGGAGTCCGCTTTTAAAAAAATTACCATTATTAAAATGTTTTTATAATTATTTTAAGTATAGACTCTTTGCTATGGATGTGTTTAATAATAATTATTTCATTATTTTAAACAATAGTAATAATAATAACTAAAGTCAGCAATATTTTCGTCAATATATCTTAATTGATAAGTATTTGATTAGAAAGTTAAGCAACAAAAAATATTTTAGTTTTACATCTCTCATGTGGCTGACAAGTACATAATCTAACATTTTGAGAGACCTGCGGGGCTAAAATGGTCGCTTTGGAGAATCATATTATGAATCATAATTAGTATGGTTCATTATTTTTTAAATCGCAAAATTGCCACTCTGCTTGCAATTCATGTCTATTGCTGAATTGGGAGGAATTGCTAAATGTGACCATTTTAGCCCCGAAGCACGTTGAAACAAACTAAGTGTGCTCCCGTTTTATCTCTTGTTGTCTTATGGAGGCCTGGTAGATCTTTGCCTTCATTTTAATAACTTTTTATTTCTTAAATCGCCAAAATATTTTTTACGTTAAAAGTTAGTAGCTAATGAATTCGCTTAGGCTGGAAAAGGGTTAAAATTTTCTCACGCCTACCAGGTCTGCATAAGACATAAGAAGGTTGATCATTCTCAACGTTCAGGCACATATTCAGGTACCAAAGCTGCGAAGGGCTTTTTAAGGTACTTTGTGAACGGTTTTTGTAAAAATGTTAAAAAACGGTCGTCCTCACATATTGTTACAATTTTTTCTCAGGCTCATTAAGGAATCATAAACCGAAAAAGGTGATGTAAAGGATGGGTTTTCAAAAACCGGCAATACTGTCCGCGTTGAATAGACCGTGACACAGCACAGGCACTTACAGGGTTAAACGTGTTTCACATACGTACTAGGGTATAATAACATCTTTGGGGATGTAACTTACCGCCTACCGGGGGCTGATTACGTTTGTAATGTCAACAGTCAAAGTATTTTTTTTTAAACCGTGGCCTGGCCTGGGCTACAAAAATTAACGGCTGTATTTTTTACTTTGTACTGTACTATGTTACCGTATGTAGATTGTAGAATGTAGAGTACCAGTCATGAGTTAAGCCGTGAGAGTAAATACGCCTATGTAGGTACACAGTTGTTTAAATTGTTTTGCTATGAATTGCTCGTACGTGTGTATTGTGAAAGTAACTTTGCTTGCGACTTTATAATTGTAACGCATGTAGATTGTTTTATTGAAACTGTCACGTACGGGGGGCGTAGCTCAGATGGTAGAGCGCTCGCTTAGCATGCGAGAGGTACCGGGATCGATACCCGGCGCCTCCAAATATATTTTTATGGTTTTGACTATTTATATATATATAAAGAAATCGGTAAACTGTATGTTACTGTATAATGTATACTATTTCTTCACGCTTAATCCGCTCATATTTTGATGAAATTTTATACAGTGATGCGGGAAGTCCCGTAAAAGTTTTACGGGAAAACGATATCTAATCATTTATATTCATTTAAACACAAGTAAATTTAATTGACTATAAATCAATCTTCATTTCTTATTCCTGAGGGTTTCCGAGACTTTTCAACCCATACGGTTTAATCTCATGATGGAATTTCGCAGTAGCTTAAACACAGCATTTTTCAATAAGCTTAACGAGGTCCACAACTGAGTTATAACCCGGATCAGGGGATTTGTGTTAAATCCTTCCAAATGTACCGCTTAAGCCTCACTGGGACAATCTCAGTGCGAATTTATCGTTAAAGTACTTATAATCATTATTAAACGCCGGTTAAAACGGTCGCAGGCTAGAGGGAAATACTAATATTTAGACCCAATGATATAATAATAAAAAACTCAAAGCAGATATGTTACTACCGCGCGCGTTGTGAAGCTTCAAATACGACCCAATTTGGTCGTCTTTTATTTAGTCTGTCTCTTTTATGTAAATGGCATTTCGTATCTTGTTTCACTTATCTGTCAAATTTGTCAATGTTGTTCGGAAGAGATTTAAGCCGGAAAATAGTATGAACGTAACAGATCTGTATAAGTAGAAATTAGAATATCATTGTTTAGACCTGTCTTCACATGTACACGAAAATCATAATGGCTTAAGTAACGAGGAAACTTGATGCCAATTACAGAGTAGACAGAATGATAGAGTATACCGACTTAGAACTGATGTTGAAATTTTTAAATTTGACGTATTATGACGAAAATCGTTGCTAGGGTTGTTAAATCGTTACCTACGAATTTAAAACTATGACATATTCGCTGGACGTGTTCCTCTTTGGTCGTATTGTTGTTTGTGTTTTGGCAAATGCGATTAAAATTGTCAGAATCCAATTTTGAAATCTTTATTTTAAAAATATTTAAAAATAAATTCTATCAGCCAGCGCGAGGCACATTCCATTTATAATCCTAGTGAAACCCGACGAATTTGACAGATATTGAAACCTGTCCGTCTCTTTGCAGTCGAACTACTGGTCGTTATGTCTATTGTGCCAATTATATCATCGAAGAAATTGATTCATACTCAGATGACGGGTTTATGTCATTTGGGCGGGCTATGTCAATTCTATGTTGGTTGTGATCTGTCATCTTGGTTTGGAATCAACTTCTCTGATAGTACATGACGTGCGTATGCAAGAGTTTACCGATTACTTCAAAGGTAAGTACCATGGCAAAAATATTTACATACTTCCGCCCGTCGCTACATGAGAAGAATTAATGTGACCCGAAAATGAAAATTCACGCTCAATTTGAAATGCTGTGAATAGACTGTATAAATAGGTCCTAAAAATTTGGAGGCGCCGGGTATCGATCCCGGTACCTCTCGCATGCTAAGCGAGCGCTCTACCATCTGAGCTACGCCCCCCTTGACAGTCATGTACAAAAGTGTTAATAAATATAACATTGACTAAGGCCAATCACGATCACTTTAACATGCGTCTCAATAAAGGGCTTTTGTCAGATCTTCGATTCTACTAAGCATGTAACGATGATTATAATTAGACCAAGTATCTAAGTTGCGCCACTGTGACCACTTAGTTTAAGTTAAACATTAGGTAAATTATAAACCCATTTTCACCTGAAATTCAAGTGTATTGAAAGGTTTCTTAGAAGGAGGGTCGGCCCTTTTTCCTGGGACACCTAATCAAATTTCTATCGAGGTTGCTTTTGTTTTTCAGATTGATTAGATATACAATAAAAAATGGTAATAGTGGCTTCTAATTATTATATTGCCTTCTTTATGAAATGAAATGAAATATATTTATTGCAAGAGTGTAGTGCATAACATATAATAGGTCTTCAAATTATAAAATACTGTTCTAAACATTCTGCCATCCCGGTTTGCCTTTTGGCTTGCAAAAGTCAAAGTAAACATTATTGAAAGTTAATTTATAGAATTAAAATAAGAATCTATATTGATCTATATATAAAAAATTATATTATAGTAGAAATGAAAATTCTGTACATTAAAGATATTCAAAAAAATAGTAAGCGGGAGGTGTTACTACATCGCTATAGAAGCCAAAAATGTGGTTAGCATTTTTGTCTGTCTTGTGTTTGTTCCAGCATCACACGAAAACTACTGATCCGATTTGAATACGGTTTTCGCAGATATATTTGTCTTCTTCCTAATATTCTTTACAAATAAAGAACTACATTACAATTGTAAATAATTTATATGACAAAGCAACGTTTGCCGGGTCAGCTAGTATAAATTGTGACACTGATATACCACACTGCATGTAGTTCTGACTTGAGCTCTAACGACTGTATCTTGTTGTAATAAAAAAATATAAACAGACGAACATAATAATATAACGTGGCCGAAGCATGGAGAGCCATGCTTCGGCACGAATGGGCTGGCTCGACCGGAGAAACACCACGTTCTCACAGAAAACCGGCGTAAAACAGCGCTTGCGCTGTGTTTCGCCGAGTGAGTGAGTTTACCGGAGGCCCAATCTCCTACCCTATTCCCTTCCCTACCCTCCCCTATTCCCTTCCTTTCCCTTCCCTCCCCTATTCCCTTCCTTTCCCTTCCCATCCCTACCCTCCGCTATTGCCCTATTCCCTCTTAAAAGGCCGGCAACGCACCTGCAGCTCTTCTGATGCTGCGAGTGTCCATGGGCGACGGAAGTTGCTTTCCATCAGGTGACCCGTTTGCTCGTTTGCCCCCTTATGACATAAAAAAAAAATATAACCTCCTCCTTTATGGAAGTCGGTTAAACAAGGCAAGAGACTGACACACTTTTGCATTTAAAATATTAGTGTGGATAGAGCAAATAACTAAATATTGATACGGCTTTATCAGAGCGAAGTGAAAGGTTTATGTATGAATGTCACGTACTATTGTTTGTGTATGTAGAGCAATTGTGGACCGGTTGTGTACTGTCAGCAAAATAGCTCATTTAAGATTCTTAGATGACTTTCCATTTTAAACGATACCTACACTATTTGTTAATTATTCTTGTGTGATATGATTTATAAATGATTTCCATCTGTTATCTTGTAACTTTCTAAATCTCTCTTTTGCCATTCGATATGTGTGCAATATACATAGTTGATTTTTAAAAACTTACAAGCGTTTTTATTTATAAAACACTAGCTGTCCCGACAAATGTTGTTTTGCCATAAAATGATTTTCCCTGTTTTCCTGCTTTTCTCTTGAAGTTTTTCTGATTTTTTTTCTATAGACCTCACGGAGCCCGAGAACTTCCCAACGAATGCAAAACCGTGGAAATCGGTTCGTGCATTCTGGAGTTATAGCGTCAGGAAGGAAAACCCGACTTATTTTTATATATTAGATAATAGATTATGTTAATAAATAGATAATTTAAAATAGAAATAATTGGGGTTGAATAGTTTTAAACATTTTTATTTTATTTTTATACAAAATATCTGTGTTCAGTTAGTTTAGTGCTGACTGTACAGTGAACGTGATAGTGGCAACAACTTACAAGCCTTGAAATAAAAAAATTGGCAGCAAAATTTTGTCTTAACTGTCAACAGGGGGCGTAGCTCAGATGGTAGAGCGCTCGCTTAGCATGCGAGAGGTACCGGGATCGATACCCGGCGCCTCCAAATCAAATTTTTGCCTGAAAAGTAAAGCCAAAAATAGGTGTTGAACAATTGTCCAACTTCAAGCGTGACTCGTGATGGAATTACGATTACGAACCATTTATATTCGTATTTTTAATTCCATAATATTAAAAAAAAAAACTTATTTGAATCGTTATCAACATTCCTGAAAATGTTTTGTATCCAAAGTTATTCATATTTTGAATAATTGTGTCGCCCCGCTCTACCTGTTGAGCTTGAACAAATGAAGGAATCAAATCTGTGGTATTGTCAACTGTTTGGACCAAACAATGACCGCCGCTCTGTCAATAAATTAATAAGTTCATTTGCGAGCTATTGTTCTACACGACTGTACTGTACCTACCACTACAATCGACGTAACCACATGCATTTAATAAACTTCGGTGTTGCCGTGGTTTTCACTTTATTATTTTTGATTCTGAACTTTAAAGAGATATTATGATTTAACTTTACTACAAATAACCCTAGACATCCTAGGACCTGAGGCCGACATTATTGGCATTTAAAAAAGTATAAAATAGGTTATTAACATTTTCTTGTGAAGTATGATGAATCTTCAAGAATACTGTTTCAGTATTAAAATAAATTATGTGTATGTACATACATACGCCACAGTAATATAATTGTTACGCATTGTTAACAAGAACGTATTCATGAAGATCATTCCAAGAAATTCCTTGGGGTCTTAAAGGGGTGAAGGATCGTAATCTCAAAGGCAGCCCGGCGTACACAATTTGAATTTAATTTATAATTGTATCAAACAATTGCATAATAAATTGCTAGCTTTCTGATCTCCCTTAAGATTCCATTGTTTTGACAATGAAACAAAGCTTGATAAGATACTCCCTATTGTCTCAGACTGAAAGGTCTAATGGTGATTCATTGCAATGTATCTTATATTATACACCATTTTGATATAGATTAAAAGCTGAGTAAATATTGCAAAAAATGTTTTTATACCCTGCGTATAAAAATATGTTTTTATGGGGATGATGTAAGTGTATTAATACCCTATCCTATAGGTTGACATGATCTTTTAACTTATGTCAGGTAAACTGTTTGATATACCTATTTTATTACACCCGTCCTCATTTTTGTTGTGAAGTGTACTGTGTACAGTGTACTGGAACCTTTTCGAGAACCATTTTCATACATTGCTTAATGGCGAACAATTACAACCAGATACAATAAAACCATCGAAATAATGAAGCCCTGAGAGCTAATCTGTTCGAAATTTTTAAATCTCTTGTTTTCCGAGCACTTTTTGTGGACGTTTCGGCTATTTTTAGCGGTGGTAGCGTGTAGCTGTAGGTGGTAGCGGCAATTTTACTAGTTAGCCTAAAAGTTAAAAAAAAATGCAGTGTAGATATTAGATACGATTACGATGTAGAGTTGGGTCTTTAGAGAGAACGCAGATGCAGAAGAATTTTAATAAATAAACTATTGCCATCACGCTTCACCCTGCGCCGGCGCGTGTATTGTGATAGAGACATAATATGTTAATTATACAGTAAATCGAGGTAACGTAGTCCCCTGATTCCTCCTTCAAAATAGAGCCTATCAAATTTTTACAAATAGAGTGAGTCTATGCCGCTACGTTTTTATTCTATCTTAAAGATCTTTCAAATATGTTTTATGGTTGGTGGATTGGTGGGTCATATTTTTTATTAATTAGTAATTAAAAAAATAAATAGAGGCATAGCTTTAACAGATCCCAATATTGTATAAAAAAATCATTTGTCTAGACGCATTGTCCAGGGAGTAAATTGGGGAATACGTTTGTATGGAAAAACAGTGCTAGCGTATACTCTTAACTAGTATCTATATATTAATACGTGAGCCAAAAACTTTGTATCCCTTTTGACGAAAAATGGGAAACGTAGGTGAATTAAATTTTGCACAGTTATATAGTTTATATGGTGAAAGAGTGCATCGAGCTAATATTATTTTGAAATTATGCTTTTATCATACATTTTTTTAACAAATAAAACATTACACACACTACAATACGCACACTCAAGAAGATGACAGATTTTTGAGTGACAAGCCTATAAATACGAATTATACTCTTTTATTTATGGTTGAAGTCTGTTGACAACAAGTTGACAAATTGAAAATGGATTATAGTTTTTTTATTGAATCTTAGATACTATGCTACAATGCTTACACGGCCAGTCTGAGATCAGCTGAGTCCCAGAGACAAGAGTTAAAAAAAATATGATAAAGTCAATATTTTTTTACAAAATATAGACAGTAGTAGTCTTACGGCGGTTCCCAATATTTGATCTATCTCTGGTTTGGCCCTACTAGAGATAGGAATAACTCACATTAGACATTAGAGACATATATTTTATGTCAATTGTGAGCTATTCCTATCTCTAGTAGGGCAAAACCAGAGATAGATCAAATATTGGGAACGGCCGTTAATGTCGTTGAAACTAAGGTTGAATTTCGACCATTGGGCGACCTCTAGTTATCTATACTAATACATATTATAATTGGGAAGAGTTTGTTTGTTTACGCGCTAATCTCAGGAAGTACTGGTCCGATTTGAAAAATTATTTCAGTGTTAGATAGCCCATTTATCGAGGTAGGCTATAGGCTATATTTGAACGCGCTAATCTCAGGAACTACTGGTCCGATTTGAAAAAATATTTCAGTGTTAAGATAGCCTATTTGTCAAGGAAGGCTATAGGCTATACTTTATCGCGCTAAGACTAATAGGAACGAAGAAATAGAGGAAAGTGTGGAAAAAACGGGATAAATTATTTGAAATGGCTTATTTGAACGCGCTAATCTCAGGAACTACTGGTCCGATTTAAAAAAAATCAGTATTAGATAGCCCATTTATCGAGGAAGACTATATTTAGGCTATATTTTTATCACGCTAAGGTTTACAGAAGCGGAGAAATAGAGAAAAATGTGGAAAAAACGGAGGAAATTATTTGAAAGGGCTTATCTCACGAAGTACTGGAGCAATTTTTCTGTTATTTAGCACAGATAAGAAGTAGACCACGTGAAGGATCATAGGCCTTTTTTTGTGAACTAATTTGTCTGTGAAATATCTAATTTACGCGGGCGAAGCCGCGCGGAACGTCTAGTACTTAATACATATACATATTCGTACAAGATTGTACTATATTTTATTCGTTTCATTCGACTTACTACTACTGAGACTGTTTACTACATACATACATAGGCTCTTTCACAGCGTACATACGTAAAAGTGAACGTGACTGACCTTACATATTTTTTACTTTATTAAATTTTTGTACATGATTGTCAAGGGGGGCGTAGCTCAGATGGTAGAGCGCTCGCTTAGCATGCGAGAGGTACCGGGATCGATACCCGGCGCCTCCAATGATATTTTATAGTTCCGTATTTATTTTATAAGGACTTCTCTTTGGCATAAACCTTGGAGTTTGGACACCTCAGAGATCCTAAAACCAGTTTTTTGTGGTTCGATTACCGCTGACGATGCCGGTGATACAGAAGAGGCAGGAAGAGGTGTTTAGTGGACCAGTTCCCATTTAAAAAGGACTAGGTACTTCTAACAATCAATAATCTTCTTACGGTCGTTCCCAATATTTGATCTATCTCTGGTTTTGCCCTACTAGAGATAGGAATAACTCACATTAGACATTAGAGACATTCTAATGTAAATTGTGAGCTATTCCTATCTCTAGTAGGGCAAAACCAGAGATAGATCAAATATTGGGAACGGCCGTTAGTCGTAAGGCGAAGTAGTTCAAGTTCTACTATCTGCCAGTAGACAAAAGATGTATAGACAAAAAAGAATAGAAGAAGGTTGATAAGACCTTTACCAAATTGGTATACTGAGCAATATGCCAAATTATAATAATTATTGCTATTTAACCCTAATCCCTATCAAAATTAAAAACGATAGAAGTAAGATTAGAGTCAAGAAATATGAAAGAAGTAAAAAGTGGTTCCTTATAGCCCATTACATAATGGCTATAAAATATATCATAAAATATAAAATTAAACTCTATTTCGACGCGACAGCCTGCTGGTGAAATGAGATATATAAAAATAAACCAAGTGCAAGTTAGACTCGCCCATGGAGGGTTCCGCAGTAGCAATAAGATTTATTTTTATGAAATTAAAAGGTTTTTGATTTATTAAAGTTAAAATATTAAGATTTATTATTAAAGTTAAAATATGAAGTAAAAAAAACTATTTGCTAGATCTCGTTCAATTAACCAATTTTCGTTGGTAGTTTTTATAGTAATGTACCTACATCAATTTGGTTTTTAGACTTATGCTACCCCTACTTTAGAAGTTAGAGGGGGGGGTTGACACATTTTACCACTTTGGAAGGGTCTCTCTCGCAAACTATTCAGGCTATAAAAAAATGATATTAGAAACCTCAATATAATTTTTAAAGACTTTTGGATGAATTTTCTTTTTTTTTCAGTTGTACCTTTGGGAACCCCTAAAATTCTTAATAATTTTTAATTTTTTGTATTAAAATCTTAATGCGGTTCACAGACTACATGTACTTACCAAGTTTCAATAGCTCTTATAGTTTCGGAGAAAAGTGGCTGTGACATACTTACGGACGAACAGACAGACAGACAGATATGACGAATCTATAAGGGTTCCGTTTTTTGCCATTTCTACGGAACCCTAAAAAATATTTCAAATTAAATTCGGACACAAATACTTTGAATGGCATTTGTCGAAAAATGTACGGGAGAAGCCTTTGTCAACAATTTTTAGAGTTACTTAAATGAAATATATCTAGCATTCACTGATTACAAACAAAATCCTTTCGGACTTCCTGCATAGGAAAATGGGTTAAAATATTCAGTATTTTTACGGAAACGTATTTACTTGTAGCGAATACCTGTTCTTGTACCATAAAGGTTTTAATATTTTACTTAATATCACTTGCAAGTTGCAGCTAAAGATTTGATTTCGATTTTCGATAGATTCGAGATTGTCGATAGCCCACAATCCTGCATAGCGCTATCAAAGTTTTCTAAGTGCGTCGGTTTATATACGACAGCTGAAATCAATAATTAATACTTTGGCTCCGGCCTGACCGAGCATAACACCTCGCTCGGTCGGAAGATCTTCCTTTGCGGACTCCACGTATATTCCCATGTTAAATTAGGGTAACACTGAATTGAACAAATGAGACGTCAAAATTATTCCCAAATGATACTATACCGTATCCCTTTTATGTATAATGTACGTCAAAGTCGGTAACTTTACAATTGGAATTCGTACATTTGATAAGTGGTTACGGAAATCGATTGTAGCAGGTACGAGTATCGAGGAGAACTCGCTAAGGGCCTTACACCTACCGAGTACCGAGTGGCGGGACAGACAATTTGATTGGCCGAGATCACTCTACACGGTAGGTGTAAAAAGCCTCTAACAGGGTACGAAAATAGGCTGATGGCATTATGCAAATCCTGCACAGGATCCGTGCCTGCGGTTAACTCGCTGCTAATAGCTGAACTGCTCGCGTGTTATGCGCGCCTGGTCGTCGATTGATCTTGCGACTAGTGATGCATATGCGATGGTAATTAATGACGTTAAAGTAAAATGGAATACAGAAAAAAACAATTAGTGCGTGTCGGGCCACGCTCAATATAGTGTTCCGTAGTACCGCTAGTTTTTGATATTTTTTATATATTTTAGATTTACGTTCAATGAATGTACCGTAATAACGTGTTTTACACTACTAACAACATTATTTCAGTTACGTTTAAACGAATTTGAACGAAAAGTTCTTTCGATTCGATCGATTATTACTCTAAAACTTATGAAGCCGTGATAGTTTTTTTTTCTATTGAGCATAATATTTCCTATTCTTGTGAATTTTTTCACATTTCCAGAAGCAACCGTTTAGCTGGTAGAATGAGGGGACACTGGACTGTAATGATTTTTTTCACTTTAAAACTTCATATTTCACAAATTGACCCTTAATCGGAAAATGATCTTTGAATACTCGTAATATTTAAAAAAAAACCTATCCAACGATATACCCACACGTTGGGGGTGGATGCGAAATAAAACTTCATCCCCGTATGATGTGTAGAGGAGGTACCTTAATTTTTTTTAATCTTATGTATTATAGTACGGGAGCCCTAGAACATTTTTTTTATTACTATCAAGCAAAATTAATTTTTGTGAGTAGCTTCATTTTGATTGAGTCAACCAAGTTTCGTTGATTACAGAACCCTATAACGGAACCCTAACGAGCTGATTTTTGTATATTGATAGATTTATAGTCATATAGTTTACAAGTAACATTCTCCTACAAATAAAACAGTCCATATTTTAGGACCATCAATTCAAAGTATGAAATCCTTTCTGTCTCTGTTAGCTACCACTTTCGTGATTTTTCGCAAATAAAAATGTTGTTCGTCTTATCAAAATGAAGCTACGCATAAAAAAATTAGCTTGATAGTAATAAAAAAAATCTTCTAGGGCTCCCGTACTAATACCATTTTGTAGGCATCATTAATATGTGCATTCATGCCGAATTACAGCTTTGTAGGTCCTATAGTCTCTGAGCAAAACCGCGGTCAGGCGGACGGACGGACGGACGGACCGAAACTATGAGGTTTCTTTGTTGACTACGGAACCCTAAAAACGCTTTTGGACCTTAAGTATTTGGTAATCTTTGCTACTACTTTACTTGTTGTTAATTAACAAGTGTGTTGATAATTATTATTATTATGAAATAGTCAAGTTAGATTTGTGCGAGTAAAAGATGTGATTGCGAATGTGGCTCAGTTGGTGGGCTGTTGGCCTGCTGATAGCTCAAGCCGGGGCCGGGGTCGCGGGTTCGAATCCCGCCGACGGAACAAAAAGTTTTCTAAGTTCCTGGGTCATGGATGTGTATTAAATCTTAAATATATGTATAGTATAAAAGCAATGATGTTTTATTAAAGATGGCGTATGCTCATACAAAGCGGTCCTCAGAATTTGTTCCTATACGACATATAAATACCTACCTCTGGTATATCTATAAATTACAACAATGAATGCGACAGATAATACGTTACGAATGATATAGAAAAGGATTGCTATATACATACTTTGAGTTGCACATCGGCACGCATGCGCGATTACGGTTAAATACTTTATTTCTCAAAAAGAATTACAATAATTCACTTACTTAAGAACATTTACTAATAATAAGCAAACTTATTCTAGCGCAAAACACAGCTTAAATATATAACATAAATAAATAATAACTTGCAGTAGAAAAATAAGCGTAACTTATACTTACAGAACTTAAGTATTATAATTTGAACCTTATTTGAACACATCTTTCTGCAACTTATTTGGCCAATTTTCTGTCTGAACACGATTATCTGTCCTTATCACGCTGCAGTTGTCGTCCGTATTTTCTATCCTTTTTTAGTTTAATTTTTTGCATTAAATAATTTGTCGCTAATGTGTACTTACCTACTTACTTGTGGTACGTAATTTTTTCATCCTTTTTTACCTTATAACTATAATTTTTGCATTTCCTAAAAACGCAGCTTGGCATTTTAAGCCAAAAACGTGACACAATGATATTCTAACGTGACGCCTCGTCGCTCACTCGCTGCCAACATGCAACTAATTCAAAAGAAGGGACTTAGCTTCATTTGGCCGTATCAGACTGTACGCGCTAGTGCGATATCTGCCTTTTTTTATAAAATATCATCTAAGTATAAAAGTATTAAATATGTTTCCGTTGTATGGTACCCGTAACACAAGTCCTTCAGGTCCAGACCACCAAACACACCACACCACAGGGCCAGACCGACGTGGTGTGAAGCGTCCATAGATAGTCACCAGATTTCAGCGCTGAAATAATGTGCTTACTGCTTACTAGTGACCGACCGAACTTTCGGTTTCGGTTTCGGCCAGTTTCGGCCAAAATATAGCCGAAACTTTCGGCCCCGCCGAAACTCATGCGTCGTTCGGTAAACTTCGCAGTTAACTCGTGCTTGCTTGCCAGCGAGGCCCCGGCTCAGTTCGCCACCATCTATTTAATCGTGATTTGAGATTATGCTTTCTAGATTAGTCCCAAATCAAAAATTTGCACTTCGTTTTATTTTTATTAAATTGTCTAAACTTATTGTTATCGAAATTATATTATTGAATTTTATTTCTACGACAAACGCAGGTTTATTTTATTGCGGCTCTTCACGATGGGCCAGCGTAGTGGGCCATCACGATGGCCCAGCGTGGGGAGGACGTAGTGGCGTAGGATGGTTGATGGCGCCAGCGCTGGCCGTGGAATGGCGGCGGTGTCGGTTTTTCGGCCGCACATCAAAGGATGATGGCGGTAAGCCTCTACACGTTGGCGATACGACAGTCGATGCCCGGTCGCGGTCGAGCGAGGACGTCGTAATTCGTATTACAATTTACGAATTTCATTCAAAATGACGAGTACGTGGTCTCATAATGAATGAAGCTATATTAATATGATAAAGGCGAAAGTTTGTATGGATGTATGGATGTTTGTTACTATTTACTCAAAAAATTCTGAACGAATTTTAATGAAACTTTACAATAATAATCTATATATATAAAAATCAATTGCTGTTCGTTAGTCTCGCTAAAACTCGAGAACGGCTGAACGGATTTATCTTATCTTGGTCTTGAATTATTCGTGGAGGTCTAGGGAAGGTTTAAAAGGTGAGAAAAATTCGAATAATTGCCGGGAAAATCCTCAAAACAGCATTTTTCTATTTCCCATACAAACGTTTTCTAAATAAAATGGAGAGTCAATTTGTAATTTATTACCGCTGCATAAAGTTCAAATTCGCGTGCGCGTTGGAGGACCTAATATCGCGTTCTGAAACTCAACAAAAGTGAAAGTGAATCGCGAACGCGACAAAATTGCATAGTCTCAAAATACATAGTACATAAATAAACACAATTTTAGCTAACTTCAGTTGTTACTCTGTCCGATTATTTTTTTAATAAGACTATATAGAAATCGAAAGATAAATCAATAATAATAAAGACAAATTAAATTATAAATCTTAAGTTAACAAGTTAAGAATAAAATGTAATTAATAAATTTATAAAATGTAATAATTATTAAAGTTATAAAATGTAATTATTAAAGTTATAAAATGTAATTATTGAATCTATAAAATGTTATTAATGAATTTATAAAATGTTATTTACTGTATCTAATTTATTTCAATCTTACTGTTTTAATTAATTATTGTAATCCAAGCTATTATGTATTATCTATATTTAAATATTTGCACGCCGTGTATGGCAGAATATGTTTGTGCTATTATTTATTATTATTAACATCTTTTTGTACCATATTCTGGCAAATAAAAAATATTTGAATTTGAATTTAAATTCTGAACGCAATCTCAATATGTATTTGACATTAGATTTGACAACCAACTGATATGTCATTCCATCCTGTCGCATTTCAGAGCACGGAAAAAATTATATTATCGTTATATCTATCTTTGTGGCTACGTGCGCGAGAACTTTCTTTACTTTGGTGATCCTTTGTGATAGTGTAAATAAATAACACATAGGCTACAATTTTAACCGACTTTCAAAATGGGGGAGGTGTTATGTTCGTTTTCTTATATTCAACGATTACTCCGCCGTTTGTTAACCGATTTTCAAAATTTTTCTTTTGGTATATAGGGTATCATCCCAATTTGGTATTATATTCACAAAAGTGGTGATCTGATGAAGGATCCATAAGTAATCGAGGGAACTCCTCAAAACTTATAGGGAAACATATGGTGACTTCGGTTTCGTGAGAAGTATTCTAAGCATATGCTACCAACAACTAAGATTTTGCACCGAGATATACCTGGTATACCGTGGTTCGGAAGGTGCTGAGAGAATTCCTGATTCTTTATAGATACAAGTTTGGGAGTTTCGGCGTTGTTTTAAGAACAGAAAGCATATGCTACTATGCAAATTACATTCTTCATCATCATCATCATCATCATCACTACCATATTATACCATTTCATAGTCTTTTAGATCGAGACTCGAGTTTGTCAAGCGATAATTAAAAAAAATCTATATCTACCTAATATTATAAACCTGAAGAGTATGTTTGCTTGAACGCGTCAATCTCAGAAACTACAGGTCCGATTTAAAAACTTATCTCAGTGTTCAGACTCATCATTTATCGAGAAGGTTATATTATATTATTACTCTAAGACTAATACGACAGAAGAAACTCAGGAAAATGTGGGAAAAACGGGGGAAATATTTTTTATGGGAAAATGTACCTACGGATTCTGTAAAATTTCTAATTTACGCGGGCGAAGCCGCGCGGGACATCTAGTAGCTTATACAATACATAACTCCTGACTTTTTAAAGATTCAAGTTTGGGGGTTTCAGCGTTGTTTTAAGAACGGAAAGTATATTATGCTATTATTACATTCATCATTATCATCATCATCACTACCATAAACCATTATTTTAATTTTAGGCTCGAAATAATTATTCGTAGAATTTAAGAGAAGGTTCATATTAGGGGGGAAGGTCATACGAAGTTCACCGGGTCATCTGGTGAAGTCATAAATTATTAAAAATGCACGTTTTGCATTGCCGCAATGGCTAATGCTTACACGTCCATCTTGAACGACG
The DNA here is from genome assembly GCF_905147365.1 of Aricia agestis. NCBI lineage: Eukaryota > Metazoa > Arthropoda > Insecta > Lepidoptera > Lycaenidae > Aricia > Aricia agestis. Next base: position 9,620,715 of record NC_056409.1, on the reverse strand, counting down.
TTTAGATCACAACTGAACACGGTCATCATGTAGTGGCGTTGCGACCATTGCATAGCCATCGCATGCGCCATCCGATCGGCCAGCGCTGGCCACTCATGTAGAGGTATTTTAACAATGTTTCCCAACAATCGATTTAGTAATTATTTTTTTATTTAAATATTTAAAATTAACTTTGAACTATGGACACGCAATCTTTTAGACCGTTCCTACCCTGCTAGAATCTTCCCGCCCAACTTCCCCATAAGCTTTACTCTTGCGGCCCTCTGTATATTTTTCAGGTTTAGTGGCAAAACGCCTTCTGGAGCAAAAAAATGTGACGTCAACTGCAAGTTTGCTTAGTATTATTTTCGTTTTGAACTACAACCGCGGTCATGTCCGTGTTTCAATTTTCTGAAAATCAATTTTCAGTTTATCATCGTAATTTTGAATGTTTTACCAAGCTTCGGTTTCGGTTTCGGCTGAAAAACCAGTTTCGGTCGGACACTACTGCTTACCCATACAATACCATATTAATGAAATATTTCTTTTCAGATCTCCTCATAGAAATGCTGGGTGTGTTAGCCAGCTACAGTGTCACAGTCAAGGAGCTCAAACAACTGTTCATTGCGATGAAAGCAGTGAATGGAAAATGGGTTAGTAAGGACTTTAATTTAAGGCTAGGTTATTCCAAATTCACGTTTCTAGAATGAGTAATTTTTAAAGAAAGCGTCATTAAAAAAAACTGAAAAATATATACATGTATAGATACATCTTTTAACTAGTGACTTTTACGGTTAGAAACACAATACAGATAATTATACTCGATAAAAAAAAATTCCGAAACAACCTCGATTTTAAAAACATTTTCAGTTTTATAGGACTTACAGGGACTCAATCAAAAAATGATTTGGATAGTTCGATTACTATTAAAATTTTACAGGGAAGTGTACGGATACATGTTTAGTTATACTATTTTTTATCTAAGTAAAAAGGTTTTTTCTCCTATTTCGCCCTATCATGGACGCGGCGAGCGTCGTAACCGCCACTGTACAAGGCGCGCTGATATGAATGTTATTTTAATGTCTTTTACGTCGATATTCGCACTGACAGACATCGGCCTGCTAATTTAGGAATAACCTCCCCTTAAGTACGATATTGATTCAAGTATTTTATTGTACGAGTATTAAGAAATAAAACTACGATGCTCTTTGTTTCTGTACATAGTGAAATATTTTTTAAATATCGCAGAAAATGTCGATGGCTTAATGGTTCCTAATAATAATATTAGAGTAAACCTCTGCAAAGGGAATATGAAACCAATAAAAAGTATTCTTAGAAAATGTGGTATTGTCGATGTATACAGATTATACAGTATAGACAGATTATTCCGTAAATTCACTATAATTAATATAGTTGAGACTTTTAGGGCCTGTTTGAAAGTTTGTGTAGGAAGTGGTTTCCTGATAAGTGCCGGATAGGCTATCATACACCACTTAACTTGACAGATGGAGTATGGAGAATCTGTCAAAAAAGTTGTGGATAGCCTATCCGGCACTTTTAAATCACCAAGTGGTGTAACAGGCCCTTAATATAATATTTAATTGTAGCAAAAATATAAATTTACGGCCAGCACTCAAAGCGGCATAAACACAAAGTAAGTGGAAATTCCTGGTGGCTAATTACCTCTCGCTATATAACAATGCAAATTTGAAGAGCGCTTCTGGTTGTACTAATTGAATGTAAAGCCGCCTCTTTCGTATTTGGCCGCGTTCCACTGTCTCTTTTGCCTCATGTTTTCCTGGTACACTAATGCACGAGACGCGGGGGAGGCTGCAAGCATTTATCTTGTCTTACCACAAACACGCAAATGCGCTCCGAGGGACTTATAAAAAAGAATGACTATGAAATAAGAACGTATTTTGTTTATTGCAACGAAATATAGAAAATCTCTGTATTTTCGAGAAAGAAACCTAAAGGATTTGGTAATCAGTTATAGTAATGAGTGTCCAAGTAACACCAATACAAATTACAACACGACTAATACTAGTACCTACATATTTATTATGTCACTTACATGTAAGAGCTATTGCCTCTAGTACACTATACCCTCACTAATAGGTCACCTTCATAATCACCTCTACGGAATTGCCGGTTATTCGTAGTGCTATTACCGTGGGTCCGCCCTCGCTCAATTAATACTGAATTACACTAAGTTGAGGCGATCTATTCATTACATGCGAATGACCACAAAACCTCTCGACCCTGCTGCCCTGGTACAAGTTGAACCCTAACTTTCATCAATACCAGGAAGAACTAGGGTTACGTAAACAACTTTCGCGACTTGTCCTTAACGGCTTTGATGACGAACGAAATCTAAAAAAGTTACATGCTGTTTTATATAGACGATAGGTTTTTTTCAATTGAACAGTTAAAAATTACCATAATTGTTACAGCCACGACATTCGGCTAAACTCCTAAACGTACTGCGCCAAATGCCACACCGCAATGGGCCAGATGTGTTCTTCAGCTTCCCAGGCAGGAAAGGATCGGTAAGTACTGGAACTTTTTATTAACTAATAGAACCTTCGTTCTGAAATCTTTTAGACCTACTATCCAGTGTCCTAGATAGATAGCGACCGCGCCTAAGGCTCTATGGTGAGCGCAGGTGTGAGAGTCGCGATTTTCGTTTGAGGCACAGACTGAATTCGCTTCGAATGCTTCAAACGAAATTCGCGATATAAACCCCCGATCTCATTTGTGTAGGAGACGGCGCGATATTTTAATATAGAACTAAAGCATGCCAGCATGCCTGATTGCGGTGGCGAAGGGTGAATATTTTCGAAAGGGAAGCCGGAGTAAAAATCTACTTACCTAAATATTATAATTGTATGACATGATTTTTATTTTCAAAACTAAGTTTGGAAAACGAAGTTTCCTTCAACAGCAAATAATCTGCCAGACGACAGTATTATATCTGAATTAATGCCATATTTACCGAACTACACAATTACGTCAGTACGACTCACAATTCACAAATCATAATACAAATTAATTAAATTCACGACTCTCTTCTAACGCTAAAACGCGTTGTTTGTTTTATTTTGGCGTATTTTAATACGCCAAAATAAAAAAAAAACAACGAGTTGTTTACAAATACACTATCCGCCATATTAATATTATGTCAAACTAAAAACCAGCAAAAAAAATGTATTACGCGCCAGCAAAAGTATAATGCCGCTACATTCATTCTTAAATTCGAATCAACAATTTTACTTCATGACTCATCTTTCTCGCTTGCACTTGTGCGTTGTTAATTAACCTTTCTCCGTAATAAGCCGTTGGGTATCGAGTTATTTCCGAGTAAATATTTTGCGCGTGCTAGAATGAGACAGAACATGACGATCAGTTCACAGGAATGAAAAAAACAGAATATTATCAGAATAGACATAACTACCAGTAGTTCGACTGCAAAGAAACGGACAGGTTTCAATATCTGTCAAATTCGTCGGGTTTCACTAGGATTATGAACGGAATGTGCCTCGCGCTGGCTGATATAATTTATTTTTAAATATTTAAAATAAAGATTCCAAAATTGGATTCTGACAATTTTAATCGCATGTGCCAAAACACAAACAACAATACGACCAAAGAGGAACACGTCCAGCGAATATGTCATAGTTTTAAATTCGTAGGTAACAAGGTAACAACCCTAGCGACGATTTTCGTCATAATACGTCAAATTTAAAAATTTCAACATCAGTTCTAAGTCGGCATACTCTATCATTCTGTCTACTCTGATATTATGCTTACTATGAAATATCGTAGTATGGAGAAATACCCCGCTAATTTACCGGCTTGATTCTATCGGAGATGTTATACGCCTGCACATTGCATTGCCTATATTTTGTATATTAACTAATGTTATTAATTCAAACTATTTCAAGTGAGAGAAAAATGTACTTATTACATATATTCTGAATTCAAAGTTTTTTACTTAAAAAACTTTGAATTCATACTTATGTAAAATATTTATTAGATAAAAATGTAGGTGGCCCATTGATTCGATTTTTCACACACAAACAGCCACGAACACTCACGAACATCCTCAAACACCCACGAACACCCACAAACAGCCACGAACATGCTTATTTATTACACAAGCACCCACGAACATTCACAATCAGCAACGAACATCCACAAGCACCCACGAATATTCACAAACACCCACAAGCTTCAACACTAACACCAGCACCATTTCTAGCACCAACGCCAACACCAGCACCAATTCCAGCACCAACGCCAACTCCATTGGCAACACCAACTCCAACGCCAACACCAACTCCAAAGCCAACACCAGCACCAACACCAAAGCCAGAACTCCAACGCCAACACCAACTCCAACGCCAACACCAACTCCAGCACCAAATCCAAGCCAATACCATTTGCCACGAACATCCACAAGCACTAGCACCAGTACCAACTCCAGCACCAACTTCACACCAACACCTGCACCAAACAGCCACGAACATCCACAAGCACCCACAAACATTCAGAAACCACCCACGAACATTCACAAACACTCATGAACATCCACAAACACTTACGAACACCCACAAACAGCCACGAACATTAACAAACACACACAAACAGCCACAAACAGCCACCAATATTCACAAACACCCACGAATACCAGCACCAACTCCAGCACCAACGCCAACACCAACTCCATCGCCAACTCCAGCACCAACACTAACTCCAGCACCAACACCAAAGCCAACACTAACTCCAACGCCAACACCAACTCCAACGCCAACACATCACACATCTAAAGCAAACCAATACCAATACCATTTGCCAACACCAACTCCAGCACCAACACCAACTCCAGCACTCACACCAACACCAACGCCAACTCCAACACCAATTCCAACGCCAACACCAACACAAACTCCACTGCCAACATTAGAGCCAGCACCAACTCCAATAATAACACAAACTACAACGCCAACACTAACTCCAACACCAACTCCAACGCCAACACCAATGTCAACTCCAACACCAACATCAACGCCAACACCCACGCCAGCACCAACACCAACTCCAACGCCAACGCCAACTTCAACGCCAACACCAACTTCAACGCCGACTCCAACGCCAACATCAACTCCAACGCCAACACCAATACAATCACCAACACTTTCGCAAATATTTCTATTTATTTTACGGTGGGTTTCGAATTAATTTTGATGGAATAATTTGTAAGTAATAAGTATCGAAACTTTCGATACTTAAAAAATATATTTTCATCATTATAAATTCAAACAGTCTTCGTTATCTTCCCTCGATGTTTGCTGCGAAATTAAAATAAAAAATATTGTGAGGTTAAATTGGTGATTAAAATATAAATACGACGGGGAAAAATTTATTATTACCGTCAATTTTCTTCAATTTTCATCGGTGGTAATATTTTGAAGAGTATCCTTGAGTAACTGATTCCGTTTTCAACATCGCTAATATAGGCGTTGATATAAACACGAAAACATCATGAAAAGTTACCTACGTTATTATTAGGCTCCTTTTGAAATTTATAGCTTCTCTTGCCACGTAAGGAGAACGATTATGTTTTACAGTAAAGAACCAGCATATTATTGAGGTAGTCTAAGAGTCTTTTAGTAGTTCTGTCCACTGTGTTAAGTCTCAAAAATATAATAACATTATAAGAATAAAGAACAAACATACCTATTTTCTTAAGCCCTCTGAAGTCCTCGCACGCATTAGCTTATAAAAATATTTCGTTTGTAGGTAGTCGGGACGAAAAGGAAATAAAGTTTCCGCGAAATATGACAATCTTTAAGAACGTATTTGTTGTTTCCTTTAAAATGATATTGTCTCCGTCCGGTTCTGTTTCCCTGGTTGTTTCGCCGCTGATATTGCATTTCCGATATCAAGATTCGGTGATTTTCCCGCATCAGCTCGGCCCGAAAGTGGATTGGATTCGAGAAAAAGGCTTTTAAAAATAAAAAGATTAGTTCTAGCGTACTGACTCCCAGCTGCAATTTTTTATTTAAAGTGTATTTTTTGTTTTTGTAGAATCCTAGGATATTTGCTCCGAATTTTATGTCTATTCTCAAATCGCGGAATTCTGTATGTAGCGGTCATGGTCGTTGAATCCCTGTCAAAAAAATTTGTCATTTTCAGATGTGACAGATGTTTCTAGTCTAAGGGTGATATCGTATTTTGCATACAGGGAGTGAACACAGGATATGAACTATGAATGATATAACACATAAATAGTTGGAGATTATCATACGAAGAGGTAACTATGACGTTTTTTTGACGAAACTTTATTAATCTGTTTCCTTACAAGAATTCAATTTTATTCTTAAGTTAACAAAAATGCAGTGAGAGTATTTCTCACATACCTCCTAGACTAGAAAAGTCAAAGACCTTAATCTATCGTCTGAGATTGACATAATTTGACAAAATAAAATAGATCAGAAATCTATCAGTTTCCCTAACAGTACAAATTCGGTGTTTGTTGCAATTAATGTTTTATGTTTAGTTACAGAATTACGCATGTATGAGCTAATTAAACCGGAATTAATGTAATAATAATTAATTATATAAATAAAAAAAATTGTATAATATGTTTGTATAAAGCGTATTCTAGAGCATATTATAAAGCTTATTATTATATGGTTAATCTGTAATAAATGGTTTCGGTTCTTAGTGCCTTATCACACTGGCGATTAGCGAGCGATTTGAAAGCGACGCGACTGCGCAGCGCACACGCCGCGTTTGCGCGGCGTGCACGTGGCGACAGCGCAGCGTCGTCGCGGCGTGGCGTGGACGCCATTTTGTAGTTTGTACACTCGTCTACACAGATTATTATTATATTTTATAAAAGACTCATCTAGAGAGTGACGTCAGAATCCATTTTGCTGCTGAGTGTCCAAAACGCCGAAAGCAAGCTGCGTGCACGCCGCGCAACCGCGGCGTCATCGCGGCGTGTGCGCTGCGCAGTCGCGTCGCTTTCAAATTGCTCGCTTATCGCCAGTGTGATAAGGCCCTTACAGAGTAAATTGCGGCACATGGACCAACGAAATTGAATTTTGTATATAGAGATAGTAATTTTATTGAAACCCGTTTAATATTCAGAGCAAAACTATCAAAACTATACGTGAATAATTTATGACGTGAATTTTCAATGACCGCTGAATCCCCGCGCCTCAAATTGGACCAATCAGTATTAAATTCGTATGAAATTTAAAAGACAACCAATGATATGTCATTGGTTGTCTTTTAAATTGGTTGAAATTCCAAATCCCGAAAGTCGAAAGTCACGAATCGAATTGAAATTCATAATAGAATGTAGATTTTTTAAAAATAAGATCTTACTTTTATGCTAACATTGTTAGTAATGTGTTATAATTGAGAATATTTTATTATTTGTATGTACAGTTGGAATCATCATATTTACCGTGACATCTTTATACTAACATATTTTGCAAATAAAGACATTAAAGTAAAGCGTGTACCTACGGTGTAAGGTTAAGTTCACACGGACAATCCTGAATATATAATGGCGCATACAATGTATGTAGAACCATTCACACGTACTTCACGATTTGTTGCAGTACAATCGGCGTATGAAGGTTTTTTTTTTAATGATTCACCCGTTTGCTCGTTTGCCCCCTTATTTAAGGGGGCAAACGAGCAAACGGGTCACCTGATGGGAAGCAACTACCGTCGCCCATGACACTCGCAACAGAAGAGCTGCAGGTGCGTTGCCGGCCTTTTCAGAGGGAATACGCTATATTCTTGAAGGTTTGCTGATCGTATAGGTCCGGAAATACTGCTGGTGACAGTTCGTTCCAGAGTTTTACAGTGCGCGGCGAAAATTTACGCGAAAAACGCACGGTGAATAACTTACCCATCAAGGTGATGAGGATTGTAAGTATATTTTTCGCGTGGGGCGATGGCAAAAAGTTGCAGGAGGTATGATTCCAAACAATTCCTCAGAGCACTCTCCGTGATACAACCGATAGAGGATGCAGAGTGAAGCTGCATCTCGGCGTAATTCCAAGAGGTCCAGGCTGTTTGAAACACTATGGCAGTCAAAAATTCGAGCGGCCCTTCGTTGGATACGATCCAGAGCAGTTATGGTATTTTAGCGCCCCTGCCCAGAGCAGCAGAGAACAATATTCCATATGAGGCCGAACCTGCGCCTTGTAAAGTTGTAGGCGTTGGTGCGGACTGAAATACTGTCTCGATGTGTTAAGAACACCAAGCTTCTTCGAGGCTAACTTGGCTTTACCCTCCTTATGTTGAGACGTATACTGCAAAAAACGTGCAGGACAATGCCGTGTGAACCTACTCTAAGCATTATAAACACGTTACGAACTACCCACAATTTCTCAGTTCTTGGCATTACGGAAAGCGTAAATCAAAACTTCGTAACATTTTCAATTCGTACGTTGTACGTGCGATATTTCCAAGGCACGGGTCTACAAATCAGGGTGCGAGGAAGCATTAATAAAAACTCGGTAACTACAGACCGGCCGATGCGAGCTGGTAACAAATTGTGTTGGAATTTAATAAGTAACGCCTCCGGGACCACCTGCTGGTGACAATAACTCCGGTCAAATGAAGAGTAACGACTGGCTATTTAGCGACCGTCTGTTTTTACTAACTTTATTGACTTCTTTTCGTTGTTTGATTTCGAGAGAAACTTGAACCGATAGGTAAACATGAAAAGAAACGAAAAGGATTTGGGCGAAAAGCCTATTGACGACTCAATTTTGTAAACATGATGTTTAATAAATATTTATAACGGCCAATTAGCTTTAATCAGCTCGGGAAATATTTTCTTTGAATGCATTAAAAAGGTTGATCGTCCCTCATCCGTCCAGTCGTGTGTAAAATCGGTGCCCAAAAACCCGAAGCGGTCCAGTCGGATCGATACCAGGCGAGCAGAACATTTTGGGAGCACCGCTTAAGCCGATTCCTTATTGCCAATTCTTATTCAAATGCGGGGCTTAGCTTGTGTCCGTTTTTTTTTGAGAATCCCTAATGTTGTCAGATTACGACTATAATGGACCTAATGCTTGCATCGACAAGCATTTTGATATGCTTAAAAGATTTATCCGTTCGTAACATAATATTACAAGTATTTGCCTCAGTCTAAAATTTTTAAGATAGTTATTACAAATAAAACAACACAGCTGCAAGAATTTGGCGCGCCTACTTGGAGTATGATATAGGTCGTGCGTTTTGAGACTCAAACAATCTGACGAGAACGCCGCATCCTGCTCTAACAACGTCATTTCACGTTTGTTAGAGTAGGACGCAGCATTTTCGTCCGATTATTTGAGTCTCAAAACAGTTTCATGGTACAAGGCCTGAAATGAAGAAATCACGCCAGGCCCCTACGACTTAACTGCTCCTTTGCCTCTGTCTTATCCGTGATCTGACAGTTAACAGACGCGTTTCATCCCGCCTGTTTTACCCTCGTACGAAAACATTTCAAGGCTGATATTAAACTCGAGCCATTTCGATATTGCCTATTTTTTTATCTATTAAACTACATTCGGAATTGTATGGGAAATTTCAAGAATGTATCCCTGAGACATCATTCATAACCTTATAGAATGGTCCTTATTTGGCGAAATTTTTGTCTTTCAATGGGCCACTAATTTGGGTCATTGATTTGCAGTTAATATAAGGTACCTTATATGTTAAGATAGCGTCACTAACCACTCGAGACCTAGCGGTCCATGGACCTAAGCCTAACCTAACCTAAGGACCACTGTTTTAGACTAGACAAAATATATAAAAAGTTCCAGAAGCAATTACTTAACAAATGAATTTGAACGAAACAAACATCACAGTCATTTTTCATTAGCGACTAAACGAAGTTTTTATCACTGTAAAGTTTGCCGGGGAGTCTTTAGCGAGTCGAAAAGTGGTTTTTGATGGATTTTTAAAGGGAATAAATCCGAGCTCCATTGGTACTCGAGCGGCGAAAGGGCCATTACATCCAGCAGAGTCGAGCGCTGAAACACGGGGATGTTTCGTTACGATTTCAATCTACAAAAGAATAACTTTGCGCTCCCCTCTTGACGTCTTCATACTGACAGCACCTGCGTTTACTTCCTTATACGATTTTCGTATGTCAAATTTTGGAACCGTATGTTTTATTTTGATCGAGTGTTTATAAATAAATCTTGAATTAAAATTAATGTCAGTCAAAACGCCTTGTTTTCTAATACCTGTAACATCGGTATCCTAATTCTAGATTTTGATCACATACCTTATATTTAAATTAGCGAGTAGAATAGAGAAGAAAAAACAAATAAGGGATGGTAGTAGTAGGTGTTAGAAATGTTTTAACATGACGCAATCGGTGTGAAAATACCGTTAATGTAACGCTCGGGAACAATTCGCCGCTTAAAACAATATTTGCGCTGGTGAAGTGTATCCCAACTTCAAAATAAACGGACGTAAAACAACTTTGAAATATCCGGACGGAACCCATTTTTGAACTAACGCTGAAATACAGACTGTATTCCAGCGGCTATAATTCTTTCGAAATATTTGATTTATATTGTAAAGGAGAAATAATCTACGGCTTGGTCCTGACAGCCGGATTATTTTATTTTAGCGCGCGGGATTTTATGATATTAGGTTATGCCTAAATCATGTACAAACGATTCGCTAAGCTAATTTTTTACGCTTTTAGGATTCTGATTTTATTGAATAGAGATCCGCCTGTGGTAGAAAATGTAATTTGTTTTGAAAATACTATTAAGTAATTTTGTAAATTTGTAAAAAAAAAACATTATAATCTTTCCTGGAATTTTTCACCCACAGAGTCTCTCGTCAAAATTATATTTTTCTGTCATGGGTACGTAGTACGTACAAATCTTTGAAATTTGGGTTCAGTATTTTTGCTTACCGACTACCTACTACTACTTACTTCATTCAACTAAATAGTTGAAGTAAGAACTATATTATGTTATAATGACGAGAGAGATAAATTATTGATTATCTCAAATTTACATTTTATTTTTCTAAATGGCTAACGAAAAATTAAATATTTAGGCTGATTCTAATGAGCCAATAAATAACAATTTTATAAATCCCATGGGCAGGGTTAACATGTCTCTACAGCTTATCCCCATACCAATAAAGAAGCGGGTGAGCCGTCTGCGTCCGTTCAAGTGATAATTTATCAGATACAACCCACTTCAGAACATAATATATTGCGAAACTATGCCGGCACCCTTCCCGGTACCGGAGAAAATCGCCTCGTCATTATTTACAAGGTAACTGTTAGACCGTTTTAGCTGCTATTTGGAGACGATAGGACGAAAATGGTAAACTGCTTCGAGAAAAGATGGTATGGCCGTGCCGCTTTTTTATCGTCCTTTCGTAACCATCGACTAGGGTTGCAGAAGAAGATAGTTTTGCTAAAGCGCTAGTTCATAGATACGCTTGCAATGGGTCTTACGCGCTATATGATGACAACGAACGCTACATTTCCTTGTTTTTATCGGATAGTTTTGAAACTTTTTTGCATAAATGTTGTTTTTCTGCAGTGACTGTAGTCAGTGATCGAACTTAAGAATATTGAACGCCCGGCCGCTATAAAAAGAGATGGTTTTTCTTCCGAAAGAACAAGAAAGAGGCCTTCAGAAAATTTTAATAAGAGAAACAACAATAGGTCGTTAGTTAGATTTGTCCTATCCTATCTAATTTCCGGAGCCTAATAAGTCCATGTTGTGGTTACCCGAAAAGTCATTAAGATTAGCGAGTAGGTACCCATCGATTATAATATCGTGTATCGAATATATCGGCTATTGAATAGATAACGACGGGTTGAGGGATGTGTGACGTCCTAATCCTAATATCGGCGGGATAATGGATCGTTAGTGTATCGGCGAGGTAGCTCGCACTTAATTAAGTGGATAGGTACAATCGATGTCGAATTGTTGTCATAGTCGGGATCATTTCGGAGTATGTTAACATTAATTGAACGTGTATTTGTAGTCTTTAACATTTTTGGCTTCTACAAAAAATGTAAGAGCAGTTACAAATGTGATCGTTTTGATATGCGTCGCTACCCGCTATGTTCAACTGTTTTTTATGAAAATTTATGAAAAAAAACAGTTCATACCTTCATTATTTTAATATCTGTCGATCTTGTCGTAACTCGTTAGGTTCATGACTGTGTGACCAATGAATCAAGTAATCGCAAATGTGTGGCGTCCTTAAGCGAAATACTATCCATTTAGGGAAAAAAGGATAGAGAATACTATAATAATAATAATCGTTCTCAGAAAAGCTTAATTTAATGGAGATTGTATACCAGACTTCTGGTTCACTATCGCTTACGAGTAATCTAATAAATCAAACAGTTTTTGCCTCAACTACGGCGAAACAAAAGAAAAAGATACGTAATATTATGTACAGTAAATAGTTTTGACACGTTAGTGAGCCTCAGCCCGGCCGGAGCGATTCCCCGTGACACCTCCACGTCTCTTTATCATAAATTCATGTCAGACGTAAAAAATGTGCTAACGTGTTGCGTCCGGGACGGGGCCGTTTTCGTGACGTTTTTCATAAAAATAATGTGCGTTACTTTTACCTTCTTGTCATATTTATGAAAAGGATTTTTAGCCTACGCGGGAATATTTAAGCGTTATTGTTCGCGTGTATTATGCACGAACCTCACTTTTCCCGAGAGTGAAATAGATCCAAATAATACGTTGTTCTTTACCTGAACTTCTCGAGTATATTTTATTATGCATGAAAACATTAACAGTATTGCTTCGTCTACTTTATTGGTGTGAACTATCAACTTAAGAGTCCGGGTGCCATCGCAGTTTTCATACAAACGTAATACCAAGATAATTTCCCATACGAGAATATTTACCATATTTGAGTTATTATTCAGCTTAAGATAGTATTTACCTAGGTTTTTTACAAAGGTTCACAGCGAAATATTTACATAACAAAAAATTGTAATCGTTCATATTTTTAGTATGTAAATATTTTGCTGTGAACCTTTGCACAGGAACCTAGGTAATTAATATCTTAAGCTGCATAACTCAAATATGGTAAATATTCTCGTATGGGAAATTATCTTGGTATTACGTTTGTATGAGAACTGCGATGGCACCCGGACTCTTAATTAAGCCGTGATTGTGAATTTCAAAGTGCTATGAAGAAATACAAGAAAATTACACTAAAGGCCTGATATAGCAATATAGGATATAGCAATGGTATAACTCAGATGAATAATAACGCAGTTTTGCTGAATTTCAGAATTACAAATTCTAAAATTCAGCACATTCAGAAACTGTTTAAAGTGCACGCGAGTTTAGTAAAGAAAGTTTTTAAGTTCAATAAATCTATAATATAGGAAATCCCTGTACGTCGGTCTTAGGCGCTTCATTAAATATTTCCTCGGCAAAAAGACGTCAGCGCAATACAAAGCGACAAGGAGATTACGATTGATAGGATTTTACGGAACGGAATGTTTCCTCGAAGTTCGGCTTTGCGCTTCCGTCGTGTGTGAAATTAGTTTTTACTGCTCAGACATGATTTCCTCGATATTTCCTATCGGTGAATCCGTTATTCAGAGTTATAGTTTCTTGTACGCGGAAAATCGATGGGTTAGATGAGAGAAATAATAAATGTAGACAGACCTTATTATACTGTACTCGGCGAAACATGGCGGTAGCGGTCATTGACTCCCTGTCAAAAACTTCAATCGCGGTTTATATAGAAAATGACAAGTTTTTGACAGAGAGTCAATGACCGATACCGCCATGTTTCGCCGAGTACAGTATATAGTGTCAGAAATTTTCGCCGTGTATTTACCTGTTCAGTTGTCACTGTTAAACAGCTGGACAGATTAATTATTTTTTTTTATGCAATAAGGGGGCAAACGAGCAAACGGGTCACCTGATGGAAAGCAACTTCCGTCGCCCATGGACACTCGCAGCATCAGAAGAGCTGCAGGTGCGTTGCCGGCCTATTAAGAGGGAATAGGGTAATAGGGGAAGGTAGGGATTGAAAGGGAACGGAATAAGGGAGGGAAGGGAATAAGGGAGGGAAGGGAATAAGGGAGGGAAGGGAAGGGAAGGGAATACGGTAGGGGATTGGGCCTCCGGTAAACTCACTCACTCGGCGAAACACAGCGCAAGCGCTGTTTCACGCCAGTTTTCTATGATTTATACGAACTTTGGTATAGTTTTGATCCACGTAAAAGGTATAGAATAGTTTTTAACTCAGAAAAAATTACCTACGCTTCTCGCACAATAAACGAATTGTGACAAAGTTGCAGGTAAAACAAAAACTCCTTTATTAGAGCCCCAAAATTTTGCCGGTTACAGTACAAAAAAATTTTAAAGTATTTTTGTTTCAGGCGATAGTGCTGCCCCCGCTGGCGAGGTGGCCCTACGAGAACGGGTTCACATTCACCACGTGGTTCAGGCTGGACCCCATCAACTCGGTCAACATCGAGAGAGAAAAGCCATATTTGTATTGGTAAGAAAATTATGTTATTTTTTTGTAGACATACAGTTATTTCGAATATGAAAAATGTGTTGATCATCATCTTTCATGTTTTAAAAATTAAGATAACACGTTACACGGCTTCGAACATGTAGAGATTAGCCTACTACCATCATCTATCGCTTCTTGTCTGACATCTTAGATCTGAATATTGTTGTTGATTTTACATATTCGGTGACTAGACACCGATTCCGTTGATTGCATCTACTACTAACTTTTTCGTGCAAAAATATATTGTAGCTGAACAATGAACAGAATAATGTAGCATCATTTTGTGTACCCAAGATAAAAACACGGTCACGAAACTAAAGAATTATCTCTGGGCGCTTAACTATGATGAACGTTAACTCGGGAGAGCTTTTAGGCTAAAAGTGTAGGCGATAAACCAGCGGCATTAACGCGGAATGTGCTCCTGGTCTAATATTTACGTTTACGGCTATTAATTACGTTGAAAATTAACAATCTCGGCTTGAGGTATCACGTAAAAGGCATCAGTGGCCTATTCCTTTAAGATGGCGCCGCGTTAAAGTAAAAAATCGTTTTGGTCCGTTTTACATCGCTAGTTTTTTATGAACTGTATTTGAATGTTATTATTTCCATTACTTAGAAAACAAGAAATGGAAAGGGCGTAAGCGACTAAATAGTTTTTGTCGCGTAATTTAAAAACCATAAATATATTTCATATAAGCTATGAGCGAATTATAGCGTATGCTTGAACTAATTTATGTACAAATTTTGAAAGCTTAAATCACTCTCCTCTGTTGGCAAAATTAGAATCCCTGTTTTTATAGAGGTACTTTTGATTAATTATTCTGTGTTATAAAAGTTGACCAATCGTGTTATGCTATGGGTAATTCAAAGATAAAGACATGATGAATACTGACAGTGAACTTTAATTTCTTAGCTTTAGTCATTGTTGAGAAAAATTGATATCGCTGCAGCCAAATTATCAAGGCGTCACCTTAACTCCTATTGGCTTTTTGTTCGTATATTTTAAAGACCCTTGTCTTAGTTACTACTTATTATGCAGTCTCTTAGCTAAATGTTTATGATCCAATTTGATTTTGTATATTTTTTTCTCCGTAAATTAATTAAATAAAATTTTAATCTTTGTATTATGCAAAAGTCCACTACTTTTCCATCAATTCCTAATCATAGTATTATCGATTTAATAAAATTACTTCCCTTAGCTTTAAATGCTTGTATGGTGTGTATTATTAAGTCCAATTATGTTAATTGAAATCTGAAATTATACAGATATGGACGTTTTATACGAGCTAATTGGTACAAATCTGCTTGATGTGGTCGAGGTAGAGCCCCCTGACTATGACGAGATCGGATTTAAAGTTTCAACCGAACTCACTTCATGTTATCCTAGTAGTCGATTTGATGAATTTTAATCGCATGCATGTTTCACAATCAAAAGAGATTTCAACTACCTACTTTTTAGTTAAGACCGTATTACTGAGACTTCGATGTCTGTCCGTCTGTCCGTCTGTCTCAAGAACCGCTATAGCTAGACATCTGAAATTTTCTCAGATTGAGTATATCTGTTGCCGCTATAACAACAAATTATTATTTAAGGGGATAATGGGAGCCCCACACAACAAACGTGATTCTTTTGGCTTTTTTTGCTCTACTTATATTAATAATGGCAAAAGGTAAGTACTTGAATTTTTCTCAAAGTCTTTAGTTATATGTGTAATTAATTATTTAATAATAATATTAAGTTAAAACAAGAAATTAAATGGGGCTGCCATAAAAAAAACACAATTTTTGGCCTAATTTTGCTCTATAATGGTATGGAACCCTTCGTGCGCGAGTCCAACCTGCACTCGGCCGATTATCTCTTCTCGTTTAAACCACTTAATTTGAATAAAATTTAGTACAGTAATTTAACTTTAAATCTTGAGATAGGACATCGGAAAGTTTTTCATTGTGGCAAACGTTGGGCCACCACGCGATAAACCAATTTCTGTGCGAAGGACGTCTTGGGCACCATCTATTCAAATTATTGAAAGAAATTCAACTTATTCGTAAAACTGTCTATAGAAGCTAACTTTACGTATTGACATAATACCTTATATGGGCACAGCCGATAGATCTACAAGCGATAAACATGTTCCGTATAGCCCCTAGAAAATGTTATTTAGGAAAAAAAGGCAAACGTTAGATGTTGAACGTTTCTTCGAACATGCAATAAAACTCTTGCGTGCTCCAACTTGTAATGTAGCTCTCAAATTGATAGCAGCGGAAAGATTTTATAGCATTTTTACCACGAGAGGTTTTTTCGCGAGCTCTATTTTAGATTACATAACTTTTTTTGGTCCGAAATATTTCAACATGCGTTTTGGATATTGGCCATACAAATGCTAAATGTTAGGACGTAAGGTTAGGTTTCAAATATCATATTTTTAACTTTATAATTGTAATGGCTGGTGTATGTGGGAAGTTCTCAAATTTGATGTTTGAGCCCTTTTGTCGTCGCCCATGGACACTCGCAACATTAGAAGAGCTGCAGGTGCGTTGCCGGCCTTTCAAGAGGGAATGCGCTCTCTTCTTAAAGGTTGCAAACCGTATCGTACGTCGTATTGGTCCGGAAATACTGCTGGTGACAGTTGAATCCAAAGTTTTACAGTGCGCGGCGGAAAGTTACTCGAAAAACGCACAGGTGATGAGGATGGCATATTTTTCGCATTATTATTGGAACGATGGTGAAAATGTGTATTTATGGGTCCATAATTGGTTAGTTTTCATTTATGCTATGCAAAAATCGGGTATTAAATCTTAATACTTTTCCAGTTTCAAGACGAGTAAAGGCGTGGGCTACACGGCACACTTCGTGGGAAACTGCCTCGTGCTCACCTCCATGAAGGTGCGAGGGAAGGGGTTCCAGCACTGCGTCAAGTACGAGTTCCAACCGAGACGGTAAGTCATAGTCATTGTAGAAAGGAACTAAATCAAGTCCCGAAGTAAAGTGTCTAAAACAGTAGTGACAATTTTTAGAACCATCTTCATCACACGCATTAAAATTTAAAAAGACCTTAATAAAGTTTCTGTGTGTATCTCAAGTCTCAACACTGAACTTTACAATTTTTTGCGTAATCATAGACAACTTCGCAATTTGTTTACTTTAATAATTGTAACTTATCTTGTCCTGTAGTCATAAAATGACAGATTGTCCAAATACAGTTTATCCCTTAAATATGTCAGGGTTTTTATTATTTTCTACTGTGGTCTTAGCCGCCTTACTATGCCCTATCTGGAATGTACCTAGTGCCCAGTTCAAACCCTGACCATAAGTAGTAAAACTTGCGAATATTTTCAGGTGGTACGCGATAGCGGTGGTGTACATATACAACAGATGGACGAAGAGCGAAATCAAGTGTCTAGTCAACGGGCAGCTCGCCTCCAGCACTGAAATGGCCTGGTTCGTCTCCACCAACGATGTAAGTGGATAAACATTAAACATATTGTCATACGAATCGTAGTTTATGGCCCTTTTGAAACAGAACATTAAAAAAACTTGAGAGGTGTCAAGGGACACCCGTATGGAACGAAGTTATATAAAAAAAGAGAGACAGAGAGAGAAACACGCGCTACCGCACGGCTTATAACTATAGCATTTTTGCTCTAGTTGTAATATACCGACACTTTTGCGTCATGTCGTTACAACTTTTTCCGTCTAGCCCCCTTTCGCAATGCGCGATAAGGAACTTCGTTCCAAAAAAGTTCATGTTTATTATCGGGATAAAAAAATGTACGAAACAACCTTTTCACTAATATCAGTAGGAAGAAAGGCAGTAAATAAAGTTGTAAATCAGAATGATAAGGGTTATATTTTGACAGTCTTCCCATAACCACCTGCACGTATCGCCGATACATTTCACTTGTGACTGTCGTTACCCCAATATTTCTATGATCCAATAGCAACCCCTTAAATATTATTAAGATCGTGTATGCCATAAGAAATTTATTCAGAATAAGGGCAATAAATTATTCCGAACGACGCTTACGTGACGACTACAGCACACAACTTGACGCAGGGGATGGTGTTACGTCGAGATAAGTGTAACGCATAAGCTCCTATAATGTTATCGGGTACCTCAAGAAAAGTTAAGGATATACGAACAACTTGTAAAGGACACGGATCCTTAGAAATTCTTGCAAGTTAAAATACGACTTTTGCCATTGACATAAAGTTTGAAATACGCTTTTAATGTGTGAGCGAGGGGCAATTTAAACGGCACGGAATAACCCGCTGGTGTACGACCTTAGTTTCAACGACATTAGGACTACTACCGTACCTATATTTTGTAAAAAAATATTGAATTTATAATATTATAATTTTTTTTCAACTTTTGTCTCTTGGACTCATCTGATCTCAGACTGGCTGTGTATGCATTGTCTAATAGTATCTTAGATTCAATAAAAAAAACTATAATCCATTTTCAATTTGTCAACTTGTTGTCAACAGACTTCAACCATAAATAAAAGAGTATAATTCGTATGTATAGGCTTGTCATTCAAAAATCTGTCATTTCTCATGTGTGTGTGTTGTAGTGTGTGTAATGTTTTATTTGTTAAAAAAATGTATGATTATAGCATAATTTTAAAATAATATTAGCTCGATGCACTCCTTCACCATATAAACTATAACTGTGCAAAATTTCATGCACCTACGTTTCCCCATTTTTCGTAAAAAGGGTTACAAAGTTTTTCGTTCGCGTATTAATATTATGGATGATAGAATTTAATAATTATCAAATCATTAATTTCTTAACGTGATTTTGAACAAATAGACGAATGTAGATTGTATGTAGATTAAGTAAGCTACTCTTAACTAGTAGTAGTAGGTGCTTTTTTTGTTTTAGGAGTGATATTTTACTAACTTTAAAAAATTAAAAAGTATATTCTTCCTGATCATGCACGTAAAAGATGCTTAGCCAACAGCCAAGTGAATTTAAACTTAATTTAATGTACGCGGTGCGGGTTCGTTAATTCAGTAAACGAGTGAATATTCACCTGGCGCACGTGCTTGCTCATGCTTACGGTCGAATTATCTCGGAGCCTTGCGACACCCAGTCATATATGGAGTGTAGATGGAGGAGAACTATCTTTGTATGTAAAAAGTGTCCGCTGAAATGCGTTAAATTAAGGTGGCGCTACAGTAGCATCAGGGTAAATTTTAAATCATTTAGCAGCTTTTATTTCAGCCTTGCCCTCTATACTATCTGTCTTCTACCTTCCATACAGAATGACTATCCTACCCTCCATACAGTCATAGAAGAAGAACTTTTAGGACCTACGTCATGAGATCCTAGTAATTTATAATTTCTATCAAAATCTGACAAGCGAGCTATGATCGATTTTTTTTGCTCGTTTGTCATTGATTACCAGATCTAGTAACTATTTTATGTTTTTTCTTCGAAAAAGCTTTCTAAATTCTACTTCTTAACTTAACTTACCAAATGATTTAATTTACCGTTAATACGTTTAGAATGTAATAAAATTATTATGTCGCGAAAGAAAATTTTCGAAACGAGAGATTTCTAAATTAGATTTTTATTCAATTTACTCTAACCGAAGATCTTAATAGGCGTCGCTTAAGAGGAACTGCCGCGAAATTAATGTATTTACATACTTAATCATTTTCGGTGCTACTGGAGTAGGAGCTCGTGAATCTCCACATATCTCAGTTAATTTGCATGTTACTGTGTGCGGAACTAATTAAGGCCCCGCTAACAAGCTACATTAAGATTTAAATCAGATTTTGTATCTTTAACACACTTATTGCCTTCTAACGCAGTCCTTAACTTCGCTTACAGATTTATGGATGTTCAGCGTATGGATGACTTTGTTGTGGTCATGGAGACGTGAAAGCAACTTAAAATTTATCTATATATTAATACGTGAGCCAAAAACTTTGTATCCCTTTTGACAAAAATGGGGAAACGTAGGTGAATGAAATTTTGCACAGTTATAGTTTATATGGTGAAGGAGTGCATCGAGCTAATATTATTTTGAAATTATGCTTTTATCATAATTTTTTTTAACAAATAAAACATTAGACACACTACAACACACACACTAGGAAAATGACAGATTTTTGAGTGACAAGCCTATACATACGAATTATACTCTATTATTTATGGTTGAAGTCTGTTGACAACAAGGTCACAATTAATTGAAAATAGATAATAGTTTTTTTTTTATTGAATCTGATACTGTTAGACAATGCTTACACGGCCAGTCTGAGATCAGCTGAGTCCAGAAACAAGAGTTGAAAAATATATTATGATAAAGTCCTAATGTTATTGAACTAAGGTCGAATTTCGACCATTGGGCGATCTCTAGTTTTAAATAATTACACTGGCGAAAATGCTTCTGAATTCGGCCACGTGCACAATGGCACTTAGATGACATAACCAAGATTCAATTTGCATGGGTGTGAAACCATAAAGTTAATATACCTAGCGGAATAGAGCAATAATCTCGAGCTGTCAAACGAAAACGAAATCCATACTTATATTATAAATGCGAAAGTGTGTCTGTCTGTCTGTCCGTCCGTCTGTCTGTCTGTTTGTCTGTAAGGATGGATGTTAGCGAGAAATGAAAGATGTGCCTGGTTAAATAGTTGGCTTTATTATGACATAATAATTAAGTGGTTACAGCTTATATACGGTTAAAATATACATATTAAGATAGATACTACATATGTATCACTTTGGGCGTGAAGAGGTAACAAGGGAGGTGTAGTGTACACCTCTCTTGTTACCTCTTCACGCCCAAACCGCTGAACCGATTTACCGATACCGATACTTTGAGTCCCGGGAAAGGACATAGGATACTTTTTATCCCGGAAAAATGTACGGCTCCCGCGCGATAAACTAATTTTGGCGCAACGGAGTTGAGGGTGTCATCTAGTTCTCTAGTTGGTTTATATCTATGTGTAAAAATATGTGTACGTAATACGTATACACTTACACAAGCATGATTGAACATGAATTCTATGAGATTAAATTGTCAACGTGCCGATAAGTGCCGACTGGACGTCACACATGAAAAAAAATGGTTCTGCTGTCATGTATCACACGTCTCTTTTTACCACGCAGTGTTACTGATAGTGTCATCTCGCTTGCTCAGGCCTTTGTTTCTCTATTCCGCTAGGAATATTAACTTTATGTGTGAAACAGTTACAATTTAGAAGGCGCTAGTTGTAATTTCGTCTACGAGCTAAAACATCCTTGTAAATTAGCTTTAAAATTTTTCATTTTGTTGCAGCCATTCGACAAATGCTACATCGGCGCGATGGCGGAGTTGGACGAGGAGCGAGTGTTTTGTGGTCAGATGGCAGCCATTTACCTGTTTGGGGAAGCCCTCACCACCCACCAGATATGTGCCATGCATCGCCTAGGTCCCGGATATAAGGTACATTTTACTTCATTAAAAAAACTATTAAGTTGAGTTAACTGTAAGTCAAAGACCTGAATAGTATCAATGTTTTTAGAAGAGAGATGTAATTGAATATTAAGGGCCTGTTTCACCACTTCCTGATAAGTGCCGAATAGGCTATCTAGTATCCACCACTTAACATGACAGATGAAATATGGAGAATCTGTCAAGCAGATGGTGAAACAGGCTCTAGATAACATAGTTACGAATTTAATTAAAATTTACTTTGATGCACTACATTTGATAATAATGTTTTTCTTTCTTTATTTATTCCTTGCCTACCGTGGACAGAGTCAATTTCGTTTTGACAACGAATGCAACATCAGTTTGCCGGAGAACCACAAACGGGTGAGCGAGACGCCCGCTCTCAAGCTTGATCCCGAGTCCCTTCCCGAAATCCCGAACGTTCCCAAACCTGAATCCGATCCCGAGCCCGCTTCCAGTGAAGATACTAGGGCAGCAGAGAGCGAGGCAGCTTGCGTTGTAGTTAAGGAGGACGCTACGCCTAAAGGACGTCGCTTGGCGGACGAGGCGCGCGAAGTGGCGGCTGCGCATGCGTCGCTGCTCGTAGATATTGAAGCATGCAAGCGTGTAAGCATGTCGCGCCGCTTGCCAATTTTTGTTGTACTCGTCTAGCTTACTTAGATATTAGAAATCGTTCAATTGAATTCGAATCTATTATTGTAGAAAGTGTAAATGAAATCTATAACTGTATAATATTATGTAATAAGACAAGACAAAACTACTACTAGTTACTACGGAAACCCTCCAAAATATCCAATTGAACGACTTCTCCTATACTCACTCGCATTTGTGTTTATGTCACTGTATGTTTTTTGTTTTTGTGTGGTGCCAGGGTCAGTTTAGATTCGACGCTGAAGCTCAGATACCCCTCCCGAGATCAGAGATTCGGATGGACCGGTTCGGTGACCTAGTTCATGACCCAACACAGAATATTCACGAAGTAAGAGTTTGTTCTACTTAGGAGTTAACATGGGAATAACCAGTATAAATTATTAACTTTACTGAATATTTGCATGTGATATGGTCACGGTGGTGTGTAGATAGAACTGTACTTTACAACTATTTAGGAAGGAAAAAGCTTTGTTTCTTGACGCAAAATAAAGAACAGGGTTTGTTGGAAACGGTAGTTGAGAAAATTGCTAGGCTTCAAAAATAATTTTCTATCTACATTTCTTTATTAAATATTTCTTTCTAAAAATAAAATTTATCGTTATTATTTTTATATCACCAATATTCGCGGTACGTAGATGGATTTCTTAAAATGAATTTTAGACTGAGCTACTAATTTTCTGTATGTTACAGTACTATATCATCGATTATAACCACAATAGCCTAACTTTAATAATTCGTACATGAATAGTTATCCGGTCTGGCCGTACCACGCCACATATAAATCACCGTCTAGAGAAATAGCGGCTTTATTGGCCCTAAATAAATAATAGCCGGGCCGGGAGCAAACAGAATAGGTTAAAGGAAGAGTGTTGAACAAAGCTGAATTAATTACTAGATACCCATAACCCAATACACACACACATATTATACTACACGTCATCGAAATACAATACTTAGAAGAGTAACTGAGTAAAAAAATGGTTGGCAATGGCACGAATTGAACACCAAAGTGTATTGTAGTTGGTTATCATAATCGTATTGGTCACACAGTTTTCGTTATGACGGTAACAGTTTTCGAGCGATCCAATGTATGAGATCTATCGTTCTATAGGATGGTATTTCGATGTTATACCTACACATTTACAAAACACTCGTACACTCGTTACGTAGTTATACATACACACAAACCACGCACACACATTTATATAGAGCTTTCCCAAACGTAACTGAAGATCCTATTTGCGATTACGGATTTGTTTAATCCTTAAAGTTTGGGCGAGCATTTAAGTACTCGTAGTAATATATGTAAGTATAAATAATTTGTATACGGATTATTTCGGCCTGTAAACAAATGTGTTAACACTTTAGTTTGGTGAATAATTTATTGTTTGGTTTTGGTTATCTCGTCTACCTAAAACGTATGTTACGACTTGCGATAATACATTTTATTTGTAATCTATATTTTGGAAAAGCTATTATTATTCACGGTTTCTTTAACCTATTATAGGCTATTATTTTGTTACAATATAATATAATCCCACCAAAAACATTTCATGTGAAATGTTGCCAAGACAACCACTTAAGGTTTGCCCTGTGAAAAAGATATCAGATCTCATGTAGAGCCAAGCTTTTGAATTTACACGGCCTAAATCTACCGACCCTAACTTCAACAAATTCCACACATTATCAGTAAATATTAAGTAAGGCTTCGCCGTTTCGCTACCATCGTTGAGGTGATGCGAATATTTAGTTTCTGAAGGACAACACAACCAACGAAACAACCAAGCCATACATATTTACTGATATGTGGCATTTGTTGAAGTTAGGGTCGGTAGATTAAGGGCGTGTAGATTTAAAAGCTTTGCTCTACATGAGAATTGAGATCTGATATATTTTTCACAGGGCAAACCTTATGTCGTCGTCTTGGCAACATTTTACATGAAATTTTTGGTGGGATTTCAGTTCTTTTTCAGTCGTTTTTTAGTTACTGTCTACAGTCCCGTGTTAACTTTCATGTCCTAATTATTCATGAAATTGGTGAAAGTCTCATGTAAACTTAAACCCCCCATTTTAAGGGATGGAGGGCGAAAGTTATAAGTTTATGATTTTTTGTTGGTTGTACACTAAACTTAGATTACATACCGAATTTCAGCTTTCTAGCACTTCAGGAAGTTGCCAAACATTTTGATGGTGTGTCAGTGGGTCAGTGACGAAATCGGTGTATTTTAGATATCAATAAAATCTAAAGTACAAGCTAGCTATTCAATTGACACATTGAATGTTTAATTAGTCTACAATATTTGACATTACATCCTGAGAATATGAACTATCTGGTACATGGAAAGCCAACTCTATTAGGGTTCAAAAATTATGAAACACATCGAGAAAAGGTAAGTAGTGCCCTTGCGCTTCGCTTGGCTCGTCTTGGTAGATTTTATGTCGGGATTATAAATATTTTGTTACATTATTTTGCTTTTAATTATAATATTATAAATAATATAACAAAATATTTATAATTATATTTTGTTAAATTTTTTTGCTTTTGGCAGCACTGCATCTGTTCGACGGCGTAGTAATTGGTTAACGTTTTAGCTATCGAAAAGGTGAATAGTTGTGTGACCCCTGTCATTACAAACCGGGCACTTTGAAGTAGGTAATAGGCTAATAGGCTATCCACCACTTAATTTGATAGATGTAGACTTAATTTGATAAGAGTATGGAGAATCTGTCAAATAAGTTGCCTATCCGGCAGGAAGTGGTGAAATATATCCTTAACCCTTAACTGGTATCGGGGGTCAAAAGTTACCCCAGGCGTTCGAATTTTCTATGATATCTTTACTATTTAAACATGTACACTCTTCTGATTCTGTGTAATCTCGTTACGTCGGGTTGTGCGGCGAATGACGAACGTACGTGATTCTAATGTTGCTGAAAACGGAGTTGCATACAGTGCTGGGGTCAAAAATTACCCCCGATACCAGAAGTGTATGTTTTTTTCAATGGTACCTTGTAATGGTTTTTAATAATTTTTTCGATATATCGGGAATTTTATACCAAAATTAGCTTTTATAAAATAAGTACTCGAAATCTAATTCAGAAACCACCCAGAAAACTATTATAACGGTCTGCAACGTGAAAAAGTTTACGATCGCAAGGAGAGGAAGGAAGTCAGCTGTTCTAGCGAAATTATCATAGGCACAGTTTCGGATTCTTAAAAATCTAGAAACAAAGAAAGTATATCGAGTATAGCAAGTGCTCATTATTGTAATGTAAAAAAAATCCGCAAAATCACAGACAAAATAGTAAATTTTTACAAGTAGTTTTTGGTTTCTTGTTTCGCACTGTCATTTTTTTATTTTTAGTCGATATCAAAAGAAATTCATGTGTTTTATAATTTTGATTATATTAGAAAACTAGATAAAAAAGAAATAAAAGATAAGTTTATATTTAAATATATTTAAGGGCTCCTAAAGTAACAGTCGTCTAAGTATAATCGAAAACTTAGATCTTTTTTTTATATAAGGAAAAAAATATTATTCATTAATGTTATTGGCCTTAAAGGCTGAAATTTATTTAGGTTAAAATATTTATTTCAGTATACAAAACGAATTAATTTGAAAGAAAGCTGTTTTGATATATTTTTTTACGTTTCATTGGAGTGGGGTCACTTTTTACCCCCGATACCAGATACTTTGCCTTTTTTAGCGAAACCAGCTAAGGGTTAAACATGTTACAAGTCCATTACGTCACAATGAAGATGTCTTCGTATGTGGTTAAGTAGAACATTTGTCGGGATTTGTGACCCAGAACTGGCTAAGACCGCTAAGAACCGCCGGGAACCGCTCGGAACAGACATCAGACACGTAGGACTCGTTTGTGCCGCGTAATTACTCGCTTCCCCGGGAAGTGTCTCCCCCTTCGCCCCCCTCGCTGCCGTCCGCCGCAAAACCTCTTTGTGGCATTGTCGATATTATATCTTAGATATTCATCTTCGTTTTGCATAAAGGGTGACTATTTATTTCGTTTAGAGATTTTGCAGAACGAAACTATTGAATTGCACATTTTAAAGCAGCAACTTTCCTTCATGAAAAAAAAATCTGTATCATACATAAGCGCCTCAGCCCTCAGTGCATTAATATTTATGTATGAAACAACAGATTATTCTTAGGTAAGAATATTGTGGAAATGTCATTGAACAAATTGCCCCTATTTACAGGAGTGTTTTCCGCAATGTCTCGAAATGGAATTTATAAACATTATCTATATTTTGCTTTTGGCTTACCAGCAGCAGATAAATTCATTCATTCGATCTAAAAGGAAAGTCGACTTTGATGTATCATTGTAGGTAGACGTATTTAACAGAATTATCCATTCATATTATGCCATTACAATTTCAGTTCCCCCAATGAACCAAAATCGCTAATTTTCCGTATACATTGGCAGCAAATACATTATGTCCAGCTTACAAAGAGGCGAATCAAAGCGAATCGATTTAGCTCGACAACTAGCTCGACTCATTAATACTAGCTTCGTACTTGTATTCACTAGATATATCGCGAACTAACCACTGATTTCCTGGTGCAAGATTACTACCAATAAATTATTTGCCACGAATAATAAAAACTATTATTTGTAACTATGTTGGAATATGCCTAGTTAAGTTCACGTTTGCCGAAAGTATCTTAAGGGCCTCTTTCACCATCTCCAAGTAAAGTGTTGAGTAGCTACTTGTCAAGTAACGTTAATTGGCAAGTAAAACTTACAAGTAACTTTTGTCAATTTCACAAGCAAAAATGAAGCTCGGATTAACTACTTACCGGTGACATAACAAATCGTACACTACATTCGTTCAAAATGACGTCAACGTCAATCGTCTGACGCTGTCACTTGTCATTGGCGGTGAAAAAGAAGAAGTATACCTTTCTTTTGTGTGTTGTTGCCATTGTTGTTGCTTGTCCCTCAAACGTGGATTCCTGGAATCTATTGTCTTCTGTAGTGCTAGCACGGCGACCAGCGGAAATGCGAAAGTATGGACAAACTGTGGAAATAAACCTAAGGTGCCGTTCCGATCTTTTTTCGTTCCGAAAAATTCAATTAAAATGCCACTTTATGACAGACTATAGTCATAAACTGTGGAGATAAACTTAAGGTGCCGTTCCGATCTTTTTTAGTTCCGAATAATTCAATTAAAAAGCCACTTTATGACAGACTATAGTTCTAAAAATTCAAATAATATCCTACATTATGACATATACTATATTGTGTCATAAAGTGGCATTTTAATTGAATTTTTCGGAACGAAAAAAGATCGGAACGGCACCTTAGGTTTATTTCCACAGTTTGTCCATACTTTCGCATTTCCGCTGGTCACCGTGCTACCGCTACTGGAATCTATTCTTTTGTTTCCAACGTGTACAAAGGATTAATAGTACGTACTAGAATAGGATAGAAAATTCTTTATTTTAACTCTTTTTAACCTACATGCACCAGTTAAAACTACTCATATAAAATCAGCCTCACATCCCTGGATCACAGATACCGTTAAATTAATGATGAGGCATCGTGACAGGGCACTCGCAGAATATCACAGATCAAAGTCCGATAGTAAAAAAGAATATTATAAAAGTTTAAAAACTTTGGTAAATAAGGCTTTACACCATGAAAAAGTAGCATATTTTGAACAGAATATAAATAGCAAAATAAATGAACCTAAGAGACTATGGAAAAACATAAAAGATACAATTACACCTAAAACTGAGCACGGCCTACCCCCGCATTTCAAGGATCCTAATACTATAAATCTACATTTCCTTAAAATACCTACTGTACCTATAACCCATCTTTCGTACATAACATACTATGAATTCCACAAATTCAGTGATGCAATATTCCACCTCGAGACTGTATCCACAAGTACTCTGATTAAAATTATAAAAACATTGAAATCCAAAGCAGTAGGAAGTGATGTTATCAGCTTAGACATGTTATTTTTATCCTTGCCAAACACTTTAGATGCAATTAGCTGTATTATTAACATGTCCATAAAAACAGGAACTTATCCTAAGAGTTGGAAGCAGGCAGTAGTAAGGCCTCTCCCAAAAACTTCAAACCCTGTCGAGTTAAAGGATCTAAGGCCAATAAGTATCCTGCCATGCCTTTCGAAAATTCTAGAGAGAGTCGTATGTGAGCAGGTTACTGGCTACCTGGAAAAAAATAAAATGTTACCAGAGATGCAGTCAGGTTTTAGAAAGGGTCGCAGTACAGCAACAGCTTTACTTGATGTCACTGACAACATCCTAAGTGCACAAGACAATGGTTATTGCACTTTGCTTGTTTTACTGGATTTCACCCGGGCTTTTGAAACATTAAATATAAATATATTGCTCTCCAAACTAAGCTATTACGGGTTTGATGCTGCTACTATAAAATGGTTTGATAGTTACCTTTCCGGTCGTAGCCAATGTGTTAAGCTCTCTGATAGCAGTGGCTCCTTTGTATTATCGGACATTATGCCTGTTACAGATGGCGTGCCGCAGGGTTCTATTTTAGGCCCCATACTGTTCATTTTATATATAGCTGATGTCGGTAGGTATATTAGGTATTGCAAATTCCATTTTTATGCAGATGACACCCAAATTTATTTATTCTTTAAGCCAAATGAAGTGGACGCTGCAATAAAGCAACTTAACGAAGACCTTAATAGTATAGCCGCATGGGCCCAGAAAAATAGTTTGTGCCTAAATCCAGCTAAATCTAAATACATTATCTGTGGCACTAGCAGACAACTTAGCCTTGTAAACCCATCAACCGACGTCATGCTCATGGATGAGCCTATTGCGCGTTCATATGTGGCACGTAATCTTGGTCTTCTTCTTGACTGTCATCTGCGTTTCCAAGATCATGTTACTAACATAGTCAGTAGTTCGTTTTATAAGCTAAAAATATTGTATAGAATAAGACCTTATCTATCTGAAGAGATGCGTATCACTCTGATTGAGTCTCTGGTACTCTCAAAGCTAAATTACACTGACATAGTTTACGGCCCTCGTCTAGTTTCAAGTACCAAAAGACTGATACAGAGAGTCCAAAATGCTTGTGCTCGATTTTGCTTTAGCATACCCCCCAGAAGTCATGTAACACCCTATCTTAACAAGCACTTAATGTTAAAAATGAAACACCGACGCAGGCTTCATCTTGCATGTTTACTTTTCGGGGTGCTGAAGTACGAGGAACCCAAGTATCTGTTCAACAAATTGACAAGAACAGCTAGCCTCAGATCTTGTGGGTCACGGCTATGTGCAGCTCAGCTGACAATTGAAAAACATCGTACGGTTTCATTCAGAGGTAGTTTTCGGTATTCAGCTTCCAAATGCTGGAATAACATACCGCCCCCAATTAGAAATGCAAAAAGCCTTAAATCATTTAAAAACAAACTACGACAGTTCCTTTTGGATCAACAGTTGTCACAAGAAAACCTCTGCCATGATATCTCCGTGATCTAATATGCCCGTGTCATTGTGTTGTTTTGGTTTTTATTTATTTTTAAAATAAAATAATTATTAGTTTTAAAAAAAATTGAAGGGCCGGCAACCTTTGTATGTGCATAATATTATTATCGTGATTATTATTAGATTATTATAGCTTTACCTTTCGATACTCGGAACTTTTGTTTATATTTATAATTAGTTAATGTGAATGGTGTTGGGTACTTTTAGTTAAATCTTTAGTTTGTATCTTGTTTTATTTCTTTGATATATATTTTTAATTGTCTATTTTCTAAAGTACAACAAAATTTTATTAAAAATGGAATCTTGTAGAATCTAATATTTTTTGTTTCGTTTGTTTTGACAGGTGACAGATTTCTTGACCATAGACAAGAAGTCTTGCGTGTTGCCAATATAATCATTGTGGTGACAGCGCGCGACAGCTGTTTGTCGTGTGCGACAACATCAGTCTAGTCATGGGCTGTCGCGAGATATATTTTATTGTTGTTGTATGTTCTATGTTGTTTTAGTTGTTTGCAATCTGTTGTAATTAGTTAATAATGATATCCATGTCGTCATTATTGGCTCTTGCGGAAGACCGGCGCTGAATATGCCCCTGGGTGTACCAGCACATGCCGAGCATGAGCCAATTTGCGGCTGCAATTTGGAATTGTCTTGTTTTAAAGTATGTGTGCATGTATCATTAATGTAGTTGCAAATAAACTTTATTATTATTATTATTATTATTATTATTATTATTATTTGTACAAAAACTAACTATTTTTTAAAAAACTACTTTATAAAAATATTAAACTGACCTTTGCGTTTTAGGCATTATTTTGTGTTTCATTAAGTTATGCACTTGGTTCGCTGTAAACTTCGATAGACAAAATCTAGCTAAAAAATCTGTTTCATTTAAGTCCATGAAATAATCAACACGGGATTTAAAGACACGAGGTCTCGAATCTCGATATTTTTTGCAACTTAATATAGTCCAATTAATCTAGTTGGTGATCAATTAAATCAAAATATAAATCCATATTTGACAAGAGATAAACTTTAACCGTCAAGTAAACTCGCTAATTGGCAGACGAAGTGGCAAGTAAGTTACTTGACAGTTTAATCATATGATTAGCGCTACTTGAGGGTCGTGAAATTGATACATGTAGTTACGAGTGACTTTAACTGGCGAGTAGTCTACTCGACACTTTACTCGAAGGTGATGAAAGAGGCCCTTAGGGTTAAAAAAGTTAGAGGACTAAAATGTAATCTAGTTCGATTGAAAAGCTTTTTACTTATTGTAGGAAAGAGGTTTTATTTTTACTTTTCTTTTAGAATTAAATCCCTCGGGTTTCGTCTGCCTTGATTGAAACCTTTATGGCTACTAAAATATTCAGAAAGGCTCCGAATAAGACACTGTACGAGAGAGGTTGCTACACACTCTTGTTATCCTGGTACATATTACATTTACGTTGGAAAGGGGAGGGTCATATCACTCAACATACCATGAATTTGTAAAAAAATATGTTTTGATTTAATAGATAAGCGGGTTATCATGATAAAACTAAGTTGGCTTAAGTTTTCGTATTTAACTGGATAGGAAGAGCCGTGAATAAGTAGCATATTAGCTGTTTAATGATAATAATCTTATGCATAAGCTCAGTGAGTATAATAATAAAATCAGGGCTTAATTCTCATACCTCGAACACCGCTTCGATGCCATGCAAATCGTGTAAAATCATACTTCGTGATATTAGGGGTCCGACCAGCCTTTACCTACCAAATTTAATTCAAAAGTTTGATAAAGTTTTCACATATTCAAATGAAAACTTAATATTATAAAGCCATGTACTTAAAATTTCATAACTTTTTTTTGTTTGACTTTTTTTTTTAATTTCTTAATTTAATTAACATGACACTTATAAACACACGTACCTAACAATCATAAATGTTGAGAATAAAGTTTGGTGGAGAATAAACTTTGCCTAATGTTAGTTGTCATAACAATTAAAATGTAAAACAAAATACAAAGCACGTTTCGTAAATTAATCCGGTGTGAAGTAGGCGCTCGCATAAAATCCACTACTAAGCCAGGTACGGCTGAGGTTAAACACGTCGGAATTCTGGAGCTGTGGAAGAACTCATAGTACTGAAGTTACAATCTTTCGTTTATAACCTCTACGATAGAGCTTAAAAAACAATTTTTAGCTCTATCGTAGAGATTATAAACGAAAAATCTCAGTATATGTTATTGATTGTACTGTCGGTTCTTGGTGGAAATTCATATTGAACACTAATAAAACACAACTTTTCGTGCACTTTTTCCACTATATTAAGATATTATTACAACTTTTAACACACGACCGGTTTCGAAACAAATCATCATCAGGTGTAAGTTTAACGTCGGTCAATCTCTCAATCAAGAAAAATCTCAGGGTTTCGATTCTCAAGCCTAGAATGTAGTTTCGATCGCAGGTCTTCTCGTTTGCTTGTTAGTTGTGAGTCAGCATGATATAATAAACTGCATATTCACGCAACTAAAGTAGTCAGCAATCGAAGACATTCTACTCTTGAGAATTTCTCCAGGAGTCAAATTATTTTTGACAACTGCAATTGACTTTCTATTTTCAGATCCACGGTCCACCTAGACTAGGACGAGTCGGCGCATGAGTACCGAAAACTATTCCACCTCAATTTTTTTATGCGATCCTCTTCAAATTGCCCTCCTGATGATATAAATGCATGTTGCCAGGGCGCAACCCGGTGCCATATTGTTTAAAAAAACATTGTTTAAACAATTGCAAGGAATTGTTATTTTTCAACCGAACCAATTTTTTTTATATTCTTTATTGAAATACCAATAAAAAAGGTCTCATGACTTTTTACGATAAAGTTAATATTTTTAAAGATATGAATTTTTAAAGGTTCGAAAAACCTAAAATTTGGGTACTTTCGACCGATGAAAAATATATTTAAAAAAATAATAATGTCAAAGTAATATATTTTAAAATTCTATATACAATAGTTAATAATATTGTTTTGAAATTTTCACAGATTGTGTATATCTGTTGCCGCTATAACAACAAATACTAAAAATAAAATAAAGTATATTATTTAAGGGGGGCTCCCATACAAGAAACGTGATTTTTTTTGCCTTTTTTGCTCGTAATCAATAATAGTAACAGCTAGGCACTTGAAATTTTTACAAAATCTTTAATTATATTTGTACTTTAATAATTAATAATAAAATTAAAATAAAGTAATTGTTTAATACTCCCATACAAAAACACAATTTTTTGTCTACTTTTGCTAAGATAAAAAAAAGATATAAACAATGAAATTTTTTGAAATCTCTATTAACAATATTATTAACTATTGTATATAGAATTAAAAAAAATATATTACTTTGACATTATTATTTTTTTAAATATATTTTTCATCGGTCGAAAGTACCCAAATTTGAGGTTTTTCGAGCCTTTAAAAATTCATATCTTCTAAATATTAACTTTATCGTAAAAAGTCATAGGACCTTTTTTATTGGTATTTCAATAAAGAATATTAAAAAAAAATTGTTCGGTTGAAAAATAACAATTCCTTGCAATTGTTTAAACAATGTTTGTACAAACAATATGGCACCGGGTTGCGCCCTGGCAACATGCATTTATATCATCAGGAGAGCAATTTGAAGAGGATTGCATAAAAAAAATTGAGGTGGAACAGTTTTCGGTACTCATGCGCCGACTCGTGCTAGTCTAACCGTATTAACGCATAGATCTAATTTCAGTGATGTGAGTTTTCCTGCAAGTCCGTAATCCCGGCGCGTATAGTCCCACAATAAGGGTGAGGCCAAACGAGCGTAATTTGTGAGTTGTGACTTGTGAGTCGCAGAATTTCGGCTGGCAGAAATTCTGCTGCATTCAGTTTCATACAAAAGTCCTGTTTGAGCGTAATTTTGCGATTCACACGAGCGTACTTTTGTGAGTCACGATTTACTTATATGAAAAGATATTTACGCGACCGAAATTCTGCGACTCACAAGTCACAACTCACAAATTACGCTCGTTTGGCTTCACCCTTATACTGAGGCGGAATAGCGGGCAATTATGTAAAACATGCTTTTATCTCGAATTGGGTCAAAGAAATTAATGTTCTCCCACATGGTAATGATCTTTTTTATTTAATTTATTAATAGGCGTGAGGATGACGTACGGAGCGAGCTAACCCTAAGGAGCTTTTGTTATTGTAAAGGAATATTACCCTCAGGGTATGGCTTTTGGAATACCTTTTATGATTTGTATTCAAATTACACCGTGACCGCGTTTTAAACCCTTTATTGTAATTTTATGTGGTGTACTTTTGTTTCATATTTATCTTTTAAAGATTTTTTAATATGATCATTGATCAGTACTCAATGTAAATTTACATTGTGGTCTCATTATCATGGGGATTTTAGGCGTTTTAATATCAGATATATCGTATAATTACGTACTATTCTGAATAAAAAAGCTTTCGTGGACAAGTTTTCTTATCGCACTAGAACGTTTTGCCGCGAGGAAAATTATCCTACGTCCCTTCCCAGATGTAGTAATTCCAAATTGTATCAAAATCGACTTAGCCGTTTATGCGGGTAGAAGTAATAAACATAATATTATTATTTTTTTATTTCGAAATTATATTATTAATACAGTACATATACAGATTACAGATACAGTATGGATATATTATTGAATGACATATCAATAGACGTGAAATTAATTTACTAATTGGCTATGAGATTTTAATTAATTTTTCTGAGCTCAATCAACTACGGCTCTAGCTCGTTATATTAATGGCGTCCGTTTAATTTCATTGCGAAGCTGTTAGCAAAATGATATTTAGATTACTGACCATTTTAATAAAGTAAAGTATCCCTTTGTATAACCTCTACATTAGCCCAGGTTGTTTTGGCCACTGAAGAATAAGAACATTATTTTTTACTAAAACGATCCTTATAGAACTTTACCGATGCTTTAGATGTCAAAAATGTTTATATAAACATTTTTTATCAAAAACCTATTTAGCGGCATTGTGCACTATTTTGGGATGAGCAAAATTGTTTAACTCCAAACTTGGTCACATGTCAACCTGATGTGAATTCGTAAGACAGATGTAGAGTAGACTGCCGATGCGGCGTTATAGCTTAGAAAAGACAATAATATCCCCTCTTTTTCTACCAAGCGGTGAAATCTCTTTCGTTTAATGCGTTTGCCGGTAATCCCGAAGTGCAAGCAGTTTTTTTTGCTGTCGAACTTTGTCGTTCTAAATAATGATAACTTGGCTGAATGCTGAACTCGTTATGCTAGAGGTAGGACAATGAAGTACACGAATGCAATGCAAACAGCACTTATTTACAGGAAAATGCTCGCAAAGTTCCAACAACATGTCTAGTTTGTGTTTGTCAGAGCGAATTGTCTTGTGTCCAAAACTTTTAGTTGTTTGTTTCGCTACTGCATTTTATGCGATAGAGAATGCGACAAACAGCAGTTATTATAACTTAGTTTGGGCATCGTAAAAATACGGGATTGTAAAATTTTCGCCGTGGTGTTACATTTTAAACTACGTTGAAGCGCGTTTTAGCACCCAGTGTTTGGATACTTATCGCTTTATACAGGCTGTAACAAACCAAAGTGATAATATTTTAGGGTGTGAGTTGTGATTTCACTGCAAGAGTTATCTTTTATGATTTTTATAGCAAAGCGCCCTAGGGTTATGAATTTACCCTTATAAAAATTAACAAAATTACTTTTAGCTGTGCCATTTCAACAGTGAACTCTATAATATATAACTTGTTTTGGTAACACCTTGTGTATTACTAAGTTGTATTAATTTTTATTCTCACTAAAATTACTATTTTACTCGTATTTAATTTTAAATATTTTATTATTAGGTTTCATAAGTATTTTACCATTTTATGAAGCTCTCAAAGTCAAATAAAAGAAAATTTTCCTAAACGTAAAAATATCATAATTCACAAGTGACTAGGATTGCAGAGTGGTTTATTAAATCGACAGAGCCTCAACACAATGGGCTGTCAAGTACAACCTATACTTGTTTATGTTCTCCTTTTACAGCAGTTTTATGGTTTTATAACAATGAGCTGGAGAACCAGCTCATTATAAAACCATAAAACTGACCCGGCGAACTTCGTATCGCCTAACAGTCGATTCTTTAACTTTTGTATGGGAGTATAGAAAAGTGTTGTTTTTAGACTTTTTCAGGATTTTTTTTTTTAATTTTTCTCTCCGTAAGAACCATCCTCGTACTTCAAGGAATATTTTAAAAAAAGAATTAGCGAAATCGGTCCAATCGTTCTCGAGTTTTGCGCTTAGCAACACATTCAGCGACTCATTTTTATATTATAGATTAGACCTAGATTTGTACGATTGGCTTGAAGTTTGATGACTTTTCGACAGAGAGCTGGCGACCAACTCGGTCATGTGGCTTCAGATGTAATTAAAACTCCGTTAGCTACTTCCCTGAACAACCTTTTCTGATAATCTGCGTGCTGGCAGGCCGTGGGCGGTGGGTGTGGGTGTAGTGGGGTGGCCTGGGGAAAAAAAATGGAAAATAATGTAGGTTTTTTTTAATTTAAAAATTTTGGCTTTTTTTTTGGGATTACATACTAATTAATCTCGCGTCAGAAAAAACACAGCCTGAACCCATGTGGGTAAATAATAATAATTTTCCTACTTTTAATTAACGTTGGCAACCCCTTCCCACCACCCGATCGATTTAAAATTATTTTGGGTGCAGAGGAAGTACAGAGCAACTGTTTGGAAAAAAAATAAAGTCGCTGAACCTGCATTTTTTCCATTTTTTCCCCATCCCACTACTCCCACACCCACCGCCCACGGCCACGGCCTTCCAGCACGCAGATTATCAGAAAAGGTTGTTCAGGGAAGTAGCTAACGGAGTTTTAATACATGACCGATTTGGTCGTCAGCTCTTACGGCCGTTCCCAATATTTGATCTATCTCTGGTTTTGCCCTACTAGAGATAGGAATAGCTCACAATTGACATAAAATATATGTCTCTAATGTCTAATGTGAGCTATGCCTATCTCTAGTAGGGCAAAACCAGAGATAGATCAAATGTGGCGGTACCCACAATTCGCTAACATTCCTACATCGCGCTATCGAAGTTTTCTGAGCGCGTCAGTATATATACGACAGCTGAAATGTATCACATACCTCGCCCGGTCGGAAGGTTGGCCGCCACCACATTATTCCCACACAAATATTGGGAACGGCCGTTAGTCGTTTTATTCTTATCGATTTCTAATCTATAAAAATTAAAAAATATTTTTTGTAAGTCTAGTTAACTCAAGAACGGCTAGACCGATTTGGCTAATTGTAGTCTTGAATTAATGTTCGTGGTAGTACCGGGGACTGGGGAGTTTTATATTAGGACTTAGGAGAGAACTGATACAATGTTCACCGGGACATCCAGCAGGGCCCCCACTACCATATTATGTGCAATGTGTGAAATGCACACGGGCACCATTCCCTGACATCTAGTATACTTAATATAAAATTTTCTATTGTACGAAACATTTTGTTTCACAGCCACATAATAATTTAGGAAAGATTCTGACACAGTGTCACATCTGTTATGCAAATTACCGACGATTTAATTTGTTACCTAATTTATATGTATATTAATTTTCCACTTTACTAGATTTACTGAGTTGCGTCGCGTTGGATAAAATTATATTTATCATACATATTCACATATAATAATAACAATTTACTAATTAAATTAGCTAAAATTCTAATTGCTAAATTTAATTTATGCTTACGCCAGCTCTAATTAGGTATGTGGTCGCATAATTTGTTAGATTTTATTATTACGTCTAAATCGGAACGTATAGTTGAAATTAAATATGTAGGTAACTTTTGTTTTATTTATGTCACTTATTCATTATTAAATTAATTAATTTTTATCATTATTTTGATTCTACGAAGTACACAGAGTACTTTATATTGCATTCGCTTGTTTTGAGAGCGAAGTTTGATGTCAAAAATGTATGGGATTTGACATAACGCATTGCTAAGCCCGGGTGCGCACTTGCGGCCAGGCCGCGGCGGCCATCGAAAGTATGGTGTGGCCGCAGGTCGCGTTGCGGCCAGGTGCGCGTTGCGGCCAGGTGCGCGTCGTCTATGGCGGTTTCATACTAAGGTATCTATCTCGAAGGCCGCAGCGGCCAGCGGCCATCGAAAGTATGGTATTCGTATGAAACCGCCATAGACGACGCGCACCTGGCCGCAACGCGACCTGCGGCCACACCATACTTTCGATATAATAAGTGTCATGGGCCATGCCGCTTACGTTTACTACATGTGAGTAAGTACTTAATAGATTTTATTGCAGTGCGCTTCTGGTTATTACCTATTAGTTATTAGCAGGTACTTTAATATTATTACACAGTTTCCGCCTACGAGGGAGAGTAATTACTAGTTTTGTTATAATTATCATAACAGGCCCGTTATAACGGGAGCGAAGGCAGTAATCAACAGCAAACAGGGATCTACATATGTATATACAGGTTGTAACAAAATCAAAGTGATAATACTTTAAAGTGTGTATGAGCTCTCTGTACCTACATGAGTCCCTTATATAGAGTTCATTGTGAAATAGCAGTGCTGAAAGAGTAGTTTTAGGGTTCTGTACCCAGAGGGTAAAAACGGGACCCTATTACTGAGACTTCGATGTCTGTCCGTCTGTCTGTCTCCAGGCTGTAAGAATGGTATTAGCTAGAGAGTTGAAATTTTCACAAATTATGTATTTCTGTTGCCGCTATAACAACAAATACAACAAACGTGCTTTTTTGGCCTTTTTCACCCCCGACAAAAAAGAGGGGTGTTTAACCCCCGACAAAAAAGGGTGATATTAGATAAGTTTGACGTGTCTGTCTGTCTGTCTGTTTGTCTGTGTGTGTATCTGTCCGTGGCATCGTAGCATCCAAACGGGTGGACCGATTTTGATCTAGTTTTTTTGTTTGAAAGCTGACATGATCGAGAGTGTTCTTAGCTTTAATTCATCATCATCAGCCTGCTAAGTGCTGGACAATCAGGGTTTATCTGGTTCATGAAAGGCCGTTAGCAACTTGCAGTCGTTTGATGGGTTTTATATTTCATTGTAGTTCATGAGATTTGTGAATATACAATATACGTATACACATATTAATGGAAAGTTAACCTGGTGCTGCAGCATCACCTGGTAATCAATAGGATATCCAACTCCTCGCCAACTTAGAGCAGAGGTTTCGTGTTTGGGCTCATTTTAATAGCGACAACCAGTAAGAAGTAGATAGACAGTAAATATTTACATGCTGCTGCTGCAGCATCACCTGGATTCTATAGGAACACACCGTGACAACAATTATGGACTAAAATATTACTTTACACAAATTAGGAATTATTTGAACTTACAGGCAGTAAATATTATTTCATTACTTTTTAAAGTTGTTTGGCGGGGGGTTTTTTTTAATTTCTTTATTCAATTTTATTTGCTCTATAGCAATAATAATACTTGAATTTTTCTCAAGGTCCTTAGTTATATGCGTACTTTAATATTTAATAATAATTAAGGGGGGCTCCCATACAGAATATATGGGAGCCCTCCTTAATTTTTGCATACAATTTTTGCCCTAATTTGGTATATAACGGTACGGAACCCTACGTGCGCGAGTCCGACTCGCACTTGGCCGATTATTTGCTTTATATCAATAATGGCTACACGTAGGCACTTGAAATATTCACAAGAATCAAGAATCAAGATCATTTATTCACAGATATGTAGTCAAAAGCGTCTCAAAATACTTAATAGTATTTGTTCTTTCATAATTAAATAATAAAATTTAAATAAAATAAACATTTAAGGGTAAATGTAATTATTTGTAAGGCTCCCATACAAATAATACCATTTTTTTGCCTATTTTAGCTCTTAATGTACGGAACCCTTCGTGTGCGAGTCCGACTCGCACTCCGATTTTTTTTGTCACTTGCCCCATACAAATAAAAAAAAATTACTGCGCTGCAACTTTTACAGTGAACTTTATATTTAAAGTGGCACATTACA
This sequence comes from Aricia agestis, assembly GCF_905147365.1. NCBI lineage: Eukaryota > Metazoa > Arthropoda > Insecta > Lepidoptera > Lycaenidae > Aricia > Aricia agestis. The sequence continues at coordinate 9,580,459 of NC_056409.1, read as the reverse complement.
CATGCAATATACAGTGTGTTTGTGTAAGTGAAACCATCAAATGAGACCGTCAAAATGAACAACTTTTTCTATGAGAACAATGCTGGGAACTCAAATGCCGTCTTCATACCCATACGGATGCCCGGATCGGTAATTTGTATGGGTATGAAGACGGATTTTTTTGAGTTCCCAGCATTGTTCTCATAGAAAAAGTTGTTCATTTTGACGGTCTCATTTGATGGTTTTAAAAATAACTGTTTTTACACTAACACACTGTAGTGTACGGTACTCTAAAGTATTATTTGCTTTCTTACACTTTGTTTTTTCCTACCTGTATTATGCATTACACTAACTAAGTATATTATGTTAACTCTTAACTAACCTTAACGACTAACCCTAAAGTGTCGATTTTATAAAGCATTTTTATACTTGAAATAAGCCCCGAATTGTTTCATTTTCTAAAATTAGATACTACATTATATTTCCAAGAATTCGATATGAGCAAAAACACGATATCATAAAATTTTCTCTATAGAAAAAAATCACAAAGATGCATCTAATTTTCACGAATTTTTCATTTATTGCCATAACCGTGCATTGAACTAAGTTAATACTTTAACCACATTGTATAAAATTCTATCATTGAGAGATCGACCTAGCGGATTTTAAAAATGTTGTATATTTATCGAGTTATTGAGAAAAAACGAATTCGGCGATGATCCGCGTCGTTCTTTTTCACCTAGCATATGAAAGACGGGCGTGAGTGTGAAGAGAGAAGGACGATGTTTGATTTTTTGGGTTAGTCGCCCTCTTAACACACATAATAATGGGCATAATATGCATAATAATGGGTACATCTGGGCACGGATCTTGATTTTCGGGTGTTAGTTCTTTAATCTTTAGGCTCTACCCTGCTATTAACTCTACTATAAATATCTCTTTCTACAAAATATGCAATCTGACATCTCGCTACGCTCTTTTACTCGTAAATATATTATCTCTAACGCGCTTCTATCTTTTTGTTGTAACTTGTACTTACCGTGATATCTAAACAGCGAAAGAGTGTGATTGGTGTAACTAACTTGAGCTATCAGGTCATAGAAAATACTGTTTATGTTTTTTGTGTTGACTTATTGTTTGTGATAGGTATGCATGTGGAAATATTATCTTTTATAATATTGTTGTATGTTATTTGTTCAGGTTTTTGGTAATATAGGCTCGTAGTAATTGTATGTATACATTGATTTTGTCGATTTCAAATATCAATAACCTATTTCAATAGCGAAAATTCCAGGTAAACTGACAATTTTCGCATGATAGATCATTTAAACCTATTTCATTCACGACAAAACGTCCTTAGACCTAAACGGTCTATACTATTTATTGTCGACGTATTTGATTTTGTTCTCATACGCGTATTTTAGCAAGTAGGTTATTGAAATCAGCAATCGGTAATTAATTAGCTTACCTTTTGAACCAAAGTTTAGTTTAGTTTATCGTAGAATAAGCTAATTAGTTTGATGTTAATAAGTAAGTTCGCTACAATGCTCCGGGCTCGCTAACTGCGTAACATCAAAAGCTATTTTTATACTGAAATTCTAAAGTAGTTACTTAGCAGAAGTTTCACGAAGTCCGCGCTCGTGATTTTATTCATATACTAAAGGTTTTATAAATTTACAGGTGCTCTACGACGGTAAACTGTCGTCCGCCATTGTATTCATGTACAACCCGGTGGCGACAGATGGCCAGCTGTGTTTGCAGTCGGCGCCCAAAGGCAACGTGTCGTATTTCGTGCACACGCCCCACGCGCTAATGCTACAGGTACAACCCTTACTGTCCCATGTTAGCCTGGTACGCAAACGTCGCATGATACCGCGCATTAACCCTTTGGGTCGCTTGGATGGGTGAACGAGAAACAAAGATTTCAAAGTTAACGTCTAATATGTTGAACGTTTTCACTGGAAAAAATTTGAAAAACTAAATTCAGTCAAATCAAATATTTGACTTTGTTAAAGATCTACATTTGAATACACCGTACCTACCTCTGCAACTTTATTTTGGCACTCAGCCCGCTCTCTAAAAGAATGGTTTAAATTCATACATTTATTTTACTGAGACTGAAACTTTACACTTCTTAGAAACTACTGTTACGTAAGAGTCTCGTAGGATTTACGTAATAAAGGGAGGAATTTTGTTTCGCGTTTGAAAATGCGATAAGAAACGTACGGGATGTGCCGAGGCTTAGCAAAAACACGTCGCTACATAATGGTTGCTCAGGGTTACCGCGTCACGTACAGCGGATCAAGTCTTTTGAGTGAAGAGGTTAACATGATGTACCCAAATGATAAAGGGATATTTATCGAATTCAGTTTTCTCAAATTCTCGTTAAATCCCTTTTGAACGAATCTCGGAGGCGGCGAAATTATCGCTGGGAAAATCTGTGATATAAACGCGACGTCAAAGGTTTCTGTCGTGGCATGGAAATGGATTAATGAGGTGGTCGTTATCATTATCAGTTCGTTTGCTCTTCATACCAATAATGCCCGATTTCTGAGGTTTTTTGAAAGAATTTATCTATTCACATACTACTTTTGATTTGTTAACAAAACATTGACCAATCGGCATTGTTGAATAGATAAATTGCAGTCAAAAGTCTTTAGAAAACGGACATTAAACATTTAAATTTAGAATAGGTACTAGTTAGCTCTACTTGAATTCTGAAAACGTAGGTACTGATTGCGAAGGGCGTGCCCGCATCCCACCTAGCACAGTTACAGAGCAGACGTGCGGTAGCGACGTCATGTTCCAATTACAAAAATGTTTTTTTCTTCTTCAGGAGGTGAAAGCGGTGGTGACGCATTCCATCCACAGCGCGCTGAACTCCATCGGCGGGGTGCAGGTTCTGTTCCCCTTGTTCGCGCAGCTCGACCTGCCGCACGATGCCCCGGCGTCAGACCCCAAACGAGACCCCATGTTATGGTATGTTCCTAAATAATTTAAGAGCTTGTCTAACTTAATATTATACAGCAACGCTCTCCCGTATTTACGGTATGAAATTTCCCATTTACTTATATGATTTTAAGTTTTACCAGCTTTTAGTACAAAAGATATTTTTTTTAAAAAGTATGTTGTTTTTCTTAAATTGCAGCAAAACTACTCAAAACACAATATCAATAGCTATCTATATATCAATATATTTTTCTTTTGAATAAACCCATAAAATATCCCAAAAATAGATTAGAAACCATGGACATTAGCCTAGTACATAAAATTTAAATGTTAACGGCCCCATTTAGTGCGCAAAAGGTTTATCTAAACTGGCTGTCACGCGCTTCAGACAAGTGACGTCGTTAAGAGGATACCACAGCAGCTAGAGAAATGAAAAAAAAGTACGTGTAATATCTATAGCTGTCTCCCTTACCTCAAGCCTATACCGCAGAACGCGATAGAGACAACTGCAGAAAATCCAGAAAATCAACGATTCGTTGTCCCCTGATTCCTTCTCCAAAACTTAACCGATTTAAGTACTTTTTTCATTAAAGATTAAAAAAAGGCTTGAGCTGTGTTCCTATGTTTTGCTTTTTTTGTATAATCTATCCAAATCTGTTTTCTGGACGTTTGAACACAGTGGAAAATCTGGCCATTTTTTTGGGTTTTTGAACGTTCATATCTTATTTAATAATTAAATTATGAAAAAAAAGGAAAACATAGGGACATTGTATTAGTGGCCGTAGATATTCAGGAAAAAAATTATAACTCTACTAGCATTATCCAGGGAGGAAACAGGGGACAGCGTTTGTATGGGAAAAATGGCGGTGTGGAATCCTCTTAAGGCCGCAGTCTGAATTTCAGCCCTGGATTTAAGTGACGCTTGCCATCTTTTAAATCCAATAATTTAATTACACGAGATTTCGAGTATCACTCGAGATATTACGAATTTTTATACACACTTATTAATTCTATTCTTACGAGGTCCTTAAATTAATGTCATAGCTTTGCTTTATAAGCAGTTCAGCGATATAATTACGTCCCTTCAAATTATGTACGATGAACGCATACCTAAACTCAGTGAAGCTTATGAAGCCGTTGTTAATTACTATTAGTTCTACACCCAGTCGAATAACCCTTCTACATAACTAATTGTAGCACTTCATTTCCATTGATTAATATTCCGCAGTAGCTTATCTCCGGCCGGGTCCCCACTAAATGCACATTCAATGTCATAGCCTAATCCCTCACAAAGTTCGCGTCTACAGAATGACCGAATAATACTTGCAGCTAACTCCTCGGCGCTTCTAATTGCCTGATCACGACCAGGGATATACGGACGGATTTATCGGGAAAAGGGAGAATTGAGGAGGATGATTTATTTATGTTTCAAAAGTTGAAGTGTAGTTTCCTATGCATACTCAATTAAAAAAAATTAACGTTAATAAAAATTTTCAATTACAGAAGCAAATAAACTTCGAAGTTTATTTTCCTTTTTTCAGTTCAAAACTTCTTGGCTTCGTCTGCTCTTTGGTGGAGTCGTGTAGCACGGTACAACAACACATGCTGCAGTGCCGTGGTTTCCTGGTAATATCGCACATGCTGCAGCGGTGCGGCCGCGATCACCTCACCCCGGACACGCTGGCCTCCTTCCTGCATTTGACCAAACATCTAGTCACTTGCTGCTCTCCTAATTCGGATCTACTGTTGAAACAAGTATGTCGTAGTTTAGAGTTTGTATTTGATGTTGTGTCATAGATGTCAGGTAGAGTGATTAGATTAGTTTTTGAATAGAAGCTTTAAAATAAGGATTTTCGTTAGATTTGTTTGTGCCCATCGGACTATGAATCTTTTTAATTATTTCTCTGCCATGTAACTTTCGTTAAATCAAGTCTAAAATATACTCAAGAGAAAATAAGATTTTAAATTACACATTAAATGTGGAAATTATGTCAAGATAAAACATGCAAAATTTTCTCATCCAAACTTAGCCGAGATTTCTGGAGGGGCTCGCAAAATTAGCAGCGTAAATTTAAATTAAGCACTCCCCAATATTAATTTGCTATCAAATCTTGGAGATAAAGTAATTTTCTTCGAGGGATTCTATGGTGGGTAACTGGGTACACTTTTATGAGACCTCGCTTGCTTGAAATCTGGGGTCCGCACTTAGAGCTTAAAAACACAATGCTTGTAGTTTGATCGTAGAATTTGTATTAGAACATATTATTTTAATGGGCACACCGCACACACATGTAACACAAATACCACAACTTATAGTTTTGTGTCACGATCATTATGCGATATTATTTTTAAGCTAGTTTTACCGTTTTTGGTTAACTACAAAAACATACTGTGTGATTGATGTGTGACTAGTATCTCACGCATACAAAATAAGCTTAGATTGGCTATCCAGACAAAGATGTAGAGTTTGTGTACCGCATAAAATATTTGTAAAATTGTGTTGAAAAATAGAGCTTGGTCAATTATTTCAAGTTGTGTATTGGTGCTGTCCGTAATTGCTAAATCAAACAAGTTGTAAGATTTTAAATTAATTTTCTGTAAATGTTATGTGAATTTGATTTTTTTTTATGAAATAAGGGGGCAAACGAGCAAATGGGTCACCTGATAGAAAGCAACTTCCGTCGCCCATGGACACTCGCAGCATCAGTAGAGCTACAAGTGCGTTGCCGGCCTTTTAAGAGGGAATAGGGTAATAGGGGAGGGTAAGAAAGAGAATAGGGGATAGTAGGGAAGGGAATAGGGTAGGGGATTGGGCCTCCGGTAAACTCACTCACTCGGCGAAACACAGCGCAAGCGCTGTTTCACGCCGGTTTTCTGTGAGAACGTGGTATTTCTCCGGTTGAGCCGGCCCATTCATGCCAAAGCATGGCTCTCCCACGTTAACGAATATGTAATATATGTATATTATCAGGGGTATATTTGAGGTAAATGGGAGGCTGTATCTTTAAGGTTATATAATGAAACTGCACAATAAGGTTTAATTTATTCCGATGGTTGTAAGCGCACGCTCCTTAGCTGTAAATTCTTTTTCCATCCTCATCTACATTGTACACTGAACTCCACAACTTATCCATTTTAGCACTTTACTTGTTTTCACGCAAAGTTAACGCTTTTAAATATTTTTGTAATACAAATAATCTTTGCACATTATTGTTAAACTGCAGAAACACTTAAAATTCATTTGAGTTAAAGTTTAATGTTACTATCTTGGAAATCCTATAGACGTCTCTTATTAAAATTTAAAAAAAAACTAATCTCGCAAAGGAGCCTTCGCTTTCAGCCATCGAGCAGTAATTCTATGCTAACGGTAGTCTTTCTGTCAATCGTTTCTGACGTGGCAGCTGCTGGACCATATCCTGTTCAACCCGTCCCTGTGGATCCACACGCCGGCGGCGGTTCAGGCTCGACTGTACTGCTACCTGGCGACTGACTTCCTGGCCGATGCCCACATATACGGCAGTGTGAGACGCGTCAGCACGGTGCTGCAGACCGTCCATACCCTGAAGTATTATTATTGGGTCGTCAATCCAAGGACGAAGAGTGGCATCACGCCGAAGGGTTTGGGTAAGTTTAAACTGCGATGCTGTGGCCTGCATATAAACGTTTTGTTTGATATACAGACCTATAAGGATATTAAGCGTGTAGACAAAATCTAGAGTCTAGAATATCACAGGTATGAGAATTCTATAATTTTACACCTACCCTCCTGTCAATATCATCCAGGTAGTATTATTTTGAATGCGGGCGAAATAAAAACTAACGCTAGTACGAGTATTGTTTTGAGTAAGTACTGTTTCATATCTACGCTCCCATGTCGATGACATCCAATTACCAACAGACCATTGTCGGACCACAACTTGCTTAAAGTCATCATCATAGAGTAATAAATATACCTGGTCTCTGATATCATACAATTTATACAATAACGTACCTACAATGAATAATGTTGGCCGCTCTATTTTCAGACGGCCCCAGACCGGCGCACAAGGACATCTTGACGATCCGAGCCTACATTCTGCTGTTCCTCAAACAGCTGATAATGATCGGCAATGGAGTGAAGGAAGACGAACTACAGTCCATACTCAACTACCTTACCACTATGCACGAGGTAAGCTTACTCTCAGGCGGAACTACGCTAATCTTAAAGTTAGTCCTTTGTTAAATATTGTGTCGTTATGTCGTTATAGAAAGAAAAAGCCTGAAATTTAAATACAGAAATAACGTAGAATATAACAAGTAAGCCTTACTTGATTATTGGATTTACGCAATAAATAATTTTAAAACCAACTTTAATTTAGAAGATATTGAAAAAAATATTTATATAAAATTCGTAACAAGGTTTAAAAAAATTACATGAATGTAAGATTTATTTACTTATATAAAATGATAAAATTAATTTCGTTTCAATTTTCAGGATGAAAATCTTCACGACGTCCTACAAATGTTGATTTCGTTAATGTCTGAACATCCCAGCTCTATGGTACCTGCTTTTGATGCTAAGGTAAGACATCTGGTAGTTTCGTAGTATATTATAAGGCCAAACGGCGAATCGAGTCACAAAACATAATTATACATATTTTATTATAACATGTCAAAATAAATAATTCTGTGCCTGGTTATTATTTATACCCTTATTTTGTGAGCACTTTTATATTTTAGTCAACAATACTATAATTCTCCTTTTAATTTCAGGGTGGAGTCAGAACAATTTTTAAGCTGCTGTCGTCCGAAAGTCAATTAATAAGGCTACAGGCTCTCAAACTTTTAGGCTTCTTTTTAAGTAGGAGCACTCACAAGTAAGTTTTCTTGAACTTCTAAAAAACTCATTCATACGTTGAAGCCGTCTTTAGAAAATTTTGTAGTAGAGTTTCTTTTAACATTTATAAAGTACCGGAAGTAAGACCTTTACAGCACAGTCAAACATATTAAAGCGCCTGAATCGGTCATACTTTATACCTTCCGCACTAAAAGTAATATCGCGAGCTTAATGGTTTTTTCCCATTCCAAAAATGTCAGATGTGCAAAAAGAATTTTCCACTTAAACACCTGATTGTGATTTCAGACGTAAGTACGACGTGATGTCTCCGCACAACCTGTATACATTGCTGGCGACGCGGCTGGGCGGCGGTAACGGTGGTTTGGCGCTGCCGGTGTATAACGCGCTGTACGAACTTCTCACCGAGCATGTGGCTCAACAAGTGTTGTATACGGCGCATCCTGAACCACAACCCCATTTTAGACTTGAAAACCCGAGTAAGTAAAAACTTTGAGTACTACAGAATGTCGGTATGGTTATTTTTATATTTATAATGTCACAAGAGCAGTCTTGGAGGTAATATTATATAGATAGATATTGTTGAAGATGAATGCTATAAACCATTTCATAACAAAGAATTTGTTTTAACAATTTATATGTTTGTTTTTAGTGATCCTTAAAGTAGTGGCAACCCTAATAAGACAATCAAAGCAAACGGAACAGCTATTGGAAGTGAAGAAGCTATTCTTATCCGACATGACTCTACTGTGCAGTAACAACAGAGAGAACAGACGGACGGTCTTACAGATGTCTGTTTGGCAGGAGTGGCTAATAGCAATGGCGTATATTCATCCCAAGAACGCCGAGGAGCAGAAAATATCCGATATGGTTTACTCCCTCTTCAGAATGCTGTTACATCATGCTATCAAACATGAATACGGAGGATGGCGAGTGTGGGTAGATACTCTAGCAATTGTTCATTCCAAGGTAAATAATAAATTGTAGCCCAAATGATCTTTCAAAATAGCTTCATTCGTTTATTCTTATATATTTACGTAACAAATATTTTCCAGGTTTCATACGAAGAATTCAAGCTTCAATTCGCTCAAATGTACGAACATTATGAGCAGCGGCGTGCGGATAACATCACAGACCCGGCTGAGAGGCAACAACGACCGATCTCGACTATATCTGGCTGGGATCGGCACACGGATGGGCACGTCAAAACAAAAGTAGTACCTGATACGGACGAGAGCGTAGAAGATACATCAATACGAAAACAGAACGTGCTCAATCATGGAGCGCAAACTGAAATAGGCAAAGGACTTTCGTTACGAGAAATCGAATCGTGTAGGTGTAAAAATGCAAGTGAGAGTGCAGAGGAAAGTCGGACTACAGTAGTATATAGTGAAGTGTGTAAAGTTCATAGTCCTAAGCGTGATAGTACCGAAGTGCCCAGCGTAGAAGGTTGTGATAGTGTTAATAGTAATACGGAAGTAGAACATGCGGTCGACGACGCCGAAGAAATCGACTGCAGCGATAAAGTCATCGATGTTAACACTGAATTAGTCGAATCAATAATAGAAACTCATTATCTTCAAAGTTCGGAGTCGGGAATTGAAACGATTGAAATGGACTTAGAAAAAGCTGATAAACCATTGTCGCGACAGGGCAGCCTCGATTACATTCCAGTTAGAGATATAGGAGATATATGCGATAATGTTAAGGATGACAACACCGATAAAAGTGAAGGACTCCCTTCAAGTTTATCTATTAGTGAAACTGCTAGTCCCGAGAGAATAGCTGACGGGCTCAATATGGCTCACGAAAGAGAATCTGAACTTTCAGATCCGTCCGAATTATATTTAACTCCAAGTGAAGCCACGAGCCCAAGAAGAGTACTAGATAAGACTGACATAAACATTCCTGATGAAACTACTTTAGATGATCCTAAACACATTGCTATTAATATAGTAAATGATGTGTTAACTATAGCTTTAGAGACTGTGAGAATTAAAACTGACGACGATACTGATTCTGGCGCCATTTCTGGAGGTCAAACTTCTGATGGTAATACTCCTAATGGCCGAGAAGATTTAGAAGCAGATATGGAAGAAATAATGGATGAGAAGCAAATAGCTGAAACTATTGCTAAAGATATAGTTTTAGATATTATTTCCAATGTTGTTCCGGAAAACACAGAAAAAGAAGAAATTATAACTGATGATAATGATAATATTCAAAGAGTTTTACCTTCCGATCATCCTCACGAAGGTAGCGTGCTGCCTCTTGACGAGGAATTGAGGAGTGGAAAAGAAATAGAGGAGAGTGATAACATTGATATTACGTCTGAAAATTTAAAGAATGAAAGTCATAGAGCAGAAATTAATACAGAATACCAAGAAATTCCAGAAATACCGCCTATTTCAACTATCAGTGAAAATATTTCCTTGGCAAACAAGCAGGAACAAGAGGAGGAGGAAGAAAGGAACCGAGATGGTGAAAGAGATAAAAGGAGAGTTAGTTTACCGGGAGACAATGAGATGAAACAAGACGCCAGAGGCGAAGGTGTTGCATCACAGGGGACGAATACATCGACATCGCCAAAGAGACCTAGAAGCGCGTCTACAAGCACACAAGTAGACTCAAATCATTTCGGTAAGTTTTTTTTTAATAAACTAGATGACGCCCTTAAATCTTTTGCGCCAAAATTCGTTTATCGCGCGGAAACCGTACATTTTTCCGGGATGAAATGTATCATATGTCCTTTCCCGGGTCTCACAGTATTTCTATACCAAATTTCAGCTTTTTGGGCGTGAAGAGATAATAGACAGACACACAGACACAATTTCGTATTTACACGTACATATTAGTATGGATTAAATAATATAATGAATAGTGTTATTTTAAATTAAATTATAGCAATAAATACAAACCGCATGTATTTTGTTTATTTGCAGAAAGCAAGCGTCCTTCAAAATGCAATCGTCCGATGTTTTCTCCGGGGCCGACGCGACCGCCGTTCCGTATCCCGGAGTTTCGTTGGTCATACATACATCAGAGATTGCTCTCAGATGTCCTATTCTCATTGGAAACAGATATTCAAGTAAGCAATATACAAATAAGTATATTTTTATACAGACTGTAACAAAACTAAGTGATAATACTTCAGGCCCGTAGGGTGTGTATGTGCCTCTTATAAAGAGTTCACTGTGAAAGTAGCAGCGCTGAAAGAGCATTTTTTTTTTGGAATTTGTATGGGCAAGCGCCCCCGCGTCATGAATTTTTCCATACAAAGGTGAAAAAAGTACTCATACACAGTACTCACCCTTAAGAATTATCACTTAGTTTTGTTAAGTACACCTGTAGATGTTATCGTTTAGTCACTTGAGGAAATGAAGTAATGAAGTCTGTACTGTTCAAATAAAAAATATAAATATGTATGTTTTAGAACAAAATCCATTATTAATATGAATGGTCTATGAAAACTAACAAATATTTTTAGGTATGGAGAAGTCACTCTACGAAGTCGGTGATAGACTTCGTGAACAGCAGCGAAAACGCGATATTCGTGGTCAACACTGTACACCTGATCAGTCAGCTGGCCGACAACCTGATCATCGCCTGTGGGGGATTGCTGCCGCTACTAGCGTCTGCTACTTCGCCCAATGTAAGTAGCTGAATTTATTTATACTTTGTTTTACAATGAACCTAAAAATTTCTGGGATAAAATTGATAAATACTATGTCTTTTGTGATAGGTACTTATACAATATACATACCTTTTTAGGTATTATTTTTAAGCAGTTTAAGCGTAAAGAAGGCAATATTTGTATGGATGGCTTCGACTTAGTTGCTTTTACCTAAATTATACAGTACAAAATACATAAAGAAAACTGTTATTAATAAACTATAGTTTTCACAGAGCTAGTACTGGCTGCCAATAAGACTGGCAGCCAGTATTGGCTTGGTATATGCCGCGTGTGAACAGTTTAGCCTGGCTTGAAAAACTGTTCACACGCGGCATAATATGCCAAGCCAATACTGGCTCTGTGAAAACTATACTTAAGAGGATACACCAGGGGCGAGAGAAATTGAAAATAGGTATTTGAAAATGTATTGCTGTCTCACCAATCTCAAGTCTCCCACCGCAGAGCGCGATAGAGACAATACGACAAAAGTTCTAATAAAAGAACAGAAAATCTTCGATTCGTTGTCCGCTAATTCCTTCTCCAAAACTTAACCGATTTAAGTACTTTTTTCATTAGGAATTAATGCAAGGCTTGAGCTGTGTTCCTATGTTTTGTTTTTTTTTTTGTATATTTTAGCCAGTTTTGTTTTCTGGGTGTTTAAACACAGAGGAAAATCTTGCCATTTTTTTGGGTTTTTGGACGTTCTTATCTTTTTTAATAATAAAATTATGAAAAAAAAGAAAACATAGGGACATGCTAATAGTGGCCATAGATATTCAGGAAAAAAATTATAACTCTACCGGCATTATCCAGGGAGGAAACAGGGGACAGCGTTTGTATGGAAAAACGGCGGTGTGGAATCCTCTTAACAGTTGCCAAAATATGAAGGACAAAGTATATAAATAGAAAGCGTAGTCAAATTATAATAATATTATTTTATAGATAATAATATTATTATATAAGTAATAACAATAATATATAATAATATTAATCAGTTAATTGATCTTAACTGATTTATATTTTAAACAGAATGAACTAGACGTGATCGAGCCGACTCAAGGCATGCCAGTGGAGGTAGCCGTGACGTTCCTTCAACGTCTGGTGTCTATGGCGGACGTCCTGATATTCGCCAGCGCGCTCAATTTCGCCGAACTCGAAGCTGAGAAGAACATGTCCAGTGGTGGAATACTCAGACAGTGTCTACGACTGGTAAGTTGCTGAAAGACGGTAAAATTTCATAGACATTATTAGTAACACCCATTTTTATGTAAGTAAGTATAGAAAGTGTTTAGTTTCTTATAGTTCGTAACATTTTATTTGACAGTAATTTTAGATTTTTAATAGATTTAATATATTATGTACGATTTTATAGCTTTCTCATAGGTATGTTAAATTATGATTTAAGTATTGATTCAGATATTTTTCCCTGTAAACACATTACCTGATATTTCTTGTAAGTAAATACCTTTTCACCTAGCAATCTTCAAAATATACCAATGCTGACTACACACTTTTAAAAACAGTCGTTGTGTTCGTCGCTTGCCATATTATAATGGTACTTATTTATTTCTAAGGCTTATTGTTGTTAGTAATGACCGTATTACTATTTAAAATAAAATCATGTCAGCTGATGTTAATTTCGTAATTTGATAATTTTAATATTGTTTCAACAAGTACAGTAATTGACTAGTTGTATGTACCTAAGTATGTAAATGTGTAAAAACTTCCCTTTTATAATTTATAACTTGTGCTTAAGAAGTTCAATTTGGGCATGACCAAACTAGAAATTGCCTAAGTGTTAGTTTAGCACACGAGGAGCGTGTGTAGACTAGAGTTAGTGTAGTGACGAACTCGACAGGTGTGCACGTGCGCCGTCCGCAACTGCCTCGAGTGTAAAGAGCGCCAGCGGTGCCGCGCCCCTCGCAACCGCAACACCGACTCGCCCTCCCCTAAGGTAACTTCTCTCAGCTCATGCGTCCCTGGTACTTTTCTAATTATAATTTTGTTGTATCGCATTAACTTTTTATATGCGACCCTAATTTTTTGCTACCCTTTTAAAGTTATAGTCGTAATTCAACAGACACTTTAGAAAATATTAACTTTGCCCAAGTAAATAAATCGTTTTAACAGAGTGTCGTTGCGAGCCTGGCCGATGCGTCGAGCCCCGTCAAGGATCCCGAGAGGTTACTTCAAGACATGGACGTGAATAGATTGCGCGCTGTCATTTATAGAGACGTGGTAAGTTAAACAATAAACATATTATTTGGTAAAAACTTATGAATTTCATTTATTTGTTCTTTTAATATATTAACCACGTTACTAATTACATAATAAATACACTATACGATGTTTTGTCTGGTACACAAAAGCAGCTTGACAGAAAAGGACAAAAATCGTATAGACGCTCATACGTTGTAAAGCATTTTTTAATAAAAAAAAAATACAATGATGTAAAAGTTTTCTTCAAAACATTCCAGGAGGAAACGAAGCAAGCTCAGTTCCTATCGCTGGCAATCGTCTACTTCATATCTGTGCTGATGGTGTCCAAGTATCGGGACATACTGGAGCCGCCGGCACACGCGCAGGCTGACTGCAGCCGCCGCCTGCATCATGCGCACGATCATCATGGTGGGTATTGCTCACGTCGCCGTTAATACCATTTAGGAAATTGATTCATATTTCATAAGCAGTTGACGGACCTACGTCATTTGGTCGGCTTATGTCAATTCAATATTAGCACTTAGCTGTGAATTGTGATTATTATAAAGTTTAACGCAACACTACCAAATTACTTAGGTCCGCCAAATGTCTAGGAATCAACTTCTCTGATAGTACCTTCTCAATGAGTCGGTTTATGTAAAAGGGTTTGACTTGTTCTTTTGGGGTTTGTTTGTAGTAATCCATATTGTTGCATTTGAACGCATAAGCAGACAACATTTTTTTCTAGAAAAGTCTCAGTAAAATGTTACTTTAAGACTTTAGATGGAAGAATGTGTTTATATTGTAAATAATTTTTGGTTTTATTTAAAACTGTTGGTTTTGTGCTAGCAATTCGACATCATTTTGATATTGTAACATTTACATAATATGTTTCATCAGTACCTAACGATTGTTTGCTTCTTTCTAAAGGCTTCATTGCACCTATACATGAACTGTATCATAATCGACAATCATCTTCGACAATGGCGTTGGTTTTGTAGACAGTGCGTTAAGAGCAAAGGGCACCGATCTACGGAGAAAACGATTATTTTGGTTTTGGCTGTTAACACAACTGTATATCGTCAATCGTTTAAAACTCAAATGTGTCGTTTTTCTTTTTCCACGCCGCTTGATATTCGCGTCACGATTTGGAACACTGGTAAAATCTACGTTACTTACGACACGCTTCACGCCGATCTTCGAAAATCTCTAACACAATGCTTGCCACGTTACGACTCATCTCTAAACGAAACTTACTGCTCCTTCCTTTATTCTACTGCTCCTTCGGCTGAATCTATCTCCTTCCTTCTTCTGCTCTCCTGGTCTCGCTGTTGCGTTTGCCGGCTCAGGATCCCGCCCGTTGTTCCCGCAGTGGTCCCACCACGTGTACCCCCAGTTCCTGCCTGGTGGGCATCCGGCTCACCGCCACACGCACTGCAAACTCGATTGCGGCCAACACGTTAACAATAATACGCACGCGCACGCACGCATCGCTAGTTACCACCGCGCGCACGCAGGTAAACGCGGCCCGCAAAACGATCGCATCACAATCATAGCCTGAAAATCCATGCTGAGCTTGTCGAACCTTCATAAGCCAATGTCAATCTTCGTAACCTATGCCAGGCTTTGCGCTTAAGTGTTGCCCTTTCCTGTATAGTTGGATTGAGATGCGAGCGTCTGTTATATAGATGTGGTCGATGTTTGCGCACACTGTTTTGTCGTCAAAACTAAAAACTAACGGTCTTACTACATAAGATTTAAACACCCATTGAACAGTTAATTAGAGAAAAATTCAGTACAATGGTCTCAAAACAACTGTTCAACAAATGTTTAATCTTTTGTGGTAAGACCGTAAGTCCTTAAAATTATGAACCTGACGATATTATGACAAAGTGATTGGACAAAACGGTGTTAACACTGCTTAGGCACAGCTATAACTTTTATGTTTTTCCATATTATTTGCTGAATCATCTAACATTGGTATGTCGATCATTGCATGGTTTTAATCGGTTCCGAAGTTTAAAGTAAATAATAAAATTAATATAGTAGCTTTTTGTTTTGAAAAGAAAGTAGGTAGGTGTATCACTCACATGTAGGACATTAGATTGTTTGGATTTGTAGATAGGTATAAGAAATTATAGTAAGCAACCAACCCAACTAGACATCCGTCGCTTCGTAATGCTTCTCGATGTTTACGCAACGACATTTGCCTGAATATTAAAGTTGTGTTTTGATATTTAACAGAACACAACGGTGACGATGTGGAGTACGCCATGATAGTTGTTGACGAGAACAACTCGACTATGAACGAGCTAGACTCGCCGTCCATGAAGGTAAGGTTCCATGTTTTATCACCTTGCATTAAACTTAGCATGTTCTATCGATGGACGATTCGTAAGTAGTACGATAGGTTTTACTATGTTCTTACTGTAGCTGAGTTCCGTACTGGTCTATAGTCTCAAAATATGTAGGGCGGTAGTTTAGGTATTTGAAATGTTTGTTAACTTTATCCTTTAAATACTGTCTACGTTTGTTTTCCTTTCAAATTAAGTAACTTTAATTGTCAATACGCATGAAAATTTTGTTAAAATTTCGGTAGTTTTAGATAAGACATTTCTAAAAAGTTGACATTGAAATTTAATTTATTGGTAAGGATAGATTTGCATGACCCTTTCCCAATCATCGTAAACATACTATAGTATCGAGTATCGACGAGTTTTATTTGCAAACCGCATTCCCCTTTTTGGTTCCCGCTGTTGTGAGGTGTTGTGGACTGTGGTGCGTTTACTGCTTTTACAAACGTTATTTTTTGCCGTCGCATATATTGTGAAGGAGGAAAAGGAGGAGAGCGTGGCAAAAATTGAGACCACCACGGACGAAGTTAAACCGAATTCGGGGGAAACGCCCATGGTGGAGGTGTCCCCGGCTACGGAGAACGAGGAACCGCTGTTCAAGTCGAGCCTCCGCGTCAGACAACCGAAGACGAAGGTCAGTTGAGGGTGGAATAGGGTTGCTTATCTATTAGCCGTTGGACTTTCCGGACTGATTTTATAATCTCGATGTTGACTGGGTGTCCCCTTTTTTCGCCCTACCTTCCTTATGCCCGGTTCTTGAGGTTATTTTACTAAAGTTTATCTATTCACTGACGCTTTTGATTGGCTAACGTCAAAATATTAACCAATCAACAACGCTGCTGAATAGATAAACTCCTGTCAAAAAACTTCAGGAACTAGTCATTAATGTAAAATGTTAGAATTTAAATAGAATAGCCCTGTCACTAGTACTTCGATATTAGAAAAGTCTAGATTTTTTCAAAATTAGAAAATTACATTCGTGTTGGATTTAAATAAGTGTTAAGTACTTTATAATCTATACTTATATTTATTTATCTGTTCAAAACTAAGCCTCCAAAGCCGAAAACTTTGCCGGAGATTACGGTGTCGGTTGTTAACCTGGTTGGTAAATTGAGATTCATATCGTTTTGTATGTGGACACTATCTATTGGTCTATGGAAGCCTGGTATTTATGTTTCGGGATGTTTACTATTACTTGAATAAAGATTACAAGAAAATATTGACTATTCTTCATTCAATACGGTCTAATACATTGTTTTGTAATATCAAAAAGAATTTTAGCATAGAGCAAATGAAACATCGCTTATGCTGTAACTTAGTTTTTAATGTTCTGATCATTATCTTAAAGAATATTTAGAGTAAACATTTAAAAAAAAAACTTGATAAACATCTCATAGAAGATCATCCAACTCAGTACCTACAGGCTTCCTGTGCCAACATAACAATCACACAAGCTTTATAACGCAACAGTTACAGCTAAGTAAAGAGCTATATTATCTAATATTTCACCATGCCACAAACTCAAGACACTTGCCTTTATAAATACAACTATGTAAGAAGCTAGACAGAACAGCACAAAGCACATAATAAAGCATCACAGCTAAATATTTAATGTATTTTATTTGTAACAAAAATGTATCATATGAAATGAAAATTTAATATTAATTATTAAATACCTATTTGATTTTGAAATAAAATATTATGGATTTAGCCAAAGTATTTTTCCAGACCTCCTAATTGATGTGCTATCTCTAAAATGTGTTCTTCCCTTCTAACTTTCTTCTATTGTACGTAATTTTTAAGGAAACTATATTTTTACCGGTCTGTATAATCTTATTCTGTGTATTTTGTATGAAAAATTTAATTGATGTGTATTTTAATATGGTATTGCCTAGCTTTTCATGTGTAGTGCATGGTTTTACACCTAGCTTCTTGTGTTGTTTTTTTACATTCTCACTTCAACACCATGTTAGATCTGTTGTAGAGATTTCTAGCTCATATTTTTAATAGATTTTAAGAATTTAATACTGTATAAATATGTCAATACTTAATGGATATTGCACTCGGTATAATATGAAGGTAAGATAATAATATTACGTTTATTGATATAAAAAAATTACATAAGTATTATCTTTTACAGTGTAAAATTAAAGTTTATGCCTCGACCAATCCTCGACATAAACAAGGTTTAAATTTTGAATGTACTGGTTACCGCGTTTTAAAAAGTTGAAACGTTAAATTGTAGCATTTCCATTAAGTGAAATGTTGTCTAGAAAGTAATACTAATGATAAACTTGCAGAGCGTAGACTCGATAGAGGATGCCGGTTCGTTCCACCTCAACTCTACGGAGACGAACAATGATCCGGAGACATCCAGCGAAATCGCCTTAGATGATAACAAGCAACCCGTAAGTGGAAACTTTCTATTTTCAAACAACAAACAAAGGTATCCTTAAGAGGATACACCAGGGGCTAGAGAAATGAAAAAAAAAGCACGTGTAATATCTATAGCTGTCTCCCTTACCTCAAGCCTATACCGCAGAACGCGATAGAGACAACTGCAGAAAATCCAGAAAATCAACGATTCGTTGTCCCCTGATTCCTTCTCCAAAACTTAACCGATTTAAGTACTTTTTTCATTAAAGATTAAAAAAAGGCTTGAGCTGTGTTCCTATGTTTTGCTTTTTTTTTGTATAATCTAGCCAAATCTGTTTTCTGGACGTTTGAACACAGCGGAAAATCTGGCCATTTTTTTGGGTTTTTGAACGTTTATATCTTATTTAATAATTAAATTATGAAAAAAAAAGAAAACATAGGGACATCGTATTAGTGGTCGAAGATATTCAGGTAAAAAATTATAACTCTACTAGCATTATCCAGAGAGGAAACAGGGGACAACGTTTGTATGGAAAAAAGGGCGGTGTGGACTCCTCTTAAGTCTAAATATGTAGAAGTCAAATCAGTTTTGCTCATTTTTGGTAAACTCTGTTGTAATCGGCAATAACAACTTGGGTAAATACTTAAAAGTTTAAAGGTGCCTCTTCACATTGGACCATGTTGGCCATCGCCATTGCGTATGATGGCGGACGATTTCCGGACGTGGTGCGCAATGGAGTAGCCTGCAGTGGGCCATCGTGGGCCATTGTGTACTGGCTACTCAAGCATGATAAATGAGAGTTGTGATGAACTTTCTGATTGCTCCCATACATTGGTATTCGGTAACGTTACGATTGTTTAACTACTTGCTGGACGCGCCACTCTGATCGCACAATTTTTTGAGCCAAGATATTTCTCTTGCTGTCTTTTTCTTTTTTTCTTCTTAATATGAACCATATTTTACCGATTTTTGATATTAATGGTTACTGTGCTATAATAATTGTAGGTGAGCAACGACGAGTCGTGGACGGACGTGAACTTGAACGAGGACGGCGAGCGCGGCCCCGCCACCATCACCGGCCGCACTAGAGACCATGAGGGGAATATACATGAGGGTACGTTATAAGTAGGGTAATAAGGTCCTAAGGTCCTATTGAGTGTTGGGCCGTCTACAGATGTTAACGATGAAACCACACTAAAAATGTATACTTGCGCAAATCGTCCCTGTTTTATTATTGATAATATTGTACAGTTTGTTTATGAAATCAAGTTCATGTTACTCAGGGACAAGTTTTACGCATTGTTAATTAACGTTAGAAGGTGTGTTAATGAAATATATTAGTAGCTTCAAGCTTTAAAAATGAAATCACAATACATGAGCTGTCAATGACGAAATTCTAGAATAGTAGGTACATATATATTATCTTAATATTTAATTGCCTATTTTCATTATTTCAGATATAGACAAACAAATTCACATGAGGAACTCTGAACATCATCATGCGCTACAGCGGAACCAGAATAGAAACCTGCAGACAGCTCAGCGGCATTTACATCCAGTAAGTTATTAGTTTACGACAACTTTATCCTACTTAATTACGTCTTATGTCCTTACTTACTCACAAAAGTTAATAGATACTTGGTACCTACTATCTTTACGAAAAATTATCTACTTACTTATAAGTGAGATTATAATAATAATATTATACTTATTTACATGACATTATAATATTATGGTAAAAATTTATTTCCACGGACGGCATGAGGGCATTACCAAGCTATTAAGGACACTGACTTAATCAAGGGCTTAGATTCTATCTTAGTGACAAAACATACAATGTATGTTTAATGGAACAACTAAAATAATAATTTCAGGACAACGAGACATTAGCCGGTTTGAGCGCGGGTCTGGCTGTGGGAAGCGCGGAAGGCGCGTCACGAGAGGCGTCCCTCACGCACAAGCTCGAGACAGCTCTGGGACCTGTCTGTCCGCTGCTCAGAGAGATCATGCTGGACTTCGCACCCTTCCTAGCCAAGACCCTTGTTGGGAGTCACGGACAGGAGCTGCTTATGGAAGGTATGTAGAACATGTTTTGTGAACATAATGATAATTGCTAAATTAACGCATATGATAGGCGTCATGGGATATCACATGGATATCTGCTGTATAGTGTCCACAAAAATTACTGAGTACTATTATTTATATATGCTAGTAAAGGAAAAATAAAGCGAAGTCGAACGTCGTAGATACTCATGCTACTAGTAACTAGAGCGGTTTATAAAAAGAATCCAAATAAAAAACATCTTTGAACTTCACATTTTCAACTGTAATATTATTGGTAAATAAAACATTTCACTTCGTTCTTAACTTTCCAAATGATAATTGAAATACTCATGATAATATTATTTCCATTTCAGGCCTCCAAACGTTCAAAACGAGTACCTCAGTGGTAGAGCTGGTGATGCTGCTATGCTCGCAGGAATGGCAGAACTCGCTACAGAAGCACGCGGGTCTGGCGTTCATAGAGCTCATCAACGAGGGCCGGCTGCTGTCGCACGCCATGCGAGACCACATTGTCCGAGTTGCCAATGAAGCTGAGTTTATACTGAATAGGATGAGAGCTGACGATGTACTGAAACATGCCGATTTTGAGGTATGGATCATAATTTTTTAAAAGTTTGTTATCATTTACCTTCTCATTATAGTTAAATCCTAGTACGTATCTATTTTTTTTTTATGAAATAAGGGGGCAAACGAGCAAACGGGTCACCTTCCGTCGCCCATGGACACTCGCAGCATCAGAAGAGCTGCAGGTGCGTTGCCGGCCTTTTAAGAGGGAATAGGGTAATAGGGGGTAGGGATGGGAAGGGAAGGAAATAGGATAGGGGATTGGGCCTCCGGTAAACTCACTCGGCGAAACACGGTGCACTCTTGCTTGTATAAGGGTAAGGAAGGGAATACCCTATTCCCTTCCTTACCCTTTCCTATTTCCTTCCCTTCCCATCCCTACCCTCCCCTATTACCCTATTCCCTCTTAAAAGGCTGGCAACGCACCTACAGCTCTTTGATGCTGCGAGTGTCCATGGGCCACAGAAGTTGATTTCCATCAGGTGGCCCGTTTGCTCGTTTGCCTCCTTATTTCATAAAAAAATAACTCGCTGTTTCATGCCGGTTTTCTGTGAGAACGTGATATTTCTCGGGTCGAGCCGGCCCATTCGTGCCGAAGCATGGCTCTCCCACCGCGTCTATTTTTACACCTTTTGCACAGATCTTTGCTTTATGAGTAAAAACAGGTAGTTCGTCAACGTCATAAAAATAGCATACTGATTGGCACTTTTTGTATAATATTATATAAGTATACTCATTTTTAACATCAAAAATCTAATGTTATTATGATTTAAAATTACCTTTATTCTGTTCCCAGTGTCTATGCGCGACCACGAGCGCCGAGCGTGCGGAGGAGGAGCGCACGTGCGAGCGACTGATCGCTGCGGCGCGGCGCCGCGACCAGGCGTCAGCTGCTAGATTACTAGACAAGCTGCAACATGCTGCTGCTGCTAGAGCCGGGTAATTAGCTTAATTAAACGATTAGATGACTGCAACTTTGTTGTACCGAAATTCGTTTATGACATGAAGCTAATATAGAGGTTTATGACAACAAAAACTTTCGTATGTTCTTCCCGTCTCTCAAAGATCTGGATCTCAAATTACATCTAAATCGATTCAGCCGTTTAAGCTTGAAGAGGTAATAGATAGACACATCGCATCGTATTGCTAATATTAGTAAGGCCCAAGGGTAAGAGCGAACCGAAACGGATTCCTCAATTTGCAAGCACTACTTACGACATAGTCGAGCAACACCCAGTTTTAAACTACTGAAGTTTTGAACCAAAGAATTTATTCTTTTGTAAATGAAAAAATTGAAGTTACACCGTCTTTTTCTTTCGAATACATCCTATTTACATTTCGTTACTTAAAATGCCAGTGCCGGCGAAAGCGGTGGTCACTGGAAGTTGGACTCGTGGGAGGACGACGCGCGGCGCCGACGGCGTTTGGTGCCAGACGCACGCGCACGACGCGCTGCCGCCGCGCCGCGCCCGCCAGCACACACGCCACCACATGACGCCATATTACAGGTAAACTACCTATGATTAACTTCAGTTACTTAAGTGTCTTTTCATACTCCTGCATCCATTGTGACTATAGTGCTGCAAAATAA
Source organism: Aricia agestis (assembly GCF_905147365.1). NCBI lineage: Eukaryota > Metazoa > Arthropoda > Insecta > Lepidoptera > Lycaenidae > Aricia > Aricia agestis. The sequence goes on along the minus strand of NC_056409.1, from coordinate 9,557,875 downwards.
TCCTCCCACACCGGTATCATTGTCATCCTGCGTACCCCCACGCAGGACTTTTTATTGCCCAAGTGTTGGCACAATACACAGAAGCCCTCTAGATTTGCTCTCGTAAAAAACGGATAACCGATACGACTAGCGAGAGATCAAACGTGAACCAACTTTATGAAAATCCATTTTATAAGCTTAGAAACGAAGTTTATCGTTTGACTCAACATGGCAACTACGACTAATGGAGATGAAATCTAATCAAGAGTCAAGCGCTAATACTGGACTACTACGACGTTTTACACCAAAAAGTCCCCAACTTGTAAGGAAGGTTCTATCTCACGATGATATTCCGAATGTTTTCCAGGCAACAGAGGAGTTGCACGCTCGCATCGCTCAGGCGGGAGGCGGGGCGCAGCTGCCGTCGCTGCCGCCAGAGCTGCTTGACGACGCTGAGCTGCTACTGGATGAGCGGGACGCTGATCAGGAGCTACCGGGTAAACCAAAAGACAATATTTTGATTTGAAGTATAATTCATATTGGAAATGTTTTTAAGACAATCGAAGAGAGTTAGCACCTAACACAAACTGATGTAACTTATAGTAAGTATAGTAAATTCTTAAAATCTTCGGTGGTGGTCGTTGGATATTATGTTGATGTACCATCAAGGAAATTGATTCCTATGCAGTTGACGGACCTACGTTATTTGGCCGGAATATGTCATTTCAATGTTAAAGTTGTGATCTGTCGCCTGGGTATGACATAACGCAACCAAATTACTTAGGTCTGCCATCTGCATAGGAATCAACTTCTCTGATAGTACCATCGAGGAAGTTGATTCCTATGCAATTGACAGACCAACGTTATTTGGTCGAATATGTCAATTCAATGTTAATTGTGATCTGTCAGCTGGGTTTGACGTAACGCAACCAAACTACTTAGGTCCCCGATTTGCATAGGAATCAACTTCTCTGATAGTACCTAGCTTTACAATTTTTTGTGTGTTTAACATATTGTTATCTATGGAAGCAACATCAACATTTAAAATATTTGCTATTATGTTTAGTCAGGAACTTCAGGTAAAAAGATGATATTGTGTGTGTGTGTGTGTGTGTGTGTGTGTTTGTGTCTGAATAAATAACAGCTACTGTTCGCTTACATTCTATAACGTTCCTCCAGCCCACATCTTACTTTAAACCATCATATAATAATAATTGTTGTAGGTCCCAAGTCTGCATATTTTGCCTCAGCATCTCTGACATAATATTAACCGGTATTTGTAATTACCACGGTTGACACAAGCTAAACAGAGTCACAGTGGTGATAATATCTGCTATTAAATGGCTAAACACACTCTAACTCACATTCTAGGTCCCGTGAACATCAGTACGAAGGCGAAGCTGGTGGCTCCGGGGCTGGTGGCGCCGGGAACCGTTTCGCTGACCTCCACGGAGCTGTACTTCGAGGTGGACGAGGACGACCCCGAGTATAAGAAGATTGACCCTGAGGTAGGAGATTCTTTTAGACTCGTTCGGCGTTGTGCGTTTTCTTTAGAAAAGCTGGGCATATTTTCTTAAAAATAACTTTGAATTTGACTTTGGTGCAGTATGCATATTATGCTATATGACTACTTTTGAGACTCCCGGAGCAAACCGTTTCTTTTCTTGATTATATTGATATGAAGTTAATGATGAATAAACTGCATAGAAGCGGCGGAAATGTTTATTTCTTTTCAGATATTATTTATAAAATTTTACATACATATTTGAACAATGTAGAGGTATAAGGTAAATTAAGAAAGTCTTAGCTTAGAAATAATATTAACCCAACCATCCATAAGCGGCACCCTGCTGTCGCATAACAATTGAAAATCTATTGTGTCTGTGATTCCCACGATCGAGGTAATAATTGTACAAATAAGGAAATAGCATTTAGCTTTTTCTCATATTAATTAGCATGTGTGGCTTATGCCTCATATAAAATACTACTCATAGGCCACAGCTAACATAAATGGATGCTAGTTATTTTTATTAGTTATTATTGGATGTCGTTAAATCCTTGAATGCCTAATTAAAATATATAAACTTTAAAGCGAATAAATACACCTTCATTGGAGTTTACTGTTGGGTATTAAGTTGTAAAACAGAACTAATAAAACTATAATTAACGATTACCTATTAGTTTTAAGTGAAACTATTTATATTGTGGCGACGTCGACGTTAATTGCCGATGTGCCCGTTATATACGATAAAGCGACGGTAATAATGTTTTATTGAACATCTATTAGATAACCTTTATTAGGGCGAAGATTGATGCGTGGTTTTACCCTAATATCGATACTTTGAAACGAAATTGATTTCGAATAAGGTGCGACGTTGGTCCTTTGTTCGGTAATTTATTAGAGCCTGTTATTTGTTTTGGGAAAATTATGATACCTGCCACCCGGGCGAACGTCGGACGTGAATCGATGGGGCCGATCTGAATTATGTTTTATTTTGTGCACGGTAGAGTTTATATTCAGCCGTGATTTGGGGGCGTTTGTGACACTATTGTCGGGTAGAGGTACGGATAGGCTGTATAGGCGTGTAATATAGGCGGGTAACCGAATATGAGGCACTTTAACAGTGCACACAATGCAGCCCCGCGGCGCGGCGCGGCGGTGCGGCGGCGCGCTGGCCCGGGAGGCGCCACGATAGTGATGTACGACCGACTCGTAATTTATCGATGCCCATAATTTATTACAATCAATAATCGTTAAAATTAATTACACACGTATTTAGGGTTGAGTGTAAACCTGTTACATAATTAAAGAGGCTTTCCATATTTTTACTCAGAGATGTTGTATCGTGTCACAGGGATTTTTAATTGCAACTGATAAAAGTAGATTAATAGTAATAATTAAGTATCACTTAGCCTTTCTGCAAGACAAATTAACTCAAAGTTTCGTTACTTTTTATATCAGTTATAAAATATTGGGAACATTACAAAACACACAAAGTCGTTAAATACGAGTAAAGTTATAACTGATATCTGTAATAATATGACATATGTAATAATATGTAATAATATGGCAATAATGTGACGATTCATATTATTGCCTTCCCTTAGTTATAACTTTACTCGTATTTAACGACTTTGTGTGTTTTGTAATGTTCCCAATATTTTATAACTTGTCTTGTCGAATCAAATTTACGCAGAGTAAGTGATTACTACATCTTACAAGCGTCTAGAACGCTTGTAACACAGAAATAAATCAAGATAGAACGGCGACGCGCGTGCGCTGTTAAGGAATCGCTCGTGTCAATTTTTGCTTTGCTTTTAGTTAAAACAAACAACTTACCCGTGGCAAGGAATACCTCCTTTTGACCGATTCACTTTCGTATTTCTGTTTTTACAAAATATAGACACTGCACAATGAGGCATTTTTGCACAACCGCTCCGGTGTAACCAAGTCGAGACGTGCGCGCTGACTGAATGAACGTTCAATGAATCTTGCACGACAGAGCAAGATTGAAACACGCGTACTCCACCCGCTTAGCCGTTCTATCTTGATGTATTTCTATGGCTTGTAAGATGTTGTAGGTAGCCAACAGGAGTTTGTTTAAAATTGAGACGTTGACAATAAATTTGCGGCTTCCGATCTCGTTTTATATTTGTTACTAATATAATATAACCTGAATCGATAAGTGGGTCCGCATGCCTATTTATGAGCGGTGTGTGGCTCGAATGCTCAGGGTCGGACAGCGGGACAAAGGCGCCCCGCGGTGAATACGGCGGATTAAGAGGAAGGGGCGCTGACCCCGCTGCCCGCGCCCCGCCCCGCCTGCGTCCCCCGCGCCGCACCAGCGTACCTATCCGCAAATGTGACACGTGATTTCAGTAGAAGTTTAATATTATGTACTTATCTATCTTTTGACTTTTATATCTAACAAGCAAAGATTTAAGTTATTTCCTAGTTCTTAATAAATTAAGTAGAAAAAGTCACGTTCATTAGAGTTTCTAACGTTTCACATTTTACATTTTCCAGGGAATTTTGGCACATGTCCTTCCTGTAGTCTCCTGCTTATAATATTTGTGTTAAATTACTTAAAAATCGGTCCAGTAGTTCGTGACATAAGCGCCCTGAAATAAAAAAAGTTTTCTCTTCAGCTTTATGAATGTAGATTTACGGCGGTTCCCAATATTTGATCTATCTCTGATTTGGCCCTACTAGAGATAGGAATAGCTCACATTAGACATAAAATATATATTTTATGTCAATTGTGAGCTATTACTATCTCTAGTAGGGCAAAACCAGAGATGAATCAAATATTGGGAACGGCCGTAAGTAAGCTTCCAAACAGTTTGGATATAATAATCGAAACCTTTGCCACACACAATATTTAGTAAGCCACATCCCAATAATATTATTTATTAAGTTGATGGGGGTAAAACATCGTTAATGTTTTGTAACTTATCATCAATCAATATAGCTGCTTCTTTTTTGGATTTTATTGCGATCGTCTTTATTTTTTGCACAGCTTAATTATAATAATTAATGGTAGTTTTTCTACTGGAAACTTATAGCGTTAGTGGGTAGGGGGTCTCCTAATTTATTGTATTAGAAATGTCATAGATAAAATTATCAACTTTTTAAATACCATCCGGTTTATAATATTTAAGAACTACAGCTAGTGTAGCTAATAAGAACATATTCGTCGATAATAAAGTAATAATTTCCAATCCTAAATCCATTATAATGATTCAATTATTTTATCTAAACTACATTTGGTTGAGTATTGTTGCGGCGGGTCTGGGCTAGGCGATATTTCACCTAATATTACGATTAGTATGGCCAGGGGCAATATTTGCTAAGCTGTCGAAATGTAATAAATATATTGTTCGGTGCCTGAAGGTGCGTCCATGTTATAGGAGTTAGCGATTGTTGGGGCTTGTGAGCAGAAATTGCGTTCAGCAGGTTGCACAAGAATAATTTTCTGTCTGAAAGGAATTTTAGTATTGTTCGAAACTTATAGCGAATTGCCTATAATTATGTATTAGTTATTTTCAAATAAGTTAATACATATTTGTAATTAGATTTTTATAAAAGAACTAAGTCCTTAAAGTGTTACCTTGACACGGTGGGTGAATAAAAATTAATTCAATTCAATTCAATTTATTTATTTCCAAGAAATTGGTACAAAGGTCTTACAATTTATATTTGATCACAATTTCCGCCTCATGGGCGTGGAAATATTGTCATGTGGTTATCAGTTATGTCACACTAAATTACTAATAACAAAGTACATTAATATAATTATTACCAATATTGTCAACTTAAAGCCAAAAACATTGTTATCGTTAATTCAATAATTTTAACTAAATTCATCATAACTTTAAAATTCAAATTTTAAAAGAGAAAAAAATTACCTATAAACATTAAGACATTAACATATTACAATCATCAATCATGTCATACAATAATAATTACATTTCAATGAATTCATCTCAAAATAACAATAATCTAAATTTACATTGTCAGTTGTCAATTTAATTCAATAAAATACAATGTTTTAGAAAAATAAAAATAAAAATAATTAACAAGAATAATACCTAATGTCAGAGAGTAAAAAATAATATTTAAAAATACATTTAGAAGAGATTATAATATTATCATGATACACATACATTTTTAAAATTATAATGTACAAAATTTTCTTCAATAAGGCAAATCAAACTCAAATTAACTTTATTACGTAAGCAGAATATATACAGGCAAGTATTAAAATGAAAGCATAAACGCTATCGCTTGTCGTCTACGCCTGCACGCTATTATCTCAACTGTATCCGAAGATATTATTTACTGCGACCAATTCGAACGTTTTCTGAGATGGTAAATTGAATTCGTAATGGGGCATTTTATTTGTTTATGCTAATGTGTGCCTTTAATCACGTGAGCTCAGGACGGACAGACGGTACGAACATTTTTGGAATTTCTGATTCTACTATGCACTCTCTCTCTCTTCTAGAGAAGTGCTGAGCTGATTTAGATATGTAGAGTTGTGGTAGTTCCTTACTAGAAAGATACCCAGCCTAGACAAGAAATATTTTGCGTTCTTTTTTTCTAGTCCAATGAAGTCGTTTTCAATCAGTTACTATTAGGCAGATTATACTTAACTTTCACTGAGACTCATTTCAATTTTTAAATGATCCATCACCATTAGGTATAGAGCAGGGATCGGATGCTAAACGCCGAAAAAAGTTCTGGTTGGCCCCTAGGGATGTCCATTTTGTTTCCATTATATTCCCACGTCATCGATGCCAACCCGCTGTCATAAATAAACACATTACGTCACTGTGACAGCTCCTGGTATACCTGACACGTGTCATCGTTATGTAAGATTTATTACGCTGAGTCACCACACAAATTTAAACCCTAAATACAAGATAAGAAAGTTGAATGTCTGTTACAACAATTTTGGGAAGTTCGTTTGTGTTTTTCTACTCGACAAGGCATATGGTGCCTACCTGTCGTATCTGTATTATTCTTTGATTGATTTTAGGATTTGATAATGCGATTTTTTCAAATAATTAATGTTGATATCCTTTTAAGGACCTATTTAAATTGTATTTTCGTGTACTTTGAAACTATAAACATAAAACATGTAGCTGTAAACTTTGGTGTTAAATTAATGTATTTATACTTGAGTTAGTACAATTACACAATAAATTACAAAACTTAAATGTTTATTTCAATCCTAAACTTTTATTTGCATATATTTTGTCAAATACTTTTTAAAAATATAATGGATTTTTGAAGGTAGGTACTGAAAGTTAAATAGATCAACTATCTTTGTCTTATCCATACTCTATCGTCGCTGGTACGTACCTACTTCAAGATGGTCCGTCAGTGGCGATTTCTATTTATGATTAGTGTAGGTTGCAGCGAAGAATTTAGGCGCCAGATCGGGAGATAACCACCCGCAGTGAGTTTCTATCGACCAATTCATCGGCGCATCGATAACGTTGTTTCCGCGTCCCATCACTATACAAGTTGACGTGATATAATATTTTAGTAAAAAAAAAATGTTTTTTTTTAATTAGGTGAAACTACGTCTGCAAGTACAAAGTAGGTTTATCACTTTTGCTTATAACTAGAAGAGCTTAGATGTTACTCTAATCGTACTTATACGTAGTTCTTATAGGACGTAAATATACACTGTGCAATGTACTATCAGAGAAGTTGATTCCTATGCAAATCGGGGACCTAAGTAGTTTGGTTGCGTTACGTCAAACCCAGCTGACAGATCACAATTAACATTGAATTGACATATTCGACCAAATAACGCTGGTCTGTCAATGCAGGAATCAACTTCCTCGATGGTACATCTATTACGTGATACGTCTCATTCTCTACACAAAAATCATCAGTCAAAATAAACAAATCCATAAATAGGGGTGGGGTATGTTTTTAATTTAGTTTTGACATATAGAAACAAATAAATCAAGGGAGCCAAATAAATCAAAATGGCTTCATAATTAGTCACCAGACGTATACGTAATTACCAGGCTCGCATACCACAGTGGGAGTTCCGAATATTTGGAGCATCCGGGCGCGACCCGCGGGTGCTGTAGAAGTTCTAATTGCCGCCAATGGAGCACTAAAAGTGGGGCGGAACAGAGATGCTTCTAATTGAAAGTATGCGCCGCAAAAAATGTCGTTAAGAATATGTTTCTATTTAGAGAGGAAGTATGGTGGTCCCATGGGTGACACTGCTTGGGAATTGGGATCTTCCGGGTTTTTTGTATTATTCTAAATGTCTTATAAGATTTTTAGTATAGTTATTGAAACGTATGGTTTATTTTTTATTTTAACAGGCAAAAGTTGCAAACGCTTAGTATTCTGTTCGCATTTGTTATTGAAAGAAGCCTGAGGAATCTTATTTAATACAAATATACCTTATTTAGTGATGGAAATATAAAATTCTATTTAAGTATGAGGCTTCACGCCAAACCTTTTATAAACCATATGCCATCCTGCATTCTGATGTAGGTATTGCAGAGTGACCACGCTCTCCAATAAAATAAAGACTGTTTGTTTGTCGGAATAATAAGAATTAATTAAGGCACGATGAAATATCATGTTTCTGAGAAATGTTAAAAAAAAACGACAATGTCTAATACGGATTGCATCAAACTTTTGTTTCATTAAGACACAATGACTTGTTGCGAATTATGGTCACATTAACAAAGCCTTGTTTTGTTTGTCTACCTGTGCCAGCCTGGTAAACTTTTTGCTAAGCATATTGTAAGGAGAATACCCCTTAAAATGAGGTTTGAACCCTGAGTTATATATCTTGTTTTCTCCCTTTTTTCTGTATATTTAGGTTCTAGTAGGAGACCTGGTAAGAAATTTTAGGTAGGTATTTGCGGCAAACTGAAAACTTGTCCTATACCTTCTCCTTTATACCCCAACACGAAACTGCAGACCTCGCTGGTGAGTAGCGGGGCTTTCTAAATCAAAAATTTCTTTAATAAGTAGGTACTTATCTAAATTTTTCTTGAATAATTATTGCTTTCGAATGTCTACGATTTATTAAAGGGGTACTACGAATAATAAAAACTAAAGGGGTACGAACCTTTGTGGCATAGGCCATCTTGATTTTTTTTTCAAAATTTCCGAGCACGATTAGGGTATGTTATTCGAATATTCGAATACTCGTTTTATTCGAATATTCGACGATTTTATTATTCGAATATTCGCCAAATTATTTTTCGAATAATTCGAATACTAAAAATATTTTTTTAATTTTGTTTTAAATGCTATCAACCATAAAATATCAACATAATTAAGTTTATTTCAGAAAATTAATATTATTTACGGGCGTCTAGCTGTAGTGGTGAACGTTGTAGTCAACGACTGGTTTAAATAGCCGTTCAATCAAACAGCTAGCCCTTTGACTGAACAACGCCATTCAATCACACGTCTAGCTTTTATATTGAATATTTTAGTCGCTCAAAACGTTCAACACTATAGCTGATTCAAAAACAGCCGTCTAATTGAAGTAGTTCAGCGCGCACCGCTGCGGCGCTAGGTGCGTTTTATTTACAATATGGCGTCAACTAGCAGGTGTTTGTTGGTGTTTGTGATTGTTTTTCGGAAAGAAAGGAGTTAATAAAAGTTAAAAGTGTTATTAAACAGACAAAAATTATGGAGGCACATACGAGTGAATCAAAGTTTCAACAAATATTCGAGGAGAAATTACGGGATTATGAAATACATCACTAAGGAATTTATTGCAATTCCATAAATAATAAATCGGCTATAATGATTGTATGTGCTAAATATGTTCAAAATTAATTAGAATATAGTTTTATCAGCCCCTCCGAAAAGGAGGTTCGGGGGGCACAGACCCCCGCCAAAACAAAAACAAACACAATCCAGAAAGTCCAAAAGTTGGTTAGGTTAGGTTAGAACTTAGACCACAACACAGAGGGAGCCGAGCTAGCGCAGCGAGCGTGCTGCGGCAGCAGTCGGCGACCGTCACAAAACACGCCTCAGAATTTTTTATTTTTACTTATCGCATTAAACTTTTGGACACCCCTTAAACTTAATCCGAGAATAATCTTTCAATTTAAAATACAAAAAGCTTTCTTAATCTCCCAAATTACATATTAAACTAATAGTCACCCTAGTTAATTTGCCATTAAACCAGTTGGATAAGCGTCGTCTAGCTGTAGTGGTGAACGTTGTAGTCAACAAGTCGACTAAACGACGTAAAGCTGTTTGATTGAACGGCTATTTAAACCAGTCGGCTGCGACATATATAAAACAAACTCGTTTTTTAAGAAGATAATATATGTAAGTGCAATATTGAGATTTGTAAAATGTGTAGTTAAAATACAAAATATTTTTTTATACGCCTTTCTGGCTTGAAGCTCGCGATGTGATGATGATGTGATATGATCTATGAATCGACGAGTTGATAAAAATTTGCTATACCACGGCAGTCCTCGACTGATAATTGAAAGTTAGTACAGTATCAAAAAATGTGATGGCTCCTTAATATCATGTTATTGGAGTTATCAAACTTCAAGTTACTAAATTCACCAGCTCTAGGACCCTCCCTCAGGGCTTCGTTGCAATTTTTTTCTTTGTTGTGGGGTTGGTTTTCTAGTGGCCTTTTTTTATAATTTCGAGCCACATTGACACAGGTGAAGCCGACTAGTTGAATTAGGTGAACGTGGATCAAAAATATCAAAAAGACGGGTAAGCTGACTTAGTATAAATGAACAGATATCATAACGTCGAATATCATATTATTATTTAATCTCAACTGCTGCCTAGCAAGACTTAAGGATAATCACATGAGAAAAGTAAAAGGTGCTACGATCGAAAACGGTTTACATTCTACAACTTTCTTGAAATGCCCTGCTGTAACCGTAAAATATACATTTTTAAAGTGTTAAACAATAAAAATTAACTATGTCATTTATAAAGATTTATGTTGATAAAAGTAAAAATAAGAATTGCTTACTTTATAGTATTGTTACGGTACATGGTATACGGACACGTGGTTCCATCTAGCGACAAACCAGCGAAACTTACCGAGGGAGCACAGGCAACATAAATCCCCTACTCAATACTAGATGGCATGAGATTCGTAAGTATATACTCGAACCTTCTAGAAAGGTCCAATGTTTGTTTACGTATTTACCGTTTATTTGTTTGCGTGTTTACGTGTTTAGTTGTTTACTTTTATTGTGGTACATGCTCGAGCCTCCTAGAAAGTCCCCACGGTTGTTTACCTGTTTACGTGAATTGGGAACTTTCTGGAATTCGTCTCGCCATATAAAAAGCCGCAGGTAGGCCCGGCGAGTCAGTTCGATCTGAGCGATCTTCGAGGCGACAACAAGTGATCAATAGTGAGTGAACCAGTGAAACCTGCGACTTGGCTACGACCTCGGACTAGGACAGTGATAGTGCTTAGTGATTGGACCTAGTGATTAGTGTTTGGACTTAGTGCTAAGTGTTAGTATTAACAAAATAGGTTGTACATGGTTGTACGAAGCTTTTTTTTTACTTTTATTTAGAGTTTTCAGCATTTTTCAATATTTTTTAATTACTCGAATAATATTCGAATTATTCGAAAAGTTTTGTAAAATATTCGAATTATTCGAATAGTAAATTCGTCGAATAATAACATTCCCTAAGCACGATAAAAGTGGTATATTTGGATAGAGTACACTTATGCAAACAAAAAATGTTACATTACATGGTATCCAAAAGTTCACGTTTTCGAGATATTTAGAAGTAAATATCGCCATATAAGTCCAAAGGACACAAATGGCGATTTTTACTTACTCTACTCACCAGCCAGCTGTCTGCAGTTTCGTGTTGGGGTATACATATAAGGGAGACCTATAGGACCAGTTTTCAGCTTGCCTCAAATACCTACCCAGAATTTGCTGCCAGCTCTAACTTGGACTATTCTTCGTATTTAAGAAATAAAGGCAAGCTCTGACTCAAATAATTATTTTTATATATTACAGCAAGCAGGTACGATTATGATTAGGTTTCTAACATGGATTGTATGGATACCCTACATCAAGTGCAATATTTGTAAAGTATAGGCGCCAGCATTGGTGCACGTAGTAACTCGAACAAAAAATACAATGGCCGATAAACGACGGGCGAGCAATATCAAAATAAAGTCATCTTGCTACGTGAGCCGAAAGACAGAACACGAACGAATCAATGTCTAATATTCTTGGAAGTTATGGTCGTAATAAGTCTAACTGTTTGGAAATTTAACATTCCTCTGCGTGTTATAGTATGTGGTTTCTAAGAATTGCAAACTCGTATGTGATTCACACGTACAAATAAGAAATTTTATTACTAATAATATACACCTCTACTTTTAAAGATATTTATGACTCTCTGAGTTCACTTTTACGTTTTAAGCATTTTGTTTTTTACTATAATTTTGTGTTCCAATTTTCTTTATCACCTAAAACTCTAATATATTTGTCTCCCGGTGCCTGTTATATTAACCTGCCACTCTCCGTTAGATCGGACTAGGGGATCATAAACGCGAGTACCGTTGTAAAGGTAAATTACTCGGTTAAAACAAAATTTGCGCGAGCGCGTGCTCGCCCCGGGCCGCTCGCGGGTGGGCCCGCTCGTTTCCGCTAAAGACCTCCTGTCAATGTATGACAGCCTAGTGATATCGAGTTTCACCTATTCGCTTAGAAATAGGTCTACTTGAAAACCAATTTCCGTATCATTCATGATAAATGCAATCAATTTTGCTCTACTATTGTCTGATCGCTTTATTCGTGTTAAACATACAATATCTAATATTAAATTGCAAGTTTAACATACCCTTCGAGTTTTTACAGAAAACCGAGCCAAACTCTTTTTAGTTCATAAGCTATTACCCACTTCTTACTGGTATGTCAATACTCATTAGTATTTAGTACTAAACGGTAGTTAATAGCTTCTGTTTAAGGTTTCTTCAATCGCTGAACGTAATTAGCCGCTTCTTTTGAAGTATGATGGAAGTCGGGTTCTTATTAACCATTTCAAAGTGTAGTCTGCCGGTATTACTATCCTGCGCTCATAGAGCATCATTAGTCAATATTAAAACTGGCTACCGTTAATATCTTTCGAAAGTACAAACATAAATAATGTTAGGAATCAATAATATGCTGCTCATAATCATAAAATTATGCACGAAGTTGTCGGTAACGGTAAATGATATACGTATTTAGTTATTTATTGGTTACGTTTAATCATCAGTTGAAGTAAAAACTGCACGCCATAACCGAATTGGAGAGTGAAATTTTTAGCACACATTAGTGTAAAATATACTCTAGAGTCTAGTCTCTACAGCGCCATTACAAAATATGTTATAGATAGACAATAGGATAACTCGTGCATTCAATAGCCCGGAAAATTTCTGAGGTCCTTGTCATTAATGACTAATTGAACTTACGCTTAAGAGGAGTCCACACCGCCCTTTTTTCCATACAAACGTTGTCCCCTGTTTCCTCCCTGGATAATGCTAGTAGAGTTATAATTTTTTTCCTGAATATCTACGGCCACTAATACAATGTCCCTATGTTTTCTTTTTTTTTATAATTTAATTATTAAATAAGATATGAACGTTCAAAAACCCAAAAAAATAGCCAGATTTTCCGCTGTGTTCAAACGTCCAGAAAACAAATTTGGCTAGATTATACAAAAAAAAGCAAAACATAGGAACACAGCTCAATCCTTTTTTTAATCTTTAATGAAAAAACTACTTAAATCGGTTAAGTTTGGGAGAAGGAATCAGGGGACAACGAATCGTTGATTTTCTGGATTTTCTGCAGTTGTCTCTATCGCGTTCTGCGGTATAGGCTTGAGGTAAGGGAGACAGCTATAGATATTATAAGTACTTTTTTTTCATTTCTCTAGCCCCTGGTGTATCCTCTTAAGTTAGCTAGGTACCGACTTCAAAAGGGATTGAGTACCGAAATAGTTGAGGTTAAGGCGTCTTCTGAAAAAGGCACTAATAAAGAATTAGAATTATTTGATCCTTTTAAGACCATTTTAAAGAATATTTCTGACTTTCGGAAGTCGGGTTAAATTTTTTGTTAAAGATTAACAATAGGCTGCTTGACCTATTTTTTTTCTTCATGGTAATCGCTTCTTAATCATCCATTTTCACCAAAAAAACTAATATTTTAATTTTTCAAACAGTAGAAACCCATACAAATCTTGATTGAAAAATATGCCTTTTGAATGGCGCCAAAAACACTATCCACAACACTGTCCGCCATAGTGTGACGTCATATTTTTTGTATTTTATAGGTACTTTCTTTATTGATTTTTTTGAATGTGCTAAATGTACGAGTTTTTAAAGTGCCCAAAAATTATAAAATAATTAAAATATAATAAATTAGGGATCATTTGTAATGTTGAAAACTTTTGGAGAAAAGTTTTGGCCATTTCATTTCCCGTCTACAATAAACGGAGAAAATATTTAGAACTGATGTTTTATTCGAATTATTCAAGAAAATATATTTTACAAATCTTTCTAGGCTTATTCTTATTATTTATGTACAAATAAACTTACATAATATAACAATCGCGATAAATAAAAGATATTAAATTACGAGTGTGATGACGTCACTTCCAAATCGGAAGTACCGCAAAAACGTTTTCGTCAGTACAAATTATATTTTCATAAAATCATATTTTCAAATCGACTTTATTTATCAATCATAAGCTTTTATTTGATGATAAGGGTAAAATACGGTTTCCTAGGCCAAGTTCTACTAGATATTATGCATTTTTTCAATGAAATTGAATATAGGTCAAGTAACCTACTCTGCCATCTAAAGTTATCCAAAAACAACCTATAATTATATACTCGTAAGTGCTTGTGCGCAAATTGGCTGAAGATGGTCTAAACTCTAAACACCTTAATGTGTATGCTTACTGAACAATTATACTGTGTATATTCCAAATATCAGATAATATGTCCTGTTTATTCAATACATAAAATTAAGGAATAATAGAACACGATAAAATAACAACTAGGTAGGTACGTAGCCTTCGTATAATGTTATAAATCAATCGTATTATTTAAATTTCGCTAACAATGGCACATTTTGATTTTATTATAGACTCAATTATATTGTAGGACGTTTTTATAACTTAATATAAATTAAACATATTATGTTATAAAATATGTTTTATGTGTTAAAATCACGCCTGACTATAGGGGCGTGACTATGTTTGGCAAACATACTTTGTTATAATGTTACTTATTAATATTGTTAAGGTGTAGGCTTTTGTTGCATAAGTGACTTAAGTCCGGTTTCCGTTCCTACATTATTTCTGCTGAACATAGACTGAATGTATTTTGGGAAAAAATAGGGTTCCAGAACCAGAAAAGTTACTTATTTTGCGTACGCTGCCTAAACTATAAAAGATAGAACCATAAAATGTTTGAAGTAAGGTAAAAGCACTAATGGCAGACGCTTAGAACTTTTGAATGTTGTAAAATATATATATTTATGAAAATAAAGGATTGATAACTTCTTCCATGTCTTCAGTAACTCTTACAAAATAAAACTATTATAATTATTCGCTGACAAATCAATTAAAAAATATATTATTGGTATTTTTGTAAACTTAGTCATAACAACTAATAGATGACATCACAGAAAACGAACATCACTAATAGTAGACACCAATATGAACTAATAGTTGACATAGAACATTACATTACATTTAACATTTTTCCTATTATTAGGTCTTAATTTGCCGTTTTTCAAAAGATTTCATTTACTTCATCATAGTAACTACATGCATATGAAATATTATCCACGTTGTCTCCAGATTCTATCCATTCTTCTTCCATGCTAAAACTATCTTTCCTTTTATTTTTATTTTAATATATTTTTTCCTAGCATATTCAGTTTTTAGTCTCCATGCTTCTCTTGCCTCTTCTTTTTCTTTTCTCAGTTCTCCTTTTTCTTCTTTTTACTGCTAAAAAACTAAAGCAATCGATTTTTAGATCAGTACAAGGTCTAATATGTCCATTTTTAGGTACAGTAGTTCTAATTTGTTAGTTCGTTAATAGAATGGAGAACGTTACTAGTTATGCCAAATTGCTTGAAATTTTGTCACAGTAAAGCCTTTGTGTATACAAATACACTAGTTTTTGTTGCAGTCAAAAATACCTAGTAGTTTTGATTTTATAGGGATTCAAAGTTGCGAAAAATATCGAGTCCCGCAACAATCCCGCGACCGCTTGTGACGTCATAGCACAATTCTGCCGCGCGGGCCCCATACAATAAACGTGATTTTTTACTCTATCTCAATAACGGCAACAGGTAGGCACTTGAAATTTTCACCAAGGTCTTAATTATATGTGTACTTTAATAATTAATAATAATATTACAATAAAATAAAAAATTAAGGGGGTTCTCCCATACAAAAATCACAATTTTTGGCCTATTTTGCTCTATAGACTATACTTATTCTCTATTTTAGACGTCGTCTATTTTAGACGTGGGAGAGCCATGTTTCGGCACGAATGGGCCGGCTCGGCCGGAGAAATACCACGTTCTCACAGAAAACCGGCGTGAAACAGCGCTTGCGCTGTGTTTCGCCGAGTGAGTGAGTTTACCGGAGGTCCAATCCCCTACCCTGTTCCCTTCCCTACTCTCCCCTATTCCCTTCCCATTCCATCCTTGCCCTCCCCTATTACCCTGTTCCCTCTTAAAAGGCCGGCAACGCACCTGCAGCTCTTCTGATGCTGCGAGTGTCCATAGGCGACGGAAGTTGCTTTCCATCGGGTGACTCGTTTGCTCGTTTGCCCCCTTATTTCATAAAAAAAATAACGGTATGTGTATTCATGAGCGAGTCCGATTTGTAAAAAAATACAAATTAATAATCGGCCAAGTGCGAGTCGGACTCGCGCACGAAGAGTTCCGTACCGCTACAGTGATTTTTGTATGGGAGCCCCCTTAAATTTTTAATTTACTTTAATATTATTATTAAATATTAAAGTACACATATAAATAAGGCCTTGGTGAAAATTTTAAGTGCCTACCTGTTGCGGTTATTGAGATAGAGCAAAAAATCACGTTTATTGTATGGGGCCCGCGCGGCGGAATTGTGCTATGACGTCACACCGTTACCGGGCGCCCGCGTCGTATAGTTACAACTTGTATTGCTTATAAATCGGAAACTAATTAACGTACCTATCCAAGTAATTCTTTCACTAATATTCTTTATTTTTGACAAAGAATGTGGACTGCTAATAATCAAAATTAACATTCTCCATTATATTTTCAGAGAATAGTGATGATATTTGCAGTAGAATAAACTACAAAATAAATTTAGTAAGTATGTATTGCAAAATGATGATACGAGTTCCATGTCATCTATTAGGTTTTTTACATTTTCAAGAACTAACAGTAGACACCCTTTATATTGTTAGGGAAAATGGATAAAAAATCATAAATAAACATTAATTAGTGTAAACAACATGACCATTAATCCAATGAAATCAATAGAAATTACAAAAAATCTAATAAATGTATTTAAAACTTACGTGCAAAATTTCGCCTTCCCTTAACCTATTTGCTAAGAAATTGCCGAGCGCGTGTTGACGCGGTCAATGTTATTTACGAAAACTGATCCCATTTTAAAATTTTGTTCCCGAAGGCATCCCAAATGTATTTTTTCACGTCAACAGATAGCTTGACAAGCTTATAAAATTTACAGTGTTGAGAAAAAATTAGAGTAATTCTTATTTTTATGGTATTTTTGTCGTAAGTGTCATCTATTAGTTCCGAGTCTACTATTAATGCTTTTACCTTAATTGTAGATCTTATTTTAAATATATGTATTCTACAAAAAAGTCCCTGACACACTATAACTATATACTAGAGATCGCCCAATGGTCGAAATTCAACCTTAGTTTCAACGACATTAGGACTATATTTTGTAAAAGAATATTGACTTTATCGATTTTTTTTTAAATTGACTCAGCTGATCTCAGACTGGCCGCCAAGCATTGTACCTAATTTAGTATCTCAAAAAAAAAAGACTATAATCGATTTTCAATTTGTCACCTTGTTGTCAACAGACTTCAACCATAAATAAAAGAGTATAATTCGTATGCATAATAGGCTTGTCACTCAAAAATCTATCAATTTCCTAGTGTGTGTGTTATAGTGTGTGTAATGTTTTATTTGTTAAAAAATGTATGATAAAAGCATAATTTCAAAATAATATTAGCTCGATGCACTTTTTCACGATATAAACTATAACTGTGCAAAATTTCATTCACCTACGTTTCCCCATTTTTCGTCAGAAGGAGTACAAAGTTTTTGGCTCACGTATTAATATATAGATGTCGAGTGAGGCACAATAACATTTTTTTAATCTTGACTTTTTTTTGGGACTACATTTAAAAGCGTTTATTTTACTCATGCTATTAATCTTGATCAAAATAAATTATTTTATCACTGAGTACAGTTTATGTAGAATGTTGGTCTTTGAATGATTAAAATTGGAGGTTTGGTTTTGAAATTATGGCGAAATTAAAATATTACGGTAGTGGGCGTCACCAAGGCGAGGGCGTGCGGGAGGAAGACAATCTGTGCAGTGTGCAGCCTGCGTATAATGACTGCGTCGTCGATGTTAGTGTCGGTGTCTGTGAATTGACTTGGGAATCATTCTGCTGACCGAATTTTTCCCAGGCTGTTTGCAGCGGTAACCTACATCCACGCGGGTGGAGCTGCGGGCGACCGCTAGTTTGTCAATATTTACGTAAGGCCAATCATTCCTTATTATTATCGCTCGATAATTGGCTGTACGGCATAATATAATACCTCCAATAAAAGTTCCATACAAGTTTACAGTGTGCGCTGTAAACGCGAGACTCGTCACTCATTGCCTTAGGCTAGGGTTGTCATCCGTTCGAATTTCCACGCTTTTGTCTAGGAGAAAATCTAAGCCTGATATGATTTGTTAAATATATGGATAAAAAAAAGGTTTTTCTTAAATTTCCTGTTTTCATTTCTCTTTTAGCGTGAAAACTATTTTCTTAGTCCGGTGTTTGGTCCGTCTTGTCCTAGGTTTAAATATCAGAAGTGGCAACCCTAATGGATGTTGTTTATTGGTTTAAGTACTCACGTTTTTCGATTGTTTACTGTCGTCGTATGTCAATTGTCCAACAATAGAGCTAATAAATTGGTGTCATCTAATATGTGTAGAAGTATCAGATAGAGTTTATCAGTTACGGTAGGAAATGATATAGTAGCGTACTATATAACAGTTTGACACTTTTTACTTCTGAATATATTTATATTATATTATGATTGTTTAGTTATTTCGATTTTAGATATTATTTAATATCTAAAATCGAAATAACTGAACAATCATAATATAATACCTACATTTACTTACACCAAAGCCTCAAGGACAGCAAGAAATTATACAAGTTTTGTCTCAAATTTAAGGAACTATTACTACTAAGAAGGAGCAAAAAGAACTATTATAAAATCACTTTGTTGTACGTCCGTCCGTTTGCAACATTTTCAACGGTGTATGTAAGCTCTAGATATTTTAAGTGAGCAAGCAGCAAGCCACCAAATTTTTAAGTGATGAAGGCTGGTTTTTCTTCAAACGGAAGTCCTAGTCTATGATATAATAGGTTGAATGATCTCTGCCTATTCTACCTTATCTTACAGCAATCTCTAAGGGCCTGGTAACACCACCCGAGTAGAGTGGTAAGACAGTGCTATCGGACAAGCACTCGGTATGTTTATTATTGATGTGCTCGGCCGAGGGCACTGTCCCTACTACTTGGTAGGTGTAATCAGGCCCTAAGAGCTAAAAGGAGTTAAGAATGGAGTTATAGAAACCCACGTCACCGCATCAATAAACAAATATAATGGCGACATCGAATATTTAAAACGCGAATTCTAAAATACAATATCTCATTAGTGGACAGAAATTTCCATAAACTGGTGTCGTAAATTACCCGGCGAGGACTGACAACAGCTGGCAGTCGGCGACTGATGGGCCTGATAAGGGCCTGATGGACTGTACTAACGTTAACGATATGCATTATGTATCGTATTTGAATTTCGAAGGTACTGCCACTAGTGGATTTGAATGTGCCTATTCAAAAATTTTTGGTAAATATACGTTGCTTGGATCGGACATGATCGCTCGGAAAAAATGGAAGGGATATGCGCAGTGTTCGGGTTTAGGTCTCATGAGGCGGGAGGAGCGGGGCGAGTGCACACGGAGTCACGCTGTTAGAAGATATTGAGTGATTAGGATGGTGACGCCGAGCCATCTTAAATTTGTGCATGGCCTATACATAACAGAATACATCAGTAAGATAAAACAACAGCTTTTAATCTTTTTCCAGCATGAAGTAAAGTACAAAATATTGTATTAAACAAAAAATAATATATTAAATTTATATAACTCAGAGGTGATTGATTGACTGACATAGTGATCTATCAACGCACAGCCCAAACCACTGGACGGATCGAGCTGAAATTTGGCATGCAGGTAGATATTACCGAATAGATAATAGATATTATTGAAACCGCTAGCAGCGGTAAGACCGTCAATTTGCGCAAATCCTTTACTTTTATAATATTTGTATTTAGCTATGTTTTAATGTGCAAATAAACAATTTTTATTATTATATTATGACTTATGACGTAGGCATCCGCTAAGAAAGGATATCGATCAATTCTACCCCAAAAGGGGATAAAATAGGGGATGAAAGTTTGTATGAAACTTTGTCAATTTTATACCGATCGGGCTAAGACTTTGATACCTAATTAATAATTCAATATTTCTTAACGCGAGCGAAGCCGCGAGCAAAAGCTAGTTATTTTATATTATAGGCAGATAAAGTGCATTAACTCATCATTCTGATACAGCCCAAATTACTGGTAATTTGGCAGTCCAATCAGAATCAGAGAATCAGAATGATGTATCTGATACAGTTATCCGAATGATGAGTTCAAAATGATGAGAAATATAATTGAGGAAATATGAAAATACTGCCAAGGGTCCTATTTTTTTCTTTAAGAAGCTTTATTTAATAAATTGTAGCAAATATAAAATGTTAAAAAGATAATTTAAAACATGAAATGTTCCTCATATGTAAATCAAATTACGAGTATAATAATTTTTATTACTATGTATAAATACTTCATTTGCGCCGCAAAATTATCTCTTTAAAAGCTCCACATTACGCATACTTGACGGCCTATAAACCGCCTAATAAAATTTTAACATCAATTACTTTTCCCATTCAAAATAATTAGGCAATAATTATATGGAGATTTCGAGCAGGCTTTTTTGGTATCGTAAGGCAATAATTATATGGAGATTAGGAGCAGGCATTTTTGCTATTGTAATGGTGTTTAATACTATTCAAGCTTATTAATTAGAGGCGAATATAAAAAATAGGTATACGGTATACCGGACGCTGTTATTGAAATACATGACAATATTTGAATGAATAATTCAGATGCGAGGATCACTGTAATAGCAGACGTACGTCGTACACGCCTGGTGTTTTGTGGTACACGCCAGCTGTTGCATTGAAAATTGCCTTCACGCTTAATTTGACTTTCGATGAACTTTTGCATAATGAAGAGGAACCGTATAGAAGAGGTTTAGTAAAGTATAGCTCTGAACCTCTTGTCCAAATTTGCCTTATGCTCCATACGTAATATTAAAGCTTAAACAAACATAAACCAACAACATTAAAATACACTGACCATCTCGTGTAGTGTAGGACTAGGACCACAGGCCGTGCGAGCCGATCACGTCGCTCACCTCGCCGCGTTTGCCCACCGAATTATTAATTTAAATGTACTTTTAAACTTTCTAAGGAATGTCCGAATCGCCGCGGGGAATTCGGAGCGAGGATTGTTTTTTATTTGAACAAGTCCGAGAAAAAACGAGTGCGGTCGCGTATGATGGATGGGGAGGCTGCGGCGGGCGGGGTGCGCATTAAAAAACAATAAGCGCCGTCCGACACAATTTGTGTGCACTTATCTTTATAAACCACTTACGAGTCAATTCCTACTTTACGTTTGATGGATTCAGTAGATTTTTCAATATTGACCGCGTCTAATTCTAGCGAAGGGTTCGAAAATTGATTCGATTTTAATTGGGCAGCGCCAATGGTGCTGCGGTGATGTTGGTTTAACTAAATTGTACCAATTTGTAGAGTTGGTTTTAAATGTGGTAGTTTTAATGATTTTTGTTATGTAATGTTATCTCTCTTTATTTCCCATTAACATTTTTCATAATTTTATTGTTCTCTTTTCAGGTAAGTCATGACATAGCATAGAAGAATCTGCCCCTTGCGCGCAACAGAGGTAAGATTTTACAATAAGGTGTAAACTTAGGCTAACCCTCAGAAAACGTACTGGGGTAAAGAACGTCTAGCTGCAGCCAAAAATGTGAAGGGTGACTTAAGTAAACTGAATATTAATATTAATTGTGCGTTCCACGAGTTATGCAAATAGCGAGCTGTCAACGGTCGGGTTGCGCCGGGATCGATCACATAAACTGTGGTGTAATTACAGTGGTCGCGATGATCACGAGACGTGGTTCTGTATAGTGGTCGTTAGCTACGCTTTCGGAGGTTTTCGGCAGATACGATAATATGACTGGATGAGTTTAAGATACGACGTGCTTACAACGGTGCAGTTTAGGGTTGGGATTTAGGCGTCACCTTTAGGCGAACGCGACAACTATAAATTGATGCATAATTTTGTATTGCGCTGCCGTAGCCTTGAATTTAGGTGATAGTGAGATTTTCAGTCTAGAATCTTGATTATATAAAATAAGAACAAGGTAGAGAATTAATATACTTTTTACTTTTTCATACATTGTCATTTTGTATTTGAATTGAACCCTCTCTTAAACAAAAACAACGTAACAAAGTTGCAGAAAATTTATGTCAATTTAACCTTTTTAATACGTTTATCATAACCTGTTAATATATCATTGTCAGTCTAACAACACCGAGTGTAGAGTTAATTATCTATGTCAGAAAAAGTCTTAACATTTCCTTTCTCACCTTCATTATATTGGTTTTTACTGTCTCTCAGTTTGCATTAGGTAAGCATATTAAGATTTTTAAGTTGCAAACACCGGATGACAGTCTAGACTCTAAACTGTGCAAGTTTTCACGGATATTTATAAAAAAGTTTTTATGTCAAAATAGGGTCTTTAGGTTTTCCTCACGATTTAGATGACTATAACAATTTTTGTTGTAATTTACCTATTTTATAACATTTTGATCCAACTTAAAAACACTACTAATGTATAATTACTAGTTAGTAATTATACCACTACCCACTTCTATTTGGCTTAATATACAATGCGTTCTAAATCGTTTTAATGTTGTGTGTTCATTTGAAATTAAAATTCCTTAAATATATTGTTTTAATAGTCGATAGAGCATGCTACATATTATATTAAAATATATTAAAATTCTAATTGATTTCACGAAATTTATTACCCATCTTCGTTATAAAATCGTTCAAATTGAATAAAACAAACGGAAAATCATTTATATCGGCCCAAATGTTGCTGCTTGTATTAATTATCATAAATCTTATATATAAAAATGGATTTTCAAATGTGTTAGTCGCGCTAAAACTCGAAAACGGCTAATCGGATTGGGCTTATTTTAGTCTTAAAATATTCGTAGAAGTCCAGGGAAGGTTTTAAAGTGACACGAAGTTCACCGGGACAGCTAGTTTTAAATAAATATTCTTGATTTTTTTACTGGTAATACTGAGAATTAATAAAAGCCTAGGTACAATACGTTGACGATATTTCAAAGATTATAAAATCATGCTTTGTTGCTACTTTATTACAAACAGTAATCAAACATTGATTATATTGCAATAATTTTAGTAAATAAATCATCTTTTTAATAAACTATAGTTTTTTACTGTGGCGCTTACGATGCGGGAAAAGTAATAGTTATTCATTCATTGCTTTTGAAATTTCTTGTGCAAAGAACTAGTTAGCGAAGTGCATATTAGCGTTGCAGCGTTTTATTTATTTTTTCTTACGAATAATTGTAGGTTTTCGAAACGTGTTATAAGCGCCACAAATGTTTATAGGGCTGCCACTGTCGAGGTAAAAAAAATATTAAAAAAATGAAATATATTGTATTAGATCACTTTAAGTATTTGCCTGCCTACCACACAAATGCAAATATAAAAAAATCGATCTAATAAAAAAATTATATCATGTACGACTTTATTCTTTTTACGTGGTAGAGCCATGCTTCGGCACGAATGGGCCGGCTCGACCGGTGAAATACTACGGGCTCACAGAAAACCGGCGTGAAACAGCGCTTGCGCTGTGTTTCGCCGAGTGAGTGAGTTTACCGGAGGCATAATCCCCTACCCTATTCCCTTCCCTACCCTCCCCTATTATTCTATTCCCTCTTAAAAGGCCGGAAACGCACTTGCAGCTCTTCTGATGCTGCAAGTGTCCATGGGTGACCCGTTTGCTCGTTTGCCCCCTTATTTCATAAAAAAAAAAAACGATTCAAAAGGTATTCTTATTAAAATATTCGGTGATTCTTTTATAACTATTACTTTATATTTTATTCTACTATTATTTTATATTTTATTCTTCCCCTTTTTTTATAAGTTTCAAGCCTCTAGGAAAGAGGATGAGAGAGAATTATGGATTATAAATTGCTCCATCGACAATTAATCAAAACTAATATTCATTGTTGAATTACTCAAAAATGCCCAATCAATACAAACTATAAATTACTTTAACTATCGGGGCTGGTCCCTTACAAGTGTTGTGGCACTTCGGGGCGTGGGTAATACGCCGACGCCGTGTGTGGCGGCCCTAAGTCACGGGCCGGCCGGCCTGCGCCGCTGACGGGTTAAATTGAAAAATAAACACTCTTGAGTGATGGGCGCACGGTGCACGGGTTGTTGACTCTCATTTCGCCATTTTGCAAAATCTTATTTCATGACGTGATGGTGTAATTGAATCTTATGCTATAAACTCCGGAATATTAATGGCGGTCATCGCAGCGTCGTGGTAATATTATTTATTTGGAGAGACTTTCGTACCCGAAAAACTTAAAAAGTAAAAATAACGTAACTGAAGTTAAATGTAAATGCTTTAGATGAAAGGGCGTTTATGCACTACACGGAATTTTACCGTCCGGCGTTCCGATTTCTTACATTTTGATATGGCAAACGTAAAAGTTATGACCGCCGGACAGTAAAATTCCGTGTAGTGCACAAACACACTTACACCGCAAATATAAGCAATACGACAAGAAAAGCACATTTTGAACATTTTCACAAGATAACCCGTAAGTATCCCGGAAACGCACTCAAATCTCTGAGAAGTATGAATTACGGTTCGGCCTCCACTTGTGCAGGCGGAGATAGAATCTCAATAAGGCCAAATGCGCTCGCAATAATTATACGTTCTCGGGGGTGAGTGTAAACAAACGCGGCGGTATAAATCTCCCACCGGCCACATCGGCCTGCGCCCGCGGCGGTGGCGCCGCGCCGACTTCGGCTTGAGGATTTGTTCGTCTCTTGACGATGATAATAATGTTAATAATATATTATGTAATAAAATGTATTTTCTTGATTGAAATCACTATCTGTTAGATACTATCTATATAAAAAGAATTTTGCACTTAAATGGTATCTATTTACTATTTTTCTTTATTTGTAAAAATACTAAAGTAATGCCTTTTTTCTTTACTTGTACTTACAGCAAAATGTCATTAACAGAACGGTCCAATTACTTAGTGAAAAAGCCAAGCATATTTTAGGAATGTGAGATTCGGCCAACTGCTATCTGCAAACTTAAGTTCCGTACCATTTTGAATTTTAAATTCTTCGATTGCATCGAGTGAGGCTCGTTTTACAGAGAAATGTTTTCGATAACTTAATATAATGTAGTTTCCAAACGCATTTGTCATTGCCATGAAGCTGATAAGATACCGTTTAAGTGCAAAATTCTTTTGCAAAATTTTGCTACATTAAGAGACCATTGTTTATTAGGGCGATATCGCTTTCGGATGCTTTGCAATTTGTATCCCTCGTACAGGTAATACGCGCGGAATACTGGTACCTATTCCGAGTGCCTGAGAGCATATTTTTGCGTTTTGTAATTTAGAAGATTGTGTTATTTTGTTTTCACTGCGAACAAATGCACCTTTGAGTCGTTCTCTACATAAACGGCTCTATGTCCAGAATTCATAAGTCGATATTTGCGTAAAAAGTATTTTGCGTGTGATTGTGTTAGCGGCGTAGTTTATATGTGCGATTGGCGTATTATCTCATGATATGAAGTAACAGGTAAAGCTGCAGTACACTAAAAGCGGTCATCTGTCCGAGTTTCAAAGATATCTTTGGTGAATTAATTATGACAGGTTTTCGACATTATAAGAAAAAAAATTATATATTTATGTAAATTCCCTTTTTATACAACAAAGAGCTCGCATAGAACGTAATTGTATTATTTTATTGCCACTGCTTGTTCAAAAAGTGTGTATTGTTTTTCTTCATTAAGCGCATTCAAAACACAGCGCCATAAAAAGAGTTCAACGAGAATTATTACTGAGTAGTGACGTGCTGCGAAGGTATTAGGTACCTTATAATATTATGAATCATTATGATTATTTAACTAGAAACGATTGAATATTAATTATTATATAAATAATCACAAGGACAATTATTATTAGGAGTAATATTTTAAGCTGTTTTAAAATATTTTTTTTAATACAAAAAAATATATTAAAATGTAATTTAAAAAAATGTAATATATTGCTCGATCGCTAGAGCGTAGTTTAGGACAAATCATTTTTCATAATAGGTATCTCAGGTCGTATAAATAAAGAAATGGTTAAAAATTACCAGATGTTTTATAGCGCGTGCGCAGGCGCAGGGCATAACTAACCAAATAGCAGTTAATGGACTTTGTTAAGTGGAACTATTATAAATTCAGTTATAATTGTATAACAAATGACTGTCTGTTTACACGTTTCGTGATGAATGGGTTTTACTTGAGTTGGGTTATATTCACAAAAAAGAGTAGGCTACATTTCTTTACGGCTTCTATAATAAAAGTGACTCTTGGAGCCAGCGTTAGGCATAACCTGGTAATAATAATTACCTACATAAATGCCAACTCGGAGACATTTAATTATGATTAAACTTCAATTTAATGAAGAGTTTGGCAGATGACCAATCTAATTTTCTTAAAAATGTTACATAATTTCACCTTTACTGTAACTTAAAATGAAAGATTCGCCATAGCAAGGCCGCTGAGGCTCTGCGTGGAGCGTCCGCCCGCGCAGCGCACCGCAGGCGCATGTAATTGCCGCCCAATGTTTGTTTTATTTGACCCCCGGTCGTCTCTCTTCCACCTCCGCCGATCACATAAGGCCATATCTTTCCCACTCGTCGCTGCGATGCTACTTTAACTTTATTTATCACGTCTCCGCGGCTTTTCTTCGGCCGTAATGATCCCCAGTTTAAGCTTTATCTCTGCTTCTTAGAGTCGGTATTGGCGTGGCGTCGGGGCCGAGGCTCGGTGAATCCGTGGACGTCGATGCGGCGAGATTAATGATCGCCATTCAGTATATATATCACGGTGGTTATTATTGATTGTAATTATCATGGCGCCCTTACTTAAACACCGAGCGATCACGCAATGCTCGTAGGGCAAGGGATTTATTATGCCATTTTACGGCATCGCTAAGCGGCCGTATTTACGACTTACGAGTGCGCGATGAGATATCGATTGTTTCAGTTCCTCGACGATTTCTGCGCACGTTTTGTCAATAATGTGCATATATTGTTTACATCGATAGAATCTAAATTCGCTTCGAGAAATCTTGAAACCTGTATCTTATTTTAGGTGTTCTAAAATTGAATAGGTTTTTGCGAAGCCGAACAATGTGCTATAAATCTGTGCCTTGTCCGGGGCTCTCGCCAAAGAATCTTTGAAAAGGGTTAGCGACGACCGACGACAGTCGAGTCGACCCGCAGATCTCCTTGGCCAAATAGGCAGCGATTTGATTAGAGGCCCATATTATTCAATATTAATTTATCTCTTTTTGTATTTGTTTTTCGTGCTAATTAGTAGTTCATGGGTATAAAGCTTGTCCGCCTGCTCTTTTATTTTTTTAACCGACTTCCAAAAAGGAGGAGGTTATATGTTCTTCTGTATATTTTTAATTTTATATACGTAACATTGATTCTGACAAATTTTAAAAAGTGGTAAAAACAGCTTTTGTTTTCTACAAAATACGTAGCATACATGGTTAATAGAGCCTGTTTGTTTAGCTAGCAAAAACCCACGGCAGAGCGCCATAAATATGTATGTAATTGATTAAATCGTTACAAATTATAATACAATGTCCACGTATGAAGCGGTCGCATAATATGTGTTATATTCACATGATTTGTAAAGAATTGTCCATCATTTCGTTTGCGAACGTTTCTTGCGAGACATCGCGTCTCCGAGTGTTTGAGGCCTTCAAGTAAGCGCTAGGTTTTTCGCTGCGAGTTTCAGAAGTACCGTTCGAAATCATTAGGCGCTGAGTCACGAATCATGATTAATGGCAGATCGTCTTTTATACTATTTTTAGTTAATAATAGACTTTTTGGATTCCCTTGCAAGTTTTGCGAAACTAAAATAAATTTATTTTACGATTTAAATGTAATTAAAACCAAATAGGATATTAAATGCTAAAAAGGAAATTCAAATTAGCATTGCTCACATAAAATTTGTGCACAACACAAATTTTTCTTTTTGTTGCTTACCGCGTTTACCATTATAATTATAATTGTGGAATCAGAATTTCCAGTGTGACCGACACCGACCGACCGAAGTTTTTAATTATTATAATAGCTTATAATTTTTATGCCGTAAATTGTGTTTAATGGTAGGTAGTAGGTACGAATATATTCATGGCTTTATGTGCTAAGTTGGGGTCAAGCGGCTACTGAATCGCAGGGAAATTTTTAACGGTATTATATTTTAGCACCGAACTCATAAAATCGAGCAATTAAAAGCCACATAAATTATTAAATTATAATGGTTAAACTATTTTTATTTGTGAATTTAAATGTTGTTGAAATTCATAAGGAAAAAGCTTTTCGAGGAAAATATTTTTATTATTTATTTAGACTCGTAGCTGCGAAAGTATAATTTTATTATATGAGGCATCATTATTTATTTCTAGTTGAATGATTTGCAAATAAAAATACTCTTTGATAATAAAATAATTTTAAAAAGTTTTTTCATTCCATTAACATTCACAGCTTTCAGACTACTTTACAATACTTTACAATTGTGCTTATAAATAAGTATACTCGTATTGCATTATAGCATAGCTGAAAAACGTTTCAGACTCATTTCTCATTTCGATATTTTTGTTCCAATTAGAAGCCTACTCATTATTTTGAGTCTTCTTCACGTTGGCATTCGAAATTCGAATACCTGTTGAACGTCGGCGGCGCATAACTTCAGCGCGAGAGATGCGGAAAAAATACCGAGGGAAAAAAGAGGACAATCTCCCGCCATCTAGAATTTCCCGAGTCGCCGGGATTAAAACATTGCCCGGGAACCGGCCCCGATACTATCGGTGGCGTTCACGATTTATTTCACGGTGCGCGACTTACACACCGCAGCGATAATGTTTTAGCGCAACTTTGTTCGTGAATCGAGTGCTGCGGTGTTTGACACTACCTACATAGAACATTCCATTTTCAAACGAATCATCAAAGGGTTTTTAACATATTTTGTTCGAAACTCTTTGACGATTCGTTTGCTTAGACAATAATATAACCTACATAATATTTAAGTAGGTTATATTGCAACGTCAGAAGAGGTAGAGAGACTACTCAAGGTAATCTATAAATGTTGACGAATGATAATTTTAATATTTGACGTTCTTATTAGCATTGAGTTTCGGAACTTCTCAGTTGCTATTTAAAGCCTGCGAATACGGTCCCTTTATATCTACGAAATGCAGTCAAATATTCAATGCAAAAACCCCGAAAGAATGGCCGGCGACTGACGGTCGATCGTCGGATAACTGATATGGCATCTGCAGTTTTTGCGGCGAACACAGCGGGAAAGGCATGCGACGTGTTAAAAACCTCCTTCGTTTTGGTATTTTGATAGGGCGAAGCCGGCCGAGGCGTCGATGAAGTAATTATGTTTTTACTTGATGTACCAAAATTGATTTTACGTGACAATCAATTCATCGCATATAATTGAATTATGCACAAAAACCCGCGAATATTTGAATGTTGAGGCGGACGTTTAAGTATTTGTCTTTTTATCGTCATCGAATTTGCAGACTATGCTTTCGAGGTTTCCTGGAGGAATGTTACGGTACGTTATCAAAAATAATATCATATTTCATCTATACAGCCGTATCTGGTATTAACAAAAATTTATTTCTAAGTTTTATTTTACAATTCAGTATTTAGGTGATGCGAGGGGTCGCGAGGATGTTAAATATTGGTTTCACGGTAAAAATATTTATCGATGTTTAATTGTGGTAAGTATAAATTTCTTTTCAATATTGCCATAATAATATAAGTCTCGTAATCTGTAACAAGTTTTTTTGTAATTTTGCGTACTTTGTTATTCAATACTCAGTTGGTAACACTCGAACAATATTAAAGGTCGTGCAATATTTATTTTATGACCCTCGTACACAGCGCGGTGCCCTTTGATTTTATAATTGGATCATTTGAAAACCTCCTCTATTACATGTAAATAAGCTACGTATTTACATGAACAATTAAAAACGCAGCCGCTTGCCGAAGTCGAGCATGTAAATCATTTATCAAGTGCAGTTTTTGTGGCGCGGCCGCAGCACACTCGATCTATACGGATGCTCATCGATTTATTTATTGAAACAATAAATCATTGAAGCGATCATTACTGATGGTTTATAGTAGGCACGCCTGCGACCTCCAGTTATAAATCAATCTGCTGGGCACCGTCGCCGCGTTGCGGTGAACTATCACAATGAAGATAGAGCTCTAAGCATGTAGCGTCAATTTACGAACAAGTGCAGAAAATCCTAGCCTTTAACAATCTGTCGAATATCAAAATGGTGTATGTGCTACGTGCTACGTCGACGCTCGTTTATGTCTTTAGCTCGAGCGAATAACATTGTGCCTGAACATTCGTTTTGATAACAACTATGTAGTTATAATTATAGTTTCATGATTTTTTTTTGTTAACCTTAGGTATATGAGTACTGAATCAACATACCTATCCTTACCAATATTAAAAATATTAAAATGCTGTCTTCTTCGTGCTTAAACGGTTGAACTGATTGAGATGAAATTCGGTATGGTGATACTTTGAGAGGCGGAAAAGAAAATATAATGATGGATTTTGTGACGGAGTTGCCGCGCGATGAACAAATATCGACGCAACGGAGTTGCCGGCGTCATCTAACTAATTAATAATTCTTTTTGATCCTAACAAAATCTGATTAGCCAGTATTAGGTACGTTGTAAGTCATAATACAAAGCAGACGCGGGGCCGGCGGAGTGCAGTACTAATGAAATCGGAATTCGATTAGAGAGGGCCTAATGACGAGGGCTGTAACGAGATTACAGAGTGCACGAGTAAAGTGATTACACTGTGTACTGTGATCCCCTCACTACTCACTACTCACTAGCTGGTGATTTGTGACCTGTTTGTTTTGATGTTCGATAGAATTAGTTTTTTTTTTTTTGTTTTGTCTTAGGTGCAGGTAATTATGAATTTTGGTGTTTAAAAATTAAGACATCACAGAAGTCAGAAGTGATGTTTTTAGTGCAAATACAAATATTATTTAAACATTTTAAAATATTCCTGTTCTTTCAATACATAGCTTTCCTACATTACTTATTATGGCTACAATTTAAGTAGGCGTCTAGGCTGGTGCAATGAATTATATTTCTGTCTAAACGTATTTTCTAATGTACAGTTAAAAATACGTCTGGGCTTAGTTTGATCTACTGCCAATACATCAGAATATGCCCATCCGATCTTACTCAATTAATTTTACAATAATAAATCCCATTTCTTATTACTTATTTATTTGCCTTATTCGTCAAGAAAGGATTAGTAGTTTAGTTGGCGGTACGATAAGCAAACATGTAAACATAATAATATTTACCCTTCCATCTTCGCCGTAGTTTGGCAAAAATAGTTATTGACTGAACCCATCTTACTCATGCGATGCGACTCGCCAAGGGTATTAGGAATTAGATTACGTTGGACATTATTTCCGGCTCATAGCACGCCTCCCTCCTCCGGCAACGACATTATTTTTCATTTGCGGCCCTCTGCCGTTTGTTTATCGAGTTAAATTCGCGCGGGTCATACGTAATGTAATTATAATATTGATTGAACGATGCTTCCTTAGCTATCGAAAAAAACGATGTTTCGACGACAATTTTGTGTGATTAAAATTGTCATCTAATTATACAGTTCCCGATGTGGAATGTTCCTAGAAGCTTAGAAAATAAAATTTAAGAAATTAAAATTACATAGAGCATTCCAATCATAAAACCTCGAGACACGAAACACAAGTCACACCATTTTCAACCGACTTCCAAAAACACAGGGCCTTATTAACCCTTAGGCTAGTTAGGCTGCAGCCTTGGGCGCGAGGATCGAGAGGGGCGCTGAATTCGTGTCTTCGCAATTCACATGCACTTATCTAGCATCATTGCATCTACTCTACAAATTTCAACTAGACCGAGACAAAACATTAAAATTAAATGCGCTCGAGAGTCCCAAAGTTCAAAAATTCAAAAATTCTTCATAATTAGCCTAGGGCGGTCAGAATTCTTGATCAGTCGCTGCTGAAAAACATAACATAACCTATGTTATGTTTGGCTGTGGATATTTTTATTTTTTGTATGTTTATATTTTTCTGTGTAGACTCACTGTAGCCACAGAATATAATAATTATATTAGTAGTTGCAACTGTAGCATGAAGTAAAGAGGCTACAATCACACTTTTCCATTTATAATATCAAATGAGAATTCAGTAATGCTTAAGATTTATTCTTCTATTAAAATAAATTAAATTATACCAGTTTCGGTTGACCACCGGAGCATGGTATTGGGTCGCGTGGCTCACTGGAGAAACGCGATTCGTTCCTCTCATCATTTATGTCATTATGCACCATAAATCGACATAAATGCGTGACTTTTTGAATCGTTTTCATGGGAGAGGACACAGATTTTTCACCGATTCAAGTTTTAATCCTCGTTGGTTGATTGGGATTCAGGAATATCACTAGCAAAATTGAATTTTGGCACACTGTTGCGCATTACTTATTACAACAGCTTTGAAGTCCCAATTTGAGGAATACTGCCTCTGTACAGTAAAAAGTTAGAGTAAATAATAAATATTCCTCTTTTCTCATTCACTCGAGGTCATTAAACATGAGGGGCGTACTTTTTGGTCTTGCATTTTTAGCAATTTACCATCTTGAGCCAACTTACAATTAACACCGACAGTGACGACACTCGTTAAACGTTTAAGGATGTTGCAAGCGTTAATGCCTACTTAATGTAAGCCTCAACTATGAGCAGCTGGTCGCGATGACAGCTGTCGGTGGTATATCATCGGCGCTAATCCCGGGGATTAGAGGCGCTTAGATACCGGGACTCGCGGTTACGACTCGAGACTTGGGAAGAAATAAACGCGCTATTAATTATTATGGTATATATCTGGGTGACGATTATTAGGATTAAGTTCTTGTTACGAACTAGCAGACGCTGAGATTTAGGACAAAATTTATGAATTGAGTATTGTTAACTCAAAATGCTTGTCATGTAACTGAAAGTAGACTTACTTTTTTTAACCAAAATTGTAAACAATTACTACGTATTATAAACTGCTATTATTAGTGGCAACTCAAATTAATAAATACGTATTGTTTTCTTTTGTTTGCGCTACATACGTATAGGTACGTCTCAATTAGGAATGTATTTCCTAATTGAGACGTACCTATACGTATGTAACAAAACTAAGTGATAATACTTTAGGGTGTGTACGTGTTCCTTGTAGAGAGTTCACTGTGAAAGTAGCAGCTCTGAAAGACGAACTTTTTTTTTCACTTTTGTATGGGCAAGGGCCTGAGCGTCACGAGCTTCCCCATACAAAAGTGAAAAAATTTTTGGGTCTTTCAGCGCTGCTACTTTTAGAGTGAACTCTCTACAATGAACACATACACAACCTAAAGTATTATCACTTATTTTTGTTACACACTATATACTTAGTAGACACTAGACGTGTCCATAGTATGTTTAGATATCACTAAACTGTACTACTCTAGAGAGCAAAAGCAACAATCGGCACCCATATATTGTGCAGTCTAGCTCTAATTGAGTTAGTTCAGTGATAGTATTGGAGTGGAGCAAGACGTACGTGGTATCGCCGAGCTAATTAATCGCACTGTGCCTTGCGAACTTATTAACTTGTACACGTCATGTTAACTCTATTGTAGGCTTTTTTCATCTGTGAATGCTTTATATTATGCATTATACAGGCGAAGCGTAAATATATAATAACTAATAAGAGTATCGCGTATAGTATTTTGCTGTACAACAAATTTATAACAATTTGCGCCAATTTCAACGAAAAATTGCCTTTTTACGAAATAGTCCCGTTTCTTTTATTAGTTTTATAATATTGATAATTAATTATACTGAGAAACCCGATAACATAGGTAGGCACTGGCTCTAGATAAACAAGTGTACGATTTGATTGAATTCAAGGTATTGTATTTTTCGGATTACCTATTATAATTGAGAAATAAATATAGTAGGCAGTAGCTATATTTATTTTTCAATTATAATAAGCATTACGCAACTCATTTGCATGGTTATCACAAAGTGAACATTTTACGCGCGATATATTTTTATATGAGCATAATTAAAAGATAATATTACTTAGGTAATTAGAAAAATAGAATTTATAATGCATAAAAGCCACGCTCGGGCCTCCGACAAATATTTTATTTTAATTGAACTATTAAGAATTAAGCTTCAAGGACTATTAATTATCTCTTAAGAAATACGACCGTTCTAGTCATTATATGGAGGTATCCTGAGGATCTGAGCTATTAGCCCAAAGGTAGTAATACCGGCTCGCAACGGGGCGCTCGCCTCGGTAGGAAATTATTGTGCTAAATATTAATTGATCCACATACCTGATGCGATTTATGTGCTGAATCACTCGATTAGCTCTTCATTTAACTTGTAAGGCTTTTATACTAAAACCAGATGTTGCCTACGGGCAAATCAAAGTTACGTATTTTGTGCTCGGTTATCGTGTCGTACGTTTTTCCAGGATAAAAGTTATAAGGGCATAAGAGCTGGGTTCGAAATATTTCCATAACAAATTTTACCAAAAACGATTCAGCGGCTGATGTATAAAGACTCAAGATCTAACAGACAAAATATAGAATAAGACACTTTCGCATAATTTATAATAATATTAGTAGGTATGGTATGTATGGATTTCACATAAAAGTATATATTATATGAATTATAAAAGAGGATTAATGTTAGTACAAAAGAGTTAAAAAAATAACGTATTATTAATAAACTAAATACAACTAGTACTATAAGCAAACAGCCGTGTTTAAACTTTGCAAAGGAAGCGTTAATTTTATGCTAAGTACTCACATACGGTTTTGCTCGAACGAGCAATAACGTCGAGCGAAACCCGCGGTTCGGGCTTTCGTCCACACATTCAGCTTTGCTCGATAGTTTTATTCTAAATCGATATATTTAATTCCATCAAGCCGGCTCGATGCGAGCCTTCGAGCTATCAGTTTTGCGGTCCACACATTAATTATTATTATTACTCAATTTGGAGTAAAACTATTGAGCAAAACCGCATGTGAGTACTTAGCATTAAATTGTTAACTAAAATTTTATGCTCTACGAAAAGCTCTACGCCGCTGTAATTTGCAAGTATAAAACTATTTAGTATGCTACAGTTTCGCCTGAATAGCTCTACACCCAGATAAGGAAGCAGAATTTCCTAGTAGCTGGTACATGGACGTGGTGACACCTGCGAATAATAAACACTACTAACAGCTAACTAATGATATTGGATACTAACTCTACATTCTGTGTACACTGTCATGTGATTAACTGCATCCATGGCAAATTCGAAATAGTACCTCAAAATTAGGTGAACTTATTATTAACAGTACAGCTCAAAAGTCGGTTGGTAAACGAAGAATCTGATATAGGAAAACTTTGAAGTTTGAGGAAAGAGACAGAAATCAGAATATTTTCAAGCTGGAAAATTGTACGATCACCGCGTGACAGCCGAATTTGTGCGATACAGAGTTTCGGGCAACATCTGGTAGTGTCATTAAAATTTAGAATAGACGTGTGAGAGCCATGCTTCGGCACGAATGGGCCGGCTCGACCGGATAAATACCACGCTCTCACAGAAAATCGGCGTGAAACAGCGCTTGCGCTGTTTCACGCCGAGTGAGTGAGTTTACCGAAGGCCCAATCCCCTACCCTATTCCCTTCCCTACCCTCCCCTATTCCCTTCCCATCCCCTCCTTAGGGGAGGGCCCTATTACCTTATTCCCTCTTAAAAGGCCGGCAACGCATCTGCAGCTCTTCTGATGCTGCGAGTGTCCAAAGGCGACGGAAGTTGCTTTCCATCAGGTGACCCGTTTGCTCGTTTGCCCCCTTATTTCATAAAAAAAAAATTATACGTACTTGAAAGATGTTGACTGTTGTACATTCTATAGAACGCTTTTCATAAGCTATAGTCCTGCTATTACGTAATTCTTGATCCATTCACACCTAAAGTGTTTTAAGTTCCATTAAGTATTTTTGCAGCTCTAGAGACATATTACGCGTACATTTATTACCGTCAAACCATAGTAGGTAGCGAGCGTCCAACGACAGTATCGAGTTTCCACCGTAGGTCCACCGACCTATATTTCGTAAATAATGTATGAGCGATAACAGGTGATTGTCATTTTCAGTTGGAAAGTGTCATGTCATGGATAAGTTGACAGCAACCTTAAACGTAAATATTTAGTATTCAAAGTTAACGATACAATGAGTATTATGATAATTAATTATTTAATGAAAACTTTAATTAATTATTGTTTCAAAAAACGTCGCGGCCGACCGTCGATATATTAAGTAATCAATTAAACGTTCAGAATATCTTCGTAATGTTTATAATTTGTTTATCGATTAATTAGTATGGATAGTCGTTGGGTCCACCTGCCGGTTTATCTAATCGCGGAGGTGTATTCGTCTATCGTGCGCGAATGGGAAGTATGGAGTAGGAGGAGTATTTGGGCGACTGCACGGGCGGCGCCGACGGCATTACACATAGTCTGGTGCGCGCGTGCGCTCCGCTGCACTGCGCTTATCCGATGCGCAGACGCAAGGCATGGGAGCTGGCTGTTTCGAAAACAAACTTTACTTACCAGTACCATACATCTGTGGGCCTAGAAAAGCGGTAAGCGATTGTCGTAAACGCCAATGCCACAAAATGTAAAGGATTTGACATTAGTATTCGCTAGCGAAGCGATGACTTATGTCAAATCGCATACAATTTGTTAGCGTTTACGATAATCGCTTGCCACTTGTCTGGCAAGTTCTGCTTACAACAATCTCGCCTGGTGCCAAAAGCTTATAAATTATAATTGTCCCTGCAGCATGGATAGCAAGAAGAAGAAAAAGACTGCCAATTACAAAATTTTACTAGGATGAAAATCGGAGTACAGAGTCATTTTGAGTACAAAAGCTAAATTTCGTATAGCTGCTGCATATTATCTTAAATAACCTGTATTTCGTTTTATATTGTGTTACAAGAATTTAAATGTGTAGAGAAAATTGCACTATATCTTTTTTTTGTTGTAAATTGTAAGTAATAGATACTGAAAGAAAAGTTTACTCTCTAGACAACTATCAGCGAACACTTATTTGCCCCGCTTACATCCTATCACTTGAGGCTGCGATCGGCTAATATCTTGATTACTCGCAGCTTTGTCCGGGCCGACCTTTGTCTCCCCACTTATCAGCTCACAACCACCGTCACTTCCAGCCAAATGAACATCATATTTTTAACGTTATTCATAACGATACGAGTATGGAATCAATTGTATCCTTTGTTTCTTTATCGAACCTGCTCTACTTTTTTTTTATTCGATAACAAGCAACAAGCATCGGTCAGGAAAACGTTGTTTGTAGTTTATAATATATTGAGTTCTATTACTGACTTAGTAGAGAATTCAAATGTACCACTAGCCAATAAGGTAGAAGAATGTAATCCATATCCATTAAACACAAT
This sequence comes from Aricia agestis, assembly GCF_905147365.1. Lineage (NCBI taxonomy): Eukaryota > Metazoa > Arthropoda > Insecta > Lepidoptera > Lycaenidae > Aricia > Aricia agestis. The sequence goes on along the minus strand of NC_056409.1, from coordinate 9,519,962 downwards.
ATCAATAGTGAAATTAAAAATTTCAGGCACCGTATTGAGATTGTTACAAAAACTACAAAATAACAACATTATGTGTTTATTAGTCGCAATCGCGTGAGTTATATTGTTTATATGAGTATTATGTTATTAATTGCTTTGGTTTTTACATACGTATTCAATTAAGGTGCGCGTCTGTTCTCCGCCTTTTTATCGCGCATGCTAAAAAACCATTACTCGGTATTACGATCACACGCCTTTTCGAGCAAAGCCGCCTCTAAAAAGAACCTTTCAAGTTCTATAAGGCCCTTTTACTGAGGGTTTGGTGCGAATGTTGGCGATTTTTTGTGCTTTTTACTTATGTTGAAATTGAAGTACATAATAATTCGGTAATTCGGTTTGTTGTGATTAAGTTACTAATAAGTAACAACATTTAATTACTAATGGCATCTAATTGTAATTACTTGTTACATGTATCGATTTTCATTAGTAGTATTTTTTAACAAAATTAGGTAATTTAGCAAATGATAGGTACACAGAGAGATCTTCAAGTTACCGGCAATAGTAATGTTACCCTAAACATTTTCTGAAATACTTTGTTTGTATAAAAATATTTGACGAAACTACAACCCCACCTTTACCCGTCAAGTTACCTCAAGTTCCAATGTTATAAAAGCCGTGCAGAAACAAAGAAATTCGAAGGCCCTTTGAATCCAAATCCCGTCTTAAATCTCTATTGACTATTGTTCCCGGGCACCGCCATTTTGTGCTTTTTCCATATGCCCATTAACAACGAGGTAATGCAATATAGTATTGTGTCTAAACGCGATCTGGTATCAGCGCGTTTTGTATAACGATTCTAAATCTTTTCATGCGTTTGTTTGCGGCCCGTAACTTTTTGCACCTGGACGTTAGGATGTACTATGGATTTTTGGATAGATACTGGTGAGGAGATGATTAGGATTTGTAGATGATTATTGATTAGATTAGGATTTGGTTTCTGAATTTTGATTTAGTTAGTTTTTCTTTTATTTTTCAGCTCTATATTGAGTTTTATAACGGATGATGTACCCTTAAATTAAGTACCTTTTTATTTTCAAGATTTTTTTTCATTTTAAAGGGTACTGCGAAAGTTTTCGGTTTTCGCTCTAATCCATATAAAAACTATTAAGTAGGCTGTACGTACTTAGCTACATCAAATTTCTCTACGCAAATAATTATAAAATCAAAGTGTCATAAAACAAAAGCTAACGGTATTCTCGACATACATCTAAATATATGTATAAAACTCAAGGGTGACTGACTGACATGGTGATCTATCAACGCACAGCCCAAACCACTGGACCGATCGGGCTGAAATTTGGCATGCAGGTAGATAAGACGTTGGCATCCGCTAAGAAAGGATTTTAATCAATCCTACGGTCTACCTACCAAGGGGTCAAAATAGGGGATGAAAGTTTGTATATAATAATACTGCTTAACGCGAGCGAAGCCGCGGGCAAAAGCTCGTCAATAAAAACATAATAAAGGAATAAAAAACCTCAAACATAGTGAGTTGTTTGTACAATCATAAATGCGCGTCCCCGACGTTTGTTCTTTTGTCCGTCTGTCTGTCACCCCCGCCCTCGTGTCACGTGACATTGTGATGACAAGCATTGTGGTGCGCGCGCGCAACGCTTTTATCATGCACTCATCATACCGCCTCGATGAGACGCTAGCGATTCCTGTGGGATCCGTGATCCGTCACGTAGCTCTACATTTAAACAAACTTAAAAAATAGGAGGTCTATGTTCGGCAGTGGATATTTTTTGACTCCTACTTAGAAATTTTGTTACTGTCTATGAATGATCATGATGAATACCCGATACCAACTTAACAGCTAATGGGCTGTTTAAATAAACATTCCGACAGAAAAATCTCGCTGCATCCGGCTAGGAGGCGCTAGCCAGTAGACACCCACTCGGACATTTGTTCCAGTAATGCCCCGAACATTATCTTGAATGGACACGACGACATGAATTATGGACATTATTGAATTTATACGTCAAGGCGGAATTATTAAACCGATAGATCTATGGGCCAATAAAAGGCACATTAAACGACCGCACTATCTCCTAGTCGTAATTACTCGGTATTAATATGCAGTAACACCGCTTATCTCCGACGGGCTAATTAGCTCCTTCGCCCGTTCCCGATGAAAAAAAATTGTCCCGAGATAGCGCCGTAATGTAAAGCTCCTCTCGATATTAATAATAGTCATGAAAACCACTCAAACGACGCGTTAATAGCTGGCGTTCCGTCGATAGATGAAACTAATTTAATAAAGTGAGGGCCGAGTCGACGACACCGGTGACCGGCGATGTCGGCCGCCGTCGGGCCGGACCGATCAATCTTGGCGCGTACCTGAGCTCACCGATCGGATCCCCGAGATAACCCTTCCTCGATGCGTAATACCATTAAAACAACGGTGACAAACGGACCAAAAAAAATATTTTTTACAGCTCTCGACCTCTCGACCGCGATCCGATTTGGATCCTCGACGATCTCGTTAGAGTCTATAATCGAACGGATCCGACGTTTTTATGTCCGATGATTAAAAATGTGAGATGATGATCATTGCGGGGGCTCCCACTGCGAAGGTTTGTTTAAGGTCTTTGTTTTTCTGGAATCCCGGTCGTGGGTCCGTTTTAATTAATGCCCATCACGTATTTTTTTCGACGCCGAAGTTTTATCGTGTTTTTTTATGTTGGTATAGTTTTTTTGGGTAAAATTTTTTGAAATATGCTCGGGGGTAGCGTGTGATGCGATATCTCGACGTGTGCTATTGTTTTCGTTTTGATATATTTATGCGTCGCCTTCCCGGGAGTGTCCGGACCGCGGCCGCGATATTTCTTCTGCGGCGAGCTGGTGACGCGCTATCGTGGATCATCGATTGTTTCAAACGCCGCCTGTTGATGTTATTTATATGGGTCGGGCGAATTTTAAATGTCTAGCCGTGTGACAGTCCCCTATCTTTGTTCGTCTCTTTAGAATCGTGTTTTTGTCTTGTTATATTGAGTCGTGGCGGAGCTCGAACGGAATGACAGCAACGGTTTACGGTCTAAGAATATGCAAATATTGAGCTACCACGACCGTAAATGGTCATATTTCTGTATGCCGTTTACGTCCCCAGCTGGACGGCTGAGTAGTATTAAAATAAAAAAAACATAAGTTTTCCTTTTAATAATGTTACTTTATTTAATTTGTACATTATAACATAATTGCCGCTGGCCCGTTTGTCCGTCGTCCGCCATTAAAACTACTAAAGAATCATCTAAATACGCTGTATATTACGTCGAATATATTTAAAGCTCATGTTAACATAATGTTGAACATTTTATGAATGTATATCGTATGTCGCGCTATAAATTGTACGTTTTATCTCTTCCAGGTAAGTCTTGACGAAATTCGAGCTTTTACGTCAGATTCCTCATCTGATCGGTAAGTAAGATGAATGTTGTTTTAGTTTATTATATCATCGGCATCTTCGTCGGGATCATTTTAATGGTTCAACGTTGTTGGGTGGAAAGTGAATATCTACCCAGGAGGTAGAGTTCCAGGAACCAGGTTGTATAATGTATAGACTTATGATCAAGGGTTGTCGCAATGCCTGTACAGGAAATGCCCGTACATAAACTATTTGATGGCTGATTTTTAGTGGGTTTGGACTTTGTTTATCAGTTTTTACTTCTATCTACTCGCTGAAAGTATACTCGTATATTATAAAGTGTATTGTGGGTAATTAATATAAAACTAGATTCATGCCTACGAATCCTTGTTCACAAGAACAATAAATGCGTCGTGTTTCGAAATCGTTAAGTACTTTATGACTGTAACTTGGTTTATGGTTTTGTCATTTTCCGGAAAGAATAACTACATAATTATTTAACTTTATTACCTTCGAGGACTTTAGCGTTTTATAGTCGTTAAAAATAAAATGTTGGAAGTACATTTGATCATATTATCTTTTAGATAACATTTCGGTCTAGATTTTAATAATAACATGTGAATCCGTTTCATGTCGGAAAAACTACATACCACATTATTTAGATCGTACTTACTATCGACTATCGAAATAATATATTTTCACAAAATATACGATGTAGGACATTAAAAGTATGCCTACTAGCCTAGCTGCGTAATTCACTTAGTGTCCATAATTCATATTTTATTTAAAGGGGGTCAAAAATTAAGTATCTAATTTTATGACATAATTATAATGAGAATCGAGTAACGAGTTCTCTCCTTAAGTTTTGAACATGTCTCACCAGTCATGTTGTATATGAAATACAAAGTTATCAGTTCGTCATATAGGTAGAGACGTGGCTCATAATTATAATCAAATTAGGTTTATTGTGTACTGAAAGCCATAGAAACTAATGTTAATTATAAATAACCAATTCATTAGATTTCAAGATAACCGCGGTAGAACCTTATTGGTGTTATTTCAGTGGGCACAAAATTCCCGGTAAACATTGTTAAACTGATCACGAGATAAGGTTGACCACTCCGGTATTCTCATATTAACTTATTTACATACATACCGAGTATTTAAATACTTACCAAGTTTTCCGAGATCGGGAGATACCGACCCGCCATATTTCTTCGTTAATTGATCAACAATTTTGTTAGTTTTAAAATAATCACCGATCACTATTTAAGAATGGCCTCCTCAAGTTCTTTCTCTTGTACTTAAGTAAATATTTTAATAGCTTAAAACATGTAATTAAATTAAATTAATAATTACGAGATGCTTGTTGTAGTAATCAATTAGCTATGTCCACACTGTGCACTTTCATCATTCAATTTTCGACATCAACTCTCATGTTGGCGCATTCAGTAATAATTGAATGCGTCAAGGAACGCAACGCCAATATTGTCATTTATGAAGTTTTGGATACGGTCAGAGGGCATGCGTCGCGGGCATGCCTCACGTTCGCTGTTGACTGCGCTATAACGCATGCCCTTGACGAACAGAAAAAGGCACAGTGTGGACAAAGCTATTGTAGATATACTTACCTATAACCTAATTGATCTAACCTATCTTCGAAAATATCGAAAACAAAATTATTTACAACACATACTTAGTTATTTATTTTAAAGTAATATCTGATGTGCACTTACTTAATTTGCTCTAGTATCGCGTGTTTGCTATCTCAATTCTCAAGTCATGAAAATTCTACGCTTCATTAAATAATTCAACAATTGAATTTCCTCATGATAAAGTTAACAAACTACCGTTCAATTTCGTAGTTTAGCACAAAAAACCTTTGTTGTTACTATAACGTACCTATTTAGAAATCTGTGGTATGCATCAAATATTTTTGTAAAATATCTTCATAAAAACTTAAGGGTATAAAATTTTTTCTCTTCTGATCCCTAAACGTAGATTATACATAGGAAGGTGCATAATAAACTTGGTATGAAATTTCAGAAAATATTAAAGGAGCTCAAGCGAAGGGTTCCGTACGCTGGGGAGCATAATGTAGTGTTATTTGTGTACAAATTTATCTGTTTGTCCGTCGGTCTCCCGTTACCGGTCCCGGAGGATAAGGGATTACGTCCCCGAACTTGTATCTACTCAATAATTTGTTAGAATTTCCAAATTGGCCTTTTGTTTTGTTCCATAATATGTTTGTAACTTCCTCTTCTTAAGAACTATCAAGATTTGATTTAGATCTTTTCATTTACATTAAAATTTAAACCTGAGGTACATTGTTTGAATTAAACGCATAATATTTTTTCTACGATCGTATCATCAGGATTTGCAAAGAAGCATAAATAATATTATAATACTGTATGTACTTAATTACTTTTTCTGATCTACTCTACATAATATATTTTATATTTCGAAGTAAATAAAGAAATGTAGAGCTAATCGTCCTATACATATATTATGATCTGCGAGGCTCTATCAGCGGGGCTAAAATGGTCACATTTTGCAATTCCTCTCAAATCAATTATTCAGAAAATGAATTATCAAAACTGTGAAACTGACGAATGCCTTATTACGAATTGTGCGAATTACTAGACATATGAATTGCAAGCAGAGTGACCATTTTGCGATTTAAAAAAAATGATTAATAATATTATGTAAGATTCTCCAAAGCGACCATTTAGCCCCGCAAAACTCTATAGCTTATTTTAATAATTATGAGGGTCTTCACATGACTTATGCTAGCATCTGCAATACTTGCAACATCTCCATTGTAATTACATCCACAATCACAGCCCGTCGGGGACCACTGATCTGGAAAATTGAAACAAGGGTGGACAGGTTCTTGTTACTTCTCCACCACATTATTTTGCGGTCACTTTGAATTCTATCACTACTGCTCAAGGGTGATTTTCCATTGTCTTTGACTACATTAACTTCGCTAGCAGCATGAGAGATGGATCGTCCCGAGCGATTTTTCGGGATTAAGGGGATTTTACAATAATTATTAGGGACTCGTGACGTGACTCTATCTTGTAACTATTTATTTTGGAATTACATACGTAGTAAAAACTTATTATGATCCATCTGATGACCTGAGTCGTAAAATTACAGACCAAAGTTCTCTCTATTGTTGCCATTATTTTCTAAACTTTATTTATATCATTAGTCAGTTTTCTAATTTCATGATTCTTCATTTTGCCTTTGTTTATTTACTTTTCCTTATTCCAACTTAACACCCAGTCTAGATATTATATTGATTACTTTGTCTGTTCTAGTTGTATAATATACTTTTCTTATCTGAAATCTGCACAAAGTAGGAAGTAACAAAAATGTCAAATAATTGAACAATTTCAAAATGTTGTAACTTTTTGTTTAAAAAATGTATTTTTCATTACCTAAATTGTCTGCAAACAATAAATCACGATTCTGTGTAATATAAAAAACCGTTTTGTAAATCCCTCAGTCCCAGGGGCGAAGAAAATCGCAACACGATCGTCATTCCCAAAAATAATGATGTCATCAAACACTAATCCCAAAGCTTTCATGTGGATTACTTAAACACCAATATAGCTAGAGCATATTATTATGAAGCAAAAAATGCCACCAACTTTAATTCTTATCACAATGGAATAAGGCTCAGTACAGTTATCGCTTACTCAAATAGTTCCAAAAAGTTTGGTGCTCTTTTATAAAAGTGCAGAACCACTTTTATAGGAGGCAATGCTTTTAAAAATTGGTTCCTTTGCTTATACTCCTACAGTTTAGTTTCGAATAATACGAGCACCCCAAGTACGTCTTTTCGCAAAAGTAATGATTTAGATTTTGATGCAATGAAAACATGGTCGATTTTACATCGGCGGTAAGATAAAGGTGGTTACACACTTGCGCTGGTGCTTTCGATTCGATACATTAGGCGTGTGATATATGGGCGGGAAACGGCGAAGTCACAACATGCGGGGTGCTCAACATTTGCTGTACCGGCATTATCTCTCTTCAGGGTTGGCACTTGCCCCTTTTGGTGATCATTGAGTGACAAAAAACATCCACAAAATCGCAGCTACAAATAAACTATGGTTATAAAGTTGTTCATTAACCTTGGTTAAAAATAGCTTTTTATGACAACCCGGTAATAAAATATAAGTATAGCTTTTTCGTATGTAACATAAGTAAGTTCGTAAAATTTGACGACGCTAGTGAATTCATTATTCTCACTATTAAGTATTAATGAATAATTCAGGGACCTAAATAAACACTTTTTATGTTTCCGATTCTATTTCCACACCTACCGCGCCTCAATTTAAATTGTTCGCGCTTGTTAATGTTTACTTTTTGGGTCTATTATATTAATTGTTGGAATTTACTTTCGGTTTCATTAGGATACATCAAATTATGAATACTAGTGTCCAAAAAAATGCTAGAATACTTCAAGGACTTTTGTTCTTTCATAATATTCTTAGCGACAGCCCTGCAGCCCTGCTCTAAGACAGAGTAATAGGTTCAATTCCCGCGAGGCGCGGCGGCGCGCGGCTCTACTTTCAAGAGCTCGCTTCCGAATTAGGCACTCCAAGCTATTGAGAGCGGATTTGGATTTTTTAGATGAAGGTAAAAACCGAGTAAAAAGTTCACCCATATAGATAACATTTATCACCTCCTTATGGATTTCAAAAATAATATTTACGACTATGAGATAGGTGTCTAAAAATGTGCGTACCTATCCGTTTTATAATGGTACGTTTAAAAACTGATAGTGATGAAGGCTAGCTCCTCTTTTGTAAAAAAAACCTTACTCTTTTTGGACGAAAGAAAAAATAAAGTTGAAACATAATAATCTATGCAATAGTTTATAGGAATTTAGAATTATTCGAAGCATTTAGGTGGAGATCTTCAAAAACTAAAATCTACGTGAACTCAAGTATGTAAAGGAGCATCTGCCATTCGTCCTATTTCCTATTCAGGACAAATATTGTCGTTAAGGAAATAGATAAGGATTGTTAAACGCACTGTTAAGTTTTATAGATCGTAAAGTGTTTAACTGCTGCGGTGATCCGGAATCTTGTGTTTTAGTTTATTAGCTCTCGTGTGTAGTTTAATAGGGACGAGCGTTCCGCGTGCTTTTGTTTTAACGCCCATGCTTATATTGTCATTTGTACGGTTAAAACCATGAGGCTAGCATGTGTGTATGAAGCCTTGTAATTTTGGCCACAATTTTTAAATTTGCCTGTAAGTACTTATTGTTTTACAAAAACCTCCTCTTCTTTAAAGGCCAAATTACATAAACAAAATCAGGATAAAATAATATAATATCCTAATTTTCAATACTTATATTTTTTTTACATCTTCAGGATCTATGTATTTGTTTTTATTTTCCTATTTTTTTACTGTACACTGTACAGTAATTGTATTTACATCTTTACCAGATCACAACAGGCACCACTCAGCGAAAGCCTAAATTCTAATGCATCATAAATTAAAAGCATGGGGTCGAACATACCCTAGCGAGTGGGGGAAGAGCTTTTAGGAATTAATTCCTAAAGTAATTTTGTATTGAGCAACGAAGGGTTAATAGAACGAATTGTGTTTTGTGCTGTTTAATTTGTTTTCGTGCAAGCGATTTTTAATGGGGATACAAAAGGGTTGGACGTTGATAAAATTTGTTTGACGTAATTGTTGAATCTTGGAGAGACCTACCCCTCTAATACAAAATTTTAATTTATGTCTAGGTAGTGTTAAATATTGAGAGATTTTTTATCGTCCAAGAGAGATAAATAAATCGTCGCCTTGGTTTGTTTTCTCTCATTTGGTAAAGTGGCCTGAGCTATTAGGATCGCGTCTCGCACCTGGCCACCAGTAATGCGCCTTTATTCTATTAATACGGTAAAACATTTTAGGGCGCGTTTAATGTGCGCCTTCCATTAGGAGCTGTAAATTATAACTTACTTAAAAGTTATGGATGCCTGGTACTCAGCTACCGTTTTACTGACTAAATTTATGTTCCACTGGTGATGTAGTTCCATGTTTAAATTGATCGTTTAAATGGCTTGAATTCAGTTGCTGCTCTACTTAATTTGCTACTAAATAAACAAATTTTTAGCGTTACCCATAATAGCTAATGTTAGAAGCTTTTGTTCAGGTTGTAAATGGACATGTGCCTGTTTTAAAGTAGCTAAGTAACTGATATATTATCTAAAACTTCGGTAAACTGATATCTCATATCCATAAGGCATCTTGAATAACTCACGAAATAACATCGCAGTTCGTACCTAGTACTGTCTGTAATTCCGATTCATCACCTTAAGCTGTTTAACTATTTATTCTTAACGATTCTCAGATAAATATTTATTTTATTAAGACGGCAATGACTATCAAATTTATTGAAATGATTATAGGCAACATTGTCTGCATCAAACGCTAATTTCAATGTAACTCTGATGTTATTGCAGCAATAAACAGTCAATTTTAAAATTCAGGCAGTAATGTTTCGCTAGGGCGTCTCGGCGCTACTAAAAAATAAAATATTCTTCGAACATTAAGTACGATCGAGCTCCTATTCTCGGCCGGCTATGAATTTCATTTTTTATGAGACGCGAGTGTGTCTCTGTCATTTGTTTTCATTACGCGCTTACCCTCACCAAAAAATACTTGTAATGCTTTTTTATGATTACCAAATGTGAATTTTTCATTATGCCGCTGCGAGCATCGATATAATTGAATTGTCCGTAAATTGCGAAATAAACCTAATGATTTCTTAGGTTTACGCGAGTATCACTCATTATATTACAAGGTTCAAACACTTACGGATTTTGTCGCGGAGCACTTTTATTAATCCCGACGTTTCGGCTACTATACAGCGGCCGTGGTCACGGTTAAGTAAACGTCAAACGCAAACGTCAATAAACTTTCATGTTTCTAACTCAAGAAATGACGGACTTTCATTCAAACTTTCAACCCCAATTTCACCCCCTTGGGGTAGAATTTCCAAAAACGCTTCAATACCTATCCATTCATTTTTAATCAGCAGTCCAAACATAAAATTTCATGTTTCTAACTCAAGAAATGACGGACTTTCATTCAAACTTTCAACCCCAATTTCACCCTCTTGGAGGTAGAATTTCCAAAAACGCTTAAATACGTACCTATTCATTTTTAATCAGTAACCCAAAAATAAAGTTTCAGGTTTCTAACTCAAGAAATGACGGACTTTCATTCAAACTTTCAACCCCTATTTCACCCCCTTCGGGGTAAAATTTTCAAAATTCCTTCCTTAGTGGGTGTCTACTTAATAAAACAACCCTACTCACCAAATTTCGTGGCTGTAACTTTAACAGTTTTTGCTCAGCGATGATGAATCAGTCAGTCAGGACATGTAATTTTATAAGTATAGATTAAATACAGAATTTATTTATTGCACTAACTTCTGTTTGAGTTACCCTAAGAAAAAGTTTTGTAGAGCTCAGAGACTATCTATGGCTACATAAAGTGTACGTACACGCTACACTACGAACCACAAAAGACTAATATTGTCTACTACAGTCTACATAATATAGGCATTTTTAAATAATATGCACGAAATGCCTATATTATGTAGTCTAATGACAATAATGACTGCCAATAATTATAATCATTTCCTTCATTGCCTTCTAATTTAATTACAACTTCTATAAAGTTTGATGCTGAGATGAGAGGTGTGAGTTCAATCTATTCGCAATCAGCTGCCGAAACATTTGCCGGAACAATACGATTACTACCGTCTTTTGATAGAATATCGACATGTTTTATTGAAATAGATGATAATATAATAAGTCTTACTGTAAACTACCTAAAACTATTTGTTTACAAGTATTTACGATGAGGTTTTACGAGGCCGAGGCGGCTCGGCGGGCGGTAGGCGCCGCGCGGTGCTGCGCTCGAATTCCTACCCACTAGGCATCGGGTGCATTATTCGTTGTCCATTTTAATCAATTCATAAATCAACCTATAATTCTTTGTTTATAAATATTTTGGGACATTATCGGTTTTGTTTCTATTTTTTTTTTTGTCTATCCCTCGCGCCTTACGGCCGTTCCCAATATTTGATCTATCTCTGGTTTTGCCCTACTAGAGATAGGAATAGCTCACATTTTTATGTCAATTATGAGCTATTCCTATCTCTAGTAGGGAAAACCAGAGATAGATCAAATATTGGGAATGGCCGTTAATGAGGAAATTCTTACCGGGGATCGGTTTTGTAGCACTCGTGGAATAAATTTTTTACACTTCAGACGTCATAACACTCGTAATTATTTTAGATTTATGGATAATGAGCTTAATAACAATTAAAAATTAAAAAACAGCGTAAATTTTATTTTTTGCTGAAATTAATTTTTATCATTATTCTGACACCCTGCGGTCGTTAACTTAAAAAAGTGACTTAATCATCATCTTTTCAACGGTTTTATGTCTTTAATACAAAGCAGATTTTTACGTCTTCTAAATTTTGTACACTTTGTTGTTAATATGTTGTAAAAAAATAATAATAATATGTAATTAAGTCTATGCGCTATAGCGCAGACCTGAAGGTTTTTGTGTAATTCCGCAATCGGTTGTTAGTTGCTGCTATAAGCTAATAAAAATTAATTTATAATAAGGACGAAATGAATTAGGGGTATAATTAAAAAGTTTTCATGTGCATATAATATCTAAGATTTATTGTAGTAGTAAAATTTGATAAACATAATATTTTAACACCTTTTTACCATTGTGTTTTTGTCATGTTTATTGAAATAATATAACATTGTATTTGGTTGAGATATGTTAAGTAAGAAATAGCAAATGCTACAAAAAACAGAAATCAGCAAATAATCAGGGCGGGCGAAACGAGCCCTATACTATATCCCACAACCTGAGCCCTATTGTGGTAGATACACTTTACAAAAACCTATCACGCGGCACGCCTATTGACTTGTGCTTGTAAAACACATAGTAATTTCTATCTTCCCGGAATCGGCTCCAACGATTTTCATGAAATTTAGTATATAGGGGGTTTCGGGGGCGATAAATCGATCTACCTAGGAATCATTTTTAAAAAATGTCATTGTATTCGTGTTTTATCGAATACCGAGCGAAGCTCAGTCAAATAGCTAGTTTTAAATAATTTGTAGATGTGTTATCATCAGTCAGTCGAGGTTCGGTTACTATTCGGCTTTGAGCTAGTATAACGACAAATTTAATATTACCAGCAATTAATGAAACATTTCAATATATAAATATGTTAATAATATGCAATAAAATAATCATCTAATGGCCATCTTAATATTTCGTAACTTAAGCTTTAAGGTCAATTGTAATTTTTATTTAATTTATCTGCATAACATCTGTTCTATTAGTACTGATTACAGTTTTTTATTGGGAAGGCTGTACACTTTGAGATCACTTGAATCCTTTTCCGGGATTCACCGTGTCTCTTTACCAAAGTTCATCAATATCGGTTTTGCATTGAAGTGGAAAGTGATAACATATTTTCGCATTCGCATAATATTATAAGTATGGATTGCTTATCCAATGTCCATGGTATTTACTATTTATTAATTTTATTGACAATCTAAAAAACTCTAAAATTATGTGAACTAATAAGTAGCTAATAAATAATAAGACGTAATAACATTAGTGCTGTAAATATTGATCGTGTGAAAGGGAACTTTACAGTAAATGTCTTTATCGGAAACTATACTTAATTAAAAAAAGTTGAGTCTTTGTTGCTACAAAATCGATCGTTTTACTATCTTTATAATATTGTTCTAAGTTAATTTTGATAATTTTCGATACACAATAGTTGTATTAAAATAAGAAATTTTTATCAAGAGACAACAAAAACATGAAGAATTTAATATGAATAAAATTTATTTTTGATCTCAAAATAGTTATCGATAGTATAAAATATTTTGTAAAAGCCACTGAGCTATAGAAGCACAATGTGGATTGATAGCAAATAATATATCGAATTGGCATTTGAAGCTGGAATCGATAATGAGCTAATTTACGAGGGAAGGTAAAATATTTTTTGTCGATTCTATAATTTATGTGACTTTTTTATATCGGTGGCATTTGATAATAAAACCTGTATTTACTTTAATTTATTTACTAATGTAATTGACCATTAATATTAATAATAATTATTTCAAATTAAAAGATATTTTGGACCATGAAATTAGGAATCTGGGAATGCTTAGATGTACCCATATTATATAATTGTAGTTCTGTCGTCGTATACTATTCTACCGAAAATATTTTAGAAGCACTGTTAAATATAGCCTACAAGAATATAAAAGCCCACCGACAAGGAATGCTAGAACAAAAGCTATTAATAATTCCATATGCATAAGTTTTATATGCGGCACAAAAAATTTGGAAACATTTGGTTAATAATTACTCAGGAAGTTACGTGCCGCACTCAATATAAATCATCCACTTAACACTTATTTTAATGTGACAAGGTTGGTTAAATATACCAGGCAACCATGAAGCGAAGTAGGAGATATTACTTAGAAGTTAGAAGTTAAAACTGCATAATTTTTGTTGAGACAATCCCTTTCATATTAGAATACTAATAAAATATTTTTTGAATTCACAATATTTGGAAAGTTAGCTCATGAAGGGAAAGGGTATTAGTCCCTTTCTTTACCAAAACTTTGCGTGACCGGCGCTCGCTCTTTTAATTTTGTCATCGTAATACGTAATGAGCTGCTTTAATGTTATTTTTTACCCCTAAAGTATTATATCGTTTCAGAGATAAACAATGTCAAGTAAAAACCAAAGCGATAGTGCGGTTCTTTAGCATATATTTCGACTAATATCCTCTTTTTGCGTCGAAATTGAAAAATGTTTTCGGGTGCATGACGGTCGGCGTTGTTCCTTTTTTTTTTGAACACAGAAATGCTTTTTAGCCAGCGTCTGTTATCGGACGACGAACAGTTAAGAGTTTGCGAATGTCGACGCATTTTATAAATATTAAATACATAATATTGAAATTCCTATCGCATGATTGTTTCGTGCAATAAATTAGATGTTTTATTAGTATGCTACATACAATTACCTATGTTTTAATAAATACACAGTACGCCTATCACTTATCAGAAACTGATTTCTTACCTTGTATATTTGCAAAAGTAAGTTCGAACTATAAAAGCAATACAAACAAAATCTGCAGAATATACTTTACCCTAATTTTTATATTTAATGCCGTATTTTCCAAAGCAACAATGAAACATGATAACAAAACGAATCAATAACATGTTATTATAAGAACTTCTAGATCACAATAACGTTTTTTCTGAGCTTTATTCGCTTTAATAACCCATGCAAGATGATCTGTTTTTAGTAAGTTTTCAAATCTATACGTGTGCCGACGAGCAGGTAGAGTCCCAGTATTAGCGTGTCAGTTTTTTTAATTTAACATTAGAAATGAAATTGATTCGAAGGAAGTTTATTCATTTATTTCAGACACTATTCATCTTACATTACTTATTCATCCATAAGTATTAGTTATTTAGTTATTAACAATTTTTCTCAGGCTAAGTTAGTAGTGTTAGTGATGGTGTTACAATTTATCTTAAAAATTATGTTAGTAAGGTTAGTTATTTTCACAATAAGTTGCACCTAGCTAGAGGGGCACGCAAACCTATCCAATGCCTCAGCAGTGGGGAGTAGTACCTGCATGCCAACGCGTTTAGGATAGTTTTTGGACTAGCCTGGAGCCTGTTCATTAATGATGCGCATCTCTTTCTAATGATCGCGTAAAAATCATCAACACGCGCCTCCGCAAACATGCCGGTTGCACTACAATACCTAGGCAGCCCCATCACTACCCTAAACGCGTCATTATATTGCACGCGCAGCGCGTTTTATGCCCTCTGCGTATAGCTGGTCCAAAAGCTGTACGTGAAGAATGATTGGCAATAAGCCTTAAAAAGGGTTATTCTTATTTTTACTTGTTGACTACAACGTGCAAACCTTCGGACCAGCATATTGCAGCGGACAGCCAACGCCCTACGCTAATTTTACTTGTTGCCTACAACGTGCAAACCTTCGGGCCAGCATATTACAGCGGACAGTCAACGCCCTACGCTCCCCTTCTAAGTCTAGGTTATCACGTTGTCGGAGACCCAGTGGCCAAGATATTTAAATCTAGTGTACCTAAGTTGGTCTCGTAAGTCAACAGAAGTGATTAAAGACGAACATATTTTACCGAACAACCAAACAAAAATTAAGAACTGATTTTGTTTTATTAAATCTTTGTTTACCTTACTTACCATACTTACCATTTGCCTTGTCAATCTAAAGTTGACACAGACTCTTCACACACACACATAACACAGAACCTTCGTTGTGTTACTTAAAAGATTAGATACTTACTCCAGCCTTTTAACTGTAAGTATATGGAGCCGAGATCGCTCTCCTCTTCCTCTTTCCGCTCTCCTTTTTCTCTTTCCGCTCTCCGCTCCGCTTTCCGCTGGCAGTCGCGCCGGCCGTTCTGGCGTGTACGTCGCATCGCATTATACGCTCGAGCGATCGCAATGTTCGGATGAATTATTAAATATCAAACTGTATGTTCCGGTGTTACCTTACTCCGGCACGGTGCTCACTCGACTATGCATGCCTGCTATTCTGTTTGCTCTTTCTTAAATAATTAGGGACTAAAATTAGTTAACGTTTGAAGTTTAAAATTAAAAGTATCGTTGTAATTAAATAAATTAGATAAATTACGGTCGAGTAAAGCACGCCCATAACGATGCTGAAATATGTTTGAAGAATGTGACGTGGTAGAGGCGTGCTTCGGCACGAATGGGCCGGCTCGACCGGAGAAAAACCACGGGCTCACAGAAAACCGGCGTGAAACAGCCGTCGGTCCCCGGTAAACTCACTCACTCACAACAAACTTTCTATTTATTCCTGAATTCAACGAAATGTAGGAAACTTCCTGAAATAAAAATCTATTAAAAGGGCTATGCATGAATGGTAGTAAAACAATTAAATATATAATATTTTTTTATTTTTTTTTTATTTTATTTATTTTGGTTTGTCAACACATATTATATATTATTGATTACACGTAACACATTTAAGAAATACAATTTTAGGTTACAGTAAAAACGAATATCAATTTCTTATACACAAACACCGCATTCACAATATCATAATATATATCATAATACATATTTACCGTATATTAGGATGTAAATAATTTGCGATTCTATGAAATCATAAATAGGCCTAACTCTCACTTGTCCGCTTAACTGTTCCTGTAATACAACGGCGCATTGTTGACATAACCTAGAGCTATATTTAGGACTCGCGATAATACAATTCTAAATGTCTAGACGGCCTAATGTATTCTAGTATTTGTAATACAATAACTGAACGATAAAGAAGTCCGCCAGACAGCTAGGCTCCAAAACTAGCGACTGTATTTACTGACCTGACAGTGAATCGTGATCTTATTTGTTGATCTGATGTATCATGTACGTGATATATCTTTGCAGTAGGTAGTACCTAACGCAGATTTAAGATATATAGTTTAATCTTGTATATAAAATTCTAGTGTCACAATGTTAGGCCGCGTACTCCTCCGAAACGACTTAACTGATTTTAACCAAATTTTATATGCATATTCAGTGGGTCTGAGAATCGGCTACTGGATACTTTTTATACTAATAAGTGCATTTGTTGAATATATAATAGTAAATTATTACAACTCGAGACTGACGACGACCATTGTTTGTGCGACGGGATAGCGATGGACGTTGCCATGGTGACATACTCATTTAGTCATTTCAATAAAATAATACGGGCGAAATACTTTATATGGCAAAGAAACATTTGCCGGGACAGCTAGTATTATTATAGTTTACTTGGAGAAGCTTAGTAGGTAATTAAAAATATTTAATAGCGTGCGCGCAAATTAAATTTCGAGATCGTCTAGTTATGTTCAATATTACCGTATTAATTTATTGGAAGTGGCAAAACCGAATATCGAGCAGTTTACCTTTCCTTTCATAACTTCTAAATTTTATCAAAAAACAGTTCAGCGGCTTATAGGCTTGCAGAGGTCACAGACAAATACCATTTCTAATTTAATATTTAAAAATAAGTCGGGTTTTCCTTCCTGACGCTATAACTCCAGAACGCACGAACCGATTTTTACGGTTTTGCATTCGTTGGAAAGGTTCGGGCTCAGTGAGGTCTATAGAAAAAAAAATCAGAAAAAACTTCAAGAGAAAAGCAGGAAAACAGGGAAAATCATTTTATGGCAAAACAACGTTATCGCGCGGGAACCGTACATTTTCCAGGTAAAAAAGAATCCTTTATAATATTAGTATGGATATTATGGGCATGGATGTATTGGAGAGTAATACTTTATACTTATTTTGCACTTGTACATATACACAGGGTGTAATAAAACTAAGTGATAATACTTTAGGGTGTATATATGTTCCTTGTAGGAGTTCACTGTGAAAGTAGCAGCGCTGAAAGACCAATTTTTTTTTTCACTTTTGCATGGGAAAACTCGTGACGCTGGCGTGCTTACCCATACAAAAGTGAAAAAAATTGTTTTGTCTTTCAGCGCTGCTACTTTCACAGTGAACTCTCTACAAGGAACACATACACACCCTAAAGTATTATCACTTAGTTTTGTTACACCATGTATGTATTGTAGTTCGTGTTGACTACAACTAGAGCCTAGCTGTCCACTCATTGAGCACTAAACTCGGCTTGTTATTATATTTAGGCTGCGTCGGTGGCGGCTAGAAGTTCACAATCGCAGGTTACACGCTCGTAATGCTCGTATGTAAATGCAGATATTAATCGAATAAAGATGAAGCCGGGACCGCAATATTGAATAATTCATCTGGCAAATTGTAATATTATACAAATTACATTGGTTTTCTCGCTTCGGACTCTCTCACGCATTCTACGGTGGCATAAAACTCAACATCGCCGACAACGGACAATATTTTATGGAGACTATCGACAATTTGTAGAGCAGCATAATTAGCATGCTAGTTAGCACACTGGTTGTGGAATCGATTGAATACGCATAGAAACATGCGAATAAAACATCACATGTAAAATCAAATCGTTTAATTTTCTTGAGTAGACAGCGACCGCATTCAAGTATGAAGTTTATTTGACGTTGTTATAGTGGTATTACAGGAACCGAAAGTAGTCTCATAGATAAACAATATTATATACATACTGGTTAGAAGAGAAACCTTTAAATGTCCATAGTTGGAGTTGAATTTTAAAAAGTACTCCAATTTTCAGCTCTCAGGATTTAGCATATGCGGTGATCAGTAAATCAGTATGTATTTAGTATTTACTGCCTTTATAAATCAATCAACTAATTGTTCTCTAAACTGTTGGAAGTTTCTCCGTAGCTCTCATAGACAATATACAAAAGCTTAAGTGAACACCTATCTTTGTCTGTGAAAATGAAATGAAAACTCATTTCAGAAACAATTTTCACTTCATTTTATTATCAATGCACATAAGCCGTGATAGAATTTGGATATACAGTAATCAATGTGCAGGAGTCAGTGACACGCTTAACTTCATATAATATTATTGTTATAATGTCATACGCGCACGTCCCGTAGTGCTTAACGGTTTTTATTTCAATTACTACGTGCTCGGCGCCACCGTCGCCACACGAATAACATATTTAATAATCATTATTTTTTCCTCGAATCCCGCGAAGGCACGAGGAATACATATTATTAGGATTATAACATCGATCGGTCACACACGTTTGAAATTATTTGTGGATCGAATTTTGAGTTATAAAATTTTTAATTCATCAGAAAAATGTAACTAGCTTATACATTTCATAGACTTTTTCCTTTCTGAATATAAAAATGCCTACAACTTATTCAAATAAAAATGTTCAACTGTGAGTTTCCTTTTTAATTATTTTCTTTGCAATACTATATCTAATTAAGTACAAATATTAGAGACCAAATTATGAAAAAAAATGTAGAGTACCAAATTTTTTAGTTTTCTTTCAGTATCTTCTATCTACTTCATCTATCGTACCGAGTACCAGCTATTGCAAATAATATGTTAAATCAGAGTTTGAGAAGAGAGAAGGAGAGGAGGATAGACTTTCGTAACTGTTTTGCGCTAAAATAAAATAACGAAATTTTATGACATTTAGTTGGTTTCCACCAGAGATGTGTTGCGAGGAATGTGTTTTTAAGATCCAATAGAATCGCTGGGCTGAGCGAAGTCACGTCAATGAAGCCACTCTATTGGTTCTCAAAAACACATTCCTCGCAACACATCTCTGGTGGAAACGCAGCCTAAATATTTTTTTAAACATTTTTTTTTCAAAGTTGTGTTTCCGTGACATAATATCACACACATGGCTGGAGTCAAACACTATCTTTAAAAAAAACCCAGTCGCACAGTGTCAATTCTACCTTTCCTCACAGCTAAACGCCACCTTTTATTTATCAAAAGTCCCAACACAAGTCACAAGTGGAGTGGTCCGGTTGCGTCTCGGATCAGTTTTTATGGTGAGCAGTGACGGGCGCCCGCCCCGTTTCACCTCCTCATTATTGCTATAATTTGTGTACTATTGAATATCCGTAACGACCCGTCCGCCCATATTATTATTTATGCCCCATAAAAAACCCCATAAATATCGCTTCGGCCCGATGTTTGGACTGCGCTATTCTAAGGCGCTTCCGATTTTATTTTTAGTAATTTAATTAACAGTAAAGAGGTTTAGGTTCGGTCATAATTATTTAATTAGAACCGCTTTAACTATCGTTGAGTGCTTTCTTTATTACACCATTAAATTGCCATTGTTATAAAATTTATAATTATTCCCTAAAAAAACAATGTAATAAACTCATCACATGGTTAATTACTTATCACAAGTATAGCTGAAGATTAATATTATTTTTATATTCAGAAAAGAATTGACATGTAAACTTTTTTTTTGCACCTTCTTCGTAATTGCAAAAAAATCGTTTATATGTGTCGTGTACATGATTCTTTGAGTTTGATCAACTTTTTGTACTATTATCCCAACCTACTTCTTAATTCCAAAACAAGACGAAGATGTTTGTATGTTCATTAGATTATAGTAATATATTGTAGCCTTCATACTAAAACTTTACCTATTGTCGAGGTAGAGGCTTATTTTTATAAAAAATCTAAAGATTGTAGAGTATAGTCAATACTAAAAAATATATTTTAATTTTCTAAGGGCCTGTTTCACCACTTTCTGTTAAAGTGCCTAATAGGTTATTGACAAATTTTTTGATAGATTCTCCATACTGGATCTGTCAAGTTAATTGGTGGACAGCCTTATCAGGAAGTGGTGAAACAGGCCCTTAAACTCCTATAATTCCTGTTGACTTAGGTGTTAGGCTTATGGTGTTAAAAAAGACAAAATGCCAAATCTTGTGTCTCTACATTCTGGATCATGTACCATTACTAGAACGCTGTTTTTTTTTAAATGTTTCAATGACGTTAGTAATAAGATATTATTCAGTGTGCGCCTAGAGTATTAAGTACAAATCAATTAATAAAAGGATTATAGATTGAAACATCAGTTCTTTACAAAAATAAAAACGTTACCATAAATTAGTTACCTACATCGACCTAAATTCTTTCTTTATCTTAATACTAACACATCCAGCGATTAGTTTTAAAGTTATTGGCTAATATATATGAAGTGGGAGTCAATTTGACTATTATAGTTAAGAACGTACTTTAATAGAGACCATAAAGATAGCGCAAGGCGGTGGACGCTCATTTGATTTCCTCTCCAATAAGGCCCGCTACAAACTTGTGGAGATTCTGAGGATAGGCGGCTATTTCATATAATAAAGATATAATAAAGATATAAGAAGATTCTAAGAAACCGGATGACGCCCGCAATTCCCTTGCGTCAAAATTAGTTTATCACGCGGGTACCGTACATTTTCCGGAATAAACAGTATCCAATGTCCTTTCCCGGGACTCATGGTATCTCCATACTAAATTTCAGCAAAATCAGTTCAGTAGTTTGGGCGTGAAGAGGTAACCGACAGAGAGACAAATTTTCACATTTATAATATTAAGGACTGTTTCACCACTTCCCGATAAAGTGCCGGATATCCACAACTTATATTTTGGCAGATGCTCCATACTCTATCTGGCAAGTTAGGTTGTGGATAGCCTGTTCGGATCTTATCAGGAAGTGAAAAATATGGCCTGTTTCACCACTTCCTGATAAGTGACGAATAGGCTATCTGTCAAAAAAGTTATGAATAACCTATTCGGCGCTTTATCAGAAAGTGGTGAAACAGGCCCTAAGACTACTATAAGAAAAAGGTATTAGAGTGAAAGCTAAAAAAAATAGTTGAAAGTAATAAAAACGTTTAACCATACACGTTTGCTGTTACGAGTAGGTACCAGCTAGGTAGGTACTCGTTTTCGTCACAGTTTTCGTTACAAAACGTTACAAATAGATAAGCAGTAGCTAATTTATTATTATACTCACATTTTATTTAAATTAAGTGATAAGATTTTTATACTTTTGCTTTCAGTTGTTTTATCGAAATTTGTACCCGCAGCTGGGTAAATAAATTAAGATTGTTATGGAGCATATGGTTTCTACTAGTATTTGAATATAAAAGAGGCGGACAAACCGAAATTGCAGCATTTAACTACGATTATTATTTTTCACATTGAATTAACCTCTCTCGTACTTAATTTAGACCTGAAAGCCTAACGGACCGCACTCAGAGAGGTTTATTTGTTATTATTTTATTTAATGAATATTTTGATTTTTTACATCAATTCCTTACATTTTCTATCAATTAATTTTATACTCAATTACTAACTATCACTGTCCATAAGTACGCTGTACGAGGCTGTACGTCTGTTATTGAAATACAATTTATAATTATGTGATTTCATTCAATTAGAAAGGATTCGTCGTGATATTGTCTCGGCATATGCAGATTTTTCGATTTTTGACCAATCATAATAACGCGTTTTGTATGTTTGTGTTTGCGCATTACGTAGACGTATTGTGATTTGTAACATGACTGCTTCGATTTGATAAAATATATTCAAAGTACATATCCATACTACTAATAATATAAACGCGAAAGTGTGTCTGTCTGTCTATTACCTCCTCCTCTATTACTCCTAAGCCGCTGAACCAATTTTGCTGAAATTTGATATGGAGACACTTTAAGTCCTGGGAAATACAGAATATGATGCTCTTTATCCCGAAAAAGTCCCACGCGATACACGAATTTTTGCCCCACCGGAGTTGCGGGCATCATTTAGTAATTAATCATATCTAATTATTATTATTACTATTGTAAGATTATTTTGCAGAATTATACAGCGGGGCTAAAATGGTCGCTTAGTTGAATCATATAATGAATTATTATACTTACGATTCATTTTAAACTTCTCTTAGCGTGCAATTCATTTAATGATTCGTACTCAGCCATTCATTTGTTTGACATTTTTCTATGAAAAGTCGTAAAATGGTCCTGGTGTGAGATTTGAGCAGTATTGAAGTTTGGATTGAGACATTGATTCTCGTCTTCATATGGACACATTGGCAGTGTTAATAAATTTAGGTGTAAAGAGAGTTAAAAACGTCGCACGTAGGCGTGCGCGCAGTTTATTGGTCCAACTGCGCGCACGCCTACGTGCGACGTTTTTAACTCTCTTTACACCTGAATTAATTGTTTCCAGTGTTGGCTTTTTATTTAAATGTCGACTGTTTAACCATAAAAGGCGAAAGAATTGATTAACATCAATTTCCTGTTTTATACGGCCTTTCCAGACATATGATGGACAATACAAGCGGTTAAGAACGTCTAGATACTAGAGAATATTCGCCTATGATCTGCTTCGATTTGCGAGTAAGGATTCGTTTGTTTTCATTGAATATACTACACAACTACAGGACAGACTTTGATAAAATTTTGCACGAGAAAATAGGCAATTAAAATGTGGATAATCAGTAATTAAATTTGTTTTAAAATTCGTCGTAGCAACTTCAATTAAAGAATTGTTTTACTAGAAGAAACTTATACTTATCTGAGTTTCTTGTCCAATATGAACACGTTCAAAAGATAATTCACCTGTGATTAGAAGACACATAGAATTCTAATTAAGATAAGCCAGCACCGATAAAGTAGAATGAAGTTGTACTAGTAAAGTAGTAAATATGTCAATTAAATTATTGTTAAAGGTGTTTTAGGTCGAAAGTTTTGTTTATTGTCTGTAGACTTTTTTAAAAATAAGTAATTCTACTTTACTTCTAATTCTCTCGTTCTCTCCTGTATATTCATACCGTTAAAATTCTTGATAAGGGAAACTGGTAAGCTTAATTTAATAAGTTTTTGGTTCTTCGATAATAACAATAAATTGTGTTGTTCTTCAGTTATACAGTTAGTGTCTTAGATACTTATTGAACTAAGAAATTTATTATTTTTTTCTTTAGAATTAAAAAAAAATCTTACTAATTAGTAGGCTTAAAATTTGAAATATGTTTATCTACGACTATCGTACCGAGGTATGCTCGGTGTACACTGTTAATTGTTTCTAATTAATTCTCGAAGGTATTCATAAATTATGTCAAAGGTAAAGGAGTATTTTTCATGTTTAATAGCAATTATATCGTAAATGTCAACAATAAATCTATAGATATACACATTAAAAAGGGGTCGTAAACATTTTTGTTTCTCCTTCTCATTTGATTATAAACGGAGGACGTTTATATTTCAATTTATATTATTTTAATTTGACGCAAAGTAAATTAATTCTGATTTTACTTGAACGTTTTTAAAAGTGGATTGTGTGTAAAAGCACAATGTTTGTTTCGCAAAGGTGGCTTAGGTTTATAACTGGTATGATTTAGATACCTGTATAGGGAACTAAATTAAATAATTTTAAAGTAAGTCTCTAGAAACTTAAAAATCTAGTGAGCCGTCGAAACGTAGACCATAACGTGCTTAATAAACAGGCTCTGCAAACTATTTCAAACATTTTATCGATTAATATTATTCTTAATAACTAATTAGTAGTAAGTCTAAGAGTAATCTTTGATACGTTCATAGACACTTCCAGAAAGAAATGAATCCTTTATGGAGATGGAGGTAAAATATGGGCAAGTAACATGATATACCAGCGATGGCCGCGCGCTCGTAGACCTCGCCTTTGCTTTTATTGCCTTATTTCTCTTTAAAAATACATCCTTCGATAAAATGCAGCTTGAGCTCGCATTACATCGGACGCTAGTTAGCCGCACGTATCTCCGTACAGACACTATTAATTGGAAATCGGCTCATTTTATTACTTTGAAATATCACAGTCTTTATAACAACGTTTGCAGACTTGCAGTGATTATAAAAGACACTTTCCAAAATGTTGTCGCTTGATATTAATAATAATTATTCCAGACATTATTATCAAATTAATGTTAAAATACAATGTATAAATCTACCTTCTTATAATTCTTTTAAATATTACATGCTTAATAAAAATGTTATCTTCTTGAGCTTTGCTCTCACGACTACATGCAAGACACGTCACACGAGTGCACTTATTATGTATTTTTCTTTTTGCATCTTATATTATTATTCGACCAATATACCTACAAATAAGGTCGTTGTGAATATCCTGACTTCATGAAATTCCAGATCTTAAAATATGTATATTGGTCAAGCTAAGTTATTCACCTGATCGATGAGTCTGAACTCTCAGTTGCTATTTCGAGTTTATTGTCCTTTAGGTGTTCGAGGCTGCAATCGTGTCACGAAATCAAGTCGACGCCTTTTTTTAATCGCTCTCTACAAAAATACCCGTTTCCTTTTGTTTATTTGTCGAACGAAACTCGTCGCGAAGATCATTACAAGTCGCCCTGTCCGGCGCGCGCCGTCCGCTTTCGGACCTAAACTTTTTTATAATGCCTCAGAATTTTGTTATTTTTTTCTGAATTTAATTATAATAGTGATAAAAAGCTGTATTTATATAATTGAAGATAACTCTTGTTTGCCAGCCTGAATATAACTCTTGTTTTAATCGATTTTGCAAGCAAACGCAATCATTTTCATACTCGGCTCTATAACTTGCCCTCAAATGACATTAGTTTGAGTTCATTTAATTACTGCTAGGATTGTTTTATGTCTACCCACGCAGCAATCTTACAACATGATTAATATCGTTGTTTCCTATCGTGAAACATTATTTATACCTCCTTACTTTTAAGAGGAGATATTAAGTTTAATAAGTTCCACCACAAAAAAGCTTATACATCAAAGATTCCATATCATTTTTGAATATTATACAATATACTATACACTAATGTCAATTTGTAATATTTTTATTTTTTAAGACAGCTATTGCTGCTAAAATTAATTCTTGAAATAAAAACCCTGCTATAGGTACCTACTTTGTTTACTCTTCGTGTTATTTTCCTGAAGTTATAGCAAAATACTCGGAAATATTTTAAAATTTATTAAATTAAATGATAAATTATCTTTTTTATTTATCGGCTACATATTTTAACAAAATTACATAGAACAATAAACAATGGTATTGTTTTTAATATAATTAAATTCACAACCGTTTCAGGTAATTTATTATATGACCGTATTATAAGAATATTTACGAATCGTATCTCAATATCGTTTGAATTAGTTTAGATAAAAGTATACAAAACCGGTGTCGTAATTATTACTAAAATGCATTAATTTAAAACACATTAGATAAAAGACGGACATTCGTTTTCTATTATTGAGATGTTCACATTATTCTGTGATTTATGACAGAATTTGTAGTTTATTTATATTTCGATTTTTTTAATATTAGATGATTTTACAATTTAATACTTTTAGGGAAATTTATGAGTACCTTTATCATTCTTACAAATTCTGTGTGTACTCTAATTTGTAGTTGAATGTAGCATTTTCCTTGGACCTGAGATTTTATTATAACTCATAACTTTCAGATATCTGCACTGCCTGTTTGATCAGACCAATTCGAGTTGAGTTTTTAATCATGTTATAATCATGTTTCTCGTGTGCATATTTAAATGTTTATTTTTAGCTAACACTCTTGTTTTGTTGTATCATTGATTTAATCATGTCAGATAATTATTTTATGAACAAATTGTGTCGGTGCATTGAAAGAAAACAAAGATATAACCACAATTCTATATTATTTATTATAATTTTATATGTTTTACACCTACTATTAATTTTTCTTCAGTCAAATAAATACATGTTTCAGATTGTTCCTTTAAAATAAATATCACTAAATTATACAAAGATTAAGCTATTTACATTATATCACAAATAGTGTTTAATGATTAATTATAATCTAATAGTAGTATCACTTCTACTTACAGTCTGTTCCGTCCACGAGACTCATCATCGTTCTCAGTACCACCACTATTACATACACCGGCTCCTACGACAAACGAACGCACTTACCTACTCCGATAAAGCATTTAAATGACTCGAATAATTTCCTATTGGTACAACACAGGCTCACTTCACAAAACATAAAGTTCACAGCTTCTCGAACGCTCTCGAGTTGGTCAGCATCTCCCTCGTCAGTCGCCACACCTGCTTGGCGGCGTTCTCCATGGCCGTCGGCGATTTCCCCTTGAACAAGTCGACGTGGGGAAGAAAGTAGTGCGGACATCTCCGGCACTGAAGCGACGATATCAACTGCAGGAAGATGCCGTTTATTCTGTCGCCGATGGCGCCTTCGTCCCACTCGTGCTCCCGCGGGTGCTTCTCGCACTCGTACAGCAGCAGCGTCTTCATGTGGTAGCACGTCACCGGGTTGCCCGGCAGGTCCAGGTGGCGGTCCCTGATCGTCTTCAGAATGCTCAAACATTTTCTGCGGCAGCCGCCCTGGAGCAATCTATTCTCAGCTTCGAAGAAACTCAACACCCACGCGTCACCCTCCATGGCCGAGTTTTTACCTTGCAGGGTGAGACACTCCTTCGACAGCAGATCGAAGCCCTCCGTTTTGACTTCGGCGACGATATTAGGATGCGGCCACGGTATCGTCGGCAGAGGCCAGTGTGCGGCGGACCTCGGCCACAGGCCGGCGCACTTGAAGGCCGGCGTTATCTGCACTATGTACCGCTCCCGTATCCTCAACTTCACTTCCGTCGTTTCGGCGATCATTTTCACACAGTCCCGGTACGAGCACTTGTCGCAGGCTTGCGCCACGAGAGTCTGGAAGCGCGATCTTATTTTTCTAGCTGACAGGTATCCGGAGGCGGTGATGAACTCGACCCAGAGGGACATGGAGCGCTTGCGGCCGTCGCTCAGCTTCAGCACGGCGCAGCCGGGGAGGGATCCGTCGTCGACAAAATTTAACACTCCCATCTGATTCAGATAGATGATGATTTCGAACTCGTGCGGGGACACCACTTCTAATCCGTCGAATCTTCCGTTGTAGTCGGTCAAGGAGGAAATAAATCTCGGCTCCTGCAGCTCCACTTCTTTGAGGACGTCCTGAACGATCCTGCATACTTCGTGGATCGTTTTCGCGATTTGCGCCTTACGGTTCGCGACGCGCTCATTGTAGTACTTGTTCATCTGGTAGACTAGCTTGGATTGAGCCGCCATCATTTCAGGTGGCACTAGCATCGTGGCTGTGTGCCCTCACCCGGTTCGCATGGCACGGTAGCGGCGTTACACGCACGCGCACGACACACAGACGCTTTCGGACTGAGCCGTGTCGATTCATGGAGCGGTGAAAGACGGTGCACGCCCCATGGGGAAGTGTGCCGGCGAATAAGACTACTGTGCGCCTTCTCTTTCTCGCCCGCGTGCGAGTGCGGCCTTAATATGAAACGGCTACATTTTTCTCCCCCGGTACTTTTGGAAGTATGAGTATTGATCGCGGCCTGACTCCGCCCCTCGGAGGTAGGTATTCGTAGCGGTAAGGTCGAGGTGATGGTAATTACATAATAGTGTTTGAGTGTTGCTCGTTAATTCGGTAGTCAAACCATGCCACTACTTTTAGGTGACTTTATTCTTTTTCTATCGTATTTTGCAGACTAAAATTTTAATTGTATATATTTATCAATTATTTTCAAAATTTGTGAAATATATCTAATAATTTATAACAATTAGTATGAAAAATCAAAATAACAATTGACTAAAGTATATTTTTTGTGAATAATGTGTCATTTCCATTTATAAGTACATTAATAAGCCCCAATTTCACCAACGTCTGTTAGTGTTAACAGCTTGTTAAAATGTCATGTCTTCACTTTCATTCATAAGAAAAACGAAAGAGGTAACGTGATACTAATTCGAGCGTTAACTTTATCAGTCGTTGGTGAAATTGGGGCTAAATTGTGTTATTTTGACAAAAAATTAACACTTAGGATATTCTGTGACTTAGGTAGTGTTTTTATTGGTTAATTCCTTAGAAAACTTGGTCTTCCTTGGGGGTCCCTGGTGTTAGCTTCCCAAATTCTTACTTGGTGATTTTATATATTTACTCACATGTATTTTCTAGATCTTTTTAACGCTTTTATTAGAATTATTTTAATTGGAACAATTTATGGTTTTTATTTTTTAACATGATTTTGCAAGCATTAGAAGTTTTATAGCCCTTAAAACTTTTAAAATCTTAGTAGGTGCCTGGCAAGATATTATTTATAAAATAAACTCAATAGTCAAACATAAGAAATACATTTAATTACTACCATGGCTTAAAATTCGTTCTGTAGTGTTTGCATGAGGAAGTAACAAACACTCACAGGACCTAGTACAGGGGTCACAAATTAGTTTTGCTTGAAGCCCGTTTCAAGAAATAAAGTGACCTTCGCGGTCCACACATAAAAAAAAATTTTTTTAAACAAATGTAATTTTACGGAAATTACTAATAACTAAGGTATTTATTTGTGTTAATGAATATAGTGACAATTTTAGTTGCTACATTTTCATCAGTAGGTATGTCGAGACCCAAATTAATTTTTTACGAAGTTCATCTTCGAACATGCTTGGTCCGCTCACAATAGGTTCGCGGTCCGGATGCGGATCGCGGTCCGCCATTTATTGACCCCTGACCTGATAGGTACCTGCTGTGGGGCTTTTTCTTATTTTCAGTAAGTGCAATTACAGCTAAAATTTTATACGTGGGAGAGCCATGCTTCGGCACGAATGGGCCGGCTCGACCGGATAAATACCACGTTCTCACAGAAAACCGGCGTGAAACAGCGCTTGCGCTGTGTTTCGCCGAGTGAGTGAGTTTACCGGAAGCCCAATCCCCTACCCTATTCCCTTTCCTACCCTCCCCTATTCCCTTCCCTTCCCTACCCTCCCCTATTACCCTATTCCCTCTTAAAAGGCCGGCAACGCACATGCAGCTCTTCTGATGCTGCGAGTGTCCATGGGCGACGGAAGTTGCTTTCCATCAGGTGACCCGTTTGCTCGTTTGCCCCCTTATTTCATTAAAAAAAAATATATACCTAACTTACTTATAAATAACTTGCTCGAAAGAAAAACAGAGTAATACTTTTATGTGACTATGCAATTTAGATTCAGCGTTTTATAATTAAAATACATGTTTTATGCACCGAAGAGAGGATCGACCACCTCCTTTTAAAATTAACACTTATATAGAGTTTAATCAATTTAGTCATTATTTGTGATAAAGTCTGCCGCACTTTATTTAAATTTTGAAAGAGCTACAACATATTTATTACCGGTCTACATGCCATGCCTCAATCAAATTTGTTACATTTTTGTATGTCATTTAAAAACCAACTTGTGTTAACCCTTAATCAGGCCCCATGTGCACTGGCATTAAAAAATATTTCTAAATATGGTGTGTTCTTAATTTTTACCTGTACAGTGTATGCCTAAGAACTGTTTCTTAAAAAATATTAAAATTAAGACAAAATCTAAGTGCAGTCGACGGGCATAGGGCATATAATTACCACTTTAACTTTGAATAATGATTTTTTCCAAAATGAATTGTTAAGTAAAAAATTTTTAGCTTCCATACGGAAGATACAAATATTGGTAATCAAAAAAGGTTTTATGAATTTAAAGAAAGACAAAGATCACTTTAAAACTCCAATTACCTAGGTGGTCGATAAATCGTAATATGCCTGATTAAGGGCCTAGATGCTTATAACTTATAAGTTATAAGTATCTAGGTCTACCTATCTCTCTCTACACTTAGTTAAGTGCAAACCAAATTCTAACAAAACTATAATGTTCAAAATTCAAACTAATAACATAATTTTTTACATAGAAGCTTAAAACCAGTCAAACAAGTAACCTGGCCTAACATTTTAATAATTTTAAGATTTTAAAAGGAGGCACCTATTTAATTATTTGCACTTTCTTAATATTACTGAAAATATATAAATACGTGTATAATGACGTATATTATATAAAGATGTCAAACTAATACCTAAATAGCTTATTTTTCGTATCTTTTTTACTTTTACATGCATCTACCTAATATGAATTGTTATGAAACAATTTAACCGCCCAAATTACTGTAATTTAAATTCTAAAAAAAACGTGTTCGAAAAAAGTGTGTAGGACAGTGAAACCATTAGGTACTAATATCTTATTTTGCTTAGTAGCTAAAGTTATTATTAGCTAACAACTCCTGTAAAAATTCTGCCTGGTCGAATTTTATACTAACTAATTTAGCAATCATTATCATCTCTCTAATCACCCACCAATTAGATCGAGGTTAGAACCGATAGACACATCTAAATAGCTCGTGTCGAAGTGTCGAAGCCGCTAATAGCGTCCCTATAAAGTAGAATACAATGAGCGGCGGTTAGACAACGCTCCCCTTCGGAATGCCTATTTCGGTGGGCACGATTGATGGCGAGGCGCGGCGTGATGGATGGCCTCACGCCGCTTGATTTACGCGACGTCTCCCCGCGATTCATGCGCCCCTGGTAGTTGGTACCTGGAAGCTGGGATAAAATTCCGCCGGAACTCGTCCGTTTTTGGTTGAGACCAAATCAGATGAAATAAATGAAGGTTACAAGGATTGAAGGTAAAGAAACTACGGAACCCTAAAAACAAAAGTTTAATTCTGTGAGGTGAGGTTTAAGACGGTGACATTGTGGTAATCCTAATAATGGCAAATCATTTTTTCAGAAACGTATAGATCATAGTATAGATAATGTTGCATTAGATTCATAAAACGAAAGAATGTTAAAGACGTAGCTACGATAAATTATTGTCTATGAAAAGACAATAAAATAGAGTGGGTGTTAGATTTCTTTTATTTAAACTTTAAAGAGTTAAATGTTTACACTGTAGCGCACGCGCGGTGGTGTCAAAATGGCGGGTGCGTGGCTCCGCCCACTTCCGCCGGATGTCCGCCATCTTCCCGCAACCCTTCGGAGGCTTGCAATATAAGTTAATACTTACGTCTCACGGTCTCGTGGTTTTGAGGTGTCCCTTTGTATTAGGATCAGCTGTTTGAATGATGGCCTTAAAATAGGGTTCAGTTTTTGTTGACGTTTAATTTACGATAATTTCGTAACATATTCCATTTATTTACTCTTTTTACAAAAGTGTAAAATTGCATTGACATAAATTATTGTAGGTAATGAAAAGATTTTGTGCAGAGTTTGTAGATAGACTCTTAAAAAAAATTAAGCCATTCATTCGCCTCAATAGGTACCTAACTACTATTAGGGGATGAAAAGAAAGGCGGAAAATATCATGCACCTTACTAAATATTACTACATAATATTATAGCTTGCCTGACCAGTAACGTTACTATGTATATTGTTACCGTTTGCTGCTATTATTTTGTCTGCCTCCTTTATTTTAACCTTCTAATGTTACGTTTTCGCGCTTTGCTGAAACACATTTTGTAATCAAATCAGAATACTTGGTCCTTCTGCTCTACACAGCGTGTATTGTCAAACATAAACGATGTCGTGTCGTATTGTTAATAGGACGTAAAACATCGTGACTCGAGAGTCGAGACCGCACAGCGCGACGCGACGCGACGTGTCCTATATTTAAACGTGCAAAATTTAAATTATCTCATATGGCTTTATTGTGATCTATCGTCTCTACAATTTTGTGTTTCAAGTATGACCATTGAAATTTGATCTTCAGCATTTTCTTTTCTTTTGTATTGGATGTATTGTTATATTGCAAGTTTCACATACTTACCTACAATTTTAATGGTAGAATACATCACAAACAATATATATTATTATAACACCTTTGTAAA
This sequence comes from Aricia agestis, assembly GCF_905147365.1. NCBI lineage: Eukaryota > Metazoa > Arthropoda > Insecta > Lepidoptera > Lycaenidae > Aricia > Aricia agestis. Next base: position 9,487,249 of record NC_056409.1, on the reverse strand, counting down.
CTGCATTCTGTGAATAAATGATTTGATCGATTTGACCATTTGACTAGTTTCGATATGTACGAAATATTTTCTTTGATGTAGGTAGGTACTCGGTACTCACTATTCAATAAATTATACAATTTATTTATTAACAAGGCCATAAACTGATGTCAACATTTGCGATAATTTAGCAATAGGTTACATTCAACAACATTATCGGCAACACAAAAAGTAATGATTTACAACGAACACATAATAGAGACACTAATGTTATCTACGACAGTATAAATAATTTCAACGGCACAACACTATCGCTAATGTCTATTAATCCGTCTAATATCGTTTAAACGTACACGATTAGAGCGAGATGTTGGCCAACATGTGCCTCTCGACTCCTCCGGCCAACGGTTATTTACGAGCACAGACGACGCACATTATTATTACGCCTAAACTGTTTGGATGTATGTCACTTGCGATATCGTTTAACTAGAGATAAAAAGATACGATAGAGAGCGCAATATCAGCCGGTGTGTTGTATTTATGGTGGATTGAATTTGCTATCGTGTTGTATGAGAGATGGGCCCAGAGGGACATCTATCTTCCCCCACCGCTGTTTACAGACTGACGCCGCGCCCGCCTCTCCGCCCGGGGGTGGGGGTAACGCCCCGCCCTCTCCGGAACGCGCCCTGAAATACGTCCAGCGCAAGTGTAACTGGCAATTAAACTTCAGTCTTAATATGCTCCACGTAGAGTTCCTTTCTCGATGTCCCTTCTCCCGTTGCACATTAGTTTTGCGCGACGCGTACCTTTTTTTTTGGATAATTATTTTTCTTGCAACGTGGAAGATATTTTTGTGCGCCGTACCGGTAATTGGATTCAGGCGGTTCGTCCGAGCCACCTCGTCCCTCACACCAAAATACAACTTAGCAACAACAGTCTCTACCCTTTTCGCAATAGTCTCCAGAATCGGATGAATTCGTATCGATTTCGAGGATTTCGCTGGTTGTTCGTTCAGCGACGATTGAGTCGTCATGTCGAGTATAATTATTATAAAGATTGGAGATAAAAGCTCCACGTATCTGTTTTGTTGCGATTCGGTTTTTATTTAAATTGCTAGCGGTCCTTTTAACTGGTTAAATTTTTGTTCGTTTTCTTACACTCGATCAGAGTTTCAAATATGTAAACATAATATTATGTTTGGTAATTGCGATACGTAACTTAGCCACCTAGAAAGGTATAAAGAGTTTTCTTGTAAGGTTATAAAGTAGGTACGCAGGAACATCTGGAATCCTTATAAGTTATAACAATAATATGGAGGTATTACTCTAAATTGTAATTAGGTAGGTACCTACACACTTCAAAGTTTCTAGAAAAAAGAATATTTTAATTTTTAATAAGACATAATGATGACAGGAAAATTATCTCTCAAGTCAAAAAAAATCTCTTGCAAAATTTTCAGATTTTTTTAAAATATATTTATAGGAGATAAATTAAATGGATAGGTAATAAGTAAGTTATTGGATAAAGATCAAGAAAAACTGTGATTTAACAATAAAGGTTATATGACTTATAACTAGTCGTTTTTCCATAAAATAAATAACCTCTTTTAATTTGATAGAAAAACATATCTTTGAAATAAATTATTATCAAAATTGTATACTTTATCAAAATTTGGCATTTTTCTTCAAAATTAAAATACCATAAGCATTCACTCATAAATATTTTCAGCATTTAAAAGCCATTAAAATTACTTACCGTAAACTGGACTAGCTCATTAGTTTGAAAGTTACACCTGAATATAAAATAACAATAGGTGTGAAAAGATTTTAGTTTTTAGTTTTGTAAATTCTCGAAAAAATGTAGTCATCAAATTATCATTCAAAACTTAAAAAGGCAAAAACAATAGTGCCTAGTTTTTATTACAATTGCCAGATGACATCCGTAACTCTGCAAAATTCGTTTATATCGCGGGAACCGTACATTTTCCTGAATAAAAACTATTCTACGTCCTTTTACGGGACTGGAAAGTATCAGCACACCAAAGATCAAAATCAGTTCAGCGGTTTAAACGTGAAGAGGCAACAGATAGACTTCAGACATACTTAGGGCCAGTTTCACCACTTCCTGATAAAGTGCCGAATTGGCTATTCACAACTTTTTTGACAGATTCTCCATACTTGATCTTTCAAGTTAATTGGTGGATAGCCTATTCGGCGCTCATCAGGAAGTGGTGAAACAAGCCCTTAAGCATTTATGATATTAGTAGGTTTGAATATTTTATGCAGAATTAATGCCTTGTTTGATCCACTCTACTTTACCTACCTAAAACCGATCAAGAACGAGGCTGCAATAAAAAATTTGCTGAATTGAGGAACAGATGTCAAACAATAATTAGATGAGTCGAAAAGCCAATATTATTAAATTAGATAATCTACTACACGTGTTCTGCGCGCCTGGTACACCGGACGCTGCGTGTGGATGGCGCCACCACCAATTTCCGGATCTCTTAGACGAGTCTATATTAGCTGGACAGTGGACACATTTAAAATTAAAAAGATGCCATTGAAATAAATTCTGTAATCAACAAAACTTGGTTGACTACTGTACCCTAAAACGGAACCCTAACCAGCTGATTTTTAGGGTTCCATAGCCAAATGGCAAGCGGAACCCTTATAGATTTATCATGTCTGTCTGTCTGTCTGTCTGTCTGTCTGTCCGTCCGTATGTCACAGCCACTTTTCTCTGATACTATAAGAGCTATACTATTGAAACTTGGTAAGTAGATATAGTCTGTGAACCGCTTTAAGATTTTGATACAAAATTGGAAAAATTATTGAAAATTTTAGTGGTCCCCATAGATACAACTGAAACAAAAAAAAAATTCATCTAACCTATGCGTGCGGGGTATCTATGGATAGGTCTTCAAAAATTATATTAAGGTTTCTAATATCATTTTTTTTATAACCTAAATAGTTTGCGAGAGAGACTCTTCCAAAGTGGAAAAATGTCCCCCCCCCCCCACCCTCTAACTTCTAAAGTAGGGGCATGATAAGTCTAAAAAATATATATGATGTACATTACTATAAAAACTACCAACGAAAATTGGTTTGAACGAGATCTAGCCAGTAGTTTTTTTATACGTCATAAATGGTAGGTAAACCTTAATTTAACTTTCATTAAATCAACTGAAATATGAAAATAAATCAAAAACCTCTTAATTTCATAAAAATAAACCTTATTGCTGCTGCGGAACCCTTCATGGGCGAGTCCAACTCGCACTTGGCCGGTTTTTTGTATATTGGTAGGTTAATAGTTATTTAATTTAAGAGTAACCTTGTCCTACAAATAAAACAATCCATATTTTAGGACCATCAAGTCAAAGTATGAAATCCTTTCTATCTCTGTTAGCTACCACTTTCGAGATTTTTCGAAAATAAAAATTTTTTTCGTCTTACCAAAACTCACAAAAAATTAGGTTGTTACGAGTAGTAATCACAAAAAATGTTGTTCTAGGGCTCCCTCACTATTATGTCTATTGACCGATGCTTGTTCATGTATCCAGATATAGTTACGACATTACCAAGAGATGTCACATACCATTACTCATTTAACTACGACGCTGCATTCCATCCTAACATCTCGTTCGAAATACTCTACAATTTACATAGAAATTTATTACCGAAAGTCGAAACCCCGACAAATCACTGCGGCGAAGAAAAAACGAGGAAGAGCCGAGGCGGGAAGTAGTTAATCGCTCATAATCCTATCACGACACATCGTAACTTGAGCCGCGCCGCTGATCCCGCGAAATCCCGCGAAATCCCGCAAAATCCCGCAACACCACGTGTAATATACGCCAACCTGTCGCGCGACGATGACAGAACGAGTAAATTTATTTTGTACCCGTTGTAGGGCCAATTGGTAAATCGTTAATTTTATTGGTTAATGGCAAATGTGCTGTTTGCGTTTTTGGACCAAAAATATTAGTAGCTGTTGCTACTTGCTAACTCTTTCGCTTAGAAGACTAGACTAGAAAAGTTGGTACATTTGCAAGTTGTTTATTATTAGATTTTTTATTAACATACCACCTTCTTGACTGAGTATTCATAGTTTTTGGAAGTTTTTGGAACTACTTATATTATTATTGTCTATGTGTATTTGACGCAATAAATAGTTAAACTTAAATAGCACTATGAAATAAAATATGTTACAAAAAAGTTACTAAATAAGGAAATAAGCAATGAGAAAAACTTAATCATCGTTAATCATTATTGTAGATTAATGCTCGTGAGTCATGAACTCATGACTTATTATTTTATAGCCAATGTCCAAGCTATTTATTGCGAGTGACCAAATAAAAAAGCGACGATAAAGAACAGAACATAATTAGAAATGGTTCATCGCTCCACCGTCGTGTAATTTAACAGTTTCAATAAATTCATTAAGTTTTATAGTGAAAGTGTGCAATGTGAACGCATGTAAAAACTCCCATAACGCCAGAAATAGTCCGCGCCAGAGACGCGATGACAGGGAATTTATGAACCATTCGAGATGACTAACTGCGAAATGGGGACTGATTGCCCCTACCACGCGCTCGCGATCGAAAATATCTCGAACCTATTTTGATTGACCGTTTCCAAATCACTACACACAACACATCACATGGAAATGGTTAACTTAATAATGTTTGTAAAATTCAGATCCAAATACCATGCTACACCCAGTAAGTACTGCTAGTTGCAAATCGTAGACGACAACTACTTAAATAATAATTATTAGGTTTTTGGCCTACAGATGAATAATATTCAAAATGAAGTTATTCTTTCACAATAATGTAGTTTAACTTTACATATTTTTATGACTATCATATTATTCATAATAACAAGGATTTCTTGTTATCTTTTGGTATCACATACGTCACTTTTTGCTTATCCGGGGGCAGGGGAATGCTCTGAGTTCTAACTGAAAAAAACTCGCCTGGAAGGGTTTCTGGTTTCAGGCGGACCGAGAAATTGAACGTAAGCAGCTGTAACATCGATTTTCCTTATGAAATATAGAATTTTAGAGTTTCCTGACAAAATGCTTGCGAAAACCCATGGTAAAGTTATTAATAATAGAGGCAGCGTGTTCGAATCCCGGCCGACTGTGATGTACGAGTATTTAATTAGTGTTTCCTCTGGGCGGCCACCGCGCCGTGCCGCGACCGTAGCGCGAACGTTTACTGGAATTACTTTAAACGATTTTGATACATATTATTTTCTTTTAGCGCGACAGCTAATGGAAGGATTATTTTTGGAAAATGAAATCTTGTTCGTTTATGCTTAGTTATTAGCAGCTTCGCACTTGAATTTTGAAGCACATGTTGAATTCATAATGATGACTTTAAGAAGTGTGTATATAAGTATGCAAATACTTATGGCGTATTATTTACAACATTTTTCCTTTTTGATCGACTCTTTGTTAGTTAGGCTTACTTTTTTGGAAATTTAAAGATTGTAAATAACGTAATTAATAAAGATCTGTGTGTATGATATTTCAATAAAAAAAATACGGAAATACTTGGCATAAATATTTGTTAAGGGACACCGGGATGTGCCGACAAATCTTCAATTCTCCAGGGATTTCGTGGAATCGAACCGGTGCCTTCTCTCTCACGCTCGTAAAATTTCATACTTGATGTCAGCTGATAGGCGCTAGTTTATACTAATAATAAAAAATCGGCCAAGTGCGAGTCGGACTCGCGCACGAAGGGTTCCCTACCATTATATAGCCAAGTTAGGCTAGAATTTGTGTTTTTTGTATGGGAGCCCCCATTAAATTATTATTTTATTTAAATATTATTATTAAATATTAAAGTACACATAAAACTAAGGATTGTGTGAAAAATTCAAGTAACTACCTGTGGCTGTTATTGATATAGAGCAAAAAAGGCCAAAAAATCACGTTTGTTGTATAAGAGCCTCCCTTAAATATTAATTTTATTTTGTTTTTAGTAGTTGTTGTTATAGCGGCAACAGATATATAGGTACAATCTGTGAAAATTTCAACTTTCTACCTATTACCGTTCTTGAGTTACAGCCTGGGGACATACAGACAGACAGACGGACAGACGGACAGACAACGAAGTCTTAGTAATAGGGTCCCGTTTTTACCCTTTGGGTACGAAACCCTAAAAAGCAAAAAGTGTAAGGTGTTGTTGGGATGTTCGCATTGCCTCTATCGACTTTTTCAGGGGCTGAAATTTGTGTAAGGCTTCTTCTTCTTCTGGCGAGAAACATTTTAAATTCAGACATTCTCTACCAAATCTGAGTCTTTGTTTCAGTAACCTACCTACTGTAGTAGGTATATCAACTTTTTTGTAATAATTGTTGTGGTTACTATAATTATTTTATTTTAAAATTTTATTGCACAATTATTTACGTAAATAAGTATGTGGGCGTCAGTAAGATTAAAGGCACGCCGCAGCCGCGTATGTGTTTGCAAAAATATCCTTTAATTTATAACATTAGAATTATACGATTCTTGCAATATTTTACATTAAAGCTCGTACTTAGAAATTTGTTTAGCTATTCAAAGAATCGAGAATTAAATTTATATTCGAGTCGGGTTTCACAGGAAATTTTACAAAATTCCGCTTTACGAGTAAATTGATATAATCTTCAGGTGTCGAGGAATGTAATACATTACCACTTATCTACATAAAACATCTATAAAGTTAATAGTGAAACAGAAAATTAATTAACGTTCAGTATTTACATAAGCTTATGTACGACGTCGATGCCACATTACTTATAGAGACAGTAAGTTGCGCCTGCTCTATATTCTTCTGTAGAGATTGAAGGTACAATATGTGGCTTGTTAGGGTTCCGTACCCAAAAGGGTAAGAACGGGACCCTATTACTAAGACTTCGTTGTTTGTCCGTCTGTCTGTCCGTCTGTCTGTCTCCAGGCTGTATCTCAAGACGGTTCTTGAGATACAGCCAGAGAAACAGCGGTGCTATAGCTAGACTTCTGAAATTTTCACAGATTGTGTATATCTGTTGCCGTTATAACAACAAATACTGAAAACTAAATGAAAATAATATATATGAGGGGCTCCCATACAACAAACGTGATTTTTTTGGCCTTTTTCGCTCTATATCAGTAGTGGCAAAAGTAGGGACTTGAATTTTTCACACATTCTTTTGTTATATGTGTAATTTAATATTTAATAATAATATTAAAATAAAATATAAATTCAAGGGGGGCTCCCATACAAAAAACACAAATTTTTAGCCTATTTTTGCTCTGTATCGGTACGGAACCCTTCGTGTGCGAGTCCGACTCGCACTTGGCTTTAAAACTAAACATATATAAAATTGGCAAAATCTTAAATAATATTAAGTGTCGCTAGTACGTAAATATTTTTTTCGGTGTCATTAGTTTTCACTGATGACACTAATGAAAAAATACTTTGCATTTTTTTTCCATCCAAGGAAATTATCCTTCTCAATAAAATTTATTGAGAAGAGTATGTGAATTAATTATTCTTGTAAGTCTATCACTTATTTTCTTTCTATGGTAAAGATAAATTTAAATAAATCAATTAATATAAAATAAAAAAATAATTGCCCTTTTATAGGAGGCGGTGGGCAGATGCGATTAATGCGAGCTCATTACAGTATCTAAAGCATTTAACAGTTTCACTAGTGAGTGTGTTGCTTGACAATTTTGTAGTAAACTTTCAAATGTAGAGTCAGAAGAGAAATGAAAATATTTATACTTAGATTTATGTACCTAATTTCGTCAGGAATGTTGATATAAAACAAAATACTTTTAAAAAGTTGCTTACATTAACCTAGTGAGGTCAGAGGCTAAGAATAATAATAATAATATCTATGGACGCTTCACACCACGTCAGTCTGGCCCCGTGGCTAGTACCTGGAGGACTTGTGTTACGGGTACCAGACAACGGAAATATATTTAATACTTTTATACTATACATATATTTAAGATTTTTATTATCTAGGTACTTAGCACGGGGCCGGACTGACGTGGTGTGAAGCGTCCATAGATTATTATTATTATTATTATTATATGATACACATATTTAATAAGAAGAGTATTAAAATACCTCTTTGATTGCCTATGGGATGAATAACCTTCAAATTAAAAAAAAACTGTTTTACTGACGTGAAAGCTTATGCCATAATAAATAATCCCACCAAAAACATAAAATATGTAAAAAAGGAGAGCCAAGTTCAATACAAACATTATGCTAGTCTATGGGCTTCGCTGTAAAAAGAATGATGATTTAAATTAGTGCCAAGTTCTATGTAAGATCGAAATATCTATTTATAGGAACCAAATTTAAAGAAGCCAGTTTTCATTACATCAGTCATTTCATAAAGTTATTTAACATTTTAATTCTGATAAAAACTGTCCAAGTCAAATCTAACCTACTTTAAGATCTGTACTATAAGATCTGTCTGAAAGTCTAAAGTTTGGTATGGAGATAATGGAGATTTACATAGGTATATCTCCATACCCAGAACAATCGATACAAGCAGTTTGGGCGTGAAGAGCTAACAGACAGATAAGATACACTTTTGCATTTATAATATTAGTATGAAATTGTAGTGTAAATTAAAGTATTAAATTGTGGTGTGATGTTGTGTTGCTTTATCCACTACTTTGGCAAAATCGCCTTCCTTTTGGCCTCATATTTACATTATACTTACTACTTAACGATGATGGTTCTAATAAGTAATAATATTTTAAATAGAATTGAAGCTGTGGACAGTAGGTACGTCAGTTTTTTCACCGTCGTCAGTTCGTCCTTAATGGGGACACTAGTCACCGTTCTGAGCTTTATTTACGACCGCGATACCATCGATAGCCTGCAGAGTGCTGTGAGCCTAGTACAACCACCATTTCAACCTGTCAGCTATGAAAGAAATCGCGACTTTTCAGCGCTTCTAAATTTTGTATTAATTTAAAATTCAAATTGTAAAGAAATCAGGGCCGCAGCAGTGTAGATTACGGACGTAGTATTTGGTCGCTGAAAAATTTTTTTATTACAAATTAGAGCTGGCGCGCACTACGACTTTTAGTCGCCCGATTATTTTACCGACCGAACAAAATTCAAATAAAATGTCACTTTATGAAATAGGCTATAGGTTTCATTTTCTACCGACATTGGTCCCATGCCGCCGCTGCTTTTCAGTGGCGTAGAGCAAAATGAAACCTATAGCCTATGTCATAAAGTGACATTTTATTTGAATTTTTGTAGATCGGTAAAAGAATCGCGCGGCAAAAAGTCGTAGTGCGCGCCAGCTCTTATACACGATATTATTTATCTGCTTAGTATTTCTCAAAGCAAAGTGTGATCCGAAGAATTCAATAGCGTATGTAATCAAAATATTACCAAACTTTTCATAATACTGTATAATATTACAATTATATTTTTTTTCAGACAGACTTTATATTTTTATTACCTACTGAAATTAACATTTCAAACAAAGAAAACACAAAAAATTAAGCGATGATTGTTCCCCTTACGAATAAAAGTTTTTGTCGATAAAAAAAATTGCTGTAATTAATGGTATAATAAAGCTTACTTCATATTAATCTTCTCACAATAATTAAGGGGGCGACTAAAGTGTCGATTTTATAATTCATTTTCACACCCCGCCCCGCATTGTTTCATTTTCTAAAATTATATTATATATCCGAGAATTCGATCTGAGCAAAAACACGATACCTTAAAATTTTCTCGATAGAAAAAAAAACACAAAGATGCATCTAATTTTCACGAATTTTTCATTTATTGCCATAACCGTGCATTGAACTAAGTTAATATTCACATTGTATAATATTCTATCATTGAAAGATCGACCTAGCGGATTTTTAAAATGTTGTATATTTATCGAGTTATTGAGAAAAAACAAATTTGGCGATGAATCCGCGTCGTCCTTTTTCACCTGGCATGATATGAAAGACGGGCGTGAGTGTGAACTGTGAAGAGAGAAGGACGGTGTTTGATTTTTTGGGTTAGTCGCCCTCTTAATTCGTTTTGTAAAACAGCACCCCTATCTATATTAAAAAAAAAAAGCTGTGGTGTTTATTCTGTACTGCATAATTGTCTATACTTACTAGGTTAACTATCGTCAATGAAAATCTATGCATTCAATATTGCGTATTATGTTTTCTGTTTTTCGCCAAGAGTTTCTGTATAAAATACCTCTAATGTTATACTGATTTGAGTTTTAGTGGTTTTCTAGTAGAAAACTCAAAATCAAAAAGTAAATGCCCGGAATCACTCAAAGGCATCGTAGGCACGACGTTAAAAAGTATTTATTGCTAAGTTATCTCCACATACTCAATACCTATGGACTAAAATATATATTTCGACGAAGAATGAAAGGACTCTGATTAACTTTAACAGACGTTGGTGAAATTGGAATCAAGTCTCAGTTCTGTACGCCGATTCTACTACAACAAATTTGGCTAGATTATACAAAAAAAATATAGGGACACAGCTCAAGCCTTGCTTAAATTTCTTGAATGATGAAATGAAAAAGTACTTAAATTGGTTAACTTTTGGAGAATAAATCCTCGGGACAACGAATCGTTGATTTTCTGTTCTTTTATTAGAATTTTGTCGTGTTGTCTCTATCGCGCTCTGCGGGGGGTGGCTTGAGGTTAGGGAGACAGCAATAGATTTTACAAATACTTGTTTTTCATTTATCTAGCCCTTGGTGTATCCTCTCCGTTTCGTGTCAAGCAGCAAAATTGCATGCTCATATTAAAATAGATAAAAACATTGGCTTGACGAGATAAAAATACCATTCTGTAGTTTCATAGGAAACGAACTGGGAAAGAAGCTGCAATAATGCATTAAATAGCAGAATAGGAGTGCTGTATGTATGCTGAGTGCTTGATGAATACATCGTCGCCCGCTCTCGCATGCTAAGGTGATTCCGGGCTAATCGCTTGGCAATCTCTGCCTCGACGATCGCGACAATTTATCGCCTGACGATATCATCTCCTCGAGCATACTAAGTGATATTAGAATAATATAGGACCTGCGATAACTGGACGTAGGCATTCTAACAGGATTGATGTGAGAACCAGGCGCGCAGGAGCGGTGCCAGCAATATAAATACAGTCGGTCATCACTCATCAGCATTCAGCATGCAGACATCAATCGATCGTAGTCGAACTGAATATTGCGATTCGTAGATTATGCATTTGATTGCTATCATTTTTTGTTTAAAACTATAATCATTATCAAAAACATTTTCTGTTACGTAAGAAGATAGCGAAAACACAATCATTCTCATGTTACCTGTCAACATTTCACCAGTTCCCCTAAATATTAGGGATTCCGAACAGAGCAGTAATTAGTTTAGATTATGACAGCAGCACGTGTCGTACTCCCACAATCTCGGTGTCGTGACCGGGGGCTATTAGGGATGCTGATACAATGGTACCCGGTGCGCAGAATACACGCAGAGGATAATTTTTTATCTGTTGACTGTTTTTTTTTTTAATTATAAAATTGTGGCCGTCTATGGACTATTCGTCCATATCCTTTTTTGTTATTTTTTTTTTTTTATGAAATAAGGGGGCAAACGAGCAAACGGGTCACCTGATGGAAAGCAACTTCCGTCGCCCATGGACACTCGCAGCATCAGAAGAGCTGCAAGTGCGTTGCCGGCCTTTTAAGAGGGAATAGGGTAATAGGGGAGGGTAGGGAAGGGAAGGGAAAAGTTGAGGGTAGGGAAGGGAATAGGGTAGGGGTTAGGGGATTGGGCCTCCGGTAAACTCACTCACTCGGCGAAACACAGCGCAAGCGCTGTTTCACGCCGATTTTCAGTGAGAACGTGGTATTTATCCGGTCGAGCCGGCCCATTCGTGCCGAAGCATGGCTCTCCCACGTATAAAATGTTATTTTATTATTTCGATTTTTCGCACCAAGGATAATTGGAATAATATTATGAATTTTAATTAATTGTGGTCCATCACGCCATGGACACTTTTTTTTTTTAGCTTAATATATTATATATTAAGCTATTATAAATATATATTTATTGTTTTATAAATTACATAATAATAATATTAATGTTTTGAACGGTGAGGTCCCAGTCGGTGTGGCGGCCAGTAGGTCCGACATTTTCCGATTTCCTTAGATTTTATGCTGCTCCACCCTTTGCCTTTAAATGTTGTGACATTGGCTTGGTGGAGAGGGGTCACTCAAGCTGGGTGGAGTTTCTAGGGTGTTAAAGAGATATCGTTCTGTGTCGAATCTACCCGCCATGTGGCTTAGGACTTTATCGTTCCTGTCTTTTATAGCCATTTTTATGTTATAATCTTTTATGTGTTCGATTGACACCATTGTGGCTCTTTTTATGAAGCTTGCCACAGCGTCTCCATCAGTGTCAGTGTAATAGACACAGGTGTTAGTGTGCCGGGATATGGCTACAACTGCATGAGGAACGCTGTCATGGATTGCCAGCTTTCGGGACTTGGTCTGTATGATGATCACCGAGGGACTCGTTAATGACCCTGAGATTCATGGATTGTGAGGACGCGAGAGTCCGTTCCCGATCCATAGCCTGTATCAGTGAGGGCTGGCTTCCAGACTGTTTGTTCCCATGTGTGATATGTGGGATTTGATGCTGACTCTACGTTAACTATAAAACCTTGTTTTTGTTCGGAATCCAGAAGGATAAAGATTTCAGAACTGCCTTTTAGGTAAATAAAACACATCATTTTGTCTCTGTGGTGGTGTTTTATGAAAGCGCAATACTGATTATTTTAATTTTTCTTAAGTACCTAACTTAGAATTCGTATATCTAAAATCATAGAAAAGGCAAGTTGAAGTGTAATAATTTCACTATGAGGTCGATGGGAACATTCTGCAGAAATGCTTCCGATACGTAACATCTATTAATCTGGGCTAGAGAATCCTAGACTTAGTGAAATCAAATTTTTCGTATAAGTTACCCCTACAATAAAAGCAATCTGTTAAAAATATGCAACTTCACAATCCAAAGTACTACAACACAAATAAATGAGGGTCGGATTGCCACGAAGGGCTCCGGTAAGCACAGAGACGTGTGACAAATTGCGTTACAATTGGACCGGACGCGCCCTCGCGCGTTGTTTGTGTCTAATGAGAGTACAAAAAGGGCCCAAAACATCGACGCGCCCTTTTTTAGTCTATTTCTGTTGCACCACCACGTCTTTGTTTGTATTATTTGAAATTCAAACCAGATGATGATAGAAATGATTTTTCCTGAATTTTTGTGCTTTAGTATTATGTATAATTTTAAGCCTTACTATTAAGAGCTCACCCGACTCTAAAAATCAAACATCGTCCTTCTCTCTTCACACTCACGCCCGTTTTTCATATGCCAGGTGAAAAAGGACGGCGCGGAATCATTGCCGAGTTAGTTATACTTGAATAAAAGACGAACTATAATGATTATGAAAAAAGTGTTTTGAGCAAATTTAGGTTTTATCAATACCTTTTTAGATATTAAAAAATATTAAAGAAAAGACAGCAAACTTCGAAGATCCAAGCAAAAATGTGTCTAAAACAAGGTTTTTTGTAAAAAAGAAACTATGGAGCATTTTTTGAGTAATCGTGTTTTCGTCTTGAGCATTTAATCTTTATGAACTGAAGTTACTTGTGTCAAAAAATCAGTTTTCTAGACCTTACAGATTTTGAGATCTAGGTTAAAGTATGTAGTCAAGTTAGGGTCATATGGGCTCTTAAGAAATACAGCTATTATGCTAGGTAAGTGTCGTTTCCACGACTACGGTTATTTAGAGCCAAAATCTATCCGCGGTGTATCGAGTAGGTATCGACCTTTTGCGGATATTCAGTAACATAATAATATTATACACCTACTGTATGAAAGTGCATACTTGTTGGTGTGAATTTACATTTTACCGAGCGTATATATATTTTTTTGATTAGGGGGGCAAACGAGCAAACGGGTCACCTGATGGAAAGCAACTTCCGTCGCCCATGGACACTCGCAGCATCAGAAGAGCTGCAGGTGCGTTGCCGGCCTTTTAATAGGGAATAGGGTGATAGGGTAAGGATGGGAAGAGAAGGGAATAGGGGAGGGTAGGGAAGGGAATAGGGTAAAGGATTGGGCCTCCGGTAAACTCACTCACTTGGCGAAACGAGCCGGCCCATTCGTGCCGAAGCATGGCTCTCCCACATCTATTAGAGTATGACTATGTCTTTCAGTAGTGTATAATATAAGTTAATATAAGTCTTAACTCAATTAAGTAGCTACATAAATAATTACATAAAAAAAACCTAGATATAATTCCTATTTCCTAGTGCAGAAACATCTAATCGCCCCTAGTTAAATGTGATGGTAACTAACACATTATGACTAGAAACATCTTTTTAACATAACCCTTAGCATGCGGTATGTAATTAATAAAGTCGACGAATCAATAAATGAAATTATCGATAAGATATAAAATTAATTATTTTATCGAGTAAAATTATCGATCATGTTCGTAAATGCCAAGGCGTCGAGCGTGTCGAATGCTCGGTAAATAAAATTGTGTGGGTAAAAGTAAGTATATTCATTGTTCAACAAGAGCATACATTATGTTGGATGCACTTTGCGAACCCCCAGCAACCCGCCCTAAGCCAATAATGATAATAACGAGCGATAACGGTTTATTATTTAACGAGATATTAGTTGTCAAGCGGACAGTAAAACGGTCACCTGCTTGGGTAAAAAAACTAAAATGCATCGCTCTTTTTGTATGCCCTTCTGCGGTAGAGTTCTTCGATAAAAACTTTCAAACTTCCTAGCTCTAAACTGCTAGAAAAAAGACAGTAATACCTGTACCTGTGTAAACCCAATTTTTTGTTGAATAAAAGTTAACCTACGTGCTACAGGATAATTAAAATTTCGGTTTTGAAAACTACGGATTTCTCGGCAAAAAACGACACCAATGGATTATCTAGGTTATTGCGGTTTGCTTCGGCTCATAGTCTTGACTGTTAATACATTGTTAATATAACGCCGGCCATAAACGGACCGGCAAGATGCGGTTGCCGCGCGGCGATCTGCAGTTTCCATACTAAATCCATATCCGCAATACACGGACCGCTCGAGCAGTTCTTGAGCGGTCGGTGCAAATTTCAACGCTTTAGAGCAGTCGGTCCCAACTGCAACTTGCGGTCCGTCTATGGCCAGTATAAAAGCTCTTTAGTAATATTATTCCTTTTTCATTCCAGGTGTTGAAATACTGCGAGCACCTGCACGGGAAATGGTACTTCAGCGAGATCCGCGCCATCTTCTCCCGCCGCTACCTGCTGCAGAGCACAGCCATAGAGATGTTCCTGGCTAGCAGAAGTGAGTTACACATATTTTTTTTTTAATTCAAATCTCGCCAAACAATAATTGTTTTTAAAATACTTTAAGCGCTTTGAGTAATATGTAGATTAGAATTGTTGATTCCGGTGCATGTCGGATTTTACCATCGAAGTAATTATTGATTTATAGGCAGTACCGGTGGTAGGCATCATGTATACGTGGGAGAGCCATGCTTCGGCACGAATGGGCCGGCTCGACCGGATAAATACCACGTTCTCACAGAAAACCGGCGTGAAACAGCGCTTGCGCTGT
This sequence comes from Aricia agestis, assembly GCF_905147365.1. NCBI lineage: Eukaryota > Metazoa > Arthropoda > Insecta > Lepidoptera > Lycaenidae > Aricia > Aricia agestis. Next base: position 9,471,617 of record NC_056409.1, on the reverse strand, counting down.
GTTTCGCCGAGTGAGTGAGTTTACCGGAGGCCCAATCCCCTAACCCCTACCCTATTCCCTACCCTACCCTCAACTATTCCCTTCCCTTCCCTTCCCTACCCTCCCCTATTACCCTATTCCCTCTTAAAAGGTCGGCAACGCACTTGCAGCTCTTCTGATGCTGCGAGTGTCCATGGGCGATGGAAGTTGCTTTCCATCAGGTGACCCGTTTGCTCGTTTGCCCCCTTATTTCATTAAAAAAAAATGTAGACTTTCAGAGAACATTTGCAAAAATTTATTCTGAATAAAAAAAATTGAGTTTGAGTTTGAGTTGACGGGCCTACGTATATGGTCGAGTTGTCAATTCAATAAGTGCCTAAACACACTATGCCGAATTTCCGCGGCGGAAATTCGGCTTGATTCCACCTGCAAATTGCAATGTTTTTAAATTACCGATGACACACCATGCCGAAATTCCGTCACGTTATATTGTATGCGTTTGACATTGCTGACGTAATCATGCGGAATTTCCGCCGCGAAAATTCGGCATAGTGTGTTTAGTCGTGATCCGTCGGCTGGGTTTAATATAACGCGATCAAATTACGTAGGTCGGCTGTCTGCCTATGAACTAACTTCTCTGATAGTAGATTCTTGTCTTTGCGCAGAAGCACTACTTTTTCATTATTTGAGGAAGAAATAATTACATGGCTTTCTTAAAAAGATACACCAGGGGCGAGAGAAATTGAAAATAGGTATTCCACCCACCACTCCCACCGCAGAGCGCGATAGAGGCAACACGACAAAAGTTCTAATATAAGAACAGAAAATCTTCGATTCGTTGTTCGCTGATTCCTTCTCCAAAACTTAACCGATTTAAGAATTAAAACAAGGCTTGAGCTGTGTTCCTATGTTTTATTTTTTTTTGTATATTTTAGTCAGTTTGGTTTTCTGGGTGTTTGAACACAGAGGAAAATCTTGCCATTTTTTTGGGTTTTTGGACGTTCTTATCTTTTTTAATAATAAAATTATGAAAAAAAAGAAAACATAGGGACATGCTAATAGTGGCCATAGATATTCAGGAAAAAAAATCATCTACCGGCATTATCCAGGGAGGAAACAGGGGACAGCGTTTGTATGAAAAAACGGCGGTGTGGAATCCTCTTAAATAGGATCTATGATAGAAAGTATAAATAAATCTATTGAACTTAGCACTTCTGCTTAGGTTCAAAGTCAAGGTTACGTACTGCTTATTTTTGAAGTCAAAGAGCAAACTATTTATTCCTTGAAGGATACAACCGTACCCAGATTGTATTTTAAGTTCAATCAGTTTCAATATGTTGTCTTTTATGATATAATATTAAATAAAGAAAAAGTTACGAAAAATTAATGATTTATTTTTCACATTTCAGCGTCAATATTCTTCGCCTTCCCGGACCAGACCACGGTGAAGAAGGTTATAAAAGCCCTGCCCAGGGTCGGTGTGGGCATCAAGTACGGCATCCCGCAGACCAGGTCAGTGGTGTTGCAGCCATCTAGTTGATTGGCCAGCCAATTCGACGTCTAGGCCGTTCATGAGTTTCAAGAATGCGTGTATCACTGTCTAATAACTGTTGGTAAATGTTAGAAACAATATCTTTAATAGCATGTGATTTTTAATAAAATAGAAGTATTTTTTTTTATTAAATATATTCAATTGGCGGGCCAGTGTAACTACATGACTACGAAATTTGTTTTTGTTTATTAGAAATTGTATAGGATTTGGATCACCCCCGAAGTTTATAAGGCAAACGAGAACTATAAAAATATTAAAACCACGAGCAAGTTCCAGATTTCCTTACTATAATAACATAAATGTGCTGCCATCTATGATAAAGTAATTGAACTAATAAAAGGCTTTCAAGGTAAGGCAAAATGTAATCGCTAAAAGTATTCGATTTATTCAATAGATGGCGCTCGATGTTTGATTTTATTTTTATCCAATTGAACTACGAACTTGGCATAGATCCATTATTTTCATTGTTTCTGTTCAACATTTTGGTACTCGATACGAATTTAAATTGCTGAATACTCTACTATAAATAAAAAACTGTTGAGTGACATAAATCAAAGTACTTAATTATGAAATCGAAAAGGTAACAACAATCTATATTTTTAAAAAGACTTGTCTAATCGTTTCATAATAATGAACAATACAAACTTCTAATATTCTTGTTCACAATAGGCGTCGCAACGATTTTATCATTTCCACTCCGCTGGCAATAGGGAACAAGCTAAAAATAATACACTAGACAAAACAACATTAAAAACTTTTATTCACACAAAATAATAGTAACATTTTTCTTCAAAGGAAACAGAAATATCACCATAAACACTTTGTATATAAATATAGACTATAACACTTACTAAAATAATTTATGTCCCTAAATAAATTCAATGTTCTTTATTTAATTCTACTTTAGTAAGAAACCTTAAGTTTAATAAATGACGTTACCTGTACTAAGTTATCACAATGGAATGTGGTTTGTACTTATCGCGACAAAATCACACAGGTATAATACTGATCACATAACAATTATTGTAAAAACCCTTGGAGAAAATTAAATCATTGATAGATTTTTAAATTCTTCTAACGATGTCATAAAAACCATGTAATGTCTTTTAATCTCAATCAAATTCACAATTTTCCTGATTGTACACAATCATTGATGTAAAAAACAACAGTCAATTGCGTCATTACATTCCTCGAATCATTTCTCCAAACAAAAATATATCTAAACATTTAGTTAACATCACGTGTGCAGACTCCGTCACTCCCCCAATCTTACAAATGCAGCCACGACTAACACAAATATCACAATTCAAACATCAGACTTCAACATCTACTCCGTAACTTTCTCGCAGTACCTTTGCACCCACTGCTCGGCGAACGCTTTGTTCTTCTCCAAAGAAATGGTCGCTCCGGCGCTGTGCCGTCTCTGCACAGGTTTGCCCTCTATACTCACTCTCTTCACGTACCCCACTTCCGGGTCCGCATCCTTTTTCTCCTCGTCGAACTGTCTCATTATCTCGTTCAACGTCTTCCCCTTCGTTTCCGGCAAAAATAGAAGACAGTACGCGGCGCCGATGAGAGCACAGATACCGAACAGATATAAGGTCCCGTTGCTCGTTATGAAGTATTCCAGTCGAGGATACGTTTTGATGTTGAAGAATATAAGAATGTACGCGCAGCACGAGGTCGCTCCAGACATAACCCCCCTGATGTCCTGCGGGTACAGCTCCCCCGACATGATCCAGGGCAGCTGCAGAAACCCGACCATACTGAACGAAACGTGAAGTAAAATACACGCGAGTTTTATTATAGGAGGACCCTGGAGACTATCGCATATAGCGGCCCCGAGCATAGCTATACCGAGTAGCAGGCCAGAGACCGCTGCCAGCGTCTTCCTTCTAAAGCTGTTGATGAGGCAAGCCCCGACTGCTCCCATGAATACTCTGACGCCTCCGACGATAATGGAAGCTGTGAATTCGTTGACGCTGGTCCCGACCGATTTGAAGAAGTCTACTGCGTAGTACAAAATTACGTAAATTCCTGACATCTCTTGGAACAGAAAGAAAATTATAAGCAGCGCGAACGGTTTTAAAACACTTCGCCGCTTGAACAGGCCCATTTTCTGTTTGAAGCTCATGGATTCGTCCTCCAATTTTCGGTCCTTCGTGAACTCCATTAGCTCCTGCTGAGCGGTGTTGTTGTTTTGTCTCAGCCAGAACATCGCGCTATAAGCCTCCTTCATTTGCCCCTTCGAGGCGAGCCAGAGGGGTGATTCCGGGACAAAGTACATCAGGAAGGGGGTCAAAAGTGACACCCCGGCGCAGATTGCTGCCACTTTCCTCCAATGTATGAAGGCTCCCAGGGAATATATGACGAATATTCCTGTTGACACCAAACCGGGCCCTAACGCACTCAGGACCCCGCGTTTCTCCGGCGTTGTTATCTCAGCGACGTAGATGTAGGACGCTGTTGACATTCCTGAAAGCGAAATATAATGTTGAATTTCTCAGACATTAGAAAAATTGTAAAATAAAAAATAAAAATTAAATCGTACAATACAGTAAACGACAACAGAGCTTTAAGATGTTAATACTTGATTGTTTGCTTTTATTTTATTTTTGTCAAAATGGTAAAAATTACGAAACCATTGTGTAATTTTGCAAATTCGTAGATTCAAAATTATATTTGTCATTGTTTTCACGGGCGCAGAAAATTCCGTAATTTAACAATGATTATTAGACAAATCAAAATAACGTATGAGAATCGTTGTAACTACGGCAAGATTACGTCACCTCAAATAACATTAAGATACTTAAATAGAATTGACAAAAAATCTAAATGCTACAGTATTACCAGCGTCATCGTTTTGCACTCCCTAGTTCAAGCTGTGTGTAAAATATCATTTTGTGTTAGAAGTAAATATTTAAAAATAACTTAGTGTACTGTGTTCTAAATTAGCGTCAGAACCATGGGCGTACCAAGGGGTTCAGCCCCCCTCCCCCTGGATCGTGTTGACGTCCCTACTAAGTATATTATCTAGTACTTTTATCTATAAAAATAAAGAAAACGAATTTTTGCCATTTGTTTGCAATACAATAACTAAAAATTATTAATTTTTTATTTTTTATAAACACCTAGCTTATGAAAAATCTGATTTGCCCCCCCCTGGCCCAGAACCTGGGTAATTTGCCCCCCCCCCTGGCGACAGAACTTGGGTAATTTGCCCCCCCCCCTGGCGACAGAACTTGGGTAATTTGCCCACCCCCCCTGGCCTAGAACCTGGGTACGCCCATGGTCAGAACACTGGAAATTAAGTGCCAAATTTTATATCGAAAGTTTTTTTGATAGATTAATATGATTTGGACCAGACTTCTATTCAAGGTTTTAAAAAGTTGAGGCACTTAGGTGGGGTTCCACCAGGCACACTCTTCGCAAAACTTCGTTTTATAAAACTTAGTTCTCATTGAACGCGTTCACGCAGTGACGTAAATCTCGTTCTGTTCCAAATGAATTTCACAAACTTCTTTTGAACACGATTTATAAATCTAAGTTTACGTGACGTCACGCGATTATTTCACATGTTTTCTTTACTATGGAGCCTTATCACGTTAATTTAACAACAAAATAGCAAGAAACAATACTTAAACTAACCAAACGCATGTGTTTGACACATCTTGACATAATTGCTTACCGATAGTAAATCCTGTTATAAACCGTCCCACGCATAGGAAGACGTACGTCTCCGAGAATGCTATCACCAGCCAGCCTATAAGATTGGGCAGCACTATGGACTGCAGCAGCAGACGTCTGCCGACAGCGTCCACCATCATGCCACCCAGAAGAGCTCCGATTGGGTTCGATATCACACCCAAACTCGCTGGAGAAATTAATGAAGTTCATCATAATCTTAATAATATGTTGTAGAGACAGTTTTCTCTAAACACTTTAAAATGGAATGCTTTTTTTGTTGTTCGTTGGGACTTCAATATGCCCATTATTACTGGGCACTGTTTCCTCATTTTATTATAAAGAAGACCCTTTTGTTTTTTAGGGTTTTATCTGTGGTGTAACATAATTACAAAATTATTGTGTTGACTTGAATGTATGTTTTCAATTGCTGCAGGGATATTGTTTGGTTCTATTATTATTTTTGCTAATTATTCATCTATACCTTGCTCGTTCCCTTCACCTAACCCCCGGCCTAACAGAAACGTGCCTGCTCATACTTTGTTCGTGATCACGCCCTTATCTGCTCTAGCACGACCGCTGTATTTGCTCTACACAATAAACTGTAAACAGATACTATCTTGTGTACACAGGCCTTGATATCGATATTTGTTTATTTTTCCACTTTCAGCAATCAGAGCATTTTAATGATAGCTAAATCTCTGTTCTGATTACTCATGATTGTATAGAAGCTAAACGATATTTTTATTTTTTGTATGTTTTAACATAACTTTGAATAAAGAATTGGTGCAACTTCCATGACTAGTCTTTATGCTACAAGTATCTTAATGTTTAGTTTACCAAAAAACAGAACGGGAATAAAGCAATTGAAAAAAATGTCTAACTTAGTCGTACTATGACGTTATATTATTGGATGTGTGATAATAATAAGTTGGGACCTTGACAAGAGCAAAGATACATCCACAGATACAGTGCATACATGTTGTATACAAATGATATCAATTAAATATAATATCATATTATTAAAATTGTAATACAATTTTTGTTTATCTGCTCATCAGACTAAACTTTTATGTTACAACTTACAACAAAGACGCAGAAATGAAATAGTATGTAACATATTATATGCAGTACGTTAACATATTAAATTACATCAAGTATCGTGTTACCTATTCTAGTAATATTTTTTCCATGATGTCGCTAGCTATGTACCTAGGTGTTAGTGTCAATAATTCTCAACTAATTATGAAGTTGGCAAACTTCAAGCACATTTTCAGTAAAGACTGAAAATGTGCTTGAAGTTTGCAAACTTCAAGCACATTTTCATAAAGATGAAGAAACAAACATAACCTTCCTCTTGAATCAATCAAGGTATCTATTAAAAATGCCTGAAAATTTGTTGCTTAGTTTTAAAGATCTAAACATTAATATGTTTCTCCTTCTGTCTGTTCTTCTCGCTGGCCTACCCTTAATAGGGACAGACAGCGGAAAGCAACTTTGTTATATTACTAGCGACCCGCCCCGGCGTCGCACGGGTATAAAATATATAGCCACTGAAAAAATGATTAAAATCGATAGCCTATGATCCTTCACGTGGTCTACTTCTTATCTGTGCCAAATAACATAAAAATTGCTCCAGTAGTTCGCGAGATAAGCCCTTTCAAATAATTTCCCCCGTTTTTTCCACATTCTCCTATTAGTCTTAGCGTGATAAAATATAGCCTATAGCCTTTCTCATTAAATGAGATCAATTAAATATAATATCATATTATTAAATCTTACACTGAAATAATTTTTCAAATCGGACCAGTAGTTCCTGAGATTAGCGCGTTCAAGTTAGCCCTTTCAAATAATTTTCCCCGTTTTTTCCACACTTTCCTCTATTTCTTCGCTCATATTAGTCTTAGCGTGATAAAATATAGCCTATAGCCTTCCTCGATAAATGGGCTATCTAACACTGAAAGAATCATCAAAGTCCATTGCGTAGTTTTAAAGATTACAGGGAACAAAGGGACATGAGGGAAAAAATGTTTGTTATATTATATGTATAGTATAAAATGACTTACCTATCCATGAGGTCTGCTCGTACGTGATGGCGGGGTGCTCGTGCGTGTACTGGGGCAGCAGAACTGCTGAGAAGCCCTGACAGAAGCCCACCGATATGTTGATCGACTGGGCGGCAAGCGCTGCGAGCACCTGAAACGCGTCACAAACTATAATATAGTACTATTTAACAAGTAGTAAAGAGGAGAAAAGCTGTCCTAAAGCTGAGCTTTTACGAGACTAATGCCTGTTTTCACCTACGGTCTCCTAACGCTAAGTGTTCTCTAGCGATCTTTGCGGGTCAAATATCTCTTAAAACAAACACATTTAAAAAAAAGTAATATTTTGCAAAAGTTCTTACGCCGTAAGGACGAACGTGACACACAAAAATTCGTGAAATCCTGAAGGATATGTACCCTTAATGGCCGCTAGGAGACCACTTAGCGTTAGGAGGCGGTTGGTGAAAACAAGCACTAGTGCCTGTTTTCACCAAAAAAGTTGTGAATAGCCTATTCAGCACTTTATCAGAAAGTGATGAAACGGGCCCTTAAAGTAATAATATTATTCATGCCAATTTTCATTAAAATTTGTTTTGGCGTGAAGATGTTACAGAAATACAGAAGAAGGTATAGACGTACTTTCGCATTTATAGAATAGATTGTTCACGCAACCCACTTGAATACTGGTACCAGGTGTACCAGGAATACATAAGAGCCAGATTTTTCGAGTATCAAGCTGACGTCAGAGAATTCGATCAAAGTAGCTATAATATATAAACAATATTTTAAGAACTGACTTTTACGTTCACCACAGGACATAAGAGTACATGAGAAAACTCCTTAATTTGGTTGAGAAAAGGTTGAAATTAGCATTATTTACAAGTCATTGTTATTAATTTTAATAACCTTTTAATTCTGTTAACGTATCACAATAATTATAATCGTTACAAATATTAAATAACATTCTAGAACATTGATAATTGTTCTTTGGTCTCGTACGTCAAATGTTCTCTCATAATAAAATGCTCGTAATTCGTTACAGAAATATTTTGCTGAGTCTTTTGACGACCTCTGTGGCTCAGTTGGTGGGCTGTTGATAGCTCAAGCCGGGGGTCGCGGGTTCGAATCCCGCCGACGGAAAAAATAGTTTTCAAAGTTCCTGGGTCATGGATGTGTATTAAATATGTGTATCATATAATAAAAATCTTAAATATGTGTATAGTATAAAAGTATTAAATATATTTCAGTTGTCTGGTAACCCGTAACACAAGTCCTTCAGGTACTTAGCACGGGGCCAGACTGACGTGGTGTGAAGCGTCCATAGATATTAGATTAGTCTACATAGTCGACGTCGGCTCTGTAAGTGCATTGACACGTGGAGCAGTGCCAATTTTTGTAGTAAACAGTAAACAGATCGACTCATATAGTTTGGTACTATCGTAAGGACAGGCTCTCTCTGTTAGTAAAAATCCCCCAACATGAATATTTTCTAAAGTCAGAATGAGAAAAAATTACTATGAGAATATTCAAATTTCAAACACACTGAACTGAAACTAAGCAACCAAATAAACGCGAACATTGATAAGACCACGTCACGTTATTAAAGATAATATCATTATTAAGGCCATCCCCCTGAGCAAACGACCTTGACCATTCATTTGCCGCGTTGCCGAGATCGCACCAAAATCCTATTTTTTTTTACTTATCTTAGTTCAAAATTGACCTAAAAAAATTCAAACGGCAAATATGTAGTCAATGAAATTGTCGATCTATTGGCGTGTGTTTCAAATAAACGTAATTTGTAAATACTAAGGAGGTACTGAATGTATGCTTGAATTTAAATAAATTGGTTTTACTTTGGAAGCTGATATCATGAGTATAATAAACAAAAATAGGAAATTAATAACGGATAAAGGAATGTTCATATTATGCTGAAGATTATTGCTTTATTTTTATTATAATTTCGTAGCTTTCAAATTATGAGTTAATCAGACTCTAAAAACGGTAAATTACGGCATCTCCGTAGGGGGAGCGTCTTAAGCTGAACATGCAGCAAATTAGTGAATTTTACTTTCCCAAAATTTGAGGTTTCTTGCAAGTCTAACAACAGATAGGAACGAATAGCATGTTATCGTATACGTCTGCCTATTGCGAATAACCGTAGCAATCGTTTGCAGGGATATCTTAACTGTGGTTGTGCTATCGCAAAATGCTGCGAAGGGCTCGTCCTTATTCTTAATTTCGAAATCTTTAGGTAAACATAGGAAATTGGCTGGCTAGAACAACGTGAGGCGATGTGGGCGACTCACGTGTCGACTAATGTGATGTCAACAGCGGCATTATCTCGGGAGCCCAGTCGTGAAATTACTGTATATCTCGTCGCCTAATCGAATCCACGTCACATCTAATTGATATTTTATTCGACCGCGCTAATGAGAGTGATTGTCTGTAATTGTCCGCTTATCTGTGTTATTAAATATAGACCACAGATAATTTTATCAACAACCTCTATTATTAATATTCCTTCTAATTTCTTAAATTGGTTTCCGATACTATTATCAGTGTTATGTTTATTTTCCTCAGTCTTGTTTCCACTTGTTACTTATTATACTGATTACCTTTGACTTGATAGATAGCAGTAGATAGCTTTATGCTACAACGAAGATATAGGTTGTAGTTATATTTAAATAATTTCTTGTTACTAAAGTATTTTTTTAAGTTTGCTCCTATGCATTGTAAATCTTGGACGCATCACGCAAGTAGTTTAAAAAGCGTATCTTATTATATCTTAAGTATTATAATAGGACTATAAAATATTTGTTAGCGTAGCTTCTTATTATCTTATTATAAAACGATATAATGAAACAATAATATGTAATGACGCAGGATTGCAAAAAACCAACCAAATAATGAAATATTATCCTTTTGCAAGATGGCACTGGCAACATTTGTCGCAACTCACGAGGATTTTCGCAAAGACAATGGCGGATTACCGAGTAGATATAGAAATTGTCCTGATAAAAAGCACAATCGTGGTACATATTATGTCGTTTATGTGTAATGAACCCGTGTAACGAGCGGAACGCCGACTCAATATGATTATCCGATGTTGCCAGATAAACAGTGATTATGCGCCGTGATGCGCGGAATATGCCGATTGTCGGCCAATTCCTACAATGTGGCTAAATCAACACCAATCAGTTTCGAGGAAAATTGAAATATAAACAGTTTAGCGTAATAGATTTTTTGGGCCATGAATATATGTTTAAGTACTATAATATTTTACGAACGGATATAGTATACATCGGTTCATGGTATATTAATGTTTTTTTTTTTTATAATTTAAGACAGTAGTTTATAATACAATGTGTCCCAACACCAGTGTCCGATCCTATGTTATGATGTATGGCATATTTTATAAAATAAAAATTGCCCGGCATTTTCATGATTTTGTTGCCCAGCAACTGAATGTAACACAAAAGTTTTATAGTATATCTGTTAGTTTTCTTAATTTCGGCATAACGTACCCATACACAGTAACAGAAACAGAAATAGCCTGACTTATGTTATGATTAGGTATATGTTGAGATAAAGCACAACTATGATAAGGTTGCTAACTATATTTATATATTGTATGTACCTACTTGAGTACTTGCGATGCTCTAGTAGATACCGATACTACTAAGGAATAATATAATATTAAAAAAAATACCTTCTTCTTTTTTCGAAACTCGGTTAATATACTTGAAAGCCACAACAATCTTCATGCTAGTGTAGTGTGTAACATGTAAGGAATATAATACATGAGTTGTTCACTTTTCATAATATTATGTAATATTATATTTTTTGTTTATTTTTGTATCATAAATCACGAAAGGGCGATGCTCGATAGCAGCAATAGCAGAATCGTAAAAGATAAAATCAATAAATCAAAATTAGATCAAATTACATAAGGATAACTATAGAAGTCCCAGAATACTCGAATATTCTAAAATTCTAGATAAAGTCATGACTATCGGCTATGTCAGGGCCGTCTCATGCTCTTGCACATGTACTGGTACCTTCTATTGGCCACCATCGACCTAGGAGCCCTTTACGTCGACCTAGATTAAATTAAGGTCACACAAACACTTGTGCTTCTATTATGTTAGTGCCAAAGTACCAAGATTGCTAACCATAAACTTGTAAAATTGATTGATTTGCAGAATGACTTGACAAGCGAAAAAATTTTTTACGATTGAGGAAAACCTTGTACTTATAGCAGTTATTGTCACCGATTTCAAAGCTATTAGGAAAGTATGTAGAAAGTTCATAGTAAGTTTATGAAATCTAAAAAAAAACAAATAAAACATTAAGGGCCTGTTTCACCACTTCCTGATAAGGCTATCCACCAATTAACTTGACAGATCAAGTATGGAGAATCTGTCAAAAAAGTTGTGAATAGCCTATTAGGCACTTTATCAGAAAGTGGTGAAACAGGCCGTAAGTGTCCAAACACACTATGCCGAATTTCCGCGGCGGAAGTTCGGCTTGATTCCGCCTGCAATGTATTTTAAATTACCGATGACACACCATGCCGAAATTCCGTCGCGTTATATTGTATGCGTTTGACATTGCTGACGTAATCATGCGGAATTTCCGCCGCGGAAATTCGGCATAGCATGTGTAGGACACTTAAGTAGGTACACGATTCATACAGATATTGTTGTAAAGAGTCATTTTAAAGGACAATAAACTTAGGCATTTAATTACAGGAAACATCATCGGCTAATCACACAAGTATGTGATTTAAATTGCCATAATAAATTAGTCGTGATCGTTCGGAGGAAAAGCGGGTAGTACGTAGTAGACATTTATAACACAGGCGGAAGTCCCAAGTCGGAAGGACTTGCAGAATTCCGTCAACAACCTACGACCTTGCTTTCATCTCTTGCTGATCGCATACAAGTAGTCTAAAAAAAACGATAACGTTACTACTTACTAACGCCCGGGTAACATACCTATTTATTGTCAGATTACGACGTCTAGGCTGTGGCCTAGGTTACGACGGCAACTCCGTTACGCCTAAATCGTTTATCACGCGGGAACCGTACATTTTTCCGGGATAAAATGTATCCTATGTCCTTTCCCGGGATTCGAAGTATCTAGATCTATACCGAATTTCAGTAAAATCGTTTCTGCGGTTTTGGTGTGGAGAGGTAACAGACAGACAACAGACAAACCGACAGACACACTTTCACATTTATTATATTATGTCTGAATCTATCTGTCTCTTCTTTTGCTGAAAACTGCTTTAAGAATCCATTAAATTGGTAATCGATCTAACACCCGCATCTATAGAGTTTAAATAATGACTATTATTTACTTAAGGTGACGCCTCGTTAAAGTAAAAAACCGTGTTGGATATGTTTTAGATTGCTTTTTTCTATGATGCCTCTCATAGTAAACAAGCAATAGAACAGCAAAAAATGGAAAGGGCGTAATCGACAAAATGATTTTTGTCGCGTAATTCAAAACCCATAAATACATTTCATATAAGCTATGGGCAAATTAAAGTGTATGCTTGAACCAATTTATGTACAAAGCAAGCTTAGATCACTCTCCTCTGTTGGCAAAATAGGAATCCCTTTTTTACAGAGGTCTTTTTGATTGATTATTCTGTGTTATAAAAGTTGACCAATCGTGTTATGCTGACAATGAACTTTAATTTCTTAGCTTTAGTCATTGCTAAGAAAAATCGATATCGCTACAGCCAAATTATCAAGGAGTAACTTCAATTTCATGAAGATAGAAAAACCCTTCATTAAAGTACCCATTAAAATATATGTTTTGTGTATGAGTGCAGCAGTAAAGCTTTTAAGCTTCCCCTCTAAAGTTCAGTCTACTACTACATAATAATCATTATTTAATGTAATTTATTTTATTAATAGCACATCAATTATGTTAAATTACCGTACGTTTAAATCAAAAACGTAAAATTATTGTACTGGTAATTATTCAAGTAGGTATACTATTTATTAACACACTAGGTAAGCCGTAAGAAGCCAACTGTATAAATTACATTTAATTTTAAATTATATTACATCATGTTAACTAATATACCTAACCATAAATATTTTCAAAGCATATTATCGTGGAAATATCTTCGGATAATAAGGTTATTTTGCTCAGCGCAATAGGTAATATAATAATACCTAAACTGTATCATTAAAACTAATAATTTCAAACAACTTAAAATTCGATAATATTTAGTGCAAATAGGGTCTACTCTAGATGTTGGTCTCATCGTCCACGCGAAAAATATACCATCCTCATTAACTTGTAAGTCTGATTCACAAGTGCCATTTTCCTCAAAACCTGATCTCATGCACCGAAAATTATGATTTTGGTCTCATTCGATTCGGAATACCATCTAGAACATTCTATCAAAATTACAAGAGGGGCTGAAAAGAAAATGCAAAAGTTATAAATAATTGAGTGAACATAAAAAGAAGGGTTTGGTTTTTTTTAAATATTTCGAAAACTATTTGAGATAATCAAAATTTAAAAATAGATCCTTAAAGAGCAGGAAATTTCCTAAAAAAAGTCAGATCCTGGAACCTTATCAACAATCCTTATAACTTTAATTGAGCGGCGATAGTAACAGTAAAAACAATAATTCGTCAATAAACAATAATCCGTCAACAAAAATAAATTAACACAATTTGTTTGATTGATAACAATCAAACAAATTGTGTCTACTTTGTACCCAAATTTTTTATTCCTTAATATTAATATTAAAATATTTTAGGTGATTAATCACCTAAAATATTTTTTTAGTTCACGTAGCATATTGCGGCAAATCACACGAAACCCGATCCACGCGTTTTCACCGTTACTTTCGCAGCTCAATTAAAGCTATAAGGATTATTGATAAAATTCCAGGATCTAGGATTTATTGAGGAAATTTCCTGTTTTTAAGGATCTATTTTCAAATTTTGATTATCTCAAATAGTTTTCGAAATATTAAAAAAAATCAAACCCTTCTTTTTGTGTTTACCTAATTGTTTATAACATTTGCATTTTTTTCAGCCCTTTTTGGAATTTGGATAGAATATTCTAGATGGTATTCCGAATCTAATGAGACCAAAATCATAATTTTCAGTGCATGAGATCAGGTTTTGACGAAAATGGCACTTGTTAACCAGAGTATTGATGAGTGACAGTCTTCCACCGTGCGATTTTTGCGTAACTTTCTACCGCGCACCGTAAAACTCTGGAATGAACTGCCACCAGAAGTATTTCGGACCTATACGACCTGCAAACCTTCAAGAAGAGAGCGTACTCCCTCTTAAAAGGCCGGCAACGCACCTGCAGCTCTTCTAATGTTGCGAGTGACCATGGGCGACGGTAGTTGCTTTCTATCAGGTGACCCGTTAGCTCGTTTGCCCCCTTATTTTATAATAAAATATTTCAAAATTCAAAATTTTTTGAGAAATAAATAGAACTAGAGTTCGCCCAATGGTCGAAATTCGACCTTAGTTTCAACGACACTAGGACTTTTACTACCTATATTTTGTAAAAAAATATTGACTATCATATTTTTTTCAAATCTTGTCTCTGGGACTTAGCTGATCTCAGACTGGCCGTGTAAGCATTGTCTAATAGTAATCTAAGATTCAATAAAAAAAACTATAATCCGTTTTCAATTTGTCACCTTGTTGTCAACAGACTTCAACCATAAATAAAAGAGTATAATTCGTATGTATAGGCTTGTCACTCAAAAATCTGTCATTTTTTCTAGTGTGTGTGTTGTAGTGTATGTAATGTTTTGTTTGTTAAAAAAATGTATGATAATAGCATAATTTTAAAATGATATTAGTTCGATGCACTCCTTCACCATATAAACTACAACTGTGCAAAATTTCATTCACCTACGTTTCCCCATTTTTCGTCAAAAGGTATACAAAGTTTTTGGCTCACGTATTAATGTATAGATATTTGAAAAAAAAATATATTGGTAAAGTAACGCCATTTACGTCAGTGAACCTCTGATGTCCAAATGAGTCGAAGCAAAACCAAATTTGGGCCCATTCATGTAAACACGCTTTTTGCCTTTCTCTCGGTCTTTTGTGAGATCACTAGCTCTGAATTTATAAAATCTATAGGGGGCCTATAGGGGCGGCAGCGTCCATTGAGGGCCTTCAGATTACGTAAATTGTGGAAATAAAGTGGCCTACTCTCATATAAAATATAAATTCGGCACTGGCGATATCTATAATATAATAATATTATACGTCTTTTGTGGCATACATTTAATAGTTACTAGAGATCGCCCAATGGTCGAAATTCGACCTTACTTGCAACGACATCGACATTAGGACTACTAAGTACCTATTTGTAATAAAGAAATATAGACTTCATCATAGTTTTTTTCCAATTCTTGTCTCTGGGACTCAGCTGATCTCAGACTGGCCGTTTAAGCATTGTCTTATAGTATCTTAAATTAAATAAAAACACAATATTCCATTTTCAATTTGTCAACTTGTTGTCAACAGACTTCAACCATAAATAAAAGAGTATAATTCGTATGTATGGCTTGTCACTCAAAAATCTGTCATCTTTTTAGTAGTAGTGTCGTAGTGTGTGTAACGTTTTATTTGTTAAAAATATATATTATGATAAAAGCATAATTTTAAAATAATATTGGCTCGATGCACTCCTTCTCCATATATACTATAACTGTGCGAAATTTCATGCACCTACGTTTCCCCGGTTTTCGTAAAAAGGGTTACAAAGTTTTTCTCTCACGTATTAATATATAGATTATATTATTAGCGCAATAGATACGCGTTAATATTATATTCGATTTGATACACAACACCTTATTTCATGTACACAATTAAGTATGGCCGTTATAGCTACAAAACTTTAGGTATCCATTTGCGGAAAAACATATTTAAAAATCTAAACATTCTAGAACTCCTATAACATAATACAAGAATATGTTATGCAATATAAATAACCTTTGCAAAATATTATGCGGATATAATACTATATTAGAATGTATTTGGGATCAAAAATAAGTAGTCCTGTTCGACTACCTACTACTATGATAAATCGATAACATCAGTCCGAATTTATTCTAAACAATCGATTGAGATGTTTTATGACTATACCTACTTAATTCATATTCTGTATTTTAGACAAGGACATTTAATTTTTATTTAATTTTAAGACAATTAGATAAAAACCACAGACATAGATCAAGATGGATACCGCATGTCGCTCCGTTTGTATGAAAACGAGCGTGTCACTTTTTTCCTACCTACTGTGACGTACCGATGATAAGAATCGTGTCCATTAACTTGGCCAACGTTTCTATTTGAATTTCTACAGCTCAATAGGGCACTTTTAGGCATTTAGGCATTTTTAAAATTCCGTTCCGATCCGTCCGATTCTGATAGCAGACTAAAGAACAGCCTTTCGAAAGACGAGCATTGCTCGTCGTTTGGGAACGCGATATGCCACGTGAAGTACATACACATGCGGCATCTATCTTGATCTATGTCTGTGGTAACAACAGAGCAACGCGCAACGTTCTGACTTCTGATAAACATACCGTGTGAAGTAAATAATTCGTCAGCAATATGCTTCAACTTTTTTATGATGATGAACAAAATAGAGCTATCTACTTATTCAAAAGCTTTAGTACTAACGTTATAAATACTCTACAATTTTATTTATAATATATTTTTTGATTATTCTGTACCATAATACAAGCAGAAACATTATGTCAACACTCATTAATTTCCTCTCAAAATAAACTCTACATTTCTATAGTCCATATTTAAAACCTTACTAGGTACTGAAACTATAGATAGCTAAATTGAATAAGTAAACAATTTCTACATTTTCTTTAATATGACTAACTAAACTTATACGAAAAAAAAACATATGGAAATGTTTGTTTATGCGCATGCGGCGCGGGCGGCGCGGCGCGGCGGGGCGGGCGGCATTGACTCGTGCGCGCGGTTCAAGTTCAATACCGCTCGCGCTTGACCGCGCGCTTCCGCACTCGCAACCTTCCCAAACTACATTGCCCTCTACACTCTACAGTTTCCGTACGTTCGGAAAAAGCCGGACATACTTAGGTCCTTATTTTCTTAAGAGTACGATTTTTTTTTAAACAGTAATAATTGTTTGATTTACAGACTCAACTTAGAGAATCCAGGCGTTTCAACAAAGCCGAACATTTTTAATTGAGATTTTTAAGTTCTAGCATGGCATTTCCACACGTCCAATAGATTTACCACTAAATTAGATAACATTTCAATTCTCATGTAAATACAATTTATAAATTAAGTTTATTTAAATTACGTAATCTTATTTTATTACATCAAAATGACATAATGTTCTTTAATGGCCTCTAATTAATTTCGAGTTCGAATAAAAAGCACGTGAGATATCAATAAATGCGAATTCTTAATCAAACTGTTTAAGAATTTGCATTAGATTTAAATAGACTGTATAATATATATATATATATATATATATATATATATATATATATATATATATATATATATATATATATATATATATATATATATATATATATATATATATATATTACATATTATTTAATTAAGAATAAATAATCTTCATATAGACTGGAAAACGCGTAGATCGAGTGTACACTATATCTACGCGTTTTCCAAGTTCCGTTAAGATATTATGGCGGCTCTCGACATAGGCGAACGCGTTGGCCAACGCGTCTGCAGACGCGTTGGCCCAATGTGTAGAACGGGCGTTCGCGCGTTGGCCAACGTCTAAATACCTACGGCCAACGCGCGAACGCCCGTTCTACACATTGGGCCAACGCGTCTGCAGACGCGTTGGCCAACGCGTTCGCCTATGTCGAGAGCCGCCATTAGAATGTGTTATACATACATTCTAATATCTTCTGTAACGTAATATTTTATCATAGAATTGAATTAATATTAATAATTTTAAATGTTACTTGTCCAATAGGTTAATGGCTTATTTGAGATGAACCTTGGACAAATAGGATTATTTCGCGATATCTGCTTTACAATTATTAAAGGCCATAAAAGTTAATTAATGAAATGAACTGGATGTACTATTGGTAACTGGATTGGAATAATGTAAACCGGCCATTATGTCATCCGAATGTAGATATTTTCAGTGTCATCTGCTCAACCAGTTTTATGATTGCGGAAGCTCTTTTATTATTGAATATCAATTAAAAATATTTAAATACTTTCAATGATGTTTCAATTGTCTTCCACGACATGGTAACGCTACATTGTAGGCCGAACCACAGAATATATTATACTAGCTGTTGCCCGCGACTTCGTCCGCGTGGACTTCAGTTTATAGCGCGCGATGTCAACAAAATTGAAAGTAAATAAAAAACCCTGGTACCCCTTAAATCAAAAAAGCTGTGCAGTGTGCACATCATATTTCATTTTTTAAATAAACTTTATATTTTATGCCAAATTTTAAAGCTTATTTAGCCCCCCAATTATACAACTTTACCCATAAACTAATTTATCATTGATAAGTTTAAGGTTACTTCACTGTATAGATAAAGTACTGAGTTATTTAATAATGTAGAAGAGAAATAACAATCGAAAAAATCAAAACTCGAATAGAAGATGATACCACGTCTTATAGAAAGACCTTTGAGCAAGCGTCAGCGCGATGTAGGAGACGCACGGCGCCATCTATTATGAATTTTTGGAACTAACTTAATTTGAACAAATTTACGCATTTTCACCCTCTTACAACCCTTTTTCTAGTAAAAAAGTAGCCTATGTCCTTTCTCAGGCTTTAGACTATCTGTATACAAAATTTCATTACAATCGGTTCTGTACTTTTGGCGTGAAAGCGAAACAGACAGACAGAGATACTTTCGCATTTAAAATATTAGTATAGATATAGATTCGTAGTACCAAACGAGTGGCCCACAGAGAACAGAGAACAAAGTGGCCGAACCAAAGTTTTTATGCCACTTTTCCATAGACTTGAAATTATGTGATGTACTCCCTGCATTTGTTGCATCAGATACATTATCATAAATATTGAACTTCAATTACGGCTATTATCTTAAACTCTTCCTCGTCATAAAGTAGATTATGGTTATAAAAAGACTACAACGTTTTGCTCTTGTTTAATAATTGATTTACGGTAAACTGTTATGATTTGTTAAGGTAATACTTATCATTGTATTACAGCTAAACGAATTAATGCACCAAGATTAGGAGACGCATAAAATGTTGCTAGCGTAAGATTAAAATCCTTTTATTTAGCTAATCATCTTATTACTTATCTACACAGATTTGTTCATTTTTAATGGTCGATAAATTTATCTTGGTCACATCTGAAGGCTTTTCGCTGTGCATTATTTCTAAGATTCACTAGCTAGGTACCTTCTGTAACATAAAATGTTTAATAGGTGTTATATCACATAACACATTTAAATAATATGTTAATTGTTATGACAGTATTTTTTCAGCGGGAAATAAACTTTATTAAATTATGATAAATATTAAATATCATATTGAATAGTACCTACTTAATCACAGTGTTAGGCAGAGTTTACAGTTTATTTTTTACATTATTTTTATTGTACAAAATAAATTAATCAAACTATGTAAACTAAGCTTTTTTAAGCTTATATTTTACAAGTGTAGTTATGTCTATTGTGGTTTGATGTTATCGATTTTGATTATTATGTATTATGTATTATTGTTAAATTTTGTTTACGACAGTTAATTATTGTTTTCTTCCTTGTTATGTAAATACATTATTTGATATGAATTATAATACGTCCTACTTTAAAAATAAACAAAATTGATGTAAGATAACTTGACAATTTTCGACAAATTTATTAATATATTGTGCTTCCTGCTAGGTGCTTTGTTTGCCTAAACCTAAAGATCTTTGTACAACAGCCTTTGATATTTACTGCTCATATTCCACAATGTTATAACTTTTGTTTTAAAACAATTTGAAATGACTACAGTCTCTATTCTAGGCTATAGTATATCTCATAGAGTAATATATATTTTACTCTATGAGATTTAATTATCATGCCTCACGAACATCAAGATATTGAACCGGGCAAGACCATACTTTACGTATTATTTCCTTCTTAGAATACATAAAAATATTTATTATACATAATATAATGAGTCATGTAACTGATATTATGTGGTTGTATAGTAACATGTAAATAGTATTGCTTGCGATGCTAATTGTAGGCGCCTTTGATTGATCTCATAAACTTTATGATTTATGGCTGTCTATTATGCGCCTTCTAAGCGGTTACGAACGAAACGAGGGGTATATCGAAACTCATATTATGAATGCGAAAGTGTATCTATATGTTTGTCTGTTACCTAAACCGCTAAACCGATTTTGTTGAAATTTGGTATGGAGATACTTTGAGTCCCGGGAAAGGAGATTAGAGATATAGGAGGGTTTTTATCCCGGATAAATGTTCGGTTCCCGCGCCATAAAATTTTGATGCAACAAAGTTCATCTTGTTCGTCTATAATTGTCCAATGTCCATGATCGACATCAGTTGTACCTGCAAATAGTTTAATACCATTGTGGCCCAACGTTAATTTAGCACTTCGACCGCACGACGAAAAGGCACATCTACGCTTGTATTAGACCATTATAGGGCAACAAGGAGTGGATAAGAAGTCCTGAAATCTATGTCAATTGTCAATACAAGATATTCGTCCACCGTCGTTCGTATCAGTTTAGAATTACATAAAAATGCGTGACTAATGAAGCTGCAGGGGGTTATATCAGTGGTCGACGTGCTTCTGTTGTCACGCTATGTATCACTGGGTATTTTTCCTTTGAACAATTACGCGTTTATTTGCTTATGAATTTACTAATCAAGCAGTCACGCGCCAAATTTGATTTTAGATTTTTAGTTCACCAAATGAAAAAAATAAATGTTTGATATCCTCTAATTCTGTAGTAGCACCTCGCTTATCAAAGCTTTATTAAAAAATAATGTGATTTTTTTGCTAGTTGCTAATGTTTCAAAGGGATATTCACCATGTAAAGATCGCCATATCGCCAGACTTTCCAAAATCCCTTGATGCTCGCGAGCATGTTCGCGCGCCGCTCGCCGTACCGCGCCGCTGCGACTCGCCTGAAACAAATCACAATTTACATGTTTGGTAACCATAAAAATATGATAAAAGAGATCATGCTAAAAGAGTTTCGGATCTCAAAAAGCAAACTCAATTATTAAAAAGATTTCAGAAGAATACCAAAAATTAAAAAAGGCAAGAATAAAGGCTCTTTTATAGGGATAATAGGAATTATAACGTATTAATATTGCAATAATTTTGCAACATTTCCACGGATGGGCAGAATTTGTTCACATGGGCTATTCGATTTCAAATTTTCCGCTGCTATTTAATATTAATTTGCGAAATAAATGGTATTAATAGAATATAATTTATACAACAATGTAGTATTTACAGCGATCCAGCTATTAAGATCGTTACATATAACATACCATACCGACGTCATATAAACGTGTAACTGTCGTATTGCTATTTGCATTAGCCATATTTTATTTTATGGTATTTATTAAAATAACTTAACCTATACGTTTTTTAAAAGTAGCAAATATCGACTAGTATAACCATAATAATATAATGTCTCTCAGTAAGATAAATTATAATGATTCCTCTTAAGTTCTAATCCGACTAGACGTTTAGGAGCTAAAGCAAAGGTACCATAGACTATAGACGAATTATACATAGTCAATGAGCGTACTAATAAAATAAACACTCTCTCGAAAATATTAGTTTTATGCTCAACATTACGGCACTATGAAACTTTAAACGCTTCCTCACTATATTGTCTTGCACATCCATACTTCCGAACTTCCATATTAATATTATAAATGCGAAAGTGTGTCTATCTGTCTGTCTGTCTGTCCGTCTGTCTGTCCGTCTGTCTGTCTGTTACCTCTTCATGCTCAAACCACTCAACCGATTTTGCTGAAATTTGGCATGGAGATACTTTGAGATCCGTGAAAAGAACATAGGATACTTTGAAAAGTATTACGCGGGAACCGTACATTTTTCCGGGATGAATCCCGGAAAAATGTACGGTTCCCGCGCGATAAACTCATTTTGACGCAACGGAGTTGCGGGCGTCATCTAGTACTGAAATAAATGTATTCTCAAAACAACGAGAACATTTACCCATAGCAATCTGTTGACACTTTGCAATGTTTGCATTACTACTATATGCCTTTTTTCCAGCATATTATGCCGCTAAATATAAAACAAATATGACACAGATTTATATTATCACTATTCACTAACCTCATTTTACACATACACCAGGAGTAAGTTCACATAGTTAAGGAGGACGAAAAAACTACGTAATCTGAGTCTGCGCAGGCAAAAGTGTACTAAAGTCTATCCGCTTATCAGATTTAAATGTGATGGCTATAGATAGCGGGAGAGGCTGAATAAAATGAGGATGTGTTTACACTGGTTATCCGCTGTCAGGTGTCATATTTTAAATTATAATAACATGAACTGACTTCAATATAATATGCCAAGTATACAAAACGAAATCATATTCCAATTTTTTTAGCTCATGTTTGTTGTTCATATCGTTACAACAGTATTCCACAAAAAAACAATGACACTTTTTCAAAATAAAAAGAAGCCTTGTATTAATTCAAAGCCTAATCTACTGCCATGTCAAATTTTATCAAAATTCTTTTAATAGTTTTTATGTACAGAAGTTACAAACATGTACGCTCAGAAAGTTTCGTCTTATATTATTAATATTTGATATAATGTTTCATTGTTTAATGTGTATAGATAGGGCTTAGGCCTCGAGCGTCGAGACTCATCTTTGTTTAGAGTTGATTGTGATAAATAGCCGATAACGAGTGACGTACATATTTTTAAATTGCTACGTGTGTACAGTGTTTATATACCATCAACTACGCTACTTGCTAACTAATGCGTAAGTAACATTTCTATATAATCAAATAACATTTCTATTACGTGTAAAAAATTGCGTCCTAATTCATAGTACCCATTATTATTCATTACTTTGTGCGTACAGAGGATGGCAATATTTGGAAAACAGAACTCGGTTGCAAAAGTCCGGGAAAACTAGTATTTTAAATAAATGTTGTATTTGTAAAAACTACAACACACACTACCTCACAGATTCTGCACTCACCGTACCGCACATAATATGAACACGTTGACTCCATTTGTCTTTGAATTCGAAAACTATTAACCACTACAATGATAACACTCGTAGATGACACTGAAAGTCATTATCAAAACAAACGATAATGGATTAATTATTGTAATTAACAATAATTAATGATTGCGATAAAACCTAAACACTTGTTAACATTGAAGCTAAAACAATCGCTCCACTATAATATCGGCAATGCCAATAAATATCTATAATTAATTAAATTGCCGGTTTAACTTTACAAGCATAATCGATTCCTCCTTGCCGATAAATGTTATTTTTACCGACAAAACAGGGAAAACATACAAGCTTGGCAAGCAATAAAATACTTATATTTTTAATTTTGTGCAATATGATTGCATTTTTAAAATAACTGTAAATAAAAAAAACACATTTCTTATTTAGAGCTATAAACTTTCTTACTAAAAACATCCGCAATATAGACATGATGGATCGTTTATAAATATGGGATTTTAACATTTATATTGAGAAAAGTAACAAGCGTATGACTAGAAAATTAACAAACATTTTGTCGTATTTAAGTTTATTTTATACATTGTTGAAAGTATTGTCGTCGCGAGCTGATTATGCTAAGTGAGCGTTTACAATACTCGTACGGTTATCGTTTTGATTACGCGATAAAGTGAGAGGCGTGAACCATGATCGAATGACCGATTTCAATCAAATCACACATTTCCTTTAATGACATAAAATATAAGTATACAGAACCCATATCCGAAATCTATTTTTATGAAGTTTGGATGAGTCAGTTAAAAGGTTGTTCACTAGTTTTTATTAAGCTATCCTATTCTTATACTGTACCTAATAGAATTTTTATATATAGTCGCTTTATCAACAACGGCTGTACAGTGCAGTGTACAGTTTGTACGCATTTCCATGAAATACAGTATTTTCTTTGTAGTGGAGAGAACGATCTCCTTATCCATGGGAAATGAAAAAAAGCAAAATAACTTTTGACGGGTCAGCTGCTGTAACCAAGGTTACGTCCAAAAATAACTTTTTTATTATTTGTGGTGGAAGCAAAAAGCAAATGATTGTGAATTTGGCTGTCTGCCGAGTGTGAGGCGCCGACGCTGTTTTCTCTCAATGTTAAACACCATTGTATCTATTTCTGTGCAGTAATGTCAATAAGGATTTGGGACCGACCTTTAAATGATGCCGAATATTTTTTATTCGTTACAGTATGTTTTTCGGGACGTGGGACTTTAAGAGACAGTTTTAGAAGAAAAATGTCAAGAGTGTACATTAAGAGCGACCAACCCCAAAAATCAAACACCGTCCTCTCTTCACACTCACGCCCGTCTTTCATATATGCCAGGTGAAAAAGAACGACGCGGATTTATCGCCAAATTACTTTTTTCTCAATAGCTCCATAAATATACAACATTTTAAAAATCCGCTAGGTCGATCTCTCAATAGGTCTTTAAAAATCATATTGAGGTTTCTCATGCCATTTTTTTCTAACTTGAATAGTTTGCGAGAGAGACTCTTCCAAAGTGCTAAAATGTGTGTCCCCCTCCCCCCCTCTAACTTCTAAAGTAGGGGCATGATAAGTCTAAAAATAATATATGATGTACATTACTATAAAAACTACCAACGAAAATTGGTTTGAACGAGATCTAGCAAGTAGTTTTTTATACGTCATAAATGGTAAACCTTAAATTAATTTTCATTAAATCAACAGTCAATTGATTTATTTTTATATTTCAGTTACTGAAATATAAAAATAAATCAAAAACCTTTTAATTTCATTAAAATAAACCTTATTACTGCTGCGGAACCCTTCATGGGCGAGTCCAACTCGCACTTGGCCGCTTTTTTTATTTACCTATTCAGTGCGTGAAAGGACAATAGCATTTTTACTGTCTAAAACAATAACATTAACATTAAGAGTTACTTAAGCAGAATAAATCACCGCAAAAAATGTTTGCTGGAAGAGTAATCACAATCTGTAATCATGGTGCATGGTATAATTTGATGTAATGATTTACGAGTTACGACACTTTGCTACGCTGTGGAAAACTATTAAATATTATGTAGATTACTATTTACTCTATTATATAGCTACGTGAAAAAATTACCTCGATGATTAAGTTGTAGAACTAATAACAGATCCTGACCTACCATGTTGTTTGAACATAATATAATATGTCCGTAATAAATAGACTGTTGGCCGTTTGTCAGATTTACCCAATAGGAATAAAAAACACAAAAATCGGTCCAGCAGTTTCGTATGAGTTTGGAAACATCGCGACATTTTATAATATATATTTTATGCAATGGAAAATGTTATAAAAAGTTAATTAATAATAATATAAAATCTGAATATTAATCTGTGCTAAAATTGAATTAAGAATAAGCACAAAATGTCATTAGAAATTATAAATAAAATCTAATTTTATGACTCACCCGCAACGCCGTAATACATTATTACCTTTAACAAGTTTACCCGAAAAAAAATAGTGTCATTGTTATTCGTATCATATTATATAGACAATGTTATGTAACACGAATAAACTTGTTTGCGGTGGACAATATTAATGGTTTTTATAGTGATCTAATTGAGCTAGAACCTATCGAGAAATTACTATGTACGTCGAACCTGCGAGTACAACATGTAATATTCGTATTATTATCTTTGCTTTGTAATTGATTTCTTCAAACATAAAACAATCGGCCCCGTAGTTTCGGAGCCTAAATAAATTATTGTTTTGCATACAAAACTAATTTCCCCAGACTTAGTTTAAGGAAAACATAAATACGTAATTTATTATGATTAAAAGCTATGAAACAAATAATGGATTTTCCACATCTACAGCTTACAACATTAATTAATTTATCTTGCTTATTACCAGTAGCGTAAATTACAAAAAAATTTCAATGTGAACATGAACAACTATTCACAATCTTTCTGTGTATTTTTAGGGCCTGTTTCAACACTTTCTGATAAAGTGCCTAATGGGCTATTCACAACTTTTTTGACAGATTTTCCATACTTGATCTGTCAAGTTAATTGGTGGATAGCCTTATCAGGAAGTGGTGAAACAGGCCCTTAAGAGGGCGACTAACCCCAAAAATTAAACATCGTCCTTCTCTCTTCACACCCACGCCCGTCTTTCATATGCCAGGTGAAAAAGAACGACGCGGATTCATCGCCAAATAAGTTTTTTCTCAATAACTCGATAAATACCTATACAACATTTTAAAAATCCGCTAGGTCGATCTCTCAATGATAGAATTTTATACAATGTGTTAAAATATTAACTTTGTTCAATGCACGGTTATGGCAATAAATGAAAAATTCGTGAAAATTAGATGCATTTTTGTGATTTTTTTCTATCGACAAAATTTTAAGATATCGTGTTTTGGCTCAGATCGGATTCTCGGAAATATAATGTAGTATCTAATTTTAGAAAATGAAAGAATTCGGGGCTTATTTTCAAGTATAAAAATGAATTATAAAATCGACACTTTAGGGTTAGTCGCCCCCTTAATCTACGGAACCCGAAGAGATAGATTTTAAACCTACAAGACCCAAAACAAACAGAATGGGTACCCTCTACGCAGTGCTTTATGCTACAGGTGCTACGGCATGCGTGCTACGATCGCGCTACGAGCCTGCGAATGCTTTCGGGACAATTATTTACTTACATTTTTATTAAAGTTGAAATAACTTTTTTGAATTTTTACAACTTTTATTATTAAAGTAATAATGATTGTACACATAGTATTATAATCGACATTGTTTGGGTTCCGTAGTAATGATATCTCATACAATTAGGAGTAAAACTCTACATATTTTATTTACGTATCAAAATAATTTAGTCATATAGTTTTCAACTGATTTCATACACTCGGGTTATTATTTAAGTTTCTAAGGTCTAATGGCTAGCTTTATCACTAGTGCGCATAATAAGTACTTCAAAATATTATTACATTGATGTCTTGAATGTAACAAATTTTTAAAGTAAGTATTAATTTATATGTATAGATATTATTCGTAGATTATAAGTAATATTATTATTATCATAAGAACAATGTGTTATACCATAGCTATTATACATAACAATATATTTATACAAATCACTTGCCATTGTTTGGCACTAGTGTTTGCCAAACAAAGAATATTGAGTCAATAAAGTTTTTAAATAAAATGAAATCTTCGTAATTGATCTTAATTCAAAATCAATATTATTTAACATGCTTAGGTAGCGTGAATATGAATTTAAATATAATGTTAACATTTTATATGCAATTCGAGAAATTGCAGGTCGTTTTCTAAAATAATTTTCCTACTAATTTACTTTTAACACTCAAAAACGATTATAATATCGTAGGCTCTAGATTCCGTAAATTCAGAATATTGTTTCAATTACCTAAACATTATTAATTGATTTTAATAATATTAGTGTGCTGAAAAAATATTTTAAAGCATATTGATGAAGAGCGACATAAAAAAAAGTATCACTTACTCTGGAGCGGTTTTCGGAGACCCCAATTTGCTGGCTCCGTAATCCCTTTTTCACTGACCGAAGCAGATACTAAACACTAAAATACGAATTTTCCGAACACAGAGTTTGCGCGGGAAACTGTAAACACGGAATATTTGAAGCGCGCGCGGCACGTGTTCGTTTTAAATTCGGAACGGCCTCCTATTTTTTTTTTTTATTGTAACGCAAAGACACCTGGAGCTATCATCCCAGATAAAGCCTGACTGTGTACTGTTTTGAAAAGAGTTCGTATGCTCTTGACCTTGCGCGGTGCTCGGGCGCACTGAAGTCGCTTTTCGTCGCCGCTGCCAGTTTTATAACGCATTATTGTTGTCATAACTTTTACCGCGCGCCGCCGATAGCCGGCCGCAGTCTGCGGGCCTAGACGTGGGCAACAGTCGTCCGAAGCGTGTGAACATTTTAATATTCATAACTAGATACATATTATCATCTACGTGAGAGAAGGCTACTCTTATCGCTAGCGATCGCTACCGATACTGATAGCGTACACAATGTAGATGCAACATCGACTAAATTAAGATTAAATTAAATTTATACTGTAATTAATTATTATTTTTACGAATCCGGGGGGGGGGGGGGGGGGGGGTATTAACTATATTTTCAAGATCCATATCTTCCACGAATTTTGGTTATTAATTCTTTAGTTGTAGTTCTTAATTTATGTTCAGTAATAAAAAATTACTTACATCTGGTATTATAGCATATCACATTGTAGTGAGCTGGCTCTTATTACAAGTTATTCTAGGAGTAATCAACGGATCTAAAATAATTAAATAATTATACCTACTAATTTTAAATTGCAGTTTGAAATAAGCAGTTAGCTCATTATAATAATATAAGCAAAACAATATATAAAATTGTTAAGTAGTGATCATTTTTCTGAATAATTTTATCGGAAAAACTAATTAAAACTCATTTACGCAGTCGCACTATAAATAGCCACTTTTAGTGCAGCGATAGCGATGTGTCAATATGATTATAATGTGTTTTAAGTTGTATTAAATTGAAAGTAATTACTAGCTAGGCGAAGCCGTCGAAAATAATTAAAAACGAAAAAAATATAGTAGGATCAAACTTCCTTTTCCAAAAAAATACTCTTATTTTCACTTATATAAGAGTGTACCGTTTATCATGAAGAAAAGAGGTGAAAATCGGTTAATCTCGATTTCCGGCAAAAAAGTCATATCGAAAAAGTCCAATGGCAAGGTTGTAGTTTATAAAAAGAGCTACAACTTTTGTAGTTTCACTTTTTCTCCTTAACCTCAAAGTTCATGTATCAAAATTCAAAAAAACTACAATTTTGGTTTTTTATTCTTATCGATCGATCTTTTGCCCGCAGCTTCGCTCGCGGCAACAAACGTATCATAAATCATTATATACAAACTTTAACCCCTTGGGGGTATTAATTATAGGGGAGTTAACTTATCGACCCTGGTCTAAGGTGAGATAAACCTAGTTCGTTTCCAAGAATACTGTAAGTCTCTCGTTCCTCGTACTTATGGAAGAGAAGGTATTTTAATATTCGGTTTAAGTAACTGGTGATAGTTAATCTAGGACAACGTCGCAAAGTTTTAACTCGTTAGTAGATGTCGAGGTCTAGTAACGAATCGAAGCTAACATAAACAGAGCTGCCAAAACAAACAAGATTTATTGAAAAGATACTGTCGAGTTTTACGTCATAGAGCTAACTACTGTTTTGTTAAAGTATGAATGATAGTAAACAATTACTTTTGTTAGTTGTTCGTCAAATTCGTCGCACTCGATAATTAATATGACAGGTATTTTCCCGAAATTATAAAATAACCACTATCAGTTTAGGCATTGTATTGCCAATATTATAAACGTAAAATATTTATTATTACTATTCTGTAGAGTGTGGGACATCGAAATTCATTCGAGTTCATATTCATTTTGCTTTTTATATTGACCGAAACTGAAAATAACTGAAAATGATGATATGGGATCATACATTACATTAGCGGCTTAGTTTAATTAGAATATGTATAATATGCTGTATAATTATGTAGAAGGAAAATTGACGCTCAGCATAAGGAAGGGTACGAATCACCCACGATGTCCGGTTTCCGGAATTCCTAAACACTTTTGGCACAATGAGTCGAACGATTCGCCGATAGTAAACTATGTACGGAACACGTACTTTTAAATCGCATCATTTGAATATCAAGAACAAGAGAGGTCGTTTAATGATTTACGTTCAGTTTCAACTTATGAATGCAGTCGGAATACTTAATTCGTAAGTAAAAATTATAAATACTATGAAAGAACTGAGTCTCCCACGACATATACACTAAGGCGATTAAACTGTTGTCATACTCGGGTCGGTCATTTTCGTTGCCCCATGCTTAACGTGACCATACAACAGTCCCGCTTTCAGGCAGTCTGTCCCGGTGTCCCCGGCGAGGCTGAAATTGTCCCGCTTTTGCAGTTTAAAATTTAAATAATCACAAAATACTCAATTATTTACCTCTATACTTTCATAAACTATATACATATGCTATTTCACGCTCAAACCGCTGAACCGATTTTGCTGAAATTTGGCATGAAAATACTTTGAGTCCCGGGAAAGGCCATAGGATAGTTTTTATCTCGGAAAAATGTACAGTTCGCGCGAGATATACGAATTTTGGCGCAACAAAGTTGCGGGCGACATCTAGTTAATAATAAAATGAAATTAAAGTTAATGGGGAGGGGCTCCCGTAGATGTCCCGCTCTGACCAAAAATAAATGGTCACATTACCCAGGAAATTTTGATGATTCGAAAGAACATTATTAGTTAAGCCCCACAAATCGAGATGAGAATATAAGAACAATATTTGTAGAATAAAAGTAGAAAATGGTATTCTTAAAAAATATAAAACCAACGTGAAATGCGTGCTAATATTCTGTTTCATTGCATTTTTAAACTATCTGATCTGGATCGAATCTATATATTAATACTAGATGTCCCGCGCGGCTTCGCCCGCGTAAATTAGAAATTTTACAGAATCCGTAGGTACATTTTCCCATAAAAAATATTTCCCCCGTTTTTCCCACATTTTCCTGAGTTTCTTCTGTCGTATTAGTCTTAGAGTAATAATATAATATAACCTTCTCGATAAATGATGAGTCTTACTCGATAAATGATCTATCTAACACTGAGATAAGTTTTTAAATCGGACCTGTAGTTTCTGAGATTGACGCGTTCAAGCAAACATACTCTTCAGGTTTATAATATTAGGTAGATATAGATTTTTTTTAATTATCGCTTGACAAACTCGAGTCTCGATCTAAAAGACTATGAAGTGGTATAATATGGTAGTGATGATGATGATGATGATGATGAAGAATGTAATTTGCATAGTAGCATATGCTTTCTGTTCTTAAAACAACGCCGAAACTCCCAAACTTGTATCTATAAAGAATCAGAAATTCTCTCAGCACCTTCCGAACCACGGTATACCAGGTATATCTCGGTGCAAAATCTTACTTGTTGGTAGCATATGCTTAGAATACTTCTCACGAAACCGAAGTCACCATATGTTTCCCTATAAGTTTTGAGGAGTTCCCTCGATTACTTATGGATCCTTCATCAGATCACCACTTTTCTGAATATAATACCAAATTGGGATGATACCCTATATACCAAAAGAAAAATTTTGAAAATCGGTTAACAAACGGCGGAGTAATCGTTGAATATAAGAAAACGAACATAACACCTCCCCCATTTTGAAAGTCGGTTAAAATTGTAGCCTATGTGTTATTTATTTAATATTTTAATCAGCACATGAATTGAATAACAAAATTTTTTTCAAATTAATCGTAGCACCATCTGTCAGGACAAACTAAAATTGAAATAGAATAATATTGAATGCGATGATAGCGCCGTCCGCCGGATCTAATGTAAAACATTCCAAAATCAACAACTCTTTATAAATAAGAAATTAATTGAAAAAACATTTTCCAGTAGACCAAACTGTAAATCTAAACCATTCTCGAATCTCCACGAACACACACAAAAAATTTCATCAAAATTGGTCCAGTCGTTTAGGAGGAGTTCAGTCACATACACACGCACACAAGAAATATATATATTAAGATATTAACATTAGTTGGATTGAATTAACAGAACCGGGGTAATGTCTTTGTATGTTACGATATTTATATGGGCACACATATTATAGGGTTTGCAAACGGGTATTTTCCAAAGGATATGTAGGTATTAATGGCGCATAATTATTTTGATTGTTAGCATTATATATTTTACAGTCTAATAATAAAATAGCATGGAATTAGCACATATTACATGACTGTAAACAATCCAGGCTGAACAAGCCAGGTAATTGTCGTTGGAAAAGTGCACCATAACGCAATTACCGTGTTGTGTTGTGCTGCTCGTTGCTGAGTGCATGTCACGTTAATAATGAGCGATCGCTAACAATATTCACTTTTTTTTTAATGAAATAAGGGGGCAAACGAGCAAACGGGTCACCTGATGGAAAGCAACTTCCGTCGCCCATGGACACTCGCAGCATCAGAAGATCTGCAGGTGCGTTGCCGGCCTTTTAAGAGGGAATAGGGTAATAGGGGAGGGTAGGGATGGGAAGGGAAGGGAATAGGGGAGGGTAGTGATGGGAATAGGGGAGGGTAGGGAAGGGATTAGGGTAGCGGATTGGGCCTCCGGTAAACTCACTCACTCGGCGAAACACAGCGCAAGCGCTGTTTCACGCCGGTTTTCTGTGAGAACGTGGTATTTCCCCGGTCAAGCCGGCCCATTCATTCCGAAGCATGGCTCTCCCACGTATACTTTGTTTTCTGCTACTTCGCCACAGAGTAAGGTTCTGCGGTAGCCGTACAGTTGGGCTTTTTCGTGATAATTTATTCCACTTAGTCTACTCTGTAGTAGTGTAATTTCGGAGTCTATCTCCTTTCCCGTAGTCTACACTAGCATTAAATATGAAAGGCTGAAGCTGCCCACGTTTCTTCTTTTCATAGTTCATACTTTTCGTAAAACCAGTAACCAGTAAGGATCCTTTCATAATTTACATTATATGTATATTGATTAAAATGATAATTTTAGTGTTTTCTGGATTTTACACTGGTATTAACCGTGATTAAGAACTAATATTTAATGTCGTGACATACATGTTCTTGTAACACAAAAAATAATTATATTCTAATGTATCCTGCAAATAAAAAAGTTTTCGTGTTTGCATGCGGTTTTTCCGAAAATGCCTGCGTGAGCATTACAGCCTTTGTTTACCAAACAAAATAACTGACACACACATAGTAGGAAGAACGAATTGAATAAAAAATTGTAGAAACTGACAATATTCGATGCCTTGGCTTTAAATTTGCCTTTGTATTAAATCGTTATCAATTTTAATGTTACCGTACGCGTATGTACCATATCTAGAGTCGATATTATGGCCTAACTGGATAATTTTGACACAAGCGCTGTGATTTCCATTTACTAATAATTCTTTTGTAATGAACAAGTTTCTTTTTTTAATGAAATAAGGGGGCAAACGAGCAAACGGGTCACCTGATGGAAAGCAACTTCCGTCGCCCATGGACACTCGCAGCATCAGAAGAGCTGCAGGTGCGTTGCCGGCTTTTTACGAGGGAATAGGGTAATAGGGGAGGGCAGGGAAGAGATTAGGGTAGGGGATTGGGCCTCCGGTAAACTCACTCACACGGCGAAACTCAGCGCTAGTGTTTCACGCCGGTTTTCTGTGAGAACGCACGAATGGGCCGGCTCGACCGGAGACATACCTCCGGTCGAGCCGGCCCATTCGTGCCGAAGCATGGCTCTCCCACGTATTATTTCTATCTCATATTTAGGAACAAATATAGCTTGAGGCGTACCTTGTTCCTACAGTATTATATACATATTTCAAGTTAACGTTTGTCATACCGGACGTAGGAAGTAAATTGATAATTGTCTTTACATTGATTGCTCTATATATGTATCACGATTTCTCTATCAACGGTCGCCCTTGTCCACTCCGAGTTTCCCTATCTCGGTTGCATCTTGCACCAATTAGTTACATTGTTTATTAGTAAATGAAGTAATTAGATGTTTATAAAACGTTTATCGAGTTTAATTTTTTGCGGCATTCATAAGAATTGTTATTGTTTTAGTTCATGTTGTTATTCACTTCCGATTTTTGTTATGGGTGTCTGTGTGCAGTGTGCCTGAGTTTCGTACGACGTACCTATACGAAGAGTAAAAACCCTGTTATTAGACTTCCCTGTCTGTCATCATCACCAAACCATCCACCATGCGATATCTCAAGAACCGCGACAGCTAGACTCTTGACGACCTCTGTGGCTCAGTGGTGAGCGCGTTGGTAGCTCAAGCCGGGGGTCGCGGGTTCGAATCCCGCCGACGGAATAAAAAGTTTTCAAGGTTCCCGGGTCTGGATGTGTATTAAATATGTGTATGATATAATAAAAAATCTTAAATACATGTATAGTATAAAAGTATTAAATATATTTCCGTTGTCTGGTACCTGTAACACAAGTCCTTTAGGTACTTAGCACGGGGCCAGAATGACGTGGTGTGAAGCTTCCATAGATATTATTATTATTAGACTATTTATATTTTCACAAATATTGCATTTTACTTCGCCGTTTTTTCTTCTTTCGTTACGTCAACAAAATAAGGTATTAACAGGGAATTATTTTTATAGCAAGATTTAAAAAGGAATTATTTACGTAACGAGCAAATACTGTGGAAGTTATGTCATCGAGGTGATTAAAGTACTGTTGAAACGATACACCATGACTGAAGCAACGTCTCACACCTCGCTGCATGCGGTTGAGCAGGTGTAATATCAACCAGCATATTGCCTGTACAACTTATGATTTGAAGAAACATACTTTTCTTCTAAATCTATATTTTATCATCATCTAACAAATAATGACTTGACCGACGATTGTGACGTGATATCACGTGGGAGAGCCATGCTTCGGCACGAATGGGCCGGCTGGACCGGAGAAATACCACGCTCTCACAGAAAACCGGCGTGAAACAGCGCTGTGTTTCGCCGAGTGAGTGAGTTTACCGGAGGCCCAATTCCCTACCCTATTCCTTTCCCTACCCTCCTCTATTCCCTTCCCTTCCCTTCCCTACCCTCCCCTATTACCCTATTCCCTCTTAAAAGGCCGGCAACGCACCTGCAGCTTTTCTGATGCTGCGAGTATCCATGGGCGATGGAAGTTGCTTTCCATCAGGTGACCCGTTTGCTCGTTTGCCCCCTTATTTTCATTTAAAAAAAAAGATAATATGTTATAAGTTGGCTAGTTTTCTTACTCATCGTCATCATAGTTTGAAATGTTTTTCTGAGCACGGGTGAGTGCCTGTTGTGGTAAACTAAAATACCATAATTTCAGGTAATCTGAAAAAGCCCGACTCGCATATTTTTTCGGAAAATACAATGATCTAATGGGTACTAACATATCTTGTACATTAACCAATTATATTACACCCTAAATATACATAACGTTTTTGCTAAGTGCCTAATATGTCGCTATTAAACTACATTTAGTACCTCCTTTTCCGTTTTGGCTTTGTTCGGAAGGAGTAGGATAACACAATCAAGTATACTCCTGTCGCAAAATATAGTGAAAATCGACCATTAGCGTATTGTCTCTTTTACCAACGCACGAAAATATTAGTATCACGTTTCCACGCACACAATAAATCGGAACTTGTTTGAAGATATTGTGTCAATGAATGTTACTCTATCCAGCGACTTGACTCCATCACTATCATACTGATGCTTGTTTTTGTTGCATAGCTAAGGCAGGTCGCATACACACGTTGTCCGTATTCGATTCCTAATGTGGAATTACGATTTGGAACTCCGTGAGACTAGCGCAAACTGCAAACGTTCGTTTTTTTCACGCGCACCGGCTTGCAGTTGAAACGTACGTGCGAAATTCGTCCCGTTCGGAAGAAAGCGAATGTGTGCCTCAGTTAATTATCTGCTGATTATCTACGGATTTTAAAATACGGAAAACGAATTCGGAAATCGAATAATTACAACGTTTGTATGCAGCCAGCCTTAACTGCAATATATTGGCATTGAACGTCGATATTTTCGCCGTGCGCCGCTCCGAGCTCCGGTCACGTCGTGATAGAAGAATCGTGTCAATTATGTGCGGAACGTAGATCATACGAGATACCCGGCCACGCCTCACGTACATACATTACCCAGTACACTTGCACACAAACCTGGACTCTTAACTATATTTTCCCTCAAGTTTTTAGAGAAATAATAAATAAATATAAATCTATACATCTATACACATATAAATAAAATTGGTGTGTCTGTTTGTAATATTGAAAGAACCGTTTTTTACTAAATGCATATGAATGTATATAGGGTACAGACACCAAAACAACATTTTTCACAATTTTTGTCTGTATGTCTGTCTGTCAGTTTGTTCCGGCTAATCTCCGAAATGGCTGGAGCGATTTTGACAGGACAATAACTTAGGCTACTTTTTGACTGACTTCCGAAAAGGAGGAAAATATATTATTTCACTTTCATATAAAGGAACCTTAAAAAGGGTTTTTTTTTCTCTTTTTTATTATCTTTGTTATCACATTTAGTTGACGCGGACGAAGTCGCGGGCAACAGCTAGTAAATAAATAAAAATGTCATCTTTAAGGCGGGGATTAATCTCAATCAAAAACGATAACCTTGCACACAACCAAAGACCAAGCGTATACGCATCGCAATAAGATTCATTTTAGCTTAGCATAAAACTACAGGTTCTCGGGCGGATCTTCTCTATTTTTCATGTTTTTTTTTAAATATCTTTGGAAATAAATATTAAGGAACAAAATTAAAGTTAAAGAATTTTTAATATAGATTTACTAACAATTTATTCAAATAAAATGTATAATTATCCTAGTTAATACTTATATTTCGATGAAATAGAGTTTTTTCGGAGGTAAGTTTGTAAATTAATTACAGCCAAAGTATTACGTTTTATTAAAATGTTTATGGTTTAAGGTATTTTAAATATTGTGTTTTATATCTCATATTTTTTAACACTTCGTTATTATATTGGAACTAGGTAAACCGGGAGTCACGGAATAACAAATTGGGGTTTATCCTCGCCTTAATAAACAACAAAATTTGGTCATATTATTACATTCGCAACTTTTGGCTAGGTTAGATGTCAATGTATGGTGTTTGACGTAACGTATTGTTAAATTAAGTTGCACTTGCGATGCGTTATGTCAAATTACATTTTCGACATCTAACTTCGCTATCGAAATTAGCGAATGTAATATTATGAGTAAGTGCTAAGTAGTAAACACTCTGCTCATTTAGCCAAGGCTTTTTCGTTTTCGTTTCATTATAGAATCGCCGATCAAAATTAATGGAATTGACATAGCGTTCGTTAATATGACGTTGACGTTCGACTCGTCTTTTGTCAATTCCATACAGAATTATGGACAACAATACACATACATACATATAACAAAAAGATCTTGGCTCACTCCCGTATCCTAAATCGTTTGACATGTATCAATCGTGCGATCTGTGTTTTTTTATTTTTTCTACAAAGTGCACAAGGAAAATGCGTTATTGCCCGATCAAAAACCTTTTTACTCACAATCGCTTGTGACCACAGACCTCCAGTCGCCAAGTTCTGCGAATATGTTCATTGACCTTAATATATCTTGTGTTTTATCAATGACATCTAGATTATATCTACTAAACTAGTTATGTTCCACTAGATGATTCTAGAAACTCATTACTGCTGATAAATTAGCAAAAAAATAAATGGTTTAAATTAACCAGGCTTGTATAATTTTTTCAGTTCATCACGCCGCTAATATAACAATAAATCAAATTAACCATGACACAAATCTTGGTAATAGGAAATTTTTTATCAATAAGCATAATCTTAAGAGGATCTAGATTACGCTAGCACTGTTTTTCCATATAATCGTATTCCCCAATTTACTGCCTGGACAATGCATCTAGACAAATGAATTTTTATACAATATTGGGATCTGTTAAAGCTATACCTCTACGTTCGATTTTTTTTTAATTTACTTACTAATAAATAAAAAATATGACCTTTCAAAAATCTCAAAAAATGAATGCCCCGTATCCCGCCAATCGACCGACCATAACACTTTGAAAGATCTTTAAGATAAAATAAAAACGTAGAGGCATAGACTCACTCTTCCTGAAGATATTTTAAAAAATATAATTATTAATTAGATAAGCTCTATTTTGAAGGAGGAATCAAAGGACACATCATACCTTTCCCACCCAGGGTATTACCTCGAGCATTCCTTTCTACCCACAGCTGGAGTGTGTATATCGGAGATGATATCAGCTCTCGCCGCCTCAGCAATCTTGAGGTCATGGATCTATCAAACTTATGGCTCCGCATAGATTGCGACGACCACCCTCGCGTCTATGCGTGCCTATATAGGTCCCATAGTGGTGACCCCGAGACGGACCGACTCTTGGAGCACCTGCCAGCTGCTTCAGATTTTGTGCAGCAGCAGATCCCATCCGCAGAGATCATAATACTTAGCGACTTTAATGCCCACGCCGACTGGCTCAATTCCAGTAAAACTGATCATGCGGGGAGATCTGTCTGCAACTTTGCCCTTGCGAACGACTTGACACAACTGGTTACTACGCCTACGCGAATCCCAGATGTGGATGGTCAGAATCCTTCCTTGTTGGACCTCCTACTGACTTAAAATCTACCAAATATCCGTAACCGCACCACTTGGTTCATCGGATCATTGCCTTGTTAGGAGTTCTGTGCCACTTACGACGGTGTTAAGACAGCGCGCTGTTAAATACCGTCGTGTGCGGCACTACAAGTCAGCAGACTGGGATGGGATGCGGTCGTTTTTTGCATCCTATCCTTGGGGGCACGTGTGCTTCTTGCCGGATGATCCCGACAACACTGCGAACTCTGTTGCCGATGTGGTGATGCAGGGGATGAAACTTTTCATTCCGACCTCTGTAGTGCCAACTGGCGGCAGATTTCGTCCCTGGTTTGGTTCATCCCCCAAAAAAGCTTCTCGCCGGAAGCAGGAGGCTTACCAATCCTGGGCCAACGCAGTGTATGCTCGGGATTTAAATACCAGCACATATAAAAAGGAGTACAACCTTGCCTCTAGGTGAGGGACTAGGGAGGGGAAAGAGATTACTCGGGCAAAGCAACAGCACGTCAATAGAATTGGCAAGAGACTTGAGTGCCTCCCCTCGGGAACCCGTGCATTCTGGTCTCTGGCCAAAGCTATTTAAGGAAATTTCTGCAAGCCAACCCTACCATCCCTACACGTAGGAAATGGATCGTTGGCCCAGGACGCAAAGGACAAAGCCGATCTTCTGGGCAAGCTCTTTGCGTCAAACTCGACCCTGGATGACGGGGGGCAGAAACCGCCGACCATACCGCGATGCACGAGCATCATGTCGGATATTCGGTTTCATCAGCGCTCAGTGCGAAAAGTCCTCTGTTCCCTTGATATCCAAAGGTCGAGTGGGCCTGACGGAATCCCGCCTATTGTGTTGAAAAAGTGTGCTCCAGAGTTGGCTCCGGTATTGACGCGTCTTTTTCGGCTCTCCTATTCCAATGGCATCGTCCCGGCTTCCTGGAAGACAGCCTTGGTGCACCTGATCCCCAAAAAAGGTGACCGCTCAAATCCTTCCAACTACAGACCAATCGCTATAACCTCTCTCTTCTCGAAGATAATGGATCCATTATCAATAGCCAGCTTCTTCGATACTTGGACGGCCAGGGATTGCTAAGCGACAAACAATACGGGTTCCGTAAGGGTCGCTCGGCTGGTGATCTCTTGGCATACCTGACTCATCGTTGGGCTTAGGCAATTGAGTCGAAGGGAGAGGCATTGGCTGTTAGTTTGGACATTGCGAAGGCCTTTGATCGGGTTTGGCATAAAGCGCTGCTATCAAAGCTTCCATCATCCGGGCTGCCCGAGAAATTATGTAAGTGGGTCACTAGTTTCGTAGCAGACAGAATCATAAAGGTCGTAGTTGACGGCGAATGCTCGGAAACTCAGTCTGTTAATGCTGGTGTCCCTCAGGGCTGTGTGCTATCGCCTACTCTATTCATACTGCATATCAATGTCATGTTACAAACCAACAGCATTCATTGCTATGCGGATGATAGTACAGGTGATGCTGTATATACCGGCTCCCCTAATATTTCTCGGCAAAATGTCACTGAGAGTCGAAACGAACTTGTGTCAAAGGTGAAGAATTCATTGGAGAAGGTCTCTGAATGGGGTAGACGTAACTTAGCCCAATTCAACCCCACCAAGACACAAGTCTGCGCGTTCACCAGTAAAAAGTCACCAATGGTCGTTTATCCTCGTTTCGAGGGCACATCTTTAACC
Organism: Aricia agestis; assembly: GCF_905147365.1. Taxonomy (NCBI): domain Eukaryota; kingdom Metazoa; phylum Arthropoda; class Insecta; order Lepidoptera; family Lycaenidae; genus Aricia; species Aricia agestis. The sequence goes on along the minus strand of NC_056409.1, from coordinate 9,431,138 downwards.
ATCTGCCCTAGCATTGAGATACTTGGCGTCAACATATCGAGCGAAGTCCAGTTCCGATATCATCTTGAGGGTAAGGCCAAATTAGCCTCGAAGAAGCTTGGTGTACTTAACAGAACGAGACAGTACTTCAGTCCGGACCAACGCCTACAACTCTACAAGGCGCAGGTTCGGCCTCATATGGAATATTGTTCTCATCTCTGGGCAGGGGCGCCAAAATACCAACTGCTCCCTCTGGATCGTATCGCTTGATTGTTGACGGCCATAGTGTTTCAAATAGCTTGGACCCCCTGGAATTACGCCGAGATGTAAAAGACTATATTACAGCCTATAGGGACTGTGGAGTCATTTCCGTAGACATGTATCGACTTACAACAATTGTGTGGACAAAAGAATCTATTTTATATGCATTAAAGGTAGCTTCAATAAACAACTTTAAAACGTTAACGACTGGTTTGCGAAAACCATAATAGTCCATTGAAATGTTACAATAATTTTAGGACCAAATATTGCATTTATTAGAGGATGAAAAATTTTCTCCCTTTTTTGCTTATAACTTTTTAAATTTTTAATTTAGTGTAAAAAGTTATATAAACATTTGTAGGCAAAGTAATACAATGTTTCCGAGATATCACAAAAATAGTGTTGTCACCCCTTTTTTCTAGATGGCAGCCGGGGGACAAGAGTGGCGACCCCACAAACTTGAGGTTAAGCTTCTATTGACCCCCATAATATTCCAAAAATAAAATTGCGTCCTCTAATAAATGCAAAGCAAATGTAACATTTCAATGGACTATAAGGAAAATGAGCTCATAACGCGAAAAGGAAAAATAATCCTTAGACAAAAGAGCTAGATACTATAGAGGTCATGATTTATTAGATCGGCAATTAACATGATATAACTAAAATGGTAATATTTAACTAATATTATTGTCTTAGCACTAAATACTAATTAATTATTATTAATTTTGTAATCTTGTAAAGTGTTCTGGCGAGAGCAGAATCATTACGTGACAAAATTAAATTATTGAATAATAATAATTATTATTATTAAAATTGTATATATTTAACACTTTACACACCGAATATATCAATATGCCATATGACATTTACTTATAATACAGAGAAATAGTTTTGAGGTCACTGTTTGTCTAAGCCTTTGATATAATAATTATATTCGTTCTGTTCCTTACCCAAAGAAAGTTATTACATTATATATCCAAAAGTTTAACATACGATGTCAATGGGTTAAACTGAATCTTGCATTGCAAATAATAATTAATGTAACTTTGTTTGAAAAATGAATATTATTACGGCACTCTTAAATCTACATTCGAACTGTCAGTAGTTTTTGCTTAGTTCTCCATAAACAAAATCGCACACGATGTTTCCGACTTAACGCTGCAGGAAGTCGTTTCTTCCTTATTTAAGTGTCGTCTAATAAATCATGTTATGACTATTGATGAATATTTTAATAACTCCGTGACAAATCCATTGAGAGCATTTAAACACACATATGTACACAAAGACACTGAGTGATCTTTCAGTAATAATAATAATAATATCTATGGACGCTTCACACCACGTCAGTCTGGCCCCGTGCTAAGTACCTGAAGGACTTGTATTACGGGTACCAGACAACGGAAATATAATATTTAATACTTTTATACTATACATATATTTAAGATTTTTATTATATCATACACATAATGCACACAAGAATGCAATCCCGCAAGACAATTTCAATCCCGGTATTTGCGGGATTGAACCATCACAATCCCGCTGGATCCCGGTATTTGCGGGATCCCGCAGGGTGGACATAAACTTGTAAAATAAATGGTTATAATGACTTTACTTGATAGACTTCGTTTTAGTCTTAGAAACTCAACTAAAACAAACTTATTCTCACACTTTTTATTACAACGGTTTATTAATACTTTAGACTTTAGATGTAAAAATCAAAGAAAAACTAATCATTTTTTGGAAATGGTTACGTAATAATAATAGTTAAAATAAACTCAAAACATGTTTAGGTATTTATTTTCATGTTTTATTAAAAAAAACATATTTTTTTTTCGAAATATAGAGAAAATTGTGCTAAAAGATTCCGTTACATACTATACCTAAGTTCAAGCTTAAAAAAGTATGTTAAAAAAGTTAGGGTATTAATTTTGTCGTCTGCCAAACGGCTCCAGATATTCGACACAAGGTAGCCAGAAGCTAAAAAATTTCGCTCAGCTTCTACGCTGGTTGGTACAATTGTCATTTAAAGTGAAATATAGGTGAATTATTGAAGGTATATTGTTAGTGGGCTGCCTGTAGCCAGTTCACGCACCCCCCTCACGCAGAGTTACACGTATAAATCACGCTTCTTTTTAATCCCGTTAGTCCCGCGGGATCCCGCTAAATTTTCGACCGGGATTAGTCCCGCAAAATGCATGCGGGATCCCGGTATATCGGGATCCCGGTATCCCGGTATTGCATTCCCTACCCATGACCCAGGAATTTTGAAAACATTTTGTTCCGTCGGCGGGATTCGAACCCGCGACCCCCGGCTTGGGCTAGCGACAGCCCACCCACTGAGCCACAGAGGTCGTCATGATAATACATATGGACTTTAGTTAAAAACTTTTACTTAGTAACTGCTAAGTTCGTCGTAAAACGTCTCTTAAGGGGGCGACTAACCCTACATTGTCGGTTTTATAATTCAATTTTATACTTGAAAATTGTCTCATTTTCTAAACATAGATACTACATTATATTTCCGAGGTCCGACCTAGTGAAAACACGATATTATTATATGTACAGGGGACAACGTTTGTATGGAAAAACGGCGGTGTGGACTCCTCTTAAGTTTGCAACATAATAAAGCAAGACTATAATAATATTTTCGTTCTGTCTATATTATGCAAGATAAATATTAAATTCAGAAAATGATGCTCCATACATGGTTTGGATCGCTTAAAATGGCTAGACGGAACTAACATTTTTTTAGACTGTCATAACAAAATCAAGGTACCTAATATTAAAACTTTATTATTGATTTAAATAAATGTATTGATATTATGCTATTTAAGATTATATTGCAATATGTAGAGCGATTATATTATGTAGATTGTAGATCAATATATTTTATGACCTGGTAGCGGAAATATTCTAAGTATTGTTGATTTCTGGTTCATCTTCAATGTTACATCCGACTTCGCCTTAATTTTTTTAAAACTAAACCCACTTGTACCAGTCTGGGTTATTGAAGTATGTCAGTCCAAATATTAAAATCATCCCTTTGTTCAGTGCAAGAGAGAACATGATAATAATATGATATTATAATCCACCATAATCTTTAGCGCTATAAGCCATAAGCTCACCGGTGAGGGTGACACACTATAGAATAACAATAGATTTCCAATAATCCACGATCGAAGGATTAATAGTTAATCCCAAATTTTGCTAACAGCTTTCTAACGTAAGTTGTTCCCTAGAGCCGACGATAATGTAAGGGCCGACGTGTATATCTTAAGACGAAACTTTTTACTTTTTACCAACCTATGTGTTACGACTTACGTCCTCAAGCGGCAAGGCCTCAAAAGTTCGTTACTTTGTCAAAACACACATTATACCCATAATAGTGAGAAATTAATGTAACTTAAAACGTAGGAACTTTTTCTTTATTACGGAAGAGACCTTTTCATTATACTTCACTCGTTAATTGTGTAGAGTTGAATGTAGCCGGCTGTGTCAATACCGCGGGTGAATAACCGATTAGCCGTGACCTACTGCGGGCGCCGCACTCGCGCAGAATAACTGAACAGTAGGTCAACTAAAAAAAATTTACCTAGTTAAAATTGGACTAATGACAATTTTCAATTTTAATTCATCCTTTTTAATGTTATGTTAGTTTTTCATTCTAACAGTCTACATATACGTGTAAAACATACTCGTGTATCACAAATTTTTAAAAGTATTTCCGTCAAAAGCCAAACGAACTTTATTCCACAAATTTTATCAGTTGAAAAATTTTAATTAGGTCAAGTTTCAAACTGTTGAATGATGAATAAACGTCTATAAAATTGGAATGTTGTTATTTTTAAGTACTCGTTAAGTTTGGGCAGTGCCTTGAAAAATTGCAATAAACTTATCGAAGTTGACAAATCCTTGACCTAATCCACATACTTTGTTATCTTCTCTTGACGTACCGTAAACATTATCTAGGCCGCGATGTTTGCGGAAGTCCTTCCCGCTGTAAACTTTGATGACACTTACCTTCGTACTCTTGAATAAAGAATACTTAAATCAATTATTTTAAGTAACTTTGAGTACTTTTTACTAAAGGTATTTTCAAAATCAAATTAAAGACGAAACTGTTGTAATAAGACAAATTTTAAGATTCAGTATAAGCTATCAATTATGCAATTTTTTTTTCAATTAACACCAATTACTGATAAAGGTGCATACTTACTGTTTTAAAATATTAATTAAATCGTTCCGCATGGCGAGGTGGTGCTTAAATGTAGTCCAAGAGCGGAAAAACCACGTGTAGATGTCAAGGGTGTTCGTTGTTATTTCATTTGCCAATTTGCCAACGAATATCATCGATTTTTCACGACCATTAAAGGGCGAAAGGACACGCGGCTAATGGATCCGAAGCCCTTCTCACTTCTATCCGACCCTGTACTTATCGCAAAGCCTCGCCTTAAACCTTAAAAATAAAGTGGTAGAAATATCTTATCGAAAAGAACATCGCCCGCATTCGCCAATCCAAAAACAAACGAAGCCGAAATAGTGCGAAATCTCTGTCAACTTGTAGGTCGTAAAAAGGAAACTGGAACTCTACGTCCTATTTACATAGCCTCATTGATAATTTCGTTGTGTCCGATTGTTTTGTTCTTTTGTTTTGTGTTTTTGATATTTGTGTGTGTGTGTTATCGCTGACGCGGGTGTTTTGTTACAGGCGCGCGTCCATGATGTCCCCGCGCCAGCTCATGCGCAACTCCAACATGACGCAGAAGTGGCAGCGACGTGAGATATCCAACTTCGAGTATCTCATGTTCCTCAACACTATCGCAGGTGGGCCTTTAGTTTGAGACAAGTAGAAACAAATAAATCTACTTATTTGTAACGTTTTGTGAATGTCATGTTTACAGTTTACACTATTTCGATAATGTTACGAATACCTACGTAATTTTTAGTTGCTTCCGCTGACCCTGCTGTTTAAGATTTATTGGAGGAGTAGAATGGACTTGAAATAGCGGAACTAAAATGTTCTTTTTGTTACTCATATTTAGAGCACAGACATTGGTAAAGTATAATATATGTAATATTAAATATATTATGTTGAAGAAGTTTACCAGACAAGTAAAGTCACGATTACAGAATCAAAATTGAGTGTGCACAGTGCATTTAAAATTTTATCGCTACATTGCTCCCTACAAGTTTAAATCGAATAGAAGTCTTTCTCTTGCATAAGCATAAAAGATCGACCAAGTGCGAGTTGGTATATTTAATTTATTTTGTTTTTAGTATTTGTTGTTATAGCGGCAACAGATATACACAATCTGTGAAAATTTCAGAAATCTAGCTATAGCGGTTCTTGAGATACAGCCTGCTGACATACAGACGGACAGACAGACATTGAAGTCTTAGTAATAGGGTCCCGTTTATACCCTTTGGGTACGGAGCCCTAAAAGTAAACCAGTAAGACGGAAGACCCGCAAAACTTCAAGTCGAAGAAAAGTGTTGATTGAAGAGCAATTATTATAACAAAATATAATAATTAAAGAAGTACATAAAACGTCCCTTTGGGTACGGAGCCCTAAAAGTAAACCAGTAAGACGGAAGACCCTCAAAACTTCAAGTCGAAGAAAAGTGTTGATTGAAGAGCAATTATTATTACAAAATATAATAATTAAAGAAGTACATAAAATCTGCTATACGCTTCTCGTCTACCTACTCTTAAATTACTTCTTTTTCAATAGGCTCTGAAACTACTGCAATTTAGAAAAAAAAAATTAATGCCCACAAAATGTACGATCGAACTGCGGGATTCCGTTTTATAATCATAGAACTACCTAACTGGAGAGAATGGATTTAGTAGAGTTTATTAAATTAGGAAATCAGCATACTGATAAATGAAGAGTGAATACTGAATAGTGAACAATCAGCGTTTGTTGGTCACGCGAACCGCGTATCACGTGCTGTATGAAAGCGTTCATATACGTTATAGCAGGATACAGCAATAATACATCGGATCGGATACATTATGTACAGATTAAATTTAATAATATAAATAATTAATGAACATAATTGTTAGTTACCCTCTAGAACAGTCTAGACTATAGATTCTAGAATAAGGAGTAAATCAACTGCGGATATTTTGTGCTCAGATCATACATAAGTAGACAACAATTTTATACTCGAAAACAAAATCCTCCCTTATAAGGTATATAGGTGAGTTCGCATAAGGTGTTTTTTTTGTCTTACCGTTCACAGGTGTAATAAAACAATGTGATAATACTTTAAGAATTAAGATGTAACTGTGAAAGTAGCAGCGCTGAAAGTATTATAACTTTGTTTTGTTACACCCTGTATTACCCCTATTTTCAAAATATCCGTAGTCGATTTTACCATATCTTATGAAGAGACGGAAACAAACATTAAATGCGTTTTATCTATTACCGAGTGACGACCTTACACTGTCAGGGAAGTGTGACTGTTAGGTGACAGTAATGTCGCTTATGGATACGTTACACAGTGCGAGCAGCTGAAGTGACAGTAAGCTGTGTACTACGCCTGTGTACTCGTACGAGAGCAGCTCTACTCGCCTTTCTCGGTCACGCTATGTATGCTGTTGATAGCTGTTGACGTCGTATTAGATAATGTATGTCTCAATGACATAGCCTAGTCATGTTGTATCTATGGTGAGAGAAGGCGAGTGGCGCGGGAAAACAAAAAATGTTGTAACTCGCACCCTAGCAACTGACCAACTCGCACATGAAAGTAACTCGTATGATGCGGTCCTGTGTGTAACCTAGGCATAAGTATGATGTCGAGAGTATCCCGCATTCGACGTGTCATGTGAGTGACACTAATTGTTGTACAGTTTGCGATGTTCACACCTTGACACATAAAGATTTCCCTCATGAACCTTCTCAATTAGATAACTGCTTATTTACATATTGCAGTATCAAAGAAACCTAACCGATGTTTTTTTCCGTCTATATTATATCAATCATCAGCATATTAGCGCACAGTGCACACTCTTCTTTATAATATAAAATGGCTAAGCAACGTTTTTGTTTTTCGATTGGATTAGCTAGTTAGCCTAAATTAATTTTAATACCAACATTAGGTATACTTTACAACGTTGAGTGGATTTTTTGTAAGCCAAAATATATACATATAAAATTCTCACCTTAAATTGTATTAGCCGTATTTAGTTTTAAACGCAAAAAATTCGCCCCGCGGAGGATACTTTTAGTTGCAATCTAACGCCAAGTTATGCAATATATTGTGTAACATTCCGACAGATTTTTCTTCCTTTTCAGGGAGGATCAATAAAAATTGATAATTGAGCTAATGATTATTTGATGGGATAATGAGGGTAATCCTCAGCCGGGTTAGATATAAGTTTGTGAGTAATGCCGCGGACGTCAATTTGCCCACTTAATGAGGAACTTGCCATTTTGCGTTACACGTAACAATGAAAATGTGATAATTACAGACGTTTACCAACTGCGTATCGACCACGTAATGTTGAGATGCAATGTTATGTAATACAATATGGTGATCCGCTGGAGATCGACTATTGAATATCTACACTTCTAATACTCCGAGTATCGTGTAGATGCCAAAGAGTCGTAATAATAATTTGCAATGTTGACGAAATTGCAATCAGCCCGGATTTATTAATAAGCTATATTATATTATATACCCCTATGATTTCGTACATGAGCCGGCAGATTACGTACATGCCCTACACTAATAAAAATATAAATTCGGCACTGATTGACATTGCATCCGTCCGCGTTGGACGGAAAAACAAATACCTATGTTTTCCGTACGGTGACCTAAGCGTCGAGTAAAAGCGACATATGTATAATTATTATTTGTCTCTGAATTTCTAGCAAGTAGCAAAAGATCGTTACCTCGAGAAGAAACTCAAAAAAACTTTAAAAAATTACGTAATATGAATTCCAAAACTCTACCAAAAAGAACCTAGATAGATTTTCCAACATTACTGAGTTACCCGCGCCTTTTTGCGAAGACAATGATTGATTAATTATTAAATTAATGGCTCTTATACGTTATGTAATAATGACATCTGCCGCAATTACAGATATAGCTAAGAATATTATCTGCTAGACACGCCTAAGCAAACTAGCTAATTGACACTAACTAGTAACCAGTGCCGTATATAGCCTTTTTGGCGCCCTGTACGAGCTTATATAAGTGCACCCTTGTTTTTTAACTGACTTCCAAAAAGGAGAAGGTTATAAATTATAAGTTCGGCTGTGGATATTTTTTTTTTACGACATTGGAAAACATCTCTGGGGCGCAGCGGGAAGTACTTATCGGGAGCAATTCGAAAAAATAAGAGTCTACCTGGCCATTCTTGCGCCCCCCAGAGTCTACGCCCTGTGCGTGGGCACCGGTGGCACCGCCCTATTTACGGCACTACTAGTAACTACATTACAATAACATAAGAATCAGTATTTTTGATATAATATTAGCTACACTACAGACTACAGTAATAATAAATAACTAGTTCAGACTTTGTGGGGAGACTGGAGTCTTAAACTAAGCAGTGTCCTGCTTGTATTTTAAGACACTAGGCTTCTATCTCTAGTAAAATTACATATTAATCCATACTTCCATACTAATATTATAAATGCGAAAGTGTGTCTGTCTGTCTGTCTGTCTGTTACCTCTTCACGCTCAAACCGCTCAACCGATTTTGCTGAAATTTGGCATGGAGATACTTTGAGTCCCGGGAAAGGACATAGGATACTTTTTATCCCGGAAAAATGTACGGTTCACGCGCGATAAACGAGTTTTAGCGCAACGGAGTTGCGGGCATCATCTAGTATTCAATATAGAATCTTACATTTAAAAAAATATGAATAATAACAAATCAATAATACTTATTGATACTAAGAACAATAGTTTTTAGTTTCAGTATTATAATATTATTGATGTTGTAATAATCTTATATCTTTAAACGAGCAATTCTTGTATATATATATAATTGGAATCTCGGAATCGGCTCCAACGATTTTCATGAAATTTAGTATATAGGGGGTTTCGGGGGCGATAAATCGATCTAGCTAGGAATCATTTCTAGAAAATGTCATTTTCATCGGATACCGAGCAAAGCTCGGTCAAACAGCTAGTTGTAATTTATCTAAGCTAAATGTCAAATTGTCCCGTTTTCTGAAAGTCGTGTAAAAGGACGCTAATTAATTAATCTAAAGCCGGCGCCAGACATGGGCTTCAAAGTTTGAGCAAACTTTGCACAAATAGGCAAATGTCAGTGCCACACTTGGCGAATTTGCGTATTTGATCACATGTCTGGCGCCCGCATTAGAACATTTTCCAAAGATTGGTACTACATATATTAGAGAGACTTCAAGCTGTATTTATATATTTAAGGAACTGTTGGATAAATTAGAAATAAGTATACTTGTTGGGTCTTATTATTTACGCATTCTGACTTTAACTATAATAATAGGTATACAGTATACGTAATTTTTTGCTACCCGATATAATATTATTATATGTTTCCTCTTTGACAACGACCGACCTTCTAAATGTAACTCTGAGTAACCTTTTGTTTTTGCGAAAAATTGTAACTATGACATTTTTATATAATAAACCAATTGTGAAGGTGACTCCTGAGATATTTTGTAACCTTCGGCACCGCGGTTTCACCATAGATTTCCTAATTTTCGTTGTGGTCTATTGACATAATTACAGGCCTAAACTGAATTTATACATAAATGCTAAAGTTTTTTAAGGGAGATCGCAGACGACAGACTTTTTGTGCGATCGAGTCTGCGGGCCGCAGACTGTATGGGCGCCGCAGACTCGATCGCACAAAAAGTCTGTCGTCTGCGATCTTCCTTAGCATGCCGGATTAAAAAAAGTATCACAAGTAATTAATTGTCTGCTGATTCTACTCATTTGAAAAGGATTGTCGTATCGTAGTAGTTAGTACAACACTGATTAACGTTAAATCTATGAAAATTTTGTAGAGGCTTCAGATCTGTGAAAGTAGAAGCGCTGAAAGGGCAATACTTGTTTGTAGGAACTGAACAAGTTCCCAACGTCATGAATTTACAATACAATATACAATGCAATATTTTTTTTTTAAATCGGCCAAGTGCCAGTTGGACTCATGCCTTCCGTACCGTTATAGAGCAAAAATAGGCCAACAATTGTGTTTTTTTTATTTTATTGGGAGCCCCTAAATATTTTATTTTATTTACTTAAATATTATTATTATTGTTAAAATACATATTATATTTGCCTTTGTGAAAATTTCAAGTGCCTACCTGTTGCCATTATTGAAATTGAGCAAAAAGGCCAAAAAAATCACGTTTGTGGTTTTTAGGGTTCGGTACCCAAATACTAAGATTTTGATGTCTGTCCGTCTGTCTGTCTGTCTGTGTGTATGTCTTCAGGCTGTAACTCAAGAACCGGTACAGCTAGACTTCTGAAATTTTCACAGATTGTGTATATCTGTTGCCGCTATAACAACAACCTTGGGCTATACCAGTTGTACCAGATACAATTGGTATAGCCCGAGAGATTTTATGACAAATTCATACATACTGTAATGCGAAAAGACTTTTCCCCCAACCTATTATTACACATCGTAAAGTATTATCACTTTATTTTGTTACACCATGTATACATTATAGGAAAGGTAGATATTAATGAGTAAGTAGGTATTTGGGAACGTAGATATAAATATTATAACATGATATACTCAGGACAGTTAGGTAATTCTTACCTCTTTATGTACTCCGTAGATTTTCTCATATTATCACTGAATCTAAGCGGAAAATGTTTGATTGTAGATAATTAGAACATTAACACGTATTTCACTGCTTGTTTATGTTTTCCTAGTAGAAGTTATTATTTATTTACAAGTAACACAACTGCCACTGCAATTTTTTGAAAATAGAATTCTGCGCTCGATTCACTAAACGTCATCGCAACTGTCAGCGTGACACATTTCTCTTTCGTTCGGAAACGCTTTCACAATTTCAGCACTCTTGCTTTTGTTGCTATATCTTACTGCAAGCGACTGCGAAAGTGGAGGCCCGGCCGACGAATGTCTCGACCAGATGGGAAAAGTGTGGTCACGTGATTACAACAATAGGTCTGTGCATTAAGTGACAAGATAATGTGACCCGCGCCGCGCGACCACAAACATCGCCGGGTCAAAGTGCAATAGATTGCAATGAAAGTTACAATAAGCGATACAGGAGCGGACAAGGATACTTTCCTTATTAATCGCCATCATCAGAGGTCATTAACCAATCAGATATTTTTTTATCTTACACTTTATAAGACACAATCTTTGATATAAGACACAACTTTTGACGGCTACGACTGCGAGGATTTCCAGAAATTGTTGTATATTCGGAGTTTTTTTAAGACAAAATCGAGCAATCGAAAATACTATCTAGCTACCTTCCATACACACAGGCTATCCTTCCGTAGGTTTCCGAGTTACAAACTGTACAAACTGTACCTTATTACTGATGACTTCGATGTCTGTTCTTTGGTCCGCCTGTCTGTCTGTCTGTCTGTCTCCAGGCTGTATCTCAAAAACCGCTATAGCTAGACTATATAGAGATAGAGATTTTCAAGATTGTGTATTTCTATTGCCACTATAACAACAAATACTAAAAATAAATCAAAATTAACATTTAAGGGGGGTTCCCATACAAAAATACAATTTTTGCTCTATAACGGTACGGAACCCTTCGTACGCGAGTCCGACTGGCACTTGGCTAATTATTTAATTATTTTCTGCATAAGCAAACTCTTAGCAAATCTCTGTCTCGCAGATGCCCAAGTGACCATAATCTTTGCAGGTCGCTATAATGGTAATGACACTATGATGAGAGAGAGTTTCCGAAGGATGCATTGGCTAACAATTATAATTACGATCGAGTGCGCAACGAGGTCACCAGTTAGGCGGTGTCAGTGGTCACGCCATGGTTTCCTACTGTTTGTCAACGCCGCCTAAAGATTATAATGTTGCGAATTGCGATACGTTTTATCGAACTAAGTACTTCCTTAGATCAAAAGAATTAAGCACAACCGGAAAGTGTAAACGGGATAAACTTTAAGCTGCTTTGGAACTTAAGACGTGTATATCCTAAGCACAAAATCCTCCTGTAATATTATATGCAGTACCTAACATCTTTAGCATATTCAATTCGCAGCTTCGACTCCCCCGAGAGAATCGTTCTCAGGGTTCTCAGGAGTTTAAACTTGTGAATATGAATGTACGCGTCAAGACCTCGACATGGATGTCGTAATAAAAATGTCTTTGTCTTCATCGGTACATTGTTATATAAAAATTGATATGAAGATCCTTATTTGCTACCTTCTCCGGTCTCTCCCAAAGAGAGACTGAGAACCCTAATAAGGAACGAGAATGAAACTCCATGGATATTAACATCCGCATACCGGCAAGATGATGATTTGTAGGAATATAAGATATTTATAAGATTCAAACATGCTAATGTATGAAATATTTTTATATGCGCATGCGATGGTTTTAGGGCTAGGTAGTAGGTACCTTTTTTATCCCTCTTACTAAGAATATCCACACCGGGTATAGTTCCGGAAGCATAAGCAGCTGTAATTCCTAGCTGTAGTTCCCAGGGGCTGTAGGTGTAGGCCGAGGCACATGCGTTAGCGGTGTAAGCTCACGCGATCCCGCGGCCCGCCTAGGGCGTATAGTGGAGTGCCGCCGAGTTTTTTGTGGGTAGGGTAGGGGATGCCGCGCCGGAGGCGTCCACTTCCATATTTCGGGCGCAGCAGAGACCCACATACTTGCGAGCAGAACCCCCATCCCCCGCAAGATGTTTAAAAATATTTACCGCCGTACACAGTCACATTTAATGAAGACTTTGACAGATAATGTATGGGACTTATGTCAACATTTTTAATTAATATGTTCTACTCTGAGTGTGGCAGTTATTCGGCGAAAAAAAAGGCAAATGCGTTAACTATTATTAATAATTGCCTTTTCCCAGGGCGAACGTACAACGACTTGAACCAGTACCCGGTGTTCCCGTGGGTGCTCACCAACTACGAGAGCGAGGAGCTTGACCTCAGCCAGCCCTCCAACTACAGAGATCTGTCAAAGGTTTGTATAGCTATAATATACATATTTTATTCAGTTCATACATTTCAAAAATAGCTTTAGACTACGAATTTGTACTCTTTTGTTTTGATCTTAACAACTCAAGAGACTTTGAGATTCGAAGAGTGATCTTTTAACTAACTTAGGTCATTGGACTTAGGTCTGACCAAATCACGTTTTCATGTCCAATGTCTTTACCTAAGTCCGCGTCATAATATAGACTAGGACGAGTCAGCGCATGAGTACCGAAAACTATTCCACCTCAATTTTTTTATGCGATCCTCTTCAAATTGCCCTCCTGATGATATAAATACATGTTGCCAGGGCGAAACCCGGTGCCATATTATTTGCAAAGAATTGTTATTTATCAACCGAACAATTTTGTTTTATATTCTTTATTGAAATACCAATAAAAAAGGTCCTATGACTTTTTACGATAAATTTAATATTTTTAAAGATATGAATTTTTAAAGGTTCGAAAAACCTCAAATTTGGGTACTTTCGACCGATGAAAAATATATTTAAAAAATAAAAATGTCAAAGTAATATCTTTTTTTTAATTCTATATACAATAGTTAATAAATATTTAAAAAATAAAAATGTCAAAGTAATATCTTTTTTTTTAATTCTATATACAATAGTTAATAATATTGTTAATAGAGATTTCAAAAAATTTCATTGTTTATATCTTTTTTTATCTTAGCAAAAGTAGACAAAAAATTGTGTTTTTGTATGGTAGCCCCCCTTAAACAATAACTTCATTTTAATTTTATTAAAGATCGCATAAAAAATTGAGGTGGAATAGTTTTCGGTACTCATGCGCCGACTCGTCCTAGTCTAATATAGCTGTCGGTTTCAAGTCTTGCAACCATAGCATGCAGTATGTACTTAACTACATACTAACTTACAAATAATGATTTACAATTGTACACATTTTGTAACGTAATTAGATTTATGATCAAATTGAAATTTAATTGAAAATAACTTCTATGACGCAATATCATAGATGTTTCGGTGTTCTACCATAGTGATTTGTAAATTAAATTGATGTAATATTATGTTCAAGAAGAAATGGATTGCGGTCGCAAAGTGACGCAAAGTACTATAGTCTAATATTTATATTTTACTTGCGAATGAATTAATTAAGTGCGAATGAATTAATTGTTATTACACATGCTGTGTATAAAAGCACGCAGTACCAGGATCCCATAAGATTCGAGGAGTAAATCTAAACTCTTCTTCCAGCCCATCGGCGCACTCAACCCGAGCCGGCGCGCGTACTTCGAGGAGCGATACAACACGTGGGAACACGACTCCACTCCGCCCTTCCACTACGGCACACACTACTCCACCGCCGCCTTCGTACTCAACTGGCTAGTGCGCATTGTAAGTACTACTTGACTAAAGAGAAGAGAGAAGTGAGAATGAGTCCTATAGTAGGCTACGAAAACTAAATGTCAAATGTATGGTAGCCGTCAAATTACATACAAATCATTTTAGGTAACTTAAGTATAACTAGCTATTTGACCGAGCTTTGCTCGGTATTCGATGACAATGACAATTTCTAAAAATGATTCCTATCTAGATCGATTTATCGCCCCCGAAATCCCCTATATACTAAATTTCATGAAAATCGTTGGAGCCGATTCCGAGATTCCAATTATATATATATACAAGAATTGCTCGTTTAAAGATATAAGATACATTGTCTAGAGAAAATCACGTTCATCCTTCAGCTGAAACGGCAATCGGCAGTGAAACATAAACGCAAAATAATTGAAAAACTATTGAAAAAGGATGAACTAGTAGGGCAAACCGTCTAATTTTTGTTTCCTTCAATTTATAAAAAAAAAACTTTAAGACTTAAGAGTAAATACTGCAGAAAAAATGGTCTTCCCCTGTTATTTTGGACCTTTAGGTCTAATCTAGAAACATTAAAGTGGATTTCCCTAGTACCCTTGCATTATAAATTTTATTTTATAAAACTATAGAGAAAAGTAAGAAGAGTTTAAAAAGCCCTTACCTTATTTAATTCGTCATCGCTCTGACGAGTGAAGTCTGAACACAAATACAAAACATGCGTGTCGGACAGAAATTAAAAACTAAATGAAGTGTGGACGCCTTGATTTACAGCAGGGCTGTTGTGTACTTTTTACACCGCCACAAAAATATCATAATTTATATCTCTCGCTAATTGATGAATACAACATTGTGTAGGTATATAATTATACCTTAATTAATTTATTACTCTGTTCAACATGTTAAGGGATTAAAATAATATGATGCTAAATTAAGCGCTAATGATTACTTAATCATTAGCGTTTAGTTTAGCATTGCAAATGTGCTTTCTAATTTATTTTTGGCATATTTTTATGCATTCATAGCAAATATTAGGTAGCTTACCATACCATACCATGATACCTATAGCTCTTTTAAAAATTATGTCCAGTTTAAAATATCTTTATGAACGTAGATTAAATACTCTACTAGATATACTATTTACAATCTGAAACTCGGTACCTAGAAATAGTATTAGGTAGATACTTATATTTTTAATTTATTGTGCAATGTTAGCCGTTGTCTATTTTAAATTAGTGACATGTAGAGCGTAAATTAGAAACGTACTTAATGGAAGATGAATTGCAGCTAGTGATACATTAAATATAGTAATTTACTCCTCCTAAATAACGTAAAACTAGACATAATTTCAACGGAGTTTATGTTTATAATATGGAACAATGTTAATGCGTGTCCTAAATTGTATCATCAAAGCGAGAGGCGAGGGTGAGACGTCCCTGTGAGTTACTGGCAACATTAACTCGATGCGACGACGCCGCGTCAAAACAATTGCGCGCGCACGAAGACGTATACCAACAGATGCGCACGCGCACGCATTTGGACGAAAATAACAAAAATACACTTTCATTTTCAAACCAAAACGGAGAATTTTTAAAATAGCTTAGAATGTTTTGTGGTGTGTCAATATTAAAACTAGTTATTTTTACGTCCTTTTGATGTTAAGTATTCTGTTTATTTTCAGGAGCCAATGACGACCATGTTCCTTGCGTTACACGGAGGCAAATTCGACCATCCCAATCGACTATTCTCTTCTATCGCGATGTCTTGGAAGAATTGCCAACGAGACACTTCTGATGTCAAGGTGAGGAGAAGAAACTTTCTTCCACAGATTACTAGTATATATTTGTAGACTTTCTTCATATAAAATAAGTCGAGCCTTATAGTATAGACGTGTAAAACGGTGGTGTGCACTGTGCAAATACAACAAAGTTTTTGAAGGCAGGTAACATGCTTATGTCTCCTCAGTTGTACAAGACCCAAGTTTTTCGATTTTTTTTTTTTGACGACACTTTTTTTAAAGATGACAATGAGCTATAGATAACAGAAAATAACATAATTTGTAGGTACCATCGAGGAAATTGATTCCTAGGCAGTTGACAGACCAACGTCATTTAGTCAGATCATGTCAATTCAATGTTATTTGTGATCTGTTGGCTGGGTTTGACGTAACGCGACCAAATTAGGTAGGTCCCCCATCTGCATAGGAATCAACTTCTCTGATAGTGCCTTCGGTAAAACAAGACCATAATATTATACTAAACTCTCCCAATATGGTCTGTGCTCTTGTCGGTACGGTATGTCTTTCTACAAAAGTTACAATACCCTCTCTAAATCCATTTTCAGGAACTGATCCCCGAGCTATTCTTCCTGCCCGAGATGCTGGTGAACAGCTCGGGGTTCAAGCTGGGCATCCCGGAGTCGCCCACGGGTGACGTCATCCTGCCGCCCTGGGCCTCCTCCGCCGAGGAGTTCGTGCGGATCAACCGCATGGCCCTCGAGTCCGAGTTCGTCAGCTGCCAGCTGCACCAGTGGATCGATCTCATCTTCGGCTACAAGCAAAGAGGTATATATCTAGATGTTTTTGACGGAAGACTAGGCTCTCAGAGTTATTATTAAAAGATTTGACGTCGGATGGCATGCTGATGCACATAATATTATGTATATCTCAAAACTGAAACTATGCACATACATCTAAAAACTAACGTCTACTAATTTTTCTACACAAACTTCTGATTGGTGCTACGGACAATACTAGATTGCTGTGCAAAATAGCTATAAATATTCCTACAAGACTACCCTGAAAAAATAAATACAAACCCTCCACGTAAAGCTTGCCAGAACAAGCCTGGGTCACTATGCACCACTCAGAAGATTGTGTAGAGCTTACAATGCTATATCCAACTATCCCGACATCTGTATATTCTCTGATAAGCTTAATTATTTTAAGAGAAATCTTAAACACTATTTTAATAAATATCCCTCGGTCAAGTAAAGTAAAGTTGAAACTACTATAATGATTATATAATTAACTACTTGGTGTACTGTCACAGTTGAAATTTTAATTTTTTTGATATTAGTATTAGTTTCATTTCAAGATTTTATTTGTTTAAAAAAACAAGATATCTTTTTTGTTACACACATATTTTTATCGTTATCATTTATCACCATATTCACTACATCTCATCTCGTCTAATTTTTTGTCGCATACGCACGCTGTACTTCACCTGTCATTCCCAAGCAGCAAATGGACGTGCTATAATGGTCGAGAGCACGTTCTTGTTTTCGCTTTAAGTTCTATAAAAGTTCTTAAAACAGTCGAGTAAAAGTGCTGTAAACGTTTACTCGACGCGAAAAAGGCGCAAATTATTCAGACTAAAGTCCTATTAAAGTGGAATAAGCGCTGAGTAAGCAACAAAAAGATGCTGTAAGATTTGAGTAAAAGTGGTAGAAAACACTAAAAGAGTTTTAAGAGTAACCAAAATGCGTATATAGGATATTTAGTTCAATAAACGCAATTGATTTGCTATTATACAGATAAAGTGTGCTATAATAGCAGACGAATTGCTTTTATTCTCCTTTTTAGTTCTATAACAGCGAATAGAATGCTTTTACTCGACAAATTAGTGCTGTAAAGAGTGCGAGCTTGTGTGCTACATAAATTTAATGTAAAAAAATTATAGTTATTAAACTACATCTCAATCCTTATTTATATTATCAAGTTTTTGAGAAATCAATATGTGATTATTTTTACTGTTCGTGTAGCTACTCCAAAACATCATGCGTAACAAGCTTTATTGATAAACCCAAAGGCATTTTTACATAAACATTCATGCGCTGCCTATTTTCTTAAATTTGAAGACTAATTAATATAATTAAATTTACTTAAAATATATTTTTTTTACTGCCATTGTCCACATTGATAATCTAGTTGCAGTTACAGCTAACTTATTCCATTAAAAGTCGAGTAAGAGTGCTGGTCACCACATTTATAGCACAAGGTGTCGCCATGATAACAGGATTTAGGGTTCGCTTCGTAAATATCGTATAACAGCTCTTAATTACACTACAGCTCCTATACGAACGTTTTTAATTCTACTATAAGAGTTAGTCTGTAAGCGTGCAGTAACAGCAGCAATGTTGCCATAAGCAATTCGATTGCGTTTATAGAGCTTTTATAGAAACATAAAAGATAGCTGAGTAACGGCTGTATAAAAGCACCCAATTCAGCGAATCATCTATTCTACAGCTATTATACGACTGTTAGAGATCAAACGATCGAATAATGAGTATTTTAGCCATATTAATTCAGCATCTGCTAAAAGGTGGAGTAAAAGGGCTAAAACATAGTGCTGTAAACGTTTATTCGACGTCCTTAAAGCACACATTAGCAAATATTGCCAAATAGTCGAGATAACCGCTATTATACGATAAATAGGTGTTTTATGAACGGTTACCCGGCTCTTATACGATTAAAGGCTGAGTAAAAAAATCCTTATTCGACTGTTTTGCTGCTTGGGTTAGAACTCATTTTATCTGTAAACAAATTTTATGTACAAAAAATGTTACAAATGCTGTTCTGTTGGTGAGTCTATAAAAATAAATAAATAAATAAACGGTCCAGTGGTTCAGAGCATGGCTCATGACTCGGAGGTCGTGGGTTCGATTCCCGCGTTGGAAACATGTTAAAATCCATCATGATTCATACCAATTGGGAGATGAAATCTTCAAACGATTTGACACACACGCATTAGCTTGATGGCTGCTAGTGTGGTTACACAAATAATAAATAAGGGGGAAATACGCACACTGGTATAGACTACAGACTAGATTTTAATAGAGATTACTTTTGCAAGTACGGTTTTCATATGAACCCACTACGTTTTCCAGGACCCGAAGCGGTGCGAGCGACAAACGTGTTTTACTACCTGACATACGAGGGCGGCGTGCGACTTGACCAGATTACCGATCCAGTTACGAAAACCGCCATAGAGGACCAGATCCGCAGCTTTGGGCAAACTCCGGCGCAGCTACTGAGCGAGCCGCACCCCCCGCGCGCCTCCACCATGCACCTAGCACCGCTCATGTTCGCTGCGGCACCGGATGACGTGTGCCTCAGACTGAAACTGCCCTCCAATGCGGCCGTCGTTCACGTGTCCGCGAACACGTACCCGCAGCTTGCGATGCCGGCTGCTGTTACTGTAAGTTGTTTGAGTATAATGTGCTGTTGTTGCCATTACGTACTTAAATGTTTTAAGTCACAGAAATTTTTCGCAAATGTCTAAAGCCGTCTAAACGGGTTTAGACAGATTTTTTATCGTTTGTCGTGAACGTTTGATTCATTTGAATTAGTTGTATTTATTTGATAACATAGAAAAACTAGGTTGATAATAACTTTTTGAACCAAAAGATATTTTCCGATAGTTAGGAGCTACAAAATATTATGTTTCTAGTTGGTATACTTACTTATAACATCTGAGTGAAAAGTACCCCGCAGGTAACTAAATACAACTATAGTTGATAACATAGAAAAACTAGGTTGATAATAACTTTTTGAGCCAAAAGATAGTTAGGACAGATTTTTTATCGTTTGTCGTGAAAGTTTGATTCATTTGAATTAGTTGTATTTATTTGATAACATAAAAAAAACTAGGTTGATGATAACTTTTTGAACCAAAAGATATTCTCCGATAGTTAGGAGCTACAAAATATTATGCTTCTAGTTGGTAGATTATAACATCTGAGTGAAAATTATCGTCACATTCCCGCAGGTAAGCGCGGCGCGCGCGTTCGCGGCACACAGGTGGGCGGGAGGCGGTTGCGCGCACGCCGCCGCCCGGCACGCAGACCACGCCCCGCCGCACCATCCCCTCACCATGGACCCGGTTTGGGGTGAGTGTTATAAGTTACTTAAAGTAGTAGAAGTTTATAATTTCAAGGGTTTTGGATAAATCTTAATATCTTAAGGAAGACTTCATTTTCTCTATTCAATTGAAGAGAATATCTTTCCAATTAGTTTTAGGACTCCCACACAAGACTGCGAATTCGCATCGCATCGCAAATATCTGCGACAAAACTCATTTTAACAATGACATTGCGATTTGCGATGCGAATTCGCAAATATTGTAGGAGCATATTAAGGTAATCCCATACTGTTTACAAAGTTTTGCTTTTGTCATTCGAGCGAATTTTCCATTTATTCACAGAACAGTGTATAGAGTTTTCGTAATACATATATATTTTATTATTAAGGGGTTGGGCTATTCCAAAATTTTATAACTGATTAACTTTTTTACTACTACAGCGGCGGGCGGCGCAGCAGCGGCGGCGCGGCGTCAGCTCGGCGACAACTTCTCGCAGCGCGTGCGTGCGCGCAGCAACTGTTTCGTCACCACCGTCGACTCGCGCTTCCTCATCGCCGCCGGCTTCTGGGACAACAGCTTCCGGGTCTTCTCTACCGAGACAGGTATAATTTTCAAGATGAACAATAAACATAGTATATAATGATAAACACACGTAAGATATCATAATATAACAAGCAATGCAAATCCTCAGATGTGAATCTGAGGATTTGCAAGACACATCTATAGACGGTTGTAAATTGTAATGTATATAATATTATGTATTATGTATTATCACAAAAAATGGATTCGGTAATAAGCAAATAGTAGACCAACATTACTTGGTCAGATTACGAAAATTAAACTATGGCGCCAATGAAACGATGTCCTTTTCTTATACAACTGATTTCATCGATATATTTGAACACTTTCAGCCAAGATAGTGCAGATAATATTCGGTCACTACGGCGTGGTGACGTGCGTGTCGCGGTCGGAGTGCAACATCACGTCGGACTGCTACATCGCGTCCGGCTCCGAGGACTGCACCGTGCTGCTGTGGCACTGGTGAGTCATAATAATAATATAATTAAAATATTCAATAATTCATTATAATAAAAAATATATTATTAAAAGATACCAGGGGCGTAGCTAACGCCATAAAAGCCGTATCAATTATAAAGGGGCACCCAAAGTGCGTTAGCAAAAATTAATAGAATCTTTCCGTCTTCTTTATAAATTCAGAAAATATGAGAAAAGTAAAAAAGCAAACTTTCCTATGGGCCACCAAACAAATTTTATATGGGGCCCTGCTTAGGCACGCTACGCTTCTGTGTACAACATAAAACATTGACTGCCGTACCGGCATGATTTTGGAGTAGCATGTTCCCTGTTATCCCGCAACTTCGTCTGAGACCGTGCAGCCAGTCATGACTGGTGAAAGAAATAAAATAATATTAATAGCTACTTCTACTTACGTACCATAGTCCATTAGCGGGGTACAAATAGGACAAAGGAATAAACAACGTGAACGTACTGCACATGCACACAACGACGTCACAACTCTTTGCATGCTTATACATATATGACTGTGTGTTTGTGACGTCACAACCATGTACAATTAGGTCAAAACCCTTAAGAGGGAACGCGGGTGCAGTAGAATTTAAACGAAGAAACTATTGCCATCACGCTTCACCCTGCGCCGGCACGTGTATTGTGATAGAGACAGATACAGTAAATCGAGGTAACGTAGTCCTCTGATTCCTCCTTCAAAATAGAGACTATCTAATTATTATTTTTATTAATATCTTCAGGAAGAGTGAGTCTATGCCGCTACATTTTTATTTTATCTTAAAGATCTTTCAAATTTGTTTTATGGTCGGTGAATTAGCGGGGCACGGGGCTTTCGTTTTTTGCGATTTTTGAAGGGTCATATTTTTTATTTACTTATTAGTAAATTTAGATAAAATCGAACGTAGACGCACAGCTGTAACAGATCCCAATATTGTATAAAAAATATTTATCTAGACGCATTGTCCAAGGAGTACATTCGGGAATACGTTTGTTTAGAAAAACAGAGTTAGCATTTCCTCTTAACTGTACATGCCAATATCATAATTGTATGTTTGTGATGTCATAACTCAAAACCGAGCACGTTTACGTCATAACTGCGCATAGTTACGTCACAACAGTGTGTGGTAATCACGTGACCGCGTGTCCGCAGGTCGGCGCGTCACGGCGGCATCGTAGGCGAGGGGGAGACGCCGGCGCCGCGCGTGACATTGACTGGCCACGACACGCCCGTCAACGGCGTGCTAGTCTCCGCAGAGCTCGGCCTCGTCATCTCGTCGTCTATCAGTGAGTATTTGCGTTACATTTATTATACAAAATAAACTTATAAAATCTCGTGACTGGCACGCAAGGTATAATATTATATTATAATTATGTCTTTGCTCTTTCATCTTAGCAGAATCAGGTGTGTTTTGATTCCATAACTTTCCTGCGCTGTAGCCTGCAGGCCAATAACTTGCCGTGCTAAGTTCTTCCCGTCGAACAAGAATTGTGAATCGCCGTTTAAACTAATCCTAATCAAACGCCCGCTTTTGAATCTGCTACAGTGTTGAACGCATTGATGCAACTTAAATATTCAACTAAACAGCTAGACGTATGATTGAATGGCGTTGTTCAGTCAAAGGGCTAGCTGTTAGGTTGAACGGCTATTTAAACCAGTTGGCTGAGTCATATAATAAATTGGATGCTGTTAAGCATTGGTGTGTCATCCCACATTGGACTAGTTTTGAGTAATCGGTGTTTTAAGTTTTTTTGGAATAATCTTTATTTTCTGCTTATTTTAACCAAAAAAATGTTATTGTGCGGTATCTTTTTTTTTGTTGAAATGCGTAGATTATGATTATGAAAAAACATTTTAATTTTACATTCAGTTTTAAGAAAAAACGTATAAAAATGGTTAATGCAATATTGCTATAGGGCTTATTACATAGCATTAATGTCCTTTGTGCTATTTCACATAAATGCTAAATTCTGATTTGTTCTTTCAATACAAATTTAAGTGCTTTAATTTTAACAAAATGTTATAAAATTACCTTGTCACGCCCAAACCGCTGAACCGATACTTCTGAAATTTGGTATGGAGATTGGAGATACTTTGAGTCCCGGGAAAGGACATTCCTTTTTATTAAAAAAAATGTACGGTTCCCAGGCATTAAATAAAAATGATTTCAGCTTATACCGCTATCGGCTACGTGGATTTCGATGATATTTGGTATACAGATACGTTATGTCTCGGGAAAGGACATAGGATACTTTACATCCGGGAAAAAGGTAGGGTACCCCTATGATAAACAAAAATGATTTGCGCCTAAACCACTGAACCGATTTTGATGAAAATTGGTGTGCACATACTTTGACTCTCGTGAAAGGACATAAGATAATTAGTGTCTTGGAAAATGTACGGTTACCGCGTTATAAAATTTCCTATTTTGCGCCTAAACCGCTGAACAGATTTTGATGAAACTTGGTATAGAGTTACTTTGAGTCCCGGAAAAGGCCATAGGATCCTTTTTGTCTCGGAAAAATGTACGGTTCCCAGGCGTTAAATAAAATTATTTTTGCTTATACCGCTACATGGATTTTGATGATATTTGGTATGCAGATACGTTATGTATCGGAAAAGGACAGAGAGTTCCCGCTTCTTCTTCCCTTCCCGCGCTTCCCGCAGAGTGCTCTTATGTATCGCGCACACATTTGAGAACTATAAGATTACTCCTGCGTAACTGGCCTGGTTTCATTAAAACCAGAGTGCTCTTGTGTATTGCGCATACACTTGGGCACTATAAAAATTACTCCTGCGTAACTGGCCTAGTTTCATTGAAACCAGAGTGCGCTTGTGATTGCGCACACATTTGGGCACTATAAAATTACTCCTGCTTAACTGGTCTGGTTTCATTGAAACCAGAGTGCTCTTATGTATTGCGCATACACTTGGGCACTATAAAAATTACTCCTGCGTAACTGGCCTGGTTTCATTGAAACCAGAGTGCGCTTGTGATTGCGCACACACTTGGGCACTATAAAATTACTCCTGCGTAACTGGTCTGGTTTCATTGAAACCAGAGTGCTCTTGTGTATTGCGCATACACTTGGGCACTATAAAAATTACTCCTGCGTAACTCGCCTGGTTTCATTGAAACCAGAGTGCTCTTGTGATTGCGCACACACTTGGGCACTATAAAATTACTCCTGCGTAACTGGCCAGGTTTCATTGAACCCAGAGTGCTCTTGTGTATTGCGCACACACTTGGGCACTATGATATTACTCCTGCGTAACTGGCCTGGTTTTATTGAAACCGGCCACCGCCCGATTTCGGGGCGGTGGCCGTGTGGGAGTTTTTTTATTTAATATAATTACCAACATTGGACATTGGGCATAATTATTGAAATACTTGTTAGTCTAATTAAATTATTAATCTAATTACAAACTAAAATAATTAGAATACATATTATTATTAATGAACTTACGAGTAATTTCAGATGCACAATTATTTCATCAATCTGATTAATTTGTTATCTGATTAAAATTACTTACTCATTACTTTTTGCCCAACTCTGCACGTGATAAACTAATTATTTCTACATTAACTAAATTTAATCAAAATCGGTTCAGCAGCTTAAACGCAAATTAATAAAGTTTATTGCGTGAAAACCGAACATTTTCCATGATAAACAATATTATCCTATGTCCTTCTCCAAAACCTTACGTACTCGTAATATCTACATGTACTCAATATCGATATCTTATGCCAAATTCATTGTTGTTGACTGCGCGGGAACCGTACATTTTCCGGGACAAAAAGTATCTAATATCATTTTAATTGATTCAAAGTATCCGCATACAAAATTTTATCAAAATCGGTTCAGCGGTTTAAGCGCAAATCATTTTAGAAACATAGTACATAAATGCTGTATACAAAACCTCACTAAGAGGAATAAGCATTAACCATTTTTGTACTCTAGAATATGCTACAGTGGGTTTTTAAAAAAAATGGATTTCACTGTCGTAAACCTTATGTTATAAAGAACAAAACTGCATTATTAACTCAAAACCCGTGGGACGGGATGGGGTTATGTGGGATGAAACACCAATGCTTAACAGCAGCCATATAATATATAAAGTTCGTACTACTTCAAATCTACCAATCTTAGATAAATGCTGATAAACTTATCTTTTTGTTCCCTAAAACCTCTGCCATTTAACACTGAGTGTTGTAAAATAAAAAGACAAAAAAAAAAACTCTGCCTATCCACGACCGATATAACGACATTGTAATATATTCAGACGGTCCTGTGCTGATACACACGACGTTCGGCGAGCTGCTGCGTTCGCTAGCTCCGGCTGCGGGCGCGGCGGGCCCGTCGCAGCTGGCGTTGTCGCGGGAGGGCGTGATAGTGGTGGCGTACGCGCGCGGACACCTCGCCGCGTTCACGCTCAACGGCCGCAGACTCCGACACGAGACGCATAATGATAATTTCCAGGTAAGATTGATATATTAATCACAATCAGTATTTTCCCTAATAAAAATATGTTACGTGTTTTTGACTGTCAAGTGAGATTTTTAATATACTACGTATAGGTTAAAGTTTCTGTAAAAATCTCGTCACTCGGGGATTAAATACGCATTAAAGACGCTAAGATTTAAAAAAAAATATGTATATGTATATAAGTAATGATGTATGTAACCGGCATAGTAGCGCAATCAAAATAAAAGCGTCTCGCTACGACATCACGACGCATTGCGATGCATTTGTAAGTAAGCCATACAAATTGGAAAACATGCAGCAAAAATGCATCGCGAGTCGCGACGTTGGTATATGAATTTACCATTACTTAGCTCACCTTAGTAGCTATTATTTATCTTATTATTATTTAGTTATATCCACAGATTATAGAAGTAAGTTATATCCGTCTGTATTTACACATGTATGCACTATTGCAGTGCCTGGTGCTGTCCCGGTGCGGCGAGTACCTGGTGTGCGGCGGCGACGCGGGCGTGGTGGAGGTGTGGCGCGCGGCGACGCTCGCGCCGCTGTACGCGTTCCCGCCCGCCGGCGCGCCCGTATGCAGCCTCGCGCTATCGCACGACCAGAGGTATTGTCACAGTTTATAATCGACTATTAAAATTACACATTTTTGTCGGTGGATCAATTTTATTGTGCAATATCATTAAACAATTTACTTTTATAAAAATAATATTGATCGACTTGGACATCGCATGATTAGATTGTTTAGTATAATTATACTATACAGTATCACACAGCACTACAGAACTGTAGCAATCGCATGGAGCGCAATAGACTAAACAATCTAATAATACAATAATTAGTTATGTATAAATTGTAAGATACATTGTGTTTTCATGCGATGTCCAAGTCGATCTATTTATTTAAAATGTAAAAGATTTTTAATATTGATATGATAATAACTTACGTAATAACTTGAGACAGAAGGTCCCCTAGGTAGGGACTGAATAAATTAACCGACTTGGTATTGCATAGATCTCATAAATTTTACGGTATAAAAACTGAGTTGCGAGACTTGGTTTTTTTACAGGATGTTTTTGATGGGATCCTTTTTATAAGTACGGTATTTTAAAAGAAGTGTAGCAAGTCATCTCATCTCATGCATGGCCATGAGATGATTCTTTTTCAGTGTAACAATAATTGTTTTTCATACTAAACGTATGATTACCAATGCCTGGAACCTATGGTACCATCTGACTATCATTGTCAAACCTTTTCAGGTTCCTCCTGGCGGGACTGGAGAACGGGTCGTTGGTGGTGTTCCACATCGACTTCAACAGGTGGCACCACGAGTACCAGCAGCGGTACTGAGGCTTCCGCTGCTGCGGCCGTGACCTGTAGCCGCCCGCGACTGCCGCCAGTCGCCGCGACCCGCCGCAGTGACCCATGTGTTCTGTATATACGAACTGTCAACTTGACTGCGCGTCTAGTGTAGATGCGGTTATGATATGCGCTTAACCAAAATTAATGTTTGTTAAGGATTTGTTGTGAAAATTTTATTTGAAAGCAATCGGTGCAGTCACGAGATGCTAAAATGCTGGGTACCGTACGAATCTGCGACTTGGACGAAGTCGTGTAGGCCACGCTTAGAGCGTCAAAGTTTGTGACTGTACGAAACTATTGGTTGTATAGTAGTATAAATTTTACCATTCTTACAATTGACCATACTATTATTTAATTGTTATTTAATGAAATTATTCCATTTTGAATTTAATTCGATGTAGGCGACTTATGTATTATTTAAAATTGTGGACGCGTTTTCATTTTAAAAAGCGTGCTAGTTCGAGGCATACGTTTTGTTTGGAGGAGGTGTTAAGAGCTACTGAGTGTTATCGTAGCTTATGCCAACAAATAATGATAAAATACGATAAAATAAACTAGAAATACATTAGAACATATATTATAAGTATTACATTACATTCCATTTTAGGTATTACACTTAATAGAAAAAATTTCTCTATGAATTCTAAAACGATGATTATTATTATTATTTACTTACTTAATTTTAATTTTAGTGCCATAAGCAAAACGATGTACTTAAATAATGGTAAATTTATTTTGATCTCCCAAATGACGTCCATTTATTATGAACTATGTACTTATTGATTTATATTCCTATTTTGTACTTAACGCACCGTGCAATATCCTTGTTTTGACCTAAAGTATCTTAGTAGTCACAATTAACATTTTATTATTATTTATTTAAATATTATTATTTATTCTTTGTTGATGAACTTATTTTTTAGTATTTTACATTTTTATTACCTTCATGCTAGCTGCTACTTTATTTCAACGTTTCGGTGATGGGTTATACTAAAATTTTAAGATTACTTTGAATTTATTTATCGGTATTATTTACATTTGATTTCATTAAACAGTCATATTGACTTTTTTCGCTTTTTATTTGACCCTTCTTCAGTTATTTGAATGTAACATAGAAGTTCTTACACTTAAATAAGCTTAAATATATATAATAGTACATATTGAGCGAGACGGCGCAAGTGCGTTTTTCCTAGTTAAATCGATGTCAATAAATGCGTAGAAGGAGTCTAATTAAATATATTCATAAAGCTAATAATTATGTTACGGCTGGATTCGAACCAGTATAGTTTTTTACGCAAACGTATTTTAAAATCATTAAAAAGTTATATTTTTGCATCACCACACTGGCACCGCTCCTTCCGTTCTGTGATTTAGGCTTTAATGATGCACTAGATTAAATATATCTCCTCTATACTCTGTGCCAAATGTTAGTAAATACAGTTCAGACTAAAGTTGAATATTATCTCGTTTCGTTTTCACTGTGTATTAGAAATATTATGGTCGATTTGAAGATACCCTGCGTTAGTATAAAAACATCGTCAGCCAAATAACTATAAGAGAACTAATTAATCTAGCTGACCATAAATACTATGGATAGGTATTTGAAATCGACCAGTAGCCTTAGCATGGTCACCAGCAGAAATGCGAAAGTATGGACAAACTGTGGACATAAACTAAAGGTGCCGTCCCGATATTTACCGCAGCCAATCGTGACCGACAAAAATTCAAATAAAATGCCACTTTATGACAGGCTATAGTATATGCCATAGAGTAGGATATTATTTGAATTTTTAGGACTATAGTCTGTCATAAAGTGGCAATTTAATTGAATTTTTGGGAACGAAAAAAGATCGGAACGCTACCTTAAGTTTATCTCCACAGTTTGTCCATACTTTCGCATTTCCACTGGTGGCCGTGCTAAGGCTACAGACTCCTACATTAGCGGCAAATCCTAGTACCTATTAGAAAATAGAATAAAGATCCCTTACATCTCACGTCCTAATGTTAAGTACATTAGACAAAGACAAAGCATCTATGTAGCAAGATTTAAACTTTATAATATATCCTGAGCCACCAAAGTCATAGGTAGTTATGAAAAAAAAGTTAATGACCCAAATAACATTTTGTTACTGCGTAGATTTGCCTTAATAGGCATCGCTCCTACTTTTGTTTTTGAAGGCTTCGCCAAATATTATTATTAAGTATTCAAATACTCATTATAGAAGCTCACTATAGAACTAGGTATTAGATATTTCTGCCTATTGATGAAATTCTTTCAATGATACTTCGATCCTCTGATGATAATAGTTTTACCAGCACTGTCTTCTTATATAGACATTAGGATGTTTTAAGACAGTTTAATATTATTGCTTCGATACGGTACATAATTTTAAAGTCTTGCACAAACATTGCTTAGTTTTAGGAGTCATTAAATTCATTGCAGCACGCTAATAAAAAAAACACGCAACATGCAATTCTGTCCATTAAGTAAGGTACTTACTTATATATTATATAATAAGACGCTAATATAATATTGTAGCTTAAGGTTTTCGTTTCAAATGTCACATGTGTTATATTAATATAATCACGGTCCTGTCCATATAAATATTAAGAGATGTACACTGCGGTAGTTTTAATTATTGTACTTATCTATTATAAATAATTATAGGCTTTCAGTCACTGTTTGCAGCCTTCATACTTCGAATTGCCTTTCAGTACATAAAATTACCTAGTGCTTCGGCGATTAGGAACTATCTAAATCACATCAACGGGTTATCAAACCGACTGCCTTTTGCCTCTTAACTGAACGATATTTAGTTAGTTAATAAACATTAAATGTAAAACGTTGTTGAGCTACTAAGTACTAATAATTATAGAGTATGAGAAATAGCCTAGAATAATTTGTAGAATTGTAGCCGTTGTAGTTAATTAGTACGAGATTTCAGGGAGATTGTTTCTAGTTTATTGATTGTTAATAGTAGGTATATTTATTATTTGGAGCCAAAATCGACCGTGTTGTTTAAATAAC
This sequence comes from Aricia agestis, assembly GCF_905147365.1. Classification (NCBI taxonomy): domain Eukaryota; kingdom Metazoa; phylum Arthropoda; class Insecta; order Lepidoptera; family Lycaenidae; genus Aricia; species Aricia agestis. Next base: position 9,400,612 of record NC_056409.1, on the reverse strand, counting down.
GTGAAAATGTAACGAAATTTTTATTCGTGTACTTTTGAGTACGGGTTTTGAGTCATGGACTGAAAAATCAGGTGGATTTGGATGATAATTTCATTATTATTTAATCTTATTATTCTGCTGTCATAGGCAGCAATATTATCACGATTCCATGATAATATTGATGGTGTAATAGGCCGAATCGCAGTATCACAGTACACTTGTGAATCGCGTGATACTAGAACATGATAATTTTGATGCATGTAATACCTGCCATAGATAGTGACTCCTCTGTTTAGACATGTATGTCTAAACAGAGGAGTCACTATAAGTACTAAATGGCAAATGCTGAACTGAACTTAATGTAGACCTGCATTATGTTTAGTTTAGCATTTAGAATTCTTTTCTCTCTCAGAAACTGCCTTTATACAATCAAGTAAGTACTTAATAGGTTATTTGTTATTTAATATTTTATTAATGTTCGCAAAATTTAACCATTTACCTTATAATGCTGCCTTATGCCGCAGGAAGCATTACTTGAGACTAAGAAAAGTAGAATTTTTTTGGCTTTATTGTCGCTACATTTAGGACCTTAGACTAAAAGTTGTAGAAATTAGCACTAGCACTGCTTTTCCCGAAACTCAAGTAATCAATGCGTAATATTACTTAACCTAATTTCATTCAAATAGTTATCTTGAACAAGTTAAGCACGCAAAGTGTTTTCATACTTCGAACGTAAGTATTTTAGTGTTCTTCTGAAGTAGATATTTCTTTGTAATAACGTGCTTGTCTATATTACAATAAAAATTAGATGCAGTGCGTAAGTATTTATGTGTAAACACACAAGCTGCTGTTAATTTTGTAATACTTAGGTACCTAAGTAGATATAATTTTTTTGCATTAAATGTCATTAATTTAGGGGTACAATTACCCCAATAATTAAAAATATTGTTATGCTAAGTATATGGTGCGTTTGTATGTAATGAGAAAGTCTTAAATATAAATTGCATTGAATAATAATATCCTATTGTTGTTTCCTTTCTAAATAAGTATATAATTTTTACTTGCCTTCCTACTGTAGCGTACCGACGTTATACAATAGTAGCTAAAGACGTGTTATTGTTATCTAGTAATGCCGAGGTTCCAAAAAAACAAAGGCTAGAAACAATTTACGTATTCTAAACTTAGGCTGGTATAAATAGTCAGTACTTAAGATGCGACCCGATCTCAAGACGCGGTTCGGCTCTGTGATTGGCCCAAATTTTGACAACCAACCAATCACAGAGCCTGAACCGTGTATTGAGACTGTGATGCATCTTGAGTACTGACTATTTATACCAGCCTAAATTTGCGCGCTACCACCAAGACCAAAACATGTTTGTAGCCCGTATTAAAAAGGTTGAGTACTACTAATTTAGGTACTACTTACTAGGTCCACGTAGGACGAGGAGAGAATGTCATAGCTACGAATTATAATTTATGATGATTGCCATAATTATAATTGTACATCGACTAAAATTAATTTTCATAGTCTTAACTCATTTAAAAATGGTGCGCACTGCGCCGGAGTTCTGACCTCCGGTAGGATTAGTGTAGTATATTGTCTAAACACACTAGGCCGAAGTTACGCGGCGGAAATTCCGCATGATTAGGCCCGCAAAGTCAAACGCATACATTGTACGGACGAAACGCGACGGAATAGTGTGTTATCACTTATCTGTAATTTAAAATACATTGCGGCACAGAATAGATGCCGCTTTTCCGGTTTCCGCATGATTAATACAAGATTGCGGGCGTATTAATCATGCGGAATTTCCGCCGCGTAAGTTCGGCCTAGTGTGTAAAGACTAAAGACACTTAGGCCGGTATTATTAATAGTACTGAAGATACATCTCGGTCTCAAGACACGGTTCAGGCTCTGTGATTGGTTGGCTGTCAAAATTTGGACCAATCATAGAGCCGAACCGTATCTTGAGACCGAGATGCATCTTGAGTAGATACTGACTATTTACGCCGTGTATGTAAACTGAACTGTGAACGCAAAACACTCGACCAGAGAGAAATTAGACTCTACTCTAACCTCTAGCTTCCAGCAAGCACTAAGTAGAGACTAGACAACAGCTGCAGTCTATAAAAATATGAATCTCTATTTAACGAAGACTTATTTAAGTACCCAAAGCACTGCTATATATTGTAATTTATTTCGTCGTTTCATACCGACCGTACTCACCACGGGCGTAGCCAGGACCTCTATAATACACTGGACAGGCGATGGCTATCAATAAAATGTTCCTATTTGAAAGTCGCCATATTGGTGCTGATTGCTATAGTGCGTCAAGAAAGTGAAGAAATTAAAAAGTGGCAACATCCTAGTGTCTTCCCTTTTTTCTTATATTGATTTAAAAGGGATGACACTACGATGTTGCCACTTTTTAATTTCTTCACTTTCTTGACAGGCTATAGGTATGTGAAAGCAGTAGTGACTAGTGACTAGTGAGTGTACTTGGAAGTATTATTTTGCAAATGGCGGTTGTAATTTTCTATGTTCACAGTACGCTCACCGCGGCGCTTCAGATCAGCACAAAAAATAGCCTCTGTCATTTTGTACGGCATTAGCCTGTCCAGTGTGTTATAGTCAGTTATAGAGGTCAGTGAATAGTTAAGTAATAAATGATATATGCCGCACGCCTGTCCTTATTTTAATTTTATAAATGTTAATATCTTAACTTTTAGGGGGGGGGTTGGACCCCCAAAACCCTCCCCCTGGCTACGCCCGTGGTACTCACGAGTCACGACCGCGATATTTCGGAGTTCGGACTTAGGAGTCCGGAGTACCTACCTAAATTTTATTAAACTTTGAAGCAGGGCTTCAAATACCGGTATTTTTTCATAACGTTATTGCTTCAAGGGCATAGGTAACGGTATGAAAATTTACCCGATACTAGAAATAACGGTAAAAATTTGAATTAGTACCGGTAAATGTTATAACGGTAAATAGGATTTATAACGGTAAATATATGTTCTTTGATAACGTTACCTTTTGTAAAATAATTACTTAATTTAATCAGTCAATTCAGTATGCAGTATGCACAAAATTAAACTAGATGTGTCTGGTGACCAGTAGGTATATATTATAGGAAAAATGACGTCTAATGAGAATGACATGGTCAGTACTCGGTAGTTCAGTGCTTAGTATCTTTGTTCAAATATTACTAATTTATGGTTTGTATTGTAAATTATTGTATTGTCAGCACGTGCGCCGTGCGCTGGCTGCTGGGCGGACTCTGTTGTTTTGCAGACAACGAAGGAATAAAGACCGCGTCTGCGCGTCGATGTCTGCAGCTGCCCTCGCCGCGTAGGTACACAAAGCACACGACGAGTGGAGGCAGTCAGTTCAGGACGTTCGTTCTAGTGGAGATAGAGAGAATAGAGCTAGCAGCCACCTCGCACCGTCGTGCCGTCTGCGTTACTGCATGTAAGCTGGTTTGTGTGATCAACGGCGGGCAGCCGCGGACATGCCGCGCCGCCAGAGCCCGCCGGGGACTTGCGAAGCGGTCTTTTTGCCATTGGTGTGCGTTGGTAATACATATTGTAGGATTCCCTTTGTGCTAACGTTCGTTAAATTTACCGGTCCGCCCAGCCCCGTCATGTGCAAAGCGCCTCTGATCCGACGGGCTACGCTCCTTAAAATATTCTCCGTGTTATAATACTGTCATATAATTTTGTGCCTCCTTTTTTAAATGTGTTGATATTTTTAACTACAGTTTACAAAATATATATGTATTAAACTTAGAATTCTAGTAATAAATACTAAGACATACAAATAATTATCCATATTTTGCCCATCCCCCGCATTCGCCACAATTAAAACAAGTAAATAAATACGGACATAGGTACGCATAATGCAGAAAGCATTCATTGACTAAACAAATTGCAGCACCATCTTGACTTGATAAGTCAAAGTTTTTATTTTTTATGAAAATAAGGGGGCGAACGAGCAAACGGGTCACCTGATGAAAAGCAACTTCCGTCGCCCATGGACACTCGCAGCATCAGAAGAGCTGCAGGTGCGTTGCCGGCCTTTTTAGAGGGAATAGGGTAATAGGGGAGGGTAGGGAAGAGAAAGGAAGGGAATAGGGGAGGGGATTGGGCCTTTGGTAAACTCACTCAGTCGGCGAAACACAGCGCAAGCGCTGTTTCACGGCGGTTTTTTGTGAGAACGTGGTATTTCTCCGGTCGAGCCGGCCCATTCGTGCCGAAGCATGGCTCTCCCACGTATAAACACGATTTGGTGCACGACGCATACCGCATACCTGATACCAGAAAATATCGTTATTTTTACCGGTATTTTTATAACGATATTTTTTGGTTATGTTACTAGATATCGATTAAAAAAAATACCGTTATCTGGCTACCATTATGAAAATACCGGTACGTAACGATATTTTTTCGGGTATTCGATAACGTTATGAAGCCCTGCTTTGAAGGAAGTCAAATTCGTAAGTCGTAAGTCGTAACGACTATGGCCTATGCTCACACAAATTTGTAATAGTAAAAAAAACTAAATGTCAAAAAACAAATTTGACATTGACATGACGATTTCTGTTTTCTGTCTTTTTGAGTTCTCTCCGCAACTTTTGCAATCATGGCGGTGAACAACATTTCTAAAAAGCGAAAAGTATGTTAGTTTTATACCGTAATTATATAAAATATTACTTGTGTACTGTTTAACGTATAAACATTTATCAAATTCAACTATTTCATACGTCTAAAGTACTCTGTTTAATAGTGATGTTCATGGATTTGTTTGACAGTGGGCCTATTCTTTTTAGTGTTATACGTTTACAAAATAAGTTTTATGAATAATTAATTTATTATATCCGTCCTTTAAAAACTCCATATGGTCATCGTATAATCGACTGAATTTAGAAAAATATCGAAATGTGATACGTTGAAATTGTCAAAACATAACCTCTAAAAACTTTCAGTTCGTCGGCGACGGAGTTTTCAAGGCTGAATTGAATGAGTTCCTTACTAGGGAACTCGCCGAAGATGGATACTCGGGTGTGGAAGTACGTGTTACCCCAACCAAGTCCGAAATCATCATCATGGCAACTAGGACACAGAGTGTATTGGGAGAGAAAGGCCGTAGGATCCGTGAATTGACCTCTGTAGTTCAAAAGAGGTTCAATATCCCAGAGAACTCTGTTGACTTGTATGCTGAGAAGGTCGCTACCAGGGGTCTTTGTGCTATCGCTCAAGCTGAATCACTCAGATACAAACTTATTGGAGGTAAGAAATACTTACTAATTACTTACTAGTTACTACTAATACCTTACGTGAAGATAATTACTAGACAAAATGCTTCTAAAAAATTTTTGACTACAGAATAATATTATATTCACAGTCATGTTACAGTGTACACCCACATGAATAATAGTAACCAACAGTGAATTCTCGTTAATTTGTAGAAATCCACATGTTTTTCATATTTAATAAAACAAAACTTAAACTTTTTAGGTCTGGCTGTCCGTCGTGCATGCTATGGTGTGCTCAGATTCATCATGGAGTCTGGTGCCCGTGGTTGTGAAGTGGTTGTCTCTGGCAAGCTCCGAGGTCAGCGTGCCAAGTCCATGAAGTTTGTTGATGGACTTATGATCCACTCTGGTGACCCATGCAATGACTATGTCAACACTGCTACCCGACACGTCTTGCTCAGACAGGGTGTACTTGGTATTAAGGTTAGTGTTGTGCAAATCCTATATATTATTTTATTAACCTATGTGTCTGCAATTCCCACAATTGAGGTATTAAAAAATGAATAAAGCCAAACCAAATGTAAAAAAGTGATAACTGTTATTTATAGAAATTTTATCATTTTAAGCCATAATTAAAAGCACAAGCTATTAAATAATATGTGGAGCTGGTGCACAAAACTGGACGAGTCCAGCTGAGTGCGAAAGTATATTTTTTTGTCATCTTCTCTTGACCCATCTGTGTCAATCCCTCTTAATATTCATTCAATCAAAACCAGTTAAAAAGGCTTTAAAAAGTCAATTTTCAAACAAAACCATATTAGTTCAGTAGTAGTAGTTGATACTAGATTTTTAGCCTCTGTGTAAATTTTTTTCTCATGGACTAATCCGGTTCTGTTCGCCAGCTCCTTGCCATCAATACTCCTTGTCAGTTACTTTATAATGATTATGTGTGGCATAATATATTATGTTTTAGTGTATGGTGCATTTACAAAAGTACATTACAATGTAATTTAATTTTGGTTATCGCAGACACAATCGATTTTCAATTATTGTTATACGGCAGCCAGCTGCGGCTAGGGGATCGATGGGTTAATGTACACCTTATTTTTACATTAAAGAAGAAATGAAATAAATATCACCACACACCACAATATCAGGGATTGCAAGTTTTTCCGTAACTTGTTGTCTAATATTTTGTGGTAGAGTAAATATACTTGTTTATTGGAGGGTTTGTCACATACATGCTCTTGTACGGTGCAAGTATAACATCTCAATATAAATAAATTTATTTACAACCTTCCCTTCTTTATTAGGAAACCCCATGCAAAATGATTATTATTTATTATAAAACAGTTCTAAATAATTTGTTTACACACATAATATGTATCTGACTAATTGTAATGTACTTGCAGGTCAAGATCATGTTGCCATGGGACCAACAGGGCAAGAACGGCCCCAAGAAGCCACAACCTGACCACATCCTGGTGACTGAACCCAAAGACGAGCCCGTGCCCCTGGAGCCTACGTCCGACGTGCGCTCTATCGCGCCAGTCCCCATTCCACAGGCCGTGCCCGCTGTCGCCTAGGCTAAGTCAATAAACTTTAAAATCTACATTGATTTTCTTTCATTCCAAAAGACACACTGCACTTTCTTATTAAAAGAAGACTCAATAGTAAAAGAAGAGTTTATTTATATTAGCAGTTATTATAGATTTAGTACATACAATTTTATTTCATTACTCACAGGACGTTGCCCCGACACTTTATTATACAAGTGGGAGAGCCATGCTTCGGCACGAATGGGCCGGCTCGACCGGAGAAATACCACGTCCTCACAGAAAACCGGCGTGAAACAGCGCTTGCGCTGTGTTTCGCCGAGTGAGTGAGTTTACCGGAGGCCCAATCCCCTACCCTAATTCCTTCCCTCCCTTATTCCGTTCCCTTTCCATCCCTACCTTCCCCTATTACCCTATTCCCTCTTAAAAGGCCGGCAACGCACCTGCAGCTCTTCTGATGCTGCGAGTGTCCATGGGCGACGGAAGTTGCTTTCCATCAGGTGACCCGTTTGCTCGTTTGCCCCCTTATTTCATAAATAAATAAAAAAACTATCGCTCGGGAACCGTACCTTTTTCCGAAACTCAGTATCTTCATAGTTCATACCAAATTACATCAAAATCAGTTTGTGGTTCAAGCATAAAGAGGTACCTAACAGCAGTGGCCGAACCACAGAACAATAAAAACAGTAGAAATGACATACCACAATTTGTTTACCAGAACCACATGTTTTTATTGTTCTGTGGGCCGAACGACCAAGGGGCTAGGTGGGGCAGAGCCCTGGGGCCCTCGGATCCCTACCAGAAATTTCGACCGAACTGAACTTTTGGAAATTTCCCCCATTGTATACTATTGCCTTACATTTAAACAGCTGTTGATCATTTTACTCGTTCTAACTAACGATGCAATAAGTCGAGTAAAAGAGAAAGCTCATATTGGTGTATAAGCCTGTATTACTGTTACTTAGTCATAACAAAGAAGTCGGTCTGGATATTATTTTATATAATAAAAGTTTTTAAAGTTCGGCCGTTCAGGGAATGCGTTCCTGACACGTCGCGATTAAACTTACAACGTAACTTTGTAATGGCGTTGCAGATACGATAAAAAAATTTTTGCTGGTTGTTTACCGTTTTAACAATTGATGAGCATTAAAACAACATTATTATATCAATGAATGTTATAATTTTGTGCCTAACTGAGTGTCAAATAACTTGGTAAACAATATTTTTCTAAATCTATACCTACTGTGCTATTACAAGGTTATGTCAGCGCTTTATATTTGTAAAATAGTGCTGTGCTAACAATAACAGGCAATAATAGTATCGTAATCTGTTCAACAGTTATACTTTATAAAATAATACGTTTTGTTTTTCTTTCTTTTTAAGAATTTAAAAATAATGGACTATAAGATAACTTTTATGAAATATAAAAATAAAACTACGACCAAAACAGTCGTCTGTTGTCGTTTCGTACGCATAGATCACGTTCTTCAAGTATTTTCGATCTGTTTTTATTTGATTACCCGGCTTTTGTTTAATGGACTGTTTCTGCTTTTCAAACTGACATCGGTGCTAAATCGGACTTCGATTGTGTTGTGTATTGCGTTCTTTTTACTTTTGGTTCATAATAATGCCTAAACGTGGACAAACATTGAAAAGTGGAGCCAGTGAGTTAATCATCAAGCTGCAAGATTACTTTGAGAGGGAGCGGCAAAATTGCGGACCCCTGGTACCTGTCGAACAAGTACAAGAACGCGTCTCTAAGGCGCTTGGAGTTAGCAAACGAACGATAACAAATATTAATAAAGAAAAGTTCGGCTCTACTGGCACGGAAGATAATATTTTACGTACTCCGAAGAAGAAACGTAGAACTAAACCCGTGACAGATATTGACACCTTTGACGCCGATGCAATCAGAAATCATATACTTACCTATATATGTATATGGTTACTATTCCAGAAATGAATATCTCAACAGGAAGAAGCTTTTGGCATCGTTAAGAGAAGCTGGACTGTTTAGCGGGGGTAAAACTGCTTTAACCAAAATCTTAAAAGATATTGGTTTTTCGTATAAAAAACAGACAAAAGAAAAATTTTCTTAGAACGATACGACATAATTTTAAAACGGATAAGTTTTTTGAGAGAAGCAAAAAAAAATTGATAACTGGGATAATGTCGTGTTCATTGACGAGACATGGCTAAACGCCAATCACACGGTTTCCCGTTCTTGGACGGATGATACACAAGTGTCGACGTCGAAAGTACCAATGGGTAAGGGGGCCCGTCTGATAGTAAGCCACGCAGGTTCTACAAAATACGGCTTTGTGGAGAACGCGTTACTGGCATTTCAATCAAAAACCACAAATTACTACCACGAGGAAATGAATGCCACTACATTTAAAGAGTGGTCTAGAACGTGCTTTTGCCCAGCCTACCAGAGCCTTCTGTAATATTCATGGATAATGCCTCCTATCACTCGGTTCAAATACAGAAACCACTACTTTGCAAAATGTCAAATCTTTGGTTAAAGTTAAAAATGGACGCCATCAAGACGCCATATTTAACCATAACCATAGAGCTCGACAAGGTTTTAAATACATGTGGCGAAAAAAGGAACTAACGCTGTCATCATACAAAAACCGCCATTGACAGTTCTCCTTTACCAGTAGCGCCCCCGCCCACGCGCACTGATAACCATGTTGGATCAGCTGTCATCTGTCAATTTCTCCGGGCAAAGTTAAGGATAAAGTTCAATTTACCTTAACTATAACCATAAATTTAACTTTAACCACGCCTCTGGTGCAACCCAGTCTAACCGCCGTACTCAGAGACATTTAATTATGATTAACCTTCAATTTAATGAAGAGTTTGACAGATAATGTATGGGGCTTATGTCAAAATGTTGAATTAACTACATTTAAGTAATAAATGTTCCACTCTGAGTGCGGCAGTGAGTGTTCTAAAGGGTCAATTAAACAACCAAGAAGGTTCCATATATTTATTGCAAATCCAGGCTACATTCATCCCAAACCATGTGCAAAATGCAGGTACAATTTTATACAAAAACATACCGCTGTGCCGATATATGCACTGATTGATTATTATTATTAGTCTTATCTAGTTTTTCTTTCTTTCTTGCTTTCATGTAAAACAGTTCATTAAAAAGGTCTCAATAATTGTATGTGTAAAATGTATAGAAATGGACTATTTTAGGTATATATTTTTATGATATTATTTTGATCGATTACATATTGCATCAAATTATAAACTAAAAATTAAACAACCTCGTAACAACCAAACAATACAACAAACAACTTTATGTGACATTAATTTCAATACGATTCGTCTTTGCTGATCTCAAAGTAGACATTCATTGGTGCTTAGAATAACCCTTTTCAAAAACTTACATAATTATTGTATAAAAAAAGCTGAAATAACATTTTTAGGGTTAATATGCATCATTAAATGCAATTATTTCTGTTACAAGCTATATTACATCTAGCAACCACTATTTTTTCTAACATAAATTGGACCAAAAATCTTCACTTCTATAAACTTAAATTACCTACATGAAGAACCATAAACAACCCATAATACTAAAAGATACAACCAAGGCATATAAAGATTAATAGTCATGTAAAAGGTGCTTATTTGTGACTATAATAATTACTATATGTAAATTCTACGAAACTCGAGATGTAAAATGGGACGCAATGTACAGTTTTTATCAGTTTACTATGTAACATTAAAATAAATAAACATCATTACGGTACCTATACAAAATTGTGTGGTCTAATAAAAAATTGTCTAATTTATTGTCCCACATGGTGTACTTTCACATGAATGTACTATCAGAGAAGTTGCCTAGGCAGATGGGAAACCTACGTAGTTTGGTCGCGTTACGTCAAACCCAGCCGACAGATCACAATTAACATTGAATTGACATGATCCGAACAAATGACGTTGGCCTAGGAATCAATTTTTTCGATGGTACATACTGCATCATTTGGAACGCGTGTAATATACATGCAACACATGATGTTACTCCTCCACCTGCTTGGAACAGTCTCGAAGGTTATCTGCAAAGGAAAACAACTTATTTGAAGTTAAAATAACACGAAAAATCTTAAGTTTTACAACATATCAAATTTAAGTACATACTTAACTTAACCATAATTAATAATAATATTATTATTAATTATGGTTGGATCTTGTTAAGTAATAATATGTATACTTGATGTGTACAACCTACAAGTACCAAGCACCAATAACTAATTTCAATTATTTTTGTAAATAGTTCAGGCATTTCAGAACATTATTATTTTGTGTGTGTACACAAATGTGATAATAAATGATTTATGAACACATAAAAGCGTATATCAATAATTTAGTATTGATATACGCTTTTATCTGTTCATAAATCATTTTTGGACTGCTTTGGCCATTTGCACTCTGGCTCAAATCTAAGACGTCCGGAATCTACTTTCCGAAGAAATTGCATAGGTTCCTGTTTACGGACTAGACCTCTGCCTCAAAATCAACGGGCAGCGGGCCGGTGGCGGCGGCGGCGTGTGCGCGACGCGTTCCATTGTCGGCGTCGGCGTCATCAGACCCCAGTATAGATTTATATGGACCGACGGGGCCAAAATGGTCGCTTTGGTGAATGGTGAATCATATTATGCCAATAATAATCATATAATGCAAGTCTGCTTGCAATTCATGTCTAGTAATTCGTATTAATTTGAGAATTGTCAGTTTGACAGTTTTGACAATTCATTTACTGAATAGATTGAGAGGAATTGCTAAATGTGACCATTTTAGCCCCGCGGTTCTCGAAAACAGCGGCGCGGTGCGTACTAGACGGCTACCCGCGCAGCCGCCACCGCTCCCGCCCTGCTGCCCGCAAAATTCGAGGCTGAGGCCTTAAGGTCCTCCGCCCCGAGTCAGATGCCAGCGGCGAGCGCACAAATGTATGAACAGCGCTAGGGCAAACGCAGGCTGTGTTTTTACATTTGTGCGTCCGCCTCAGCAAGCGAAGGCCCTTTTGTTACATTTAACCACGATTGATCATGTAACCGTTGTAATAATTGACTAAGCTCGTCAATTATTACAACGGTTACATGATCAATCCGGTATCAGTTCAGTCCATCAATCTATGATTGACGCCAGACTGATGACCTAAGAGTACATAATAAAAAAAATATTAGTCCGTCAATCGTGCATCCGTGGGTTAGACGTTCGTAGTGAGCCTAACCTACGTTAACAAAACTGTTAGGGTCACCGCAAATATACAATTTCAAGTTGGCAAACTATCGTACAACTTAATCGCGTAGTTTCACAATTTAATTGGACAAATTTTTAATTTGTAGGTAATCGGAAAGTGATCACGGTTCTTACACGATCGGTGTCTTATTTAGTTAATTATTTAGTTGTACAATTTAGTTGGATGCAATGTTCGAGCTCTCATAAGTCGCTATAGCTATTGGTACCATGCGATTTAATTGGCCAAATTGAAATTGTTAGTGTGCGGTCGCTCTTACTCACTGCGGTTGCGGCTCGGCCGGCGGCGCGAGTCGGCACACGAGCGCCACTGCGCCGTGGATGGCGGGGCGCGCGAACGCCAGCGCGGGTCGCTCCGCCGTGCGCTCGGCGAGTGCGCGCAGCTCGCGGAACGTGTTGCGGGTGTAGGGGTTGCGACGCGACGTGTACCGCCACGTCACGAAGTAGTAGTACACGAACGGCGTCATCAGACCGCAGTATCCGCTGCAGATAGAAATTATATGGCAGATTAAATGATGTGTCATTAAGATTATAGGCGAATCTAGCCTTCTAAAATATTATTTTTTTATCAAATTCTGTATTTTAAATAAATTATTGAAACTGTTTCAGACGATTGTCGTTTCATTGCCTTAATTTTCCTGAGACTGGTTCCTAAGATCTTCAACCATTCCACTAGGTTGTGTTCACGAGAAAGTTAGCAGCTTATTCATACATTTTTCTGACATAAACATTATTTCATTGGTTGATTTAATCATGGAATAAAGGATTTATTTTTAAGTAAAGAGAAGAATTTTTTTTTATGAAATAAGGGGGCAAACGAGCAAACGGGTCACCTGATGGAAAGCATCTTCCGTCGCCCATGGACACTCGCAGCATCAGAAGAGCTGCAGGTGCGTTGCCGGCCTTTTAAGGGGTAATAGGGGAGGGTAGGTAAGGGAATAGGGGAGGGTACGGAAGGGAATAGGGGAGGGTACGGAAGGGAATAGGGGAGGGTACGGAAGGAAATTGGGGAGGGTAGGGAAAGGAAAAGGGTAGGGGATTGGGCCTCCGGTAAACTCACTCACTCGGGGAAACACAGTGGAAGCGTTGTTTCACGCCAGTTTTCTGTGAGGACGTGGTATTTCTCCGGTCGAGCCGGCCCATTCGTGCCGAAGCATGGCTCTCCCACGTCAAATATGCACAGACTGTTAATACTTGACGTTGACATAAGGGTGTGTACTCACAAGAGCGCCATGATGACTACGACGGGGAAGAGCACGATCTCGGCGAGCGCGGCGACGCGCAGGATGGTGCGGGACTGGAACTCCACCAGCGAGATCAGCAGCCGCGCCACCCACATCGAGTTCTGGCCGAGCGTCTGGAATATACACACACACGTCAGTTTGTACTATCAGAGAAGTTGATTCGTAGGCAGTTGGCGGACCAACGTAATTTGGTCGTTACATCAAACCCAGCCTACAGATCAAAACTAACATTAAATCATAAAGTTAATATATCTAGCGGAATAGAGAAACAAAGGCCTGAGCAAGCGAGATGTCACTATCAGTAACACTGCGTGGTAAAAAGAGACGTGTGATATATGACAGCAGCACTCTTTTTTTGACGTCCAGTCGGCACGTGCCGCACATTGACAATTTAATCTCATAGAATTCATGTTCAATTATGCTTGTGTAAGTGTATACCTACGTACACATATTTTTCACACAGATGAAAACCTATTTCGGTGTCGTTTGACAGCTCGAGATTGTTGCTCTATTTCGCTAGGTATATTAACTTTTTATGCATTAAATTGACATAACCTGATCAACTCACGTAGGTCTGTCAACTGCCTATGAATCAATTTCTTCAATGGTACCTTAGGGGCGTTCCCACAGAAGTTGCGATGCGAGGAATATGTTTTTAAGATTTAATTCAATCGCCTCAAAGTGCGGTCAAGCTAGCGTAGCGATTTTATTGGTTCTCAAAAACCTTGCAGATGATGAAAACAAAATATTATGCATAACGCGGCCTAAATGTGTATTTTTGACTTACCTATTAGGTAAGTTATAAACTTATAACTAAAAAACACATTTAAAATTTAAATCACACATTCAATATTCATATCTATTCAGTACTCATTTGTGTCATTTACGGGCATATACCCACTCGGCAGTTTTTAATTATCCATTAACTTTAATTTAATTAAGACTTTCACAGAGATAGACAACCTGGACCTTGTGTCATGTTAAGTTAGTTAGATTGATTTTTATTAGTTTTTAATTTAGTGTGCTTTTAATAAGGGTTCCGTACCCTTAAAAAATATTCCCTTTTTTTCTCTATAATAGTACGGAGCATGCACTTTGGCGATTTTTGAATTGAAACAGCTGATTTTCTGCCGCAACATTTACTGCGCAATCAATTAAAGATCTCGCCGAGGTAACATGCAATAAAAAATCACATCATTGTTATCTAGCCTTATAAAAAGTGATAACAATGTGTAACAACGGCGCTACAGTCGCTAACTAACTCAAATTAACTATGTTCTATCAGAGAAGTTGATGTCTAAATCCTATGCAAATCGGGGACCTAAGTAGTTTGGTTGCGTTACGTCAAACCCAGCTGACAGATCTCAATTAACATTGAATTGACACATTCGACCAAATAACGTTGGTCTGTCAATTGCATAGGAATCAACTTCCTCGATGGTACATCTTAATTCTTAAAAGGCCAGCATAAACAGAAAAATTATTATTCATTTTCTGCGATAGAGTTTTCTATTGTAGGTATTGACTATTGACATGATTATTGACTTTGATCTCTATCTTTTGTTATTTATAATTTGTCAGTTATCACCATGCTTTGAAGTATTTACGTTGTATATTTGCATTAACATGACGTCACAAATGACAACTCAATTTTCACAATCTTCACATAATATACCTCCTCAATGCTGACTGACAAGTGAAATATTTACCAGTCTACTTTTATATGTGGTACCCATGGTGGTACAAAATGTTATTTTAATAGATACTTACATCAAGAATCGTCAGCGAGTACGAAGCCGCGTGAAGTAGAGCAAACAAAAATATTGGTATCAAGATTACTGGTGCGGAGTTAAGGAAACCCTGGTTGTAAACTCTACAATGACATTATAACTTTAGTTTAATAATATTATAATAGCGAACCTACTATCAACTTAATTAAACAAGTGACACTATTATTTAAAAAATCGGACTGCGTTTTGATATAACCAGTGTCACTCTCGAGCTGAAATC
Organism: Aricia agestis; assembly: GCF_905147365.1. Lineage (NCBI taxonomy): Eukaryota > Metazoa > Arthropoda > Insecta > Lepidoptera > Lycaenidae > Aricia > Aricia agestis. Next base: position 9,385,291 of record NC_056409.1, on the reverse strand, counting down.
CATGAACCCGTTTAGGCTGCGAAGCGTAACAAACAATTAAATGTATACTAATATTATAATTTATTATTTGTTTGAACACGCTAATCTAAGGAACTACTGGTCCGATTTGAAAAATTCTTTCAGTGTTAGATAGCCCATTTATCGAGGAAGGCTATATTATTTTATCACGCTAATACTAATAGGAGCGAAGAAATAGAGGAAAGTGTGGAAAAAACGGGGGGAAATTATTTGAAAGGGCTTATTTGAACGCGCTCATCTCAGGAACTACTAGTATACACATATTAAGTCTTGAGAAACGGAACCCTCCTTCTGTCGAGTGACACTTATATGATGAAAATTGGTGAGAACTGAGAAGCAAAAACTAAAGAGATAGGTAACCTTAATGGCTGATTTGGGATTTTGGGTGAGTGGTGAAAACAGCCATCAGTCTTCTTTTTTTCATAATGTAAGATTTTATAGTTGGAAGTGGCCGACATAAATACATAATATAATTTATAATAATACTCATTTTCCAGACCGGTTTACCTTGACCGAGCCTGGTTGACGATAATTATTAACTGCTCAACTCAGAACAAAAATGTAACTACACGAGTTCAACAGCAGATACTCTTAAATATTTGTATCATGTGTAAAGATCTTTAAGTTCTTTGAAAACAAATGTTCATTTTGCCTGATTAATAAAATATCCATATCCGTTTTTAGCTAAAACTATTAACTTTATTATATCCATTAAAATATATTTTAGTAGTATATGTAATATTTTATTTTATTGTATATTAATAGATATAATATTTTTATGGATATTGATTGTATGTATGATGTAGTTTAATATGTTATTTTATGTAACTTATTTTAGTGCACGTTTAGTTTTATTAAGTTTTAATTATTCTCTTGTGTACTATCTGTAACGTCTCTACATTTCTCAATGTCTTGTTGTAGGTCTGCTGGCAGATATCTCTTCTAGAGATAAGCACACCTATGTACTCTATTAATGTATAGTGTTTATTAAGCTAGTTTTAAAAAATTGTACATAAAGAATAAAAAATAAAAAATAATAAACTTTATAAAAATCTAAAGCAAAATATTATGTTAAAAAACTTAAAAACCTATTGTAATATAGGTAAATGGTAATTACAATTTAATGTAATATAAGAAGATTAAAAACCAGGAAAATAAGTCAGTTCTCACAGATAAACGTAAACAGCCCTCAGTATTTACTTACTGACCTTCGTTAAAGGTTTTTGTTAATATAAGGACATCTTAATTTTAAGATTTAAGGCGAGGATAAACCCCAAATTGGTATTCCGTGACTCCCGGTTTACCTAGTTCCAATATAATAACGAAGTGTTAAAAAATATGAGATATAAAGCACAATATTTAAAATACCTTAAACCATAAACATTTTAATAAAACTTAATACTTTGGCTGTAATTAATTTACAAACTTACCTCCGAAAAAACTCTATTTCATCGAAATATAAGTATTAACTAGGATAATTGTACATTTTATTTGAATAAATTGTTAGTAAATCTATATTAAAAATTCTTTAACCGAACAATTTTGTTTCTTAATATTTATTTCCAAAGATATTTAAAAAAAACATGAAAAATAGAGAAGATTCGCCCGAGAACCTATAGTTTTATGCTAAGCTAAAATGAATCTTATTGCGATGCGTATACGCTTGGTCTTTGGTTGTGTGCAAGGTTATCGTTTTTGATTGAGATTAATCCCCGCCTTAAATAATTTTATTTAAATTAATGTATAAAAATTGTAAGGTATAAACTTAAGGCACCTAACCTAACATTGCTACACTGCTTATAGTACAGTAATATCTATTATGAAATGAAATTACCGTGGTAAATATTTAGGCAGGCGAATACACAATAGTTTCATATTGATTGATTGATGGTAAATATTGGTAAGTGCAGACTGCAGTTCAAGACGGGATGACAGTCGAATCTGTTATACTTTCGAATAATACAGAAAGTTAAAATAAAGACGTGTTCATCGTGTTACCAATTTTCCATAAAATGTTTAAAAACAGTTTACACCTAAACTCGTTTCTGTTGACCTTTACATACTTAATACAACCGGTCCATGACACGAGGGCCGATGGGAGATTTTAAGACAATTACATATTAAAGATATTATCACTAAAACGTTTTTTGAGGCGTTTGTTATGTCAACAATAACAGCTAACTAAAATATTCTAAGTTTCTATTTTAGCAAAATAATCATGAGTTAAGTCAGCTAGTTTTTTTTTTGTAATGTAATATTGAATTTTAAAAGAATATGAGTATTAATCAGATGGACAGTTAGGAAATAATGAGCTCATAAACTAAACAGAAGAAAATTTTATCTCTACCATCAACAGAATACGCCCTTACTTTTTCAGAATGCGACGTGACGTCATTATTTAGTATTTATGGTCCATTTTTATTACTTTAATAGCTTATTATAATTTTTAATGAACCCAAAATTTGTTATAGCAATAACATAATATTATATAATATTATATAAGTAACTCATATGTAACTCAGATTAGAATAAGGATAATTTGTATTATATTCCGTTTACTTTCTACCCCCCATTGAGTGTCATTAAAAAAGCACAAATTCACTGTAAAGTGGAAACATGCAACATTCGATGTACTTGCATAACACCAAGTTGAGTAAACAAGGCAATTCGGGTAAAAGTAAAAGCGACAACCGACCGCTTTACCTATAACTCTTATTGTTATGTAATATTATGTACCTCATTATTAAGTATGTAGATGGCATTGACCAATGACCATGTCGCGGTTATTTAATTCATTTAATGTGTTTTTGCAAGTTTAATTACACAAATTAATCTTAAGTTTTTTTAAATGTTATAACTGTAAACTGCAATATTATAAAGGTGAAGAGTTTGTTTGAACGCGCTAACCTCAGTAAGTACTAAAGTCTAAAGTGATTTTTATGTCATTTAGTACACATGTATGTACTATGTAGAGTAAAGAAGGATACAGGGAAGGAGACTAAGTATTTATGTATTGCAAGAGAATGTACAGTTCTTGCAAAATTTCTTATTCACGCGTGCGAAGCCGCGTGAAACGTCTAGTATTAAATGACGTAAGATGTTACACTTCTACCGAGTTAAATTCGAAGCAGAAAAACTTATAAAAATTAAAGATAAGTTTTTAAACATAAAAAAAACTTCAAGCAAGAACAATAACGTACAAAGTAAATAATAAGCGGTTAGTGAGCGGGTCACGGATATTCGTATCGATTGTTGACTGTGAGAATGTAGTAATATGAGTCTATGACAGAAATGGTGAATAATACATTATTATATCTGTCACCTACTTTCAGAAGTACTTCACTACTACTTTGTTATCATTAATTGGACGCAGGTCGCAATGAATTATGTCTAGTGCCCTCTCAAAGTTATTATCTCTGATATTTTAATATGTACCTACTGAGATAATAAATAATCCTTATTAAATTAGATATAATATGTAGCTACCAACTAGATACCTTAAATAGACGTGATTTAATCTAGCTTCTTTTTGCAATCAACTTTAGTCGATATAAATATTACGCGATAACAATCCATACTAATATAATATTATAAATGCGAAAGTCTGTAGCTGTCTGTCGGTCACCTCATGACACCCAAACCGCTGAATCGATGTTGCTGAAATTTGGCGTAGAGAATACTTTGAGTCCCAAGAAAGGACATAGGATACTTTTTGTCCCGGAAAAATGTGCGGTTCCCTCGCGATAAACGAGTTTTGACGCAATGGAGTTGCGGGCATCATCTAGTTTGTCATAAAAATCACTATCTTTCGTAAAAGTTATAAAAAAGATAGGAGCTAGAAGTGCTCCTTGAGGTACTTTTGTAAAGGATACATAGATTAGGCGCTGTGTTCATGAATATGATGGAGTAGAAGAGGTAGTGGGCGCTGTCCTCAAGGAAGAAGCGATTGAGGAACTCCCTGGATATGGAGATTTCCCTGGCTGGGATGCGCTGGTGAAGCCGCAGCGCGGATATCGCGGCATTACCCAACACCGCTTTGTGGAACGCTGACACGGGGCTGTGGAAGAAAAAAATATGTAGCACAAAATATTATCACTTTGTCTACATACATTTACTTAAATTGTGTTTTTTAAGTTTAAGTTTAGTTTTAAGTTGTACAAATACAGAATTTTCTATTCTATTCTACTTACAGCACTGTCAGGACCCTGATTCACAATGTGTAATTCTATTCGGATTCGAAACCTTTATAGTGCGACATCCAATAAAAATCGCTCGCTAAGCATAGTACAATGACCGCACTGTACATTTTCCGAACTCGAGTCAAACGGAAATCGTGAATTTCCCACCTAAAAATCCCTTATTACTACTATAATACAACATACAATATACAATTACTGGCCCCTAATACTTCTATACGGTCTCTCTTTCTAGTCTTCGGTCATTTTGGGTTTTGAAAAAACCGTTTGCACCTTTTAATCACGCCCAGCTTGTATGTCACCTAAGACCTTAAGACTTGGTGACAAAGATGGTAAAGGTATGTCCACTTCCAGCCGCTAGAGTACACGTGACTAATGACTTTAAGAGGCCGTTGGTGAAAACTCTGAGGTGAAATTAGTCTTAAAAGTTTTCATATGATTTAATAGAATCATTACATTTGTTTCTTTTAAATCAAGTGCGCTTGTTGTGAATGAGCCCTTACAGTACGCGCGCCCTCGTTACTATATGAGGCCCTCGGCCCTTCGTTACATGTCAATTTTGAATAACAGGAACTGAGTGGTAAAAACATTTCCTTTACCAGCTTTTGATATGCAACAAACATATTCGTAAATCTTTTTCTTTTAGTTTTAGGTTTCAATTATTATTAAAGGCACATAACCTTAAAGTATGTACTAATAAATAAGGTATTATGTAAGTCTTAAGTATGGGTTACATTCTGTCATTGTCAATAATTATGTGGCATAGTAGGCAATTAGTATCATGTGCCATAGCTGTGTGTTATAATAACTTATAAGTTATAACAGATAACTGCCTTATAAAGGTGCTAAAAATATTGTTATTTTAGGAGCTATGATTAATGACAAATAACATTTTAAGGAAAACACATTAAACATACAATTTTATGTTAATGCATTTTTAAAATGTTGTTTGTAAAGTTAAAACTTCCAAGGCAACATCTAAACAAATCTCCAAAATTATTGCAATATTATAAAATTTTAATGAATATTACAAAAGCGGCAGTAAAATAATATGATCAATACAAATTTTCCATTGGAATCATCTCCCCAGTTTATAAAATAGTAAAGCTGTTATAGTATTGGATCCGACCGTAAAATCCTGCATGAATCGTTTTTTTCGATCAAATATATTTTAAAATAATCTTTAGAACGTATAAAATGGATTAATGTTGGGATGCCTTGTCAAAAGTAGCCGCAAGTACCTCTAATTAAGTTTAATGTTCATGAGATAAATGCATAATTTGTATGATTTTTTTTTCAGTAAATTTTACATCATTTGAAAGAAAATGACGAGACAAAATAAGGTATAAATGGTTGCCAGCTCTAAGTCGGCCGCAACCTAGGGTTGCCAGCCCGTAAACAGACATAATTCTTCATCAAAATTGAAGCATCGATTTTTTTTAATAATTTTGATACAAAATTAAAGTTTTATGCATTTTGTGCATGAATATCCATGGTTGCCAGTTGCACGATAGCCGCAAACTGGGGTTGCCATCACTTTTGTTTTAGACAAATGTTCAGGCCTACAATTATTATGCCTGGCAGAATTTGAGGACAACGAGAACCCGCAAGATTGCTATTTTTATTTAACAGGCGTTTTTATTTTTATGCGTAGTGTTCTGTCATTCCTCAATGTTCCTTCTTAGTTCTTATTTTTCTATTGAATTTGTGTTACGGGCTTTCATTTTGCTCAATTAGAGGTACTTGCGGCTACTTTTAACAAGGCAACCCAACATTAATCCATTCTATAAGTTCTAAAGATTATTTTAAAATATATTTGATCGAAAAAAACGATTCATGCAGGATTTTACGGTCGGATCTTAGGATATTATGACAACATGTTTAATTAAACAATATCTTCATTATTGTTGTGTTGATTAATAATAATTATTGTTTATTGTTGCCATATTAAAAAAAGATATTGAATAAGCACAGCGCGGCTAAAATTACAACATTTAGCAATTCCTCTCAATCAATTCAGCAAATGAATTGTCAAAACTATCAAACTAACAAAATATGTCAAATTAGTACAAATTACTAGACATGAATTGCAAGCAGACTTGCATTTTGCGATTTAAAAAAAAATTATCAAATTATGATTCATAATATGATTCTCCAAAGCGACCATTTTAGCCCCGCAGGTAAAAATATCACATACATTTTCTAAATAATGATCATCCTTACCAGAAGCTACATAATATAGAAATACTTAAATAAGTAGTATTGTCAAGGTCAACAGGACAGGTTTTTAACATTGCTCACAAGAAGTACAAACTCCTCGTTTTTACAAAACAAGAATAAATGTTAATATTTAAACAATTTACATTAATTTTATATTAAAATGGGTTGAATTGCAACAGGAAAATAATCAACAATCAAACCAAATTTTTAGTTTACTGTAAAATAATATGTTTGCGATACAATATGAATTATGATTTGTACAACATAAAATATTGAAATCGTATGCTCTTTCATAAAAATATCTACCTATACCTACTTATAATATATTATAATGATTAAATTTTAAAGCAGTCATAAAAAAATTAAATTATAATGATTAATGATATTATACAAAGTAGCTTCAATTTTATATATAAGTACCTCTAAATAAACCAGCTAGAAGACTATGAATGATTGTGACATTCTATTCTCTATTTTTCTTTAACCTCCATTGTGGGTATCACAGACACAATAGATTTTTAATTGTTATGCAGCAGCGGGCTGCCGCTAAGGGATTGATGGGTTAAGTTATAAGTCTTATACAGTTTTTAGACTACTAGATGCTTTTAAAAATATAATACAAGAGTATTAACACATTGACGGACAGTACTTTTGTGCTGTTGTTCAAAGTTTGACAGTCCTTTTTTTCATACATTGCCTACAGACGTAGTGTCACATCATGCAGGAAAATATATATGTAGCACTACAGTAATACGTCCATAGGCGTCATCCGTCGTCATCAAAAAGGATTTTCCCTTGATCCGGGAGACTTAGCTGTATCAAATAAGTCCTGTAGTCTTTTTTGCTGCTGTTCATATGAATCCCTACCCGTTATCTACAAAATATGATTTTATTTTTATGAAAACCATTGAGCAACCCGTGATGCACTGCCGCTGCGCAGTACTGGGCTAAATGTATGAAAAGACGACGTCTAGAGGCGTAGTGTGCGTTGTGGGACGACGAAAAATTTTCAATGTGTGCGTGACCTTTAAGTGTGTGTAATTCATTACATGGTGACAGTACAAAAGTCTAAGATACCTCTACGGTGACAGTATAAAACGCCGCACCTAATGCTTGTATGAGAAATCGATCGTCTTGAAGCGTACGAGCTGTGGCTTGACCTAAACTCATACTTCGACAGGCGTACTGTATTTTGCTTTTGAAATATTTACGTCTATGGGTGGTACTGTCCATCAACGTGTTAATAATATTTATGTACATTTTAATATATTAAAGCTATAAAAACCTCAAAATTAACGAACTTCCTTGTTTTTATTTTTAATTAATAGAAATTTGAAAATATATTTACCTAAGCAGAAAATAATAATAATTAATATTTATTTCCATAATTAAAAAAATAACTTACTTGTTGAAGAGAGGAAACACATAGCCAATAGTACACAGCACAGTCAGTATTCTGATGCTCCATAACGCCACATCTATTTTGTTGGCTATGATGTGGGCCTTCAGGGCGGGAAGTCCTTTCGGTGGACCATTTTCTCCAGTCTGATTTTGGTCTGCCATCTATAATATAAAAATGAGTCGCTGAATGTGTTGCTAAGCGCAAAACTCGAGAACGGTTGGACCGATTTCGCTAATTCTTTTTTTAAAATATTCCTTGAAGTACGAGGATGGTTCTTACAGAGAGAAAAATTCTAAAGAAAAATTAAAATTTCCTGAAAATGTCTAAAAACAAAACTTTTCTATACTCCCATACAAAAGTTAAAGAATCGACTGTTAGGCGATACGAAGTTCGCCGGGTCAGCTAGTATTCTATAAAAAGAAGTAGATAAGAAGAAGTAAATTACTAATTAAACTATTGTTATGTATTTTACAGCATCAATAAATTTTACAGTAAAGACTACCCAGAGATAGAATATTAAAAACATATTTCAAATTTTTAGTACATATAGGTTTGGTAAATCAAATTAGATATACTTAGGGCCTGTTTCACCACTTCCTGATAAGGCTATTTCTTTTCCACCAATTAACTTGACAGATCAAGTATGGAGAATTTGTCAAAAAAGTTGTGAATAGCCTATTAGGCACTTTATCAGAAAGTGGTGAAACAGGCCCTTAGTCTTTTTTTTATGAAACATAATTATTGTAAAAAGTTTCCACTTTCACATTTTACTGCATCTCAATCTCAGCAACTATTGTAGTTGAACTCAAAGTGTGTCATAGAAAGTAATGAGAGTGTGCTTTCATTTTAGGCAAACATGTGATTATCAAAAATAATACATTTTTAGTAATTGGCATTTATTTCATATTTTCTCTAGATCTTATAAGTTTGTGGTAAGTTAATATAACACTTATCCCACCTCATTTGAAAAAAAGAAAAAAAAAGAGCACAGAGGAAAAATATTAAGTAGGTACTCAATGCATTACATTGAGATAAAATTCATACAAATTTACTTTTGTTATAATGATTTCGCCATCTAGTTATAGTAGGGGAGGTAGTGCTATAGTTTTCTAAGTCATTTCATACCCACCAAATTTTTGTCCAGCGGTAGCTTAATATTTATCAATCAATATAATCAGCGTCAGTCGCCGCACCCGTGGTGGGATGTTAACTGAGAGTATTTCAAAGTTGTAAAAAAAATAATTGCGAAAAGTGATTTTATACCGAATGAAATTTTTATGGATGATTATTGAGGTCATGCTTAACCAAAAATGCACCGTCAGCCGTATCGCAGACGTGGGATTTAACGTCAGTCGCGTTACTGGACTATGTTAAAAAAATTAAAATATAAAGTCATTTCATACCGTACAAAATTTATACAGGTGAATGTTGATACCTTTTTAATAATAAAGACCACCGTCAGTCGTTAATATGCGGGTGGAAAGCCCGTCGGCCAGCGATATAAGCTAGCCTATAACCAATATAGCCCTACTTCGCGCTCAATGTATCCTAGGGCGTCGCGTAGACGACATTTCTATCTGCAAATATTCAGCTGACGGCGATTTTCGTTTGAATTAACCATAAAATTGTCTCACATAGCAATTTTAAGTAATTAATTCGATAGTCAATATTTGTGAAGAAGAATTATATACATTTTACTTTAAAAGCGCCATCTGTTGTTATATACTAAAACTAAAATAGCACCTACCAAACCTAAACGTGTATAATCTAGATATGACCTTTATTGGGTGCGAATTGGGATCTTTTTAATGTCAATTAAAAAGATCCCAATTCGTCCATAGATATTATTATTATATTATATAATTCAATACGATTTCCAACAACAACTTTGAGATACTCTCAATTTTTATTCCACCCATACTGCAGTAGCTGACGATCAAAACTCTTATGTATTAATAGAATAGTCATGGGCGTACCGAGGGGGGGGCAGGGGGGGCAGCTGCCCCCCCTGGATCATGTTGACGTCCCTACTAAGTATATTATCTAGTACTTTTATCTATAAAAATAAAAAATTAAGAAAACTATTTTTTGCCATTTGTTTGCAATACAATATTTTAACTAAAAAATATTAATTTTTTATTCTTTATAAACACCTAGCTTATGAAAAATCTGATTTGCCCCCCCCCCCCCCCCCCCCTGGCCCAGAACCTGGGTAATTTGCCCCCCCCCCCTGGCACCAGAACCTGGGTAATTTGCCCCCCCCCTGGCCCAGAACCTGGGTACGCCCATGAGAATAGTATTATTGTAACGATTTTTGCCCGGTATGAAATGACTTTTTGAAATGAGCGCGACCTCCCCTACTATTAAGGTAATATTATAATATGATGGTACACAAAGTCTTTAACACAAGAATCAAGATATGAACAATAAAGCTACCAAGACCAGTGATCTTTGTACCCACCATGCAAATGAAAAAATTATTTCTTATGTACTGAAATCATACCTACTAAGCTATTTTTTAAATGTGAAAATTTAAGATGCAATAGAGTATTATTCGAAAGAATATTTGAGACTTATGTTACAAAGATAAGAGTTGATATCAAAAGATAAACATTATTTCTTGATAACACTACTTCTAATGAGAATCATAAGCTAATCGAAGCCATATAAGCTCCTCACTACTACATTTACACCAAATTTAATCGCAGGCACAGAATTTTATTGAATCGTTAAATGTTCAACAAAATTATTAGGTATTCGTTCGAACCACAGGTTCGAACTAAAGGAACCTATGCCAAGAATACAAGCTCACAATATTATAGTTGTTTGCTTAAGTGATTTACATATTTCATAATTGCTATGCTGACGTATTTTACGAATTAACCATTGGAAAAACTCGTTTCGGAATTAACAAAAAATAATTGGCTATGAAAATGGACATTTCTCAATGATATGACAATATTACTAATTTAGAGATGTATTTACTTACAATAAAAAACTTGAGACGGTATAATTACACTAATATTTTAAATAACTTATTCGATAAACTGAATTATCACAATTCACAGCACAAGGAAATCCATGAACATGATTTGCCAAAGTGTCCAGTTTTGACTTTTTTGAGCAGAAGTCAAACTTGACAATGTTTTTCTTTTTTGTTGGCTTTTGGCACTGACAACGGAGGTACTTTGCTACATACATGATACAACGGTCAAGGCCCAACTCCCAACTCCCAAGGGGTATCAATCAGGGCTTCATAACGTTATCGAATACCCGAAAAAATATCGTTATGTACCGGTATTTTCATAATGGTAGCCAGATAACGGTATTTTTTTTATCGATATCTAGTAACATAACCAAAAAATATCGTTATAAAAATACCGGTAAATATAACGATATTTTCTGGTATCAGGTATGCGGTATATGTCGTGCACCAAATCTCACTCGCAGCCCAACTTCCGACTTCCAAGCACCAGTTTTTATATACGTGGGAAAGCCATGCTTCGGCACGAATGGGTCGGCTCGACTGGAGAAATACCACGTTCTCACAGAAAACTGGCGTGAAACAGCGCTTGCGTTGTATTTCGCCGAGTGAGTGAGTTTACTGGAGGCCCAATCCCCTCCCCTATTCCCTTCCCTTCTCTTCCCTACCCTCCCCTATTACCCTATTCCCTCTTAAAAGGCCGGCAACGCACCTGCAGCTCTGCTGCGAGTGTCCATGGGCGACGGAAGTTGCTTTCCATCAGGTGACCCGTTTGCTCGTTCGCCTCCTTATTTTCATAAAAAAAAACTTTGACTTAACAAGTCAAGATCGTGCTGCGATTTGTTTAGTCAATGAATGCAGAAAATTATGCAAGGTACCTATGTCCGTATTTATTTACTTGTTTTAATTGTGGCGAATGCGGGGGATGGGCAAAATATGGATAATTATTTGTATGTCTTAGTATTTATTACTAGAATTCTAAGTTTAATACATATATATTTTGTAGACTGTAGTTAAAAATATCAACACATTTAAAAAAGGAAGCACAAAATTATATGATAGCATTTACAAAATATGTAGGTATTATAACACGGAAAATATTTTAAGGAGCGCAGCCCGTTGGATCAGAGGCGCTTTGCACATGACGGGGCGGGCGGACCGGTCAATTTCGCTGCGAACGATAGCACAAAGGAAATCCTACAATATTTATTACCAACGCACACCAAGGGCAAAAAGACCGCTCTGCAGGTCCCCGGCGGGCTCTGGCGGCGCGGCATGTCCACGGCTGCCCGCCTTGGATCACACAAACCAGTTTACATGCAGTAACGCAGACGGCGCGGCGGCGCGAGGCGGCAGCTAGCTCTATTCTCTCTATCTCCACTAGAACGAACGTCCTGAACTGAATGCCTCCGCCCGTCGTGTGCTTTGTGTACCTACGTGGCGAGGGCAGCTGCAGACATCGACGGGCAGACGTGGTCTTTATTCCTTCGTGGACAAAAAGCCCGCCCCGCCCCGTCGTCTGCAAAACAACAGAGTCCGCCCGGCAGCCAGCGCACAGTGCACGTGCTGGCAATACAATAATTTACTATACAATCCATAAATTAGTAATATTTGAACAAAGATACTGAGCACTGAACTACTGAGTACTGACCATGTCATTCTCATTAGACGTTATTTTTCCTATAATATATACCTACTGGTCACCAGACGCGTCTAGTTTAATTTTGTGCATATTGCATACGGGATTGACTGATTAAATTAAGTACTTATTATCAAAAAACATATATTTACCGTTATAAATCCTATTTACCGTTATAACATTTACCGGTATTAATTCCAATTTTTACCGTTATTTCTAGTATCGGGTTTAATTTTCATACCGCCCTTGAACCAGTAACGTTATGAAAAAATACCGGTATTTTTTTAAGCCCTGTCGCAGAATCATGATAAGCCGTAGTGCCATAATAAGAAAAAATAGTGTCACTGACAGTTGACATTTGACAGTAAGCAGTCTTTACTCACCAGCCGAATTTATTTTGTAAACAAAGCGGAGCTGTATTTAAAACTGCTAAATTTAACACAATGCTCTTAAAGCAGGCTATTTCATGTTTATGTAGAAATAATTTGTATAAAAATCCACTTCTTAAAAATTATAGTCTTATAGCAACAGTTCTAAAATCGCAGCTAGGTGAAACTGCTGAAGTAAAGGTTATAATTTTATTATCTTTTGTTTTTTAATAAGTAGGTATAGTAAAAAAAATATTATCTGCTTAAATAGTGTATATACCTTCACAGACCTTTATACATTTTCAGGGCTGGGTAAAAAATTTAAGAGTCCAGAAAGAGCACATATTTGCTGATGTATATGACGGTTCTAGTGCTGAAAAATTACAAATTATTATACCAAAAGCTTTAAAAACTGATACTTTGACATATGGTTCTTCAGTAAATATAACAGGTAAAATAACAAAAAGTCCCAGAGGACAGCTGGAGCTCACAGCAGAAGATGTCAAAGTAATTGGTCAATGCATTGTTATGGATGGATATCCCTTTAATCCACGAACTGCCCATCCTCCAGAATATGTCAGGCAGTTCCTCCATTTGAGATCAAGAACTAATTATATATCAGCAATGCTAAGAGTTCGTCATTCCATAACCAAACATATACATGATTACTTCTATGAAAGAAATTATACTCACATTCATACTCCTATCTTAACATCAAACGACTGCGAGGGTGCTGGAGAAGTATTCAAAGTTGAGCCAGATAATGAAGAAACTATCAAAGCAATGATGCAAGAAGGTAAAAACAGAGAAACTGTTTATTTTGGCAAAAAAACATATTTAACAGTTTCTGGACAGTTGCATTTAGAAGCAATTTGTAGAGGAATGGGTAATGTTTATACATTAGGTCCAACATTTAGGGCAGAGAATTCTAGATCTAGGCTACATTTATCTGAGTTTTACATGCTAGAAGCAGAATTAGCATTTTGTGATACACTAGAGAAGTTGAAGTTGACAATTGAAGACTTATTAAAATACATATTTATTGAAACAAGAAATACAAATGAGGCAGATTTGTTTTTGTTAGATAAAAACAATAAAGCTCCCAAATGGCTTGATAAAAATTTTGTAACAGTTACTTATGAGGAAGCTAAAAATTTGTTACAGAAAAAGGGTAAAAATGCAAGTGAAGACGGTTTGAACAAAGATGAAGAACTGGCTCTGGTTGAAATATGCCAGGGGGTTCCTGTATTTGTTGTAGAATGGCCAAAAAATCTAAAATCCTTCTACATGAAAGAGTCCACTTCCAATAGTAGTATGGTATGAAGCTTATTAATTTTATCATAATTATTTGTAAAGATAAAAATTTTGTCACTCCAAGTTTCATAATACTGCTTACTGTTTATTGAATTTAGTATTGATTAGAAATTTGACAAATGGGTTTGAATTTGCATTTCGTTACAGGTGGATGCCTTAGATTTACTGACCCCGATAACAGGGGAGATGGTGGGAGGCAGCCTCCGTGAGGATGATTATATGAAATTAAAACATAAACTTCCTTCAGATTCCTTAAACTGGTACCTGGATCTAAGAAAGTTTGGCAATATCCCTACTGGAGGTTTCGGTTTAGGCCTTGAAAGACTCATGCAAGTTGTTTGTAGTGTATCCAATATTAAAGATACTTTGCCTTTTCCTCGGTGGCCACATAATTGTGATATGTAAAATTAAATTGTTAGCAAAATGTAACAAAGCTATATGTATTCATACATAGAATCAGGTTTGTATAAAAAGTGATTTTAGTAAAAAATAAAACAAATTTTATTTTATTGAACAGTTTATTATCAATGAAATACCGATCATCAGTACTCCTTACAAATTGTGATTTTAACCAAAGACCTTATGGGTCAATTTATACTAGCGCAGTCGAATCGCATCGAAGCAAATTCCCAAAAACTGAACAGAATATTCTCTAGTCTAGAGTGTAACGCACACAATACTTCTGCGAGACCAATCAGTTGTCGGTCGGGCGCGTTCGCAAGGATGCGCTCGATGCGCGCGCGCCTTTTTAAATTCTCAGATGTAATGTGTGCGTTAACGCTTTGGATTAAGGTTGAATTTGTTATCAGTTTTGTTAATTCACTTTGATGCGCTTCGACTCTCTCCAGTTTCCTAGTTAAAATTGACCCTATACCATTAAAGAAGACTGTTAAATATTTTATGATCTCAAACTATACACCAAGCAAAGATAAAAAGAAAAGAAGACATTTCTAATGCTAAAATAAACAACAGAACTATAGAAGTATAAACATTATATACAATTACTGTGTATATATATTACTACATTATTATTAAGGGATAAGTGACAATTATTATGTATCATTAAGATTATGTATAAAAAGTTACTTTAACTTTTACAATTACTCATTGAGGTTTAATGTAAACTATTTATTTCGATTTGGATAAAGAAATAATAGACTGGATACAAAAAACTTACAATTTAATATCACATTTTATGACAATTCTCTAATAACAATGTTACATTCACTTATCTCAGTATTCCTATCAGAAACATCGCAAAGTTATAAACATTAGAGTTTACTTGTAATTGTTACTTAGTAGACTTGCTACAAGAGTAAGACAAATCGTTTTTTTTTTATTTGTAGTATGTATTATAATATATAATATTTTCTAGTCAATGTACCAATTAAAACGGAGTACCCACACAGATTTATTGTAATATACTACTACTTAATAAACATTTTTAGTGTGACAATTTTGTGATTTTTATTACTTTTTTTGTTTAATTTGAATAAAAATTTCAAGTTAAGTACATTTTTATTCATAGGAAATTCAAATATACATATATAAATACTAGACATATG
Source organism: Aricia agestis (assembly GCF_905147365.1). Classification (NCBI taxonomy): domain Eukaryota; kingdom Metazoa; phylum Arthropoda; class Insecta; order Lepidoptera; family Lycaenidae; genus Aricia; species Aricia agestis. Next base: position 9,369,586 of record NC_056409.1, on the reverse strand, counting down.
AGGTATAAACTAATTGTGTTTTATCATTATAAGTGAGCAATAATTTATTTAAAGATGACATTCATAATAATTTTGTATCATCATTTCTTGCGCACTATTTTACAACTAATTATAATTGCATACTAAGTATTAACTTTATAACGGTTTTTAGTGACATAATATTCTGTGTTGCAAATATTGTCCCAATATTGTTTTATATTGTACACAATACACATACTAGTGAATTACACATTTGTCTAATCACCCAATATATTTACAAAGATTAAAAAATATAATACAACTAATGTACCCTATTATACATACAATCACTTCATTCAAATTGTTTTTATAAATCTATTGTCAAAACTTAAATTAATAAATTCGGTACCAAACGTTATTTCACATCTTATAAAACAAAAAAGGTGACTTGGTTACCCTAAAAACCTAAGAATACCAACCAATATACAAAAATCTAAAACGTAATAGAACATCAAACGCACTTATACTGTATACATTTTGACACACTTGTACAATTTTTACTATACAATCAATAAAAAGAAAATAATGTACAGTATCTGTACAAATAAATCACTACGCTTACTAGCGTGATGATTATTGATTAGTATTTTTACTAAAATACTAATCAATAATCATACAACATGGCGTTGAAGATTATCACAACCCAAACAAAAAAGTATTAAAGTCTAACCAGAACAGCATATTTACATAATAGAACAAAGACCGGATAATTCTGTGCCCTTCTGTACTGGCGGTTGGCGGCTGAAGTGTACTCCTTCCAGGCTAGGTTTGAGCTTGTACTCCAACTCCGTTTCTTCCCCGGGCGGGGCGGGCTCCTCGTCGGCGCTCACGTCCTCCAACGCTTGATCGTTGACCAGGGGAAGGGTCGGGAGGGCTTTGGATATATTAATTCGAATCCCTCCTAATGGCAGCGTAGTGGGTGGCGCAGATTCTAGCTGGACGTTGCCGTCGATGGAGGACATGACAGTCTTGTGAACGGTCTCGATGATCGGAATAATAGGCTCCTCCTCCGCTGTTATGACCGGTTCGTCATCTGTGAAGAACGTAAAAGCTAATTATTTACTATCCTACTACCCGAATGTCACTAAAACAGAGCTTCGACCCGAACGGGCCAGTTTGACAGATACATGGGCGAACTAAGCAGAACCTAACAGCGTTATATTAGATAAATACGAAGGCAAGTTTTACACGCGCAACATGATACGATAATTAATATTATATTGTACTAGCTGTTGCCCGCGACTTCGTCCGCGTGGACTTCAGTTTATAGCGCGCGATGTCAACAAAATTGGTGTCAAAAGCTTTTATAAAAAAAAACCCTGGTACCCCTTAAATCAAAACAGCTGTGCAGTGTGCACATAATATTTCATTTTTTTTAAATTAAACTTTATATATTATGCCAAATTTTAAAGCTTATTTAGCCCCCCAATTACACAACTTTACCCATAAACTATTTATCATTGATAGGTTTAAGGTTACGTCACTGTATATAATATAAAGTACCGACTTATTAAATAACGTAAAAAAGAAATAACAATCGAAAAAAAAATCGAAACTCGAACGTATGATGATACCACCTCTTAAAGAAAGATGTTGGGCAAGCGTTAGCGCGATGTAAGAGACGGCGCCATCTAGTATGAATTTTTGGAACTAACTTAATTTGAACAAATTTTCGTATTTTCACCCCCTTTCAACCCTTTTTTCCAGTAAAAAAGTAGCCTATGTCCTTTCTCAGGCTTTAGACTATCTGTATACAAAATTTCATTACAATCGGTTCGGTAGTTTTGGCGTGAAAGCGAGACAGACAGACAGACAGAGATACTTTCGCATTTATAATATTAGTATAGATTGTTATTTCAAAGCACGCTAATGTGCGCGATTGATTCGAGCGATCTGGTATCATGACGATGACAATAATTCTATTACATATGAGGTTTACCTACCTACCTACCTTTGGGGTTTGTAACTAATGGACTGAGAAATTTGCCGTTAGGTCAACACAATGTCGATCTTAATGACATTGATTCACTCCTTCTAGACCAGGGCCCTGATTCATAATGCGGAATTCGACTCGGACTCGGATTCGGAAACTTCATCACACGACATCCAATACAACCGCGCTAGGCATTGACCAATGACCACAAGTAAAGTTTCCGAATCCGTGTCGAACGGGAATCGTGAATCGCCCTCCTGCTAATGGTGGCTTTTTTTTTTTTTTTTTTTTTTTTTTTATTTACCATTTAAAACAATACATATTACAAAACATATAATATATCATCGAGAAACCACGAAGGTTTATTAAGACGATATTACAAGTTAGCACCATATTATTTATAATTTAGATAATAGTTAACAATTAAAAGGTAATGTAATATAACGAGCAATTACAAGCAAGTAATAAGAAATTGGCAGTTACTAATTAATGTAGCTTGTACTAGTTCCTTAACATAGTATAAATACAATTTAAAATTAATTATCTAGTTTAAGTACTGCAGGAGCTAAGATATTATATTATTATTATTAATTTGTATATTGCTAAAGTGCTTTCTTAATTGAACCTTAATATTGTTTGGTTTTAAAGAATCTCGCAGCGCAGGAGGTAAGTCATTGATAAGTCGAGGCACTAGGTACTGCGTGGTTCGCTTGCCGTAGACATTATTCGCACCTATCGTAAACAACCGATTCTGGGAAATAGCTCGGGTGTGTACGGGGTGATCTATTTTTATTTTTAGGGATTCATAAAAGAAATTGTCTTCTCACGGCGCGTGACTCAAGCTGGCGCCGCGGCTCATGATATACGATGAAGGGAGTGGCTCGGGGTGGCGCGGGCTGGCTCGATCCGATTGAAGTCGGTAACTTCAAAGACGCGGCACGAGCGGCACGTGATATTACGCGCCGTGAGAAGCCAGCATAAGGTTTAAGTTCGCCTCACTCACCTGGGTCGACGGGCTCCTGCTTGATCTTGACGGCGGTGAAGTCGACGAGCCTGTCTCTGTCGGCGCGCGCGGCGGCGGTCTCGTCGTCCGTGTCGTCGTCGTCCACGTCGAGCTGCTCCACCGGCTCCGCCTTCAGCACCACGTCGTCGTCCGCCTCGTCTTCTAGCTCGATCTACACAACATTGTATATTGGTGAGAAGGCGAAGCGACGACGTATTCACGACCATTACTTGTATGAAATTGTATTAGATATAGTCTAAGAAAATTAGTTTCAAAATGGTTGATCAGACCAAAGAATTCATGTAGTTTTGAAAGTTGGTACAGTTATTCCTAAAGGTATCCAAATGAATATACTAAAAGTCCCCGAGGGAGGGACACGAGCCGGCGGTGAGGGAGAGGGGAAAGGTCTCTTTTTCAAGGTTTTTGCTTGTGACTCGAAAATTATTAATAATAATATATCTTTAGTGACTTCTACATTTTTCCTATAAATTACGTCTTTACATTTTTACTGTACGATCATTACTTTAGGAAGTACAGAGCATAATTAAAAGGGGTAAAAATCACTTTTAATGCAAATAAATGATTGATTGAGATGCGAGCGTAATCAATCAATGATTACGCTCGCACTGTTCTTGTAAGGATTTTTTTAGCATTTGGGTGATATGAAATATGACACGAAATCCCAATTGGTTAATATAATCCCAAAACGCATTTTTCACCCAAAGTTGTTATTATTGTAGGCAAGTTGTTTTGCTATCTATGGCACTGATGTCTACAGTCTACATACTTAGCCTAAACTAAAAGTATAACACTAACCTCAACTGGCTCGGGATCTGGCTGTTTCTCGGGTTCAATGACCTCGACGACGGACTCTGCGTCCGACTCATCGGCGTCTTCGGCATCTTTAATTTCGATGGCTTCTGTAGTCTTCTCCTCAGGGGCCACCTCCACCACCGATTCTTCAGCCGGCTCCTCTTTCGCTTGACTCGCCTAAAAACAGTCATTTTGTTAATTGAATGAAATAAAATTATTCTTACAAGACAAATTAACTTATTTGCAGCGAGTTTATGAAGCAAAGAACGCTGCGAACTCGTTGTGCGTCCGCAACGCATTCGCGGCGGTTTCGTTGCATGTACGCTACGCATTCGTTGCGTGCCCGACGCCCGTCCCGCTCCGAAGTCGCTCGCCAACCGCTAGCCTTTAGGCCGTGTTCAAACCAAACTGACTGTAAGCCGCCGAATGTGAAATGATGAAAAGCAACTTTTGTTATGAAACCACTTTCATAAACGCAATATTTAATATACCTGTCGAACAAAGTTGTCTCCCGATGCGTACAAACTACGAAAGACTGACGTCATACTTTCGTAGCACTTTGTATGGAGCGTTTCGGGCTGGTCTTTTTTATGAGATATTTGAATCTTCATATCTTGGTGAATTTTTAAGCTATCAGAGTCATTCTTTCAACGATGTTTCTATTTTTTAAGTGTCATTCAATTACCGATAAGAAAAAAAAATGTCATCATGCCTATTACAATAAACTGCGTAACGTTCGCTCACATTCGGCGGCTGACAGTCAGTTTGGTTTGAACACGATCTTATACGAGTACTTAAAAAAAAATTTACATATTTAGTAACGCGACTGACGTTGAATCCCCCGTCTGCTTTACTGCTGACGGCGATTTTTTGGTTCAACATGACCTCAATAATCACCCATCAAATTTTTAGACAGTATAAAATTACTTTTAGCAAAATTTTTTTTCGATAACTTTGAGATACTCTTAATTTTTATTCCACCCGTTCTGAAGGGCACCATAAATAGGAAATAAAAACTCCTATTTATGGGTGGAATACTATTATTGTTACTATTTTCGCTCGGTATGACCACCTCCCCCGCTATAATATAATAAGGCGAATGACTACAGGTGTAAGTTAATACCTTGTAGTCCTCGAGACACAGCGGATGGTAGTACTTATCGTTGTGTCGCACGGAGTTCCGCAGGTGCCATTCGTCGTGGTCCTCGTTGTAGAACTGCTGGAAGCGGTCCCCGCAGAGCGCGCAGTGGTGCTGAGCCGCCGGGGCCCACGCGCTCGGCCCGGGCGGGCTGGCGGGCGCGCTGCCCTCGCCCGTTGTCGCCGCCGCGCTACCACCCTCGCCAGTCTCGAACCAGCTCTTCTCTGTATGATACATGCTTATTTGAAATACGTGAGCAGTAGGCAGTTTGGGAGACGCCTTCTATCCCCGTTATACAAGAGGTAAAACTAAGTGATAATACTTTAGGGTGTGTATGGGTGATGGGTCCCCTGTATAGAGTTCGATGTGAAAGTAGCAGCGCTGAAAAAGTAACTTTTTTTCATCCTTGTATGAAAAAATTCATGACGCACTTGCCCATACAAATCACAAAAAAAATTGCTCTTTCAGCGCTGCTGCTTTTACAGTGAACTCTATACAATGAAAACATACAAACTCTAAAGTAATCATCACTTAGTTTTGTTACACGTTGTATATAGAAGTTACAATTATTACATTAAGTATACATATTTCTTATTTGTAACAAACTTTAATAAATATTATTATTAGAATATCATGTGTATTTTGTTCGTAATTCTATTTAATATACTTAATAATAATTTCATCCCACGAGTTTTCTAAACAGAGTTTCTAAGAAATATTACGCGACTGTGTCACAGGCCTTAGAGCTTGCCAATGGTAGACTTTGACTTCACCACGCTCTAGAGCAGGGGTGGTCAACTTGATTAGACCTAAGATCTCAATGATATTCTATGTTACTAACGTAACTAGATTGGAAGTTTACGGTAGCAACGCGTTGCCACTTCGAAGATGCCTGCAGGCATATCTCACATACATAATGACATAACGAATATATGACTTGACATTGTCTTTTGAACAAAAAAGTGGTTACGCATTTCTGATAATCTTTTGTAAGACATTGCTACTCTAGTATTTTAGAAACTCATTGTAAGATCTACTGTTTACTAACGAAACCCTGTGCGATCTATACCAAGTACCTAGTACATACTTCTTGAAATCTTAAATGAAACAGCATAGTTTTGCTTATTGGTCATTGCGCAGTCTGGTCTAATTATGTATTTACATTTTTTGCCTGGCCACGATCGACTGGACTAACAGTCGCGATCGACCGGTTGGGCACCCCTGCTCTAGAGTCTAGACTCTAAAGCCTAAACAGTTGGTCGGATATGAAGAGATATCAACAGATTCTTCTTTGTATTCAACGTCAGAGTTCAGATTTCTTTATGAAACGGTTATTAATTATTATATTTAAAGGACTTTCTCTTATTACATTATCCCAATTTAGGATTAATCATTACGTCATTCTATATTTAAAATTACGTGACTTACCGCGCTCCTCCAAGTCCTCGATCTCCTCGTACTGCAGCCAGTCGGGCAGATCGTAGTGCCAGCGGCGCGAGTGCGCGCGGCGGGCGGAGTCGCGTTCCCGCCGGTTCTGGCGGAAGTGCCAGTCGAGATGCTGCGAGTAGCGCACCGTGTGCTCGGGCGGGAAGCGCGCGCCGCACCCGCTGCACTGCATCCCGCCGTACAACCGCGCCACTACTCCCGGCTGCTTCCTACAAACAACAAACTTGTCAGTTATCACATACTGCATAATGCATATTATAAATGATAATAATTATTGGTTATGTATATATTTCTATGTTATATTTTTGAGTCAGAATCAGAAGTTATGTTGTCATTACAGCTGATTTTATTTAAGGGAAACAAAACGCTTGTGTTGTCTGCTTATTTAGAAGTATGATATAAACTTTACAAAATCTCGAATAACTGCAATTTACTTAGTATGTTGTAGGCTCCATTTCAAATTAATTAACTTTGGGCACAAAACCTTGTTACCGACGGTAAAACCACAGTGTTGCGTGATAAGTAAATATAAAAAAAAACTAGATGACGCCCCAACTCCATTGCGCCAAAATTCGTTTATCGCGCGGGAACCATACATTTTTCCGGGATAAAATGTATCATAATAATATGGCCTTTCCCGGGACTCTATCTCTCTATCTATAGTATCTCCATACCAAATTTCAGCAAAATTGGTTGAGCGGTTTGGGCGTGAAGAAGTAACAGATAGACAGACACACTTTCGTATTTATAATATTAGAGTGGATATCTCAATACTTACACTCTCAAAGTTTCCGGTTTCAGCAAATCTACTTTTTGTATGACACTCTTATCTTCTTTTGACTTTGCCTTAGGTTCCTCCCTCTTCGGTTCTACTGTCGGTTCGGACTTAGGGTTCTTCGCCATAGGAACAATACCGGTGGCTACCAGCTTTGCAAACAAATCATTGACGTTTATATTTCCGAGCAATGGAATAGAGTTCGCAGGTTTTTCGTCAGATGGAGTCTCCAGGCCAGGAATTTTATCAGATTTCGTTATAATTGGTTCTGCTGAACTATATTCGGAGCTGGACGCTGGAGCCATGCTCGTAGGCATTAAACTTGCTAGCATATTCAAACCTAAACAAAAAGACAATATTTAGAACAACAATTACTCGTGAAAATTATCAATTCCTAATTTTACAAAAATTAAGATATTTTACCTTGACTAACACCTTCAGGACTTGGAGATTTTTGAGGTCGTTGGATGTCTTCGTTCACTTCCATAGGCACAACCACTTCGGCTGCATCGACAACTGGTTTAGCCATTGCGGCCGAAGAAGACAGAGCGGTGCCCTCCATGTTGGCGATCTGAATCTGACCCGGCTTGATATTCTTCGGCAGCGCTGAAAATCTTACGAAGTGTTTTCCCGAACCTATAAATATAGGCTTAGGCAAGTCACCGAACTCCACCTTGAAAGGTTGTTCGTTTATCAGAACGGTCCGCAAGCAGTCGACAAAACGAATCGTGTAGAACTGTCCGTCGACTTGAAACTTTTGAACTTTAGCGTCCAAATAGACGGGACAGATCTGTGTAGCGTCTATAATTAAATTGATCTTTCCGGCCACGAGATCCGTTCGCTTAATCTTGCCGATATCCACCTGGGGCAGGGGACCCTCCAAGTGCACCAGACGAGGTTTCCCGTCGATGATCACACCCACCGGCTGCCCCCCGAAGTAGCACTCGTACCATCTCCCATTAATATACATTTCCCGCGTCGGAGCACCGAATCTTATGTCGAATACTTGATCATCGATCTCCACCTGTTTGTAACCTTCGTTAAAATTGAGGACGATAGAATCTTTGTTGTCGAACGTTACTCGCCGGCAACCCGGCAAAAATTTGATCTCCCTGGGGTCATCCCAGTCGAGCATTATAACTGCAGTCTCGCCGTAAAACCTTATTTCCCTCGGTATGCCGTCTATTTGAATAGTCTTGACCGGGTCCTGATCGATGTATTCTAGAATTTTGAAGTCCGTCGGTGGAACCCCGTAGCCCGGAGCGCCAAGCGGCGGCGGGGTGATCGATCTTTCGTACGGTCGCAAGGGAGATTCGCCCTGGCACATCCCTAGTTTGGGAGTAGGAAGAGGCATAGCCATTCTGGGATCGAAAGGAAGTCTCGGCATTCTTTTGTCGAATTTACCTCTATAGAATGGACCCATCGGGTTCGGACCCCTAAATCGTCGGGGACCGAACTCCTCCATCCTCATTCCGGGTTGGCCTCTCCACATCGGATAGGGGCCCATGAACGGCGGGACCGGCATCATCGGCGGCACGGGAAGAAAACCTGGCTGTACCGGTTCCATCATTTCGCCGTGATTTTTAATTCTCATGTCGGAGTCCTGGTGGGAATTGAAATTATTTTCGCTAGGCTCTACTAGGTTTGGCTTGAGAACTCTTTCGTCTATATCCCCGAAATTATTTCTGTCGCTAGGTGACGATTTCGGGGAAGGAACTTTGCTATTCTCGATATGAGCATTGAGCTTTCTCTTGGATACCTCTAGTGACTCCCTTTGCTTAGCTTCTTTCAACTTTAGTTTTTCGCTCAGTTGAAGCACCTGATACATCAGAGTGTTGTACTGATTTTTATCCATTTGTCCATCATTATATTGTTCCTTCGCTTGGTTCATAATAATCGATATCGTCTTCTTATGGTCTTGAGCATCGAAATCTTCCACCTTATCGCTTCTTAGGTCTATATCCTCGGAGCTTATGGTACGTCGACGATCCCTTTCAATGCCTAAAAACATTACAAATATTCAAGTTACAATGAGTCTGAGTAAAACGAGCAAATTATTATTTTTAAGTAATAAAGAAGCAGCATTGCAATACGTACTTGGAGATTTGCTGAAGTGCAACGGACGCCCGATACGTTCCTTTCCTTTCGTGGCTTCGGCTAATTTGGCTCGCACGAGGTCTAGTTTCGAGGGTGTCTTCTTTGAATTAGTCTTTTCTTCTTTTTCTTTTACTTCGTTCCAATCTTTCTTTGGCGATCGAACGGGCGAAGCCATTTTAAAGTCAGGATCGGAATCTTTTTCATTATCAGACGCGTCGTTTGCAGTGATGGAGGGCGGCGGTGGGGTTTCCTCAACTTGAGGCAACTGGCGGAGATCGACATCCTCGTTTCCAAAAAGTCTAAAATAAGAGGTAGCGTATTTTATACTTATTCGACTATTGACGTTAAGAGTAAGACTGATAAAATAACATTTTTAAAACTTACATATCGAACTTATCGACTTTATGTTTTTTAACTTTTCCCTCGACGGTTTCGGTGGACGGTCTCTTCTGGGCGATAGGAGCCGCGACTTCGGCCATGGGAGGAGGTAAGACGCGCAAGTCGACGTCTTTACTTTCAGCTACTAGTTCACCTATATCTGAAAATATTATTCTATTAATTGCATCGATGAAGCCAAAGGTATCTTTTGAGCGTTCCACAGACTGTTACCTGCTCCAGGGATTTGGAGTACTCATCCTTCCTTTACAACATTTACACCTTCTTTAGAAACAACGGGCAGTCTTTATCACACGAAATTGTGTGGAAGCGGCACTTCTCTGTCGACAACTATCGAGTCCACCCTACCATTCTTGTTTCCTCAAGTCTTATAATAAAATTGAATTGTGAAAGGATTCATAAAGTTATTTCACCAGTAAATATTTTTGTATCCTCCTGAGAGATGACCCAGTGAGCTGACATCATAGCACTAAAATAGCATTGGTTTTCTAGAAAACACCACACAAGTCCTAGGGATTTATCACTTTTCCGAAACCTAGGTATAATAATGATGTACAATATCTAAAGTTTTCAGAACATACAAACATACATTCATAGTAAATTACATAAACATAAGTCTCAGAGGTAGGTGATAAAGTCAGCAAACAAGGAGATATTGCCATCTCAAGTTATACGCAAACCGTGTACCAGTGTGCGTATAGACTGGATAACAATTAACAAGATAGTAAACACTCCCGTAAATGATAGGGACAAGTATCATTAGGCCTCGATTAAATTTTCATTCCTTTCGTTGTTTTCATTCAATATATTTTTATCTTGAATATTATAGAAAGCATAAAATATCCGTGACTGCTTTAAATCATGCCAGCAAACGCAATTAATTAACAATTATCAAATTATGTAAATAATTTAAATAAAATATGGCAAAGTTATTGAATAGGTATTTTATACGTGGGAGAGCCATGCTTCGGCACGAATGGGCCGGCTCGACCGGGGAAATACCACGTCCTCACAGAAAACCGGCGTGAAACAGCGCTTGCGCTGTGTTTCGCCGAGTAAGTGAGTTTACCGGAGGCCCAATCCCCTACCCTATTCTCTTCCCTTCCTTCCCCTATTCCCTTCCCTTTCCTACCCTCCCCTATTACCCTATTCCCTCTTAAAAGGCCGGCAACGCCAAGTGCGTTGCCGGCCTTTTAAGAGGGAATAGCGCTTCTGATGCTACGAGTGTCCATGGGCGACGGATGTTGTTTTCCATAGGTGACTCGTTTGCTCATTTGCCCCCTTATGTCATAAAATAAAAATAAAAACTTTACTGAAGTTATAAGAGCCTTAAACATAATTTGTTAAAACCATTGCAAAACAGTAGTAATATAGGACAAGAACCATTTTCTTACTATACCTACTGTACTCGGCGAAACATGGCCGTAGCGGTCATTGACTGCCTGTCAAAAAACTTGTCATCTATACTAATATTATAAAGCGGAAGAGTTTGTTTGTTTGTTTGAACGCGCTAATCTCAGGAACCACCGGTCCGATTTAAAATTCTTTCAGTGTTACATAGCCCATTTATCAAGGAAGGCTTAAGGCTATATTTTATCATGCTAAGACTTAATAGGAGCATAGAAATAGAGGAAAATAATATAATAATAATATCTATGGACGCTTCACACCACGTCAGTCTGGCCCCGTGCTAAGTACCTAAAGGACTTGTGTTACAGGTACCAGACAACGGAAATATATTTAATACTTTTATATTATACATATATTTAAGATTTTTACTATATCATACACATAATTAATACACATCCAGACCCGGGAAAATTGAAAACTTTTTGTTCCGTCGGCGGGATTCGAATCCGCGACCCCCGGCTTGAGCTACCAACGCGCTCCACTGAGCCACAGAGGTCGTCTGTGGCAAAATGTGGAATAAACCGGAGGAAATTATTTAAAATTGCTTATTATCTTAAAAAACTTCCGGAGCAATTTTTATGTTATTTGGCACACATGAAGAATAGATCACATGAAAGGACGTAGGTTTCTTTTTTGCGGAAAAATGAAAGGTTTCCGTAACATTCCTAAATTACGCGGGCGAAGCCGCGCGGAACATCTAGTTTTCTTAGATATAAACCTCGATTTACAATGGACTAGGAACATCTAACACTTCATTGTCAATCGCGGTTCATATAGAAAATTACAAGTTTTTGACAGGGAGTCAATGACCGCTACATGTGTACATGGTATAATCCACTTGATCTGTAAGAACTAAGAATATCCTCACCCCAGATAACCCCGTCTTATTCAGGGGAATAGGTAAGAAGTTCCAAACTGCCAAAACAAGGGATGTTCAATTTTATTCAAGGAAAATATTGATTGAGAGATTAACTTGCAAGCAGTATACATAAATGGCCGATTTTAAGACATATTTCGCAGATATCATGCTATTATAGGAAAATAAGCCACTAAAATCAAGTCAAACCAAAACAATATATCAAGTCAAACATGGCATTTTCTTACCAAAACCAAGTCTTAATACTACTATTAACTAATTTTGTACATATTTATTTTGTTATTCTATCCAAACGATACCACGTTCATCCTTTTTTCTCGATTAAATAAAAGCTACGCTGCCGGATGTGATAAGGAAATTATTGTGGGCGTTAACTGTGTACGCTCATTTTATGAAACCGGAAGAACTTACGAGTTTCGAGCCGCGAAGTGTCTCGAGCCATCTCGGTAGTGCGTCCAGGGTCAGCTAGTATCGCAACTCAAAAAGAACACATAATAATGTATGATGTTATGCTCTTCAAAGGGTTAAATATTGTTACTGATATTGAGTTTCTATACATATTTTCGTGTATCCCTAAAAGATTGAGAGATAATTTTACTACAATAGGACAAACATATTGAAGAACTTGGAACCACTTTGCTAACAGGGAAGCAGCTATTTTCAATGCAGCAGGAGCCAAGCCAAGTATTATTGAGCAGTTCCACATTGCGACTCTTGTATGTAGTTGTGTCCACATTATAGATGCACAATATTATGCACAATTTCACTTTCGTTACCAACTACAAATTTGTAGTTGTAGCTCATTCTCATTATTAAAAGAAAATCTGAAGTAAAAATTGATTTTTTTTCTAAACTATCTTTAAATAACGATAAAAAAAAAACTTTAAAATTCAGTAATTGTAGATTCTAAGTTAAATTTGACATTTAACCAAAGAGCAACCACTACATAGTTTACCAAAAAAGTTAAACACCCCTTGTGAACTAAAAATGACAATACTTACTTCTATGGGTAATATTAAATATTTTTTTGTTGCTTTTTGATTGACTATGATTGTATTGCCAGCTCACTGGTCACTATTAAGGTTATGAACGACGTAAAATCCGTAACATTAGGTGCAATAAGAATTATGCGATTCAAAAAAGGGTGCAAATCCCATATGTGGCAATATGAATACTCCAAGAGTTAAAAAATAATTTATTTTCTTTTGCTGAACTTAATTCTAGTATTTATCACATCTTGACTAGACAGTAGATATCACAGGATATCACAGACTCGAATGTTTATCATAAATTACCCTCGTATTCTAAAATGTGTCTTACTTTTACTTTCATCAGCAGTCTTAGTATCTTCTTTTGGGACGGTTTCGGGGCTCTCAGATTTCTCCTTGTTGCGCCGCATGTACCGCTCCTTGTGGTAATTCTTAAGCTCCTTGAAAGCCACAACTTCTGGTTCAGCAGGTTTTTCTTCAACTTCTACACTCTCCTTCAGTTTGACTTTCTTTTCTTTGGTTTTCGACCGCTTCTCGGGAGACGAACTAGAGCTGTCCTTCTCCCTTTTCTTTTTCCTCTCATTATCCTCCTTTTTCTTTTTAGTCGGAGGATCCTCCTTTTCTTCCCGAACTTTTTTCGGTATCGGGGGCAACTTGTTAATCTTTTTTGAGTCGGCGATTTGAAGCCGGTCGATGTAAGCGTCCACCGCTTTTTTATCTTGTTCACTTTTGTCGCTTTTGTCTACTTTCTCGGGTTTGTCCGCATTATGCTCCTTCTCCTTACGCTCTTTCTCCGCTCTTTTTCGAATTCGCGAGCGGTCACGCGGTTGACGCGGGTCCCGAGCTTCCGGGCGAACGTCAATGGTAATCACATTTTTACGTTTAGTAACTCCGCGCTCAAGCGGCTTGATATCGAAAACGTTGGGCGCGATGGGCGGTACGACGGGTGTCATTTGCGGCACCGCTATTGAGACGGGCGGCGCGGCAACGGGCGTCGCGGCTACGGGCGGCGCGGCAACGGGCGGGGCGGGGCGCGGGGGAGGGGCGCGGCGGGAGAGGCGCGGGTCCCTGCGAGCGGCCGCCAGTGCTCCGCTCACGGGCGCGATGCGACCGGCACCCGCCACTTTGTTTACCGGCTGCAACAAATACACATCTTTGTAGAATTGAACGCGACAATTATACGCAACTTTGATACGCGATAGCCAATAACGCATCGTTAATCAATATCAGATCAAATAATAATCGCATTTATGCTAAATAAGTCGGTTTAATCAGGCCAAGTTCTTCAGGATACAAGGTAATTCAAGAAAATTCATGTGGCGCAGTGGCACAACAGAATGGCGTATCATACAGTAGTGCAAGGCAGACAAAGTTGAATAGTTAGAGAGCATACCCATACTACGTGACCAATATAGAGGGGGTGGGGTGGGGGGGGGGGGGGTTGTTCAAAATACTACGCTCGGTCACGAGAGGGGGGAGGGGGTCTAGAGTTTTGTCACGTAGTCATTTTCGCCGAGCGAAACGTCATACGAACAACATTGCGTGGTAAATAAAGAGACGTGTACATGACAGCAGCACTCGTTTTTTGACGTCCAGTCAGCACGTGCCACACGTTGACAATTTAATCTCATAGAAATCATGTTCAATCATGCTTGTGTAAGTACGTACATATATTTTTACACACAGATGAAACTAATTTCGGTTTCGTTTGACATCTCGAGATAGTTGCTCTATTCCGCTAGGTATATTAACTTTATAGGTTATTTATAGCAAACAGCCATTAAAAAACAGGCACTATTGTCAAATATCAGGCATTTTTAAGTTTGGTGAAGCTGTCAAGCTTGGTGGTCATCTATACATATAAATAAAATTGGAATGTCTGTTTGTAATATTGAAAGAACCGTTTTTTACTAAATGCATATGAATGTACTATACATATAAATAAAATTGGAGTGTCTGTTTGTAATATTGAAAGAACCGTTTTTTACTAAATGCATATGAATGTATATAGGGTACAGACACCAAAACAACATTTTTTACAATTTTTGTCTGTATGTCTGTTTGTTCCGGCTAATCTCTGAAATGGCTGGAGCGATTTTGACGGGACTTTTTTGGCACATAGCTGATGTAGTATGGAATAACTTAGTCTACTTTTTAACCGACTTCCGAAAAGGAGCAGGATATACTATTTCAATTTTTTTTTATAAATGAACCTTAAAAAAGGGATTTTTCTCTTTTTTATTATCTTTGTCATCACATTTTGCTGACGCGGACGAAGTCGCGGGCAACAGCTAGTATATACTATTTTAACGTTGTTCGTGGCGGCCGAAAAGGAAGATCTTCCGACTCCGACCGACCGAATTGTGGGTACCGCCACACTATATTTGGTGTTCGATTACAATTTGAACTACAGTCGTGACTAAAATAGCTAGTAGGTACCATCGAGGAAATTGATTCCTAGATAGTTGACAGACCAACGTCATGTAGTCGGATCATGTCAATTCAAAGTTACTTGTGATCTGTCAGTTGGGTTAAACTTGAAACGCGACCAAATTACTTAGGTCCGCCATCTGCCTAGAAATTATTTCCCTGATTGTTCTATTGTAATTTATACTATCACTAAATAATATAAAACAAAGTTTTTTTCCCTCATGTCCCTATGTTCCCTTTAATCTTTAAAACTACGCAACGGATTTTAATGCAGTTTTCTTTAATAGATAGTGACAAGAGGAAGGTTTATAAGTGTAATACATTCCAATAGTGGAGAAATACTGTTGGGGTTTCTAATGTGATGTCGTAAATAATTATATTTTTTCCGCTTACATTGCAAACGCAGGCTGAACCCTACGAAATTTATCAAAATAATGTACCAAGTATTAAACACATTGAAAAGGTCTACAGAAAACTCCGCAATGGTATATGTCTATTTCTTATGGATACCATATAATAATAGTTTTTTGCCATTTACTTTTAACGACAAATAATGGCTAATTTTCGAAGCGATTTTAACCAATACGGCATTAATCTTTATTCAATAAAACACTTTAAATGCATTGTAAATTTAATATAGATCTACATGGCTCGAGCATATCATTTAAATGAATATTTTTGAAGATATTACATATAATTTAAAAATTGCGAGACTTAGCTTTTGCGGCGGTACCGACCAATGCGGGCCACGGGTAGTAATCTACACTACTATTATAAAGAGGAAAGATTTGATTGTTTGTTTGTCTTGAATAGGCTCCGAAACTACTGGACCGATTTGAAAGATTCTTTTACCATTGGAATCCTACATTAATTCTGCTGAACATAGGCTACATTTTATTTTGGAAAAAAATAGGGTTCCGTAAGATATTTGGGATTTTCGGACGCAAGGAGTAAAAAATCAACCAGAAAATTTACTTATTTTGCGTACGCTGCCTAAACTATAAAAGATAGAACCATACGATGTTCTAAGTAAATGAAGATCTTATAATTATCTACAAAAATGTCCGCGACACACTATACCTATCTATGTCAAGTGAGGCACAACAACCATTGTTTTATTTAAAAATCTTGATTTTAAACGCATTTATTTTACTCATGCTAATAATTCTTATCAAAATAAATTATTTCATCTCTAAGTACATTTTATGTAGATAATATTTGGTCTTTGAATGATTAAAATTGGACGTTTGGTTTAGAAGTTATGGCGAAATTAAAATATTACGATAGTGGGCGCGTCACCAAGGCGAGGGTGCGCGTGCGGGAGGAAGACAATCTGTGCAGTGTGCAGCCTGCGTAGGTATGACTGCGTCGTCACTCGTCGTCGATGTTAGAGTCGGAGTCTGTGAATTGACCTGGCAATCACTTTGCTGATCGAGTCTTAATCCTGGGTATGCTTTTTGCACCGGGCGGAGTCGCGGGCGACCGCTATAATGAGTATAAATCAAAACTGCTGAATCGATTTTAATCATTTTTTCAGTGGCTATTTATATTTTATACCTGTGCGAAGCCGGGGCGGGTCGCTAGTAATGAATATAAATCAAAACTGCTGAATCGATTTTAATATTTTTTTCAGTGGCTATTTATATTTTATACTCGTGTGAAGCCAGGGCGGGTCGCTAGCTATTATATGTATATATTATACATAAATCTAAGTGGTAATACTTTAGGGTGTGTATGTGTTCCTTACATAGAGTTCACCGTGAAAGTTGCAGCGCTGAAAGACCAAATTGCTTTTCACTTTTGTATGGAGAAAATCGTAAATCTTAAAAAGTAGGTCACGTAGTATGGGTATGCTCCCTTAATTATACTACTACTACTACTACATTGGTTAGCTTTAACTGTAATTCAATTTCTGAATAAAATAAACTACACATATATCCATGTTTCAATAAATTATTATAAAAATAAAATAGTGCAAATAGAGTTTTACATAATTCACTTACCGGTCCAAGACGTTGTTTAGCAGGTATATGCATGTTGTCTGGCACTGGTACAACCGTGTTGAGCGCAGGTACAGGGCTGACCATCGCGACTGGCGCACCGACAACACCAGGCATTATAGGAGCAGTGGCAACATTGGGAATCTGAAAGAAAAAAGAAAAAACTATTTAAAAGAAAAACAATTTGTTTAATAATAACTCCATATAATTAAAGACATTTCTTTACTTTATATAATATATATCAATACACGAGCGAAAAACTTTGGAACCCTTTTTACGAAAAATGCGAAAACGTAGGAGCATGAAATATCGCACAATGGAGAATGTTACTAGGTATGCCAAATTGCTTGAAATTTTGTCACAGTAAAGCCTGTATTTATACAAATACACTAGTTTTTGTTGCAGTCAAAAATACCTTGTAGTTTTGATTTTATAGGCATTCAAAGTTTCGAAAAATATCGAGTCCCGCTAACAATCCCGCGACCGCTTGTGACGTCATAGCACAATTCCGCCGCGCGGTCCCCATACAATAAACGTGATTTTTTGCTCTATCTCAATAACAGCAACAGATAGGCATTTGAAATTTTCACCAAGGTCTTAATTATATGTGTACTTTAATAATTAATAATAATATTATAATAAAATAAAAAATTAAGGGGGGCTCCCATACAAAAATCACAAATTTTGGCCCATTTTGCTCTATAACGGTAGTCGGTATATGTATTCATGAGCGAGTCCGATAAGTAAAAAAATACAAATAAATAATCGGCCAAGTGCGAGTCGGACTCGCGCACGAAGAGTTCCGTACCGCTACAGTGATTTTTGTATGGGAGCCCCCCTTAAATTTTTATTTTATTTTAATATTATTACTAAATATACACATATAATAGTGTCATACATATAGTAGTTATAGGCTAGGGGATTGGGCCTCCGGTAAACTCACTCACTCGGCGAAACACAGCGCAAGCGCTGTTTCACGCCGGTTTTCTGTGAGAACGTGGTATTTCTCCGGTCGAGCCGGCCCATTCGTGTCGAAGCATGGCTCTCCCACGTATAATTAATCGAAACCCTTACAATCGATTACATTTTTAACCCATTTTTTATGAAAATCGATTTAAAAAAACGATTTTTTTAATTAATCGAATCCCTTACAATCGATTAAAAAATATCGACAATCGAAAAAACACAATCGATTGTTCGATAATCGATTTCGATGTTACAACACTACTCTCGAACCGTCTTACGGTTTTTCGATCAGCACGAGAATCTGACGCGAGTTTCACAGTTTATACCCATCCCACAAAAGTGCTCAACGCCGCTAAAGAAGTTTTCACTTCAAAAATTTAAGGGGGCGTCCCATACAAAAATCACAGTGGCGGTACGGAACTCTTCGTGCGCGAGTCCGACTCGCACTTGGCCGATTATTTATTTGTATTTTTTTACTAATCGGACTCGCTCATGAATACACATACCGTTATAGAGCAAAATAGGCCAAAAATTGTGAATTTTGTATGGGAGCCCCCCTTATTTTTTTATTTTACTATAATATTATTATTAATTATTAAAGTACACATATAATTAAGGTCTTGGTGAAAATTTCAAGAGCATACCTGTTGCCGTTATTGAATATTGAGATAGAGCAAAAAATCACGTTTATTGTATGGGGCCCGCGCGGCAGAATTGTGCTATGACGTCACACCGTAACCGGCCGCCCGCGTCGCACAGTTACAACTTGTTTTGCTTATAAATCGGAAACTAATTAACGTATCCAAGTAATTCTTTCACTAATATTCTTTATTTTTGACCGAGAATGTGGACTGCTAATAATCAAAATTAGGTAACATTCTCCATTGTAGTTTAGCAGAGAAGGAGTGTATCTACATCACTATCACAGCTAATTGTGTGCGCGTTGTAGTGTGTGTAATGTTTTATTTATTAAAAAAATGTATGATAACAGCATAATTTCAAAATAATATTAGCTTGATGCACTCCTTCACCATATAAACTATAACTGTGCAAAATTTTATTCACCTGTTTCCCCATTCTTCGTCAAAAGGGATACAAAGTTTTTGGCTCACGTATAAATATATAAAAATATTAAAATAAAATATCCTACAACAATGTATCTGATAATAAAAATTATTTGGAAATGTCACTTCACAAACCCACACAGCGACTGTGAATATCAAGTGACAACATACCAAAAGTTAAAATTTTAACAACACTAGAGATCGTCCAATGGTCGAAATTCGACCTTACTTGCAACGACATTAGGACTGCTACCTACATTTTGTAAAAAATATTGACTTCATCATATAGTTTTTTTCAATTCTTGTCTCTGGGACTCAGGTGATCTCAGACTGGCCGTTTAAGTATTGTCTAATACGTCTAACAGCCGTTCCCAATATTTGATCTATCTCTGGTTTTGCTCTACTAGAGATAGGAATAGCTCACATTAGACATTAGAGACATATAATATTTTATGTCAATTATGAGCTATTCCTATCTCTAGTAGGGCAAAACCAGAGATAGATCAAATATTAGGAACGGCCGTAAGATAATAGCAATTAGCAACACACAATAATCGGCCAAGTGCGAGTCGGACTCGCGCACGATGGGTTCCGTACCGTTATAGAGCAAAAATAGGCCTAAAATTGTGTTTTTTGTATGGGAGCCCCCCCTAAATTTTTATTTTATTTAAATATTAATATTAATTGTTAAAGTACACGTATTTAAGGTATTTGTGAAAGTTTTAAGTGCCTACCTGATACCATTATTGATATTAAGCAAAATAGGCCAAAAAAACACGTTTTTGTATGGGAGCCCCCCTCAAATATTAATATTATTTTGTTTTTAGTATTTGTTGTTACAGTGGCAATAGATATACACAATTTGTGAAAATTTCAGAATTCTAGCTGCAGCGGTTCTTGAGATACAGCCTGATGACATGCAGGCAGGCAGACAGACAGACAGACAGACAGACAGACAGACGGACGGACAGACAGACAGACGGACAGACGGACAGACAACGAAGT
Organism: Aricia agestis; assembly: GCF_905147365.1. NCBI lineage: Eukaryota > Metazoa > Arthropoda > Insecta > Lepidoptera > Lycaenidae > Aricia > Aricia agestis. Next base: position 9,349,226 of record NC_056409.1, on the reverse strand, counting down.
CTTAGTAATAGGGTTCCGTTTTTACATCCTAAAAATGAATTATCAGGACATAAATCCATACTTCCATAGTAATATTATAAATGCCAAAGTGTGTGTCTGTCTGTTTGTTACATCTCCACGCCCAAACCGTTGCATAAATTTTGCTGGAATTTGGTATGGAGATACTTTGAGTCCCAGGAAAGGACATAGGATACTTTTTACCCCGGATAAATATATGGTTCCCGCGCAATAAACTAATTTCGGCACAATGGAATTGTGGGCGTCATCTATAGTTTGTGCGTTTTAAGATGATATGGGTGACACATTATAATTGACAATAGTAGGGAAGTTACCTAAGAAAATTAATCGATAATTTAAAAATATCGAATTCGTAAAGGAATTGCAATCGAAATTATCGATTTCGTACTGACGTTTCAGAGTGGCGCCGGCGATTTAAAATTACCACCCTTTTATCAATATGGTTTCGATTCAACAGAGTCAATCTCTATTAGCATAAGTTCCATTTCATGCATCTCACACAGTTAAAATTTATAATTTTATGTTAATAAGTTAGCATTTAGCAACTTTTCAATTTTATTCATTTACAATAATAGGAAACATTTGTTTTTGTAGATGGAATATAATTTATTACATTTTGATTTTTTTTGTTTTCTTGTAAAAAAAACCCGTAGCAAGGAATATAAGAAGTGTCACCCATATCATCTTAAAACGCACAAACTATAGTAACAGTGTATTAAACATAAAACCATAAATACTCACCAAACCCGTTTTCTCAGCTATCTTTAGTTGTCTTCTTGTCTGCTCAAGCTCCATCTCCACCTTTTTTCTCTGCAGCATCAGCAATTCTTGTTCCTTCTTTGCAACAATACTCCGCATCTGTTCTTCTTCTGGCGTTAATGTAGTAGTACTTGTTGCCGGTGCGGGCTGCTGAATATAACGAAATTTATAATTTGTGGAACAAATTAATATAAAAAGCTGTTATCCAAAAAGACATAGCTAAATCTATTAGATATTCCGATAAGCAAAAGGTTGACTGGAAGAGATTGCTTGTTAGCAATAAGTTCGCCTTTTGTGCATCATCAGTATATGCTGTCATATGTAAAATGATTTTATTTTGTATTTTTTTGGTGTGCAATAAAGTGTTATTGTATTGTATTGTATTGTATATTTAAAAGTTCAGCAAGTAAATAAATTGTAGCTGAAATGAGCTATGTTGCAACTGGCTACATATGCAAGGTAAATTAAGTAAATATAGTATATTTTAAAACTTATGTAACATAGCTGCATGAATTAAGAATGTTGTGAAGAGACAAGAAAAGCCTTAAATTAACACAAAAAAACTAAAAAAAACACCTTTTTCAGAAAATTTGGATTTACATGGATGTTAGACTGCTGAGGATGAGCTTGAATCGGCCACGCTGGATCTATCAGGTTCACTTTCACATCCAGTTGGTACAACTTGGTGGATGGCAACACTTCATGCCATGTTTCACGCAGCTTGAACATTTGAGATCTTACCTTCTCATCCACCTGCAAACAAATCATTGATTTACAATATGCAAGACTCAATACAAATCAGATCTGTACCAAGTATAAAAATAAGATAAATTGAGTAAAACTATATCAAAAAAATTAAGATTGTATTTACCTGTTTAAAGGTCTTAGTGAACATGTTGACAATACTTTGAGCAAACTTTTGTGTGTATGCCCCGCCGACATTCTTGATTATAGAGTCAACTAAGTAAAGAACTGGCAGCTTGATATCTGGAGAGACCTGTATGGAGGAAAAGTATTCTAATCTATTGAGGCATACCACTAATGATCATTGGCTAAAAATGATCCTTTTGACATGTATAGTGCGGTTATGGAAAATAATACAAAGTTTTCTTTCACACCCGTTTAATAAAAACTGATACTTGAAAAATAAGAAAACACAGTTTGTTAAAACCTTTATTGTATAACATGATGTTGATATTACAACTGAAAGAATATCAGTCTGGTTTCTAGTTTTACAATAAAATAAATAATGACAATTATTTCTTCGTCTCAAGCGGGCTCTAAACAGGCATCTCCCAGGTGTATAAAAATATGTTTATTTTATAATATAAAATGAAATTATGTAGTATGTATGATTAAGTGTTACTTAACTTCTAGGAAGATTAAATATTAGTGATTTTGCTTTATTTATTCAGTTCTAAGCATGAACTTCAAAATAAAATAACAAGCACTAAGACTAATAAAATAGGGAAATACCTGTTTTCTTTTAACTTTCTGGTAATTACACAGAACCTTGGACGATTAGTTCAAGACATTTGCAACGAATTATTGTACTTATTGCGTCACCAAAAGTAACAATTTCTCTTTATATCACGTGATTGCGTGGAGTTTCCGAAATTTAAAAATAAAATTCACCTTCTCCAGATGCTTCTCCACGGTTTCCACGATGACCCCAGCGTGTTCGATGTTTTCTTCAGCCAGGATCGTAAGCATATTAATCAGGGGTTTACTGTTGACCGTCAGGTCTGACAAACTAGATGCATACTCGTCCGCAATTTCCTTCGCCATCTTGATCACCGTTGGTTAGTCTTAACTCTTTTTAACATGCCAAGAACTTAATATTCACTAAATCGTATGGGCACTGTAACAAAATAAAAGTATTCCTAGGTTAGACGTGGCTGTAAATTCAATATGGCGATTTTATGTACAGGACCACGTACGGTACATTAATTAAAACTTACGTTATCATCGATAAACACTGTATCGTTTGCGGTTACACAATATTATATCTCCACTCTGAACAGGATTACATATTGTTAAATAATCACGTACAAGAACTAAACACGTATTTTATCAAACGATGAACGCGAAAAACTCAACAGCGTTCAGCGATGCTTCACCACTGCTCACTTTGACTTGTCACTTGCGTGATGCGCCTCGTTTTTACCGGAAGTCTTTTTTTTTTTTTAATTTATTGGGAGCTGGAAACGAGTCCTTTGCTCCAAAAAAAATACAATAATAATACAAAATACAACAGATTAAAATTAAAAAAAAGGAATGTCTTTCTTCTATGTTGGTTCTCACCATGTTCTCACCACAGGCTCTCACCAATGTTACCGGAAGTCAAGCGTGAAGTGTTACCAGCTCCTGAGCCAGTGGTGCCAATCACATCACAGAGAGCTCCATGGAATGGAGAATCAAGTTACTACTCACTAGGTATGCCAAATGGCGCAGATTACACGCGTCAGTACCTGAGTAATACTGATATTATTGATGATACGAGAATCACGCGATCCATGCGAATCACAAGTACTGAAGCGCCCTATTATACAGTCAATATTATCACCAGGTGGACGAAACTTCCGAACAAAAAAAATTGGGTTCGAAATTTAAACGAGGTGACTGAAGCGAGACAATTATTAGTGATTAATTCGAAGTCTCTATGCAGGTCGATGTTCCTCATATACGCGGGTGCTCCTGTTGCCATACGCAGGAACCGGTTTTGGACTCTCTGTAGATTATTCATCTGATCTTCACTTATGTGTGCGAAAGAGGCACACACATATGTGAGTATTGTTCTAACACAAGTTTTGTATAGCGTCAGCTTGTGCCTTAAGGGCATCTTACTGCGCGCATTTAGTAGTGCGTATAATTTGTAGAGTACAAATTTCGCTTTTCGGACCGAGTTTTTAATACGTCTACTGAAGGTCATCAACCTGTCTAGAGTTACTCCGAGGTATTTAACGTGGGTGACTTCCGGAATGATGTTCCCGTGCAGCCTGACAGGCTTCAATCGGATATTTGTTCGGCAAAACTGGATTGCTTTGCTTTTTTCGGGATTTACCTCGATTCTCCATTTAGAGAACCATTCACCCAGCTGGGTGACGGCCTCTTGGAGCCATATTTGGGCGTTCAGCACTAAGCTGTCGGGTATGCCGAGCTGATATAATTTGAAAATTAGGCCTTTATGCCAGATTTTATCGAAGGCTTTTGCGATATCGAAGAATACGGCGCAAGTCTTTTCTCTGTTATTCTTTTCTATCAAGAATGTACTCCGTTAGGCGGTGTACTTGGGCGGGGCAGCTATGGCGTTCGCGGAAGGCGTACTGCTCATCTGGAAGGAGATTTTTCTCTTGGATGACGTCTTTAAGACGTTTGAGAATTATTCTCTCGTAAACTTTGCCAAGGGAGCTAAGGAGACTGATTGGTCGGTAGCTACTGGGCTCCGCCCGGGGTTTCCCCGGTTTGTGTATGCCTATTACAATAGCTACCTTCCAGATGTCTGGGAATGAACATCCTATTAAAAGGGCGTTAAAGATGTTCACTAGAAGTTGAATAATTTCGGAGGGGAGCATTTTTAGAACTTTATTTGAGATGCCGTCCTGTCCGGGGGCTTTTTTGGCATGTAAGCCTTTAATGATATCTTTGACCTCCTCTGAGTCCACCGGTCTTAGTGACTCCGTTGGTGGTCTCGAGAGTCGGTCCTCCACCTCATTTTCGACAATCCTAAGGTGCGCAGGGTCAATCGGGAGGGTACTTGGCCGACACTGTTGTTCGATTGTGTCGGCCAGAACTTTGGCTTTGTCTTCATCTACCAGTGCAGGAGGACGATTTGGTCTGACAAGTGGAGGCATATCGCTCTCCGTGTTCTTTTTAAGGGCTTTCGCGAGGGGCCAGTAGGCCACGTGTGAGGGCTTTAATTCGCTCAGAAGTCGGTCCCATCTTTCTGCTTTATGTTCTTTAATTTTGGACTTTACTTCTCTTTCGAGACGACGGAGGGCTTTCCGGCGGCATTTCAATTCGCGGCCCGCGAGAGCCCATATTTATACTCGGGCGATGCCAGCGCCGCGAGCCGCGGCGCGGCCAGATTCTCGCGCGGCAATCGTAAAACCTTGTAAATATTTGTTACTCAATTTTTTTCTCTTTCATGTTTCTGTAAATATTTTGTATCCCTTTCTGTATGTCCTTTTCTAATGTTGTTGGCCAATCAAAATTAATCTTTTTAGTTTCTGTACAGTTTGTAATAATAATAATTATGTAAAAATTTGTATATAAGCAGCACAAATCTCTCAATAAAGCACTTCAGTTCACCACAGTATATCGAGTTTTACTCCATACTCCTCCGACCTCTAGTGAACTCTTAGAGAGACCAACCGGTCCTCTAAAGGTAAATAGGGCTATTTCTTCCGTGAATTTTAGCTAAAACATCGTTATTATAACTTTATTATCCTATTCATTTGAATATTATTGCGTCTTTTTTAAATTGAAATGTATCAAGTTTTACATTCTTTTGCCCAGTTTTGTAGCAATTATTGATGGTATTCCCTGGTATTAACGATAGTTGTCTACCCATACGCCATCTAGTTACTAAAATGGAAACTGTTTGACAATCAAATTAAAAAAATAGGAAAATCCATGGAAAATCCCTCAATTGACAAGTGACACAAGTGATAGTTTTGACTTGACACATCATTTGCGATTTTCGTGGATTTTATAATAATTTTAATAAATTGTATTTAACTTTTAAACAAAAGTTAATTCTTTAACGGTTTGGCCTCAATAATGACAAACGTCAACACTGGAGAATTACTGAACTTTCAGGACTACAGTCCTGAACACAACGAACGCAGTGCGCGTATTGATGTAGAAGCTGTACATACAAATCCATATAACTCTACTTTATCTACCCCAAATTATAATTTCGAAGAGCCAAAGTCACCAGCTGATGAACAACCTGCTCCCACAAGTATATTATTGACGCTAATAGTGACTACTCTTTAATGGACATGCCAATTTGCCCTTTCTGTACTTTTTTCAATGTTTTAAATATTTATGATTATAATATGAATTCACAACATTATTTCAGCTAATCATAACTTCTGGACAATTGAGTATTATCAAAAGTATTTCGATGTACAAACCGATGAAGTCATGGAAAGGATTATATCTTCAGTTCTCCCTCAAAAGGTGTCACGTAACTACTTTGATGAAAGAATAAAGGGGAAGCCAGATTTGTATGGACCTATATGGATTTCTGTGACATTAGTAAGCAAAAAATTTTAAGTGCCAATAATTGAAATGGGATGAAAAATGGAAAAAATTGGTGAACATATTATTTCTTATAATTACAGATATTTACAATTGCTGTAAGTGGTAATATATCAAATTACCTACAAAATGCAAATAAAGCAGTCCATTGGAGATATGACTTTCATCTTGTGTCATATGCTGCCACAGCAATATTCTGTTATGTCTGGCTTGTTCCATTGGCCCTGTGGGCAGCCTTAAAATGGACAGTGCGCCCAGATGGACAAGATGAAATAGAAACTCAGGTACGTTTTAACTAAATGATAATAGAACATTAATTTATTGGTTTGTGAATTCACAATTTTATTGTTTTTACAGGTTTCAAATTCACCAACAATGATGTCTTTGTTCTGCCTGTATGGATATTCACTCTCAATATACATTCCTGTTGCCATCCTGTGGACAATACAAGTGTCTTGGCTGCAGTGGCTATTTGTTTTGATGGCAGCCCTTGTATCTGGAGCGGTTCTCATATTCTGGTTGATGCCAGCATTGAAGAAGTCTCAGTACAGCTTGATACTGATAGGGTCTATACTGGCTTTCCACTTTTTACTTGCTACTGGTTTCATGCTGTACTTCTTTCATGTACCAAGTAGTGATGTGAGTGTTACCAGTGCACCAGTTGTTTCAACATTGAAACCAACATAATATTTTAAATTGTACTATAATTAAAGTAATTAAAATTTTCATTCCATATTTAAAAATATAAAGCTATGTAATAAGTTGTTTTTGTTTGTGACCTCAAAAATTATAAATAAAATTGGCCAAGTGCGAGTTGGACGCGCGCACAAAGGGTTCCGTACCGTTATTGAGCAAAAGTAGGCAAAAATGTTTTTTTTTTGTATGGGAGCCCCCCCCTTACATATTTACTTTAATTTTATTATTAATTATATTATAAGTACAAATATCATTAAGAATATTTTGAGTATTTGAAGTGCCTACCTGCTACCATTATTGAATACAAGCAAAAAAAGGCCAAAAAAATAATGTTTGTTGTACTTTAGTCATTAATATTTATTTTGTTTTTAGTATTTATTGTTATAGCAGCAACAGAAATACACAATCTGTGAAAATTTTAGAAGTTTAGCTAATAGCTATAGCTGCAGTTCTTGAGTTACTGCCTGGAGACAGACATCGAAGTCTCAGTAATAAGGTCACCCTTTGGATACGGAACCCTAAAAATGGACTATATCCTACTAATATTAGGCGAAAGTTTGTTTGGATGTATGGATGTTTGTTACTCTTTCAACTAAATTAAACTTTACAATAATATAGCTTATACATCAGAATAACACATAGGTTGATACTACTAATATTTATATTCTGTGACATAGGCTACAATTTTAACCGACTTTCAAAATGGGGGAGGTGTTATGTTCGTTTTTTTTATGTTCAACGATTACTCCGCCGTTTGTTAACCGATTTTCAAAATTTTTCTTTTGGTATATAGAGTATCATCCCAAATCCCAATTTGGTATTATATTCACAAAAGTGGTGATCTGATGAAGGATCCATAAGTAATCGAGGGAACTCCTCAAAATTTATAGGGAAACATACAGTGGTGACTTCGGTTTCGTGCGAAGTATTCTAAGCATATGCTACCAGCAAGTAAGATTTTGCACCGAGGTATACCTGGTATACCGTGGTTCGGAAGGTGCTGAGAGAACTCCTGATTCTTTATAGATACAAGTTTGGGAGTTTCGGCATTGTTTTAAGAACGGAAAGCATATGCTATTATGCAAATTACATTCATCATCATCATCATCACTACCATATTATACAATGCATCGTTCCATGATTATGAAAACATGAGAAAAACGGGGGAAATATTAGAAAGGGTTTATCTCACGAACTACTGGAGCAATTTTAATGGCAATATTTGGCACAAATCTAGAGTAAGAACCACGTGAAGGGAGTATAGCTATTTTTTATGGGAAAATAGTACGGTTTCTGTAAAATTCCTAATTACGCGGGCGAAGCCGCGCGGGACATCTAGTTGTATTGATATAATTAATATCTAATACTAGCTATTTGACCGAGCTTTGCTTGGTATTCGCTAAAACATGAATAAAATGACATTTTCTAAAAATGATTCCTAGCTAGATCGATTTATCGCCACCGAAATCCAAAATTTATAGATAATAGATATATGTACTTAAGTACTAAATTTACAAACATACAAAAATAAAATACCTACTTATAATAGCAAACAAATAAAGACATACAAAAATAATAGTACGTGAGCCCTAGAACAATTTTTTTTATTACTATCAAGCTAATTTTTTGTGACTACTTAGCTTCATTTCGTTAAGACGAACAACATTTTTATTTGCGAAAAATCTCGAAAGTGGTAGCTAACAGAGAGAAAGGATTTCATACTTTGTATTGATGGTCCTAAAATATGGACTGTTTTATTTGTAGGACAATGTTACTCTTAAATTATATGACTATTAATCTATCAATATACAAAAAATCAGCTTGTTAGGGTTCCGTTAATATAGGGTTTTGTAATGAACAAAACTCGGTTGACTACTTAACCCTAAAACGGAACCCTAACAAGCAGATTTTTTGTAGTTATATAACTTAAGAGTAACATTGTCCTAAAAATAAAACAGTCCATAATTATATTTTTAGGACAATCAATTCAAAGTATGAAATCCTTTCTATCTCTGTCAGCTACCACTTTCGAGATTTTTCGCAAATAAAAATGTTGTTCGTCTTATGATCTTATCAAAACGAAGCTACACACAAAAAAATAGCTTGATAGTAATAACAAAAAAAAAAATGTTCTAGGGCTCCCACACTATAATATTTTATTTACAGTAGTAAAAATCACAATATTATCATAAATCAATATTTAGATTTTCAGGGTCTACGAATAATAAACTTCCTTAGTTTATATTACTTATTCGTAGTTCAGGGTGAATTTTTGAAAACTTTGAATCCAAGCCTGACTGTGGTAGCTGACAGGCGGCTCTTCAGGTACTGCTTGAAATGTGCTCAGAACCTCTGATAATATATTACCTGTGAGACAAAAAGAGCAGAAATAAGTAATTTATTCTGTTATGGTAAAATCCTTGACAAGTCTTTTCCCATAATGAATTAAGCTGTTATGCATGTTAGTCCTTAAGTCATAACAGTTATTGATTTACAGGAACATGGATGTTTCCTAAAATGATAAAGCTGCTGGTAAAACAACCACATGATTCGATGATGGATAAAGAGCCATACTTAGTTGAATCTCATATTTAATTTAATACCGGTACTATGACTTTAGTTGAGCTCCAAAAATATAATCACCGATTTCCGGCACGTCCGCCATTTGTAGCAGCAGACCGCGGTGATAACGCAGGCGGTTCAGCCGCGCCGCCTGCCCGCTTAGCGCGCTTGCCCCGCCCACACAGATGCGCCGCGCGTCCGCACGCGTGACGTCATCTGTCAGGACAAAAAACATAATATTATAAACTATTATAAAGCATATAATGCAATATTATAATATTAATAGTTCAGAGTTATTTTGCCTTAAATGTACTATAGACTTGTCAGGAACTAATTCAACAGTAATTTCGTATATAATTATATTTTACTCTATCAATATTATTTACCTGCAGTGGTCTCTGGAAGCAAATAGGTGGAGCAAATCTTGAGAGCATGAACCGATACTTGTAACAGAACAAGCTGACATTCACATCTGAAAAAAAATTCAATTTAAAAAGTATTTATCAGGGCGAGCAAAGCGAGTCCTAGTATATCCCACAACCTTGTACATTTTGTAGTACACTGTACGGAAAAATTATCACGCCTATTGATTTGTGCTTTAACATAGTGTGTACTGTGTTATCATCAATCAATCAAGGTGTGACGACGCGAGCCCAAAAACAACAAAACAAAGCTCGGCTTTTAGCTGGTTGTTACATTTGTTTGGTAACACATACAAAAAGACATAACTCTAAGAAAATTAAAAGTAAATCCCACACTTATTTTATATAACTTACTCTGAACTGTCTTCTGTCTCTACACTAATATAGTTGTAGAGTAAAAGTAAATTTCTAGCTATAAAAATCACTGCCCCAGTAATTTCTTTCCTTTCTGCACATTTAAGTGCTGCTTCTATTTGTTTGTAGATAATTTGCAAGGTACAAGAGTCTAGAAAATAAATACAATTATTACTACATTAAGAAAATTGCAATTAATTTAAATAATCAAAGTTTATTACCATTTTTATACAATAAAACTCCTTGGTCATAGTCAACTTTGAGATTTCCACTTTTTGTACATAGCCTTCTCACATATTTTCCTGTATGTGTCAACACAAGCAATATTTGACAGGAAACAAATGGCATAGGCCGGGCGTGGATTATATTCTTCACTATAGTAAGGTCAGACTCCCTTTTAGTTACATCTAGAAGATGTAACACAGAAGATAACAAGCCGCTGTAAAACATAGCGGTTGACTGAAACAAAGTTATAAACATGATGTTGATAATAATAATTCTGGTAATAAGGCAATACGGTAAATGTTTTTAATAGGTTTCTGTTTGACATTAGCCATTGACTTGAAAATCATCAGTAAACTAGGGAAGTGCGGAATGCCCACTCAAAACTGTGATTTGTGCAAGCTGAATTTTGCCCTGACAATAACCCATGAGTAAATAAGCAGAACATTTACTTACTGTATTGTCTAACAATATACACATTCTAGTAAGTTTAGCTAAAATCTCAATTAAAGGAGAGTTTTCATCATCCATAAGCTTCTTTAAAGAATTAAAATTTTTGGAATCCTCTAATATAAGTACTAAAATTGCTAATAGCCGCCTGGCTAATATTCCTTGTTCATCTTTTATTATAGACCTAAAATTTTAACATAATAATATAAAGTGTTTAAGTAAAAATATAAACTTTAAAAGCCTTTAAAAAAAAGAAAACCTGGACTACTCCATTATTATACTTAATATGAAGAGAACCTGTAGACTTTAGAGTATTACTTGTGTTCAATTTCAATATTTTATTGTAATATCTAATGTCTCAAAGGTAAAGATTATAAAATACCTTCCACTTATCAGGTCAATCTTATTAATTAGATGCATGGTATTTGTTGCTTCAATATACTTTTCATCCATTTCCTTGTGAAATGCTGAAGTCATCCTTTGTGATATTGTGTCTAGCTCCGTCAAAACTTTAGACAACACTTCTTTAACTATATCAAGTAACTGAAATAAGAAAAATGGTTGGTAAACTTGTATAAAAGAAAATTATAAGTACTCAAAAACTGTTACTTATAAAGATACTAGCTGTTGCCCGCGACTTCGTCCGCGTGGACTTCGGTTTACTTATAGCGCGCGATGTCAACAAAATTGGTGTCAAAAGCTTTTATAAAAAAAAACCCTGGTACCCCTTAAATCAAAACAGCTGTGCAGTGTGCACATAATACTTATTTCATTTTTTAAAATTAAACTTTATACATTATGCCAAATTTTAAAGCTTATTTAGCCCCCCAATTACACAACTTTACCCATAAACTATTTATCATTGATAGGTTTAAGGTTACGTCACTGTATATAATATAAAGTACTGACTTATTAATAATAACGTAGAAAAGAAATAACAATCGAAAAAAATCGAAACTCGAATGTAAAATGATACCACCTCTTATAGAAAGATGTTGGGCAAGCGTTAGCGCGATGTAAGAGACGCACGGCGCCATCTAGTATGAATTTTTGGAACTAACTTAATTTGAACAAATTTTCGTATTTTCACCCCCTTACAACCCTTTTTTCCAGTAAAAAAAGTAGCCTATGTCCTTTTTCAGGCTTTAGACTATCTGTATACAAAATTTCATTACAATCGGTTTAGTAGTTTTGGCGTGAAAGCGAGACAGACAGACAGACAGAGATACTTTCGCATTTATAATATTAGTATAGATTACATAATTAGTAAAACCCCCATGGTCGATTCCTGCGCTGGAAACATATTATTTCCAAGTATTGTTAGGGCAATGCAGGCTGATCACCTGATTGTCTGACAAGTAAGATTACCCTCAGATGGGCATGTAAAAAGTCGGTCCTAAACCTGATCTCTCGCCAGTCGTGTGGGTCTTCCATCCATGAGAATGGAATCCTTCCTCTCATGGTTATGAGAGTAAAGGAATAGAGTGCTCTTGTGTACTGCACATACACTTAGGAGTTAGGCACTATAAAATTACTCCTGCATAACTGGCTTGGTTATAATGAAACCGGCCACCGTCACGGAAACCAGTGTGGGATTTAGTAAATACTAAATAATAATTAATTAGTAAATACTAAATAATTATTCAAGATCAGTTGTAACTGCTTTAATGTTCCAGACAAAGACTAGCAGACTATGGTTAATGATACAAGTAATCATTGTGTAATATTTTTATTAATTTGGGGGTTACTGACTACTGTTGATTACATTGTGATATTTCCTCTTCAAACACTCACCCTAATATTATTCTCAAAAGTATGTCCTTGATGTGCTATGATGCTTGCTACATCTTTGTATATGGAAGGTAATGATATTTTAGCCTTTTTGTTTCTTTTGTTAGTATGAGGCGTGGATGGTAGTTGATGGAAGGCATACAGCATGCGGCATTTGTTCTGTGATAAATCAACAGGTCTTCTTAACTTTTCATTAAAGTCAAGTAGCGAACACGTTTCCATAGTAGGCTCCAATATCAAGGGCAGTATATCATCTAAATTGGACGAATCTGAAAAATGGACAATTTAACAATTTAGTGTATGTGACAGTTGTGACACCACAATTATTATTAATTGTGCAAGCTTTTATGGTGCGCTTATACGGGCAACTAAAATTGCTCAACTCCAGTCAATTCTCGTCAACTTTGATATCACGACTACATCAAGCAATTTGCAGCAACAAGCAGCAATATTGCGCAATACAATATTGAATGATGTGGCCATCGAATATTTGAGCGATATGACATTGAGCGATAAGAAATAAATTGCTCCATATTGCTCCAGATCGCTCCATTCGTGTCACCGAGCAATTATTGCCATAATATTACCCGTGTAAGCGCTTCTTAAATAGTTCACTAAATAAAATGACAAAACATACCCAATCTTAATACTGTACTTAATTTTAGAAAGTGTGACTTTCCATCTGTTTGTACTGCGTTTGATATGGTCTTGATTCTGTTATTTTTTCTGTTATTGTCATTAGCTATGGAACTACTGTTAAGTTTCTGGCTGGAAATGAAGAATACAAAATTATTGAGTTTATATACTTTTTATAAGCCATAGGAATATTTTGATTTTTAATGTATTAATTATGGAATACTGCTTTTAAATTAAATTTCAAATGTTTACCTGGCAGATATATCATTTCCGGCTATCGTGACTTGTGTTAACTTTACTTTTGATGACTCCAACATTTTGCATTTTTCTTTAATGCTTATAATTTCCAAATTCTGGAAAAAATAGAAAACTTTATTTTATTCTATATGTTGGTAAAATATATTTTATTTACAACCATTTTTAGGCATATGATCTATGAAATAAACAGGTACCTTAAAGTCTAGTTGTGTACGTAAATCCTGCATTTGATTATTAGCTGCTAAGAGTTTTTCTGACCATTCCATTTGTGCCTTCTCCTGGGCTTGTATTTTTTCTATCCTTGCATTATCAACAGCAACTTGGCATGTTTTTAACTGACTCCTCAAAATGGACGCTTCCCCTTCTTTTGTTACACATTTTTCCATAAGTTTTCCATTCTCAGATTTTAATTTAGCATTTTCCTCTTGTAACTGAAGAAGTTGTCTATATGCATAGTTTGGGTCAAGGTTGTCACATATTTTGTCACTCAAAATTAAATCTTCGCTTATGTTTATACCATCATTCTTTACTTTAGAGGATATACCAGGAAGTGGGGAAGATATTCTGTCACTCTCTTTAACCTTGTTTATATTAACGGGAGTTATGGGCTTTTTGAATGCGAATGCTGATTTAGAGGTGCTCGGAACTGGTTCACAAATTTGAGTACTGGTGGAGGAGGGTTGCATAGCAATACTGTAGTCTGGTAGTAAACTAATATCTTGACCTCCATATACCTCCTCACAGGCTTGACTAGCTAACAGAAGGATTTCATCATCATTATCATCACCCCATGTGTTAGCTTCATTAGTAACTGAAATGAAATGTTAAAACCACTTTTGAAGCAAATAAATAAATATGAATATGAAAATATAAACACTATAACGTGTAACTAATAGTTTCGATTGAGTAGGTGTGTGATGAAATAAAAATGTAATAAATATGATAGTTTATACCTTCGCTGGATCGAGCAGCATTTTGACTTAGAGGAAAATTATGATCTGCAGCAGTAACATCTAATTTAGCTTTTTTCCTATCCCCGACTTGCTGTTGGTAGATAAAACGTTTCGACATTATAAAAGTGTTACATAAAGAAAATGTGTAGTCGGTATGTCGGTATAGTGTGTTTCGAGTATTTTATTTGAATAACTAGACGTCTAGACTTGACCTAAGCAAAAGTTTCTGAAATTAATACAATAATTTAATTTGATAAATCTTGCGGTTTGGCTTCCTTCTTTGTCCTCTTTTTTCGAGTTTGGAACGTCAGCTGTCAAATTTTACTGCTTTTTTTTATTGTATAGACTGTACAGCAAAAAACATGTAACCAACTAAAGCCGCTTTGCGACGATCAAAGTTTACGTATTATAATCATAAAATAATCAGGGCTTCAAATACCGGTATTTTTTCATAACGTTACTGCTTCAAGGGCATATATAACGGTATGAAAAACCCGATACTAGAAATGACGGTAAAAATTGGAATTAATACCGGTAAATAGGATTTATAACGGTAAATATATGTTCTTTGATAACTTACCTTTTGTAAAATAAGTACTTAATTAGTACATAGTCAATTCAGTATGCAGTATGCACAAAATTAAACTAGACGTGTCTGGTGACCAGTAGGTAGGGTATACAGGGTGTAAGAAAAATAAGTGATAATACTTTAGGGTGTGTATGTGTTCCTTATGTTCTTATGGAGAGTAACTTATGGAGAGCTCACTGTGAAAGTTGCAGTGCTGAAAGACCAAAAATTTTTTTCACTTTTTTATGGGGAAACTTGTGACGCTCGGGCGCTTGCCCATACAAAAGTGAAAAAAAAAATTGGTCTTTCAGCACTTATTTTTGTTACACCTTGTATATTATAGGAAAAATGACGTATAATTTAGAATGACATGGTCAGTACTCAGTAGTTCAGTGCTCAGTATCTTTGTTCAAATATTACTGATTTATGGTTTGTATAGTAAATTATTGTATTGCCAGCACGGGCGCCGTGCGCTGGCTGCCGGGCGGACTCTGTTGTTTTGCAGACGACGGGGTGAGGCAGGCTCTTTTTCCACGAAGGAATAAAGACCGCGTCTGCCCGTCGATGTCTGCAGCTGCCCTCACCGCGTAGGTACACAAAGCACACCACGAGTGGAGGCAGTCAGTTCAGGACGTTCGTTCTAGTGGAGATAGAGAGAATTGAGCTAGCTGCCGCCTCGCGCCGCCACGCGTTGCCCTTGGTGTGCGTTGGTAATAGATATTGTAGGATTCCCTTTGTGCTACCGGTCCGCCCCGCCCGTCGTGTGCAAAGCGCCTCTGATCCGACGGGCTACGCTCCTTAAAATATTCTCCGTGTTATAATTATACCTACGTATTTTGTAAATGCTATCATATAATTTTGTGCTTCCTTTTTTAAATGTGTTGATATTTTTAACTACGGTCTACAAAATATATATGTATTAAACTTAGAATTCTAGTAATAAATACTAAGACATACAAATCATTATCCATATTTTGCCGATCCCCCGCATTCGCCACAATTAAAACAAGTAAATAAATACGGACATAGGTACCTTGTATAATTTTCTGCATTCATCTAAACAAATTGACTGGTTAAGTCAAAGTTTTTTTTTTATGAAAATAAGGGGGCGAACGAGCAAACGGGTCACCTGATGGAAAGCAACTTCTGTCGCCCATTGACACTCGCAGCATCAGAAGGGCTGCAGGTGCGTTGCCGGCCTTTTAAGAGGGAATAGGGTAATAGGGGAGGGTAGGGAAGGAAATAGGGGAGGGGATTGTGCCTCCAGTAAATTCACTCACTCGGCGAAATACAGCGCAAGCGCTGTTTCACGCCGGTTTTCTGTGAGAACGTGGTATTTCTCCGGTCGAGCCGGCCCATTCGTGCCAAAGCATGGCTCTCCCATGGACATAAAAACTGGTGCTCGGAAGTCGGAAGTTGGGCTGTGAGTGAGATTTGGTGCACGACGCATACCGCATACGGTCTGATACCAGAAAATATCGTTATATTTACCGGTATTTTTATAACAATATTTTTGGTTATGTTACTAGATATCGATAAAAAAATACCGTTATCTGGCTACCATTACGAAAATACCGGTATGTAACGATATTTTTTCGGGTATTCGATAACGTTATGAAGCCCTTGGCCCGCGGCCACACATGCGTTTATCGTACGAAGCTTCGTGCTATGCATTGACCTCACTACAAGTACAATACGCTGGACTTTAAATGAGTTATGAGTTATGACACCCTTTGAAATGACAGCTATTGTTTGTGCCTATTTGAAGCGGAATCAGCGTCCCCAATGCGGGGGAAAAGAACTAAATCTGACGTAAAAATGAGGTTTGCAATTCGCCATATTGGCCAAAGAGAATGTCATATACTACGTAACAATATTGGCGCTGATACTTGATAGTGATAGCACCATAGACTGAAGAGACCTTACATCGGTGTAAGCGTCAAAAGCGTGTAATGTTATGTCTTACTTACTAGGACATAACAAAGGAGTCGGTCTGCATATTTCATGTAATAAAAGTGTTAATAAAGGTTTTTAGTGAACATTTAATGCTAGATATTGTTGAGTTTTGTGGTTCCGCTAAATAATAAACCATAAGAATGGTCAAAGAATGCCTCAAACACGCGGAATTAACATTAAATACGTAAGTTTTGAACAACGTTTTTTGGGTTTTTCAATGGGTATTTTTGTAAGCTAAAAAGATAATTTATAAGTTTATTAATCCTTTATTCGTGCTATTGGCATTAGTGCTAAAAATGTCACATCAATTAATAATTTGGCTATAAAAATTGCATAGCTTTTTACGTGTGTTTACGGATTCTCATCACTTGAATTATAGTTAATCGATATCATGAACTAATTGACTTTCTTTCCAGTATCATAATGTGCTTCGAAATAATCGACAAATAGAAATATTCAAAAAAATAAACGCACACTACTTGTCTGAAAATTAGCACAAAATGGCCACGCGATAACGGGCTAAGACTACATCTATACTATAATACTTTATCTATGGATAGCACTTAGCAGTAGTGAGAGTACTTGCAACTAATACTATTATTTTAATATATACTATTATTATTTATTTATTTATTTATTATCATAAAAAATACATAAAATTTATTTATAGTTACTCTCCATTTAAAGTTTAAACTACTAAGGTTTGTCCGGAGTGTACTGTTGTTTTATAGTACTACAATACTTAGGAAACTTAATTAAATATTCTTTTACACGTAACAAAATAAACAAGTAACGCTTTAAATCAAAGGTACCCAAACTTTTTTTTCTCATAGACCACTTGAAAAATACAAACACTAAACTTAGGAATGAAGGAACAAAAACAATTTTGACATTCGTTTATTTCCTGTCTACCTGTCTACCGTATCCTTGTTTGTAGAAAGTTAAAAGCAAGGATTACATGAACACCGATCTACCTAATGCCACGAATACAGCGAACTTATTGAAAAATCCAAAGAAATCAATGCCGATGCTGATCTATCATTTGTTACTTGAAGAAGATATATTTTTACTAAAATTTTTGTTATTTTACCGATGGCTTGATTTCGTATGTGCTAATTTAGTTAATAATTAGACAATAAATAAGATTTGTGATAGAATAGAATATAACATGGATTGATTTTCGATGATCATTTATTTAAAAGATTTTAACCTTAATAGCTCACTTATAACATCTTACTTATCGATATCCTTTGACAAATATCAACCGAGTGTCCCATCACTACAGACCGCCATGTTTAGTTCTTGGCAATATGGCGCCGGCACTTTTTTGTAGTTATGTCGCTTCCATCTGTTTCCGTATTTATTGACAACTACTCACAAAACCACCTAGGTATCGTGCCAAGAAGCCTTAACTTACCATCGACAAAAGAAGGACGCGAAAAAGTGAAAAGTTTATGTTTGACTTATAAGTTGTTTATGGTTTAGTTCGTCTTGAAAAGTTGTTGAGAGTGGAAGTGCATCATGTCTGTTGCGTACAAACTTGGAGATTTAGTTTGGTATGATTGAAAATATAATAGAATTTTATCTTTATGTTACATCTAAATTGAAATTAAACTCAATATTCCGTTATTCTTTGTTTCAGGGCCAAAATGAAGGGTTTCAGCCCTTGGCCCGGCCGGGTAAGTTGGATTGTTTAAATTTTCATAAAAAATGCATAAACACTGTTATAATTACACCCGTTATTGCACTATTTGTTTGTCCGTTAACATATGGCTGATCGATTTCATAAACCATTATTTTTAAGTTTTGTAGTCGAAGCACTGAGCGGGAAATTCTTTATCATAGTAGGTATGCTGACGCCAACAGGAGCTAAAGCGAAACTAAGCATAAAACATAAGTGTTAAAAGTAGCTCCTAAATGATGTTGTTGTGGGAACGAGTTATCGTTGTCATAAACATTGGGGTTACTTTATCAGCTGCTGGTGATGTTTGAATTTTAACCATAACATTGGTTATTAATGGGTTTCAGGTAGCTGTTCCCACGCCGGAACTCAAGCCTATGCCAAAGAAGTCTATGAATGTCCAGTGCATATTTTTCTTTGGGTCTAATAACTAGTGAGTATGACAATATTGTATTATGGTATACATTAGAACAGCCTGACCTAAATTTGGGTTGAACTGAACAGTCACTGAATAAGTCTGACAATAATAATTGTTCTGAGTGTCATTCCACTAGTGATGGTGCAGGCTTGATGTCAGGTTCTGGCATGTAGGTATTTAATTTTTTTTAAACACACTGAAAATGAACATTGTGAGGAGATCACTCATAGTTTGCTCATATCTGTGGCTCCTTATTTTTTTAAATCAGAGCATATTATTTAACTTGGAACTCTATGTCCTAATGTTTTGATCATAATATTCTTTTGGTATAAGTAACATAATATTGTTTAGCGTTGTTGAGACCGTACTGCTAGTCCAAAGAGGTTCTAAATGTTTTAAAAGTTTGAACCTTATCTACCCACATTTTCTGTATGTACTACCAGAGGAGTTGATTCATAGGCAGATGATGGACCTATGTTATTTTGTTGTGTTATGTCAAACCCAGCCAACACATCATAATTAACATTGAATTGACATAACCGGACCAAATTACAAAGGCAAACCTAATAGACCTGGATCCCAGAAGGATAAGACATAACTTACTCTCTGATGGATGAAACCATAGGTTATTAGTAGTGCCTCGTGTACTTAGAATATCTGCGAATTTGTGTAGCTCTAAGTGTGACACCTGGTCAGGTACCAGGAACCAAAGTGGACTAAAAATGAGTCTTACTTTACTTATTTTCAAATGGCTAATATTTATATATAATTTGTAGATTATTGTTCTGAACTAGTATCATGTAGTGTAAGACACTTTTCAATGACCAAAACTATTGCCAGACGTTTTAAAAATAACTTTGTTGCTATTTTTTTTCAAAGGCATTATTTTTATTTTATAAATTAATATAACACCTTAGAAAACAATACGATATTGCAAGAATTAATTTTCTACTAGCTGTTGCCCGCGACTTTGTCCATGTCAGCATACTGCATAGTATAATAACAAATATGGACAATTTTCCCCTGTTTCCTTACCTAAAGGGTTAAAACGGGACCCGATAACAAAGATATTTCAGCCTGTCCGTCTGTCTGTCTGTCCATATCCAGACTGTACCTCCCCTTTCTAACATGTAGTGAATATTATTAAAGTATGGATACAATTGAGTATTTTTTGGTCATATACCTAGTCAAGTGCCTACCTAGTACCTAGTAGCCTAGTAAGTACAAAATATTACAAAGAAAATTTGTTTCTAGCTTAAGGCGACACCTTGATAATTTGGATGTAGGCTGTAGCGATATCGATTTTTCTCAACAATGACTAAAGCTAAGAAATTAAAGTTCATTGTCAGTATTCATCATTTCTTTGTCTTTGAATAACCCATAGGCCATAGCATAACACG
The DNA here is from genome assembly GCF_905147365.1 of Aricia agestis. Lineage (NCBI taxonomy): Eukaryota > Metazoa > Arthropoda > Insecta > Lepidoptera > Lycaenidae > Aricia > Aricia agestis. The sequence continues at coordinate 9,328,814 of NC_056409.1, read as the reverse complement.
ATTGGTCAACTTTTATAACACAGAATAATCAATCAAAAAGACCTCTGTAAAAAAAGGGATTCCTATTTTGCCAACAGAGGAGAGTGATTAAAGCTTCCAAAATTTTTACACATTGTATTGGTTCAAGCATACACTTTAATTTGCCCATAGCTTATATGAAATGTATTTATAGTTTTTGAATTACGCGACAAAAACCATTTTGTCACTTACGCCCTTTCCATTTTTTGCTGTTCCATTGCTTGTTTACTATGAGAGACCGGCCTAGCCGCAATACAAAACAAGCAATCTAAAACGTATCCAACACGGTTTTTTTACTTTAACGCGGTGTTACCTTAGCTCAGGGTTTTTCAAACTTTCGGATCCACGAACCCCTGTTACAATTTCCAGGTAACAGCGAACCCCTTACTAACTAATGAGAACACATAAAGTGCCAAAAGAGTGCCGCGCGTGCCTGCTAGTTATCAAGCCAACATTACGTGAATCTTGTCGCGAACCCCCTGCCGTCGGGGGTTCGCGAACCCCACTGAGAATCCTTGCCTTAGCTGATAACAACAAGGATGATGACTGAAAAAGGCAGTGTCGTGATTGGATGAACGATGAAAATTAAAATTATTTTGTTGATGATTACGATGAATAAATAACAGACAAAATATACTTGCAGTTAATTATTATAATCATAGTAAAATATATTCTTTTATCTGATATCTTTTCTACAAAAAATAAAATGCCTTACAAAACGAAATAGCTCCAAATAGCTTTACTTTTATATAAATTTACTTCAATATTTATTAATTTAAAGATAACATCCGCAACTTCATTTCGCAAAATTTCGGGATAAAAGTATCATATTTCCTAAAAAGTAAAGTATTTCCGTAACAAATTTCAGGAAAATTGGTTAAGCGGTTTGTGCGTGAAGAGGTTACAAAAACACAGACATTTTTACACATTATGAGTGAGTGAGTGAGAGTGAGTATAGCTCCATGTAGAGCTTCACAAATTCGAAGGTATTCTAAGTACTTATGTACTACTGAGAACCTAAGGTTTCATCCATATTGTGATAGTAAGTTGTCTTATCGCTCTGGGATCTGGGTCTAACAGGTAGGCACTTGTTTAGGTATATGACCAAAAAATACTCAATTGTATCCATACTTTAATAATATTTACTACTCGTTAGAAAGGGGAGGTACAGTCTGGATATGGACAGACAGACAGACAGACGGACAGGCTGAAATATCTTTGTTATCGGGTCCCGTTTTTACCCTTTGAGTGAGGAAACAGGGGAAAATTGTCCATCTTTGTTATTATACTATGCAGCGGGGACCGAAAAGGTTACCCATTTTGGTGTTTTAAACTGTTTAATTTATACGATTCTCTGAAAAACCCTAACATGCGCATCAGCCTTATATACGGCTGAATTAACGGTATAAATAAACCGTTTATGAATAAGGTGCATTTTCGTTCGTTTTTCTGTGTTAAAAAAGGATAGGTGATATTGCAAGTACCGCGGAACGCTATTGGTTGAATGTGTTCAATCATGTCACAACGAGAATTACGCGCTATTTTACGCAAAAATTATCATAACTGCGTAATAGACTAGCATGAGCATGAGTACCGAAAACTATTCCACCTCATTTTTTTTATGCGATCCTCTTAAAATTGCCCTCCTGATGATATAAATGCATGTTGCCAGGGCGCAACCTGGTGCCATATTGTTTAAACAATTGCAAGGAATTGTTATTTTTCAACCGAACAATTTTTTTTATATTCAATAATAATAATAATAATCATCTGCATACAGGTGGTAAAAAGAAGAAATTGACGCTATAATAGAATTTATAAATAGTGAAAATAAAAGTGGCGACAATACTCCACCCTGTGGAACGCCGCCCGAGATGTTACTCCAGTCAGAAAACCTATCTGATAGCTTGACTCTCTGTCGTCTTCCTGCAAGGTAGCTACGGAGCAAATCAATTACAAATGGCGAAAGGTTACAGGTCGCGAGTCTGCTTAAAAGAATGTCGTGATCGATACAGTTAAAAGCATTACTAAAATCTAGTAATGTGAGAACTGTAAGCTTCTTCTGGTCCATTCCTAGTCGTATGTCATCTGCAACTTTTACCAAGGCGGTTGTCGTGCTATGACCAGTACGAAAGCCAGATTGTAGCGGTGTGAGCAGATTATGGCGGTTGACATAATTTGTAAGCTGACAATGGATTATCTTCTCCAGCACTTTGGACAAATAGGGAAGGATTGAAATAGGACGGTAATCAGAAGGAGATTTGGGACAGGAGGATTTGGGTAAGGGAACAATATAAGCTGATTTCCAGGCATGAGGGAAGGAAGAGGATTCTAAACAGGAATTGAAAATGTGTGAAAGAATTGGTAAAATTATGTCCAATATAGGAACGATCATGTTTCATGTATGGGAAAATTAATTAATTAATAAAGAAAAATGGGAAATTATAACAACAAATACTAAAAATAAAATAAAGTTAATATTTTTCCGGCTCCCATACAAGAAACGTGATTTTTTTGGCCTTTTTTGCTCGTTATCAATAATAGTAACAGCGAGGCACTTGAAAATTTCACAAAGTCCTTAATTATATTTGTCAAGTACTTTAATAATTAATAATAAAATTAAAATAAAGTAATTGTTTTCCCATACAAAAAACAGAATTTTTGTCTACTTTTGCTAAGATAAAAAAAAGATAAACAATGAAATTTTTTGAAATCTCTATTAACAATATTATTAACTATTGTATAGAGAATTTACAAAAATACAGGGTGCAATTAAACCTTCCTGCCAATTTTTTTCCAGGGCTTAGGTATCTTTAGGAGAGTCCATTTAACCATAAAAATTGGCTGTTATTTTTTTTTCAATGACATATTTTATCCCATTTAAAATCCTTGCAGAACGGTCACTCGCGGCGCGGGGGAATGAGAGCGCGTGATGAGGCGCGCGGGCGGGGGCACTTTACGCGCGGCCGACGCATCGTGTCCATTAATTGTAGTGTTTTTTAGGATAACTTGCGGAAGGTATTTCTCAACATTTTAGTACTGAGTGACTATAAAAAAAAAAATACGTGTATTTTTATTTTTAACAAAGATCAATATATTAAAATTTGGCAGGAAGGTTTAATTGCACCCTGGATATTACTTAGACATTATTTTTTAATTTTTTTTTTATATATTTTTCATGGGTCGAAAGTACCCAAATTTGAGATTTTTCGAACCTTTAAAAATTCATATCTTTAAAAATATTAACTTTATCGTGAAAAGTCATAGGACCTTTTTTATTGGTATTTTAATAGAAATATTAAAAAAAAAATGTCCGGTTGAAAAATAACAATTTCCTTGCAATTATTTTTAATTTTCAATTAAATTTCTAATGAGGCGGAATTGTAATTTAGTTTAAATTATTAACTTGCAGTAAATAAACATGCCAAAGGGTAAAAAAGATGCAGTGCACAGACAAAACAATATTAGCCAGTGTAACTATTGCTGTTCAAAATTGAAAGTGAGTATTTTACATTATGTAGGTACTTATTATATTATTGTCTTCAGTTTTGTTTCAGTTTCGGGTATATATTTGCGTTTGGAACCGGTAGGTATAAAAAAAAGGTATACAAAAATCTTGACTTGTCATTGTAATCAATGTTGCACAGCAGTCAGCAAAGGTACACTATTCAAGTCACTGAAGAGAAAAAACACCGCTTTTCATGGCTTTGATCGGTCCCTGCTATGCAGTATGCTGACACGGACAAAGTCGCGGGCAACAGCTAGTAGAAAATAAATTCTTGCAATATCGTATTGTTTTCTAAGGTGTTATATTAATTTATAAAATAAAAATAATGCCTTTGAAAACAAAATAGCAACAAAGTTATTTTTAAAACGTCTGGCAATAGTTTTGGTCATTGAAAAGTGTCTTACACTACACGATACTAGTTCAGAACAATAATCTACAAATTATATATAAATATTAGCCATTTGAAAATAAGTAAAGTAAGACTCATTTTTAGTCCACTTTGGTTCCTGGTACCTGACCAGGTGTCACACTTAGAGCTACACAAATTCGCAGGTATTCTAAGTACACGAGGCACTACTAATAACCTATGGTTTCATCCATCAGAGAGTAAGTCAGGGATGGGGAAACTTTTTCCTTCGCGTGCCAATATAATCCTAACAAAATATATGGCGGGCCAAGTTGTTGCATTTTTGACTATGTTAATCAAGTACTGAAATAAAAATATTGATATGAATTTTCTGAAACACTAATTTATTGTGCAAATATTACAAAATAACTTTTGGAATAAAAATGAAATCAGAAATTGTAATTAAATTAAACTTTTATTTACTAACAACTAACAATACGAAATATTCTCTTGGTTTTTGTGTGATGGCCCGCGGGCCGTAGTTTCCCCATCCCTGGAGTAAGTTATGTCTTATCCTTCTGGGATCCAGGTCTATAAGTAATTTGGTCAATCTTCTTTGATAGAAAAAAGAAAATCTTTGATGGTATTAACAAATAAACGGCTTCACATTTGCTCATGATAGACTGATACAAATGTTGCCAACAGTAGATAAAATATTTGTTTTAGAGAACCGTAAAACTAATTTTCATGTGGCAAAACCTTAAAGTATCATGTAGTTTAAGTTTTTTTTGTAGAGTAAATTCTTAAATATTATGTATTATTTATCCTATTAGAATATTTATAATGTGCATTTAAAAATGTTTCTATGTATATTCTTAAGTTGAATTTTGTACATTAATAATAATATCATAATTCATAATATTATTTTTAACAGTGCTTGGATCGAGGAGCATAACATTAAACCGTATCAAGAGCACAAGGAGCAGCTAATAAAATCATGTAAAACAGCAGCTTTTAAAGAAGCAGTCGCTCAGATTGAAGAGTATATTGTTAATCCTGAGGTTTGTAAGCCATTTATATTATACATATACCTACATACAACAAAAGCCCATATTATTTTTGAATGACTTCCAAAAAGGAGGAGGTAATATGTTCGGCTGTATGCCATAGGTATACCATGGTTCCGAAAGTGCTTAGAGAACTTTTGACTCTTTGGTTTCATTGTTGTTTTAAGAGGAGTCCACACCACCCTTTTTTCCATACAAACGTTGTCCCCTGTTTCCTCCCTGGATAATGCTAGTAAAGTTATAATTTTTTTCCTGAATATCTACGGCCACTAATACAATGTCCCTATGTTTTCTTTTTTTTCATAATTTAATTATTAAATAAGATATGAACGTTCTAAAACCCAAAAAAATGGCCAGATTTTCCGCTGTGTTCAAACGTCTAGAAAACAGATTTGGCTAGATTATACAAAAAAAAGCAAAACATAGGAACATAGCTCAAGCCTTTCTTTAATCTTTAGTGAAAAAAGTACTTAAATCGGTTAAGTTTTGGAGAAGGAATCAGGGGACAACGAATCGTTGATTTTCTGGATTTTCTGCAGTAGTCTCTATCGCGTTCTGCGGTATAGGCTTGAGGTAAGGGAGACAGCTATAGATATTACACGTACTTTTTATTCATTATTCTAGCCCCTGGTGTATCCTCTTAAGAACTGAAAGCATAATAATATGCTACTATGTAAGTTTTATTCAACGTAATTCAAGTTTAAGTACTTACAAAGAAATGTGATAGTTTCATACATAAATCATATCTATCTACAACTGACACTTATATATTTACCATTATATATATATATATATATATATATATATATATATATATATATATATATATATATATATATATATATATATATATATATATATATATATATGTATATTTCCACCCCGGAGTTGATATTACGTCCTACATGGCGGTTTTTACCGATGATATTGCGTCCGAATGACTTGTTGCATCCTGTATACGGGCGCAAGATTGACTATCTCTCAAATTCAGCCAGAAGTAGTGTTAAGGTTAGTACAATGGCTGGGTGAAATATTGGCATGGACGTTGTTTTGTCACCGGAGTGCTTTTCGGCGTATTTCTTAGTTCCGCTATTTGGCGCGCGAATTTTGGAGGTCGCTACTGTGCGCCGTATATCGGTGGCGTATATTCGATACTTTGTTTACGTATAACACGCCGATAATGTGGATTCCTGTATATAATAAAGTTTTTATCAATTCTAATGTGCGATTTAATTACGTCCCACAAAACGACATCGTCCCAGAGGAAACGCGGGGGTGACAGAGGCGAGGGGGCGGAGTTCGCACGCGACATGCAAGGGCATGTTTTTGTTTATATTTTTTGCCGGCCAGCGCGGACGTAATGACGCTTGTGGTATAAATATTGTGTAGTGGGGCGAATATTTGAGAGAGACTAAATTCATGTCTTCAAAGTTGGGTTCACAACGCCTTCGTAAATTTGATGTAACATTACACATTTCAATGTCTAATTAACTTATAAAAATGCTGCTAAAACTATTTGAAAGTAGAGTTATTATTTCAAAAGTTATTATAAAAAAAAGTACCACATTATGAAATTTTTGCGTGTCGTTTCGATACTGTCGCTCACAATTTATTATTTATAAAAAAAAATGAGCTAGAAAGGATTAAAAATTTAATGTTAATTTGAAGATAAAGAAGAGAAGAATCCGATACCAACAAATAACACATCAACTTACATTAAATAACTAAAAATTATATTTTTAAAATGTTCATAAAATTCGCGTCATTGTCCTGCGCATTGTTTGTTTTGAATGCCTTGCCGATATACTCAACGTGACGGGTTGAAACCTATTTTGCGATAAAATCTGCTGGCTCACTTTATTTGATCGCAGTGCTTTGGTGTGGATAGAGGTTTTCGTTTTATGCTCTCTCTCTCTCTCTTTGAAATACGTTCTACAAAAATTTCCAAATAAGACGTCATTTACATTTCTCGATGTGTGCCAACATTTGTCTGTTTTTCACTACTTTTTTTATACCAAGTTATAAAGGCCCGCAACATTTCTAAGTTCTTAATAATTTTCTTTATATCAATACTTAATTATAAACGAATTTAGTGAATTCCTCATTTTCCTGAACGTCTTTTTCCTGAATAGCCCTAAAAACATAATGACGATCATTCAGAATAATGATCAAATCTGTAACTGTATTTCAGGAAAACAGGAACAAATATATCGAATCGATGCAATGTCGATATTACAATTAGGTAGTTATTTGACACATTTTCGAAAAATAGTAGTAGAATAGTAAGAAAAGTAGTAAAAATGTTATCTACACTTCAATATTATAAAGCAGGAGAGGTTGTTTGTTTGTTTGAACGCGTTAATCTCAGGAACTACTAGTCCGATTTGAAAAATTCTTTCAGTGTTAGATAGCCCATTTATCGAGGAAGGCTATAAGCAATATTTAATCACGCTAAGAATAATAGGAGCGAAGATATAGAAGAATAGAGGAAAATGTGGAAAAAACGGAGGGAAATTATTTGAAAGGGCTTATTTGAACGCGCTTATCTCAGGAACTACTGGTCCGATTTGAAAAATTCTTTCAGTGTTAGATTGTCGTGTCAATGGTTGTCGTGATAGATGTAGATCGTTTTTTTTAAAAGAAGTGATTTTAAAAACTATTTTAAAGACAAAATAAAATGGCCTTGGCCGTCGACCCATTTTGTAATACAAAAAAAATGTTTTAATTGTGGTGCAACGACCAAGAATAATATCAATATTATTACAAATCATTTTGTTCTACCTATGAAACGAAAGAACATAAAATCGCTATATAAATCTTCATTTTTCTGGTGCAGCATATTTATTTACAAATAAATATGCAATTTACGATCATTATCCTGACGTCCAGTGTCCTGTTTGTTGTTGAACTGTTTATATACTTACCTGTCTAAAAGTATTTTGGATCGATTGTATTAACTACTATGTCCCTACCTACATACCTACGTATATGATTTTCTTTGATAAGTACTTACCTATTGTATATTTTAAACAAAAGCCCATCAGTGACTGAGTTTAGACTGCGAATTGGGTTGGGACTAATGTATTTTTAAATATCTATACTTACTAATATTGTAGAGACGAAATATTTAATCGTTTGCTTATTACTATTTAACTTACGAGTTACGAGACTGAACCAATTTAAATAATTCTTTCGCTATTAGAAAGCCACGGTAATGATAAAATAGCCCAAACAAGTGCATCGAAACTCAACGTCAAGTGGTTACCGGGTCATGGGCTAGGCTGTACACTGTACAGTGTTCTGAGATTTTTTTAAAATCTTGACTTGGTGACTTTCTTCATTCATAAATCGATACCCTTGACAAGATTTATAGTAACTGTGATGGCATACTAATAATAATAATAATGTACTTTTATTCAGCTCGATAACATAAAAACCTTAATCTAGACAATTACAACATGCAAATGATTTTATTTTCAATGGTTTTTCATATTAGAATGTTAAGATCGCAACCGGCAGCTTAGCTAGGTTACAGTATAACCTGTGTTAAAGCCACCGGACCCTTTCCCAACTACTGATCGCATATCGCTGATTTTACATTTCAGGCAATTAAAATTAGATTACAAATTAAATCAATGTTTAAAATTAATCAAACTTGATACAATAAATGGGGGCGGTGGTTACTCGCGTCCGTAGGAATTACCTTTTACTACCCTACACGTGTCCCCCGGGTGGTGCTAAACGAGTAACAACGCCGAGTCTCAGGCGGCGGATATGATAACCTGACTCCTAGGCAGTAGTGGCCTTGAGGACTAAATACCCTCAAAAAGTCTAGCGCGGAAAGCAACGGGAAACTACCGCGACTATAATCCCAAGAAAACCACCATGATTAAGAACGCCACCAGAGATAATATGATGTCATGCGACCCGACTAACGCTCGGCGCCAGCTTAGTTCCGGGCCGACTGGTGTGAAATTGGCTACCGGCTGCAGGTCAGTTAACCAGCAGGCTGCTTGCAGAAACTCTGCTACTGTTGGAAACATAACATCTTACTCTAGCAAACTAACATCCAAGGGAAGGACAATAACAATAGGAACCTGGAATGTCCGTGGACTTTTAAGGCCAGGAAAAACCGAAGTTGTTGAAGCGGAGATGGAGCGCTATAATCTGGCTATACTAGGATTGAGTGAGACCCATGTCAAAGATAACGGATACCACATCACACCTGAAGGAAATATGGTAATCTACTCTGACAGGCAAGACAATAGTTTTAGTGGTGTGGGCTTCATAGTTGCTAGCTGGCTACGAGACAAGGTATTGGGGTATAATACCAACAACAATAGAATTATATCCTTAAAAATTTCAGCCCATCCACACCCAATTAACTTTGTACAGGTCTATGCGCCGACCACTGTAGCCACCGAAGAAGAGATGGAGGAATTTTACCACGAGCTAGAATTAACCTGCAAAGCGTTACCAAAGAAGGAATGTACTATCATCCTGGGAGACTTTAATGCTAAGATAGGGCACACTGATAATGATCAACACCTAAGGAATGTTATTGGGGAATACGGCTTAGGAGCCCGCAACAGTCGAGGTGAGATGTTGTTAGAGTTTTGCATTGAAAAAGGACTATTCGTAACTAACACGGCATATAAACAACATCCAAGACGCTTATGGACATGGCAATCGCCAACAGGTCATAAAAATCAGATTGACTTCATATTAATCAGCAGCAGATGGAAGTCGTGCATAACTCTCTCAAAGACTTTTCCGGGTGCAGATTGTGGCAGCGACCATCAGCTGTTAATAGCTCAATACAGAGTCCGCCTCAAAAAAGTTTCAAAGCCTCCACCATCCAAAAATATTCTTCTAACATAAGAAGCGAAAGCTTTTGAGGACACACTACAAACTTGACTGGACAGTGAAACGTATTGCCCATTTGACTCAGCCAATACATCATGGAATCAGCTTAAGGCCGCATTAGAAGAGACAACTAGAACAATCACAAATGGACGGAAAGTAAAACACCCTAGATCTGAGTGGATGACCACTTGGGAGGCAATCGCACAAAGAAAGGCTCTAAAGACTGGAGGAATTCGTTCAAAGGAAGAACAGCAGCGATACTCTGAACTTGACTCACTAGTACAGCGTCTCTGTAGACCTTATCGTATCAAAATCTTGGAACATAGAAGATGAAAAGGGTAACCTGATTTTAGACAAGAAACAAGTGATGACAAGATGGAGGAACTACTGCCAAGACCTGTACAAATATGACGCTGATGAACCTGACACTAGATTAGATTTTACAGATAAAGAACCCGACATCGTTCTCCATGAAGTAGAAGCAGCTATAAATAAGCTCAAAACAAAAGCTTGCGGTGGAGATGGTATACAGGCACAAGTGCTTATGAGCTTGGGTAAGTCTGGAATCAGAGTAATGCATTCAATATGTCTTAATGTATGGAGAACAGGACAGTGGCCAGACGATTGGACAGAATCTCTCGTGATACCACTACATAAGAAAGGGTCGACTAAAAAGTGTGGAAATTATCGGACCATCTCACTAATTTCACACGCCAGTAAGATTCTTCTCCATGTTATAAACAACAGATTGGCACACTATATAACTAGACAGATATCCAAAGAGCAGGCGGGATTCGTAAAGGGCAGGGGTACCCGAGAACAAATCCTAAACATCCGTCAGCTGATAGAAAAGAGCAGAGAATTCAATGTCCCAATAGTACTCTGTTTTGTGGATTACGCTAAGGCCTTTGACTGCATCGTCTGGTCCAAAATGCTGGAGGTGATGAGAGAGTTGGGCGTCCCCGATCATCTCATATTTTTGGTACAAAACCTCTATCTGGAAGGTCGATCAAGGGTGCGATTAGACAATGATCTGTCAGAGCCGTTTGCTACAGAGCATGGTGTCAGACAGGGTTGCATCCTCTCTCCACAGCTGTTCAACCTCGTAGGCGAATATATAATGCGTCGAGTGTTGGAAGATTGGGAGGATGGTATTAAAATTAACGGATACCTTCTCAACAACCTAAGGTTCGCTGACGACACCACGCTTATAAGTACTTGCAAAGTGAAACTTGCTGAACTTCTAGCGCGGCTCGAAAAGATTAGTCGAGACTTTGGCCTCCAAATCAATCGCAATAAAACCAAACTGATGTACGTCGAAAAGCTGAACCAAATACAAAAGACATCCTTACTACAAGATCTCCAACCCGTAGAGGAGTTTGTCTACCTGGGATCGTTGATTAGCAACAATGGTAACTGCGAGAGGCTCAGTCCGACGGGCTCAGATGGCTAAATCTGCGGTTGGGCGCTTAGAAAAGATATGGAAGAATAAGAACATCTATCGTAGCACAAAAATAACACTAATGCGTTCCCTAATCTTTTCAATATTTTTATATGCCTCCGAGACATGGACACTAAAAGCACATACTCGAGCTAAGATTGACGCTTTTGAAATGTGGTGCTGGCGTAAAATGCTCGGCATCCCTTGGACCGCATACCGGACCAACACGTCTATACTTCAGCAACTCAAAATTACCACCCGCCTGTCCACGCTTTGTCTACAACGATCACTTGCCTTTTTTAGCCACATAGCCCGCCGGGAGCCTAATAATCTTGAGAGTCTCATACTAGCTGGGCAATTAGAGGGGAAAAGAGGCAGAGGCAGAGTGGCTACACGATGGACAGACGCGATTGTCAAGGCTGCTGACTGCACGTTCCAGGAGGCATTTCATCAGGCCAAAAATAGAGACAAGTGGAGAGCCCTATCCCAAAAAGCAAATTTTGGTGGTCACGTCCCTCAGCCATGAGGATACGACTAGGAAGAAGAAGATACAATAAACAATACAAAAAACGATCGAAACGATCTACATCAATCACGACAACCATGATTGACTATGACTGTCACAGCACAGAACGCAACGTCGCGTCGTGTTTGTTTACGCGCGCGCGTTAACCTACTACTTACGAAAAAAAATATTATTATTGTGAACTTGTATTTTAATCAAATACCGTCCTCTTTTTGTACAAAACAAATGAACGGAAATAATAGGTACTATTATAGATAATAACCATAATTTAAATTTACAAACAAAGTATATATATTGTTGTGTAATTTTTGTGTAGTTGTGTAAATTTTTGAGATTTTGGACTGATTTATCTTATTTTTGATAGGTGCGTTAATAATTTTTTAAGCGTTTTTATTTTTCTTTTCGACGCCCAAAGGGCCTTTTTTGAGACTTTGTGCTGATAGGTATGTCTGATATGTGATTCTTCAGGTTAATATTTTTCTAAGCATTTTTGTTTTATTTTTTTAACGCCTAAACGGCTAATAACGAATTTCAATTTGTTCAATTTTATCAACTTGTCACGTGGGCAGAGCCACGATTGAAAACTAGTATTGCTTACATACACAAGTTAATTATAGTCAATGTCACAGTAAATTAACCTCTCAACTGGTCGTTCTTAAAATTGTTAATTTCTTAAATTACTTTTATGTTCCTATTTCGGTGTATTTGATTTGTCCGACACTTTGATTATTATGACTATGGGTTTATTATTGTACCTACTTGATTTTAAACAATAAAACTTAAAAATACCTACTACCGGAACAATTGTTTTATTTTGTGTTCATACTTAAGTTCAGAAGAAACACGCTCACATAATTATCATATCTATCATAATTATCCTTAATATTTTTTAGTTAGCCTAGCGGACTTACCTAATTATAATTTAAAATTTAATTAATCTATGTAATATACGGATAACTTGTTTTTAATGTCTGTTATGTACTCCAAGTTATAGAAATAAGTATTTCATTTTAATCGACTTCATAAAGAGGGATGATTCTCTATTCATACATACATATCGTCACTCCTGTCCCTCATTGGGGTAGACAGAGACCACATCACGCAATGAATTTATTGGGATCTATTATATAGATACCTATGTATGTATCGATATAACATATAAGGTTAGGAGGAAGCAACAAACTCAACAGTTTATGGCGTACATACAAAAATAATATACGGTACCGATATAATCTCAAATATAGTAAGGAGTCATTTAATTAGTGGAATGCATGGAATTAATATAGTACAATATACGGTATCAATATATCCATACATTTAAATGGATGTAGGAAAAACGATTAAATGCATGGAACGAATACAAAAATATACAATGTGTCACATGATTTCCATCGAGAACGGAAGCAAAAAACCAGCGAGAATTATTTCAAATTGAATATCTAATTTTCGTACGTAAACAAAATTTCTCGTCGACAATAGAATTCACATGACAGCAATGTAACTATATTCGCACGAATAACAATTAAAAAGGTATTGGAAATGGTAGACGCCATAGGGTTCCACTTTGAAAAGACGCAACAAGTCTTCGGCGATTTAAATATATATATATATATATATATATATATATATATATATATATATATATATATATATATATATATATATATATATATATATATATATAAATAACTAAAAAGAGTGAAATTATTATTTTTAAACAAAAAATTCAAACCGACTTCAAGGTAAAAACAATAAGAATATTAACTAAAAAGTATTATTAAATAATTCTTTCTCTAATAGTGCCTTTTCCAGATTTCGTCAAAATCCCAACTATTTCTGTACATATTTATAGTCTTCATTACTTTGAAGTCAGTACCAGTCCCAAATATTTCAGATATTCTGACATTGACTGAAGTCATGGTTTAATTAGCTGGTACCGACTTCAAAGTAGTGAAGACTATAATAATATGTACTAGTTATGATTTTGACGAATTCAGGAAAATGCACTATTAGGGAAAGAATTATTTAATACTTTTTAGTTAATATACTTATTGTTTTTACCTTGGAAGTCGGTTTTAATGTTTTGTTAATTAACCCATATAGACCCGCCGTGTCCAAATGAGGACACTTTTAAAATTACTTAAATTTCTTTCAAGTTTATACCTACTTATTTTTATTGTAAGTGTCAATTTGCTAAAAGTGTATTTTTTTATTCCTAGAAGGAACAAATAATATTAAAATAGTTCAGTGTTTTATAACGATTTTTCTGAAGCTGTTTCTAAGATCCGAAATGACGCCAAGTTAGTTTTTTTTTATTTTTAAGTTCTTCTTCTAGGCATTTATATTTTTTTACTTGAAACAGCTCTTTTTTTTAAATGAAATAAGGGGGCAAACGAGCAAACGGGTCACCTGATGGAAATCAACTTCCGTCGCCCATGGACACTCGCAGCATCAGAAGAGCTGCAGGTGCGTTGCCAGCATTTTAAAAGGGGAATAGGGTAATAGGGGAGGGTAGGAAAGGAAAGGGAATAGGGGAGGGTAGGGAAGGGAATAGGGTAGGGGATTAGGCCTCCGGTAAACTCACTCACTCGGCGAAACACAGCGAAAGCGCTGTTTCACGCCGGTTTTCTGTGAGAACGTGGTATTTCTCCGGTTGAGCCGGCCCATTCATGCCGAAGCATGGCTCTCTCATGGCCATACTCCATAGTATTACGATTTACGATATTAAGACCCAATTTCACCAACCTGTTTGTTAAATCCTAACAAGGCATTACATAACGGACCTTGGAAAATTAAACAGACTGTTAAAATACTTATGTCCCACAGTAAAAATTTAACAGCGGATTAGTAAATACAATGTTAAGTGAACAACGAGTGAATAACATTCGATTCGTTCGTTCTTGTTATAAGGCGACGAAATTGCAATGTATAAGTTTAATACGACATGTTGGCTGCAATGTGTCATTTTCACCTTATTCGTATAATTATACGTCATCTGGTAAATAATGCGACCAAATTAAAATATCACTGATCGCATACATTTGTTACATTACAATAGTTCTTTTTAATTTACCAGGTTAATAATAATTATGATCTGTCAAAGCTGAAAACATGAATCATGATACAAACTTTTATTTACTTATTTCGGTTTGGTAATTTTGATAAAGTCAATGTATTTGCAATGTCAAGGAAAATCCGAGGCCTGAATTTTTGACAAAATGAAAATAAATAATTGTGCATAACATGAAAAATAATAAATAATATGTAAGGATGTGGCGAAACATGGCGGAAACACTTAAAAGTCAAAACAGATTCTTTTATTGAGATTGGACACATATTGGATATTGTTTTTGAAAGTTGTTGTTTTGACTATTATAACAGCCTATTATATATTTAACGGGCCTTCCCAGCAGGAATTAAAATTTAACACCGTGCTAGGCGATTTGACATGACATTAGCGTATTGCGTAGCGGCCGTTAACTGATTTAACAAGCCATTATTTATTTAACATTGCTTGATGAAACTGGGTCTAAAAAATATAAGAACAGACTGTATAACACCTCAGCAGCTGAAATGTGCGTCAAGCGGGGCGGCTATTATTGAAATGTAGGGAAAGATACATTATATTACCTGCTGTGTGTGTGATAGTTTGTGCGTTCTAAGATGATATTGGTGACAGTTTTCATGTTCCTTGCTACGGGTTTTTTTTTACAAGAAAATAAAAAAAATCAAAATGTAATAAATTATATTCCACCTACAAAAACAAATGTTTCCTATAATTGAAAATGAATAAAAATGAAAAGATGCTAAATGCTAACTTATTAATAAAAAAATATAAATATTAACTGTGAAAAAGGAGTATAAAATTATTGTTACGAAAACATTTGAAAAATGTCATATGCATGAAACGGATCTTATGTCAATAGAGATTGACTCTGTTGAATCGAAATCAAATCGATAAAAAAGGGTGGCCATCTTAAATCGCCGGCACCACTGAAATGTCAGTACGAAATCGATAATTTCGATTGTAATTCCTTTACGAAGTGATTCGATATTTTTAAACTATCGATTAATTTTTGTTAGGTAACTTCCCTACTATTGTCAATTATAATGTGTCACGCATATCAGTTGTCGAATAAAATAAAAGTTCAACTTAACTTCGATGCCTTTTTATTAAATTATTACTACTCATTACACCTCAGTTCAGTACAACGGAAACGGAAGCCATATTTTATATATAAACCAAAAAGTAAAAAAACCAAAGACAATCACAGAGTATATGCCTAATATTACCACAGATTACAATTTACCTTTTTTTATTACATTGTCACATAGAAACAATTTTGTTCAACAACACCCCACCTCAATGTAATAAAAGAAAATATTTATATAAAACAAAAAAATAACTTATATTAATGGACTAAAGGCCTTGACTACACTGGAAAAAGTATATGCAATTTAATCTGTTACATAATACCACACATTTTAATAAATTTTAACAACAACTCTCTTTTTAACGGCTTTGTAAACATGTCCGCCACTTGTTCATTTGTAGACACATATGTTACATTTATTTTACCACACAAAATTAAATCTCTTATAAAATGATACTTTATATCAATATGCTTAAGTCTTTTGAGAGTATTAGTACTAGCCACCATAATAGCCGACTGATTATCACATAACAACTTAACTGGAGAAACATTAGGAATGTTAAAATCATTAAGCATATTAATTAACCAACTAGCTTCAGTTGAGGCCATGCTCATCGCTACATACTCTGCCTCAGTAGAAGAGATGCTAACAGTACTTTGTTTTTTAGAACACCAAGATATAAGACACTTTGAAAATAAGAAACAATAACCAGTTGTGGATTTTCTATCCCTAAGATCTCCTCCCCAATCAGCATCACAGTAACCCACTAGCTTGTCATCATTACACATATTATATATTAGCTTATAATTTATTGTATGTTTGATGTATCGCAAAACCCTTTTTAAAGCCAATAACAGAATTTCACTCGCACGATCTTGGAATCTACTCAATATTGATACTGCTATACATAGATCAGGTCGAGTACTTGATACCGCATACATCAAACATCCAATAATCTGTCTACACAAGTTTTCTATATTTTTATCTGCTTTACATTCACTTTCCAACATCCTAGTATTAAAGTTTTGATCCATAGGTGTACTTATGGGTTTACAGTTATACATATTAAACCTCTTTAAGACATTTTCAAGATAGGCTTTTTGACACAGTTCTGTTACCCCAGTAGATAAATTCTGTTTAACATTTATACCCAGAAATTCTGAAATCAAACCCAAATCTTTCATTTTAAATTCCTTACTTAACATTAACTTAAATTCACATATTTGGCTTGCATCTGTTCCAAAGAGTAATAGATCATCCACATATATGATTAAATACATTTGTTGTTTACCCTTGCACTTAGAATAAAGACACGAGTCACTCTGGGATCTTTTAAAACCTTCTCTAATCATGACAGAATTGAATTTAAGATTCCAGTATTTTGGAGACTTTTTAAGACCATATAAAGACTTATTTAACTTTACAATATTTTCACCGTTACTATAAGCCCCTTCAGGTAACTGTAAATACACATCTTCCTGTATATCGCCATATAAAAACGCCCCTGTTACGTCCATTTGTGAAACTGGTAAATTTAGTTTTGTTGCTACTGCTAAAAACAATCTAAATGTTGACAATTTGGCTACAGGTGAATAAATATCATGATAATCTAATGTATCATTTTGCTCGAACCCCCGAGCTACTAACCGAGCTTTATACTGCAAAATACTATTATTAAATTTAATTTTAAACACCCATTTGCTACTAATAACTTTAGTATTTTCAGGTAACTTGCAAATTTTCCATGTATTATTTTCCTTAAGAGTCTGTAATTCCTTTTGTATTGCTTCTTTCCACTTACCTGAGTCCGCACCACTCATGGCTTCTTCAAATGTCTTAGGCTCACTGTCAGTTAATAAAACATTGTGACATTCGTAAAACACATTCCGTTTCCTCACACGAGTGCCTCGCTGTCGTGGAATTATTTCATTATTATCACCTTGTCCACTTGAATCCAAACATACACTTGGTTCATATAAACTTCCCTCACTTTCTGTACCACTACTACTTTCTAGAAAGCTGTCCTCGGGAGGGTTTAAAAATATCTCTTCAGTTTTCTCTTGTATCTCACTGTCTTCGCTGGCTGATAATTGTACAGGTAGAGGACCATATAGTTCACTGCCAAGCTTTCCGGCATCACTCTGACTATTTTCCAGAAAAACAATATCTCTTCTTACTTCAATACTATTACTGCAAGGAAAATATATTCTATACCCCTTTGTTGTTTCTCCATACCCAACAAAGTAACCTTTTTCTCCTTTTGGGTCCCATTTTTTTCTCTGTACTTTTGGTACATGAACAAAAACATCAGTGCCAAATATTTTTAGGTTATTAATATCATATGTTTTGTTAAACCACAATTCATAGGGAGTTTTTGTTGAAACACTGCTTTTACCCGTTCTATTTATGACATAGGCTGCAGTATTGATTGCCTCTGCCCATAATTTCTTAGGCAAGTCTCTGGCACAGAGCATTGTCCGAGCAGCCTCGACCAATATTCTATTCTCCCTCTCTGAATTACCATTCTGCTCTGGGGTGTAGGGAACAGACATTTGATGAATAATACCCTTTACTTGAAACATTTCCTGGACCTCCTTGTTAATAAACTCTGTTCCGTTGTCACTTCGAAAAATTTTAATTGTATTTCCTGTTTCATTTTCCACCCGGGCAACAAAGTTTCTAATACACATCTTTATATCTCCTTTATTTTTCACAAAATAAACCATTCTGTACTTTGAGTAGTCATCTTTAAATGCAACAAAATATTTGGAACCGCCCACTGAAGTTTCCTCCATTGGTCCGCAGGTGTCTGCGTGAATTATTTCACAAATTCTGGTGCTCACATTATTACTAGCTGGATAGGGCAAACGATGAATTTTACCCTTCAAACAACTCTCACATTTCTCAGAATCAGGCCCATCGAAACTAACATTATTTTTCTTTAATATATCCTTTACATATTTAATATTTTGATGGGCTAGCTTTTCATGCCACAACTGCAAATCTTTCTGGGTAACTTTTGCCATATTAGCTATACAGTCAGTATAAACACGACACTCCAACACATACATATTTCCACTTCGCTGTGCAACTGCTACTTTTTTGTTGTGTTTATCATAAAATTCACAATTACTTTGGTTTGTAATCATAACATAACCTTTACTTGTGACACAATTGACAGATAGAAGGTTCATTCTCAATTCCGGAACATAGAGGACATTGTCTATTGTCGTGTGTATCCACTTGATTCCATTCCATACTTTAAGCGCCACCTTCCCGCATCCTTCAACACTAATCTGTGTTCCATTACCAACGGTTACTACCTTGTTATTAACACTGGAGTATGATGAGAATAAACTATAGTCGCAGCACATATGCTCGCTAGCACCGGAGTCTACAAGCCACTGGGTTTTATGAAAGCTATCGCTTGTCGCACTTCCTACAATGAATGCATTGCTTTCTTTTTGTTTCTTAAAGCGACACTGACTTTTAAAATGCCCCACTTTATTACAGTAAAAACACCTTTGCTCAGAATTACTGTTGCTCTTGTTACTGCGATAACTGTTCGAACTAGCACTTTGATTTGATTTGCATTCATTTTGAAAATGTCCTAATTTATTGCACTTGTAGCACTTTACCAACTTTTTGTTAAAGTTTTTCTTGGCAACAAATGCTGTAGACGATGACTGCATACCATCACCACCACTCTTTTCCTTTATCCTTTCTTCTTCAATCAGCAACCTGGCTACTAGGTTATCATAGGTTTGTTTCTCATCAGGTGCAGACTCCCACGCAGATACAAAGTGTTTATATTGATCTGGTAGTGACATCAAAACTTTTGTGATTACCAACTTGTCGGATACAGTTTCACCAAGATGGTTTAATTGGTTCTGTATTTCCTGTATCTTTGATAGGAAAGTAGACATTTCTACACCTTCTTCGTACTTGAATTGAAAAAATCTTTGTTGCACTATATGTATGCTGGTCTCCGATTTTTGCTCATAGACACTCAGTAGCTTACGCCACATCTCAGCTGAGGTTTTGCATGACAAAATGTGGACCATGACATCTTCTGACATCCTTGTTACGAGCAATGTCTGGGCTTTTGCATCCTGAGTCTCCCATCGAGTACTTTCAGTAGCACTTTCTGGTTTCAACTTTGTTCCGTTTACAATGTCGTACAATCCCTGGCCTCGCAGCAACACTGTGGTTTGGAATCGCCATACATTCCAATTCTTACACCCTTCCAATTTGATGACTCCCTGTCCGGATATTGCGGAATCCATTGTATTTTCCTTTGCCTTGCTTTTGTTTGTCTATTATGCCTTCCAAACACAAAACAAGTGTTCCTTCCCGGCAATTTGTATTCTAAGAATAAGAATACGACACGACGCCACGTGCGTTTCCTTTCACTTTTTGAAAAAACTTTTTCTTCTCTTTCTTGCCAGTATCTCTTTATTCCTTACTTCTGTGGTTACGAGTCTGGTCCCATAACCAGTTGTCGAATAAAATAAAAGTTCAACTTAACTTCGATGCCTTTTTATTAAATTATTACTACTCATTACACCTCAGTTCAGTACAACGGAAACGGAAGCCATATTTTATATATAAACCAAAAAGTAAAAAAACCAAAGACAATCACAGAGTATATGCCTAATATTACCACAGATTACAATTTACCTTTTTTTATTACATTGTCACATAGAAACAATTTTGTTCAACAACAATATCATCATAAAACGCACAAACTATAATATAATGTAAAGATATACATCCCGGGATGTAATGTACATTAATATACATTACCTGCTCTGTCTGTGACACGCTTTAACATTTAAGTGTCAAAGAGAAAGCAAAATGTCACAGCACCGAGTACAAAAGGAACATGTACCTAAACAAACAAAATATGGATTGTTCTATTTGTAGGACAATGTTATTGTTAAATTATATCTATACTAATATTATAAAGAGGTAAACTTCGTTTGTTTGTTTAATAGGCATGACTATTTTTTTTTTCTTATCGGTAATAATTGAAAGACACTTAAAAATAGAAACATCGTTGAAAGAATGACTCTGATAGCTTAAAAATTCACCAAGATACATATAACAATTCAAATATCTCATAAACAAATACCTACCCGAAACGCTCCATACAAAGTGCTACGAAAGTATGACGTCAGTCTTTCGTAGTTTGTACGCATCGGGAGACAACTTTGCTCGACAGGTATATCAAATATTGCGCTTATGAAAGTGGTTTCATAACAAAAGTTGCTTTTAATTGCATAAGTTATCGAATTGTATACAAATATTAAGGGGGCGACTAACCCTAAAGTGTCGATTTTATAATTCATTTTTATACTTGAAAATAAGCCCCGAATTGTTTCATTTTCTAAAATTAGATACTACATTATATTTCCGAGAATTCGATCTGAGCAAAAACACGATATCTTAAAATTTTATCGATAGAAAAAATCACAAAGATGCATCTAATTTTCACGAATTTTTCATTTACTGCCATAACCGTGCATTGAACTAAGTTAATATTTTAACACATTGTATAAAATTCTATCATTGAGAGATCGACCTAGCGAATTTTTAAAATGTTGTATATTTATCGAATTATTGAGAAAAAACTAATTTGGCGATGAATGCACGTCGTCCTTTTTGGGTTTGGGTAATATCGGCGTCATTTTCAAATCTCGCGGCCACTCACCAAACCAGCATATTATGAAAGAACATATCAAGGGGAGTAAACTTTATTATGGGGGACATACAGCTAAACTATATCGGAGCCGAGATATTAGGCATTTTAAGTTCGTATTTTCAACTAAACGTAAATTCAATCATAACATGAATATTCAGGAAAATACAAAAAAAAAACGGCGTTATTTATTAGCTTAAAGCCTTCCTCGACAAATGGGCTATCCAACACAAAAAGATTTTTTCAAATCGAACAAGCAGTTCCTGAGATTAGCACTTTCAAACACACAAACACTTCAGCTTCATAATATTAGTATACAGGGTATAACAATACTAAGTGATAATACTTTAGGGTGTGTACTGTATGAGTCCCGTGTATAGAGTTTACTGTAAAAGTAGTAGCACTGAAAGAGAACATATTTTTTTCACTTTCGTATGGGGAAACTCTTTACGTCAGGGCGCTTGCCCATGCAGAAAGGAACACGGTCGGGTTTAGTGGGTAGAGCCAATTTCCCGACCCAAAAAAAAAATGCGAATCACAAAAAAAATTCAGAGTGAACTCTATACAAGGGACACAAAATATATGATACTTACCCTAACTAAAGTATTATCACTTATAATAATAATATAAATATCTATGGACGATTTACACCACGTCAGTCTGGCCACGTGTTAAGTACATGAAGGACTTGTGTTACGGGTACCAGACAACGGAAATATATTTAATACTTTTATACTATACATATATTTAAGATTTTTATTATATCATACATATATTTAATACACACCCATGACCCAGGAACTAACTTTTTGTTCCGTCGGCGGGATTCGAACCCGCGACCCCCGCTTGAGCTACCGACAGCCCACCCACTGAGCCACAGAGGTCGTCAAAATCACTTATGTTACAACCTGATATACAAGAAAAATTAATTATTAATTTCATCATTTATTTTTAAAGATCTTCCGACCGAGCGAGATAGCATGCTCGGTCAGGCCGAAGCCCACTGACGTCATTTCAGACGTTGTATATATCTTGCCGTTCTCCGAAACTTCGATAGCGCGATGCAGGAATGTTAGGCGAATTGTGGGTACCGCCACATCACTCCCCCCCGAAGACCTGTGGTATTCTTTCGATGCGCTTGTGTTGTCAGGTGTGGGCCGAAGCTACGCGTGCAATGACCAGGAGAGGGACCCCGTGCTCTGCTTGCTGACCGGTCGTTGTAGCCTATGGCTGCCCCGTTCAAGCCAGACGCGGGTTCGACCGGCGCGGACCTCCAACGCGGCTTATGGTCGAGGCGACCCGGTTATGCTTGATGTCTGCTGACGTGGTGCGGAGGGGCGGGGAGTGTTGATGATGATTAATGTCCAGAAGGATGCGTGTTCTTGTCGGTGGTCACCAATTTAACGTTGTTAGTGGCGGCCGAAAAGGAAGATCTTCCGACCGAGCGAGATAGCATGCTCGGTCAGGCCGAAGCCCACTGACGTCATTTCAGACGTTGTATATATCTTGCCGTTCTCCGAAACTTCGATAGCGCGATGCAGGAATGTTAGGCGAATTGTGGGTACCGCCACAAGAGAATGACTTAACCATTTAACATACAATGAGATTCTTAACTATTTATTTTGCTTTTGCAAAAAAATGCAAATCCATTTTTTCTCGAATTTCATAAAGATTGATTTTTTTATATTTTTTTGTGTAAGTACATAGTTAATCTTCTTATATTATAAAAATGGATTTTCAAATGTCGAAGGAAGGAAGGAAGGAAGTCGCGCTAAAACTCTAAAACGGCTAAACGGATTGGGCTGATTTTAGTCTTAAAATATATTCGTAGAAGTCCAGGGAAGGTTTTAAATTGACACGAAGTTCACTGGGACAGCTAGTATTCTATAAAACATTCCTGCAGCTGTACAATTCTATATCTTCTATCTTTAAGAAATTCGAGAAAAAATGGATTTGCATTTTTTGCAAAAGCAAAATAAATAGTAAAAAATCTCATTGTATATTAAATGGTTAAGTCATTCTCTAAAATGTACGAATAACTAAAATTAAAAGTATAAATGATGAAATGAATAATTAATTTTTCTTGTAAGTAATATCTACAGCAATCTGTAGATATGTTACAATTAACATAAGTGATAATACTTTAGTTAGGGTAAGTATATAATATTATGTGTCCCTTGTATTGAGTTCACTCTGAATATATTTTTTTGTGATTTGCATTTTTTTTGGGTCCGGAAATCGGCTCTACACACTAAAACCCGACCGTGTTCCTTTCTGCATGGGCAAGCTGGCCTGGCGTAAAGAGTTTCCCCATACGAAAGTGAAAAAAAATGTTCTCTTTCAGCGCTACTACTTTTACAGTAAACTCTATACACGGGACTCATACACAGTACACACTCTAAAGTATTATCATTTAGTATTGTTATACCCTGTATACTAATATTATGAAGCTGAAGTGTTTGTGTGTTTGAAAGTGCTAATCTCAGGAACTGCTTGTTCGATTTGAAAAAATCTTTTTGTGTTGGATAGCCCATTTGTCGAGGAAGGCTTTAAGCTAATAAATAACGCCGTTTTTTGTATTTTCCTGAATATTCAGGTTATGATTGAATTTACGTTTAGATGAAAATACGAACTTAAAATGCCTAATATCTTGGCTCCGATATAGTTTAGCTGTATGTCCCCCATAATAAAGTTTACTCCCCTTGATATGTTCTTTCATAATATGCCGGTTTGGTGAGTGGCCGCGAGATTTGAAAATGACGCCAATATTACCCAAACCCATTTTGGGAACACTTATTTTTTACCGTGATTTCTTTATTTTATTAACAAAATTCACTAATCTTTGACCTTGTCATCATCCCTATTGTAAATGTAATGAATAGGCTCAAAAACTACTGGACCGATTTTAAAAATTCTTTCACCATTTGAAAGCTACATTATTTACGAGTAACATAGGCTACTTTTTATTTTGGAACATATAGGGTTCCCTAAGATATTTTAGTTTTTCGGCAACAACCAGAAAATTTACTTATTTTGCGTACGCTGCCTAAACTATAAAAGATAGAACCATACAATGTTCTAATCTAAGTAAATGTAGATCTTATATGTATCTACAAAAATGTCCGCGACACACTATACCTATCTATGTCACACTTGACGTAGATAGGCACAACAACAATTGTTTTATTTAAAAATCTTGATTTTTTTTGACTACATTTAAACGCATTTATTTTACTCATGCTAATAATCCTTATCAAAATAAATTATTTCATCACTAAGTACATTTTATGTAGATAATATTTGGTCTTTGAATGATTAAAATTGGACGTTTGGTTTAGAAGTTATGGCCAAATTAAAATATTACGATAGTGGGCGTCACCAAGGCGAGGGTGTGCGTGCGGGAGAAAGACAACCTGTGCAGTGTGCAGCCTGCGTATCTGGGGGCACGGGAGTGCCCCCGCCAAGATGAGTCAAGCGAAGCGCGCAAGGGCACTACCTACCTTTTCTCGAAACGTTTCGTCGTATTTTTGAACCCTCGTAACTTTGATTTGAATAATGCCAGATAGTTGAAATTTTTAAGATATAGTGACATGGGTATAGTTATTAAATGCGCAAAGTTTGAATATCGTAGCTATTATACTTTAGATTTTATAGGTGTCCAAAATCCCACAATTTGGTCACTGACTCACCGATCATCAAAACTGTTAGGGTACTTCCTGAAGTCTTAGAAAGCTGATATTTGGTATGTAACATGATATTAGTACTAAAACAACAAAAAAATTATCAAACCCAAGTTAACCTATATCCGTACCATTATAGAGCAAAATTAGGCAAAAATTTGTGTTTTTTGTATGGGAGCCCCCCTTAATTTTTTATTTTATTTTAATATTATTATTAAATATTAAAGTAGACATATAACTAAGGACTTTGAGAATAATTCAAGTACCTACCTGTTGCCATTATTGATATAGAGCAAAAAAGGTCAAAAAATCACGTTTGTTGTATGGGAGCCCATCTTTAATATTTATTTTATTTTATTTTTAGTATTTGTTGTTACAGAGGCAATAGATATACAAAATCTATGAAAATTTAAACTCTCTAGCTACTACCGTTCTTGAGTTACAGCCTAGAGACAGACAGACGGACAGACGGAAAGACAACGAAGTCTTAGTAATAGGCTCCCGTTTTTACCCTATGGGTACGGAACCCTAAAAAATGAACTAAAAGAAAAAACAATTAAACAGCTTACAAAAAGAAATGAAATCCCACCAAAAACATTTTCATGTCAAAATGTTGCCAAGATGAGAACATAATAATATTATAGTTCGTCGTGTCAAAAAGTAGTGAGATCTCATGTAGAGCCAAGTTTCTAATCTTACGTACTCAGCCCTAAATCTAAAAACTTTAATCTTACACTAAAGCGCGGCAAAATATTTGGTAATAATATAATGAATCAGCCGCACGAGGAGAATCTAAAAACTCTACACATTAGTCAAAATCGGTGGCTTGGCCATATTGTTATACGTCAGGGCTTTGAACTTAATAATACACCGTGTATTATTAAGTTCAAAGCCCTGACGAATAACAATATGGCCAAGCCACCGTGTATTATTAAGTTCAAAGCCCTGACTAATAACAATATGGCCAAGCCACCGATTTTGACTAATGTGTAGAGTTTTTAGATTCTCCTCGTGCGGCTGATTCATTATATTATTATCAAATATTTTGCCGCGCTTTAGTGTAAGATTAAAGTTTTTAGATTTAGGGCTAAACTAATGATAAATGGCCAAGCCACCGATTTTAACTACTGTTTACTACTGTTAACTACCGATTTAGGGCTGAGTACGTAAGGTTAGAAACTTGGCTCTACATGAGATCTCACTACTATAATATTATTTTTTTTCACGACACGACGAACTATAATATTATTATGTTCTCATCTTGGCAACATTTTTACATGATTTTTTTTTTTTTTATGAAATAAGGGGGCAAACGAGCAAACGGGTCACCTGATGGAAAGCAACTTCCGTCGCCCATGGACACTCGCAGCATCAGCAGAGCTGCAAGTGCGTTGCCGGCCTTTTGAGAGGGAATAGGGGAGGGTAGGGAAGGGAAGGGAATAGTTGAGGGTAGGGAAGGGAAGGGAATAGTTGAGGGTAGGGAAGGGAATAGGGTAGGGGTAAGGGGATTGGGCCTCCGGTAAACTCACTCACTCGGCGAAACACAGCGCAAGCGCTGTTTCACGCCGGTTTTCTGTGAGAACGTGGTATTTATCCGGTCGAGCCGGCCCATTCGTGCCGAAGCATGGCTCTCCCACGTATAAAAATGTTTTTGGTGGGATAATAATGACTGCGTCGTGTCGGAGTCTGTGACCGGGCAATCATTTTGCTGACCGAGTCTTTCCTGGGTATGCTTTTTGCAGCGGGCGGAGCCGCGGGCGACCGCTATAAAACTGCTGAATCGATTTTAATCATTTTTTCAGTGGCTATTTATATTTTACTAGAGATCGCCCAATGGTCGAAATTCGACCTTAGTGTCAACGACATTAGGACATTAAGACTTGTCTCTGGGACTCAGATGATGTCAGACTGGCCGTGTAAGCATTGTCTAATAGTAGCTAAGATTCAATAAAAAAAAAAAAAACTATAATCCATTTTCCATTT
Organism: Aricia agestis; assembly: GCF_905147365.1. NCBI lineage: Eukaryota > Metazoa > Arthropoda > Insecta > Lepidoptera > Lycaenidae > Aricia > Aricia agestis. The sequence goes on along the minus strand of NC_056409.1, from coordinate 9,301,523 downwards.
GTCACCTTGTTGTCAACAGACTTCAACCATAAATAAAAGAGTATAATTCGTATGTATAGGCTTGTCACTCAAAAACCTGTCATTTTTGCTAGTGTGTGTGTTGTAGTGTGTGTAATGTTTTATTTGTTAAAAATATATGAGTAAAGACTTAATTTCAAAATAATATTAGCTCGATGCACTCCTTCACCATGTAAACTATAATTGTGCAAAATTTCATTCATCTACGTTTCCCCGTTTTTCGTCAAAAGGGATACAAAGTTTTTGGCTCACGTATTAATATATAGATACCCGTGCGAATATTTTATACGCGTGCGAAGCCGGGGCGGGTCCCTAGTCTAATACAGTGTGTAACACCAAAAATTTTTTTCACTTTTGTACGGGGAAACTCGTGACGCTCGGGCCCTTGCCCATACAAAAGTGAAAAAAAAATTTCGTCTTTCAGAGCTGCTACCTTCACAGTGAACTCTTTACAAGGAACACGTACACACCCTAAAGTATTACCACTTATTTTTGTTACACCCTGTATATAAAAATAAGTCTGGTTTTCCTTCCTGACGATATAACTCCAGAACGCACGAACCGATTTTTACGGTTTTACATTCTTTGGAAAGGTCTCGGGCTCCGTGAGGTCTATAGAAAAAAAATCAGAAAAAACTTCAAGAGGAAAACATTTTAAAAACTTCAAGGGAAAATCATTTTATGGCAAAACATCGTTTGTCGGGACTCGGGACAGCTAGTAACTAATAATAATAGGATGATTTTTAGTATATTGATTCAATATATTATATACAAAAAATCAGCTAGATAGGGTTCCATGATTCCGTAGTCAGTAAGGACTTGTTGATTACAGAACTCTAAAACGGAACCTACAAATAGAACAATCTATATTTTAGTACCATCAAATCGAAATATTTAATCCTTTCTATCTCTGTTAACTATCACTTTCGAGAATGTTCGTCTTATCAAAATGAAGCTACTCACGAAAAATTAGCTTAACTAGAGATCGCCCAATGGTCGAAATTCGACCTTAGTTTCAACGACATTAGGACTACTGCCTATATATATTTTGTAAAAAATATTGACTTTATTATATTTTTTTCAACTCTTGTCTCTGGGACTCAGCTGATCTCAGACTGGCCGTGTAAGCATTGTCTAATAGTATCTAAGATTCGATAAAAAAACTATAATCCATTTTCAATTTGTCACCTTGTTGTCAACAGACTTCAACCATAAATAAAAGAGTATAATTCGTATGTCACTCAAAAATCTGTCATTTTTTCCTAGTGTGTGTAATGTTTTATTTGTTAAATTTTTTTATGATAAAAGCAAAATTTCAAAATAATATTAGCTCGATGCACTTCTTCACCATATAAACTATAACTGTGCAAAATTTCATTCACCTACGTTTCCCCGTTTTTCGTCAAAAGGGATACAAAATTTTTGGCTCACGAATTAATATATAGATAGTAATCAAGTCAAAAAAATGTTCTAGGCAATTGTACTATAATTTATTACAAGATTTTAGACAAAGTTTCACGTGAACTTGACTTTAGTCTGTATATTGCAGTATATGCCATAGCTGATAGCATTTTTGTTTTCTTTAGAAATTCGCTGATCTGGACGACCACGTCCGCAATCCTGAGGAGGAATTTGATAAACTGAAAGATGTCATCAACGAAGAATCTTCTGATGAGAAGCCACCGGAAGCTGAGGAGGCCACACCAGAAGTCAAGAAAAAGAGCGCAACACCCAAGGTATAATAGACAAGTCTTATTACTACTATGTTATCAAAAGTGCAGCCTGGCCAAAAGGAATAGAAATTATTTAAAATTAAACAAAAAATTTCCACACAAAATTGTTGCCATACTTAAGCATTTTTAAAAATGTAACAGCTTCTTAACAGGAGTCCACACCATCCTTTTTTTAACCCCCGACAAAAAAGAGGGGTGTTATAAGTTTGACGTGTCTGTCTGTCTGTCTGTCCCTGGTGCTGACCTGGTGCTGCAGCATTACCTCGTAATCAATAGGATACCCAACTCCTCACCAACTTAGAGCAACGGTTTCGTGTTTGGGCTCATTTGAATTGCGACAACTAGTAAGACGTAGATAACCAATAAATTTTTGCATGCTGCTGCTGCAGCTTCACCTGGATTCTATAGGAGCGAGCTCCATATGAACCCAAAGTGGAGGTTTCATGTTTGGACTCATATTGACGGCCTCATCCAAAAGGACATTCGTAGATGGTGTTCATTGGGATATAATATTATGATCCTGTTGATAGGAATTATTCTGCACTATAACCAACACAAGTTTAAAAAGCATGAAATAAAATTAAATTAAGAAATTAAAAAAAAACCCCCGCCAAACAACTTTAAAAAGTAATGAAATAATATATTTTACTGACTTTAAGTTTAAATAATTCCTAAGTGTAAAGTGATATTTTAGTCCATAATTGTTGTCAAGGTGTGTCGGGGGACTGCTAATGTAGATGTTTGATTTCACATAACATTATAGTTTAAGGGTCAGTTTACAGCGAACCTAATCAAGACAATCAGTGACATGGCGATACAAAATGCAAAATGTTAGTCCCGTCACCACACACACAGCATCACCTTGTTGCGAGTTAACCCGGGTATCGCCACAGTCTGTAAAGCCTGACCGGCCTTTGAGCACGATCTTTTTCGCACGTTCTTGTCGTACGTGATCCACTTTTCATCACCAGTTATTAGCTTCTTCAAAAATGACTCGGCTTGATCACGCTGCACGCCGTATTAAAGAACCACAAATGAGTACACGGTTCATTAGGTTTCTTTCAGTGAGCCCCTGAGGCACCCAAATATCGAGCTTTTTCGTGTACCCAGCTTTTTTCAAATGCGCCAAAACCGTTTTGTGGTCAATCCCCAGTTCTTCAGCTACATCGTAACTACTAATAATATGCCGATCTTGCTCCACTTTTTAAAAAATGGCATCAGTTTTGTCCGTAACAGGGCGACCAGAGCGACGTGCATCTTTGATATCAAAATTTCCGGATTGAAAACGCTTTGTTAACATTGACTATGATTTTTTAAATTTGATGATGAAGTTACCACGTATTTCATTACTGAGCTGTCTAGTCTGTGAAATTGTTATGATAGGTTACCATTAGCAGAGTGTCAGATTATTATATCCATACTTCCATATTAATATTATAAATGCGAAAGTGTGTCTGTCTGTCCGTATGTCTGTCTGTCTGTTACCTCTTAACGCTCAAACCGCTGAACCGGTTTTGCTGAAATTTGGCATGGAGATACTTGAAGTCCCGGGAAAGGACATAGGATACTTTTTATCTCGGAAAAATGTACGGTTCACGTGCGACAATCTGCATGCTCAATGTTCACTCCATTTCTCAAGATAGAATTTTTATCATTCATCAATATTTATAGATACGTTTGGGCATTTCAAAGGTGAAATCTGTGAAACGGTCCTCCTCGGCTGGGCTAAAGTCTGCTCCACGCAAGAAGGTGAAGACTATTTCTAGATCCTTCACTGATACAGACATGGACCATGAGAAGCCTTCCATGTTGAACCATTCCTTCTCCAAGAAGTCTAGTTTGCTGCAACGCCCCTCCAACATCATGGGACCTGTAAGTATAAATTATAATCTAATAATATAAAAGCATCAACATTTTATGCTCTATAACCTAGGGGAAGGCATTTGCCCAGCAGTGGGACAGCATAGGCTCTTAAGAAAATATATGCTTTTATTTATATTAAAATGTAATAAAAATAAAATTGTAATAAATAAAATAAATACAGACTATATTATAATAATTATTATGCAATGACTTGTTCTTGTCTCTTAAGGAACTTTTGTAGTACAATAGACAAGTACATATTAAATCTATACTAATTAGTCCGGTTAACGAATGACTCAAAAGAGGGTATAGAGTGCGTGAGCGGGAACCTAAGCGATTTCTGCTGGAACTTATTCAAGGTACTTAGGGACAAAACATACTAAAAGTCCTGACGTCTAGGACGTGAGCCGGAGGGAGGGGAACAAAATTTTTGGTTTTTCGTCAATAACTAAAAAACTATGCGTTGTAGCAAAAAATATTCTATCACGACATTAAAGCTTATTAAATTCTCTATAAATTAGATTCTATATAATTTTTCCAAATTCTCATCCGTTTTCGAACTACACGCTCAGGCTAAGGAAAAGTGAAAATTAAGGTTCCCGCTCACGCATTCTACAACTACTTTGTTGACTGAGCTAAATATTATAAAGCGGAAGAGTTTGTTTGTTTGTTTGAACGCGCTAATCTCAGGAACTACTGGGCTGATTTGAAAAAATCTTTCAGTGTTAGATAGCCCATTTATCGAGGAAGGCTATATTTTATCATGCTAAGACTAATAGAAGCTAAGAAATAGAGGAAAGTGTGAAAAAAACGGGGAAATTATTTGAAAGGGCTTATTTGAACGCGCTAATCTCAGGAACTACTGGTCCGATTTAAAAAATTCTTTCAGTGTTAGATAGCCCATTTATCGAGGAAGGCTATAGGCTATATTTTATCACGCTAAGACTAATAGGAGCGTAGAAATAGAGGAAAATCTGGAAAAAACAGGAAACTATTTAAAATTGGTTATTATGTTACGAAACTACTGGAGCAATTTTTATGTTCTTTGGCACACATGAAGAATAAACCACGTGAAAGGACATAGGTTTCTTTTTTCAGAAAAATGTACGGTTTCCGTGACATTGCTAAATTACGCGGGCGAAGCCGCGAGGAACATCTAGCACCATAATAAATATTGTCTTGCAATAAACTTTAACATGAGGTCTTTATCAATGTTTTCAGTCATGCCTGAATCCTGAGCTTCTAACTTACGTTGACAGAGTAGGGAAATAATTAAATCTTAGATAAATCAAAAAGGAACTATTTCGAAATAAATATTCTAATAGGATAATAAAAAAAATTGAGTCTTATATTATAATAAATTAGTACGGATATTTAGATACAACGTCCATATTGTAGGAAACCGCTGCTCTGGACTTGGAGAATGTTTCGGAAACTTTGCTCGAGAAGAACATAAAGGCTAGCCAAATGAAGTTCGGTTTCCTCGGGCTGGGCATCATGGGCTGTGGCATTGTTAAGAATCTTCTCAACTCCGGCCACAAAGTGCTCATCTGGAACCGTACAGCTGCAAAGGTAAGTGGAATTGGATAGATGAATGTTTAATGTAAATTTTGGATCAGATGTTTAAAACAGTGGAAACAAAGGTGATAAAATGGGATGTTCCCAGTATAATTAGAATTCTGGTAAATACTATGTTGTGTTGTTATCTTGACCGATTTTCTTAGGGTGATACCATGTTTTTCCAAGATCTTTTTCTAATGTGCAGTTAAAGACATAAGATAAGACATATTGATTAGAAACATTGCATACATAGAGTCGAATTGATAATCTCCTTTTTTGAAGTCGGTTAAAAAGAGTATATATAATATTACCTTTCGTCTTTATTTTTGGCAATAAAATTCAAAAGTATAAACAGCAGCTGCATTTGACTGTGTATGATTTGAATACTAATTTTTTGGCGAAATATTATAGTGTCCAATAGAGAGAAGATCCTTATTCCTTCCCCGTGAGACCTTTATTTGAATTGAGAATTTTTAATCCAATATTAGATGAAGTTTAATCCAGACGTTTACAAACAGCAATAGTATTCTTATATATAATTCAAACGACTGATTAAATTAGAACGCTAAGGGCCTATTTCACCAGTTCCTGATCTGTACCGGATAGGCTATCCACCACTTAACTTGACAGATAAAGTATAGAGAAACTGTTAAAAAAGTTGTGGATAGCCTATCCGACACTTAATCAGGAAGTAGTGAAAAAGTCTTTACTTTTTATCTATTAAACCCCATCTGATTTAGAACGGTGTTAATTTGAAATTGGCGGTAAAAGCTTATAGTACAGTTTCCCTAGGTTATTTTTTTTTTCATTTCATTACTAGCAAGCAAATTTTTTGTGAGTAGCTTCATTTCGATAAGACTAACAACAATTTTCTCTGCGAAAATTCTCGAAAGTGGTAGCTAACAGAGAAAGAAAGGATTTAATATTTCGATTAAATTATCCTAAAATATTATAGATTGTTCTGCTTATAGGACAATGTTACCGTTAAATTATATTATAAATAAAAACTTATCAATATACAAAAAAATCTGCTGTTTAGTAATCTTTTTTTAGAGTTCCGTAGGACTTGTTGACTACAGAACCCTAAAACGGAACCCTAACCAGCAGATTTTTTGTATATTGATTGGTTAATATTTATATAATTTAACAGTAACATTGTCCTACAAATTGAACAACCAGTACTTTAGGATCATCAAATCGAAATATTTAATCCTTTCTATCTCTGTTAGCTACCACTTTCGAGAATATTCGCAGAGGAAATTGTTGTTTGTCTTATCAAAATTAAGCTACTCACGAAAAATTTGCTTGATAGTAATCAAATATCTAAAATATTTTTGCTCTTTAAAGTCTTGTAGTCCAGGTTGGACTACAAGACTTTAAAGAGCAAAAATTTTGCAATTTCGTTCAATTAATGAAAAAGCGGCTATAGCTATAGGAATAAAATATAATATTTAATATGTTAGGATGTCATAGTATTATACTATCTATTATATTGTATTCTTATAATTATTATATAGTATTATTATAATATTAAAAATAAATTCTTCCAATAGTTTTCGGTGTTTTATTTTAAAGAATAATTACATTTATTTTACTACATGGTACAGATTAATCGTAACAGGGTAGCATTATTATTTTGAGCTAAGCATATCTTATTTTCGCTGTATGCATTAAAATATTATTAAAAAGTAAGTTATTTTGTATGTAGGCCACAATAATTTACATATCAAAAATAAAACCAACAGAATACGTTGAAAAATAATTTATTTATTCTTCATAATTTTCTATTTACGTTTGTTTATAATATTTAGAAAATTGTCAACAATATTTGTATATATTAAGAAAAGTTATACAATAATAATTATTAATCATTGCTGGTTTTGTAGTATTTGGCATATCACTGCTAGACTCATCTGATCAATGTATACAAAATAGAAAATAAAATGATATATAAACATATACCACATATAAAGTCACCAGGGATAGTTAGTGTTATTTACCTACGATCGTGGACGCATGATGTATGCTTATACGATATACCAATGTACATCAACCTCGCAATAATTACAACAAGTAACAATTTCCTCGCCACATTTAACTTCATTTTTGAACATATGAAATGCATTATGCTCTACTCTACTAGTTTACTCTAAAGTACCATCAAAATTTGAAAATGATTCAAATAAACCGTTGATGTATTTACATGATTTTTAACACCCACGAATTCCACGAAACCCACCCAGAACGCGACCCGCTCTTCACTTAACACTACATGAAATGAAATTCGCTCTAAAAGTACGTTATTCAAATCTAATCTATCACAGCTTACTTAGAAGTACAAGCATTACTCATCACCCAGAGTCCCACGATGTGCATCAGCTGCCCTCACTATTAGGATAGAGTAGGATAGCCAGATACTATATTTTTTGAAAATAATTTAATTTTACTATACAACATCGCTCGCTCTAGTAATGGACCGATTTAAACACGAATCATCTGGCATTCCCGGGCAAGATAAGTCATACATAAGATGGCGATTTGCTATAATCACAGAGTTGTATGTCTTGAGAACACTGACCTGATTGGGACTTCAACGCGTAGATTTTAAACACACGCGTGAGAAGCCTATACTACAAGGGCGTGTTCTCGCACAGTTTCGCACACTCCCCGCACACCAGCTGGCCGGCCGCGTGCCGCACCTGACACTCCGGCTTGGTGAACTCCACCGCCAGCAGCACCCGCGACTGCTCCTTCCCGGGCTCCTTCTCCAGCACGCCGAGTTCCGGTGAACTCAAACTCGCAGCCATGGTCTTTCGCTTCCTGGCCTCTCTGAATACGTCGTGGTGACCCAGCAGCGGCTCACTGGAGGGCTTGGCGTCGTCCGGGTACTTCTGTTTCGAGGTGTGCGCGGAGCTTCTAGAGGGGGTCTGGATGCCGGAGGTGGACTCGGTTGGCGGGGGCGCCGGGAGAGGCTTGATCATAGCGAGCAGGCGGGGTGGCGCGGGCGGCGCCCTCTCTATCATGTTGATGTGGATCCCCTCCGGTATCGACATGGAGTTTTTACGAGAGTCGATAGATCTCTCCGTCGGCGTGTAGTAAACGGACACCCTGCTCTCGTCGTCTAATATAGGGCTCGGCAGTTTGGCCAGCTTTTCGATTTTAGTTTTCAGGTACATGTCGATGACCTCCACGTCGGGGTCGAAAGCCATGGAGTCGCTCCTTCCGCAGGATCCGCTGCGACAGTTCTCGAAGTAGAAGCTCGGCAAGTTTTCTAACACCTTGTTCAGAGTCTGCTGCTGGTACTTGTACGATTCCCGAAGTCGCAGTATTTGATGTGCACTGAATTTTCTGATCTTGTTTCGTTGGAAAACGTAATTTTCCCGAACCCAATTTAGCTGGCACGTGGAGTAATCGCGGACGCGTTTCACCTGTATAAACAATCGTCTCTATTAAACTGAGGTTGTTGTATACTTTACTACATATTTTTATACCTTGTAACTACTATACTTATAATTTTTTCTGCTTTTGAATATGATATTTTATAAAATAGATAAGTTTTTAAATTACCTGGTCATAATACTGATCTTTCATGGCGGTCAAATGATTCGTTCCTATATCTCTTATGTTGCGCAAGTGAGTCGCTTGTGATGAGTAGCTGCTTTGTATCCACTCCATTTGCTGCGTGCAATTCTCTTTTATTCGATGAACCTAAAAACCATTAACATGAGTAAAACACTTTACACAAATATATTATGCTATTACCTAGGGTAATTTAATCACTTACTTGAACTGCATAGTTTTCTCGTAATTTCTCTAATTGCTGTCGTTTGTATTGTTCGATGTTATCTAACATACTGTATATTTGACGCGTTCGGGGCGCATCGCGATTGACGCATGTACAACAACTACAACAAGTTTCCAAAAGTCGAAACCTGAAAAAAATACACGAGTTAGTGAGACCTTAAAATTATGCAAATTATTAATTATATACGAAATATGACTCTGTTTCTTACCTGTAAAATATGTACCGCAATGCTTGCACTGCTAATGTTAGACCAAGAAAACCAATCGCACAAAGAGCACCAAACAGCAAACTGTACATCTTAATTTCAAACATGGTCATGGGATCTATGTTGAGGACTACCTCCACGGTAGCGTTAGCAGTAGGATTCGATGCAAAACATATGTACGTCCCACAGTCTTCCCTGTGGATATCGGTTACTATTAAAGAACCATCGTCGCGAATTTTCACCCTCGAATTGGCGTAATCGATGGCACGGTAATACTGGTCGTGGGCGATGCCGTGCTTGTGGAATATGTCAGGCTCGGGCTCGTTGGGGTTCCAATGATAGACATCGCGCGTAGGCGTTACCCAAGTGATAGAAGGTGCTGGGTTACCTTCGAATTTGCATTGCAAGAGAGCATCCGTTTGAAGTCGGTGTAATGATAATGGACTGCTGTATACGAGATTAGGTGGTTTGCAGTTTGTATTGTTTAAAATTGCTAGCATGTCATTCGGGTAGGCCAGTCTGCAGCTCAGATCAGTTTTCACTATATCTTTCCTTTTCTCGATCCAGTTTCCGAACCACGCCATTCTGCAATCGCAAGCCCAAGGATTTCCGTGTATTCGTAGCTCCTCTAATTGAGTTAGCATATTCAGTGATAGCGGCAGAAACGTAAGCGCATTCGAGCTTATATCTAAATGAGTTATGGTCGGAACGTCTTGAAAAACAAATGGCTCTATTTCTTTTAACCACTCGTTACTTCTAATAAAGAGTTGCTTCAAATTCTTTAAGCCTTTAAAGTTAGTATTTTGTATTACTGCTATGTCTGTGTGATCGAGGTAGATAGTTTCTAAATATTCGTTATATTGGAAGAGCAGCGAGGGCATAACTTTCAGTCTATTCCCACCCATATTCAGCCATTTTAATTTACTGAGATTTTTAAGAGCATCTTGTGATATGTTCAGAAAATTATTGTAACTTAAATTAAGTTCTCTTAACTCTTCTAGGTTATCAAATATAGATTTAGGTATATTGTCTAGTTTGTTGCTAGATATATCCAAAACTTCCAATTCCTTCAAGTTGACTAGAGCATTAGATGTAATTTTGACTAGGCTATTATTATTTAGGAACAGTTTTTTCAGTTGGCGATTTGGTTGAAAATAGTAATCTAAGAATGTCGCTAGTTTATTGTATGATATATCCAAATGCTGCAAACTCGTCATCTGTCCGAAGACCTGGAATGGTATCGCTTGCAGATTGTTGTATGAAATATCTAGATATTCCACGTTTACCAAATCTGCGAATGTAAACCTAGGTAAATCTTCGATTTTATTTCTCGAGATATTTATAAATTTTAAATCAGTCAGTCTCGCAAACAGCCCATGCTCAGTCCTTAGTATTTCGTTTCTGCTCAGGTCGATGTATTTAATTTTGTTTAGCCCGTCAAATGCATTTTCTATGGTAGTAATATTGGAGTCTACCCAAATGATTTCTTCCAGCTCAACTCCATACTTGTTGAGGGTTGATTTTGTGAGCTTGTCACCGGGAACTGGGGTGTTGGAGCATCTTAAACTTGTCTTCGTGCAAACGCAAGTAGATGGACATTCTTCTGCACGAATCACTGCTGTGCAAATTACTGCCAGCGTCAATATTTTGTGCAGCCACTGCATTATTTGACAACACTCATAGTCTCATTGACTGAAACAAAAAAACACCATTATATAATATTATCTAATAACTTACAGTACTGGTAAACCTAAAAATTCTATGCGGTGTATGAAAGCTTCTGTTCACAATTGTTTTTAAAAATAACATAGTATTTACCTGCAAAATACATATTATTATATTGAAGATAAAAAGTAAGAATAACTTTTATATGTAAGAAAATATTTATTATTTTATTGTGTCATTGTAAATCTTAAATTCAATCTCAAATTCTAAATAGGCACATTTAGAATTTGAGATTGAGTTATGATAATACTTGTGCCTTATATGCATTTTATTGGTGTCGCCTAAAACATTTAACATGTTAATGAATTAAAAAATATAGTTAATTTTCAAATATTTTGCTGCCTTCCTTAATATAAATTATACAGTATTAAACTAAAGAGTATATTGTGCAATAAACTAATTAATATTTTACCATTAAAAGTATGTTTGTTTGTTCACTGAACAAGATATTATGTGTCCTGAATATTAAACTTATATTCTGCAATTACCACAAAATCTTAATTATTATTTTGTCATTTTTAGAAGCACTTGAACAACAAAAAAAATATTTAAGCATAAAAACTAAATATTTTTTATAATAATTACATTTTAATTTTTAGTGATCATGTATTTCAGTTTGAAAATGATTTAGTTTTTTATCTAAATATGGGTAAGTTCCAAGATACTAAGCGTTGACTGTCTTCTTTAACTAGTACACTTTACGGAGAAGTAGCTTAGCTTATGCCAAATTTTATCAACATTTGTTTCGTACTTAGGTAATGAGTAATAATACAATACAAAAACTTTTTACCTGTTCTTTATGGATTTTATACCTTTGGGTTTTAAGAACCTACAACTAAAGTACTTTTCATAACATTTTCAATTATTGCTTCTTTAAATAGTTTCCTAATCATTTGTGAATTTTAAATTAAATCATGAACACAAAGAAGCACTTCAATTTATTTTTCGTACATAATGTGTGAATAATAATGAAGCTAAGTTCTCATCAACATTCGAAGGAAAAACAATTACTTTATGTTTTACAGTATAAAAATAGATTTCTTGTTGCTTAGTAAGTCAAGTAATGATTTTAACTGTTGGTTGTATTGTGCATATTTGACACAAAGCAACATAATATTTTGAATTAATAAATAATGGTGTAAAACTTTTCCATGTTGCTTTTAGTCTGAACGTCTTTTGGTTCGGAGATATTGTGTTAAGTGACCTAAATAAATTTCACTAAAACAATGCCTTCTAAATCTTGCAAGACATCACTACCTAGAGCTCACCTTTACAGGTTGTCGAATATGGCTAATATTCGACAATGTATTCATTCAAAACATTTCATTCATGTGCACCAACTTTTTACATTGAATTTACCTAATTTTCGTCCATATCTCAATCCAACTTGCATAATTCAAGTTATTTCGTGATGATAACAGATGTGAATACGCCAGACATACTTGGGTTCTTACACAGTTACACGTCACATTCTACACATCACGCACATAGATTCTTATTTACTACATCCACTGATAACGTTCGATGGCACTAAAATATATCTTTGGAACTTATCATGAAATTTTTACACTAAAAACGTCGTAGCTCTCGCGAAATATAAAACAGTGTCACTACGTTGAAGTCGACCACTAGAAAGAAATAAATGGCGGCGCTACGAGCTGCGCGGTTTTCTGTCCTTGTTTTCCCTGTCGGGTTTTGTATCGCGCTATCTCGCTCTGTCTTTAATCCGTCAGCTGTAAGCGGCGATCGTTGTCGACCAATGTCGAATGTAGGCGAAAGTGCTTAACCCTCCGCGCGCCGCGCAGCGTTGGGAATTTTTATTTCTTGTCATTACTTTTCGAATAGCTTGAGATCTGAGAAAAAACTTTAATTAACTAAATTAATACATTAATTTACATTGGTATACAAAATACGGTTTTTAATAATTTATTTGAATTTTATATTTATCTTTTATTTTTATCTAAATTTACTGCGATTTCATTTGCGTTTATGTATAAAATTATGAAGGAATTAATTTTAGTTTCTACATATTTTGGGAGTAAAATTAATTTTCAGAATATCTATTGTAATTTGTAAGAGAAAAAAAGATTGTCAATAGGGCAAGATCGTAGAAAGCATAGTTTAAAAATAGGTAGATAATTCTTGCCGATAGAAACAGCACTAAGCATTACTCTAACTGCGTTTTTGTGGTTCCAGACGTAAAAAATAAATCGGAACCTTACTACTGAGACTACTTGGTTGTCTGTCCGTTAGCAGTTCTCGTGTATTAGAGATAGCTTAGCACTTGTAATTTTCACAGATCATGCCACACAAGTCACAACATAACAAAAATAGCATAAACTAAATATTTAAGGTGGGCTCTCGAGTCTCGAAGTGAAACAGATGTGATCCAATTTTTGTCGTTTTTGTATAAGTATTATTATTTTAATAGAGTTTTTGTATTCTCTTACTTTTTTCAGATTCTAATTTGCCACCATTATAATATAATAATGTTAATTTTCAAACATGTCGTATTATTAGATTAAAGTATTCTATTTATTGCGCTATTTACTTTTAAAAGCGCTCCCCGCTCGTAGGGCTTACTTCTAGTCGACGTGTTTCTGTTTCTTTAGCATATTTTTCTATTACGTGGATAGCCATAACGTCTCGTATGTTAGTTTAGGATTGCGTAATCTCCGACTACTGGTAGCCGCAGTCCGCAACGGGCGAAGTCCTTCAAGGTTCAACCTTCATACTACATGTTACCACATGTTACATAGATAGTCGTTACATATTTCACCTATTTAGATTTTAGATTCTAGAATCTAGCACCAAAATTTGAGGATATTGGGAAAAGTACCCCATCGTTGGCAGTCATCCTATTATTATTAGCACATTAGATTTTTGTAGGTAAGGAATGTCAAATATATAGGTAATATGTGTTGAAAAAATTGCATGTTGTCAATAAATAAGAATGCATAGTATTCAAGTCAACGAGCATGACGCACTCGGTTTACAATGCTGCATTGCATTGTCGTATTTTTATTATTATAATATTGTAGAGGCAGGAGAGGCCTGTCGCGACAGCTGGCCGTCTGACCGGCTTTTGGTTATAAATATACATTGCACGTGAATTTTTACCGCGCTTCGTGATCACGTGTCCGCTGATAGCACTTGCACTGTATTGAAAAGATAAAGGTATAAAGGTAAATAAGCATTGTCCAGGCCCCGTCCAATAATATGTTATATGAGGCATTGCCAACGAGTCTAGATTGGGAGTTGGCTAAATATTGGTATGCTGAGCATAACAGCTCACTACATTGAGAGGGCTCGTGCTAAAATTCGATAATTTACAGCAAGCGAATGTTAGGTCATCTTTTTCGCTTCCCTGGTCGATCGATTAGCTAGAAAGAGAGGACGTTACGTAGCGCGAAGTACGTAGGTGCTACGTAGATAGGTACGCGTTTGATCTTGAACTTGTGTCTGTAGGGTTTCACCTACAATCTTGTTTTCAATGAGCTGGGAAGACTTAGAAGCACATAATAATTTACTTCTAGTACAATGCGTACTAGGCATAGTAGATACACTAAAGAGTAAAATATTAAGGTACTGGGCCTGATGTTTGGAAATTGGAGCAAAATGATACTGTAGTTCTTAGAATCAGATCAAGACCTAATAATATTACTTATGCAATAATTTATAATAATAGTATGTTGTATGATATTCTTCATCTTCATAAAATACTTAATAAAATAAGCACATAATCTACTTAACATAATATATAATATACTTAATAAAATAAGCACATAATCTACTTAACATAATATATGATGTATAATTAGTGTCCGACCGAAACCGAAACCGAACTTTCGGCCTTACTCTCAGTTTCGGCCGAAACCGAAACTTGGTTAAACATTTAAAATTACGATTGCGATTACTGAAATTTATTGATTTTTAACATAAATTACAACTAAACTTAAGAAAAAGTACCATATTGCTTCTTTTACTTTTTTTCGATATTTCTTAAAATAAATATTATCTAATCTTGGATTCGAATATGTTTCCTAGATTTTTTTTGTAAGCTATATTCCGTTTTTATATGATTCCAGGTACGTGCGATTTCACCAAAGAAATTGAACGCGTATACTAAACCGGTGTACGCAATGCAATAATTGTGTGTTACAAACGTATAAACTCGTTTGTAACACCCAATTGCATTTCACCAACATAACCTAAACTCGTTCACAGCAAATCCGATTTTTATCTTCTGAACGCCCAATATTCGAGTTTTATAAAACACATTTAACTCCAGTCAGTGTAGTGTCATGACAGATCATAAAACATAGACGAAAAACTTGTTAAGATGACAGTTTTCACATTTTTTTTTGGCGTTTGGGTTTTTCAGGCGTTTCGGTAACTTGTTTATCGTTTTCTTTCTATTTTGTTAAGCAATTTATCCTAAGTAATAAAACGCGCACGTCGATAACTTAACGTAACTAGACTCCAAAATGATAAAACCATGTAAAATAAACAAAAAATGTGAGAGAGTGAGAAGATTATGCAATCCATTTGAAACAAAACGAGATTTACATCCCTGTAGGAACGCGTTTAATGAGAACTAAGTTTTATAAAACGAAGTTGTGTGATTGGTGAAATCCTCCCTTAGACATTAACGACGTACTACTGAAAACACAATCAATTGCAGTATATTATTTATATGAAAAACATAGATACGACCGCGGTCGAAGTTCAAAACGAAATTACTAAGCAAACTTGCAGTTGGCGTCACATTTGTTTTTGCTCCAGAAGGCGTTTTGCCACTAAACCTAAAAAATATACTGAGGGCCGCAAGAGTGAAGCTTACGGGGAAGTTGGGCGGGAAGATTCTAGCAGGGTAGGAACGGTCTAAAAGATTGCGTGTCCATAGTTAAAAGTTAATTTTAAATATTAAAATAAAAAAATAATTACCAAATCGTTTGTTTGGGAAACATTGTTAAAATAGCTTGTAATTTGCCAATAATTATGTATATCTATACTAATATTATAAATGCGAAAGTATCTCTGTCTGTCTCGCTTTCACGCCAAAACTACCGAACCGATTGTAATGAAATTTTGTACACAGATAGTCTAAGGTCTGAGAAAGGACATAGGCTACATTTTAACTGGAAAAAAGGGTTGTAAGGGGGCCGTGCCGTCTCCTACATCGCGCTATCGCTTGCTCAAAAGTGTTACTATAAGAAGTTGTAAGGATGAAGCTTCCTTTCACGTATTTTTGAAATTATTGAGGAAAGTTGATCATTGATGTTCGACTTCGACTCCACGGCCCACTCCCGTTTTTAATAACCCATACGCAATTACCTCCTCCTTTTTGGAAATCGGTCAAAAATAGGGGCGTTTTATGTGTGATGTGTCTGTCTGTAAATCTATACTAATATATATTCGAAAGTATCTTTGTCTGTCGAGCGCTTTCACGCTAAAACTACCAAACGGATTGTAATGAAATTTTGTACTGTACAGATAGTCTAAATACTGAGAAAGGACATAGGCTACTTTTTAACTGGAAAAAGGGAAGGGAGGGAAGGGATGTGTTGTGTCTGTCTGTCTGTAAACATTGAAGTTTGAAGTAAGCGTACCGCGGAAACACCTCTATCGTGCAAATTTTGCAATTTGCAGTAATGTGGCCTACAAATTACAATCTACCATCTACATGGTTCAACGGGAGTCGGGAACTACCTACTATAATATAAGTTACTCTATGAAGGGAACTACCGCGCGCTATAAGCTGAAGTCCACGCGGACGGAGTCGCGGGCAACAGCTAGTATTGCATAAACCTGCGTTTGTCGTAGAAATAAAATGCCATAATTTAATTTCGAAAACTATTAGTTTAGACAATTTAATAAAAATAAAACGAAGTGCTAATTGTTGATTTGGGACTAATCTAGAAAACATAATCTCAAATCACGATTAAATACATGGTGGCGAACTGAGCCGGGGCCTCGCTGGCAAGCATGCACGAGTTATCTGCGAAGTTTACCGAACGACGCATGAGTTTCGGCGGGGCCGAAAGTTTCGGCTATATTTTGGCCGAAACCGAAACAAAGGCCGAAACTAGATTTTTTGGCCGAAACTGGCCGAAACCGAAACCGAAAGTTCGGTCGGTCACTATATATAATAATATTATAAAGCTGAAGAGTTTGTTTGTTTGTTTGTTTTAACGCGCTAATCTCAGGAACTACAGGCCCGATTTGAAAAATTCTTTCAGTGTTTGATAGCCCACTTATCGAGGTAGGCTATAGGCTATATATTATTAAGCTGAGATCAATTGGAGTGAAGAAACAGAGAAAAATGTGGAAAAAACGGGGAAAAATATATGAAATTGCTATCTTAAGAACTACTGGAGAAATTTTTATGTTTTTTGGCACACATGAAAAATAGACCACGTGAAGGGACATAGGCAATTTTTTTTGCGGGAAAATGTACGGTTTGCGTGCAATTCCTAATTTACGCGGGCGAAGCCGCGCGGAACATCTAGTAATATTATGATTATTAATTATTATTACGGTTTCTTAAAATAGAGAATATAGTCGTATTTTCCTTGTTGTAAACGTACCATATTGTACTAAGAATGTGTTTCTATATACATCATAATATTAGTATGTGTGATAATTCTACTCTAGTTGTTATCAAATATCATCCAAATTCTTTGGATTAACAATACCTAATATTATGTTCTCTATCTGATGCTCTATTTATAGTCAGTTTATCATCAAATCATTGTAATATAATTTATGACTCCCCATAAGAAGTAAGAACATCTTTAAAACTTCAGTAAAATTTGCTGTAGCAAATTTTAGAGGTACTATGTAGTCAAAAGCTAGGTAAATTTTAATAGATTTCGTGTCTGAGCGCAATTAATATTAGAATGTCCTATTTACATTGCAATAACCGAATGAATAATTTAATGTTCTTCAAGTTCGGAGGATATAATAAATGTCCAATAACGTTTCTTCTAGAATCTAGGCCATGACTCACGAGTAATATCACCTATTGGTGTATTACATAGTACTTAATTATCAAAATACTAAAGTAGCTCAGTCGAGTTTTTCCATTTATTTATCAGTGTCTAACCAAGTGAGTTAAGTAATGAGTTTTTAAAGATCCACTTAGAACTAATGGTACGGAACCCTTCGTGCGCGAGTCCAACTCGCATTTAGCCTAATTTTCTGTTGTAAGTTGTAACAATGCAACGGCCCAGCTTCTAACTCAACTCGTAATAATTGAGAAATCACACCGTGAACTAAATATGTATCGATTTTCAACATATTCTGTATAGAATATATTAGTGCGTGACGGAGAGCTATTACGCATTACGTACCTACTTTACAAAACGATTTTTATCTTATAAAACCCAAACTAAAGAAATATTTACCACTTAGAACTATACTTGCTCAAGTATTCATCTATTTTGAGACAGTCAAAAATGTGAAACGGAGGCCAAATTATACTAACGTCATTGGAATACGAAGGCGTGATTCATAATATCAGCTGTCCTTTGAGCTTTAATGCTAAATATGACTTATTTTCCTACCAACTAAAAGATCCCATAATAAAATAACAATAGATTGTGGCTTTTATAATAATTTTATTGGGTACGTCTATTAAATGTTAGCACGATCAACCGAATGAGAATACATAATATTATTTCTGAATAAATTTGAATTAAATGTTTCAGATGGTCTTAGTTGTTGACCTACCACCTGTCCGGAAAAAAAATGTGGATTTTTCCACATTCGGGGGAAATTATTTGAAAGGGCTTATCTCACTAACTACTAGAGCATTTTTTCTGTTATTTGGATCAGATAAGAAGTAGACCACGTGAAGGATCATAGGTTTTTTTTTGTGGACAAATTTTTCTGTGAAATATCTAATTTACGCGGGCGATGCCGCGCGGAACGTCTAGTAGAAAATAAAGTTTCAGATGCTCAAGGTCCTGTTGCTGACATGGCTAAGCAAAAACTGAAGTAAGTATGTTTCGGTCTTCGGATAAAATAAAGGATTCAAGTTAAATAGACCATACACGAAGCACGGGTTTATCTTTTATCGGCTCTCATGGCTGAGGCCTGAGACAAACAGAATAAAGCTTATCACGAAACCTATAGATAATATTCATTCTGCCTCGTTGATTTGGAAAATAGCTTAGGCCTTAGGATATTAAATTTATCTACTTCATCGAGCTAGGAGCTCTGTGTCGTGGGATTAGGATATAAATTCCAGTGAAATGTCTTGTGAATTGTCGACGTGGTGTCCTTGGTACAATTTTCATGTATAGACATTAGACCGTCCATAAGTTTGTCTGTAGGACGTTTTTATTTGCACATGTAGTTTGGAGCATGTATTAAACGGAAGAGACGACAATTACATTGGAAAATTGTTTTAGGCTGTTTCCAAATTCTGAAAGCGACTCTGCGTAGGGACTATTGGGAAGTCCATGTAAAATCAGTAACCGGTTAATATCTTCTATAATATTATGTATATATGAGTTAACGATATTTTGTTAATTACTTACTATTTTTAAATATTATTATGTGATGTTTTTGCTAACTCTACACAATTTACGTAGACAGAAAACAATCTTCATACAAAAAGTCCGCATTGCGAAATCGTGTAAACATTAGCAAATTTGGCAATGATATTTTGTCAACAAAATTTGATAAAGTACTCAATGTAATTACTTATAATAATTTATAATATATTATGTTACTAGCTGTTGCCCGCGACTTCGTCCGCGTGGACTTCAGTTTATAGCGCGCGATGTCAACAAAATTGGTGTCAAAAGCTTTTATAAAAAAAAACCCTGGTATATAAGGGGATATGATGATATAAGGGGATATCAAAACAGCTGTGCAGTGTGCACATAATATTTAATTTTTTAAAATTAAACTTTTATATTTTATGCCAAATTTTAAAGCTTATTTAGCCCCCCAATTACACAACTTTACCCATAAACTATTTATCATTGATAGGTTTAAGGTTACGTCACTGTAAACTGACTTATTAAATAACGTAAGAAAGAAATAACAATCGAAAAAAATCGAAACTCAAATGTATGATGATACCACCTCTTATGGAAAGATGTTGGGCATGCGTTAGCGCGATGTAAGAGACGCACGGCGCTATCTAGTATGAATTTTTGGAAGTAACTTAATTTGAACAAATTTTCGTATTTTCACCCCCTTACAACCCTTTTTTCCAGTAAAAAAGTAGCCTATGTCCTTTCTCAGGCTTTAGACTATCTGTGTACAAAATTTCATTACAATCGGTTCGGTAGTTTTGGCGTAAAAGCGAGACAGACAGACAGACAGAGGTACTTTCGTATTTATAATATTAGTATAGATTAAAAAAAAAACGCCAGTTTTCAAATTGTTACTTATCCGGTTTATTATCTATGTGGTGTATTACGGCCGTTCCCAATATTTGATCTATCTCTGGTTTTGCCATATTAGAGATAGGAATAGCTCAGATTAGACATTAGAGACATATATTTTATGTCAATTGTATTAAAGATGGACGCGCCTACTACAGCGACGATCACTTATCCACCAGCAGCCGCCAGAGTAGTGTGTTCAGTTATATATGTATATATATATATACAGGGTGTAATAAAAATAAGTGATAATACTTTAGGGTGTGTATGTGTTCCTTGTAGAGAGTTCACTGTGAAGTTTTGTATGGGGAAACTCGTGACGCTTGGGCCTTTGCCCATACAAAAGTGAAAAAAAAATCGTCTTTCAGAGCTGCTACTTTCACAGTGTAACTCCTCCTGTTAATTTCCTCACCCAGCCATTGTACATACTGTACACTGTACACCATATACACCGGCACACTCGCCGCAGCTGTAGTTGACGACAGCACAATCTATATATTAATACGTGAGCCAAAAACTTTGTATCCCTTTTGACGAAAAATGGGGAAACGTAGGCGAATGAAATTTTGCACAGTTATAGTTTATATGGTGAAGAAGTGCATCGAGCTAATATTATTTTAAAATTATGCTTTTATCATACATTTTTTTAACAAATAAAACATTACACACACTACAAGTTACAACACACACACTAGGAAAACTGACATATTTTTGAGTGACAAGTCTATACATACGAATTATACTCTTTTATTTATGGTTGAAGTCTGTTGACAACAAGGTGACTATGGAGGGGTAGATGGAGGAGAACTATCTTATATGGGGGATATTTGAAAAAGTGTCCAGCTGTACGCAGTAAATAACAGTTGAAAAATCTTCCAAGAGTGGTGCTAGCTGCAGCAAAGGGTATGGATGGAATTAATGTAGCCGTTGGTGACAAAATATAAATTGAAGTTAGCCGAATAGCCGAGTCACAGAATTACTGGGTTAATACCAATATATTTTGAAAAATATCACCTAAAATAGCTGAAATAAAAGCTGCTAAATGATTTAAAATTTACCCTGTTGCTACTGTAGCGCCACCTTAATTTAACATACAGAGATAGTTCTCCTTCATCTACACTCCGTAAAGGTGACAAATTGAAAATGGATTATAGTTTTTTTAATTAAAAATAATTAAATGATTGAATTTGATTGAAACATACTGTACTCGGCGAAACATGGCGGTAGCGGTCATTGACTCCCTGTCAAAAACTTGTCATTTTCTATACATATACACCGCGATTGACAGTGAAGTGTCAGATGTTGTCAATCGCGGCTTTGTATAGAAAATTACAAGTTTTTAACAGGGAGTCAATGAACGTTACCGCCATGTTTCGCCGAGTACAGTATAGATACTATTAAACAATGCTTACACGGCCAGTCTGAGATCAGCTGAGTCCCAGAGGTAAAAGTTGAAAAAAAACTACAAAAAAATTTATTATAAAGTCAATATTTTTTTTACAAAATATAGGTAGTAGTCCTAATGTCGTTGAAACTAAGGTCGAATTTCGAAAATTGGGCGATCTCTAGTAATAATAATAATAATACATTTTAAACATTTATGTAATTACTAATAAGTAATATAACTGAAAGGATATTGATCAAAAGCAATATGCAATAGTAGTTTAGACTTTGGATCAGTCTTTGCCAAAGTGGGCGATAACGTGTGGGCGCCGAAGGTCCAAAGGGTGTTGTCCTAGAAAAAAAATGGGGGCCGCGTTGTGTAGAGGCTTGGGGGGTGATTTATTTCATCTAGATGCCTTTTTAATTGAAACAAGGGGGGCGCTAAAATATAATTTGTTGTCAAAGTGGGCGGTAGAAAAATAAGTTTGGGAACCCCTGCTCTGTGTATTAACGCATATATTTATATTTGTATCATCGCGAAAAAGCTAGGCTTCAAAATATTAACAGTTTTTATCTGTGTCAAGACTTTTAAGCTTATGCTCATGTTTTGCTAACTTGAGAAATTGAAAAAAAGAAATTTTAATTCATGCATTATTCCACATACTATAAAGATTGCTATGAGTAACATAATATTGTTACGCTACCAGCAACGGCGTTAGGTAACACGGTAAGCGTACATAGCGATTATTTTTGACCCACTTGAAGGCTTGGAATAAAAGTAAACTTACTCATAACAATATGATATTAGCACAGTCTATAGAACTTAATATTAGTGTTTCTGTCGTCCGTAACATTTAAAAATGGATGCAGGACACTCACATCGCGTTAGAGTGGTTAGACTTGAGTTAATAGAGAACAATGTTTTTGTAACTTTTGAGTCATGCTATTGAAAGTGAATTCGTTCGCCTATCTATAGGATACTATATAATATTATCTGCCTCGCCTTAATCACATATTTACATCTTTGGATGTGTACAGTGTAGTTTTAAACTGCTCATTGTTGATTACACTTTTTATGGTTCTATATTTTAAAACGTCAGTTTGTGATATGAATATTGAATTGTTTATCAGCTAAAATAAATGTACGTGTAGGAAAAATCCATAAGATACGTTTATAAGGTTTCTGAGGATTATCTCGATGTTAATGTGACGCCGCGTTAAAGTAAAAACCGGCCAAGTGCGAGTTGGACTCGCCCATGAAGGGTTCCGCAGCAGCAAAGGTTTTTGATTTATTTTTATATTACAATTGATTTAATGAAAGTTAAATTAAGGTTTACCATTTATGACGTATAAAAAACTACTTGCTAGATCTTGTTCAAACCAATTTTTGTTGGTAGTTTTTATAGTAATATACATCATACATGTTTTTTAGAATTATCATGCCCCTACTTTGGAAGTTAGAGGGCGGGGGGATACATTTTACCACGAAAAGAGTCTCTCAAACTATTCAGGTTAGAAAAAAATGATATCAGAAACCTCAATATGATTTTTCAAGACCTATCCATAGATACCCCACACGCATAGGTTAGATTAAAAAAAATTGTTTCAGTTGTACCTATTTATTATTTTTTTATCAAAATCTTAATGCGGTTCACAGGCTACATGTACATTGTACTTACCAAGTTTCAATAGTATAGCTCTTATAGTTTCGGAGAAAAGTGGCTGTGACATGCGGACGGACAGACAGACAGACATACAGACAGACAGACAGACAGACATACAGACATGACGAATCTATAAGGGTTCCGTTTTTTGCCATTTGGCTACGGAACCCTAAAAACCGTGTTGGATGTATTTTAGATATGTTTTCTATGCAAGCAATGGAACAGCAAAAAATGGAAAGGACGTAAGCGATAAAATGGTTTTTAATGGTGGTTAATAAAAATCACTCTCCTCTGTTGGCAAAATAGGAATCCCCTTTTTACAGAGGTCTTTTTGTTTGATTATTGATTGATTATTCTGAGTTGACCGATCGTGATATGGGTAATTCAAAGACAAAGACATGATGAATACTGAAAATGAACTTTAATTTCTAAGCTTTAGTCAATGCTGAGAAAAATCGATATGGCTACAGCCAAATTATCAAGGCGTCGCCTTAATACTCAATATAATTAGTAAGTATAATGTTTTGTTTTTCGGCTGTTTCTGCGTAAACGTTTATAATTCATTGTATTTAATTATTATTTGCGAAGACGTTAAAGTTAAGGAATTTAAAAAAAACCTATATAGCAGTAAGAGGAGCTGATGGATGAATGATGGCTAAAAACATTCGATTATAATAATATGCTGTTTGGACTTTGGATGTCGTTTGAATGCTGCGATGCCACGGAGACTCACACAGACAGACATGCCAAACTTACAATTGTATCGATAAAAAAACAGTGGTGTTATCACCTATAGGACCACTATCAGTGGCAAAAAATGTTGTAGTAGTAATAGTCATAGAACTTGTACTTTTCTATTGCCACTTATTGTGTTGTGTGCCACCGCCCACCTAGGTGCCACCAATAGCAGCTTATTGGGTCAATCAAAACGGCAAGTTAAGAGCCCATATGACCCTAACTTGACTACATACATTAACCTAGATCACAAAATCTCTAAGGTCTAGAAAACTGATTTTTTGACACATTTTTGCTAGGATCTTCGAAGTTTGCTGTCTTTTTTTAATATTTTTTAATATCTAAAAAGGTATTGATAAAACCTAAATTTGCTCAAAACACTTTTTTCATAATCATTATATGTAGTTCGTCTTTTATTCAAGTAAAACTAACTCGGCGATGTTTCCGCGCCGTCCTTTTTCACCTGGCATATGAAAGACGGGCGTGAGTGTGAAGAGAGAAGGACGATGTTTGATTTTTAGAGTCAGGTGAGCTCTTAACGTCACTAATGTTGGTGGGACTTAGGAGTTATCGCGTCATTGCACACACAAAGTACAAACTTATTAGCATACAAAAATAATATTATGTTGATAACTGTACGAACATTGTCCACCTACAAAATGTATTGCGCAGACCAAAATTAATCAAACAATTACAAATTATTTGTATGTATGTATTACAAATTACAATGGATCCGAGTCATCATTGAGATTTGTATGTAATATGCTGTAGCAAACAATAGAACAGAAATATAATTGCATATCTTTAAACAACAGAGTAAAACAAAGTTAACTGAAAACTACGGATGTTCCTTTATCAATCCAGGAATATAATATTATTGAGTAAACATAATATTATTGTGTTTACACCTTACCACAATGATAATTCTATTTTATAATTTATACAGCGTAACTTCATTGATAGTTAAGTATATGGATATCCAATGTTTTAATAAAAATTAAAATTCATGATCATCTAGATTCTAGATTGTAGACTCTCTAGACTCTACGACTCTAGAGGTCCAGAAAAAAACACACTTGTCATATTTTGCTTAAAAATATTATTTTAATTAATAAAGGTATACGTATTACGTATACCTTATCTATGTATTAATTAATACTTGGTAAGTATAAAATACATTACAATATTTCGCGGTCCGAGATTCGACCTTTCGCGGTCCGCTTGTTGCCTACCGCTGCTCTAGAGTCTAGACTCTAGACATCTAAGTAGTGGTGACTAGTGTCTAATCTTGCGCATTCTATCATCTATCTATCTAGTCATAAAATACACAAATAAGATTAATTGTAAATGAAGTTAATTTCCATTTACTTATACCTTAAAGAAATCAACATGCCATAAAGAAGCTAAGTAGACATTTCTATGTATTTACTGTATAGCATGTAAAACGTATCATCAAGACGTCATTATGATGTGTGAAAATAAATCTATTAAAGTGTGACCTTCATTGACTTCCAAATTGTAGAGTGTAGAGTGTAGACGATTCCCGCATCGATAAACAGTCGCCGCCTTCTACAGAGCAGGTGGCCCGACTGTGATGGTGCATACATACAGTATAAACTATAAAATCATTATGCTGAAAATAGATTACTCTCTACTAAGATGACTTATAGCTGCTATCTAATAGATTAATAGACAATGGTATAGAATATAGGAATTTTAATACAAATTTAATATCATAATATAATTGACAATTATTGTATATGTAGTAGTAATAATTGTTGCTCGGCCTTAATAAATTTTGGTTGAGTAAATTGGTTAAATAATAAAAATTATACAATTTTATTCATACCGTGTTACTGGTAACTTTAATTAATTTTATTGGGTCGAACTTGTTATACTTACTAATTTTATTATTGCTCTAGTAAGTAGGTACCTATGTGGAAACCGAGTAAAATATGTGGACGATTACTGCTGCATAATTATGCACTATGCAGTACAACAATCTTTGCCTAAACAACATCATCACCCTTTTATCATCAATACGGTTTCGCTCTTATTGTTTAGCTGTAACAAAATGCGTTTCGGAGTACGGATCTTTGCCTGAGGTCAGGTATACAATTCTGAATGCAGAACATTTGTCGCCGGTGGCATGGCTGTGCGTAACGAGAGTTAACCGTTATCAAAATGGCGGCCGTGGCGCTCGCGGCATGCCCGTTGCCGCCCGCCATTACGAGCATGGGGTCGTTGACGCTTGTTGGCGTGGCGAAGCGATTGCGTGTATTGATTCACCGGCCACTATGACCCAGCCGCGCCATCTGTGCCGTTGAATGTGAAACTTGTTTATCATGTGAAACATAGATGGCGTTGTATGTTTCTAGCATTAAAATATTTCGTTATATCTATTCAGTAACTTATTTTAATTTATTGTAATTGTATGATTGTATTTTGATTCTATTTTTGTTGAATAAATTTTATTACTTATACATAAAAAAATTGTTCGTCAGATTTGCTGTAAAGATACTAATTATTGCTTTATGAGTAGGTAGGTATAAAAATAATGGCATATTTTATGTGAATTTTCAGTAAACTAATACCACAAATTTTTGTTTCAGTGTAAAGACTTCGAGAAGGTCGGAGCGACGATAGCTGTGACGCCATGTGACGTGGTGGAGGAAGCGGACATCACCTTCTCCTGCGTCGCCGACCCACAGGCTGCGAAAGAGGTAGCCAGTTTACCACATGAGAATAGCATAAAAACATTACCAATAATAATATTATTATACAACAAATACAAAGATGTTAAAGGACTGCCTGTCTTGGTATGGCACATTGGAAAAATCATATCACAGACAAAGACATCATACCTTAAATATTTATAAGCTGAAATACATCTTTACGAGCGTTAGCCCGCGGCTTCAGTCGCGTTAAGAAGTATTATTATGTACAAACTTTCATCCCCTATTTTGACCCCTTGGAAAGGATTTTGATCAATTCTACCCGAATTGATCAAAATCCTTTCTAACATCTACCTGCATGCCAAATTTCAGCGCGATCGGTCCAGTGGTTTAGGCTGTGCGTTGATAGATCACCATGTCAGTCAGTCACCTTTGAGTTTTATATATATACGAGCTTTTGCCCGCGGCTTCGCTCGCGTTAAGAAGTATTATTATATACAAACTTTCATCCCCTATTTGAACCTTTTGGGGTTGGAATTGATCAAAATCCTTTCTTACCGGATCCCTACGTCATAACATCTACCTGCATGCCAAATTTCAGCCCGATCCGTCCAGTGGTTTTGGCTGTGCGTTGATAGATCACTATGTCAATCAGTCAGTCACCTTTGAGTGACTGACTGATTATATATTATATACAGTGTTTAACAAAAATAAGTGATAATACTTTAGGGTGTGTACGTGTTCCTTGTAAAGAGTTCACTGTGAAAGTAGCAGCTCTGAAAGACGAAAAAATTTTTTCACTTTTGTATGGGGAAATGCCCGAGCGTCACGAGTTTCCCCATACAAAAGTGAAAAAAAAAATTTGGTCTTTCAGCGCTGCTACTTTCACAGTGAACTCTCTACAAGGAACACGTACACACCCTAAAGTATTATCACTTATTTTTGTTACACCCTGTATAGATAGATAGATAGATAGATTAGTAAGAGTGAGTATGTAGAAATAAGTAGCATATAACATAAAAAAAACACCTATAAAATGTTTCCAATGACTATTAGAATGACCTTATAAAACTTTCTTACAATCCCTGTAAATGTCATACAAAAGCCTATATTGAAATACACATTTCTGCACAGCGGTTTTCTATTTTCAAATGTCAGTATCACTAGTCTAAATAAAGTCAGGTAATTCTTGCTAAAATATTAATGTTATGTTATTTTTAACTGCTTTTGATGAAGAATTGCAGTAATTCGTTTTGTTAACTTTGATGCGTAAATATTAATTTCTAACTGAAAAGCTAGAAGTACTGTCTTCAATCCGAAGCTTAAAATTGATTATTAACTTGATGATAATTATGTCCTGACACCAATAATTCCTGCACGGTACATATATGAGGAATGACAACTTTTTGTAATAATAAAATTTATTTTGCTTTGTATGTCCTTCAAGCTTATGAAACATAATATTATTGTTTACCAGTTGGTAGATTATTTAAAGGTGGGATACGTATACTGCCAAAGATATTATCTCTTTAAATAGTTTATCCTCGTTATTTTACTGGTCGGAATTAATTAATTAGGCGCCGATGCTACTTTCATAAAGGACGCATATACTAGCAGAGACGTTGATTCATAGGCAGATGGCGGACCTACGTAAATTGGTCACGTTTTGTCAAACCCAGCTAACAGACCACAAATTACATTGAATTGACATAATTCGACCAAACAACGTTGGTCTGCCAACTGCCTATGAATCAATTTTTTCGATGGTACATCCTGAATAAATAGAACTTTCCACCTTACAATAACACAAAATACAAATGGTTTATTCCAGATGGTGTTCGGCAACTGCGGCGTTTTGCACTGTCCCACTTTGGAGGGGAAGGGCTACGTCGAGATGACGTCCATAGACGCCGACACGTCGCACGACATCGTCGAGGCCATCAGCGGTAAAGGCGGCAGATATTTGGAAGCGCAGGTAAGAACACAGCCAGTGAGGGATTAAGACTACTTGATGCCCTAAGCAATCCATGCCTGTGCCCCCCTATTCGTATGTCAACTAGAATAAGTATTTGAATCTTAACTCTTCTGGTGCCCCCTCAGACGTGATGCTCTAGCTACGGCCTAGGCAATTGCTTAATTTGATTAAGGGTTAATCCGTCACAGAATACAACTGTTGCTTAGGTTTAACTTGCTTATATTATCATTTTTTCATAGTAGTTTAATAAATCAATAAAGGCTAAGATAATCCTATTTCAATGGCGAAAGCGTATACGTATAGTCTGGCCTCGGACCAGGTTATAAAAATTCACGTATAACATACATAGGGGCTATTTATTATAATTATTTAAAACGTATCTAACACGTAATTCAAAACGTATCTTGTAGACTCGATAAATAATTAAATTATGTATTAAGTATATTTTGTACTTTTAATTTTTATACATATTCGTGATAACCATCTATAGTTTTGTGGTTTATAAAACCACAGAGTCACAAACACTATTCTATTTCCTATCGTTCTTGAATATCCTGTAACCTGTTACTTAGAATATTAATTACGTCTTTAAAAAAATTGAGACGTAATTTATAGAACATCCTAAAGCAGTGAGCTAATGTGATTTTATCGATTACAGATTCAAGGATCCAAAACTGAAGCGGAGGAAGGTACCCTTATAATTCTAGCGGCGGGCGACCGGACGCTGTTTGACGACTGCCAGTCGTGCTTCAAGGCGATGAGCAAGAACTCCTTTTACCTTGGTAGTAGTCAGCTTGTCCATTTTGAGCCGCGAGGAAACTTGGACGTTGACAGTTTGAGCATGTCTTTATATTATTTGCTGATTAAGCTTTTGCCTGCGACTACAATATTATTGCTAGGCTGGTAGGCAGTAAACGTGTAAGTTGTAACACTAAAATCCACCCATTTTCTGTTTGTCGGTTTAGAATTGAATGAATTATTATTACCTCTCAGTAACAAATTCCCTTTATTTACTTTGTTTTTTTTTTCATAAATCCTTTATTATTATAATATAAAAAGTTGCACCTGATTTTAATAATTGATGTAAAAGTAACTTTTGATTATCTTTGTTAAGTTTTGTAGCTTCAACCCAATTTTAAAATATCATGTCAAATAGTTTTTGCATGAAAACCTAGCTAGTCTATAATAAACCTTTAGATGTTGAAACTGGCATTATGTTCTTGTATCAGCGTAGCTTTATTATTATTTTTTAATTTGGCTTTTTACTTTTATTTAAACTGTCAACGACTAAATCTGAGCGGGTAAAAAAAAAGGGATTGCGTGGTGACTCTTCTTATCACTGAAAAAAAGATGTGTACCGCTGAAGAAAAAGATATCAAGTTTAGCATTCAAAATATGAAGAATTACGAATGTAAACTTTGACGTGAGTACATGGATGGGGGCGATGACTTGCTGACTACATGACTGCTGTCACAGGCACACATCGTTGCATCACATCACTCAACCGATTTGTTGCGATCATTGACCTCCATTATACAATACGTGGGAGAGCCATGCTTCGGCACGAATGGGCCGGCTTGACCGGAGAAATACCACGTTCTCACAGAAAACCGGCGTGAAACAGCGCTTGTGCTGTGTTTCGCCGAGTGAGTGAGTTTACCGGAGGCCCAATCCCCTACCCTATTCCCTTCCCTACCCTACCCTCCCATATTCCCTTCCCTTCCCATCCCTACCCTCCTCTATTACCCTATTCCCTCTTAAAAAGCCGGCAACGCACCTGCAGCTCTTCTGATGCTGCGAGTGTCTATGGGCGACGGAAGTTGCTTTCCATGAGGTGACCCGTTTGCTCGTTTGCCCCCTTATTTCATAAAAAAAATACAAATACGCTGAACTTTGAAGTTACAAGTACCCTTTGAAATGACTGCTGGTTTTTGTGCCTATTTGAAGCGGGATCAGCGCCCCCAATGCGGGGGAAGAGAACTAAATTTGACGTAAAAATGACGTTTGAAAGTCACAAAAAAATGGCACAAAAAGCAAGTGGGTATCATAAGTAAGTCCAGCGTACTTGTATAATGGAGGTCAGTGGTTACGATATTTAGTTTTGTTAACAAAACTTGTAACAGGTTACAAAGCTTAAGTTTCTTATGTCATTACCCTTCGGTTGGTCGCGCTTTTAAAATAACGCCGTTGGTCACCTGGGGTCACCAACGGCACCTTGGCTTTCAAAGAAAGCCCGAAAATGAAATGACAAAAATGCCATAAAATTATATATTTTTTTACCTATTTCTATAAATTATTGCTATTTAATTCAATATTAATCAGATTTAATCTTTAAATTAATAATATTTTGAATAATTATGAACAAAACTCATAATTTAGATATGTAAGTCAAAAAAATTCAAGTGGATACCGTAAAATTTAAAAAAATAGGAAAAAAAAATCAACACGATTTTGTGGTAAAACGTATAGATAATAACTGAAATAACAGTTAAAAACTATTGAATGTTAAACATTGACAAATGTTCAGCACCAAAACATACTATATTTTATACATTCTTCTGTTCTAATACTTCAAACGTATGGTAAATATACCGACAATTAGTTTCTGATGAGTCTGATCATCACCAAAATCAAAATATTATAGCTCCTTTTAGGAAGCTTTTTACGCGAACCCACGCGACCAACCGAGGGATAAGTAAAGCTATGACCAATCAATGACATAGGAAATGCATATCAATACATATAAAACTCAAAGGTTGACTGCCATGGTGATCTATCAACGCATAACCCAAACCACTGGAACGATCGGGCTGAAATTTGGCATGCAGGTAGATATCATAATGTAGGCATCCGCTAAGAAAGGATTTTGATCAATTCCACCTCCAAGGGGTTAAAATAGGGGATGAAAGTTTGTATATAATAATACTTCTAAACGCGAGCGAAGCCGCGGGCAAAAGCTCGTTATGTGTATGTGAGCGAAAGCAGGAAGTCCCAACCAATAGAGTGTGACATCCTATAGGTGTCAGGAAACTTGATACAAAATTGAATGTATTGGTTTAATGTATTACAATTTTATATACATGATATTAGTTATTACATACATTCTTGATACACAAACGCTTTCTTGAAAACAATATTTAGTAAGGGCGCGAAATAAATTTAAAACGATTCTTGGTTAATTATGATAACTAAACTTCCCATTCCTTTAAAACGATTATCGGTTGATTGTCATAACTAAACTTCCCGTTCCTTTAATTAAAACGATTCTCGGTTGTTTGTCATAACTAAACTTCCCGTTCCACGTTGCAGGTGACATCGGCAATGCGTCGAAGATGAACTCTGTGCTGCAAGTGGTGGGGGGCGTCTCCCTGGCGGCGCTGGCGGAAGGGCTGGCGCTGGCGGACCGCGCGGGGCTCAGCCAGCGAGACCTACTCGATGTGCTGGCGCTCACGCCGCTCGCATCGCCCCATCTGTTGAGGAAGGGACGAGGTATTGACACTATGACAACCTGAAATTGGCAGGCACAATACTTATATACCCCGCGTTTCATTTGATGTTAAAAACGATCAAAACGCTCATAATGGTATTTTGAGCGCCAAAATTTGTTTATCGCGCGGGAACCGTATTTTTTTTTCGGGATAAAAAGTATCTTATGTTCTTTCCCGAAACTCAAAGTATCTCCATACCAAATTTCAGCAAAATCGGTTCAGCGGTTTAGGCGTGAAGAGATAACAGACAGACAAAGAGACAGACTGATATACAGGCAGACACACTTTCGCATTTATAATAATATTTGTATGGATTAAAAAGCATGAATTACGAGAATTAGATCCAGTTTCATCAAGCAATGTTAAATACATAATGGCTTGTTAAATCAGTTAACGGCCTGTTAGAGCTATCGAGCGTTCCACCATACGCTAATGTCATGTCAAATCGCCTAACACGGTGTTAAATTTTAATTCCTGCTAGGGAGGTCCGTTAAATATATAACAGGCCGTTATAATAGTCAAAACAACAACTTTCAAACACAATATCCTGTAAAACAACACTGTACACTTATTGTTAAAATAAAACTCAAACTCTACGATCACTTTGTTTATTACATTAATTCTCCAATCACTCATTCAAATAACTTAACACAATCACGTTTATAACACTGAATACTTTTCAACACTTTCCTCTCTAACTATTTCAATTACTCTCTCACAGTAATTATAGTTATATTTTATAGCTCAAGCATCGAGCTCACACTTTACTGCTATGGACTATCCTCTAAGAAGGATCTCCACCAACTGTCCTGGAGGCTGGAAAAACCTTCCAGTTCCCCAGTTCCCTCTCTACTTTTTAATAATTTAGGCGGGTAAAGTGTGAGTTCCGCTTGTGGCGCTAGTGCGCAATTTAAATAGCTTCCGCTTTTAATTTTAAGTCTTATTTTAATTGTTTGTAATATTTATATATATTTAAATAATTTCTAGTATTTATTTTTAACATTAAAATATTTATAAAATTAAATATTAAACTAACCACCGTTATTGAATTTCGACTAGCGTTAGTATAAAATAATATTATGAACATCCGTTTCTCTTTATGATCAAATAATTAACTAAAATATATTTTGATAATTCCATAAATGTGTAAATATTTTATTTACTTATTTAAGTATTTTATTGAAACATTTTACATTTTACATCATTTATTCTATTTAATTTAATCAAAAACTTGAACCTTACACTCGTCCATCCTGACATGTGTGTGGTCCCCACACACACACACATCTGGTGAAACCTTACACTTGGCCAAGTAACAATTATTATTATTGACATAAAATCAGTAAAAAAAAAACAAAAGTACAATTTAGTATATTTTAAATTAACTCTATCTATATATTGAATTTATTTCTCATTTATAAATAGTTGCTCATACTTTAATTAATTACACGTAGATAATAATTTATTCCTGTAGTATTTATTTTTAGAAACTTCACTCTGAGCACTTAAAATTATAAATTAAATAAAACTGTTCCGAATTCCTTAAATTAATCTCAGACCCTTCACTCTGAGTATCTTAAATTAGTCTCAGAAAACTTCACTCTGAGTGTCTTAATATTATACTCTCAGAAACTTCACTCTGAGTAACTTATTAAATTATTTTCAGAAACTTCACTCTGAGTATCTTAAATTACTCTCAGAAACTTCACTCTGAGTATCTTAGATCTTATTCAGAAACTTCACTCTGATTATCTTAAATTTCACTCAAAACTTCACTTCGAATACCTTATTTTGCACTCACAAAATTCACTCTGAGTACTACTTATTTACTTTATCTAGAAAATTCAGACACTTTAAATTTACTTAAAAAAAAAAATACAAGTATTCATACATTTCCACACTAAATAGATTTGGTGAACCAATATATTTAAATAGAATATAAGAAAAATAAAAATTAATCACAATCGTCTATATTGACATCTATATCATCATCGTCGTTATCATCGTTATTCTCATCGATTTGTAAAGCAGACAAATGAATCCATGGTTGCATCCTATCAGCAGCAACGGTTGTTTTATGCTTTTTTTTCATGCCTTCAAAACCTGGTATTGGTGCCAGTTTATAACGATCGTTACCTAGGACCTTGGCTACTCTATACGGTCCCTCATAAACTGGCATGAGTTTAGTACTTTTGCCACTGTTATTAAATGCAGTTTTAACTATTTTGACAAGATCGCCTTTATTGTAGACGCGCGCCGGTCGTCTACCCTTATCATAATTCTTTTTTTGTATTGCCTGGGCTTTATTAATATTTTCTTTAACTTTATCTCGTAATGTTTCTATGTCTACCGTTTCTCGAGTTTCGTCAGTTATTTCATTCAAAATTGGGTTTACCTCACTAACCATTAATGTGCCAAACATAACCTCGGATGGAGCTCTACCTGTGGATTTCTGGATAGTATTATTTAGTCCCCACTGTATTTTACCCAATTGATTATCCCAATCTCTTTCATTGTGTTTTAAATTTTGTGCAGTTAATGAATCAAGAATGGTCCGATTGTAGCGCTCTACTTGACCATTTGAACGAGGACACGCTACCGCATTCAATACATGCTTAATACCTCTATTTTGACAAAACTTTTTAAAAGTATTAGATGTAAAACAGCTACCTCTATCACTTACTATACGCTCTGGGGATCTAAACGTGTCGAAAATTCCTTCTAAAACTCTTACAACGTTTTGTGTATTCGTATTGCGGACTGGTCTTATAAAAATAAATTTTGTAAATGAATCTATAATTACTAGTAGGTGGGTGTGACCTCGTTTAGACCTGACGAAGGGCCCGAGATGGTCAATATGCAGGGTGTGGAAAGGCTTTCCAATTTTCTCTATAGGGTGTAAAAGGCCTTCGCGACTATTTGAGGACTTTTTAGCATAAGCGCACTCTATGCAAGCACTTACATATTTCTTAACAAACCGTTTCATTTTAGCAAACCAATATTTACTTTTGATTCTATCTATAGTTTTTTCAAAACCTACATGACCTATATCGTCATGATTCATCCTGCATAATTGCCATCTCGCACCCTTAGGTACCACCCAACGAATATCAGATTTATTACCATTTATGTACCTGAATAGCTTATTATCTTGTATAACATAATTATTTTTTATGTATTCTAGTCCTTTGTCATCTAATTTACAATTCAGGATATCCCTAATCCTTCGCAATTCTGAGTCTCCTAACTGCAGAGTGAGAAGCCAATCTTGATCGCTTATTGACAAAACAATTGGCAAGGGTTCAGTATCACAACCTACAGAAACTTCAACCGGATTCCTAGAAAGAGCATCAACATGTGACATCTTTTTACCTGCCCTATATTCGATGGAACAGTCAAATTCTTGCAGAGTTAGCCACCAACGCGCTATTCTTGGTACTAAATCACGCTTTTGGAACGTTGACCGTAGCGCGCTACAGTCGGTTACTATTTTAAACGGTTTACCGAGTAGAAAAACTCTAAACTTTTTGAGAGAGCAGACAACAGCCAGAGTCTCCAACTCATATGAATGAAAATTTTTCTCCTCTGGTGCTGTCTGCCTACTAAAATATGCGACGGGCCTAAAGAACTCCTTTTCCGAAACACGCTGCATTAGAATGCCACCAATGCCTATTCTACTTGCGTCCGCGTGAACCTCGGTTTCTGCTGACGGATCAAATATAGCTAATACCGGTCGTACTGTTAGTCGCTCTTTCAAAGCCATAAATGCATTGGTTTGTTCTTCACCCCATGACCAGCAGGTATCTTTTTTTAAAAGTTTAGTTAGTGGATACGCTATCATCGCAAAACCCTCGATAAATTTTCTAAAATAGCTAACAAGACCAAGAAATTGGCGGACCCCATGAACATTGTCTGGACAAGGGAAATCACTCACACATTTTATTTTTGTTTCGCCAGGGCGTACTCCGTCCGAACTTATTTCGTATCCGAGATAATCAATTTTATTTTTCAAAAAACTACATTTACATAAGTTTAATTTTAGATTTGCTTCCTTTAATAACTGCAATACTAATTCTAAATTATCTAAACACTGGCTAGCGTCCCGTCCAAATATCAATACGTCATCGATATATACTGTCGCTTTATCAAAACGAGCCGAACCCAAAACACGGTTCATCATCCTCTGGAAAACAGCCGGTGCGTTTGCCAGGCCAAACGGCATTCGATTAAACTCGTACTGGCCGTCGGGCGTGACAAACGCAGTTAGATGCTTAGATGGTTCAGCAATTGGTACCTGATAATATCCAGACATTAGATCCAGTGTGATGAACCACGCCTGGCCGGTTAACCTAGCAATTTCGTCGTCAATGAGTGGCATAGGATAGCGCTCTTTAATCGTAATAGAATTTAATTTCCTGTAGTCCACGCACATCCTTGTAGTGCCATCTTTTTTTCTAACTAAAATGATTGGACTCGCATAACTAGACACGGACTCCCTGACTATACCTGCATCTAACATGTCTTTTACCATTTGCCTTACATTATCGCGTTCATGATGAGACAGCCTGTAGGGCCTATACACGACAGGTTGCTTGTTATTCAACTCGATTACCATCTCTGTAGTAGTCGTGCAACCTAAACTCGCCATATCATTTGCAAAACAAGTTACGTACCGGTCAAGTAAGTCATAAAGCCGATTCTTCTCATATTCTGAAACGTTTTCTCCTAATTTTACTTGGCTTTTATCAATATGTGAAAGAGATTTATCGAAATCAGCCGACACGTCAGTTGAAGTAACTCGATTAACAATATCTACTTTTTGAGCGCGAGCAAATATAAAATTTTCTACAAATATGGTTGGTATTGAACATGGCATTATTGTTACATTTAAATTTCCATTATTTACACTATATACACCGCCATATACAATATATTGTGCATTGGGTTTTCCTATCAGCTTAGTGGTTAATAATATGTCACCAGTGAAGTTTGTCCCAGTATAGGCATTAATATTCGCAACTCCGTGAAGCGGCACACTTCTTTTTACTTTTACTTTAATCAATGACTCGTCAGTGTCAGTACACTCATCATTTGCCGGTAGTATAGAGTCTACAGTTAAAAAATTTAGTCTCGTGGCGTCTTTGTAAATAACTACATGCGGTTGTTCAGAAAAAGATTGGCCTATCAACAATGGTTTCTCTAAATATTCGTCTTTAACTACCCTACATCCAACTAAAGCACTCACATCATCTATTGTCATATCAACCGTAACCGTACCTAATGACTGGACTATAGTATTTCCGAAACCTATCATCGCTGTCGATTGTCCATTATGAGAGAGTCCTAATCCTTTTGACGCGGATTCTTTAATTAGAGTGACTTCACTACCTAGATCAACAAAACCTTCTAACGTAACATCGTTGATCTTTACCTGCTTTACAAATTTAGTACCTTCATTTGAACTAGCAATTCGCATGGTCTTTTTAATAGAATCTATCGAGTTAGAATTTTTGTCTTTAAAACATGTTTCAATTGTGTGTCCTATTTTATTACAGCCTTTGCAAACTAATAATGTCTTTGGGCACTGTGCGAAAAAATGACCCTTGTCCTTACAGTTAAAACAGAATATTGAATTTTGAATTGGTTTTCTATTAGGCTTACTATTTTGACCATTATCACTTACGGCACCGACAGTACTTCTATTCCTGGCTGGGACAATTTGCGAATTCATCGTCTCTTTGTTACTTAATAGAAATTTAAGCAATTGATTAGGTTCTGAACATTGCAGAGCAACGCAACTAGATTTTATAATTTTATCATTTATACCATGGATAATACAATCCACGGCCCGCTTTCCACGAATATCGCATTGATTAAGCAAAGCTAGTTTTTCATAGAAATAAACTTCGATTGGTTCACCATATCTACTTCGACGCCTAAGCATATCTTCCAGAGACTGGCCATAATTTAGTTCACAAGGAAAATTACTTATAAGCAAATTTTGCCACTCAGACCAAGAATATAACATGGTATCTAAACTTGCAACCCAAACCTTAGCCAGTCCCCGTAATTTTTGCATTGCAAAGTGAATAGTAGTGGTTTCGTCCCATCCATACACAGAGGCACATTCATTTACTTTTTTTAACCAAATATCTATACGCTGATTTTTAATAGAGGGATCAAACTCAGGGACAATGTTTTGATAATCTATACGTCTATTACTATGATTCTGTTCACCCTGTGCAGTTGGTTGGGACGAAAAACCATTTTTAAGAGACTGTATCAAATTAAATATGTCTTTACTACTAAAAACAGGGCTACGTGACCTTTGAGGTGACCTTCTGCTGGTTGATGGCTCGCCGTGTCGCCTTCTCTCGCCGTCTCGCCTTGCTCTATAACGATTGCTTCGGTTGCTGCCACGCCTGTGAACTTCTTCGCGTTCTTTTTGCAAATCTAATTCCAAGCGCCGAATGCGTCTCCGCTCTGCCTCAAGTTCTTGTTCCCGCATGTGCCAGTTGCTGTGGCTCCTACTGCGATTGCGTGGCTGTGTGATCGTGAGAGTAAAATAAAACTCAAACTCTACGATCACTTTGTTTATTACATTAATTCTCCAATCACTCATTCAAATAACTTAACACAATCACGTTTATAACACTGAATACTTTTCAACACTTTCCTCTCTAACTATTTCAATTACTCTCTCACAGTAATTATAGTTATATTTTATAGCTCAAGCATCGAGCTCACACTTTACTGCTATGGACTATCCTCTAAGAAGGATCTCCACCAACTGTCCTGGAGGCTGGAAAAACCTTCCAGTTCCCCAGTTCCCTCTCTACTTTTTAATAATTTAGGCGGGTAAAGTGTGAGTTCCGCTTGTGGCGCTAGTGCGCAATTTAAATAGCTTCCGCTTTTAATTTTAAGTCTTATTTTAATTGTTTGTAATATTTATATATATTTAAATAATTTCTAGTATTTATTTTTAACATTAAAATATTTATAAAATTAAATATTAAACTAACCACCGTTATTGAATTTCGACTAGCGTTAGTATAAAATAATATTATGAACATCCGTTTCTCTTTATGATCAAATAATTAACTAAAATATATTGTTTGTTCTTAGGAAGCGTGATTTATGTAGAAATACTAATTTGCACACAAAACCAGTCTACAAGTAAATTTACAACTTTTATTCATATGTTAATATGTAAGATTTACACTTATTGAAAATATCTTCTTGAGGTTCGATTCATTGACAAGATGGCGGCGCGGAGGCGGAAACGCAAGCGTTGGGATCGACGCGCTAGTGATGGGGTGGTCGCGCTAGTGATGTCTCGCGTTGGGCGTAGACATACTCCGGGCCGGGTTAAAGTGACGAGGCAGCTGGTGAGTTTCTTTCCAGGTGCTGCGGGGTCACCTCCAAGTAGGTGTAGGTGTAGTCATCGTTAAAGGTAAGTTTGCAGCTAGATATCTTGTAGAAAGTAGTTGTAGAATATAGTTTGCTGTAGTTAAGTAGTAGAGTTTATTGCAGGTTTCCAGAGAGCTTCTTGATGCTGTCAGGTTAGTATTTAGTTTTCATTTGGTAGTGGGCAGAGACGAGTGAGAGCTCTGCGTATTGTTCCTCTCGCTGTCCTTATATCAGCGACACGCGAGATTCCGTCCTTTCCAGGAATAAGTTTCTCAATGCGTCCGAGGCGCCAACTGAGGGGCTGGACGTTGTCCTCTTGTATCAAGACCATGTCATTTACTTGTAGCGTATTCATGTTTCGCTTCCATTTTGTACGCTGTTGCAACTCGCTGATGTATTCGTGTTGCCAGCGTTGCCAGAATTGTTGGCGCATCCTCTCGATCGTTTCATAGCGGGACCGGCTGGGGCGTGTGTCGTCAATGGCAGGCGTCGGTACCGATGTTAGCGGCCGGCCGATTATGAAGTGGGCAGGGGAGAGAGGAAGGTAGTCTGTAGGATGGGAAGATAGTGGGGACAGGGGGCGACTATTCATTATGCCTTCGACCTGTGCGAAAAGTGTGGACAACTCTTCGAAAGTAAGATTGGAATTGCCCATAACTCTTTTGATATGGTGCTTTGCCGATTTTATGCCGGCCTCTGCCAGACCAGAGAAATGTGGAGCGTAAGGGGGATGAAAATTGAACTTTATGTGTAAGTTAGTTGCAAGATCAGATATAGCATTAGAATTGTTTTTAAGAAATTGACCTACTTCTTTAGAAGCTGCAGTGAAGTTTCGACCATTGTCGCAAAATATTTCAAGTGGCTTCCCCCTCCGGGAGATGAATCGACGCAAGCTAAGTAAAAAGGCGTCTTTAGATAATTCGCTTACCGCCTCTAGGTGTACACATTTATAGGCTTGACAGATAAATAGACACAGATAGCATTTGGAGAGGCGAGCGCCACGACCCTTCTTACTTGATATATTGAACGGTCCTGCGAAGTCCATTCCGATGGTCTGGAAAGGAAGTGCGGGTGTGACACGTTGATAGGGCAAATTACCCATCATGGGAGTCAGAGTTTGTCCTCGGTGACGTCGACAAGTTACGCAGCGATGAACAGTGGTGCGAGCTAGCCTCCTACCGCACACGGGCCATATAGAATCACGAATAGAATATAGGAGATGCTGGGGACCTGCGTGCATCAGGCGGACGTGTTCATGCTGAAAGATTAATTTTGTAAAATGGTGAGTAGAGTCTAAAATAATTGGGTGCTTCTTATCATGGCTATAGGTGGAGTGGTCCAGTCGACCACCTACTCTCATCACTCCCTCCTTATCGAGGAATGGGTTGAGTGATAGAATGTTGCTTTTTGAAGTGATATCTTGCTTTGTAGATAGTGCATGATATTCTTTGTCGAAAGATTGCTTTTGTGCTCGTATTGCTAGAAATAAAAATGAATTATTAATCTCTTGTACAGAGAGTGGACCTGATAATTTATTGTTTTTGTTTTTCAGGTTGTGCTTTAGTCGTAGAACGTAGGCGTAAGTTCGCTGAAGTTTCCCTAGTGTAGAGAAATTTTCAAACGGGATAGATAGATCGTCGCAGTCGGAGCTCGTCGAAGGGAGGACTATAATCTCAGGTAAGTCGTCATCTTGTTTCTTTGTTTCAGATGGAGCCTGCGGCCATTGGGAATCGTCCGCGG
This sequence comes from Aricia agestis, assembly GCF_905147365.1. Classification (NCBI taxonomy): domain Eukaryota; kingdom Metazoa; phylum Arthropoda; class Insecta; order Lepidoptera; family Lycaenidae; genus Aricia; species Aricia agestis. The sequence goes on along the minus strand of NC_056409.1, from coordinate 9,260,140 downwards.
CGAGGTACGGGGGTCCGCACCACCACAGCTCGTGCGCGGCTAGCTGGTCAGCAGGCGCACCGCGGGAGATCACGTCGGCGGGGTTGGCGGCGCCGGGCACGTGGCGCCACGCCGACAGCACGGTGTGCTCGCATATCTCCACAACCTTGTTTGCGACGAAGCTCTTCAGTTTGCTAGGACTGCTGTGGAGCCACGCGAGCACGACGTTGGAGTCGCACCAGTGTGTGCACGACGATATAGAGCAGCGCAGTGACTCGAGAACGTTCTTGGTTAGGTTAGCAGCGAGTAGCGCTCCAAGTAGCTCCAATTTTGGTATCGTGAGGGGTGGCTTGGTAGGTGCCACTCTCGATTTAGCGCATAGTAGATTGACTGATATGGTACCTTCTTTGTCTTTACATCTTAGATAGATGCATGCGCCGTAGGCATGCATTGATGCATCGCAGAACGAATGTAATTGTATTTCGACTGGATCTCCAGACAAGGCTCTCCTAGGGATTGTGATGTTCGCTAGTGATGAGAGACTGGCCGTGATTTTCTTCCATTCCTTTTGTAGATCGTCAGGAACCGGCACGTCCCAGTCCAGCCCACGCCGCCACAGCTGCTGCATGAGCAGTTTGGGCTGAACGGTGCACGGCGACAGGAGGCCGAGTGGATCGTAGATACTGAATGTTGACGATAGTATTGTTCGCTTTGTAAATTTTTCTAGCGAGCCAGAGGTCGGAGCTTCGATAGTAAAGTATAGCTCGTCTGATTGTGGAGTCCAGCCCAAGCCGAGCGCGCTCGAGGCGTCACTCAAGCTCAATTTTCCTTGCAAGTCGACCGTCGAGATGGGGAAAATATCAGGTGCATTGGACTTGAATTTCCGCAGATTGAAACAGCCCGATTTTAAGTGAGTGGTGACTGCATTCAGAATGTGTAATAGATCTGCTTTCGTGTCGCTGCCGGTCAACATATCATCGCAGTAAAAATCCTTTTGAATGATTTGTTTTATTGTTTCATCTCGACACTCTTCTCCTAGTGTCCATAAGCATTTTGTAGTTAGATAGCTTGCACTGGCAAAGCCGTACGTGACAGTATTCAGTCTGATTGTCTTTAATGGCTTCTTTTCATCTTCACGCCATAGAATCAGTTGTAGCTGTCTGTCGTCTTCGTGGACAAGGACTTGGCGGAAGAATTTGTTTATATCGCCGGCTAGTACGTACTTGTGCGTGCGGAAACGTAATAGAATAGCAAAGATAGAATCTTGTACTTTAGGGCCGGTGTGCTGGATATCGTTGATGGAGACGCCGGTGGAGGTAGGCGCGGAGCCGTCAAACACGACGCGCAGCTTAGTAGACTCGCTCTGCGTGCGCAGCACAGCGTGGTGGCACAGGTAGTGGCGGCGCGCATCCGGTGGCCGGCCCTCCACGGGCGAGCAGTGGCCCAGCTCTACATACTCGTCTATAAATTCAGAGTAAGCTTTTTTGAGTTCTGGCTCTTTGCGAAATTTTCTCTCTAGTGATAGAAATCTTTGCCTGGCTCGATAGTAGGAATCGCCTAAATTGTCCAGTGTGTCCTTGAATGGCAGCTTTACAATGAAACGGCCGTCTTCTTGGCGAGAAGTGTGTGTATTGAAGTGTTGCTCGCATTCCTTCTCGCTGCTGCTGAGCAGTGGCCTCTTGGGGAGTTCTTCTAGCTCCCAGAATCTAGAAATTTTCTCGTTGAAATTGTCAGATGTGTCGGTCCTTGAGAAATTGCATTTAATGCTCCTTGGTTCACCGTTACTAAATATAGGGCCAGATATTAACCAGCCTAACTGTGAACTTCTCAAGTAAGGTAAGTTAGCACCGAGACACCGCTGTTCGTTGCCCACAATTTGCCAAAATAGGTCTGCGCCTATCAGCATCTCGACTGGGGCAGAGATATTAAATGTAGGATCGGCCAATTGTAATTTAGGCGGGAGATTGAAATACCTTTTATCGATAAATTGTTTAGGTACATTATCGGTGAGCTCAGGTAGTACGCCGCAGGCTTGCGTTACATTGTAGTCAGTGCAGAGAGAGTTCAGGCGAACTACACTTCGTTCTGAAATGGAGCCGCATGGGATGTTTGCAACACCCATAATTTTAATAGGCACTGTGGGGATAGAATTTAGTTCTAGTTTTTGTTGTAACGCCTTAGTTAAGAATGTGCCTTGGCTGCCTGAGTCTAAGAGGCATCGCACCGTAGATTTTTTGTTATTGTGAGGATTGGTTACCTTGATTATAGCCGTGGACAGTAAAACTTGATAGGCAGTCTGCGAGGCTGAAAAATTGACAGAAACACCCTGCGCTGGTGCATCATTGTCGTCAGCGCTGAGAGCTGACTGCGCAGAGATGCTCGAGCCTCCAGGCTGCGAAAGTGGAATGTGAAGCAGTGAGTTGTGTCGTTTACGACATTCACGACATGGACCTCGACGACATTCTCTGAGTGAATGACCCTTTTTTAAACAATTTAGGCACAGCTTTAACTTCATCACTTCCATCTTTCGTCGTTCTACTGATAGGGATAGAAATTTTGAACAATTGTAAATACTATGGTCACCCGAACAATAATTGCATACCCAGGGTGTTTGAATTTTCGCGCCATTATCATCATTGTTTTGTGTGGTACACGAAAATGATTTATAAGATCGCTCGTTTTTGTTTGTATTGTTTATAGCATGATAGTTTGTATTATAAGATTGTTTTTTAATATGGCAGGATTCTAACACATCGGCTCGGTCATGTAAGAACTTAGTCAACAGGCTGAGAGAAGGCATATCATTGATAGAATTGCGGTGCTCTTCCCAATCGCGTTTTGTATGATAGTCCAGTTTATTTGTGATAATATGGATAATCAGAGTGTCCCACTGCTGAGTAGGATGGCCTAAACTGGACAGCGCTCTGAGGTCCTTATTAACTTGATCAACTAAAGATCTCAATGACTTGTCTGATTCCCGCTGCACTTGTTCTATATTGAATAAAGAATTGAGATGGTTATTAGTCAGATAGCGTTTATTATCATAACGTTGGCATAGCAGGTCCCAAGCTTCCTGATAGTGCGCATTGGAGACCTCAAGATTAGATAGGACTCTGGCCGCTTCACCATCCAAATATGAATTGAGATAATGAAATTTGTGGACAGGCAACAAGCTGTCGTTCTCATGAATTAAAGATACATAAGTGTCCCGGAAATCAAGCCACTTGGAATAGTTTCCGTTGAATTTACCAATTTGTATTTGCGGAAGTTTAAAATTTGGTTGATGATGTGGCCGATGAACACTAGGAAATGAGCCAGAGCCAGACTCTGATTGATTTTGTATAGTTTTGTATTTGTCAGAAATAGTTCCCGCTAAAGCAATCACCTTTATGAAATGTGAGTCTGTCTTGTCCCTTTCATCAACTTCATCATCAATATTATCAAAATTTATTTGGTCGATTTGATCTTGCAGCAAACTGAATTCTGTTTTTAAATCATGAAATGTTTGCAATTTTAATGATAGCTCATTCACTTGCAACTCACTTAAAGTTGGCATTTTTTGTAATAAATCAAGATAGTTTTCAAACTTAGTTAATCTGCCTCTTATACTAGCGCGCTTTGTAATTAATGTTGTGAGTTCCGCAGACATTGTGAAATTCAAATTATGAAATAAACACTTGAATTAGAGTATATTGAATATGAAATAATAATTGTAACTATAGAGTTATAGGCAGACAATAAATATATAATAGGCAGACAATAAATTAAAAGATCTCACGCTCCTCTGGTCTGCAGTTACCGTCACTCCATCGGCGTCAGCGAAGCACGGGGGCAGTAAGCGGCGTGCGACGTGAAGCGTCGGGTGTGGGAAGCACGCTCGGGACTCGTGGGCAGGCACAGTACTCCTTTCTGGGCACTGGCCACAAAGATGGGCACGGGCACCTCTTGCGCTGAAATAGTCGGCCCAAACCGGGGTATATAACATGCAAAACAAGGCAGTGCAAAGGCAGAACATTCGGGGGCGCAAACAAAATGCAAGACTTGAAACAAATCCAAAGAAATGTCAAAATTTCAAAATGCAAGAATGTATTGTAAAACGGCGTGCATTGTTTTAAAGAGCTAAATTATTCGATGAAATAATATTTAATGCAGACAAATATTTATTTACCAAACGGAATTATATGAAATAGGTCATGTAATAGGCAAAAACAAGGCTAAGTTATGATAGGCCACGAGGTGGTGGTGTAGAAGTAGGACATTTGGATATTTTTATAGGATAGGACTTAGCTTTTTATCGGCCGGGCAGCATACACGCAGGCTCCTTCCACAATATAGGTTGATATTCATCAACGAAAAGCCAATAGTAGACGTGCAGCGTCAGGTATAGTTCCCGGGATTGCAGATTCGTGATCCAAACGGTCGCCAAATGTTTGTTCTTAGGAAGCGTGATTTATGTAGAAATACTAATTTGCACACAAAACCAGTCTACAAGTAAATTTACAACTTTTATTCATATGTTAATATGTAAGATTTACACTTATTGAAAATATCTTCTTGAGGTTCGATTCATTGACAAGATGGCGGCGCGGAGGCGGAAACGCAAGCGTTGGGATCGACGCGCTAGTGATGGGGTGGTCGCGCTAGTGATGTCTCGCGTTGGGCGTAGACATATATTTTGATAATTCCATAAATGTGTAAATATTTTATTTACTTATTTAAGTATTTTATTGAAACATTTTACATTTTACATCATTTATTCTATTTAATTTAATCAAAAACTTGAACCTTACAATCCAATATCAATAAAAGAATCTGTTTTGACTTTTCAGTGTTACCACCATGTTTAGCCACATCCTTACATAATATTATTTATTATTTTTCATGTTCATAATTATTTATTTTCATTTTGTCAAAAATTCAGCCCTCGGGTTTTCCTTGACATTGCAAATACACTGACTTGTATCAAAATTACCAAACCGAAATAAGTAAATAAAAGTTTGTATCATGATTCATGTTTTCAGCTCATAATTATTAACCTGGTAAATTAAAAAGAACTATTGTAGTGTAACAAATGTATGCGATCAGTGATATTTTAATTTGGTCGCATTATCTACCAGATGACGTAATAAACGAAAAGGTGAAAATGACACATTGCAGCCAACATGTCGTATTAAACTTGTACTATCAGAGAAGTTGATTCCTATGCAAATCGGGGACCTAAGTAGTTTGGTTGCGTTACGTCAAACCCAGCTGACAGGATCACATTAGACAGCCCATTTTATATATGAGACTAATAGGAGTTAAGAAATAGAGGAAAATGTGGAAAAAGCGGGGGAATGTATAACGTGAAGGATTATACAGGGTGTCAAAAGACCGCTTCCGATAACTTCGTGGGGTTATTATAGAGCATGAGATATATCCATTGGTGCAAGAAATTTTCATGTAATCGCCAGTTTTTAAAATAGTCAAAATTTTCAACACGCAATGTATAATGCGTGCAGTTAATGCGCGATAATATCGCCCGCCGCCGATGAATAAAACCCCGGGCCGAGCCGGCCCCCCCGCGCCGCCCGCGCCGAATACCGCGCGCGCGGCTCTGCGCTAGTCATGAGTTAAGACAAAACAGCTGATCGTGGTGTGCCCTATACCCTAGCCCGTAGGTAGTGAATAAACCACCAATATTGTAATGATTATTAAATTACAATAGTTTACACGATTTAACAAAATGTTACAATTTATTAATTACCGTTTCTCAGGTTTTTACTCAAAAATACTCAGTTTTTACTTCCGGCCAAAAAGGAAAAGAAATCATAATTCACATCCGATCATCATCCGATTTACACATCTGTAAAAATACATACACAGTTACAGTAGGTAACTGTGTATGTATTTTTACCTATCAATACCTATCAATGGAAAACATACGTGATAACATGTTCACAGACCTGTGATCAGCTGTCTGCTTTTATGAAATGCAGTTCGAACTGTGCTCCATGATCCATCTAACTCGATGTAGATTGCAGAGTTATTCAACACTTAACAAAAGTAATTACAGGAGACATTCCAATTCTTTAAACACTTTTTATTGCACTGTTTAAACCGCACTATCGTCTATCGACGACGATGTTCACCTGTTCCTTAAATCATCGCACATTCATCGGACGTATCTTGTCACGGCCCGTTATTAATTACAAACATTAAAAAAAATAGTTAACAATACACAAAACAAGCAATAATATGACAACATCTAAACGTAAAATTACAAAACTTAAACAAAAACGTCACAGGACCTACACCAGCACGGCGCGTGTCAGACAGCCGACTGAACAAAATTGAAGAAAAAACTTTGTAAAATAATAGGGATGTATCCCTGTGCAATGTGAATATTTTGAGTAATCGATAATTTTTTTATCGATAAATCGTATTAATTGTTTTACATACGAGTACGTATTGATTACTGTCAAACTAAAAATAAACAAATACCTACTCAATATTAAGAAAAGCGACAATAATTAAAAGTTATTTAATTAATTAGGTATTAAAGTATTTTAGACGCGCATAACGCGTACCACGGTATAACAATCACTTTATCACGGTAATGTAGGTATCGAATTTAAAAAAATGAGATGAGATCTACTAAATAATAGTTATAATTTTTATTATTTAATGGTAATTTAAATATCGACTAAATAGTATTGAATTTATAGGGTACAACACTTAGATTGTCCTTGAAATGGATTAGCGACACGTGCGTCGGGCACCTGCACAGCGGCGCGCTTTGTCGGCGCCGCGATCAAAGCAAGCCGCCGGTCGGTGTCCTTTGACTACTTCCGAAAGTCGATACACGACGAACATTATTTCAAAAATTAAAATAGATTTTTTAATTTAGTAGCCATTTGAGCATTGAGGTAATAGGTTGTTAGAGTTGTTAGGAGGTAAGTTTGATTTTTTAACAATTACTTCAAGTATCAAAACGTGGTAGTATTGTGTAAAGTGTTAATAATTGATTATTATTTCAGTTGTAATAAAATACTTTGTGGTGTGATACATTTCGTTAACGAGAAGTTTTTTTGACGTTCTTGGTGGTGACTGGTCTTATTGCTTGGTGTTAAGGACTATTTTCAAAATGCATAAAGAAGTAAGAACACTTGAACTCAACATTTTTCACGTAAGTTAATTGCCAGTTTTATGTATGAGGTTTTTTCGTGTATCATCTGTTATTTCGATTGATAAGTGACGATTGCGGATAAACAGTTCATCCGCATAGGTTTCGTTACTTACGATGAACTTTTTAACTAGTCTAATAATCTTAGAAGTTTGCCATACTGTCGTAAGTTGTTACACATGCACAGACAGTTACTTACAGTTTTCTACATGAGCTACCATTAAACTCTTAACACTGCAAGTAGCTTAGATGAGAGGTCAGAGGTCAGAGTTCTAAGTTCCACGTCATGGTGACCTTCATGGGTTTGAAATTGAAAAGACATACATTAGGGTTTCTGTGTGTTCTGTCGTAAGTCGTAACTCGTAGTGTATCGTCATTCGTCGCATACGACCTTTCGACTTAGCGTGCGTAAGGCGGAGCTAACAGCTGATTAACGCGGTCAACGTTCTCGGGTATGTACTCGGAACACGAGAACGTTGACCGCGCGCTGGCAAATGCTTATTGGGGTAAAAATAATAAAATTTAAAAAAATATTTTAAAATATTTTTCTATGTGGTTTATTATCATGTTTAAAGGGTTTTAATTATAAAAAAATAAAGAATAAAAAATTAAAAAAAATAAAAAAAAAATTTAAAAAAAATACATATTCGTAATCAGAAAATGTAGTATAATCATACCCCAAAGTTATCGGAAGTGGTCTTATTACACCCTGTATAGGCTATTTTTTGTGGACCAATTTACAGACAAATTGGTCCACAAAAAATAGCCTATATAATCCTTCACGTTTTTAGTTAGTTTTTAATTAGATATTTACGTGGGAGAAACCGCTCGGAAAGTCTAGTAATAATATAAAAGTTCCTTATTTATTTATGGATCTAAGCAAGCCAATTTTTATCGATTTACTTTATCTCATTTGATTTTCGCCATTTTGGTGACTGATTGCTGACTGATCTGACTGACTGACTGATCTGACTGATCCATAAATAAATATAGAACGTTTGAATACATTTTTTTATTGGGGTGGAGTAGGTAAGGTAAAAGTAATAAATAATAAAAATATATGTGCGATACTATAACATTATATTTTACTAGCTTTTGCCCGCGGCTTCGCTCGCGTGGAATTCGAAAATCGTGTACAATACGAATATTCTTGCAAATCTCAAAATGTTTTTCCAAGACCAAAAGTAGCCTATGTTACTCTCTATCCTTTCAACTAAGTCGATGCCAAAAATCAAGTCAATTGGTTGCTTCGTTAGGCTGCAAAGAAAAGACAAACAAACAAATACACTTTCGCATTTATAATATTAGTATGGATAGCTGTTTCCCGTAGGCGTTACCATAGTATAATAACGGAAATGGATAATTCTCTCCTTTTTATGGTCCCTTACTCAAATGGTAAAAAACGGAAACCGATTACAAAGATATAATATCAGCCTGTCCGTCTGTCCATATCCAGGCAAAGCCTGTTTCACATGTTTCACTATTAATTAATAACTTAGTTTGTTTCTAAGGAATAAGAATTAACTCAACACTAACGACGCAACATGTTTTTGCTTGGCAACATTACCAGGAGGGGGGGGGGGGGGGGGGGTTTGGGGGGGGGCAAAGCCTCCCGCATGTTAATCAAACGACACGCAAAATCTGCATGTTTAGTTTTGGTTAGATTAATTTCACTTTTAATAAATAACTTACTTTGATTCTGAAGAAGGAGAATTAAAACTCAACAGTAACGACGCAACACCATTTTGCGTAGCAACATTATCAGGGGGGGGGGGGGTTCGGCCGGGGGCAAAGTCCGGAGAATTAAAACTCAACACTAACGACGCAACATGTTTTTTCTTGGCAACATTACCAGGAGGGGGGGGGGGGGATTGGGGCGGCGCAGATGCTAAGTTTGAATATAAGGCATATATATCTGCAAAAAACCGTATTCAAATCGGATCAGTAGTTTTCGTGTTAAAGAAAAAAGTTTTATACAAAATCTTGCCCCCTCTCTTGTCCCTTTAGAGGGGTGAGGGGAAAAATTTAAAGTTTGATACAAAATCTGCCCCCTCTTTGGTCCCCTTTGAGGGTTGGGGGGGAAAAATTTTATACACCAGATATGAAGTTGGAAGAAGACAAATATATCTGCGAAAACCATATTCAAATCGGATCAGTAGTTTTCATGTTAAATAAAAGTTTGATACAATATCTAACCCCCTCTTGGGCCCCCTTAAAGGGGTGGGGGAAAAATTTTATACACCAGATGTTAAATTGAAAAATACAGTTAATAATATGAAGTCCATTGAAGAAAATAGTTTGATACAAAATTTGACCCCCTCTTTGGTCCCCTTAGAGGGGTGAGGGGGGAAAAATTTATACACCAGATGTTAAATTGGAAGAAGATAAATATATCTGCGAAAACCGTATTCAAATCGGATCAGTAGTTTTCGTGTTAAAGAAAAAAGTTTGGTACAAAATCTTACCCCCTCTTTTGACCCCTTGGAGAGGTGGAGGGAAAAATTTTTGTACACCAGATGTTAAGTTGGGAGGTGACAAATATATCTGCGAAAACCGCATTCAAATTGGATCAGTAGTTGTCGTGTGATGCTGGAACAAACATACAGACAGACAAAAAACTAACCACAGTTTTGGCTTCTATAGCGATGTAGTAACAGCCCCCGCTTATTATTTTTTGGATATCTTTAATGTACAGAATTGTCATTTCTACAGTTTTATTATATGTATAGATATGGATTAGTTACCGTTACACAGTTACAGTCTGTCAAGAAAGAGTAGACGCTGAAATAAATTTTCCAAACATAATCACGATCAAATGGTAGTTTTGCGCCTTGTATTTTCACAGAGAACGTTTGTACACTTCAAATAGTAACGGCAAGCGGTAGTAGCAATTTTCGGACGCCAACCAGGCTTTTTAATTTTTTTCAACCATAATTCCAGTCTTCTTTCGTCAGACGGAAACCTGTCAATTATTTTAAGAGCATAATATGTATTTCATAATAAAAATCGGTTATCGGAGATTTCAATACAATTATTATAGATATCGATAAGTTTTATCGACAGAAAACTCCAGCACTATTGAATTTTATTGTTTATCAAAAATCGGTAAAACAAAGGTAAATATGTGGTGAATACGGTATAATAAGATTAGTGCCACATTTTTAAGTGCCTATATTATCAATAAAAGTTTAATATCGTAGAAATGAGCTGTTAAAATCACTTACTTGTGAAATGTAACCCCACATCCCTTTTTGTACCGTGTTTTACATAACATACACCCTTTCATAGTTTAACTATGAACTACCACCACTTATATATATATTATATATATTACTCAATCGCGTAAAACCTTTTAAACACTTTAAAAACACGAAAACAATTCGAACGATTAAGCCATAGAGAATTAAAATAAATATATGGTTACCAATGGTTACGTCAAATTTAGTTCTCTGTCCTAATAATGGTGGCACTGATTCCGCTTCAAATGGCACAAAAAAAAAGTGGGTATCATAGATCCAGCGTACTTGTATAATGGGTAATCAGTGGGTACTATAGACTATAATACTTTATCTATGGGATATTGTCTTTGACAGTTGTTGTTTTGACTAATATAACGGCCCGTTAAATATTTAGTGGACCTCTAGCGCCGGAATTAAATTTAACACCGTGTTAGGTGATTTGACATGACATTAGCGCGTGGTGGAACGCTCGATAGCTCTATCAGGCCGTTAACTGATTTAACAAGCCATTATTTATTTAACATTGCTTGATGAAACTGGGTCTAAGACTCGATTTTATCGACTCATTAGCGATAGACTGTGACGCATGATAAATAAATGAAAATAATTATTATTATGTATTAAGGTACATACAAAACCTATTACAGTCCAAGGCATCGTTTGAGTCAACATGCTTAACATTTTAAGTATTCACTTGATTTAGAGCGGGAATGTGGATACTGGATATAATCCCGATTTGCATTTTTGCATTGATTTGTATTGATGGTTTTTTTCACAGACATGATAGAGTCGTCGTACTCTACGCACCAGCCGCTGAGCCATATGCAGAAGGACCTCAAACTGGCTCTAGGCCTGGGAGACGCGCTGGAGCAGTCCCTCCCCCTCACCGCGACCACCAACGAGATCTTCAAGCACGCCAAACGCCTCGGCTACGCGAACCACGACGTCGCCGCCGTCTACATACGTGCGAGGTTCTGATATCCTGGTGTAGTTTTTATCGCACGAGAATTTATTTTTATGTAAACATAAATCTGGTATTGACATTTTACGCGTAACTGTCGAGACGCGCGGTTATCTACCGTGAGTTTGACAAATTCCGAAAACTTGTATAGTCGGACGCGGGTGACGGACAAATTCGGCCAATGACCTCCTCTTTGTCGATAGTTCTGATTTTTTTCATTTTATTTATAAAATAAAATTATATGTAAATTGTAATTATGCTAAATAGAATTTATATTTTTTTTCCAATGATGAATTATATAGACTATCTATGAAATACATCGATTCCTGAAGAATATTACAAAATTGGTTTACAGTTAGTTATGTAGCGTTGTCAATGGCTGAAATCCTTCATACATGTTGTGATCCGCGTCTCGATTATATAAGAAACTTTTTTGTTGCCTAAATCCTAAAGGTCCTGTCAATCCAAAACTTTTATCCAAATCTTCCTGCCCTAACACCTTTTTTTGTACTCAGGTACCCAAATATTTAATCAGAAACAATCAAGATTATAATATTGAAGCTGTGGGCTATCGTCCCAGTCAGTCAAACAGTCAAACAGTCTAAAACGCCTACGTTGTTTAAAGTTGACGAATGACTTGTAATGATTTATTTAAAATAATAAAAGAACTTAAAAGGAAATCAGTTCTATAATTTACAATTTACATTTTTATCAGAAATATTTATAAACGATAATATATTATCTGCAACTCGTACAGTGACCAATGAGATCTACTTTATAAAATTTCCTGTATAAAATATATTAATCTTTGATTGAACATTAGATTTAAAAACAGAAATGGCCACCTTATCTCAATGTGCAACTAGCATATTTAGTTTTAATGTTAAGTTTATCTTAAATGTAAAGTTGATACTTGATTGACTCGATAAGAAATCGTTAGAATATTGTGTGTATGTTATATATTTACAACGCGGTATCTCCGTTCAAACCAAAAATGCTATTCGTTAGAATTTTAAAACATGCGGCCTTATCATCTATTTATCATTAATTTTAGAACTGAATTCTCATTACGAATGTTGGCATTGTGTCGATATTTTAGCTGCACCTACAAAATTCAAGCGAATTAGTCGTTTAATGTAATATCATAATATCATCGAATGAGCAGTTTTAATGTTACTCCAGAACTTAACATTTGGCAATTTGAATTATGAAGAGCGTAAAATTAAATGTAATTTTTACTGAGTTTTGTACTTCACAAAGTACATATTATTGTCAAATCTAATCTTAAGTGTAATAATAATTAATAAAGTATTATATTTTAATTAAACTTTGTGTTTTATTGAGTTTGAGTGTTAAGACATGTGAAAATCACATAAAAAATATTTACTAATTTGTGTTATCATGCGTTCATGCTGATATAAACAAAATGAACTGATAAAATATAGCTTCATATAGAAGATTAAATTACAACTTTATTTATTATTTAATCTTAACAAATGAATTAAATTAATTACGCTCTTAATAATTCAGTCATTACTCATTAACTGTTAAGATTAAGTTTATAAGAGATCCAAAGTAGTTTTGCATTTTTTCTAGTTAATTATTAATTATTATCTTACGTTTACCTTAAAAAGTTTTATGTGCTGTGTACCTTCATGATCATATTATTTTATATTAAGTGGAATTGATACTAAGTACTTATTTTGCAAGTTTATCACATAATAAAAGAAGTTAGAACCCAAGAACAAAATAGATCAGCTTCGTTCGCGTTGCGCTTCGTTTAGTACAGTTATTAAAATTTAATTACTTTCGAATAAAGTTTAAAATTTTTTACCAACCATTGCACTTAATATTTGTTTTTTTAATTTGTGAAAACAAATTTATTGTAATTTGAGATCAGAGTATAAATAATATAAGTAAATAAATGTTAAATATCCATTTATTATTGGTGTTTTTATTTTTAACTTAACAACATTAATATACAGTAAAACCAGGTTTTAGACGATTTCACAAGGACTCAACCAAAAAGCGGAAAGCGTATTTATTATGCGGGATATAGGAAAAAAAGGGACCTACTATAACATACGTATGTATTAATATTTATTATATTTTTTCGGATGTAGGTATTGAATTGTAGGCATATTTAAAAATTATGTACGTTATATAAAATGTCGTGAATTACTATCACGTGATAGTAATTCACGACATTTTATATAACATAACTACATAATTTTTAAATTTAAAAATACTTTATTTTAAAATATTTCAAAATATTATAATTTAAAATATTTTATATTTAAAATAATAATCACTTATTTTAGTTTGACAGAAATATTTTGAGGCATTAGCAATTACAATGTTTTCAACTTAATTTAACTTTTGTAGTGCGTCTTCGCTTTGATTTAAGAGGATACCACAGCGGCTAGAGAAATGAAAAAAAAGTACGTGTAATATCTATAGCTGTCTCCCTTACCCCAAGCCTATACCGCAGAACGCGATAGAGACAACTGCAGAAAATCCAGAAAATCAACGATTCGTTGTCCCCTGATTCCTTCTCCAAAACTGAACCGATTTAAGTACTTTTTTCATTAAAGATTAAAAAAAGGCTTGAGCTGTGTTCCTATGTTTTGCTTTTTTTGTATAATCTAGCCAAATCTGTTTTCTGGACGTTTGAACACAGTGGAAAATCTGGCCATTTTTTTGGGTTTTTGAACGTTCATATCTTATTTAATAATTAAATTATGAAAAAAAAGAAAACATAGGGACATTGTATTAGTGGCCGTAGATATTCAGGAAAAAAATTATAACTCTACTAGCATTATCCAGGGAGGAAACAGGGGACAACGTTTGTATGGAAAAAATGGCGGTGTGGAATCCTCTTAATAGCGCATAGCGCATCGCTTGGGCGTGTGTCAAAAACAAACTTGACTCAGCTTCTTTTGATCATTATCAATTTGAGCCTCTTCGTGTGTGTTATTCACACTCTCATTAAGATCTTGAAATTATTAAATTTCGTGCGGTGATACATTATCATCGATGGTAGAATATCCAGGAAAACCCTGCAATATTACGGGGTAAGTTCAGTCAGTCGGCGGCTGTCGCAGAGGTAAGAGGTAGAGGCAATATTACCTATGTGTTGTGTGTTCTGTGTATGATACACAGCTGATTTTTGTGCCTATTTAAAGCGGAATCAGCGCCCCCAATGGGAAGAGAACTAAATCTGATGTAACTTGCAAATGGCCGCTATCGCTATTGGTTGTAGAAACTAGTATTAGTTCCAAGTATTCCCACTATAACTGCTATCAGCACCAATATGGCGACTTTCAAACGTCATTTTTACCTCAAATTTAGTTCTCTTCCCCCGCATTTCAAAGGGTAGGTACAGATATCATAAGTCCAGCGTACTTGTGTGATGCTTACACAGACAAATGACAATATGTTATGATTTATGAATGTCGTGGAAAAAAAAATGAGAAAATCAAAGTTTAAATTATGTAAGGGTTTTTTGTAAAAAATCTAGCTCTGGCTTTTTTTATTTTTAAAAGATAGAGGAGGTTTTCATCTTAAATAAATTCCTTCACTTCTATACAACAAAATAATCTGGAAACATGATAGTTTTAGGGAAGGTCCCCCCTGCAAGCATCATAAACTGTCGACGGCTGCCGTCGACTGACGCCGAAAAGTGCCGTCGACTGTCGCCGACACGTGCCGCCGACTGCCGCCGACGCGACGTGCCGCCGACACGTGCCGTTCGTCTGTAAGAAGCCTATTAGGATAGGCAGAGTTCGTACAATGTAGGTACTTAAAGGGGCGGCAAAATTAAAGTGGCCTACATACTCATAAAAAATATAAATTCGGCCTTGCCATTGATCACCAACATGGTCGAAGACTGAAAAGACCATGCCATTCAAATTATAGTTAGCTTTCGTAGTTCCCGGTCGGTGAAAACTGAAGAGGGTAGCTAGTAAATACCGACTTCCACTCAGCCCAGGTAAATTCACTAACGGTGTCTAATGATCAGTGATCACCATCAATCATCGCTAAGTTAATCGTCCAAATGTACCTACGGCGGCACGTGGCCCAGCGCTGACACCGCCAACCCAGAGCCGGACCGTGACTTTGGGGGCCTCTTTTCTTTGATTAAGCAGGGGAAGCGCTCTATGCGTGCCCCGGGTTGGGGATGACCGATGGCGTCGGGACTGGTTAAGGCTACGTTTCCACCAAAGATGTATTGCGAGGAATGTGTTTTTGGCACTTTTTGGGAACATTTAATCGGCAAATTGAAGCGTTCCCCTCGGCGTGGCGTCGGGATTGGCACCGGGGAGGTTGAGGAGGCCTCTTTTTTTCATTACTCGGGGAAAATGCTTTTTTGGTTGGGGATGTGCCTCAGTTGACTAAAGCACACCGTGGTTATTTATTTATTTATTTATAAATTCTTTATTTGCATTATAAACAATATAAAATAACAAAAAACAACATTAGGCAAGGAACATAGCAAATAGGCGGCCTTACCGCTTTCAGCGGTTTCTTCCAGGCAACCAAAATATGGTGGCAGAAAATAATGTTAAAGTGCTAAACTTAAACAAAGAAAAAAAAAATATCCTCATATATTTATAAAATATATATAGTAATATATTTATATATTTTATTATATTATGTGTAATACATCACATTCAACACATATACATACACACACACATACATACATACATACACATACATATATATATATAAATATACATACATACATACATACACACATACATATATACATATATACATTAAAAACCTACATTATAAATAAAGGAACATTAAAATAATTTTACAAAAAACACCAAGAGTTTTACAAGGACTGAGCCTGATCTAGGTAGTGTGCTTTCAAACGTTTCTTAAAGATGTTAATTGATTCCGATTTTTTTATAAAATCGGGCAAGGAATTCCAGAGACGAATAGCGGAGATGGTGAAAGAAGAATCGTAGAATGAAGTATTGTGAGAAGGAAACGCAAGAGTCAGTTTGTTTGCAGAGCGAAGTATAGGATTGTCATGACCGAGGAAATTGAATTTTACTTTGAGGTAGTTAGGAGTAGAAGGACTAAAAAGGATGTTATACAGTAAGTGAAGTATGTGAGAGTTTCGACGCAACTTGATCGGGAGCCATTCGAGCTGAGAGGTTATGTGGGAAGCTTATGGGGCACTGGACATCGGGATAGGGTCACTTCAAAGTAGGTTCGTGTCATCTTTTCGGTATTGGTTTAAGTACCAATACCGAAAAGATGACACGACAATAAACGTAGATTTGTCACTTGAATTAAATGATTTGAATGATTTTGATTGATCTTAGGATTTGCATGGCTGAAAACATGATTTACGGGGCTCTGGGCTGCCGGCTGAAACCCAAAAAGCCATAATATTATGGTAGATCCGGCCCTGCCACCGACCTCGCCAAACCAATGCAGATTTACGACAAATTAGCGGTTTCGCTAAAAATACGACGGGTGATTTACGTGGCTCAGTCACGCCATCCGCCATACTTCATAAAAATATATACACGAAAAAGTATCTATGTGCTCCATAGTCAGGGGTATGCTAACGTTTTAATAAAATTAGAATGATTTGTGAATTAGCTTTCGTAGTGGTAGCGCCATGTGTTTGTCAGATTTTTGCGTTCTTGGCAAATAGGTGTTGGAACGAAGTTCCTTATGGCGCGTTCGGCGTTACGAAAGGACATAACTAGACAAAACGATATTTGACCTCGTTTTAGGTTCGAGTCGCGGTGCGATGCTCATTTTTCATAATCTTTGTAACATACCTAGGTATCTATAAAGAGATTTTTGTTTCGGCATTACTAAAACTGCGAACAAAGCCTGTGTATTCAGTTTTTCAGCGAGGAACAAAACAACGACCTGTGGTATATTTTAAACTTTAAATATCAAGCTACTTAATATGCCGTTAAGTGTACACCTCTTCATCAAATCTTGTAAATCAAGATACGAGCCAATATTTTGCAATAGCAACTCGAAATGATACCTATTTGCGACTTTTTTAAACTCTCACACACAACAATACTAATTACAATTACTTACATAATAATCGCCTCTAGTCCGTACGCTGCGAAACGCGAAACAACTGCGAAACTTGTATGAAACTGTAATAGAGCGAGATGCAATAATATAACGCAAACGTCGTGTGGCGGATGAGACAGTACAAATCGGTTCGCCGC
Source organism: Aricia agestis (assembly GCF_905147365.1). Classification (NCBI taxonomy): domain Eukaryota; kingdom Metazoa; phylum Arthropoda; class Insecta; order Lepidoptera; family Lycaenidae; genus Aricia; species Aricia agestis. Next base: position 9,242,575 of record NC_056409.1, on the reverse strand, counting down.
TGTTTCGCAGTTCGCAGCGTCGGTGGACTGGAGGCGAATATATCAACTAAAAAATAAGTAAATTGTCAAAAAACAAAAAAAATTGTCATTCTTTGAAATTTCAAAATGTTTACAACCGCTTTTTCAAGAAGCATGCAATGTCGTGATTTCGTGAAACGAGCACAGCAATCTTCTTCAGTAAGACAATACCAGTCGAAAAATTTACAAGTTGCTACATGGAACACACTGGGAGTGTGTTTTTAGATTATATTTAAAAGATTTTCTACGTACCTAGTCGAAGAATCATCAGAAATCAAGATGTCCTTTCTTACGGAGTACATAGATGAATACCGTGCGATTCCTATACAGAAAACTAAAATGTAAGTGGAGGCAAGTCCTTGTCTATAAGCTAATTTTGTTTTTTATGTTTCAAACCTTTATAACAATCAACAAGCACTGGTTAAAATAACAGGTGTCGACCAGAGGACAGATGGGCAAGAGTAAAGGGAGAATGGTTAGACCCAACGAGTGGCTCTGAAAATGTAAGTTTTTCCAGCTTGTAACCAAATAAATACTTAGTTAGTCTGGTCGTCAAGCTCGTAGAATTTCGTACATTCACCTATCACTTGTTTTCTCTTATGCTGGATTAACACGGGTCGGTTTTAGTCGCGTGGCAAGTCATTAGACGAATCGCCTGTCCAAGCCGAATCGCCACCCCATTTACACATTCTACAAAAATCGCCACTCGTGCACGAATATAATTTATATTGCCGTCTCATTATTAACGCATAGAGATCATAATATAGAGACAAAACAGTGACAGACAAAAAACAAAAATTACACTATTTTTACGTACTTTATGACCGAATTCGAGGTACATCATAGCGAAACATTTGACCTTATTCATTTAGTAACATAGAATATCATTGTTATTCATCAGTAGATGACGCCTGCAAGTCTGTTGCGCCAAAGTTTGTTTATCGCGCGGGAACCGCGGAACATTTTTCCGGGATAAAAAGTATCATAATATGTCCTTTCATGGCACTCAAAGTATCGCCATGTCAAATTTCATCAAAATCCGTTAAGCGTGAAGAGACAGACAGTCAGATAGACAGATATTATATATTTTCGCATTTATAATCTTCAGTATGGACATGGTAAAAGTTGTCGCATTTATAATCTTCAGTATATGGATTAATTTTTTTAGAAAGAATGGACGGAGAAGGAAATTGATAAGTTCATTAAAACTACCATGCAGAGTCTACGTGGTCAGTCTACATACTACAACCATTACTGCGCGAAACTCTCACCAGGTTCGGAAAACATTAAATCTTATGTTTTTATTTATTTATTTGCGGTTGACAAAAACGCGAATTCGTAGAAAACCAAGATTAAAAACTTGGCAGTCAATTTACACTTACTGGAAGATATAAATTATTGAGTAGGTGGAGAGGGCCATAAATAATTTGGTAAAATACAATAATATGAAGGAAAATTCAGTTTTTCTTCGTAAAAGCTGTACGTCTATTCGAAATGGCTTCTCATGAGAAATATGACTATGCGATACTTAATAATTACGATCGAAATACTGCCCCAAATTGTTAATAAGTATAAATTAAAAATTAAAGAAAAAAAAATCCAGCGAAAAGCGAGCTGTTGCTGTAGAATTATGGCTAAGCACGCTTTTGATTTTTTCTGCTTTCAAACAAAAAACTAAATCAAAATCGGTCCACCCTTTTGGGCGCTACGATGCCACAGACAGACAGAATATTCGACCTCATAGCACACCCTTTTTTTTTTGGGGGTTAAAACAGAAAATACAAATTAATTCCTATCCTGTAGGTACTATTAATTTCTGATGTTCTCCACTTCAAAACATCTGACGCTCTGTAACTAAAAATGTAAATGGCTCTCCCACGGACTTTTGTCCGTGGGAGAGCCATGCTTCGGCACGAATGGGCCGGCTCGACCGGAGAAATACCACGGCCTCACAGAAAACCGGCGTGAAACAGCGCTTGCGCTGTGTTTCGCCGAGTTTACCGGAGGCCCAATCCCCTACCCCCCTAGAAATGCCGCAGTTGAAAAACAATTTGTTACCCCAGGAGGGTACCAACTGCGTTGGAGAATCCCTCTCTGGACGTCCATGCTCAGGAACTCCTGGAACTGAACGTGGACGTCCAGGCTGCCCCTCGTGTTCTGGGGAGGGCAGAACTGCGCTCCAATCTGCTCGGGGCATGAGAAAACACACAAAGGCACCCCCCTCGATATTAAACATGGACTTTTGTAATATCAGGGGATTACACTCCAACCTTAATGCCGTCCATTACCACCTTGAGACGACAAAGCCGGCTTTGCTCTTTTTAACCGAGACGCAGATATCATCTCCGAGTGACACATCATACCTTTCCCACCCAGGGTATTACCTCGAGCACTCCTTTCTACCCAAAGCTGGAGTGTGTGTGTATATCAGAGATGATATCAGCTCCCGCCGCCTCAGCAATCTTGAGGTCATGGACCTATCAAACTTTTGGCTCCGCATAGATTGCGACGACTACCCTCGCGTCTATGCGTGCCTATATAGGTATAGTGGTAACCCCGAGACGGACCGACTCTTGGAGCACCTGCAAGCTGCTTCAGATTTTGTGCAGCAGCAGATCCCATCCGCAGAGATCATAATACTTGGCGACTTTAATGCCCACCACGCCGACTGGCTCAATTCCAGTAAAACTGATCATGCGGGGAGAATTACGCCTGGAATTACGCCGAGATGTAGCTTCACTCTGCATCCTCTATCGGTTGTATCACGGGGAGTGCTCTGAGGAATTGTTCGGAATCATACCACCTGCAAGTTTTTGCTATCGTCCCACGCGAAAAACATACCATCCTCATCACCTTGATGAGTGGCAGTCTTCCACAGTGCGGTTTTCGCGTAACTTTATGCCGCGCACTGTAAAACTCTGGAATGAACTGTCACCAGCAGTATTTCCAGACCGATACGCCCTGCAAACCTTCAAGAAAAGAGCGTATTCCCTCTTAAAAGGCCGGCAACGCACCTGCAGCTCTTCTGATGTTGCGAGTGTCCATGGGCGACGGTAGTTGCTTACCATCAGGTGACCCGTTTGCTCGTTTGCCCCCTTATTTAATAAAAAAAAAAATGAAGAAATGTATTTTTCAATTTCACCTAAGGCTGGTTTTATCGTTAAGCGTTTCGGCATCACCGTTGGAGAAAACGATACTACCATACATATTTGAACGCGCTGCCTAAACGCTTAACGACAAAACCAGCGGCTTTATTTTCATAGAGTTCAAAACGCGACCATTCCAACCGCGCCCGAAAAAGAAGAGACCTTGTAAGCAGCCAGTGGTGGCCGAGGAGCCGCCATCTTCACAAAAGGACGTCCCCAAACTCGCCATCAAAGATACGGAGCTGATGAAATCTGCGAAATACTTGTACGAGAGGGACATGGATAAACCGACACTGCAACCTTTGGACACGCACTTTAGAAGTTAGTTACTCTAAAACCCCGTATTTTTAGTTGTTTTTTTTGTTTAAACTCCGATTAAAGCTCGGTCTCTCAAGTACAGGTACTGAGCACTTGCAGGCAGCAATAGTAGTTTCATACTAATATTATAAACGCGAAAGCGTTTCTGTCTGTCTGCCGCTAAAAGTGAGTGAGCGTTACGCAGTTTATTGTATTTCCATTCATATTGTTTCTATACCTAACAGGCAGGGCTTTACGCTATTCTAATCTAGTCTTGTTCACAGTCAGCGGCTAACAGTAAAATATTTATATTATAATTCATACTTCGAATTTACTTTTTAATATTTATACATGTACCAGGACCTAGTATGTATGTATATCGTTTGTATTATAAGCGTACCTTAGCCATGGGAAACAGTAATATTAAAGTACTAAACTGTTTATTGCTCCCCGGGGACGGCCGTAAATGACAATGTGAGTATGTTTGAGCAACAAAACAATGCACGCGGCAGACAAACAACACGAAACACATTGTTGTTATTAGTCACACACTTTGATGGCTATTGAATCACTCATTGAGTGAATGGCTACTCTGTTTTTAAAGTAATCAGATAGAGATCCGACATGTGCAATGTACACACATGGCATAGAGAGTAAACATACGTATTCATACTAAAAAAGTTTAAAAGTTTAAACTTCTCATTTCGAAAATTTTTTCGCAGAATATATTAGTGAAGCTTGTTTCTGAATTCTTTTTACTTTTTCGCCAGGGACATATTATACATCTAAATATTATTGAAGATAAATTACGATGTTTAACCATTTGGAAAACAAAATGTAGTAGGTATATCTACCGAGCACAAAGATTCCAATATTTAAAACATTGGAAGGCATCACCGTCGCGTCGTCTACGAATTATCTACGATATCGTAGAGGTCTGCGATTCGTAGACAAAGGCTACTAGCCTTGCTACGAATGTTGTTCAATATCCATATTTTAGTTAGCTATAATGATAAGATAAAATAATATGTTTGTTCACTTTTTTTTTTAATTAAATAAGGGGCAAACGAGTAAACGGGTCACCTGATGGTAAGCAACTACCATCGCCCATGGACACTCGCCACATCAGAAGAGCTGCAGGTGCGTTGCCGGCCTTTTAAGAGGGAATACGCTCTTTTCTTGAAGGTTTGCAGGTCGTATAGGTCCGGAAATACTGCTGGTGACAGTTCGTTCCAGAGTTTTACAGTGCGCGGCAGAAAGTTACGCGAAAAACGCACTGTGGAAGACTGACTCACTAATTGGTTTTAAGTTAAACTAAGATCTTTTTATTATTATTTAATGGCAGTATGAACTTCGTTTGAATCTTTATTTGATACAAAATAGTACCTTCCTAAATTCGCATACTTTTTCCAGTTCTAGGCTACGTTCGTCCGCATTATTTTAAGACGGGGATTTCGGACTACCAGAACGGCATAGCTCGGTTCGCGTACGAAATGATACGCGACGAGAGGTTCCCACAATACCAGTCCCACAACGGCTGCCGACCGAAGTGGGGATTACCACCTGAGGGCACCAGGCAGCCTGAGCTGGATATTATACCCCTGGATGGTGAGAGACTGTATTAAATTGTGAGAGGTTAATAAACGTTTTTAATTCATTGGATTTATTTTCTCAAACCGTTATTTTATAATGTGTCATTAAAAGTTGTAATCAACTAGATGTTGTATTTATCGAGGTACAAGCGGGACACATTAATTTGTCACAGTAATATCCTTTGACCTTTCCTTTGACTCAAAGTATAGGGAAATGTACTACAAATACTTGCATAAGGTGTACTATTATAGTTATTAATTCAAATCGGCTTAGAGCTTTCGCGTTTATGATGAAGTGGACCAAAACAGCTTGCATCGCGCCATCGTTCGCCATCGCCAAGTTTCTAATATCGGCAAGGCATATTATATAACATCTGAAATGACGACAGTGGGCTCCGGCCTGACCAAGCGTACAACATCGCTCGGTCTGAAGATTTTCTTTTTTGGTCTTCACGTCCGAGTTCGCTACAATGATATTTGTATGGAATAGATTGAAAGTAACCGCAATCAGCTGGTATGTATCATTATAGAAAATATATGGCCACACTCACCTCTATTCTAATGACGTAGGAGTTTTTAATGTTGGCACTTCACGAATTTATTGATGTTAATGCCATGTATTGTTTTGATGATCCTACGCGGTTTCCTTGTTCTTTGACATTTAATACTTTGCGAAAACGAGTAACGATTTCCGTGACGCCAATGAATTTGATTACGCCTATAACAAAGTTTGAACAACAGAACGAGTCAGATTTTAATAAACTGACGATAACAGACATGACACGTTATTGGGAGTCACTCGTTTGACCAATCAGAGGCGACGAGAGATATGTGTGTTTGGAAAGTCTAACAATGTCCTGATTATGACCGTATAAAGTGGTGTAAAGTTCTGGCAGACTTCCAGCCTAGAGACAAAGGGTTCGCCGTTCGGCTTCCTTTGTACTCCTTAACAATTACAAGGACATACCACTCGCAGTATAATATAGAAGAAAGTCGTGTTAGTCATATTATTTATAACTCAAGAACGGCTGACCGATTTGACTGAAATTGCAGGAAAGATAGTTAGAATCATTTAATAGATAGTTAATATACTAGGCATATTAAGTTTATGGTTTCTAACTATAAAGTTAACGGAACAACGCATGTGACATAAAACGTGGTAGGACCAAACGCTATTACGATTTACGGCACATTAATTTGACTCTTTATGGGGCTATTTCACCACTTCCTGATTAGTGCCGTATAGGCTATCCGCAACTTATCTGACGGATAGAGTATGGAGAATCTGTAGATAGCCTATCTGGCACTTATCAGGAAATGGTGAAATAGCCCCATAAAGAGTCAAATTAATGTGCCGTAAATCGTCCTTAGAGTCTAAATTTTAAACTATTATGAATCGAAAGACAGTAAGCACAAACGTTGTTCTTGACCTTAAAACTGAAGATACACATTACACAGTAGCAATTCCTGATACTTGGCCGTTGAGTGAACAGTTAATTAGCACAACTTTGTTAGTCGCCATTATTGATGTGGTTTCATTTGAATGTGTGATGTGTTTACAATTTCTAAAATAAGACCAATGTTTAACCAAGCTGCACTGCAACAGAAATTATCCATACTTAAATTAGTTATTCGGGGTTACAGTAGTTCATTATATAGTTTCCATAACCACACTAGGATATATTATATTCCTTATGTACACATAATATGAATGTAATTATGTAAAAAGTATTTTTTATAATGACAATAGAATTGAATATAATGTTCTAGGTTGTGTCTTGTAGGAAACATTTGTTCGACTGCAGTTATTTCTAGTTGTATACTAAAATAGTGGATCAATTTACTTTACGTCAGTGCGAGTAATAACAGAGGCTTTAAGTGTAACAGGCGTTTATGGTGGCTCATAATAATCCTCAGTTACGCACTTACTTTCCACGAAAAGCTGTGCTCTTTGTTCGCATCCCGGAAACCTAATTGGTGGTGATTTATTGCCATCTCTATAGCACGAGCCGTCTGCTGGAGTTATTTATCGCTTAATTGTGTTTGTTCTACTTTTAGTTTACTTAGTAATCTATTTTGCAACTTCTTGTGAAGCTGAAATCACCGGTTTATTCGAAGTAGTAAGGTACGCTTCCATAAGTCTTACTGAATGTGTCACATATATAATACTAGCTGTCCCGGTGAACTTCGTGTCACTTTAAAACCTTCCTTGGACTTCTACGAATATTTTAAGACTAAAATCAGTCAATCCGTCGAGCCGTTTTCGAGTTTTAGCGCGACTAACACATTCGAAAATCCATTTTTATATATATATAGATTTACTATGTTACAAATGTTATATAAAAACAATTGTTTGCTGTCCCATAATGGACAGGGTACTTAGTCAAATAGCATTCGATAATTTCGACAGCCAGGCGCGGTTCGAATTCTAAGGTTAAATTGAAAAATCTCAAAATCTTGCCCAAAAATAAAAGAAAATTTCTAGTTATCCTATAACAGCGATTTTTTTGTATGACCCCCTCTAAAACTTCAGGCTGCGACCGCGCCTGTCGACAGCAAAGTATTAAATCAAAAATGCAGTACGCATCGCCAAGTGACATGGCTCCTGCGTTGCCTTCGAATCTCATAATTTTCGACAGTTTTTTCGAAAGATCAGATTTTCGTAAGTTTCGACAGAGGAGTTAGAAAAAGAAACAAATTTCTTTTTCTAACTCCTCTGTCGAAACTATCGAATGCAACTTGACTAAACACCGGTCCATCGTCAATCGGCCATTGGCACAGTGCTGGGCGAATCTTCCGCGCTGACGTAGCGGTGGTGTTGGCACGGCATCAGTCCGGTCTGCGCCGCGGTACGTTGCGCCCCCATCCCGACTGTCACGCGAGTGACAATTTGACATTTTAATTATAAAGTGATTAAACTTTTTGTGTACGAAAAGTTTCTGTGACTTGTATTGCTTCCTGTTTGGACTGTCGGACTTTTTTCTCGGGTAAATATGAGTTTCTTTGAAGTAGTTGAAGTATACTTTTCTGGTTTGTTAATTTTTTTTAAATATAAATCCTCGATTTTTTGGAAATGAGTAGACTTACAAGCAATTTTTGGGTCACTTGCCTTCGTGCCTAAGGTAGTGTTTGGGTTTTACAGACTCCTTTAGGAATAAAGCTTGAAGTCTTGAAGCTTTTTCAAACGCAACGTATTTTTTATCCACCTTAGAGAGCTAGAGCTCTAAACTAAGCTATACCTAATAAGAGACAATAAAATTAAGCCTTCGCAAATTTATTATAGAATGTAAATCAGGGAAATAATTATGAAAGATAGACAACCGATCGTTGTATTTATATTCACTGGTTAGGAAGTTTTAGAAACAGTATAGAGGGTACTTTTGCACACTGACTCGTCCTAAAGTTTTTAATATTTCATATTTCTTATAACATAATGTGCTTGAAGATATCCGAGTACTCGTTTATAACATACTCGTAGGTATACGAGTAGTCAGTAAAGTTCATAGTTAAAACTTAAGGATGAAAAAAGAAGTACTTCGCCGTCATGAAATTCAGAGCAATATAATATGTTTTAAATTTGCATTAAGTTTTGGCTTAGGCTATATTATGCCTAATGTTATAAAGTAAGCAACAAGAATTTATTAAAGAGCATAATTAGTGGGAAGGTGCCATGAGTCTGCAACAAAATGGTAGAATTATTTCCTGAAAGTTGGCACTGATGGATCGTAAAGTGATAAAATCTATGTAGGCCAAGATCATTAAATCTGAAACGGAAATCTGCTTGATTCTAGGCAACTAAATCTTTCAATTTTCAATAATAAAAACTCTATATCTTACGTTTGAAAATACTTTGAGTATTTAAAATAAGATTTTATAGAAATAGATAGGAAGAAAATAGAATGGAACGTATATTTTTTATTTTGATAACCAGAAGAATTTTCTTCAAGGTGAGATTCTTTTATTAAAACACGAAAGTCTCTGAACCACGAATTTAGCTTTCAGAATTAGTCTTTCTAGTCAATTTTGAAATATATAAGTATTTTTTGCTTAACCAATATCACAATATGCAAACGGATTAAGAATTAAGAGTTCAATTAGCCATTTTTTGAAGCTAAAAAATGTAAAAGTCTGAAAGTTACACTGAGTGCGCCAGCGCCAATCATTGGCAGTCGATTTAAATTTTTCCACAAAATTAAATCGAATGTTGAGTAGACCTCTTGGCTACTTACAACATACAAAACACAACGCAATTACTCAAACCAAACGTAAAATTGTAATTGCTTTATGAATGCGCTAGCGGTTTGTATTCGTAATAACTCCACCATTTGTTGATAACCACGGCCCATTGTCGTCACTCGTCAGTCGGCACTATGTGTAACATCACATACTTCACAAAATAGCAAAGTAGGACGGATTCCGGAATCGTTTGATATGTTTTACTATCCGCACTACTGCCTTTTGATCTTTCGCTTAACGAGTGCGATGTGTTACACAAAGACCATTCATTTAAATTATTGTAAACTGTATATTTTTAATTATAACGTAAATTCAGCATTTAGGCCTACTTAACACTTTTTCATCGAATTCGACAATTAGGTTGCGTATATAATGTTAATCTTTCTAATTTATAACGATATGGGATGGTGGGATTGTAAAAATATACTAACTGGAAGTTTTTGATATTGAGGGCCTGTTTTACCACATGCTGATAAAGTGCCTGATAGGCTATCCACAACTTTTTGACAGATTCTCCATACTCTGTCTGTCAAGTTAAGTGGTGGAAAGCCTATCCAGACTTATCAGGAAGTGGTGAAACAGGCCCTAAGTATACTTATCACTTGATACGCAAACTGCAAATCCCGTCTCCCATTTTCCCTTGCTTGCTTTTTTGCTTGGCTGTAATAAAGTGCGATAGTACTTCTGAGCTATAGGCGGTTAACATGAGTTGATTTTCGCCATGTTTTTGACATGTCACCTCAATCTTCAATCAAGGCAAAATTGCCTCGCCGAAAAATTATTTAGATGGTTCTCCAACAATCGACCTACGTGAATCCCGCGTTTACAACCGAGCTTTTTTGTTCTAGAACAGTTGAAGACGGTCTGCTCAGATACAGCACCTATTAAAAATGTAAACAATAGTGTATTTGTGGCGTGGTCTAAATATACCGTAGTAGTAAATGTGGCGGTTGGCGTGTCGCCATAGGTTCACGGCGAGACACCCTGCTCGTATCACCAGCAAATTGAACATCTAATGCCAGGGACATACTCATAAAAACAATGTTGGAAGTTAACGTTGGTTTGGTAGACGAGTTATTATCAGAAAAAGAATAGCAGCGTAGCATTTAATTTTTGATTAAATAGAGTGGAACACTGAGTTATTTAACAGTGTTTTTCGTTAAACTATAATGCGATATAAAGCATGTTCAATAGGCTCTTACAAATGTTAAAAACATAAAAAAAATTGTTAAACTCAAAATTGGAAGAACTTTTGTTCTGCAATTTTGGGTTTGGTTCTTTCCTGTATGTGTTTGTGGGTGACAAGCTTTTTAAATAGGCCAGTCTAATAAATGGTCGTGCTATAAATTATAGCATTATTAATTTGGGAGTAATGACTCCAAAATTAATAATGCGCATGCAGTGTTAGTGTTAGTTTTTAGTATAATTGTATGTATGTTAGTCTATAAGGTATTTATAATATGGGCCAAGATGCCTGACTCAAATAAATAAATAATAAAAAAAAAATAAAAAAAAAACGCTAATTGTCGTAATCACGAAAACACCCGAATCTACGAATCGTAAGAGCCCCAAACAATTTACTTGCATTTTGCACCTTGTTCAAAGGAAATAGAAGTAAATATTATCATAATTTAGCTGGTGGCCGTCCGCCGCGCAGGTCCGTCAATAAGTAAAATTAAATTAGTCAATAAGTAAAGTGCTATATAATTATAGCTCACCGGGAAGCCATCGCGCGTTATCATGGTAACGTCTAAGCAACGTCAGGCGCCTCTACGTCGCTGCAAAGCGCTGTTTTTCTTAAAGTTAAGTTTAAAACAGCGCTTGCAGCGACGTCTTCCGACGCTCGGGAAATACGATCGTTGCCGAAAAATTATGAAAATTTCTATGCGCATTATCACTTTGGGAGCACTGTACCTAGGCTCACTGTGCAGTATGTATTGTATGTGCCCTCGCATCTTCCAGGTTTTCAGCATATAAGTACCTACTTGCTTATGTGACAACGTTTACACCTATTTATAGTTCGGATTTATTTAGCGGCCACATCACTGATGCTACGTCACAGGCTCGGCCCTAAATGTCCTAAATCGATGGACGATACTTCAAAAATGAGCCATATGCCGAGACTAGTAAATTAGAATTCACATTACACTTCGAATTACACTTGTCTTATTAAATTAGACCGGTGACGTTTCTGTTGGACGCTACTTCGCACGAGCTGGCCAATGCTAGGTGTCATAACATACTAACTCGTAGTTCGTTGATGTTATGACAAAATGTGAAAAATACTTGGTATGAGACTCGGTTGTTAATTTTTATGAAAACTCACAAACACAGACAAAGTGTACGCGCCACTCCTAATCAACTATTTCTAGAAACGACTGACAGATATTTGTATGATTTTTGTGAACTTATGTCTGCCGGAATTTATAGCACAGAGACATTGCGAAATTGTAGGTTTGCTTATATTATTGCAAGATCCACAAATTGAAGCACATTACAACGTTTTAGCTAACAAAACAACCTTCAACCGCTGTATTGCATTAGCTTTATGATCGGTAATATTTATAGCGCTCCCTGTGCAGTAAATGTAGACACTGGTTTAGTAGAATGTTAATAGGAAGTCGGTTTTATTATCTAATTAGGATTCCCGGTTTTTAAAGTAGGTAATTTGTAACAATAATCACATTTTTGAGCTAACATTGTAGGAAAGTAATAATGGAATAGTTTTTTTCGTAGCTCAGGGATCAGCACTAACGGCCGCAGAGAGAGAGAGAGAGACATTTAACTTCAATTTTATAAGGGTTCAATACAGATTATTGTCACTCTTTATTAAATTAAAGTTAAGTAATCGTTAAATGTCTTCTTGAGCGGCCCTAAGTACGGTGGTAATTAATTTTTTTTTTAAAAGACTATATTCATTTTAAAAAACTGTTTTAAAATAGTTAAATGCGAAATCTGTTGTCTTTAAGACATTAACTGCATAATCTGGGAGCACGGTAGTGCTCCAGCCAAGCTTTTTAGCAAAGGCACGGCCGTAGCATACTTTTCTCGAAGCGGTTCGCGGCTTTTTCACACCCCCTTTATCTTCGATGATAACAAAGCTAGGGATTTAGAATTTCGGTGACAAGGAGCAAGTATTAAAACTAGCTTAACCTCCAAATTACATAACATTTCGATAAATAGTTTAATAGTTACAGATGATCAAAATTACTACATTTTGTCACTCACTGACTGACAGATCATCAAAATTCTAAGGTACTTCTAGCAGACTTGGAACCTCGAAATTTGACGATAAGGTAGGTCGTTATCCATAATGAAAGGAAAAATTATGAAACTGGCCAAGTGTGAGACGGACTGGCGTACATAGGGTTCCGTACCGTAAATTTGTATGGGAGCCCACCTTAAATCACAAGTTTATGTACTTTTTATTCCTTATTATTAAAGTGGAAATACAATTAAGTATTTTCTGAAATTTTCAAAACCTTACTATTACCATTATGGATATAGAGCAAAAAGGGCAAAAAAACGTGTTTGTTGTATGAGACCCCTCATTAATCATTTATTTTATTTTAGTTGGACTATTAGCTTTTATAGCGACAACAAAAGTACATAATTTGTAAAAAAATAAAATATCTAGCTATTGCGGTTCTCGAGATCTAGCCTCGTGACACACGAACGGACGACAGACAGACAGCGAAGTCTAGACTCATTAGGAATAGGCTTCCATTTTCATCCTTTGGGCAAGGAAACCTAAAAACTGAAAAGTATAATATAACTTTATTAAATAAAAGAAAAGATTTTTATGTTTGTGGCTTTGCAAGAACATGTAAAATTAGTTTCAACTTCATAATAATTATTTTACGTACAAAAGGAAAAATAGTGAAAAAAGTTAACAATGAAACTATGATAATTAAATTCGATTAAATTTCAAATCAGAACTGTGAATTACGATGTACTTGTACACTCCATATTCGGTCGATAGATGGTGTAGCACTCCCTTTATATCGCGGTATCGCTTGTTTGCGGAGTACCTATAATTATTATGGTTTAAAAAACCCGGGATAGGTCGTAATACTCAATCGAAAGTAACATCGGTGCGCGAATAACCTCCTGAAAGTTCAAAAGTTGTTGGGCTATCGTCATAGAATTTGTACTTTGTAGAAGTACCTACCTGATAATATCAATTAATTTTACGACCTAGAATATATACCTAGAGATAGAGAATGAGTGCTAAGCTAAGTACAGAAAAGTTTTAACGTGACCTGAAAAGAGAAGAAACCTTAAAAAATAAATGAAATCCCACCAAAACATTAAATGTAAAAATGAGCCAAGCAAAATATTGCATAGCCATGCAATATATCTATCGTAAAAAGTTTTCAGATCACATTCAAGCCACGCCTTCAACTTATTTTGTAATTTAAATCAACATTCAGTGAATTTATCAATACTTCTCTTTATTTTATAATTATTATAGTGGCTTGGCAATGAGCACTAGAGAAATAATCAGCGACTGATTGGATTTATCACCAAAACCAATACCATCGTCCACATGCGTCATTATATACTAAAAAACACTTTACGCTTGCCGTTTGTGTAAGTATGAACTACCCCAAATATGAAGTTTTATATTTGATTTTCTTGTGCTCATTGCCGAGCCACTATAATAATTATAAAATAAAGAAAACTGTTGATAAATTCACTGAATGTTGATTTAAATTACAAAATAAGTTGAAGGCGTGGCTTGAATGTGATCTGAAAACTTTTTACGATAGATATATTGCAATATTTTGCTTGGCTGGGATAACGTTTACGACCACTAGTTCGTCTGAGTGTGGACACATTTTGTTAGTTATTGTATCTTCAAAACCTGAAGCTATTTACTATTATGCTATTAGTGTTGCCAATGCCACCGTTTTCCGTGTCCATGAGATATATTGCCCGACATATTTCTTAATTAATTTGATCATAGTTCTATCGATATTCGACTCTTAATTTTTTGTCAATTACCTGCGATTGAATGCTCATTGTATAAATCCAAGAGTTGTTACGTTTATGTAAAGTGTAATATTTCACGAGTCTCATAATCTTACATCCTATGAGCAGTAAGCACTATACACATTACACAGTATAGTGCTCAGGCTCTTACGGTTATTTCCATTTCTATGTGAGGTACATAGAAATGTATTGTTTAAGACGCTCCCCCTACGGAGATACCGTAATTTACAGTTTTTAGTCTTATTAACTCATAATTTGAAAGCTACAAAATTATAATAAAAATACAGCAATAATCTTCAGCATAATATGATTTATTTCTCCGTTATTATTATTTTTTACAATTATTTATTTTTACGATTTATTCAAATTCAAGCATACATTCAGTATCTCCCCAGTATTTACTAATTACGTTTATTTGAAACACGCCAATAGATCAACAATGTCATTGACTACATATTTGCAGTTTGAATTTTTTAGGTCAATTTTGAACTAAAATTAGGATTTTGGTGCGATCTCGGCAACGCCACAGAATAGATAATAGTATAAGTAACAACGCGGCAAATGTATGGTCAAGGTCGTTTGCTCAGTGGATGGCCTTAAGAAGTAACTTAAAAATTGTTTTGATTAAGTAATACAAAATATTACTTATCAATACCTACGTACGACACACGTGTGGAATGGTGTTACAGTTTTGTGGAAACTAGTTAATTAGAATAAAATTAGTTAATCAATATAATATTTAATATTTAATACCCACCTAGCAGCCTAGTACCTACCTACTCGACACTCGTTACTACTTGGAATAATATTTATCAATTGTTTTACCGAAGTTAAACTCTGGAGATTGTATTTATAGTATCATTAGTACTTGTCTGGGAGTAGCTGGAGCAGACAGGATCACACTGTTCGAAACGTTCAGTACTCACAGTACTGTGACGTCAATGAGCAACGAAATTAATAGCTCATATCGTGTGGTGACTTTATTCTTTCTGTGTCTTACTTCAGTAATCATATAAAACTTTTAATTTTTAGGCTTTGGACCGGCTTGCCAGAATCTTATATTTTGGTCGCATAAAACAAAACTATAAAATTGAGCCAGATTTTACCTTAATTTGATTTGACACAATGATGTTGAAAAAATAAAACCGATTTCGAAATTCCCTATAACACAAAACTTGCAGTATTTCCTAAGTTGAACCTAGTACAACAAAAAAAGAATTATTCAAATCGGACTTGTAGTTCCGGAAATATGCGAACATACAATTATATACATACATAAACTTTTGAGGCAACTGAAAATATTACATGCATCCGGGTTGAATTGATAACCTCCTTTTTTGGAGTCGGATAAAAACCGATGAGTCGTCCTTGAATCTCGCATGAAAATCTGCAGCGAATAATATCGTATGATCTTCTGCTGTTCCCAATTTTCCACATGCGTTTAATTTATTACCCGAGTCTACGTGGCTTTGACGTCACGTTATAAAGGTTTGTCAGTTTATTACCGCCGGCCACATTTAGCGAATGCAATAATTATTTTATTGCAAATAAAAACATGGCGCGTTCGATGCGCGAACATTGGTTAATATAACAATAGCTTTATTTTGTAACGAGAGTTTAGAGAGCTGCGTTTTTTGTACTCTCAAGGTCTTGTTGTTTAAATTATGAGTCAGTTCAAGTTTTTTTCTATTGAGAAGAGCTTTTCATAAAAACTAATTTTGAACTTTACTTACTATGTACATTCGTATATGGATAGCTTAAGTTCCAAGCAAATTACATAAAGGTTATAATTATAATAATATTATTAATTAGGGTTAATACGTGCAAGGCTGTAACTAAACTCGTTTACGTGCTTACTGCTTGACAAGTCACATAACTTTTTAACAAAACGGCATAATATTGGCTGCATTATTTTAATTAGCGTGTAAATAGCGTCCTTATATAGAGCCTTGAAATATCTCATGTCCTCAAAATCTGTGCCTCTAAATCAATCGTTAACGAAATAACTATGAAGTTACAAACCAATGATTTGCAGCATGTGTTTAAGATAGGTACTATAATTTAATTTCTAGCTTAAGCTGAATCATGTTGGATGTAGCGAAGAAACAAACTCAGGAAACGGCGTATTTATATTATTACTAGCAATGACGGACGAGTAATTTTAGATACGGATCGTGCCGTCTGATCGAACCGTTTGTATTAATACGTATAACGTAATCCACGAAACAATTCCAACTTACACTCCGATGAAGGTCGATATCGAATACTTTAAATGTACGATTCCATAGAGCTGATTTCATATTTCATATCGGCCATCGAAATCGAAGGAGGTGGGGTAAACACCTCCATAGAACACTCATGGAAAATCCATTAGTAAAATCCCCCTCCCCCTCCCCAAATCATTTATGAATATATTGTATTTCAAAGTGCCTATCTTACATTAATTATTATTAACTTTACTATATAAAAGTGGAAGAGTTTGTTTGTTTGTATGAACGCGCTAATCTCAGGAACTTCTGGTCAGATTTGAAAAATTATTTCAGTTCTAGATAGCTCATTTATCGAGTAAGGTTTTGGGCTATATTTTGTTAAGCCAGGACTAATAGGAGCGAAGAAACAGAGGAAAATGTGGAAAAAACGGGAAAAACGATTTGAAAGGGCTTTTCTCACGAACTACTGGAACAATTTCTATGTTATTTGGCACAATATTGCAGAATAATCACTTTTTTTCATTCAATCATTTCAATAATAAAAATACTTTTAAATTATTGTCGTTTGGTCTGTTTGCAAAAGCGGGACAATTTCAGCCTCGCCGGGGACACCGGGACAGACTGCCTGAAAGCGGGACTGTCCCGGCCAAAGCGGGACGTATAGTCACGTTACGTATAGGCCACTTTAGGTTTGGGTTCCTGAAATGAAAAGGTATCCGCTAGGCGTTCCTTAAACTTTGTCACTTCTACCAGCAACCTGCTGTAAGAAAATGCGAAAGAGCTTTACTTCCTGTGTTTAACAAGTTTTACAAGCCAGTTCCAATGACGCATGAACTTCTGTAGGGCCTTACTCACTCCCCGACATGCACAGTGAATCATTTTGCCACTTACAGACGCATAAATTTAAAATGATGTCAATTTAAATACTTTTTTAATTCTCTGAAATGTTCACACGAGCTGATAATGTCGTAAATTAATTATATCTCTCCGTAAATAAATTGCCATTACAAAAACGAAGGAGAGTTCACGTTTTGTAATAGGGACTCTTCGTTATAGTTTGTGCGTTTTATGATGATATGCGTGACACATTATAATTATTGACAATAGTAGGGAAGTTACCTAACAAAAATTAATCGATAGTTTAAAAATATCGAATCACTTCGTAAAGGAATTGCAATCGAAATTATCGATTTCGTACTGACATTTCAGTGGTGCCGGCGATTTAAGATCGCCGCCCTTTTTTATCGATTTGATTTCGATTCAACAGAGTCAATCTCTATTGACATAAGTTCCGTTTCATGCATATGACATTTTTCAAATGTTTTCGTTACAATAATTTTATACTCCTATTTCACAGTTAATATTTATAATTTTTATTAATAAGTTAGCATTTAGCATCTTTTCATTTTTATTCATTTACAATTATAGGAAACATTTGTTTTTGCAGATGGAATATAATTTATTACATTTTGATTTTTTTTTGTTTTCTTGTAAAAAAAACCCGTAGCATGGAATATGAGAAGTGTCACCCATATCATCTTAAAACGCACAAACTATAGATAGTGATATCATAGCTAAAAATTCTTGGCCCCTCAGGTGTCAGATTTACCGGTGTAAATTGGTAAGAACTCAAATTCAATGTTGGCGAGTTTGTTTTGGCACGGTTTTTCGTAAACATCTTAATTTTTTTTCTGAAAGGATTTGAGTATTGAATTATTAGCAGGTTGAGTAATTAAACGTAAGAAAACATGGTTTTTATTATATTTCGGAAGAATGTACCACTTTTCAAAATTGCTACCCTGAGCAGTTAAACTCCTGTGTAAAGAACGAAGGCAGGTGCTACGTGCGCGCACAAAAGTTCATATCTATACTTAATATTATAAAGCGGAAGAGTTTGTTTGTTTGTTTGTTTGAACGCGCTAATCTCAGGAATTGCTGGTCTGACTTGAAAAATTATTTCAGTGTTAGATAGCCCATATATCGAGGAAGGCTATAGGCTATATTTTATCACGCTAAGACTAATAGGAGCGAAGAAATAGAGGAAAATGTGGAAAAATCTATACTAATATTATAAAGCGGAAGAGTTTGTTTGTTTGAACGCGCTAATCTGCGGAACTACCAATCCGATTTGAAAAATTCTTTCAGTTTTAGATAGCCCATTGATCAAGAAAGGTTATAAGCTATATTTTATCACGCTATGACTAATAGGAGCGAAGAAATAGAGGAAAATGTGAAAAAACGGGAGAAATTATATGAAAGGACCTATTTGAACGCGCTAATCTCAGGAACTCCTATAGGTACATCGAGGTAGGCTATATTTTATTACGCTAGGACTAATAGGAGCGAAGAAATAGAGGAAAATGTGAAAAAAACGGGGGAAATTATATGAAAGGGCTTATTTGAATGCGCTAATCTCAGGAACTACTTATCCGATTTGAAAAATTCTTTCAATGTTAGATAGCCCATTCATCGAGGTAGGCTATAAGCTATATTTTATCACGCTAAGACTAATAGGAACTAAGAAATATATGGAATTGCTTATTATCTTATGAACTACTGGAGCAATTTTTATGTTATTTGGCAAACATGAAGAATAAAACACGTGAAGGGACATAGGCTATTTTTTGCTGCAAAATGTACGGTTGCGTGAAATTCCTAAATTACGCAAGCGAAGCCGCGTGGAACATCTATATATAATAAAATCGTAGGAAAGTCAATTCTGTATATTGAATATTTTTGTACAATAAATAATACTTGGGATGTGATCTACTATGCTAACGCGGACGAAGTCGCGGGCAACAGCTAGTGTTTTATATTGACCACTGGGCGATAGTTTAAATAAAAACGTACCTACACGTATTATGATAATTATATTATATTATAAAACTGATTCATGACCGAATGTGACGCAGGCGATCCTGTCAACGGGGCTGACTCATACGTCGTGATTAAATTAACTCTATTTTAATAAAAAGTGTCTGCTGGACGTCGGCGTACCGAGGCTGATTCTTACCACACTTTTCCAGTCATGATGTAATTGCTTTAAATCAATTGCCATGCCATGTCTTACAGTCGCTCACTGCTCAGTAGGTAGTTGTAGCCTTTAGCTACATGCGTAAGTTTGTTTATATTATTATTTTGTTCTCACGTGTGGGACAAAGAGTTAACTGAACTACGGTATTACGTATGCTAAAAAGCTTGGCTGGGGCACTGCCGTCCCTTTAGATACGGGAATTACTTATGTGGACTAATAATCATCGCTTCATTGCCTTATCAACTCTTTTTTTTCTAACTGGTTCTCAATCGTATTTAAAAAATGAATAACAAAAATCACAATTTAACTTACATAATTTTTTCATCTATTTATTTCTCAAAGACTTCTATTTAAATTAAATAGAATTCTTTGTTATTTCTACGGTATATTAATGCGTGTTTTTTTTGTCTCTCGGAAAATATTCCAACCGCTTCTTTTATGCAATTTATTAAGCAGTCAATAATATTATGATATGATCTTTATTCGTTTGCATAATATTATGTCCAGCTGGGAAAACAATTTTGAAATACTAAAGCCCTTTTTGATGAACATCCAACTGGCAATAATTTTGGCGCCTGCCATTAGTATTTTGGTTGTTTACATGATATTGAGATTGGAGATGTTTACGTTAACATTTTTTTCGGCTGTCGGTGCATGGATGTATTGAAATCATGAAAAATAGTTGAGGCATGTTACATATAATATGTTGCATCCAAATCCAATAAATCGTTAACATTCGAAATATTTGAAACTAATATTATACTGTGTACGTACGTAAAAACTGAAAAATTAAATATGCTGCACTAGGAAATCAATCGTTTCGTAGTTAAAATATCGTATTTGGACTTCAGTCTCTGATTGCAAATCATAGTCGTAAAGTCATAGACTTAATATATACTGTCGTAAGCTATGTATGCTTAATATATTATGTAGGTAACTATAGAGTATAGACCTATGCAGAAGATACACCCGTTATTTCATGTTTATTCATGGATCACGATTCACGGTGAATTTATGTAAAAAATGACACATTTATTACGCTTGAATGATATTTGTGATTCAATTTAGAATATTACATAATTTTGTGACAGTCCGGGAGCGCACAGATATTTCGATATATTTTTATCTAAAGCTAAACTATGACAATATTGTCGGTGTAGCGCATAGTGGAATTTTACATTTAGGCCGCATTCAAACCCAATTTTTGGATTCATTGTTGTGGGTGGATTTAAATACCGAATTCAGGACACGCAGCTTTCTATTAGTTTAGAATCATTTTATGCGTATAAGCCGCTCCGTGATATTATACAGTGTGTTAGTGTTAACACCGTTATCCTTGAAATCATCAAATGAGCCCGTCAAAATGAACAACTTTTTCTATCAGAACAATGCTGGGAACTCAAAAAAAAATGCCGTCTTCATAGTTCATACCCATACGGATGCCCGGATCGGCAATTTGTATGAATTTGTATGAGTATGAAGACGGATTTTTGTTAGTTCCCAGCATTGTTCTTATAGAAAAAGTTGTTCATTTTAACGGGCTCATTTGATGGTTTCAAGGATAACGGTGTTTACACTACCATCTTGTTACTTGTATAATAAACACGAGTATGTATTTTCTCTGCAATTTATATGTGAATTTAGATATTCTCTAAAGTTCACATTAGATTAGTCTCGCGTCCCCAAAGCGTCATCGCGCTACGGAAGTGATGGCGTGTCACTAAAAATTAATTTCATCGGCGGTTATTTTTTACGTGCTACCTTTTATCTGCTTATAAATAATATAAAAACTCTGTTTAATATATTACGTTCGTGTCAAAACAAGGTTTATGTCCAAAAGATTAATTCGAGGTGCAAATAATACGGACGCTCGGATCATTATTTTTATAGCTCGAACAACACTACTATATCATGAAGGCAGCCGCAGCCTGGTAGAATTTGGAGCGGTCGTTGGCTGGCGCTTCAACAAACGAGGGAATAACAAGAAAATTATAAATAAGTACGCTTTATTTTCACTCCTTTATTGGCGTTATAATTGATTGTATCTGTCATGTTTCAAAGGGCTTCAGCATAATAGGTATTATGTTCGTTACTTTTCAGCCGAACTGGAATTGTGAGTACTTCTCCGTTGAGTGTATCTACCTACGTATAACTTACGACATTAATCTGAGTGATCGTACGAACTGGACACAGAGATTTTCACACTTGCCAGCCTGTATCTAGAATGAAAATCTCTATAATTTATAGCGGTGCAGTCGGGATCCCAACTCTGGAACCGGTGACCATTTATTTACGAGCCGAAGTGCGTCAGCAGAAGTCGCTGCGCTTTATTTGTGTTGGCTCTTTGCTCGTTTAAAGGCTTTTTTGTATTTATACGTTATGTCTGTGAAAATATACTTTAAGGGGCTTGGTGCCTGCGTCAACGAATTCCCTTTGTACTTAAAGCATTGAGTAACTAGACACAACTAAATCGGTAACCACTTGTAGCAGAGAAATTTGAGAAAATGCCGGTCAGCCGAATATGTCACACTTACGTCTCTAATGAATAATAATAATATTATATTTAAGTTTTAATTAAATTGAATGAAGCAGTGTTTACCATAATATTATAATGTAAACGTGATGTTGCGTTTTAGAATATAATCTATAATAAGTATGTTGTTTATAAAGGATAAACAACGCATTATAGAAGACTTCTTGGCTAATAATAGAATTACTAGAGAGGCAACATTGAGCACGGTGTGAGGGATCCCTTATCGCGCGGTTGCGTGAATCGCACTTGAATTTCTCGTCCGTGTCTGGTTTGAATTAGAGGAATATATTTAGAACTCAGTTTACAAACGATGCAAGATGTCGGTCTGTCCCTGTTCAACACAAATAGGTAAACACTTATGTTTATACCCAATAATTCGGTCATTATAGATATTGCCTTAAATTAAAAACATTTCGACATATCAAAATTTGGATGATGAGCTTGGGTTCACCATTATGAAGAACTAGAAGACGTCCGCAACTCCGTTGCGCCAAAATGCGTTTATCGCGGCGGTACCCTAAATTTTTCCGGGATAAAAAGTATCCTATGTCCTTTCCCGGGACTCAAAGTATCTCCATGCCAAATTTCAGCAAAATCGGTCCAGCGATTTGGGCGTGAAGAGGTAACAGACAGACAGACAGACAGACAGACACACTTTCGCATTTATAATATTAGTATGGAAGTATGGATGAATCGACCATCATCTCATTAGAACTGAAAAGTTATTCGGGATCAAAGTTTAAAGTTAGAGGGCAATAATCTTGTAATGTGTTGATCTATTCTTGGACAATGTTGTTCGACGAGATTTAAAAATGTTTTTATTTTTGCACAAAATATTTGACTTTAAATAAGATAGATAAGGGAAACCCGGCTTGTTCAAGAAAGGAGGACGGGCCAAAATGTATGGGAAGTGTTCCCACCACCAATAACTGTCAGAGGTATCTCGTTAGAAAGTTATTTTCTTGGCTTCCGTACTCAGCAGCGGCGCGGCGCACATGCCGCTCCTGGGTTAGATTAGGTAAGCCTTCTGGGTTAGGTAATAGGTTACGTTAGCCCCCAAATACCTAACCGCTCATGAGCGGACTGTGCGCCGCGCCGCTGTTGAGTACAGAACGGCAATAGTGCGCGTACGCATTTAAATGGTGGTTTAAGAAATTTTAATTAACAAGAAAATAAATATACCTCTTTATTATATCTGAAATAAACGATTTTTCATTGATTTCTTTTGGCTATAACTTTTTTCCAAAAGTGATGAGGCTCGCCCTCATAACAACCATGATAGTCGCAAAAAAGTTTTCTATAGACATAATAAATGTCTAAGCGTTATTGGTTGTGGGTACATTTTTCCGTCTTGCTTTGCAAAAAAAAATTGGCCAAGTGTGGGTCGGACTCGCACACGAAAGGGTCCGTACCGTTATGGAGAAATAGGCCCTTGGGTACGGAACCCCAAAAACTACCGTAGGATGTTAAAAACTATATTAATAGATTTAAAACTGAATTATGAAGTTAAAAATAATACATACCACTGTAAAAAATATATTTTATCTCACAAAATATTCAAAATATACATATTTACATTTTAGAGCCAACTCAGTGCATAGTATAGTTTAGAATTTATAAAGCAGCTGACTACGAATAATAAAAACTAAGGAATCGTAACTCCCATACTATTACCGTTTTAAATTTGGCTCCTTTTGATCTGTCATGTAACGTCAGCCTAGTACCGCTCAGGGTCACCTAAATATTGCAAATGTATTGAAATGTGTACCTAAGGTACACTTTTTTGACAAGTATTGTGGAGCATGTTTTTTGACGAAGTTACTTTTCCTTAGTTTTTATTATTCGTAGGCAGCTGATCATTTTGAGTTGTCAGTTGTCAAGCAGTCTCATCGAGTTCGTCAAATTAAAAAAATTATGCCGCTGCTGCGACGATTCTGACATCTCTCTCTATACGTAAACTTCAATGAGTATAATAATATTATTTTCGTTGGTGATACATTTGCCAAAATTTTCTGGCAAACGCCTAGGTCGAGTGTTTGATCGTAAACGATGGAAAAACTATTGGATATCTCTGACAGATATTGCTCTGTCCCCAGAGCAAGGTTCATGCGGTAAAGTTGAGACTCGAGTAGGTGTAGTTTAAACTCTATACCAGTTATACTCGGCCTGCGGCCCGCGGGCCGCATGAGACCTGCGGGGACTTTATCAGTGGCCCGCGGGAAGAAAAACCATTTTGAAATTCATACCTACCGGCAAAATATTGCAAAGTCGTCGCGAAAGTCGTTAAATTTTTTCTACTTTTAAATCACTAATTTAGAAGAACGTTATTTTTTAACCCTAAAAAAATTTGGATTGCGGTCCGCGAAAGCAAGGACAAAACATGTTTGTGGCCCGTATAAAAGAAGGTTGAGTACCACTGCTCTATACTCTAGGATTCGAGAGTTTGATCGTCCTCTTTTGTTCGTGTTTTAATGCGACGTCAATAATACTCATTGGCCAGTAAAAATAGTCATACTTATTTGGAAGTTATAACAATAGTCAATATTCTAAGTAAGTACCTGTTTTACCACTTTCTGATAAAGTGCCGAATAGGCTATTCACAACTTTTTTGACAGATTCCCCATACTTCATCTGTTATGTTAAGTGGTGGATAGCCTATTCGGCACTTATCAGAAAGTGGTGAAACAGGCTCTAAATAAAATTACTATTTCCTTGACTTTACCATTTAATACCGCAGCACTTACCACAAATTGTTTTAGCAACAGACGTTTTAAAGATCATTAAGATCATTATCTTATTTTCATCGCAAATATTGTTACATATGAAATCATTGTAGTGTATTAGTTAGAAGTAGGTACGTATTGCACTTTAATGATCTAGAATCTAGATGTACTCTTGTCTCTTACATGATCGTTCAAAGTTTTTGTATATCATTATTTAATAATTTATATAGATAAAAAATACCTAAAAGTTTTTAGATGCTAAAATATAATATATCTGATTTTGATTATTGCGAGATTCTTACGACGGCTCTCCTCGCCGGGGTAGTTCCCGAATCGGTCAACGGCCAGGTCAACAGGTAGACTTTCTGAAAGATTTACTTATTTGAAATTTACTCAGAAATGAAACAATTTTTATTTTATTGAAATTTGATGTTTCATGGATTGTTAGACTTGATTGCATTCCTGGTCGTAAAATGTATAAATGTATGTAGTGTATGGTCGAATATTGTTGTTTAGTACATGACGTACAACCATACTGCATTATTTACGAGCCATGTATTCGGTATGCTTCGTGTAAACTAGCCATAGAACATGCTTGAAATATTCTTAGCAGGTCTATCAACGTCTGCAGCATCTCGTTCACAATTACTTCATAAATTCACTTTTTGATGCACATCCGCCTGATAGGTTTAAAAATCGGCCAAGTGCGTGTCGAACTCGCGCACGAAGGGTTCCGTACTATATAGAGCGAAAGTAGGCAAAAAATTGTGTTTCTTGTATGGTCCGTTAAAAATTTACTTAATTAAAATTAAAATTTAAGTACTTACAAATATAATTAAGGATTTTGTGAAAATTTCAAGTAGCTGTTACCATTATTGATTACGAGCAAAAAAACTTAGAAAAATCACGTTTATTACATGGGAGCCCCCTATAATATTAATTTTATTGCTTTTTAGTATTTTTTGTTATAGCGGCAAGAGAAATACACGTTCTGTGAAATTTTCAGAAGGCTAACTATAGCGGTTCTTGAGTTACAGCCTGGAAACAGACGGATAGACAGACAAACGGATATACATCGAAGTCTCAGTAATAGGGTCCCGTTTTTACCCCTTTATAGGTACGGAATCCTAAAAATGGATGGAAAAAAAATGTAGATAAACATTCGAATAAAGAACATCCAATATAAGAAGTAAGTTTATTGTGAACATTCAAAACAAAATGGTGCGAATTATAATTTGCAAAAGTCTATTGATATTAAAATATTTCGTTTTCCTCCAGGTTCTTGTATAATTTGCACTCTCTATTTACTTGTGTAGCATAACACTATTAATAAATACTGATAATCTCAATGATAATCTTCTAAATTTGCGTTAATCGGAACTTCTGCCAGAGAAGTCGCATATCTTTCATATTTAAGCTTTTGATTGACACACATAAAGGTTATGATAAAGCGGAATGAGAAGTTAAAAATAGTGTGTGATATCGCACAGTTCATCTGGTCGGTCACGTGTTGCTAAATATAATCGAGGTAATGACATTGCGAGCTAATCGCCCACTAAATCTTTCTTATTAATTGGACGTACCAAATCGACCGCGATTTATTGCAATTAGCACGTCGTTTTAAAAAAATAGAACAGCAGCAAATACACTTGCGGTGCGCCTAAATGACTGTAAATTTCTCTTCGCCTTTCTATTTACATTATTAATAAACTTTGTTATATTAATAGACGAAAATAAATGTAAATGTATTATTTAACTTTGCTTTTATTCTCTATATCAAAGAAGGGCATAACCCTAAAGTGGGTGTTGTATGATATGAACTGGTCCAAACTACCAGGCTCTGAGATTGTATGAAGTTTTGAATTTGGTTTACCAAATTCAAAATTAAGAAATTTTATGGATTAAGAACTTCGTGATTAGATCGAAGGTTCTGAATCTCAGACGCACAAGTAATAAATAAGAGAACTCACAAAACTAGCACCTGAGGCAAGAATCATAACATTAATATCACTACTAACACAGCCGGTGCGGTTGTTCCGCATATTTGTCAACTGTGAAGTAATTTCAGCGTGTTTTTCATTTCAGATGCGAGCGGCTATGGCGATCAGGCGGACATGCGGACGCGTCTCAAATCTCGCCCGGAAAAAAATCTCTAGTTCATTTCTTGGCCCGTAATTTATTAAAAAAAAAAATAGTGTCCATGGATCTAATAAAAAATATTAGCTTTGAACTTTAAGTGATCTCGGAATATGTGAAGTGATGAGAAGTGGTAGAGCCATGTGAACAGTGAAACGGCAAGAATATAAAATGACATAACCCAATAAACATGGGAATACAAGTGGAAAATAGTGTTCAATATAATACCTGTAAGTATGCTTACTTATTAATTTTTTTTGGAAGCGGGTAAGAGAAAAAGCAACATTTGGTCTTTAAGTTAGAGAAAGAGAGACTTATTGCACTTTATGTTGACAAAGTTAAGTATAACTTTTGATACCTAATTTACTTTCAATATAACTAAATATTAATATTAAGCTATAAAAATATGTAGTGTGGTCTCCCTTTCTCAAATTCCATTTTTAGTCGTTTTGAATTGAGGTATCATTAGCATACCGAATGTAAGATTCTGCTAAACATACGAATTTAAGTGATATTTGTAGGCGATTTAAATAAATTGTGTGTTCTATTTTGAGGGATTTTAGAATAAGTTCAATGTCGTGGAAATTTGTTTCGACTTACAAACGAGCGAGTGCGACTGATATTGATGGCGATCGATTTATATTGTCTATGCCTAGTGATCAAGCGGAATCTGCTACACTTTGTAAACTATTAGGCTTTCCATAAATAAATAAGCATCGAACTATTAATTTTAAAACTACTTCCTACGAATAATAAAAACTAAGGTAATGTAACTCCCATACTTCAACCGTTTTGAAATTTGGTTCCTTTTCGCACACTAAAGTATGACAATAGTAACGAATTTTCCGTTGACATTAATTGTCACTTCTATATTTACACAAAATTGTGTACCGAATACATGCATATAAAGTATGCATGTATTCGGGAATCGGGTCACTTTTGGTAGACTCGTGGACAATTTTTTTGACACAGTTACGGCCATTCCCAATATTTGATCTATCTCTGGTGTTGCCCTACTAGAGATAGTAATAGCTCACAATTGACATAAAATATAATATGTCTCTAATGTCTAATGTGAGCTATTTCTATCTCTAGTGGGGCCAAACCAGAGATAGATCAAATATTGGGAACCGCCGTTACTCTTCCTTAGTTTTTATTATTCGTAGCCTAGGGTACGTCTAATGTTGCTAACGGCCGCAGTCAGAGACATTTGACAGAAATTTATAAAGTTGTTATAGTTCTTGCAATCTACGAGTGCGCGTAGCCTTTATTTGTAGTTGGAAATACGAATAGACATTTTCGTTAGTGTGCGTACCTAACGGAGCAGTCAGTAGCGAGCGAGCCGTGTACGCGAGTATAGATATGATCACCAACACAACTAAGGGCTCTCATATTAGATTGCAAGAACTATATGAAAACATTAATTTCATGTTAAAGTTAAGAAATCATTATTTTTTTCTGAGTGCAACCGTATGACCCCTTGTGTAAAAGTTCTAGAAAACTTGGTGTTTAAAAAAATGAGTCAATTTTTTTGTTATTTTATTAAGTATTAAGTCTAAGTCTAAGTCTAATATTAAGTAAGAATATGCCTGAAACATAATATTATTATACCAAAATATCTATTAAAATTATAGTTAAGTAATCATTAATTTTCACTGACCGCTGCGCGCTGTACTCAGATACATAATATTATACAGTTAAAAAAATTGTTTTTCTCATATAATACTCATAATATAAATATGATTATCCTTCAATAAAATTAAATGAAGAGTTTGACCCAGCCCCATACATTGTCGTATTAATGTTCCACTCTGAATGCGGCAGTAAGACAATTAATATTAATTTAATTTTTAATGAAAAGTTCAACATAATATGCACGAAACATTATATTATTATGTGTAATATTATGTGTAATATCTTGGGCCCAGCAGAATATCAGTGCAGCAGTCTTGCTGCTAATGCTGAGCTGGGTCCATCTTTGGCATCACACAATATTATAATGTTAATTTAATTATACTTTGTCCTTGTTCTTGTGTCTGTTTGTAAATATTGTGTTGTGTGATGTGCAAAATAAATGTTCATTATTATTATTATTAATATCAAAATATATTATGTTGAAATGAGAGTTCAGTTATTATTAAATGTGTCGTGTACTAATGAGTGCCGATAATATCTTATTGATCAACTGAAAAAATATATACATATGGAACACAAATGTAGAAACAGTGTAAAATCATAGTTTAAGGTAAAATTACGTTATCGTCTAAACTCTAAAATATAGCTAGCAATGAAATATATCTTGTTTATACAGGGGCGGATCTTAAATTTGTGGGGCCCTGGGCTAATACTGCTTGTATTAGCCCAGCCCTTGCCCTACCTAATTACTCAACTAATTGCTATTTTGACAAGAAACTATTTTCTGTAGTGATGTAGGAATATTTATACTTAATATTATAAAGCGGAAGAGTTTGTTTGTTTGTTTTTTTGAACGCGCTAATCTCAGGAATTATTGGTCCGATTTAAAAAATTCTTTCAGTGTTAGATAGCCCATTTATCGAGAAAGGGTATAGGCTATATTTTATCACGCTAAGACTAATAGGAGCAAAGAAATAGAGGAAAATGTGGAAAAAACGGGGAGAAATTATTTGACAGGACTTATTTGAACGCGCTAATCTCAGGAACTACTGGTCCGATTTGAAAAATTTTTTCAGAGTTAGATAGTCCATTTATTGACAAAGGCTATAAGCTATATTTTATCACGCTACAACTAATAGGAGCGAAGAAATAGAGGGAAATGTGAAAAAACGAGGGAAATTATTTTAAAGGGCTTATCTCACGAACTTTTTGAATTTTTCTATAATTTGGCACAGATAAGAATTAGACGTAAAGGATCATAGGCAATTTTTTGTGGACTAATTTGTCTGTGAAATATCTAATTTACGCGGGCGAAGCCGCGCGGAACATCTAGTATAATATGTTATGTTAAGTACAGGAAGAAAAAAGGAAAACAAAATATTTAATTTATTTATATTTATATGGGTTATAAATGGTTATGTTATACTAGACGTTCTGCGCGGCTTCACCCACGTAAATAAGACATTACACAGACAAATTAGTCCACAAAAAATAGCCTACTATGATCCTTCACGTGGTCAAATCTACTTCTTATCTATGTAAAATAACAGAAAAATTGCTGCTCCAGTAGTCCGTGAGATAAGCCCTTTTAAATAATTTCCCCCGTTTTTCCATAATTTCCTCGATTTCTTAGCTCCTATTAGTCTTATCGTAATAAATTAACATAGCTTATATTATAGCCTTCCTCGATAAATGGTCTATCCAACACTGAAAGGATTTTTTAAATCGGACCAGTATACCATAGTAATCGGACCAAATAGTTCCTGAGATTAGCGCGTTCAAATAAGTCCTGTCAAATAATTTCTCCCCGTTTTTTCAACACTTTCCTCTCTTTCTTCGCTTCTATAAGTCGTAGCGTGATAAAATATAGCCTGTAGACTTTCTCGATAAATGGACTATAAAACACTGAAATAATTTTTCAAATCGGACCAGTAGTTCCTGAGATTCGCGCGTTCAAATAAGTCCTGTCAAATAATTTCTCCCCGTTTTTTCCACATTTTCCTCTATTTCTTTGCTCCTATTTATCTTAGCGTGATAAAATATAGCTTATACCCTTTCTCGATAAATGGGTTATCTAACACTGAAAGAATATTTCAAATCGGACCAGTAGTTTCTAAAATTAGCGCGTTCAAACTAACAAACAAACTACAACTTTTTTTTTGGTTATCGCACTGTAGGCCCTTTGTTAAATCGTTTATCGAAAGAACTGATAATTAATGATGACATTCTTGTCCTGTACTTGTTTTCTATATACGACACCCTGGAGAAAGAACGCTCTGATCCCCGTGTATTCTATTTCTCTATGGCTCTGCTTCACAGCTTGATCGGCATCGTTAAAAAATCTTTAAGATTTTATAGCAGTTTGGGAAAACATCAACTAGTTTCTTTTCATAAATTAGCCAAAAAATTTCACTGCAAGATGGTTTAAGACTGTCTTAGACTGCAGTAACTAAGATTTTAACTGAATGCACTCATTCACTAAATGTTCGTCTACGGCATTTGGATAATGATCGGATTTTTTTTAATTCTAGATAATTTTTATTATTGACAATATCGTCTATTGGGTTGAGTTCGGTTGGGGGCCATATGTATTCGCGGGGCCCTGGGCTGCAGCCCAAAAAGCCTTATGGTAGATCCGCCCCTGTGTTTATAAATCTATCGCGCGATGCATCCGTTGATACATTTATCATAAGTTTGATCTGATTGTATTTATGTACGTGACGGCTAAAGACGGTGTTACTATTCATAGGTCAATTTAATGTAATGTTTATATTTAAAATATATTATGTAATACTATGTTATACAGCAGATAAGCGAAATTAATGTAATATAAAACTAATAACTTAGGCCGCCAAATATTCTAGTCCAAGTTTGTTTGTTTTTTTTTTTGGATAAACTTACTTTTGATTACTACTTTAATAAAATTAAACTATGTAGAGGTAGAGCTTGCTTTTACAAACAATTATTATAATAATTAATTGTAAGAAAGCATTGTCAAATTTTACCATCATACGTTCAATAAAAACTACGGAAAAGAAGAGTTATATATAGAAAGAAAATATGGGTGCTCAGTGCTCTAGAGTTTAGTGCACTCAACCTTGTCAGTAAGTGAGAGGAGTGCAGGTATAGTTGCTAGTCTCTACGAATATAAATTATTTGCCCACATTCCAAATGCCCACATATTCTTCTTTTACTTGTTTCATTTTGGGGACTATCTATTGAAGAATTGCCAAGAAGAGGATTAAAAGGATATAAAAGATCAAAATATGGCACAGTTATTCGGTACTATAATAATCATGTGCTTATTATAAAATTAGAGTCCACATTTTACGTAAATTAACAGTTTACATAAGTGTGAGATTTTGTTCACAATAGTGGGTACTTTGTATTAATAGAACAATTAGGTGAAGGCAAATATTGTTAGTGTCACTCAATATTGTCAAATTGTCATAACAGTAATGCTTCGGAACTGTCAACTATTCTTTTGAATTGTCATTCTACTACAAATCCGTTTCTGACAGTGTTTAAGTTTAATAACACAATTTTTAGGATAACAAAAAATAATGCTACCACAATGATTGATAGATACTGTAGAGTCTAAAATCTCGTTTCTTACTTTTCTACTAGCATCTAAAAATGTAACTAAATATAATTTTCTAACTTATCTAATAGATACACTGTAGTTTCAACGTATATTGCTTAAGATTACATTTAAATGTTATCTGCAATATAATTCTTACAATTTCCTGAGGATAATATTATTATCCTCAGGAAATTGTAAGAACTAGTCTTTCTAATCTGGGACTGTAATTATGCCATGTTATTAGCGCACATCGCTGAAACAGTTCTAATTTTTATAACAGCGGAAATTGTCTAGTGTCAGTGTTTCACAGTAAATAAGGGCGGAAATGTAGAGACTATTTATCAAACTGACGTGTATACAGTATGTACAGTGAGCAGCGATAACTAATAAACATCAACTTTAATATATGAAAAATAAAACATCCGTAAAACTTAAATAAATGAAAAAAATACATAAAAAAATTGAATAGACGTGTTCATTGGATAGCTAACGCGACCTCTGCAATTTCCATGTGGGCCGCATATTGATAGTCCATCATTACAAACTATTGCAAACATATTAACAAGGGTATTTTCGTCAAAGATTAATATTTATAGATAGGTATACTTCCTAATGTCTAATGTGCACAGTGCATGCTATTAACATCTTCGCAATCATCATCATCCATCATGGCCCAGGGTGGAAATGGACCTTAGTATCTCATTCTCGAGTCATACAATGGTCAATGTGTCCCGACACCGGTGTCCGATCCCTTAATGTTATAATCTATGGCATATTTTATTCACAAATTGACTCTCAAATTTTTTCTATCTCTCACGGTTGTAAAATGGCAGCCATTTTAGTTTTTTTCGGGCTTTCACACTAATCTGACCAGTACTTCTCATGTAAATATCCTATGAAGATAAAAAGGGTCTCATTTGATAGCTAAACTTGTGGACTACGCTTACACAGGAAATATGTTATAAATTTCGTAGAATTTAACATAGAAAAACAAAAAAAAATGTGTATTTTTTAATTAATGGCTTTTTGTGAAAAATGTAGCGCATAAAACTGGTTCTTTTTTATTTTAAAAAGATAGAGGAGGTTTTCATCTTAAATAAATTCTTTACTTCAATGCTCTAAGTCAGATAGTTTAGAAGTTATAACGATTTCCTTATGAAGTTATAGGTCAGATTAGTATGAAGCCAGAGAAAAAGATTTTTTTCAAAAGTTGGAGAAAAAAAATATTGAAAGCCAATTTGTAACTAAAACATGCCATAAATCATGAGTTCAATATTTTTTTCTCCACCTTTTGAAAAAAATATTTTTCTCTGGCTAGGCTGGCTATCGTCATATTTACTTCCAATCGTAAAGACGATTCAAACGAAAATATTTTCCTTCACTGTACGTGTCATACGCGATATAAAAAGCTCGCCATTTTTCGAAGTTCACTAATCGTTCGGCCAATGACATTAATTTTAATGTAACATTTTTCGATCTTAAGAAAATGGGTACAAGTTGTTCATAAACGTTTATTGTTACTAAATATATTATACATAACATGCTAAATGACAAAAGATAAATTAACATTTAATTTAACATTTCTTAAATAATTTATGCAAATAGAATTAAATACTACTCGCAAATCGCTCTTGTATATAGTAATTTCAATAACATAATATTAGCTAGTTATAATTAATGAGGTTATATAAAATAAATAAAACTAAATTAAATATATATCAAAGTAAACGTTAAATTGTGGCAGAATACTTTATATACAATGTTAAGGTCTGTATGTCTTTCTGTGCCTCGTTATTTTGATTATAATACCTCCATAGGTGCTCGTAATTTCTAACTATTTACAGATTAATACAGAGAAATGAATCAATCAGGTCACATCAATCGTCATCTGGTGTGACAATTTTCCCGTAGTACTTACTACCGAGAACAATGCGTGTCGATGCGCCAAATTGATATCATTCATTGTGTAAACAAGGTGCAAACATTTGTTTAAAGTGCTGATCAATATTCATACGAAATTTGAAACAAATGAACTATCAATGTGTTTGCAATCTATTATCTGAATGAAAATAGATAGTAGTTGGAACGTATCAGTTTTATGTAATATATACTAGCGGTCCCGGTGAACTTCGTGTCACTTTAAAACCTTCCCTGGACTTCTACGAATATTTTAAGACTAAAATTAGCCCAACCCGTTCAGCCGTTTTCGAGTTTTAGCGTTACTAACATAATTGAAAATCCATTTTTATATATTTGACTTTTAAGTATTATCACAAATCTTAGAAAAGTGTTGTTTTTAGACTTTTTTTTTAGAATTTTTCTCTCCGTAAGAACCATCCTCGTACTTCAAGGAATATTTAAAAAAAGAATTAGCGAAATCGGTCCAACCGTTATCGAGTTTTGCGCTTAGCAACACATTCAGCGACTCATTTTTCTATTATAGATATTTTATGGTCTGCTCTACGTTGAAAATGTTCTGACTGTGCTTAATTTCACAAAACTCTGTATACTATATTATAGCTTTTAAAGATACAACACATTATTATGTGTTGTATCTTTTTTGGTTTTTTTTTTTTGGTTTTTGAAGTTACTACCACAGACTACTAAGGGATACTGTTACTACTACGTAGTCTCTATACTCTATGATTGTAGAATCGCTGTCGAAGGACCATAGTGTATTGTCATGTACTCTTAACTACAACAATGATTCAAGTGTAACAATAATTATGTGAATCTATTTCGGAGGTGACAAGACACATTATACCGGTCTCATAATCGATTTGGCAGCAAACCGAATCCCAACTTTATCTTGTGACGAATGCTGCGTCAGCGCCTCGTCATATGTAGACCACTCGTCATACCATGACTCCCGTTTTACGTTAGTCCATGATGGATAGCTGTAAAAATCGACTTGGCCATTCATAGATGAATATGCCTCTTATTATTAAATTTTTGTAAAATTGGTCCAACAGGCAACATAAGGCAACTTGGGGTGGCCTGCGCATTATGAAAACCTGCCAATTGTCAATCATATGTTTAAATATGCATTCATCTTTTTTTCGTTCTTTCTTATATAATATGCATTATATCTGATGTACTCGTACGTTTCCAAATATAATGGATTTTCAGAAAAGAACTCATTTCATTCAAATTCCAATGTATATAGTAGCGCCATCTAGTCAATATGTAAGGAAAGCGCCTACCTAAATCTTTATCGAGCAACCGGAAAACTGGCAAGCTATCAATTTTCCTCGTTCGAGCTCCCAACAGTAGATGGCGCTAGTAGTTTCAAATGATGAGACCATCAAAGTTTATTTTTAAAGCGGAGCATTTTATAAGTGGCCTAGGAAGCGAGTATGACACAGACCGTGTAGAATGTTGCGATCCAGATTTTTCCGAGCCGTAAACATTGTACAATATAGAAAGTAAAATTTTAATATAACATCGATAAACGCTTATCAAAGCTAGGTTAACAGTAAAATCAATTTGCTTAGGTTTTCATAATCTTAAATTTTGTATAGAATTGACTGCAGACGATTTATTTGAAAATTGTTCTTAACCTGGACATAATTAATAGACATAGCATGTGGAGGTCAAAAGTGTGGTTAAAAATAAATAATAGTTTCAAAAAACTAAAATAACATTCTTTTTTTTTAATTTTACAAATTATTGCATTGTCATTGGCCCTTAACACGTAAGTACCTATGCAAAGTTTATAATTAATTAGACTACTGCAGATTTCGTGCTCAAAGATTCCGTTACATACATACTGCCCAAGCTAATAAATGCGTGTTAAAAATGGACCCACTGCTTGGGCCTTTGATATGACTTAAATGGCGCAACTTTTTGTTGTATGAAGATTTTTCTCTCCTTATCTTTGTGTTTTTCATATTATAATATCATTGCTCATTATACGTACATAATGAAATAAAAACTGTGAATTTTATGTTAATCCAGATATATTGGGCAGATGATGAACATAGACGTAATTTACAAGGTTTGTTAAAATTATAAGGGAAAAAATGAGTAACTGTCCTTATATTACGAAATGTTAGTTATCTGGTACTCCACTCACGTCTTTAATTGTTTATATTTATAATGCACCTCTGAAGTTTTGTAACAGGAATTTATGTATACAATAACGCTTTACGTAAAATAGTTCACAAAATAACAACAGTGCCGCAATTATACTGTTAAAATTTTCAAAACTCTGATATGACACCCTCTATATTATAGAGCTTACGTCTATTCATCATTTGCCCAATATTAACAAAAAATTCACAGTTCCTATTACAACTTAGTTCATCAAGCCCCATACGGTCACCGGTGACCGAGACACAATAGAAATTCTATTGTATCTCGTTTTTCCACGATCGACGGGCCCTAAAGCCTCATTCATATAAAAAAAACGCCATTCTTTTAACTGTCACTTAGCTGCTTCTTCCACAAACATCTTCAATTAATAAAGTAAAAAACAACTGAAGTAACATAATTGTTATGTTAGTTGGCCGTATACGATTAAATGTAGGCTAAAACAAGTGTTATACCGTGTATATTGCAGGTGAAAAACCTAAAAACAAACGCGAACCGACCTCAATTACCGTGTTTACTGCTCGCGATAGACTTTCGAGTGATTCTGACCAGACGATCTACTAAACTCCGCTAATGAAAACCGCAACAAATTAAACAAAACTCGCCCAATTTTAAACGTGTTTCTATGTTTTAAAAATGTTCTGTCTCTTAGAAATAGCCACGGAGTAGCAATAAACTTAAGTATATTTTATCGATATACATTTATACTTATTTATTCGATATTTTTAAGCTCTAAATCATTATATTGTAGGTTTTCGTAGTTCGTTACTGCTCTCGTCCATGATCCTGTCGACTTTTCTACAAAAGGGTGGAAAGAAGAAAGGAAAAAGAAGTTATTATATAATTTAATTATTATTTTTTAACAAAAAATTTAAACCGACTTCCAAGGTAAAAACAATATTCTTAAAAATATGATCTAAAAAGTATGAAATAATTCTTATTCTTCATTAGCGCCTTTAACGAAATTCGACTAAACCTCAACCAATTCTGTTCTCGATTTTCATTCGTTTGAAGTCGGTACCAGCCCAGAACTGAGATACTTGACATATAACTTTTCTACAAGATAAGGCTTCATGCGTAAATAACCACTACGAATGTTAACTGCATATTCACATTTTGTTACTGTCAGCGGAATTGTGGTAAATGCTTGCAGTTATCTAAGCGGTGATGCAATTTCCAAACTTTTATCTCTAAAGGTTCAGGAGTTCTGTTCAGTACCTTCTGATCAAGAGACACCTTTTTTTTGAAATTTCACTTATTTGTAACATATGTTTAAGTTACTAGAAACAACTTGTTAACCGCCATTTGATTTTTTATAAATTTCAAGGATTTACCTCGACTGCTCATAGATCCCATCATCAGATCACCACTTTCGTAATTGTTATACAAAATTTAGATATGTCCTAATTTCTAAATTTTGTATCACAATTACGAAATCCTAATTTAGATATACAACAACACAAGAATTTAAAAAATCGGTCCACAAACAGGGAAATAATCATCAAAAACATATTCATCTTCGATGCAAAATATCACGAAAAGTAAGAGTAAGTAAGTAGAAAAGTAGGTAGATAATTATGGTTGTGATGATGATGATTAACCAAATTGATATATTGGCTTATGCTTTCAGTTGTTTAAACAACGCCAAAATCCTCGAGCCTGTATCTATAAGGTTTCAAAAGTTCTGTTGGGTACCTTCGGATCCAGGGTTTAACCTGGTGCGAAATCCTACTTTTTGGTAGCATTTACCTGAAATGCTTCAGAAAAAAGTGTAGTGTGATGTCAATGTTTGATGAATAAATGTTTATTATAATTATTATTAAAAAATCGAAATCACCATATGTTTCCATACAAATTTCAAGGAGTCCCCTCGATTCCTAATGGATCCCATCATCAAATTACCACTTTTGTGAACATGGTACCAAATTCGAGCTAAACCCTATACAACACAAAATAATTTTGAAAATCGAATCATAAACGGCTGAGAAATCGTTGAACATAGAAAAAAAAATATACATACAGCCGAACGTATCACCTCCTCCTTTTTGAAAGTCAGTCAAAAATAATAAAATCTTCAAAATAAAACTTAATTTTTAATTAAATTGTGTTTTTGTTTTGTAGAAATGCGTTGGAAAATATAAACATAAAATTACTTTTAAAAAAGCTAGGTAGGTACTAAAAAAAGGCACCATTCATATTAAATTAATTTTATTCGTTTAAAGGATTTACGTTGGTACTAAACATACAAACAAAACAATTTTATATTACGCATACGTCGATACCCTCTAATAATATGATAATAATAATAATTGTTATTATTCCACCAAGTTGTTGCTACACAGTGCTACGACGTAGAGGTAGGCTCGCGTCGTAGCTTAGCGCGTAGCTGTGACGTAGCACCATCTAAGTTAACTCGTAGACCGTAAATATGTCGATTAACATAACTCGAGTCTGTTATTGTAGTAGATATTTAAATTTTACGTTGGTGAAGAGTTTAAATAAAGAGTACAATTATTATTATTATTTTTAGTATTTATTTTTAATTGTTTTAATGCAAGTAAAAAACGAAATGACAAGTTTTCCCAAGTTTCATAGATCGTGGAGTTCTGGAGTCATCGACGTCCTGGTGCTAGGCTGCAGGGGGTGGCGCAGGTGGCGGCGCGGAGCGGGTGGGACGCTGGGCGGGCGGGCGGCGTGGGTGCCCGTTTGTTTACGCAGCCGCAGTCCGCGACGAGCAGAGCGCCGTCGCTCGCGCACCCTATATTCAGTTCACGGCCGCTCTATTAACGGACGTCTATTTCGGCGCATAATATTTCGAACGGTGCGGAGGAACGCTCAGTTTCGCGCGGGCAGGTGCGCGCATCGAGGCCAGGAGATGCGGCAGAGAGACGGTCGCCCCTGACGCCGGCATGGAGCGCCGCCGGCCTTCGCGCCTCGAACTCGCCGAACCCATGACCAAGACCGTGCGACGTCGGGAACGCCCGCGGGAACGATGGCTGCTCACGCGCAAGACCTGGAAGTACATGTCCGACGCGGGCCGCCGGCTGATACCGGATGGGGCCCAAAATCGATTGGAGGACGTGCCGCACCTGGAAGTCTACTTTCAGGAAGTGTGTCAGAAGGAGCCCCGGTTCCTGCTGTGGAGGAAGAGCTCCTACCCGGGCGTCCTGCCCAAGCCGCGTCGGAAGAAGCGCCCCCGAGGAGGCTCCGTGCGCGCGCGCTCGCCGTCGGATGACGTGGCGCTTTCGATAGCGCGGCCCAGCGAGCTGTACATCCCACACACTTCGGGCGGCCGCTTCGATATCGCGAAGCTCCGACGTGATTTTTTTGCGGCGCCGGCTCCGTCGTCGGCACCAGCCCCGCGGCCCTCGTCGTCCCTCAACAACGGGTGCTCGAACGCCTCGGAGGACGAGGGCGTGCTAGTGGATCTTCTTAGGAAATATCTTAAATTGGAGGACGAAAAGACTCCCGCGAAAGTCGCTGAATCCGAGGAGCTCGTCAGTGCGCTGCGGAATTATCTGAAGAAGCACTCGGACAGGCGGCCGGCCGACTCGGACTCGGACCCGACCCAAAGAATATTGCGGGAGCACCTCAGTAGGTATCACAGTGGTTCGTCCAACAGAGACAATATCGTGCAAGATTTACTGAGCGATAGAAATTCGTTGAGAAGTTTGTACCATGACCTCCGCAAGCCGAAGCCGTACAGGGGTGGTCGGAGCGGAGGCTATGGCGGCGGAGGCGGCTACGGGTCGAGCGGTGTCGGTGTGCCGAGCCCCCGGAGCGGGCTGCGGAGCAGAGTTACTAGTAGTGTTAATTTTAATGATAATTATTCACACGGATCTCCAAAATCTCCCCCGCCGCTCATCGAAGTGTTCGGGGAGTCTCTGGAGGAGCGGCTCGTCGACGCCACGACGCAGACGCTCCCCATACCCGAGGAGGTTCTCGCGGAAATCGAAAGGCAGTACAGGGAGAAGGTCGAGTCGGCGACGGCCCCCACGAGCCCGACCAGCCCCCCCAACGAGAGGCGGCCCCGCCGGCGCTCCAGCGTCGACCACGACGACGTGTCCCAGTCGGTCAGCGACACGATCAAGAGGTACCTGAGAATGGCGCGGAAGAAGAGCGTCGACGCCGAAAAGACTGACCGCTTCAAGCGCATAAACTACGATAAGAATCTCCGGAACATCAAGCCGCGGCCGCCGAACGAGGTGGATGACGACGGCTTCCATAAGGGCTGCCAGACCGACGAGGCCTGGATCACGTCGTACCGGGATATGCAGTTCGCGTCAGTGGCGTCGACGCCGACGTCCCCGCTGTCGCCGACTCAGTCGCACTCGTTCCTATCGACGTTGCTAGGCAAAAATGCAACAGTGTCCGCTCCCTCAGGTGCCATGCAGAAGTCCCGGTCGTCAAGCAGCGTGGTGCAGAGCGTGGGGAAGCGGCTGTGGCGCACCCGCAGCCGCTCCTCCAGCCGCGCCGTCGCCACTTGGACGCCTCAGGTCTGTCGCTATGCATAT
Organism: Aricia agestis; assembly: GCF_905147365.1. Lineage (NCBI taxonomy): Eukaryota > Metazoa > Arthropoda > Insecta > Lepidoptera > Lycaenidae > Aricia > Aricia agestis. Next base: position 9,201,831 of record NC_056409.1, on the reverse strand, counting down.
TATTTTCATCTTACTTATTTAACACGCTTTACACGTGACACGACGCCTAATATGCAGACTAATTACTAAGAGTTATCCAAGCTTAATTCTTAAAACAACAATAACGAACATATATTTGTATCAGATAGAAGAGACAGTGTACTAATTCCATTACTCCTCAATCAATAAAACTGATAAGGCTGGCGGTCTCGTGCTAAGCATGTAAAATTATACACGTAAATATTAAATATTCAATATAAAATGTAACAGTCGAGCCATTTTGTCACAAACAAATTTTGTTTATGACAAAATAGCTCGACTGTGACTAATCCTTGGTCAAAAAGTTTTTCAACTAGCTATTGATAAAGTTGTGCCTACTTTTTTGCACTGATAATAATTAATTATTATTTAATTTTACATTAAAATTAGAAAAACAATATAAACGTTTGCGTTCCATACTGTTAAAATATAATCTTATATATATATATAAAATTCTCGTGTCACAATGTTAGTTACCGTACTCCTCCGAAACGGCTTTACTGATCTTTACCAAATTTTATATGCAGATTCAGTAGGTCTGAGAATCGGCTACTGGCTACTTTTTATATTGCTAAGAGCATTTGTTGAATAAATAATAGTAAATTATTACAACTCGAGACTGGCGGCGACCATTGTTTGTGCAACGGGATAGCGATGGACGTTGCCATGGTGACATACTAATTTAGTCACTTGAATAAAATAATAATATGGGCGAAATACTTTATATGGCAAAACAACGTTGCCGTGACAGCTAGTCTTATATATAAAATTCTCGTGTCACAATGCTAGTTATCGTAGGTAGGTACTCCTCCGAAACGGCTTTACTGATTTTTACCCAATTTTTTTGCATATTCAGTAGGTCTGAGGCTACTGGCTACTTTTTTTATTGATAAGTGCATTTGTTGAATAAATAATAGTAAATTACTACAATTCGAGAATGACGGCGACCATTATATTTTGTTGTTGCCACGTTGCCATGGTGCCATTATATGGCAAAACAATGTTTGCCGGGACAGCTAGTTATATTTAAAAATGTTGATTTAACATTAAAAACGTACATTATAACTCATATTACAATACATATTATATCATCTCATAAATATATTTGTGCATAGCAATTAACAAATAAACACAGCCCAACTGCACAACCGAGCTTGCCTAAACTACATCGTACACGGATTTTCAAACATGTCGACAAGTTTTTATTGATTGTGCGCCTACTACTGTTTGATGATTTTTTCATTGAAGTGATTTTCCACTCACGCTGTACAATGTTGATACAACGCCAAGCATTTAAAAATAATCAAAGTGTTACTAATAATTCTTTTATATGTCCTGCCGCAGCTGGTTGGACGTTACGATGTAGCCACTAAACCTCATTTTTTCACACTTGCACTTTTAAATCTTACATTCATTTGTTATGTTTATGAGAATATCATTCGTTGTAATTTAAAAAACATGTATATTAAAATGCGATGAAAAGCGTTAAAGTTCTCTTTAAATGTTTAGTTAATGTAAACTTAGTTCTAAAATTTCTAAGCAATATTTCTCTAAATCATCTTCATTGCTTCGGAAACTAGGTTTATGGACTACTGCTGTTGTTTTACAGCTTTAATTTTAATTATCGCGGTAAATTCATTTGTCTCGACGCGCATGAATCAATTGCATATAAACATCATAGTTCCGAGAGGATGCATAAACATGTGTCAAAACAGTAACGACGGGAAGGCGGAGTTTGGAACTGAGAGCTTCTCTTCAGATGTTATTATCACTCGAGAGTCGAGCCTCAAGCGAACTGCTGCCAATAACCTGCCCCTTTGAAGGAATCCCATCTTCTTGACGGTAATTGATCGTCTGTCGCGATACAATTATCAACTAACGTTAAATAGTCGAAGACACCTTCACCTACTTACTGATTAACTCATCTGAAGTTCCTAAATAGTTGAATATTTGACATTCAAAAAGTATGTTGTATGTAGAGTGCTGTATAGTAATATGACTCAGTTATTATTTAATTAAAATAAATGTTTTGGGAAATCCAAAATTCTTATTTACAAAATTTAACCTTTAAGTACACGCGTTGTTTTGGGTAACGTTCCGTCACGCGTGGGGTCTAGACTTCTAGACCCAACGCGTGACGGAACGTACGGGGTAAGTACCCCAATATAAATATATATGTATATTTATATTGGGGTACTTACCCCAATATAAATATACATATATATTCAGATTTGTTTAATAATTTTTAAAACCCGTTTTCTATTATAAGAAAAGATATTATATTATTTATGAAAAGCATTTATAAATAATAAACTAACCATTATTTAGACAGTAAAGAACATTTTTGTGAACTAACCAATTTCGTGCAAGGTATTTTTCGGGCATGTGTTTAATGTACTAAAATTCAACAAAAATGTCTACTTCTAACGAACTTATTATTTTTTTCTAATAAAATAAGACTTGGAAGTAAGTAATCAAAAGAAAAAGTAACACTTAACATTACAGAAAAAAAAATTGTCAATCCTTGAAAAGTACTTCCCTAAACTATAATTATTTCATGAGTAGGCAAGGTAAGTAATAAATTATTTTACTGAATAAGGCTTGCGAATAGTTTTACAGCAAGGCTTACGGATAATAACAAATAGTTCTGGGGCAATAATAGCATCTTCGCTTCATTTTTGGTGCACTAGGTCTAGCTACCTCTAACTCTTCTAAAATGTTTTCAAAAACTTTCAGAGTCATTAAAATTGTATAATATGATTTGTACAATTTGATTTTCTTTTAGTCGGCAACAAATTTTTCCATTTATACATAGCCAATTCAAAAAACAAACAAATAAACACATAACCAATGTGAAAATAGTATATACGTTAAATCACGGGTGGGGTCTGCAGGTATCCCCACATAAACAAAAATGTAACTTCTCTTAGCAGAGGAGCGGAGTACTTTTACTCGCTGAAAGACCTCGCGTTGCATTGAGATTAGCCGAAAACGTGCGATCGTAACTTGCCAATTTTAAAAAATACCGTCAAAAAACAGCGCGTGGGGTCTGCATAGACCCCGCCCGTGACGTTAAAGGTTAAGTCGATAAACTTATAAATCAGTCGCGTTAAACAAGTACTATTTCTGACCGCGACAGTCATCATAGGAAACATATTTATTGATGACTTTTCTCTCTGAATTGAAAGAATTACAGACTCTCTGATTCACGACCGCCTTATCAACTACCACGCAATTATTTTTTATACTGCAATAAGTTTTTTTCGCTCCTCTGCAACGATTTAGTACGAATGTTATGTTCCCGATGATAGTAAATCGAATTTCGCAAAACATTTATTGCACATTATTATTGTCCTCACTCACTTTATAATATTAGTACTACTCGTGACTCTGCCAGCTCGTAAAATCATAACGTGGGTACAATTATTACAATCGGTTTTGTCTCTGGAATTATTATTATAATATTGTTGGTTAACATAGTAATCTAGTTAGATAAGATTACAGTTTACCTCATTAAATAATTAAATATAAGATAATCATAACAAATTAATAGGAATAGTTTTTACTTTTCTCTGGACTGTTTTGTAACCATGTTATCATCATGAGTTCCGAAAAGCTTTATAGATGTTTGGAAAGGTAAATATAGCTTTTGACACAATTTTATGCAGGTAACGTCATTCATAATGATATTTATACAGCAATAAAGTCGCTTTTGTAATAAAAATTTAAAATTGTATTATCACGAATAATATAAATAACAGTAAATCTTGGTGCTAACTACATGGGTAATTTACAAGAATTATTAGTATTATAAATGATATTATAATTTTTATTTTTTAAGTTACAATAATTTTACTACATAAAATTAGGTTATTTCCTTGATGAAAAAAATGGCATGGCTAATAATAATATTTTTGTTCCTTCCGTAAACCTTGTGTTTCTTTAGAAATAACTAAAATTATGATACATTTGAAGTCCCAACACAACAACAAGTTTATGCAGGTAACGTCATTCATAATGATATTTATACAGCAATAAAGTCGCTTTTGTAATAAAAATTTAAAATTGTATTATCACGAATAATATAAATAACAGTAAATCTTGGTGCTAACTACATGGGTAATTTACAAGAATTATTAGTATTATAAATGATATTATAATTTTTATTTTTTAAGTTACAATAAGTTTACTACATAAAATTAGGTTATTTCCTTGATGAAAAAAATGGCATGGCTAATAATAATATTTTTGTTCCTTCCGTAAACCTTGTATTTCTTTAGAAATAACTAAAATTATGATACATTTGAAGTCCCAACGATTTATACATTGTCATAGAAATTGATTCATGGATTAGCGGATCGACGTTACTTTGTCGGGTAATACCGAAAAATAATTCTACTAAAATTGACTAATAACATAACCCGGCCAATTAACATAGCTTCTCCATCTGCCTAAAAATCCATTTCTCTGATGGTCCATATTTCTGCATTGATGTCAATGTTTTTCTAATGATGCGTCAGTAAGACGGACAAGAGAATGATGAAGTGGAGTGATTTAGCTATTAGCGATTTAGCTAGGAATCATTTTTAGAAAATGTCATTTAATTCGTGTTTTATCGAATTCCGAGCAAATTTCAGTCTAATAGCTAGTTATAATGATACATTGTACATAATATTATGATAGTACGCCATAATGTTGCATCGATGTCAATGTAGCATTAATGTTTTGACGATGCGTCGAAAAGACGAGGGCTTTTAGGTAAACCTTACGCGTTTAAGTTTTTTTTATCAACATAGAGCTCGCTACTCCCTTCTGCGTTCTCGCTACCAGGATAACATAAAGTCGGCATGGTGTGATGACGTAACGCGTTGTGCAGGGCAGTTGTGTCTGGGCAGACGGCGCCGGGCGGCAGGTGCGGCTCGCAGACACCTCGCTGTTGTCGCTGAGCGAGGTGGAGCGGCGTGCGCTGCAGCAGGCCGCGCTGGCCAGGCTCAAGGAGCTCCATCTGGGGACTATCATCAAGATACCTGAAGGTAGGAGGAACTGACGTTTAAGGTATTATGCAGCTTGATGATCCATAACAATCATATAATGCGTGTATCCTACCATGTTTGCGCTGTTGTTTACGCTGCGCGCTATCGATGTCAATCGTAGGCAATCGTAGGCAATCGTAGACTAATATGCCTTAAACTTTTTTATTCACCTGCGATTATTATCGATCATGGTCTAACGCGAGGGGTAGTGTTGGTGTTGTCAACAACATGAACAATGGGGGTTTTCGAAATTTCATTCCCCGCTAGGGGCAATATCCGACACACACGAGGTATCGTGTTTTACTCCTACAGGTAGTATCGTGTTTTCAAAAACGGTCAATTAATAATAATGACGACGATAGGTGCCATTCGTTTGTAAGGACCCTAACCTGAAAGCTGACAATGGGAGTTTTTACTCCCATTGTCAGTTTTCATTTGAAAGAACATTCCTGTAGTATCGAGGAATAGAGCTCATATTTTCATTAATATAATATCGTTCTCCGAGCTGTGCAGTCTTTTAGTCTTAGACACGAAGATGATATAAACATACAAATGGAATAACGCTCGCATCATACTTAGTAAAATAAATAATATTTTTCCATATATTATAACTTTTTTACATATACAAAATATCTCGGAATAGCAAAATAGGTGAAGCATAAAACTTTTCAGAGTGTTTTTGTATTTATCAAAATGCTTACAGTTTAGGATAAACAGATTGTTCTGAGAACGAGCGGGATGGCGCGGCGTTGGTGCCGTGCCAAGCTGTCCAGTTTTTATCTCAAATCGTTAAACTTCAATTTATGCGATTTTATTAATTTCAAATAAAACAACCTACGTGTTTGTCCATGATAACTGAAATGTTCTATCATCAACTGTACTTATAGCCGACGATCATAATTTTAACTGTATTGAGATGCACTAACTTTTAAGCAGACTATCACGTAGAATATCTAAAACGTTTTCTGAAGGATTAAAAATACCTAATTATAAAATGTGTAAACCTTATTTAATATGTGTACAAAATTGAATTTTTATGTTGTCTTTCTGGGCTAACTACGTGATCTTATCCACGAGCTCCTGTGAGCTCTCTTTATGAATCATTCAGTGTTGTAAAGTTTTCGGTATGTAGGTCAGTGTTGACAAAATCGTAAATTCGATGAAATTGAAAGGAAATTTTATTTACAGCAAAAATGTTAGATATTTTTATTTATTTCATCTTGTAATAATCGGTTGAGGAAAAAGCCTTTTCGAGTTATAGACAGTATATTATAAGTTTATGAGTTATAGTATGTATGAACTTGTCATAAAATCTCTTGGGCTATACCAATTGTATCTGGCTGATTTTGGTATCATTAAAAAGTTTTAATTTTACAGAAGATAATTCCAAATTCAAATTAGGTAAATGTGAGATTATGAGTGATTCTAATGAAGAAATTCGATACATTTTATATTACAAAAAAGGTAAAAATGCTGCACGGCAGTCCTGCAGTGAATGGGCCTCACTGATTGGTCCACACTCAGTGTTTCCGGCCGGCAACACCGAGTGTGAACCAATCAGTGAGGCCCATTCAATGCAGGACTGCCGTGCAGTCCTGCCGTGAATGGGCCCTCTAAGCGTTTTCAATCCGGAAATTTTGATATCAAAGATGCATGTCACTCTGGTCGCCCGCCCTGTTACGGACAAAACTGATGGCATTTTTGAAAAGTGGAGCAAGATCGGCATATTAGTAGTTACGATGTAGCTGAAGAACTGGGGATTGATCACAAAACGGTTTTGGAGCATTTGAAAAAACTGGGTACACAAAAAAGCTCGATATTTGGGTATCTCATGAGCTTACTGAAAGAAACCTAATGAACCGTGTACTCATTTGTGATTCTTTATTACGACGTAATGAAACTGAACCATTTTTTAAGAAGCTGATAACTGGTAATGAAAAGTGGATCACGTACGACAAGATCGTGTGAAAAAGACTGTGGTCAAAGGCCGGTCAGGCTTCACAGACTGTGGCGAATCCCGGGTTAACTCGCAACAAGGTGATGCTGTGTGTGTGGTGGGATTGGAAGGGCATTTAATTCATTATGATCTGTTACCGTTAGGCAGGACCATCGATTCTGAACTGTACTGCGAACAACTGATGAGATTAAAGCAAGAAGTTAAGAGAAAGCGGCCGGAATTAATCAACAGAAAGGGTGTGTTTTTTTACTATGATAACGATAGACCTCACACACCTTTAGCCACTCAGCAAAGATTACGGGAGTTTTTAATTGGAGGTGTTAAAGCATCCGCCGTATAGTCCTGATCTTGCACCTTCAGATTTCCACCTGTTTCGGTCGCTGCAGAATTCTTTAGGCAGTGTCAGGTTGACATCACAAGAGGACTGCCAAAACTACTTGTCGCAGTTTTTTCATCAAAAGCCCCAAATTTTTTATAGCAATGGGATCATATCCCTACCAACAAGATGGCAAAAAGTTATCGAACAAAATGGCACCTATATACTTTAGTCAATTGTAAATAAACTTTATAAAAAAAACCTTTTGAATTTTTATATAAAATGCGAAGAAACTTTTTCCCCAAACCTAATATGAAGCAATAATTAATAAAAATTACAATTCTCAAACTCAAACTCTTTTTTTTATTCAGAATAAATTTTTGCAAAGGTTCGGGAACTAACCCGGCGAGAAGAACCGGCGTAAGAAACTCGCACGGGGCCCACTTTTTTACCAAAAAAAGTGAGAAAAAAATAATCTTTTGAAATAAGGTTTACAATGTTGTGACTTAAAATTATACAATGTCAAACACAACACAATAGAATTACTATTATTAAATACTATACGTACTACTTCATACATGAAACTAGATGATGTCCGCAACTTCATTTTGCCAATTCGGTTAACGAATACGGGAACCATACATTTTTCCGGGACAAAAAGTCTTCTATGTCCTTTCCTGGGACTCAAAGTATCTGCGTACTAAATTTCAGCAAAATTAGTTCAGCGGTAAGCGGGCGTGAAGAGGTAACAGACAGACAGACACACTTTCGCATTTATAATAATAAAATAATATTAGTATGGGTACCTGTTAGAATTACTTAAAGTTTTAGTGAAATCCCGATACCTATATTTTTTTTTATTATTTCAGCTTGCAGTAAATAGAGCCATTAGACTATTATTTTTAAAGCACTGTACAGCTTCACAGCCGGACGAGATGGAGCTGTCTGCCATCAGGTCACGCGACTCGCACGCGAATTACCAGATATCGATTATTCGACCTTTATCAATATCAGACGTTTACACTTTCTATCGCCGATTCTATAAATACACTGACACATGCAAGACATGTGGTCAGAGTTGACGGAAATAAAATATATAGTGTGCGCTACGCATATGTGACGCGCCGTTACTTCACCGGCGCCGCCCGATTGACATATTGATACTTCCACGGCGTCTACAGGTTGCAGAAATACAGTAACATACCAGTTAATAGTTGCAATAGTTCTCTCTAGACTCTATACGATGCACACCTGCAGCCTCTATTAAAACCAACTATGCGATATATTATAATTTATAAACCTTGCATACCTTTTTACCTTCTTTCTTTGTAACTTTAAATTTATTTTAATTTTAGTCATTGGCTTCCTTTATTTTTTTTTACTCCCTAAACTTTATGAATTAAAGTTCTTTTGCATGTCGCAGTTTACTTCTATTTTATTCTTGAATTGATTTTTAAATTGGCTTTTTCACATAACATGGAATGTAAATTGTGACCTAACTTTAGTCGTCTCTTTCTAAATTTACTCGTGAATGTTTGGCTCGTGATATTATATTGAAACAATTAAAATAAACTTTGCTGAAATAATGAAGCGATAATTAATTTTAGTCTAGGCGGGTTTTTCCGTGCTCTAGAGTCTAGAGAATGCGGAACAATCTGTTGTCGCTAAGCAGATTCAATAGATATACTTCCTAGCTGTAAAGCGAACATAATTTTATGGACACATAAAAATTGAACAGGTCGATTAGCAATTAAGTGCAGGTTAGCCGTCAGCTCGTCTGCCCATCTGCGCCGCGGGAATGTATTGTAAATATAAACGGGCAATCGTAAGCAAAGTCGATTTACGTATTACGTGGAACAGACATCGATCGTCGCTCACGCTCACGATACACGGGCAGTAAACGTTCCCACCTGAGCTGCGCGAACGCAGGTACACTATTGTTCCACACTTGGCAACGCCCGCCGTCCGCCGTATCACATGACCCCACTACTTACTATATATTCGCGATTGTGATGAACGTAGGCGGATACATAATTTTATAGAAGCTTTTCGGAGACTTGGCAAACGTTTTAATATTTTAGTTTATCGACTTGCGAATTTGATTGCGAACTTGACCTTTTTTCACAACAATGCCAAAATATGCAAACCGACCTAAATATTTACGCTTTGGGTGAGGAAATCAAGGTGAGGAATTGTTTTTATTTGCAAACAAATCGACTCGTTTAATTAACATTTGCGACGAATAAAACATTGGAATTTCAGTTCGTCGCAAATCTGGTAGGGATTTCCAGTATTTTGGGAGCCTTATTTACTCTGGAATTTCATGTGCCACATAAACAAAACAATAATATAATCTGTCGTCACGTAGATCAACGCTTTCCGTCGGTGTAGCCCAAGTACGAAACGTTTACGCCGTGTTTATAGCGGGCTGGCTGCATAGCGGTCAGTTATCGGCGCGCGTGATTGACATTTGTTATGAGATGGTGCCAACACATTAGATTCGCGGATCCGACCTAACGCCGTAAACTACAGACAGTCCATCTCCGCATTCCGCGTGTTTGTTTGTCTCTAGTCTGGCCGTCACACCGCCCAAACATTACTTTGAGGTCTCGTGAAGCCTATACGTCAGCAGAATAACAACGCAATTAACGCAACGGAACTACTTTTAGGGAAAGACCTTACTTTAAAAAAGTAAGATAATTTTAAGTAAGGTTTTTTTTGCATATTTTTGGCATTCACTAAAATTGTCGTCGTTCTCTAAACCTTTACCTAAAGGCCAGGGAAACAGTGGGAACACGAAAGTTATGCCTAGTAGAACAGGCTTCTAGTTTGCGCATATTAAAGCAATTTAGCATCCTTTTAAACAGTACAGATTAAGTGATCATCAGTTAAAAATGCGTACAAATTCGCACAGTGTATCGGGCCGGGTAAATATAGCAGGCCGTTACCGTGGTCGTTGGGCGGGCGCCGGGTGCATTCCGCCCGTTATTGCTAACATGTGTACGACTGAGCGTTGCCGAGGTGTTACAATTTTTTGACTTGCAACACTGTTGGCTGTGTTATTTCATTTCCTCGTCAGACTAGTTATGAGTGAATTGCTTAGGCCTTAGTGTATAGTGACTAGTGGCACGTAATATAATATGTTATTCAAGTAATGGCGACTGTATCCATATTTTATTACATTGAGTTATTATCTCTACGTCTATGATTGTAACAGACTTGAACTAGAGAAAACGTAAGAGGTAGTTTTTGTTAATATATAGGTATTAGGTTGGGGAAAAAGTTTCTTCGCATTTTACATAAAAATTCAAAAGGTTTTTGCTTGGCAACATTACCAGGTGGGGGGGGGGGGGGCAAGTAAGGGCAGGGGCAAAGCCTTCCGCATATTAATCAAACGACACGCAAAATCTGCATGTTTAGTTTTGGTTAGATTAATTTCACTTTTAATAAGTAACTTACTTTGATTCTAAAGAAGGAGGAGTAAAACTCACTACTAACGACGCAACACCATTTTGCTTAGCAATATTACCAGGAGGGGGGGGGGGGGGGTTGCGCCCCCACATGTTAAGTTGGAATGCAATTTATACACCAGATGTTAAGTTGGGAGAAGACAAATATATCTGCGAAAACCGCATTCAAATCGGATCAGTAGTTTTCGTGTGATGCTGGAACAAACATACAGACAGACAGACAGACAGACAAAATACTAACCACAGTTTTGGCTTCTATAGCGATGTAGTAACAGCCCCCGCTTATTATTTTTTGGATATCTTTAATGTACAGAATTGTCATTTCTACAGTTTTATTATATGTATAGATTGACTAAAGTAATATACTCGTAGGTGCCATTTTGTTCGATAACTTTTTGCCATCTTGTTGGTAGGGACATGATCCCATTGCTATAAAAAATTTGGGGCTTCTGATGAAAAAACTGCGACAAGTGGTTTTGGCAGTCCTCTTGTGATGTCAATCTGACACTGCCTAACCTAAGGAATTCTGCAGCGACCGAAACAGGTGGAAATCTGAAGGTGCGAGGTCAGGACTATACGGCGGATGCATTAACACCTCCCAGCCAAACTCCCGTAATTTCTGCTGAGTGGCTAAAGATGTGTGAGGTCTAGCGTTATCATGGTGAAAAACCACACCCCCTTTGTTGATTAATTTCGGCCGCTTTCTCTGAACTTCTTGCTTTAATCTCATCAGTTATTCGCAATACAGTTCAGAATCGTGGTCCTGCCTGGCGGTAACAGCTCATAATGAATAATGCCCTTTCCTATCCCATCACACACACAGCATCACCTCGTTGCGAGTTAACCCGGGTTTCGCCACAGTCTGTGAAGCCTGACCGGCCTTTGACCACGATCTTTTTCGCACGTTCTTGTCGTATGTGAATTGTGATCCACTTCTCATCACCAGTTATCAGCTTCTTCCAGAATGGTTCGGTTTCATTACGTCGTAATAAAGAATCACAAATGAGTACACGGTTCATTAGGTTTCTTTCAGTGAGCTCATGAGGCACCTAAATATCGAGCTTTTCTGTGTACCCAGCTTTTTTCAAATGCGCCAAAACCGTTTTGTGATGAATCCCCAGTTCTTTAGCTACATCATTACTACTAATATTATACCGATCTTGCTCCACTCTTTCAAAAATGGTGTCAGTTTTGTCCGTAACAGGTCGGCCAGAGTGACGTGCATCTTTGATATCAAAATTTCCGGATTGAAAACGCCTTTTTTCGCGGCTTGTGTTAAATTTTTACCTTTTTTGTAATTAATTTATAAAATGTATCGAATTTCTTCATTAGAATCACTCATTTTAACAATAAGAAAAATAAATAAAAAGCTCACATTTACTTAACTAATTTGAATTTGGAATAATTGTCTTCTGTAAAATTAAAACTTTTTAATGATACCAAAATCAGCCAGATACAATTGGTATAGCCCAAGAGATTTTATGACAAGTTCATACATATACTATAATGCAAAAAGACTTTTTTCCCAACCTATTATCTATCTATAATATAAAAATGAGTCGCTGAATGTGTTGCTAAGCGCAAAACTCGAGAACGGCTGAACGGATTGGGCTAATTTTAGTCTTAAAATATTCATAGAAGTCCAGGGAAGGTTTTTAAGTGACACGAAGTTCACCGGGACAGCTAGTCTAAATATAAAAATGAGTCGCTGAATGTGTTGCTAAGCGCAAAACTCGAGAACGGCTGAACGGATTGAGCTAATTTTATTCTTAAAATATTCGTAGAAGTCCAGGGAACGTTTTTAAGTGACACGAAGTTCACCGGGACAGCTAGTAATATAATAAAAATCTTATGAAGGCTTAACATGAGATATAAATCGCAATGATTATATTCATTTGCATACTCGTGCAGAAGCTGTAATTAAAATATCAAAACTATTAGCGTAGCGTTTACTCTATAAAATTGTGAGGAATGTTCTCTCAATAAATCATAGCGGTGAGGTGTTTTACGACCGCTTTGAGGCTTGCGGATCGCTTGAAGAATCTCTTCAATCTTTTTTTTATGTTAATTTATTTTATACATACTTCGTTTTCTCTCAATATCGTGTGTGGTCAGCTTCTTCCACAAAATGTACGTTAAGACCTGTACGATAATACTTTCGCCAACAGAAAATTTACAAAATAGCTATAACATTTTCTTTAATCTAGATATAGTTGTCTTATACGCTGTAGCCTGTAGCAGATAGACGAAAAACATGTTGTAGCTTTTTTCTCTTCGGTCGTTTTAGTCTTTTCTTACATTCGGACGATGTATTTTATGTAAACCGCTAAAATTGAGAGACGCTCCTAAGATTTTCGTTTTAATCTTTCTAATAGCATGTTGTCGAGCTGAATATAGATAAATTAGCGTGGTTTAGATACATCTAGAATGCGACGTTTGATTGTTGCGAGCCAACTGTCTGTGAGGTGGGCGATGGTTCTGCCGCGTGGGCTTCGTCTGATGTTCTGGTGTGTGCTCCAGGATTGTCTACCGTGCTTTGTCGCGTGATACTTATGTGTTCATTTTGCAAGGAAAAGCCGAGGTTTTCCCTGTGGTAGCTACAGCCCTGGATTTATAATTAAGCCTCATAGTGGCCTATAGGCCGGGCGGCAGCGTCCTAAAGGGGCGGTAGACTTCGTCCATGGGGCGGCAAAAATAAAGTACAAACATAAAAAATATAAATCCGGCACTGCGTATATACTAAAAGGTCCCCAAAACCCTTTTTAGCCCTCTAAATGTCTTTAATTTTATATTTTAAATAGACTTCAGTAAAAATAACTGCTAAATGTAATATTATTTATTGGAATAAAAGCGAATAGGAACTCGGTAATTTATGTTTTAAACCTTTTTCCTAAATAGTAAGTAAATTAATTAAAGTTTAATGTTCGGCTGTTTTGAAGACATTCATTGAAAATAATAATAACAGAGCGATTCACAACTCCAGTGAATCCTGGTATAACATTTGAAATTGGCAAAAAAATATAATACATTCCGTGGGCGTTGAGCAAATGATATTTTCATAATCCAATTAATTTCATTTATTTCTGTCTGCAGCTAACACATACGATACAGCTATGTGTGATTCAGCGCTTCCAAATTATATTTATTTTTGCATGTTGTAGAAATTATTACTAGGGGGTTTGCAGACGAAATATACGTTAATTAATACAATAATTTTATATCAATCTGGCTAAAATCACAAAACTAAATTAAAATTTTTACCAATTTTTTTACTAACTTGCACATTGCTTTGGGCGAACTGTAAACAGCCAATGTTTTCGAACAAAAGTTTTAATATAGGTCGTAAATTAAATTGTATAATATATCACAATTTAGTTCAAAGTTGCGTTACGAGCGATTAATAACGTAAGGTTGGGCGGCGCGGGCGCAGGGCGGCGACACTCATATTATAATGTTTGTTGCTCTATTTCTACAAATTTGTAGTATGATACGACTAAAAGTCTTTATTTATGTGACCTATGTCTATTATTTATTCTGTCAGAGAAATAGGCGGCTAGCGGACTTATGTTCCTTGGTTAATTTATATTAAGTCCAGTAGACAGAATATCAAAACTAAGGCCCTTTTCACTTGCATACGGTTGCGGCACGGTCGCCGTGCCGTACAAAGTAGAAATGTATGAGCTACTTAGACAGCTTTCACATGGCACGGTGACCGTGCCGTGACCGTGTGTCATCCGTGTCATACATTTCTACTTTGTACGGCACGGCGACCGTGCCGCAACCGTATGCATGTGAAAAGGGCCTAAGGGTTGACTGAGACCGCAACGCGACGCGTAGATGCATTTCTAAATTTATATGGATTTGACAGATTCGCAAGACGTCTCACGCAATTGAAATCTGTCAAATCCAAACAAATTTATGCCGCGCCGCGCCTCGCCTCGCCTCGTCGCGTTGCGGTCTGAATTGACCCTAACACTGACTTGTCTTTTGAATAGTATAGGTCCGACATTTATATCTATAATCTATTTCTGTAATGGTGCATAAAATGTAATAAAAAAAGTTCATGAACATTTTACTAATTCAAGCTATACAAAATTGTTTATTTGTTTTCTTAACTTTACAAGAAAATAAAACAGTTTTCTTAAATTCTATTTCCACAAAAAAGTATTATTGTGTCACAACACTATAAGCTGTGACGTAAATTAACTCCTACTTTGTGTGATATTTCAACCAACGTATGTGTGATATCACAATTATTTTAACCGAATAGTTATTTTTGGTTGTAAAATGGTTTTTAATTTGAAATATATTTCTGCTGACGAGATTTTAGATTTTTAATGTATTTAAGAACCGTAGACAAATTATATGCGTTGAAGAGTATCAGTATCATTTTTCTGGGCTAAAGGTATCCTATGTCCTTTCCTAGGACATGTGATACTAGTTTCTATATTCAGAGTATCTTCATACCAAATTTTAGCAACATCGGTTCAGCGGATCGGGCGTGAAGAGGTAACAGACAGACAGACGGAGAGACACACTTTCACATTTATAATATTAGTATTGATCTATATTGCTCTATATTCAAACAGATTATTTCAGGTCGAATGACCACCCAACAACGCGAGCACCTTTCAAGAGAATTCGAATTCTGATTTTATGTCTTCGGAAATAACAGCGAAGTGTTTACGCGCTACATCGATATTGTTAGTGACGTCATACATACCTGTAGGCATACAACATCCATAGGGAAAGTTAGGGAACTATACGTGCCAACAAGTAAATTGGAGAAAACAAGTTTCAGCACCTTTGTCGCGCGCGTCCCAATTTCTATGAGGAAAATCATCTCAATATGTTGCTGCTTTACACGTCAGCCAATTTTTCTCGGAAAATACTAAAAAATATTTAGCACCGCTAAGATTGATGCGCAAATATGTTTATTTTTATCGTTGCCATTAATAATTTTTAAGATTTCTTCGTAATCTTCAAGTAAACAACATAAATTGAATTGTTGTCATATGCCGTACTCACATACGGTTTTACTCGATGGAGCAATCACGTAGAGTAAAAACTACGGCTCGGGCTTTGTCCGCACAGTCAGCATTACTCGATAGTTTTACTCAAAATCGAGTAAAAATTATCGTGTGGGGCGCAAAACTCACACGCTGTATGGCTTGAGTAAAGCTCGACGGCTCCCGTTGAGTAAGTTCGAAGGAAATAAATTCCATCGAGCCGGCTCAATGCGAGCCTTCGAGCTGTGATCAGTTTTCATTAAAATAGAACATTGCTACTTGTCGGTTTCTAGACTCAGTAGAGATAAAACAAAACTAAAAGTATAGATAATAGTAAATGATCTTCCAAAAGATTATGGTTCGTTTTAAGCGCGTTTTTTGGGCTTTCATTATTAATTTTATGTGGATTTAATTCTGCTTTATCACGAAAAAATTTAGAAATTGAATGCAATAATTGTATATGTTTGAAATTAAATAGTTTATTTATTGTGCAGAGAATGCGACTGCTGTGACGACGAAACCAAAGAGAAGAGCTCACTTGCTGAAGAGGAAGGCGCTTACCACCAGCTTCTTCGACCAAAGCAGAACCAAAGATGGGGATAAAGATAAAGGTATTAGTTATTAATTTTAATGCACTCGTTAGGTTAGTTTTTATTTCGCTGTCTGTTAAAGACAATAAACGGCCGCACTCAGAGTGTATATTAATGTTAACTTTTATACGTGGGAGAGCCATGCTTCGGCACGAATGGGCCGGCTCGACCGGAGAAATACCACGTTCTCACAGAAAACCGGCGTGAAACAGCGCTTGCGTTTACCGGAGGCCCAATATCCTACCCTATTCCCTTCCCTACTCTCCCCTATTCCCTTCCCTTCTCATCCCTACCCTATTACCCTATTTAATTTTAAAAGGCCGGCAACGCACCTGCAGCTCTTCTGATGCTGCGAGTGTCCATGGGCGACGGAAGTTGCTTTCCATCAGGTGACCCGTTTGCTCGTTTGCCTACTTATTTCATAAAAAAAACTTGCATTTAATGAAGATCTTGACATAATCTCTATAAGTATATTTTCTGAAAAACTCTTAATTAAGGTTCAGTAATCATTAGCTGTCTTTAAGTACGGCTGCAAGGTACATAACGATATTTATCCTCCTAAAAGTTAAATATTATTATTTTGCTTTTCCATACATTTTTTTTTAATTTAAAGATGATTTTATAAGTTTTACAAGAAGTAAAAGGCATTACTCAATTTTATAACATATTTTTTAATGATAATAAAATTAAAGAACGAAAAAAGTTACTACAGCTGTTTTTCGTTCCTATATGGAAGTCGTAGGCGTGCTACGGCGTAGCTACGACCTCGTAGAGGCCTACGTAAGGCATGTCATAATATCAAGATCCACGACGACATAACATAGTATAAATACTGCCACAGAGTCCACAGACTGTCCAAATATTTTATACAACCGTCGTACAAGTTTATGTAGATCATCCTAATATTTAAATGCATGAAACGTGTTAATTAAAATCTCGTCTCAATTAAACATTCTATTAATAAGGAACGTTATTTGTCAATAGTGTTGTTTGAACAATTTTGGCGGAATGTCAACAATTGCGATAATATGAGTCCAAGTGAGTAATGGGTACTGGCAGCGCGGAGGGGTGTTCGGTTCAATGTCGCGTTCTGTAATTACACCGGTCACTGATACCATCTGATAGATTTGATCAAAATTGGCATTGATTTTGTTCTATCAGTATGGGGCCATGCAAAGTTTATAAGTACACTTTCGTATTATTAATATTATAAATTATGTGGAAGACACTTTTTGTATGCTATTCAATACTGGCTATTCCCTACCTCTTAACCTTTAAGCTACTCAACCGATTTGAGTGATATTTGGTATAGAGTTACTTTGAGTCCCAAAAAAGGATATATTAATTATTTAAGATTGTTACGAAAAGTTTTTGTAAGTTTTTGTTACGGGAAAAATACGATTCCCCGAGTGATAATCTAATTACATACTAATTGTTAATAGTTAAGTATTAATATTGAGAATTTATGGGGATTTCAAACAAATTTTATTACTGAAGAAACAGTATTCGTGAGATTTTCCTGGTATTTTGGCGCCGTGTTAATAGAGACGTAACGCGCGTCGTAAAACGCCATCAGGATTTTTATTCCTCGCCGTAAATCCAACAGACTGCTCGGAGTAATCGTGATAATAGATCGTATAATTACGCCTCTGGAAAGTTTCACTTTTTACGCTGCTTCTGGATTAACAGCATTAATTACGACTGGTGAATGTCTAAGTAAGACTCTATGACCTACTTTTGCCAGTCTGAATTAAAGTTAAGATTGGGTTAAATATACATGGGATAGATATAAGGTAAATGTTAAAAAAAGCAAAAGAATGTAAGGGCTAAACGGTAAATGTTAAGCTAAAGCAAAATATGGTAAGGGACAAACGATAAATGTTAAACTAATGTAAGGATCAAACGGCAGAAACTAAGCAATATTAGTTCTAGTTTTTAGGGTTCCGTACCCAAACGGTAAAAACGGGACCCTATTACTAAAACTTCGATGTATGTCCGTTTGTCTGTCTATCTGTCTCCAGGCTGTATCTCAAGAACCGCTATAGCTAGACTTCTGAAATTTTCACAGATTGTGTAAATATACAAACAAATACTAAAAACAAAATAAAATTAATATTTATTTATATCCCATACCACAAACATTATTTTTTCGGTCTTTTTTGCTCTATATCAATAATGGCAAGCACTTGAATTTTTCACAAAGTCCTGTATTATATGTGTACTTTAATATGTAATAAATAATAATAATATTAAAGTAAAACAAAAATTTAAGGGGGGCTCCCATACAAAAACACAATTTTTAGCCTATTTTGATCTATCACGGTACGGAACCCTTCGTGCACGAGTCCGACTCGTACTTGGCCGATTATTATTAATCGTAGGTCTGAATATTAAGTTTAGTTTTTATTTGCTTTGCATTTTCAAAATATTATGTTTTATTGTGTGGTCAGACGCGTCACTCAGAATGAAAGTCCGAATAAAAGAGGAAAACGAACAAAAATGAACCGACTGATATTAGCATAAGTGCGTGACGACAGACAAAATTCGTGTACAGTCAAAATGTAAATATAAACGTTTGAGTACTCGGCAGCTCATGGCGCCGCCACTATTTTTATATCGCGAATACTATGACTTGGCGACCATCTTCTAGCTTTTTCACATAGTTTACATCCTCCTCTAAATTAGAAACCCTTAAGCTATAAACTGTTATCATGTAACAGTTTATAAACAACTTTTATATATTAATACGTGAGCCAAAAACTTTGTATCCCTTTGCACAATTATAGTTTATATGGTGAAGGAGTGCATCGAGCTAATATTATTTTGAAATTATGCTTTTATCATAATTTTTTTTAACAAATAAAACATTAATAATACTCCCCACACCGGTTTCGGTGACGGTGGCCGGTTTCATTGAAACCAGGCCAGGTACGCAGGAGTAATTTTATAGTGCCCAAGTGTGTGCGCAGTACACAAGAGCACTCTCTATTCCTTTTACTCTCATAACCCAGTGGGACGGAAGACCGACACGACTGGCGAGAGATCAGGCGCAGGACCGACTTTTTACATGCCCATCCGACGCATGGATCATCTTACTTGTCAGACAATCAGGTGATCAGCCTGCATTGTCCTAACCAAACTTGGAAATAACATGTTTCCAACGCGGGATTCGAACCCACGACCTCCGGAGTCGAGAGCGACGCTCTAACCACTAGACCACGGAGGCGTTAAATAAAAAAAAAATAAAACATTACACACACTACAACACACGCACTAGGAAAAATGACAGATTTTTGAGTGACAAGCCTATGGAATTATATTCTTTTATTTATGGTTGAAGTCTGTTGACAACAAGGTGACAAACTGAAAATTGATTATAGTTTTTTTTTATTGAATCTTAGATACTATTAGACCATAGACTTATTTATATACTGTCGTATAAGTTTATGCTATTAGACATTTATACGTGGGAGAGCCATGCTTCGGCACGAATGGGCCGGCTCGACCGGAGAAATACCACGTTCTCACAGAAAACCGGCGTGAAACAGCGCTTGCGCTGTGTTTCGCCGAGTGAGTGAGTTTACCGGAGGCCCAATTCCCTACCCTATTCCCTTCCCTACCCTCCCCTATTCCCTTCCCTTCTCTACCCTCCCCTATTCCCCCTATGGGCCTCCGGTAAACACACTCACTCGACGAAACACAGCGCAAGCGCTGTTTCACGCCGGTTTTCTGTGAGAACGTTCTCCGGTCGAGCAGGCTCATTCGTGCCGAAGCATGGCTCTCCCACGTATATTATAACTTCAATGTTGTCTCTTTATTCCGCTAGGTGTGGCAACTTCAATTATAGTTTGTAAACTTTTCTTGTTTTCATTTGTTTTGAGCAGGTGCCAAATTCTCTTTACATTGTAAAAGTGTGACGTTCGAGCTTCACCTTTACACTCAAATATTGTAAGATTTGTAGGAATAAGAGTTGTATTGTTTTTCAGACTAGTAGCATTTTATGCTTACTTCTATAATAGCTTTAGACTTTAGAGTTTAGAGCAATACGTAAGTTTTCGTATACTGTGTCACTAGAACAAATGTAAATTGAGAAAAATCAATCTCAATTTAAATTCGAAGGAAGCACGTGCTCTATTTCTTGGTAGAACTTGCAGACTTTGGCTAATTAACATACATTCATTAATCAATCCTACGCAGAATTTTCGCAAGCTTAAGAGCTAGGACAAGACGGAGAATATTATCTACTAATTATTTTAAAAAATTGCGGGCAGCGGCTGTTGTAATGTTTAAGTTCCTATAACTTGAAAATTATTTTTAATCTTCTGCATTGAGTTATCCTAGTAGATAAGTTTGTTAATAAATAAATATGCCACAAATAAAATTATAAT
This sequence comes from Aricia agestis, assembly GCF_905147365.1. Lineage (NCBI taxonomy): Eukaryota > Metazoa > Arthropoda > Insecta > Lepidoptera > Lycaenidae > Aricia > Aricia agestis. The sequence continues at coordinate 9,181,050 of NC_056409.1, read as the reverse complement.
ATGTATCTGGTTTGCATCAGTTAATACGTTCATTTGCAACTGCATGTTTAATCGTTATAGATATAACCACCATTTCGACCAAAAAGTAACACCTACATATTGTGTTTCTGATTGCGATCTTTTTAGCAGAAAGTATTTCATAACATTGTTATTGTCCTTATTGATTTGCAGCGATAATTAATAAATAATTCATATAATACATACTTTTGTAAGTAATTTAAGCGTGTATCATTAAAATAATCATCAAATCAACACTGTCTTGTTATTCGGTCTAGTTGACCCATATCTACTCCTACAAAATACATTCGAAAAATTTATAGCGCAGTTATAAATAAAATGTGTCATTCTGTACGTTTTATATGTTTATAACAACTTTTTTGAAATCTCTTTATTGTATTTATCAGAGATTTAGTTTACGACATTAAAAGTTTACAAATAAATTAAAACATCTTGAAATGTTCATAAATCACACAAAGGCACTAGTATTTTATATTATATCCCCAATCCAACATCTAGTAAAGTTATACGTTTTTTATTATATTTAATATTATTTTTAATTATATTTAGGTTGTTTCACCACTTTCTGGTTAAGTGCCTAAACTTTTTTGACAGATTCTCCATACTTGATCTGTCAAGTTAATTGGTGGATAGCCTTATCAGGAAGTGGTGAAACAGGCCCTTAATATTATAAAGTTAAAAGACAAATAAAACGAATCACTAGCACAGGGTTATTAAATCAAACTATAGCGGTATTACAATAATAGAACGTTATAAATAAAAGTGCAATATACACGTAAATATTTTGGACACCAACAGGTGGTGTTTAAATATTTGCGATCCAAATATATTATTAAACCGGCAAAATGTGAAGATGTTTTCTTAAAGTCGTGTACTCATTCCTCGTATATAAATGATAATACTCGAAAGGCCGCGCTATTTCGGTCCGGCTATTCGCAGCGAGCTATACTGGACTCACAATGGGGAAATACACGCGTCACGATGTTGTAAGAGATCCGCCTTCCGCGATGCTGGCTGCTCGGGGCAGTCTGAGCCTAGCAGAACCTAGGTTTCTCCTCTCTCCGAAACTGGGAAACCTCCCTGATCATAGTCTTGTATGCCAAAAATTACTAAATCTGTAAGCCAACAGTTAAATTATATTCATAGGTCTTCATTAGATAACTTAAGAGCCTGCTGCCAAAAATATCAAAGCACGCTAGCCCCGCTATCCTCCAATCATGACATAATGATTCCATGAATCGTACCCGCAAGGATTGTACTTTGCGCTGCAGCTTATACAAAGTAAACAATATCGCGTTAAAACGGTTACCGCATTATAGCACGAAAGTAAAGGTCGTAAGTCCCAAAACTGTGACCCAAAAATGATGTACTTAAAAATTAAATACAATACTAATATTTTCTTTAGCCATTATTTTATAAAGTGTGTGATTATAGTAGTGCAAGTTATTTAATGATAGTAACTCAATAAGTGTAACAGATATTTGTTGAAAAGCCCAGAAAGATTCATAATTTCGAAAAATAAAACTATCGAGTCAAAATAAGTGAATCATGTTTTCCGTTAGGCAAATATCAGATAAATATACAATGATTAAATAAATCTCAATTTCATTTAAGTCAATCGTCTTTCGGGATCGTCATACTTATTAGAAAACACAGCAAAATTTGGCAGCCCGCTCTTAAGGGAAATGTAGGGAACATTTTCCTTATGTCTTCTTTCTAGACTCATCACTCATCAAACGAAAGTCATAAAAAATGCAATTTTAAATTGGAATTTTATGTAAAATTAAAATATTAGTTTATTGTTTTCTAGATGTTGTTTGAAAGTAAGTTGAAAAAGTACATCCATGATTGTGATTATGCCTTTAAGTAGCGTGTGCTTTCCAGAGTGTTCGGGCAGCGTGTTCGGTGTGCCGCTGACGCAGTGCGTGGAGGCGGAGCGGGCGCTGCGGAGACAGCACGGCGGGTCCCGGGTCTCGCTCGCCTCGCTCTCGGGACTCGAGAAGGGGGATGATGTAAGCCTTTAAACACTTCATACTCAGTACTACCGTGACGGTAAAATCTGGCCGGGTCACGGCAAATTACAGAAGCGTCCACAGGGCACTAGAAGATACTGCGTGATGTTGGCGGACTGGCAAAAATTAACTACTTAGGCCCCCCTACGATCCTCGAGAGTGCTGTGTTTAGTAGTGTGTAGCAAGTAACTTTTGCGTTCCCATAACAACGTCGAAACTCCCAAACTTGTATCTATAAAGAGTCAGAAGTTCTCTCAGCACATTCCAAACCATGGTATAAAATCTCACTTGTTGTTAGCATAATTATGCTTAGAATACTGCTCACGAAACCGAAGTCACCACAATATGTTTCCATATATATTTTGAGGAGTTTCCTCGATTACTTTTGGATCGCTTCATCAGGTCACCACTTTTATGAATATGGTACCAAATTGGGATAATTACCTTTATACCAAAATAAAAATTTTGAAAATCGGTTCACAAACGAAGGAGTAATCGTTAAAGATAAAAAACAAACATAAGACCTCCTCCATATCGAAAGTCGGGTAAAATTGTAGCGGGTAGCCTATGTGTTATTCTGATGTATAAGGTATATTATTGTAAAGTTTCATTAAAATACGTTTAGTTGTTTTTGCGTGAAAAGTAACAAACATTCATACATCCAAACAAACTTTCGCCTTTATAATATTAGTAGGATATTGTAAAGTTTAATTAAAATTCGTTTAGTAGTTTTTGCGTGAAAGAGTAACAAACATCCATACATCCATACATCCAAACAAACTTTCGCCTTTATAATATTAAGTAGGATTTTGTCTCCGATTTGTTGGTCTCTGATAGCTAAGGCGGACGCCCGCCACGAACAAACGTATGAAGTGACTTCATACGTTTGTTCGTGGCGGGCGTTCAGGGATGTCGCGAATATCCGCATCCGCATATATTTGGACATCCGCATCTGCATCCGCATCCGCATTAAATCAATGCGGATTTTTATGCGGATGCGGATGTCATACGAGTTGTAACAAGAAAAAAAGCGGCAGGGTCTGTGAATGGCGCGTGCCGTTTACGCGTGACAAATGACCAATGGGAGCGAAAAAGCCGGCCAAGTGCGTATCCGCCACGCACAATTACTACTAATAACTTTAAGATACATTTACTCAGTGATCAATTGTTATAATTTTTTTCAACTAATATAATAGCCAAATATCACGTCTTCGAGTATTGAACATGTCTCACCAGTCATGCTGTATACATTTCTGTCGACATCGTTTATATGTATGTGCATTCATGCCGAATTTCGGCTTTGTAGGCTATTCTCTGAGCGAAACCGCGGAAAAAGATACAGACAGACGGACAGATAGACCGAAAATATAAGGGTCCCTTGTTGATTATGGAGTGCCGAATGTGAGTTTTTTGTTTGACATTCGATCGTAAACGCGTTTGGCATTTACTAAGATTTTGTATGGAATTTGTACAGCACCACCTAGCAATGCTCACGGGAGTGAGCCCAGCCCAGTGAGTAATCCCATACAAAATTTTAGTAAACGCCAAACGCGTTCACAATCGAATGTCAAACAAAAAATTCACACTCGGCACCCAGAACCCTAAAAACGGTGACAGGATCCGATGCGTTTATTGTGGTGCATCAATTGTCTTGTGTAAATTAATCACTATGTTTTTGTTTGTGCTTAAAAAGCGGTATTATTACTATTTAATAATTTAAATATAATGCTATAAGCTCCTATTTATTACTTCGTGTACTTACTAACAAAAAAGTGGTAGAGGCACAGAATAGATAATGTAGTGGTTAATACAGGGGAATTTATGTAATTTTCATTTACAAATTATTATCTCTTTAATACATAAGTTCCCTAGAACAATTTTTTTTATTACTATCAAGGTAATTTTTCGTAAGCATAATTTTCCTCTGCAAAAGTGGTAGCTAACAGAGATAAATATGATTTAATATTTCGATTTGATGATCCTAAAATATGGATTGTTCTATTCAAAATACATTTCAAAATGAAGCTACTCACGAAAAATTAGCTTGAAAAAATTTGATCTAGGGAACCTGTACAATTATTTTGTAACACATTAATAAAAATTAAAATAAGTAATACTTTTTCATTTTATAAACTATATTTATGTAGGATCCGAAACATCCGCATCCGTATCCGCGCATGTGAACCTCTAAAAATCCGAATCCGCATTCGCATCCGCGGATGTGAAAAAATCGGGATCCGCAACATCCCACTATGAACAAACGCCGGCCGTCGCAGGCGTCGATCTCGTCCGCATCAGCGCTGTTCAATACATTTGTGCATGCGAAAAAGCGAAGGCATGTAAAACGCATACTACTACTATGCGTATAAAATAAACTATAAAGAGTCAATTCAGACCGCAACGGAACGCATTTCAAATGTGTACTGAATTGACAGATTTTAATTGCGTGAGACGACTTGCAAATCTGTCTAATCCATACAAATGTTGCGGTCTAAATTGCTTGCACACTACTAAACACAGTATTTTCGGGGGTCGAAGGAGGACCTGGGAAGAGAATTTGTGTCAGTTTTCGCTAGCACCTGCTGCTGGCCTTCTTTTTTCCTAGTCCAGACGGGAGGAGTTAAAAGTCATCTACTTTTGTTTAACATTACGAAATAAATATGTCGGTGTCCACTACACATTATAATCTCCATCGAGATGTTTACACATTATAATTTCCCATCAATAAGTAATTCTTTACACTTTCTAGAAAACATTCGTGTCTTACCTCTTAATTTTTAACCTGTCGATTGTGCAATTAATCATCTACTACACCATAATTAACGAACAGAAGTTAATCATAAATCGCTTCACAACCCAGTAGCGTTAAAAAATTACATCCTGTACACGCACCCCGTAGTGACCGTGTATTTGTGTAGGTAATGGCTTTGTTATGACTTATGACGTATTCCTGCCCAATCTCTTTACACAAACTTTAATTATGTTGGAATATTTATAAAGCAAGGACAGTATCAAGGTAGCAGTTAATCCGAGCGGCGAGGAACTCCGATTCTTCGCCGAACATATGCTAACTATCAATCAACAGTGTTTTAACAAGACTGGAGCTCTAAAAATCGATTTATTAGTAGTTTTAATATAGTGGCTGTTGCGGTTTCGCGATTAGCCGCAGTTGTACCAACACTGTAGAATGAACAGCAACGTGGGGAAACTTGTGCTGATTTCTGATTACGCCGACTGAAATTATGTGTTTCTTATCAGTTATCAATAACTATTATTATAACTATTCACCGTTTATCAGGCCTGGTTTAACATTTATTTGTTGTGATTATCAAAGAAGTCTTATAAGTACGGGTAGGTACAATCTTAATGCATGCTGCTAAACAAATCAGCCGATTGTTCAATCGTTGGAAAATGTTTTCTAAAATATTCGTGTCATATTAAGGTGGGCGTTAACCGTGCATCCAAATATTAAGAGCAACGAGATCAAAATGTTGTTCGAAACATTTAACAACATTTTTGACTATGAACTCTGCTTAAACGTGGTGGAACTTTCATTCTGACGGCGATATCTTCATCAATACCAGCCGATGAAGTGTCTTCAATAAATCACGAGCATTTTATCAAGATCAATAAATTATTAGTACGTCATAATACCCAGTCTACTGAAGTGCCACTTTAAAATGAACTCAGGGAGCGGGTGAAAACGTAGCGATATATAAAACGGGGAAGGAAACGAGGGGTCTCGCTAAACTGGATTATGACCAATTGGCATTCGGTGTTTCGGATCAGAAATAGTCTCGTGGTACTCGCCAAGACACGTTTCTCACACCTGGACCCATCCACAAATCGTGCGATTGTGGAGACACTTTAAGTTACACAAGAAACGGCATTAGCTTTCTAATGAAAAACTTTCACCAACATTTGACTTTTTAACCGACTTCCAAAAAGGAGGAGGTTATTTATTTAAAGTCTGTTTCCGTTTCTGTGTGTAATGCCATCACTTGACCATATTCATTGTAACCTTCGATACACCTAAATATATAATACTAGATGTCCGGCGCGGCTTTGCCCGCGTAAATTAGGAATTTTACGGAAACCGTACATTTTCCCATAAAAAATAACTATATTAACTTCACGTGGTCTATTCTATATCTGTGCCAAATATTGCCTTAAAAATTGCTGCAGTAGGTCGTGAGATAAACCCTTTCTAATATTCCCCCCGTTTTTCCCATGTTTTCCTGAGTTTCTTCGGTCGTATTAGTCTTAGCTTGATAATATAATATAGCCTATAGCCTTACTCAATAAATGAGCTATCAAACACTGAAATAAGCACTAATATAATAAGGACCTGTAAATGAGATTAGCGCGTTCAAGCAAACATACTCTTCAGGTTTACAATATTAAGTATAGATTTTTTTAAATTATCGTTTGACAAACTCGAGTCTCGATCTAAAAGACTATGAAAAGTACTAATAACAGGGTCATAATAGGCTTATAATAATGAGACGATGCATGGTAAAAGATGGTAGTGATGATGATGATGATGAATGTAATTTGCATAGTAGCATAATATGCTTTTTTGTTCTTAAAACAACGCCAAAACTCCCAATCTTGTATCTTCAAAGAATCAGGAGTTCTCTCAGCACCTTCCGAATCACGGTGTGGGAATATGACGTGGAGGCCACAAAGGAAGATCTTCCGACCAGGTCAGGTCAGGCCGGAGCCCACGTGATACATCTCAGCTGTCGTATATATACTGACGCGCTCAGAAAACTTCGATAGCGCGATGCAGAAATGTTAGGCGAATTGTGGGTACCGCCACATCACTCCCCCCCGAAGACCGGAGGTCGAATCTTGAAGTCTTGTCGCTTGAGTCGCCAGTGCCAGTGAGTTCCAGTGAGTCGGAACTGTTGCAGTGAGTCCCAGTGAGTCGGAACTGTAAGCTGCTGCACGGGATCCAGTGAGTCGGATAAGCTGCCGTGCGGGGCCGATGCTACGTGCTGACCAGGAGAGATGTGCTCTGCTTGCTGACCGGTCGGTGTAGTGAGAAAGCCCGATGATGCCGATGCGGAGTCGCCCAGGCCGCGGTACATTGCGGCTAGTGGACGAGGTACCCGATGAGGCGATGCTGGCTGGCGCGGTGCGGATGGGAGGGGAGTGATGATGATGAAGGAGGCGTGTTCTGTCGAGGGTCACCAATGTGGGAATATGACGTGGAGGCCACAAAGGAAGATCTTCCGACCGAGCGAGGTGTTATGCTCGGTCAGGCCGGAGCCCACGTGATACATCTCAGCTGTCGTATATATACTGACGCGCTCAGAAAACTTCGATAGCGCGATGCAGAAATGTTAGGCGAATTGTGGGTACCGCCACAACGGTATACCAGGTATACCTCGGTGCAAAATCTTACTTGCTGGTAGCATATGCTTATCATCATATAATACTTCTCACTAAACCGAAGTCACCACATGTTTCCCTTTAAACTTTGAGGAGTTCTTTCGATTACTTATGGATCCTTCATCAGATCACCACTTTTGTGAATATAATACCAAATTGGGATGATCCCCTATATACCAAAAGAAAAATTTTGAAAATCGGTTAACAAACGGCGGTGTAATCGTTGAACATAAAAAAATGAACATAACACCTCCTCCATTTAGAAAGTCGATTAAAATTGTAGCCTTTGTGTTATTCTGATGTATAAGCTATATAATTGTAAAGTTTCATTAAAATCCGTTCAGTAGTGTTTGCGTGAAAGAGTAACAAACATCCATATATCCATACATCCAAACAAATTCTTTCGCCTTTATAATATTTGTAGGATGAAGAATGTAGGATGTTTTAGGTGCATCTGTCTTTAGAATCGGTTAAAACATAGAAAACGCAAGTTTAAACGCTCGACTTCTAACCTAGTCTTGGGCAGCAGATACTGCCCTGGCGGGTGAACCGCCGTGGGAGCTGGTTGCAAGGTTCTTTGCCGGGCTGCACCTCCTCGTTTCAGAGAGGAGGTCGCGGGGCAAAGGTGGGGCCCGGCTTAACTAGTCCCGTCGCTGAGGGGAATGCTTCAGTTTGCCGGAGCGTTCCCTAACTTTGGTGGAAATCTGGTTCCTTTTGAGGTAGACCGGCCGGTCGTGGAGGGAGTCATGTGTTAGACAGATCCAGGACATCCCTCCGCATACGGCTGAAGGCAGACCGCAGGTGGTTATAGTGGGTAAGCCCGACGCTCTCGTCGGGAGTCCAACATAGGGGCACCCATAAAGGGTTTCCCAGCGCATCAAAAAAAAATACCTTACTCTTCAGCAACTTTGTCAGATGAGATTCCACACGGAAAGAGTAAGGACTTAAAACTTACAAACAAATCGAACTAAAATAACAACGTAAGCATATTGTACGTGAAATTTTAGTTTTGGTACAAATATATACAAGTCTTAATTGAATAATAGCATTTTCCGGCGGTTATCGGCGAGCTTCTCGATTTTCCACAAAACACGGAGTTATGGCGTCGTAAACATTTATGTCATGATTTGTTTTCAACTGGCAAATAAATATATTGAGCGTGAAGTAAAGCATTTAACATATTATATTTTAGTGTATAACTTTTAACAATACTCGTATAAATTATAAAATTAGTTTAAACATACACTAACAGGCACTAAGTTGGGCTAAAATCGATACTTGGTTAAATATTATGTTGATGACTCGTTAAAACGATTTCCAAAAACACATTAATACACAGTATTTACAGGTATTTACACAGAATGCTTATGGGGAAACTACCCATTGTTGGCAGTCATCCTATTGTTGCGCCTTAGAATTTTGTTTAAAACACCACGAATGCTAATAATAAAATGCTAAACTTTTGCTGCATAATAAAATGCTAAACGTTTAAAATGCCTTTCCTTATTTTATCTTATATATTTTAACATAGAATTAGACTTAGATCGGCAGTCGGCACAAGTGAGGGACTAGTATGCGAGATGAATGATTTTTAGCGACGTACACAAAGATGAATATTTTTGCAGCAAGGCCTTAATTTTATGTTCCTGCTATTTGCTGTTATCGACTATTTGTAGAAGATTTTCTACAATTTTCAAATTCTACTTTAGAGCTCTATTGTATTAGATCAATCATAAAAAAGTTTCGCACATATAAATATAAGCATAATCTGTCGACTATACCACAGAATATATATTTGGCTATACCTAATATGAAGTACTTTCAAGAGAAGATAGTTGTATGTTTCGGTGTACAGTTTTTTTGAAATTTTATTTATACTGTTTATTTTAAAATACGGAGTATTCGCAAATTGTTACATAGTTCATCGGTATAGTACGAGCGCCCTTTCAAAGCGAGTAGAGTCCGATGATTTGTGGGTAAACAAACGTTTTATAGCTGATAAATCTTCACGTCAAGTGTACCAGGGGTCATGAACGGCGAAGGGTTCAACACGAATATAGAAAACCTACCAAATTTACCGGCCTATTTTTACACGAGATATTGTGCGCGTCAGAAGATAAAATTATCTCGGCCTTAATGAAAACGAACCGCTGTAAGGCCGGCCAGGTAACCGGACACCCGTGACGTCATTGTGACGCCGCGCTACGTCAGATTTGACCTATTGGTCTCGATTCCCGCGAGTGCCACCCGAAACTCCCAGAGGAAGCGATTATAATTCAATATGGAGGTCGCCCGTAAACATCGCTCCTACATAAATAATGTGAAAACACGACATCATAGTTTATGCCAACTGTTACGGCTTCTGTTTCTGAAGTTTACTAGCTGGTGCTTGAGTAAGATGTGTCAACAGTCGGACAGACTCAAATACTCAATGACACAGTTTATAAAAATATACAAACAGCATCTTTATCTACCTTTATAATGGTAGATACCAGATGCAACCGTTTAGTTGGGACACTGGACTCTAAAAATTTTTTTCACTCTAAAACTTCATAATATTATGTATTTTACAAATGGATCCCTAAATCGAAAAATGATCTTTAAATACCTACTCGTAATATTTAAAAAAAACACACACTGTGGGGTGGACGCGGAAAAAAAAAACATCCCCGCTTGATGTGTACTTACTGTGTACTTGTGTAGGAGAGGTGCGATTTTTTTAAATATATTTCTTAAAAAAAAGATTTATGTAACATGGGAATAATTGTAATTATTACACTTATGAAAATGCTAAGCATCTAATTTAACATATCAATTGTAAAATTTCAGAGCGATACCTGTGACTCGGGCGAGTGTCTGGGGCTGGAGGACGGCGAGGGGTGCCCCAAGGTGCCGAAGATAGTGTCGGCGTGCCTGGCCCACCTGCGCCGACACGGCCTGCGGACGAGGGGCCTCTTCCGCGTCTCGGCGTCTATCAAGAGAGTTAGACAGGTAAGGCTTGTGATGCGAAGAACTCGCCCGATTTCACCTACCGAGTTGAGTGGCAAGACAATACCCTCGGCCTAGCACTCGGTTTCCTTGGCCGAGAGCACTGTCTCGCTCGGTAGGTGTAATAAAGACAGTCCTTGCGATTCTAGAAGCGAGTTGAAAGTTTACTCGCCAGATAGAGAGAGATTCGGTCTTTGAACTTTAAATATAGTAGAAATATCTCTTTCATATGAACCACAATCTTGAAAAAAATTGTTAACGTCCCGCAACTGAATTCGTAGACCACCTGGCCGTCCGAGTATACTTGTTTATAATATTCGCAGATTATTACATACAATCTAACCTTGCAGAACTGCTAATATTACAATATTAGTTACACATGGCGTTGTTTTAGTAAACTCAAACGAAACAATGTACGTGCGAACTTGATTTAGAAACTCATTTTAACGTGTTGCTATGACAGGAAATAAAGCAGTAAATCAAGCGAGCGGTGTTTACGTATCGACGATCGATACGTACGAGAAATGACCGACGAAATTAGATGTTTAGCATCAGATCAGGTTTTATATGTTGATGATCGTTGACCCAGATAGCCCGGGATTTATTGCGAGTGTTGTGTACTCAGAGAAAACAATCAATGAGATATTGGATGATTTAATACTCATTGCGATTACCGAGGGCCACTCGAATGTGCTGTTAAGGCACATTTCTGCAAGTGGTCGCTCGTTATGAGGCAAGATGTAATCGTGTCTTAATCGGCAACGTTTACGTCAGTTACTTATGAAGTATTCCGGCACCTTTTAGTGTATTTCCGCCTAAAGAATTCCGACTGAGCCAAAGCGATATAGTTCACTTCCAAATTTATTTCCACTATTTCTCTGTAGTCGTATCAGTGTCATGTAATCGAGCTAGTTGCTAACCCACTTATGCTAAAGACTCTGTAGAACAGTCTTGCTTCGGCACCATCGCAGTCACAAGTGTAATTTTCAAATAACCATGGGTGGCAATCGCCTGTCACCAGACGACACGTCTTGTTTTCTCGTTTACGTGTAAAACATTCATCATTGTACCGTGTACGTTGCAATTTCAGCTTCGAGAGGAGTGGGAGAGCGGCGTGGAGTCGGCGCTGGACGGGGCGGTGTGTCCGCACGACGTGGCTACGCTGCTCAAGGAGTTCCTACGCGACCTGCCCGACCCCCTGCTGTGCAGGGACCTTTACCCCGCGTTCTTATCCACACAAAGTATGGGTCTTTGTTAAGCTTTAATTCTTACCGCTAGTAAGTCAACAAAATGACAGCATCAATTTATTTACCATGGTGGTTCTCGGTCCTGCTAACATGCCCAGTGTACCAAAGAGACATTTTCTGATCTCAAGTACACAATACGCTCGTAGGGAAACATCGTGAGGAAACCATACATATGGTTGGTCCCAGACGTATTGAAATATTCATTTCTCTGAACTAGGCCGACTATGTTGCGAGAATATCGTAGGTATGTGCTTGGACAACTATAAGGACATAAATTTATTTAAATTCGTATCCCAGGCACCACATTATTTGTTAAGTAGTTACTTCGCTTAAAAGATACTGTATACAGTGATTTATAAAAATCATACACACCGGATGCAAGGGCCTAGTTTCAACATGCCCAAATTTACACGCAAATTCATCGCTTTAGGTTTATTCAAATTTTTGAGACGGGCACGGGAACGTGTGTTGGGCTAATTCCATCAAACATTCCGACTACTGCAACTTCTGTATTTTTTTGTTTATTCCACTTAACGACAACTCAGGTGCAAACAAATTCCCGTCGAGTATTTGTGCTATAAATTGTCGATATATGGCTATAAATTGACGACTGCCATTTCAGAAATTCGCAACCCCAAGCTGCAGTGGGAGGCGCTGCGGCTGCTGGTGCACCTGCTGCCGGCGGCGCACCGGGACACGCTGCACGCGCTGCTCTCCTTCCTCTCCCTCCTCGCCTCGCACTGCGCGGACGACGTTCAAGCCTCCAAGGAGGGAAACATGATGAACGCCGCGAATATAGCCACGATATTCGCGCCCAATATCCTCCACAAGAATAAAGGGAATGAAGCTGCAGGGTGAGTTACTTTCTTCCACCGATTACATGCCATGACCAGCTTATGAGACAATTACCAATACATTTACACTAAGTAGCGGAATCTCAGTGATTGGTTATTATTATTAGGAAATACTTAAAGAACCATTAATAACGAAAAAAGTTTAGGATTTAATACAGCACAACACGGCGACATTACACGTGCGATTGCGAACTTCTACCAAACACGTTTATGCCCAACCACTATAAAGCATTCACGCGTATTTCAGGTCGGAGCAGTTGTCGGAGCGCACGGACGTGATCGACGTGGTGCGCACGCTGGTGGAGCGGCAGGCGGAGCTGTGGACGCTGCCCGCTGAGCTGCTGCACGAGGCCTACGTGCACCTCGCGCACTCCGCGCCCGCGCAGCTCGACGCGCTGCTGCTGCACCGCGCCGAGTGAGTGTAGTTTAGACTGGCCGTAGACGGACCGCAGTCGCGTTGAACTACTACTCCGACCGCTCAAGAACTGCCCGAGCGCACTATGGAAAATGGTAGAACTAGAGCATATCATAAATGGTTTTTAAAAATATCACAATTTATTCGATACTCTAATAACTAAATAATCCGAATCAGACTTTTTTTTGTACTAAAACTGCATAAATTTTTCATAGGTCGAAGTAAGTTGTAGTAGCGGATGGCTCATTCAAATGTTTGCATACACATAATTCAAATGAATATTGTGAAAAAAGTATTTAGCACATGCATGCGGTTTTATACATTTTTAAAAAGGATATTTTATGTTCATAATAATGAGCTATTAACTTTTTTTAATATGCTTTTTATTTTTGAGTAATTACTTAAAAATTGACATACCCTATTTTTCACTTTTCTTTTTTTTCGTCGAAGGTTTTCACATTTACCCAAGCCTCCCCACGCTCAACTTTATGTGTTATTTGATAGCCTAACTATTCATAAATGAAAAATTAAAGAAATCAGCTGCGGAAGTTTGCGGTCCTGGAAGTTATGGGGAAAAATGTGATAGAGGTCGGAGTAGATAATTCGGTATCTTTTGCGGTTACTGCTGACATAATGTGCAAAATCAATATTAATCACAATATTTTGATAGCAGTAGCTTATTATATTCTATTCTGCACTCGTCCTGCGTGAGTAAATATGCCATAACATTGATATTAGTACGTATTTCATATCTAAAAAACCAGTATATAAGGGGAAGCAATTATCTTCAAATTGCACACTTCAGCGTATATTTCATATTAAGTGACACTTATTTAAATTGGTTATTTCCATTAAAATGTCAACTTTCAACTGTACTAAGGGCGATTTCATCATTCCCTATATCGAGCGTGGCAGAACCTTGGAATCGTTGTCCATAGTTCTACAGCAAACATTCAATGTTTCTGAAAACAACTCGTGTTTTGTAATTGGTGACATTCAAAGACATATTCTGTCTTCTTTCAATAAGCGCTGGGCTCAAGCATCACGGAAAAAGGACAAATTTCACGGAAAAATGCGGTCCGTCTATGGCCGGCCTTAATGTGGCATGCTGGAGCAGCTGGCGGAGTTACGCCACCTTAAATATGAACAAGGAGACCTAATGTCACTTGTTTACAAGTTGATTATTTTGGCCACGTAACTTCCTTTATGTAATATCTAAGAATGTACTGAATAATCAGTGTTAATCCTTTCATTAAACATTCCAGTTGTGCAGCCGAAAGCGTGAGCCCCACTTCGGACTCCAAGCGGGTTTGGACTCGCGAGGCGCTCCTCCACACAGACACCGCCACGCAGTTGCTGATGAATCGGGAACTTCTGCATAACTACAATTCCACCGTACTCACGTATGTATACTTCTATTTTATCAATTCAGAGGAATTCATGAATATGTCATAATTAATGTGATATGTAGTATCTACATAATAATATTATAATTTTCTATTTTCAGGGCACGAAGTAGTGGTACGCAAGATTCTAACGATTCTGCCAGTGACTATAATGAGGTAATTTGGGTTTCATTCATGATTTAATGTGTACTATTCAACAAGAAAAAGAGGTTGAAAAGGGGGATGATAGTATTGAACTATTATTTCGTTGTCTGTAAACCGATTTAATTTTTTTTTCTTTGCTGTAAATTTTGTTTCTGAAGTGAACTCTCGTTATATAGTGAGTGTGGCAAAGTGCGCCTACCTGGCAAGTGCGCACTTTGCCACTATAATTGGAAATCTCCAATGAGCAGTATGGAAAAATAGCTTTATACGCACTTGCTGGGTTGGCGCACATTGCCACTCTCACTTTAAGTCAGCTGAGGATCAGCAGTAACTAATACAAACATAATACAGCACTATATTTTCCAGACGGGTGTGACGTCAGAGGACGAGTGCGTGATCACGGCGTCGCTGCGCATCCCGGGCGTGCGAGCGCGGCGCCGATCCACGTCGGGCTCGAGCTCGGGCAAGCGCGACTCGGCAGTGGGCTCCTCCGCGCCCTCCCCCTCCCCCGCCTCCTCCACCTCGCCGCCCGCCTCACCGCCGCACGCGCCGCCCAGGCTCGTCGCACTCGGCAGGTATCACCCACACACCCCCATCACACACCACACTAGTAGTGTAGTCGACGTAGCTCGATGTAGATGGATAGGCCGGAGCCCATAGGTGACCCGATAAAATAAATGGGTCGACCTAACTTGGGAGTTAGGTTAGGTTATCAGTCTATCTGGTGTAGGCCCCAGCAGCCTTAGCATGGCCACAGTAGAAATGCGAAAGTATAGAAACACTGAGGAGATAAACTGAAGGTATCGTTCCGATCTTACCGCGGCTAGCCGCGACCGGTAAAGATCGAAACGGTACCTTCAGTTTATCTCCGCAGTGTTTCTATACTTTCTCATTTCTACTGTAGCCATGCTAACGCTGCTGATAGACTAATTCGACACCGATAAGCCTAAGGTGCTGATTTAAACTTGATAGCGTAAACAGATTCCTTGATAGTCGAAGACGTTGTAAATACCTTGCGCCGTTTAAGGCCAATGACGTTGCTTTTATTCAAGAATAATGTCACTGTTTTGTGTGTTGTTGGGCATATCGCGGGTAGATCCACGCTTAGTCCTTACCAAACAAAGTGCTCTTTAAAGTGAAACAAAAAATAACGCAATGCTTTTGTATCCAGAGAACGGATCACGTCGGACGCGCGTGCAGTAGCGGTGCGGCAACACGACGAGAGCGTCACGCGCTCGAGGACCACCAGGTCGCACGAGCAGATCAGACATGAACCAGTCAAGAGCGAAACCAGGCTGCGGAGAGACGAGAGGAGAGAGGACAACCTGAGGAGAGACGCCGTAAAGAAAGAAGATTTAAATAAGGAGAAAAGAACGATAGAGGCTCCGCTCTATTTTAAGAGAGGTGAACTCATATCGAGCACGTGGAACAGGCCCGCATGACATACTGTAAACTCTGCTTTTATACATAAACGTCTATTTATCATATCGTCTTTCATTTCGGGTGTAACTGCCGCGTATGTAGTTTCGTACGTTTGTCTGTCCGTAATTCTATTATGCTTATGATTATTATTATATCCTTCGGAACTCTTATACTCGTACGTATCACGTATGTGGCGATATGCTTGAGATTTTCCATTATTGTGTAATGTAAGAATTATTGCTTACAACCACAGACATAGATCATGATAGATACCGCATGTGTATGTACTTCGCGTGCCATATCGCGCTCCCAAACGACGAGCAATGCTCGTCTTTCGAAAATCGGTTCATTAGTCTGCTATCGGAATCGGACGTCAATCGGAATTTTAAAAATACCTAAAAGTGCCGTATTAAGTCGGAAAAAAATTCAAATAGAAACGTTGGCCTAGATAATGGGCACTTTTCTTATCATCGGTACGTCACAAGCACAACTCACAGTAGCTATAAAAAAGTGGCACGCTCGTTTTCATACCAAATTAAATGGAGCGAAGTGCGGTATCTATCTTGATCTATTTCTGTGCTTACAACTCTGTAAAAGCTAGAAACCAAATAATATTGTGTCGTTTGCGAAAATATTATTATACTCAGTGTAAATAAGGAGTGGACGGAGTAAATTATTTATTTGTATTAAGATCAAAGATGTAAGATGTCTTTCAAAGAATTTAAGAAATATATTTTTAATTTTTGTGTATGTTATTTTATTACTATCATACGCTTGAAACGCCCGTCTTGTAAATATATTTTTTGTTCTTTGTGTTATTTTTACGACTCATCAATTCTTCTTGTTCGAGCAGGTGGTATTTTATTTATTTTTTATTTTAGTTCTGTGCAATTTATCCCGCATTATAATTCCTCCTAATTTGGACACGCCATCTTGATATTCTGTCTTTCCTAATGGCGGTATTACCGTAGTAGTTTCTGTAACAAATGTAAGTATTAAAAATGTTTCATTGAGCACCACTTATAATTATTCTGTTTTATTATTTTGCGGGTCCAAAGATACAACTATATTATAACAACAATGCTTTTGGAGCTTACCAATTTTTGATCTAGTTTCCATAGCCTGGTTACTGGCGCCCTGCTTGGAGATGGTTTTGGGGGTGACCCTCTTGGGTGCGGGTCGCACTTTGCAGGGGTCGCCCGGGAGCCGCATCGGTTGAGAACAAGGGCCCGTGCCGCTCACGTCGGCGGCACGCTGTAAAGCCGCGAACTGCGCTGCTGGACCTGATTATTTACCGCCGATTAATCTGATATCAGCTATATTGTATTACAAGGATCTTGCCATTTAAAATACACTAATTGAACTTTAGTTTGTGGAACAAAACTCGTAGGTCTGTAGCTACGTCGTAGCTTTGATGTATCTACGACGTAGCCACTGAGTTACAAAAACAAACTATGAAACTAATAAAAAAGAAAGAAGAGGAAAGCGGATATTTAATTAATTTTCCAAACTATTATAATTATTATTCTCAACTTGGTACATACCTACGATACAAGATACTAAATAACTCCACTTCGAACTTTGTAGGGTGTTAATTATTTATTCACGAAATATGCAAGGAAAAATGTTGTATTTGTGTAGTAACATTGAATTATAGAATGACAGATTTTTTACCAGTTTCACAATAGTCGATCATGTACGACGTTTTGTTGCGGTCGCGGTTCACACGCTGCTTCAACTCCGACGTCGGTTCGGTTTGCAAGATGTCGTACAGCATTGGATACTTCTTTTGCAACTGTGAATTAAATATATATTTCTTTTATTTCTATATTTGGAATATTAGGGTTAAGCCGCAAAACTGCGTTACGGCGTCGTATCAAAAAAACAACATCGCACAGCTATGCGATTTTGTAAGTGCAGACTGCAGCAGAAGTGCATCGTAAATTTTCACGATGCGTTCTGCGATGTCGTAGGTTCTTACGATACGAGTACGATGCCGCAACGCAATGTTGTGGTTAGGCCTTAGTGTCATCTGCAGTTCTTTAACGGACCTTATCCAAGAAGGCATTCGGTTGATTATAACGTGACGAGGGTGTTTCTGGACTGGCACCCACTTTTAATGGAAATATTTTTGGATCTAACAGAGGTCCCATGATCTGTAAGAAAATAATATAAAATTTATTCCACAAGTCATTAAAATTGTGATAATACTAACTAAAAGCCGAGCTTTGTGAGGGCTCGCGTCGTTTTTCTGCGTGGTAGGCAGTTTTTTTATATTTTAATAGTAACCAAACCTTGACTAACCGATGATAACACATCTACATATAAATAAAAATTACTATGTTAAAGCACAAATCAATAGGTGTGATAGCTTTTCCGTAAAGTGTACCACAAAAGTGCTCAATTTGTGGGATATACTGGGGCTCGTTTCGCTCGTCCTGTATACAGGATGTAACAAAAATAAGTGATAAATGATAATATTTTAGGGTGTGTACGTGTTCTTTGTAGATGGTTCACTGTAAAAGTAGCAGCGCTCGAGCGAAACTCGTGACGCTCGGGCCCTTGTCCATACAAAACTGAAAAAAAAATTTGGTTTTTCAGCGCTGCTACTTTCACAGTGAACTCTCTACTCTACTTAATATTTATAGTTTTTTTGAGAAATTTTCAATCATGTAGAGCTATCAACCTCATTACGGCTCCAGCCCGATTCCGCGCCGGTCGCAAGTTCTTGTGGTGTTCCTCCCACTCCTCCATACAGAGGACACATACATCCTGAAGGTCTACTGACTCGATTTTGGAAACTGTGGCGATCAATCTCGTCAACTTTGTCAGATATTCTCGGAGACCTGAAAGAAGGGGATCAAACTAACCTATTTTCTTTTCCGGGGCTCAAAGTACGAGTATCCCTATTCAAAATTTCATTAAAATCGATTTAGTAGTTTTCCCGTAAAAGCAGCAAACATCTCAAACATTCGCATCTGTAATTGCACCTTTATAGTAATAATTTATCCTAACATTTTCAGAACAATCATTGGCCTTTACTCTGTATTGGTCTGTGTTACAGCCACTGACCTCTATAAGTTACTCTTTTCATGGTTGTGCAAGCCGATACGTGAGCGACATAGACGACCACAGTAATGGCTCATTTTCATTGGTCGTTAACTCGTTCGTTATACAGCATGCGGGCAGTCCCCGCAGCCGAGATAACGACCAATGAAAGTTGCAAGTCGATACGTGTTCGTTACACCGCCTGCGGGGATTGCCCGCATGCTTTATACCGACCGTGATATAGACCAATGAAATTCATCGGTCGATATACAGCTTGCGGGACGCGAGTTGCCACGTTTCCGACAGTTCCCAATGGCCGCCATACTACTGCAAAGGAGATTTTTTTTTATTTGTACCACCCTGAAACTTTTTTTAACAGTTCCCTGTATGATCATAAATAGAAGTCTGATAATGCCATACCTATGGGAGGTCGTGAATGTGAACAATATTTTTTCATAATCCTAAGATTTCATTCGTAATTCGAACGATTTGTAATAGTATGGCACTAATTTTTCTGTAAGTTTGAGGTTTAACAAAATATATAAATACACAGTTTCAAACACCTAGGTGGCGGCAATCTTGTCAAAGCAGATGTTATGTTGTATAATATTCTGCGGCTCCCACCGCTCGAAAGATTTCTCAAAATGTCTTTCACCTCATAGTTATAGTATGGTTACATACTTTTTTTAAGGTTGAATTTTATCCAAATGAACCGAATACAATGATAAGTCATTAGTCAGTTAGTTCAAATAAGTCATTTGATAATCTAAAAAAAATTATCATGATCTTCTACTGTATGGCACTCCAAATGCAATTGTAACTCCTTACACAATGTTTCTGACGCGCCATGCCTGTTTCTATTTTTCAGTAAAGTTCGCACCCAAAATCTTTTTCTCTTCTCCTTCAGTGACGCCAATAGTTTCTTCTTCAATAAATCACACACAGTCAAAATTGCTCCGCGTATCAATTGTTGTTCCATGGCAAGAACGTCTGTAACTGGCGACGAACGCAGAGGTTCTCCCCAGCCCTGCGGGCCTTATCGACTAATGGCTCATTTTCATTGGTCGATAGGGCCCGCATGCGGGATGCGGGAGATTTCTGAAACGCATGCCACAGGGCCCGCATTCGGGGAACCGTTTTCATTAGTCGATAGGGCCCGCAGGGCTGGGGAGAACCTCTGTGTTCGTCGCCAGTTACAGACGTTTTTGCCATGGAACAACAATTGTTGTTACGCGGAGCAATTTTGACTGTCTGTGATTTATTGAAGAAGAAACTTGACAAGATTGCCGCCACCTAGGTGTTTGGAACTTTGTATTTATATATTTTGTTAAACTTCAAACTTATTTATTTTTTTATTTAACAATTTATTGTGCACAAGAAAAAATTACAATAAGACAATATACACAGTAAAACGACACAAAAAATCTGCTTATTTCTAATAGAAATCTCTTCCAGCAGCCCTACGGAGAGAGGTAGGATTGAGACAGCAGATAGAACGTGCACTATTATTATGAATATATAATATAATATTATATCAACACAATACTCGTACTAGTTAAACAGATAAAAATAGATATTTTGATATTATACTAAGTACTTATAGAAAAATTAGTGCCATACTGTTACAAATCGTTCGAATTACGAATGAAATCTTAGGATTTTGAAAAAATATTGTTCACATTCACGACCTCCCACAGGTATGGCATTATCAGACTTCTATTTATGATCATACAGGGAACTGTTAAAAAAAGTTTCAGGGTGGTACAAATAAAAAAAAATCTCCTTTGCAGTAGTATGGCGGCCATTGGGAACTGTCCGAAACGTGGCAACTCGCGTCCCGCAAGCTGTATATCGACCGATGAATTTCATTGGTCGATATCACGGTCGGTATAAAGCATGCGGGCAATCCCCGCAGGCGGTGTAACGAACACGTATCGACTTGTAACTTTCATTGGTCGTTATCTCGGCTGCGGGGACTGCCCGCATGCTGTATAACGAACGAGTTAACGACCAATGAAAATGAGCCATTATGAAAACGGTTCCCCGAATGCGGGCCCTGTGGCACGCGTTCCAGAAATCTCCCACACCCCGCATGCGGGCCCTATCGACTAATGAAAACGGTTCCCCGAATGCGGGCCCTGTGGCATGCGTTTCAGAAATCTCCCGCACCCCGCATGCGGGCCCTATCGACCAATGAAAATGAGCCATAACGACAGGAGAAGTTAGAGGTTGATGGTAAAAGTCAAAGTCTATGTTCTTTACCATCAACCATCAGAAAAAGGCTTAGCTCAATCTACCTATAATGCACTACTGTAGTTACCTAATATATAAAGATTTACCCAATGCTTTGGATTGCTTTTGGTCTTTGGAATACATTTGGCGTTGACCACAGGTAGTCCTTTTTGTAAGTCGTTAAATAGTGATCCATTTTGTATATTTTAAATATAAAGTGTAATCGTACTCTTAACGTATCAATTTTCTATCGAACCTAATTGGGTTGGTGTACAATAAATTTTAATCACATTATTCAGAATATTCCTGATATCACTGTCCAAAAATCAATGTTTATTTGACAATAGATTTTTCAATCATTTGCTTTTTTTTAAATCGATGTTCTAGAGGCCATGGCTTAAAAATAAACATGTTTAGGAAACGATTACAATATAAGGCTGCCTTCGCGCATTAAGTCGCGAGTAGTGAGCCGCGCGGCCGCAGACCGCAGGCCGCGTCTGTCTGGATTCTGGGAGACGCTTTAGTATAGAAGTCACGCGGCTGCCGCACTACTCGCGACTTAATGTGCAGGCAGCCTAATAAATTATAATCGACAAATAAAATGAAGCCAACAAGCCTCATATCTGCAGCTTACGCAAGCGGCAAGACATTATTGTCTTGCGTAAGCTGCAGATGCAGCCAAGAAGTCTAAATTACTAGTAATGTCCAGGAGGATTGCAGGAATTGCTGAGGATCTGCAATCGTTTGTTTGAATAGTGAAATCGCCCATCAATAACCAAATAAGGGACATCTCCATTTACTCAATAACGCGAACATTATTCACAAACAACAATAATTTTATTTAAATCAGAATAACAAACATCTAAACCCAGTAAGTATATTGATGGGGGTTCCTCCAGCGTCCGTAAGTGGGTTCCTCGCGGGGCGGGCCGTATGGGTTCTTGTCCAGGACCACCTTACCGAGCAGACCATGGCTTATCATGTACGTGGACTCTCCAGTGTTCACGCGGAGAATACGACGAAGTTCCTCTGTTTGAGAAAATGCTGAGTGATTACTTCATTTCATTTATCGCCAGGGAACCGTACATTTTTCCGGGATAATAAGTATGTCCCTTTCCCGGGACTCGAAGTATCTCCAAACCAAAATTATTATTCTGTCTACTACATAATATTAATTATTATAATTACACAGCGCTACCTGATACCTCCACTTTTATGGGCTATTGTCCAATTGAGGCAAAGCTTTGGCTTTCAAGACAGCAGCTAAAATGACGATTGATAACTAATAACTATAATAGGAAATATGAGTTTTAACAAGGTGTAACAGCATTCAAATAATAATAATCATTAAGGTACAAGTTGGAACCGAGCGACACTCGACAACTGCAGACGACGTGCAGTAGGTTTCTATGTATTTCTATGGAACAGCAGCTATAGCGAAACGAAGCTAGCGACACTTATTCATAGAAATATAATATAGAAACCAGTAGTGTCGCGACGACACGTCGTCTGTTTCCGCTTCATGTAGCCGGCTTCCAACTATGCAATATGCAGCCACTTACTTTGCAAAGACGGATCTAACTTCGGTTTCATAGACCATACTGATGGAGGCTCCTTGTATTTGTCCGGTGGTGGTGAGCGGTAGGATGCTAGGTTGCTGGTATTCGGCACGAATGTGTCGTCAGGCAGGTGTAGAGTCTGGAGTGCTTTGGCGCGACGTGCCAGATTAACAGACATAAACGGCAGATCTGTATTAGGTTTTTTTTAGCGAGTAAGTTCTAGGACATAGGTAAGAGCTTTTTTAACATCTCGGTTATCTTGTGGAATAGGTAATGCTCACGTTCAAATAACCCGACTAATCCTTTCTGATATTATAAATGCGAAAAAGTGTCTGTCTGTCTGTCTGTTACTTCTTTACCCCTAAACCGAATTTTGTATGGTGATAGTTTGAGTCTTAAGAAAGGACATATAGGCTACTTTTTATCCCGGAAAAATGTACAGTTCCCGCGCGATAAACTAATTTTAAAATGAGTATTAATGAAGTAAGTACTTAACTCTGGAACAGTATTTATTTAAATACTCAGTACGCTTCAAGTCCTGGATCTCGTTGTCCACGGGGGTGGGGTCAATGTCCTTCGACATGTGCATATTGGTCACTTTGGGATGGTCCTCAGAGAACTACAATTTTTTTAACTTTAAGCATTCAAAATAAATGAAAATACATAATATAAAGTATTACACAAGTACATAATTTATTAGTCCTTCTCATACAGTAGCGGGCGCCAGTATCATTGACTTTTCATCAGCACTGCATCAGTGAAGTCAGAGCTGATTTTCTTGAAAACTTACTGCCTACAGTATTGTATTGGGTGTACGATATAATATATTGTATTATATTGTATTTGGTTTTTGGTACCCGTTGCACAGCGGTCTTGTAGTACTCCAAGTCAGCAGGACACAGCACGTCGTAGCACCCGCGCCCAGTGTCGCGCACCTTCAGTGCGTCGCGGCTCAACCCGATGATGAGGCAGCCGTCGTCTGCCATCTTGCGTCGGGGACTCTTGCTATGAAGTATGAAGTATGTTTAGGGTTATGACAAGCCCTCTAGGTAGAATCCATAAAGTTAATAATAACTTTATGGATAGAATCTAAACTCTAGTCGTTTACCGCTACTAGTAATCCCTATTTCCTTCAGGCGACAGTCTGACAACCGAGTACCTCAGCTGCAGTGTCTCCTCTGCCGAATAGGCGAACAAAACTTCTGTAGCGCTTACATTTGAGTCTTCAAAGTAACATTTCTGAACGAATTTTTACTGTAATTGTGCTGCCACAGCTCTTGTTCCTTTCTTTCGGAATATAGCTATATTATTATATTATTAATAATCCACTTACTATAAGTCTACACACTTCTTGGTAAAACCGGTAGAAACCCTGAACCCATTACGTTAAACTTACTAATAAAATACATACGGTTTATTCTTCTTATCGTAATCAGCCATGTAAACAGACTTCAATTCCATTTCTCCATCAAACAGAGACATTTTAATACTGTAGATGTAACTAAAAATATAAAATAATAATTATTGTGGACCGCTACCACTGCTACATCATAGAGAAAAATTAATATATACCGGATATGCTATCTACATATTGTATTATTTTCCTCTATGACAGCTACCCTATGATATTTATTCTCTTGATCTATGTCGCGCATGCGCGCCGATGCGCCTGTCAAGTGCAACTCAAAATATATATAAATCCTTTTCTATATCATTCGTTACGTATTATCTGTCGCATTCATTGTTGTAATTTATAGATATATACCAGAGGTAGGTATTTATGTCGTATAGGAACAAATTCTGAGGACCGCTTTGTATGAGCCATAAACCTATAATGCTATATTAAGTCTATGGTATGAGCATACGCCGTCTTTATTAAAACATCATTGCAGCTACCTTTACTTTTGAACACTTGACATACCTATCTATATATATATAAAACTCAAAGGTATCAACGCACAGCCAAAACCACTGGACGGATCGGGCTGAAATTTGACATTTAGATAGATCGATGACGTAGGCATCCGCTAAAAAAGGATTTTGATCAATTCTACCCCCAAGGGGTCAAAATAGGGGATGAAAGTTTGTATATAATAATACTTGCTAACGCGAGCGAAGCCGCGGGCAAAAGCTCGTTGATTGTATAAATTGACATTAAGTCAGTGTCATCATAACATTGTCATATCTTAAAAAGAAGTTTCACACAAAGACCTCTATTCACACCACACGTCCCTGAGTGCCTTTTTTAGGGTTCCGTCACTCTGTCTACTCTGGTTCCGTAGTCAATGCAAGGAACCCTTATAGTTTCGGTCTGTCCGTCTGTCTGTCTGTCTGCCTATCCGCGGTTTTGCTCAGAGACTATAGGACCTACAAAGCTGTAATTTGGCATGAATACACAATTGTATTAATGATGCCGACAAAATGGTACATGAAATCTTAAAAAAATATTTTACATACCTACGTACTGTACATAAAGCGGGGATGAATTATTTTTTTCGCGTCCACCCCATAGTGTGGGGTGTCGTTGGATAATTTTTGTAAAAATATTAGGTTGGCCCTAACTGCTACTAGGATTCACGGGGACGGATTGCCTAAAAGCAAGACCACACAAAGCGTCAAGCAACACGATACAACGCTATACAATGCGACACGTCTTTACGTTTCAAAGAATTGACGTTTTTAATTTTTCCGTTAGGGAAATACATTTGACGCATTCCCGGCAGTCTGAGGAGAGCCACCGGGGTACGTGGACTTCCTGGATTGGTAGAGGCCGCGCCCGGGCATTACCCACAAAACCAACGACGTTCCTATTTTTCCGCTTCAGGCGCGGAATCCACGGGATACATGGGATTGGGCGAGTCCACATCTCCACGTCACGACGTCGTCAACGTAGAACGGTGCGGTAACGTGGCACGGTACGTTATCAACATAACGTGTAAATTTACGTCAACGTAACTTAAAAATGTACGTCTTTTTTCTTCTCTTTCTCCGTTTTTAACAATAGCAAAAACAGAATACGTGTAATTGTGCGGTCAACATATAGATCAGTAGTGAAGAATGTAGCAGTTTTACAAGGCATGGTGAGTGGCGACGTACAATGTTGCTATATCGTGACGTGCATTTTATGTTTCGTTAACACGTTCGCTGCGTTATAAGGCTTAAACGCCCGATGCATGTACGCGATTTCTGTGCGGAGGCGGGAAACGGCGAACTTCCCCTGGTGCGGGGGCTGCATAATGAGTATTTTTGTATATTAAAAGGAGACAAGTATAGGTTTCAGTTTAGGACTTTAAGGGCTACTTGATAAAGCATTAAAATCATGCTAAGGTCTTTCGACCTGATAACGCACTGATTGATATTTTTTTCCATTCCTTGCGGGTATAGATAACAGGGTCGATCCACCCCTTTCCGCACTGGTATAGGTAATTGCATTGTTTACAATACACAACACACAACACTAATATGATAGTGTTGTGACGTAATTATCGGGAGTGGTACGGTAGTGCATTTACACAGTCATTTGTTTACGTTTTGAGATATTTTATTGGTCTTAAATCATTAATAATACCTCGGCCAAATAAACAATGTAGAAAAATGCTTGAATAATTGTTTCAGCAAGGAAGAAGTCGTGAAAGTGAACGTTCTGACATAGATTATTTGAAAAATGACAAAAAAAAGTCATAGCAAAATCCTTACTGGCCTGTTATTTTTTCAAAATAACAGGCCAGATATTTTTGTTTCTTCAATAAATTATATTAAAAATAATATGTCGATAACTTATATCCCATCACTTAAATAAACCTACAATTCAGTGCGGTATCGGGTTACAAGACCTTATATATATTTTTGCATGTATCTCTCAAGTAAATAGTAGGAATCCAGGGCGAAGCCAGCACCATGAACTCTAACTCTTCTACGATCGATATTGATTGGTGGATTTCAAAATTTTTAAGTTTTCGCATAGTTACAGTCATTTATATCGGTCGATACCTTACTGGGTCAATAAGCCCTATACCGCAGCGGCGGAGAGTTTAAGTATAAGGCGAATCGGCCTGATAACGCACCATATAAAAACCGTCTCTTTTAGTCCCGCAGCGAAGGTGTTAACGTAAATTTGTACGTCACGTCAACGTACCGTGCTACGTTACCGCACCGTTCCACGTTGACGACGTCCTGACATGGAGATGTGGACAGACCCATATACAAGCGCGACCCTGCCAGATAGTTTAAACTACCAACAGATGAATAAAAATATTTTAACTAAGTATTTAATTTTATTTATTTAGCACTTGTTTTTCATACAAATAAAATAACTCTATTCTTAGTAACTGAATACAACTTAAAAATAAAAGTAAAACTCTGAATACATGAATATTGACATGGATACATTACAGTTTCAGCATTATTTAATTTAAAAAAACATACATTGGGCTCCTTAGGAAGATAACAATTATGATTTATTACGCCTACTACCTACATCAGATTTTAACAGATGTAGTTTTGTAGTAATACTTGGTACAAATTATTTTACGCAAAAATTAACAAGTTTAAAATTTTGTTTTCTTGGTTAGACTGGAGATCAAATCAAATAAATTTACAGTTTATACAAAGGAAGGGTTATAAAAGTACATATTCACAAAATTTCAATTTACATATTCACAAAGTTCAAAAGACTAAAATTTTATAAGTATTTTAAGGGCCCAGGGCCTTTTATCTTTTCCAAAGATTCTTAAGTAGTCAAAAATCTTAACACTGGCTAGTGGCTATTGTTAGAATAAAGATTATAATTTTAAAATATTTATAGAAAATGTATAACGCAAAAAAGGCTTTTGATTAACGTCAGATTTCTATATAAAAAATTAAAATCGATAACGAACTTCATGCATATCACAGATGAAATGCATATAAATCATATTCAAACAGTAATTATCAAAAAATAGCTGCTGAATGTCAGTTAAGGTGCCATACATTCGTTTCATCACTGAATTATTTTCATTTAAAAATAATTGGTGAATTAATTAATAAAACAGGTTTATTGTCCTAGATTGTACAATATTTAGAGTCAAATAAAGCTGGGTAAATATAAAACAGACTTAGAATCATTAACATATTAGGTGGTTAATGTACTAACTTTCATGTTATAAAAAGCAAAATGTCCCTTCCAAAGTTTATATAAAAAATGAAATACAACTAAGCACCAAATTATGACGGATAAAGATTATTACAAAAACGTATCCACTGTTGCAGCAATGATGTTATTTTCTATTTTTAGATAAAACAGTTTTGTCATTCATTAATTTTGGATGAGATAACACACACTATTATTACAATAAAGTAAGCCAGTCCAGTAATTGTTTATTTTATGTAAATTTTATTATTAATTATTAAAGTATAAATGTCGTATAAATACAGGTGAGTATTTGGTGTACATTTCAAGTGCCTACCTGTTGTCATCATTGATAGTGAGCAAAAAATGTTTGAAAAATCATGTTTGTTGTATGGGAGCCCACCTTAAAATATATTTAATTTATTTTGTTTTTAGTAGTTGTTATTATTGCAGCAACAGAAATACATAATGATCTGTTAAATTTCAACTCTCTAGCCATTACCGTTCTTGAGTTACAGCCTGGAGACAGACGGACAGACATTGTAGTCTCAGTAATAGGGTCTCGATTTTACCCTTTGGGTACGGAACCCTAAAAATGACAGACAATGTTGTTACATCAATTTCCGAAAGCCATTAACATCGTGGTTATACTATATCCTTCAATTGTGTTAACCATTTACAAGTGTTGTACACTATATTTAGCTATTTATGTATACAAAGCTATATATTATATCAGTAGGACGATTATAAACCCACTTACAAATATATAAAAAAATCTTTTAACATTTCAATAAAATTGTCCATCAATTTTTATAACTTTGACCACTACAGAAGGGAAAAAATGGACTAAGTAAGCTCTTTCAAAATAAGCATTATGAACAGGTTTTATGTAGCCAGTATTTTATTCAAAGCACTTTTTTATTATAATTTCAACCAGAACCCTATGCAGGTGCTGATAGCGAAATTCATAAAATATCGCTAAAGCGATATTCAAAAATGCTTCCTTCTCGGGCCATCAGCGCCGACGGCGCGTGTGCGGTCGGTGTTTGGCCAAATCAGCCTCAGCAACGTACGCATTAGCCAGTTGCGAAGTGAAAAGCGGAACGAGCTCGCAACGTGTGGTCGAAATAATATATTTTGTGAGTCTGGTATATACAGTAACTACAAGCCTGCACCGCGTCGTCAACATCAAATAGTGTCAATATTTTTTTATTCAGTTGTATAAAAATCTACACAATAGGCATGATGACTATTTTTTTTTCTTATCGGTAATTGAAAGACACTTAAAAAATAGAAACATCGTTGAAAGAATGACTCTGATAGCTTAAAAATTCACAAAGATATGACAATTCAAATATCTCATAAAAAAGACCTGCCCGAAACGCTCCATACAAAGTGCTACGAAAGTATGACGTCAGTCTTTCGTAGTTTGTACGCATCGAGAGACAACTTTGTTCGACAGGTATATTAAATATTTCGTTTATGGAAGTGGTTTCATAACAAAAGTTGCTTTTAATTGCATAAGTTATTGAATTGTATACAAATATTACGAAATTTAATTGAAAAAAAAATCGACTTGAATATCCAACTTTGAAGGCGCATAGCAAAAAAAAATACAAATGCTATCAAGCTGAAATTTTGGGAACACTTATTTTTTACCGTGATTTCTTTATTTTATTAACAAAATTCGCTAATCTTTGACCTTGTCATCATCTCTATTGTTGCACACTGTGAGCGAGCTCCCCTTTTCACACACTATTCCCTTGCATGGTTTGGTTATGTTTAAATAAATGTTATCAAATAGTTTTAGAAGAAATTATAATAAAATTGGGTTTCTTCATAACACTGTTCATCTTTGAAAATGTTATTACTTAGATAATTATAGATAATTGTCACTTCCTCCCTCCATGTGGTCAATAGGCACGGTCCTCAGACATGGAGGCGGAGCTCCGCTGCTATGGCACCCTGAACGGAACCACTAGGTCCTCGTGATGTTCCACATGCAACTCAGATATGGCCGCTGCGGCTTTCTTCACTGCATTTGTTATCTGCAATCACATGAAAATGGATTTAAAAAATTATTGATAAAATTAATTCAACTATAAGTCACCTTTTTTTATTACAGATTTTCAAGAAGACACAATATTGCATCGAGTGGTTTTACTCCTGGGTTGGTAAAATATGTGCTTGCACAGTAAACTACACACTAACCAGTTCTTTGTCAGCAGCGGACAATGCCGGAGCAGCAAGCATAGACCTTCTAATAGCTGGTGGGAGATCTGTCAGCAGTCTGACGCGTGGCGCGGGCGGGAGCGCCGCCCCGGCTGCTCTGGTGGTGTATGTTCTCACTCTCTCGCTGTACGCACTAGCTTCCAAAGAATATGGCCCCAGTGCTCCCACATCAATCACATTACTAAAACGAAACATTGCAAATTAAACTTATATATAATCACTATATAATATTCTGAATACAATAACTCTTAATACAACCACAGCTATGCAACTCATAAATTGGGTATAGAGAGCAAAAAATACTTTTTACAAATATTCTTTACTGAAACTTGAGAATAGAATGTAGTGTTTAGCTACATTATGCAGTATTGGTATGAAATATGAAGCAGTCCAGTAAATATATAGTGCCTTACGTTGCAGTCTCATGTAATATTCTACTAAGTGCACTCTGTTCATCAGGCTTCCTTGGTGGAGTGGAAGCGCATGT
Source organism: Aricia agestis (assembly GCF_905147365.1). Classification (NCBI taxonomy): domain Eukaryota; kingdom Metazoa; phylum Arthropoda; class Insecta; order Lepidoptera; family Lycaenidae; genus Aricia; species Aricia agestis. The sequence continues at coordinate 9,150,482 of NC_056409.1, read as the reverse complement.
GTTCACCGATGGAGTTTCTTGCTGCTGTTCTGCCACTTCTAGTAGATGTGTTCTTTCATTTATAGCATTATCCTAGAGCAAAAACATACTTTATCCCTAATAATTTTTGTTTGTGCAGCAGTTTATTAAGATTAATATCAGTTTTGTTACTATGACATCACATTAATAAATAATCAGTAAATATAACATTTGGATTGGATGTCTTTGTTTCTTCTGAGTTTTAAGCAATACCAGCACCCGTAGCATGGCTCCAGTAGAAATACGAAAGTATAGACAAACAGCGAGATAAACTGAAGGTGCCTTTCTGATCTTTACGGCGGCACAGTATAGCAATATGACATATCCCTACAGTAGTGAAACGAATGTACGTGCGCAGAGCAACGGAGGGGTACCCGCGGGGAAGCGGGCGGCGCGGGCCCGCGTACACAAACTCGCGGAGTTTGTGTACCTAAGCCCACAGGGGTGACGTTGGCGCGTTAACGATAACTTATCTTATAAACAATGGGATATTATAATAAATGTTCAGTGTACGGATGTAAATCTGATTAAAAAAACAAAAAGGATTTAAATTTTCATAAATATCGGCTCACAGTTTACACTAATATTGTGTTGGCCTTGGCGGCATGTATTTGCATCCCTGTTTTGTTGTAATACGTTGTAAGAAGTGTAACAAGGAGAGAACAATATAGAATAAATTAAAAATCTGTCAAATACCCTGTTACATACTAATTAGTACCTACCTACCCAGGTTCACATATCAAGTGTAACATACCGCGTCCTTACTTTTCGAATGCGTTTTCATTATTTTAATCCTTCGATCGTGATTCGTGGATCCTTGGAAATCTATTGTTATTCTATTGTGTCTCGCACACCGGTGAGCTTATGGGGCTTGATGGGTTAATTAATTTTTGAAATAGAGAACTAAAATCATCTAAAAATAAAGTTTCACGTAAATATCTGGCAGTACGACATAATATGTACGATTCATCTACCGGCTCAAAAATTTCCTTTCCACTCCAGTCAAGACCTTGCTGGTCCAGTCCCTTATCTTTCCTATAATTAACTATGGTGACGTGTGCTGTTTAGATCTTAATGCCGACAAACTCGATAAACTCGACCGATTGTTTAATAATTGCCTCTGTTTCATATTCAACCTTTGAAAAACGACCATGTTTCTTCATATCGCTCCAAGCTACACTGGTTACCAGTACGTCAGCGCCGCTCCGTGCGAGCGCTATGTGTGCTATATTCTCTGCTGCATCATCCCCATACTCCCAAATATCTCGCCCCTCACTTTCAATACCGTTGCAGCAGGCACGATAAAAACCTCCGATCCACTTCAAATCAGCTTTTAAGTTGCCATTCTTACAAGTCAAGTTCCGTCCACTCTTCTTTTAATATCCAGGCTATTCTCCTCTGGAACGCTCTTCCTCCGGAAATCAGGATGTCAAAAACCAGAGATACTTTTAAGCGCAGGGTACGTGAGTTTTACTTGAAACAGTTGGCAGACTCTTATTAGTTTTCATAATTTATGGCATAAATTAATATTTATAATATTTTTTGCATCATCATTGATCAACTATATAATATTATAATATAGTTATTATATAATAATATAATAACTATATTATACAACATCAAAGGCGTTTCGTTACTGTAGGGACTAATATTGCTATACTGTGACGGCGGCTAGCCGTGATCGAAAAAAAATCAAATATAATGCCACTTTATGACATAGACTATAGTCCTGAAAATTCAAATAAAATCCTACTTTACGACGTAGACTATAGTCTATGCCATTAATTTCATTTAGTAAAAATAATGAAACATCTTGGTATCTAAATAAATACAAATTACAAAGTATTAAAATGTAAATTCATATTATTGTATTAAACAGTAAAGCACGCAAGCAAGATAATAAATACAAGGAACCTTGGAAACCATATTATTAGGTAGTACTCTGAATTACAATAAAGAGATAATACAATACATCACAACTATTGATTATTGTTTATTAATAATTGTAATGTTTTGTTATTTTAAGATAGTAATACGCATTGCACTATGAATTAAGTACCAGGAAATAATTAGTCATTCGTAAACATTTTTTTATAATACAACAGATTGTGTTTTTGCCTAACATTGACATAAGTTGTAAAAGGTGATTAACGATTATAATGAAAAACATTTTACGTGGATGTTTAAATGTAGTAGAAATACCTGGGGATTTGTTTCTTTTTGGCATATTCCGTAGCAGCAACCCATGACTGCGTTTTTCAATGAGCCAAAGCATGAATGCAGTAAGCCCTCCTCACTGTCGGACTGCATAAATATAGTGTTGTTTTTGCAGTTATAAATAGAAATATATGCAAATTGTTACAATTACAATGTCATTCTTTGTCACTTTGCACCTTTTAATTTCGACTTTCGTTGCTATTCGCTAGTGAAAAATCAAATTTCGCTTGAAAAGTGTGTTGATAAAAATAAAATAAACGTGAAACGTCAAAACTCAAAAGTCATAGGTAGGTAGGTACCTACTCAAAAGTCAAAACTTTGTGGACACTGGACGATTGGACGTCAGTTGGACGTCTGACGTTAACTGTCTTTTTTTTTATTTCATTAAAGTGGTGACAGACGTGCGAGTATGGAGTGTAGAATGTAGATGGAGGAGAACTATCTCTGTTACATGTGAAAAGTGTCCGCTAAAATGCGTTACGTGCGTAAATTGTAAATCATTTAGCAGCTTTTATTTCAGCTATTTTAGGTTATATTTTTAATCGGCTAACTTCAATTTATATTTTGTCACTGCAACGGCTACATTCATTCCATACCCTTTGCTGCAGCTAGCGCCCGCGCCACTCTTGGATGATTTTTCAACTGTTATTTACTGCGTAGCTAGCTGAACACTTTTTCAAATATCCCCCATATAAGATTCTTTCAGAAGAAGAAGTTCTCCTCCATCTACCCTCCATACGTGCGAGTAAGTACGCGGACCTATGGCTCGACGATCTTATTCGCCTGTGTGTCAGCAAAGAGCCGCGAGCCGCGAGCCGCGAGCCGCGAGCCACGAGCCACGGGCCGCGAACCGTGAGCCTAGGCGCATGATAATCCAGAGTCCGCGATTCTTGGGTGTCACCGACGACGTCGAGCCGAGTAAGTTCGCGAACTTAAAACTCGCGTGCTAGTTCGTACTGCATCTATCAGGCCTTTACAGCTCAACAAGACTTTAATTGCTTTGAATGAACGTGGCGAAAAAAAATAACGCTGCCATCATACAAAAACGTCATTTTTGACAGCTGTTCTCCTTAGACTTTGACTAGACTGATCTGATGATACATGAAAATGATGATTAAATTAACATATTTCCCGCCATTTACTCGACACTGTCCAATCCATGGTTTTATAGCCGAAGTGCCATAAAAAGTAAAAAAAAGTATCGTGACATTGCATGACGTGACGTTGACGTATGACGTCCTACGTCAACGTTTGTATTGTATATTTTCTGTGGTGTTTTGAGTTTTCCTAGTGTTTTTCTACGAGAAGAAATATTCTGCTAATATTTACCTCTATTTAAGAATCTTTATGAAAATATTTAATACAATTGTTAATCATGATTAGATACAGAGGGAAAAAGAAAATAGTGGAAAAAGTTAGAGAACTAGATGCTTTTCCCAAAGTACCGAACGAGTTCACCGATAGCACGCCGGTAGGCGGTACTTTTACTGTTTTAACATTTTTATTAATTGTGTGGTTGGTCTACAGCGAAGTAACATATTACTTAGATAGCAATCTTGTTTTTAAATTTGTGCCTGATACTAATTATGACTGGAAAGTACTAATAAACATCGATATAACGGTCGCAATGCCGTGTTCCAACATCGGTGCTGATATTTTGGACTCCACGTCTCAAAGTGTTTATAGTTTTGGTGAACTACGCGAAGAAGATACATGGTTTGAGTTATCGCAGGAACAACAAGACGCTTTCGACGCTGTCAAGCATCTGAATTCATACTTGCGAGAAGAATATCATTCCATATATCAGTTGATGTGGAAAAGAGGACACGAATCAATACGAGCGACTATACCCGAAAGGAAACTAAAACCAAACCGAAGGCCTGACGCCTGCAGATTGGAAGGGAATTTAATGTTGAATAAAGTTGCAGGAAATTTTCATATAACAGCAGGAAAGAGTCTCCATTTACCCCGTGGTCATATCCATTTGAACATGCTTTTTGATGATACTCCACAAAACTTTAGCCACAGGATACACAGACTAAGCTTTGGTTTGCCATATAGAGGCATAATTTATCCTTTAGAAGGAGACGAAAAAATTGCAAAAGATGAAAACACCTTGTATCAGTACTTCATTGATGTAGTTCCAACTGTAATATACACTGAATTCGATATGATCAAAGCCAATCAGTACTCAGTAAAAGAATTGGAAAGGCCAGTGAGCCACTCGAAGGGTTCACATGGAGTGCCAGGAATATATTTTAAATATGACTTTGCAGGTCTAAAGGTGACAGTCTACCAGGAAAGAGAGAACTTATTACAGTTTATGTTGAGACTATTCTCTATTATTGGTGGTATTTATATTTTAATAGGTTTTATTAATACCATTGTGCTAACTTTACGAAAGAGATTCCTGAGCTTGCAGCCAACGAGAAGTACAAAGCTTGGAGGTGTGACAGCACCACCGCATCTCACATCAAACTTACTTTTACAAACAGATGATAGCATTCCTCTAGATTTAATAAGACAATGATAATAATGTATTATTAAAAGTATTTTTTATGTGTATAAAATAAATATTGATAACTAGCTGTCCCGGTGAACTTCATGTCACAGGTCACTTTAAAACCTTCCCTGGACTTCTACGAATATTTCAAGACTAAAATCAGCCCAATCCGTTCAGCCGTTCTCGAGTTTTGAGCATAGCAACACATTCAGCGACTAATTTTTTTATATTATAGATATGATCTGACTACGTAAATTTTAAATATTGTAATATTTTTACTTCCAAAATGTATACTGTAATGTACTCTCTAAATATCTTGTTGTGTAATTCACCACTTAATTTAAGTTTTGTAAGAAGTTATAATTATTAGTAAAATATTACATAAGTGCTGGGTTTTTTGCTTATTGATGTTATATACAGGGTATCCAGGAAAGAGACATCCAAAAATAAATTTGGATAGCTTATGTCCAGGGGTATCCGAATTACCACCATCCGCGATTTTTTTGTCGTTTTCGAGTTACGAATTTTTTAATGATTTTCAGAAAAAAGACGGCTGGGTTAGTTTAATATATTTTTTTAAAATTCTAGTGAGTTTTTGCAAAAAATTTTTTTGTAACGTTAAAATGACAAAAAATCGCGGAACATACATGGGGGGTAATTTGGATACTCCTGGGGCCTGGACATAAGCTATCTAAATATTTTTTTTGGACGTCACTTTCCTGGACACCCGTATTCAAAATTACATTAAGGTCAATTTGTAAATAATGTTAATAATTAATAAATTCAGAGACCAAATAAAGTAAAGTCACATTAAACTATTTTATTTATAATTATTATTATTGTATTAATAAACTTCTATCTTTACATATTTTGTAAACTGTAAAATTTATAAATATAATTTGTTCAGAAATTATATTATTTTAAATAAATTTTACAGTTTATAAAATTTTTTACTGGGTGTGTCTTACATTATAAGGTTGTATTGTATTGTATATTACTAGCTGACCTGGCAAAAGTTGTTTTGCCATAATACATAAATTATTTCTAGTATTAATATAAAAAGTATATAATATGTAAAAACCTATTCTCAGGCCCAATAAATACAAAATTTCATTAAAATCGATTGAGCCATTTTAGAGGAGTTTGCGCACAAACACTGTGACACCAGTTTTATACAAATTTATTATTTTATGAACCAAAACTAAAATCACTACATACTAATTAAAACCTAAGTCTAATCTTATGAGTTATGAACTTATGACTAAGGGATTTCGATTTGGAAGAACACAAATTAAGTGTTATTTTTGTATTTCATAGGTTTAGTAATAATATTTTGTTATAAGCAATAAAACAGTTTGATATGAAAACTATGTTTCCTATTGGTTCCAAACTTGATTATCCTCAGACAAGAAATAGTTAAGAGGATACACCAGTGGCGAGAGAAATTGAAAATAGGTATTTGGAAATGTATTGCGACAGCAATACATTTCCAAATACCTATTGTGGGAGACTTGAGATTGGTGAGACATCACCAATCTCAAGTCTCCCACCGCAGAGCGCGATAGAGACAACACGACCAAAGTTCTAATAAAAGAACTGAAAATCATCGATTCGTTGTCCGCTGATTCCTCCTCCAAAACTCAACCGATTAAGTACTTTTTTACCGACTTCCAAAAAGGAGGAGGTTATATGTTCGGCTGTGATATTTTTTTTTATTTTTTTTTTATTTGTGTATGTTCAACGATTACTCCGCCGTTTGTGAACCGATTTTCGAAACTTTTGTTTTGTTATTTCATTAAGAATTACTTAAAGCAAGGCTTGATATATTGTGTTCCTATGTTTTATTTTTTTTGTATATTTTAGCCAGTTTTGTTTTCTGGGTGTTTGAACACAGAGGAAAATCTGGCCATTTTTTTGGGTTTTTGGACGTTCTTATCTTTTTTAATAATAAAATTATGAAAAAAACGAAAACATAGGGACATGCTAATAGTGGCCATAGATATTCAGGAAAAAAATCATAACTCTACCGGCATTATCCAGGGAGGAAATAGGGGAAAACGTTTGTATGGAAAAACGGCGGTCTGGACTCCTCTTAAGAAGCTCTCCTGCACGAATATTATTGTAGACTTTAGTAGTACCATAGTACATAATAATATAATTATCACATTTCGCCATTGTAATATTATGATCATGAAAAGTGACACACTGCAGGTATATAAGTAATTAATTCGTTAGAATAACATAACTATTATTGTTATTTTTTAATTTATTTTCAACCCTGTTAAGATTATATTTGTATTTTGTACTATAAAATGGTATCTGCTTAGCTGTTACGGTAATAATTATTGGTTATGTTTTCTGCACAACGGCAGCGTGTATTGGGGGCTTATGGAAGGTCTCCGTCGCACGCACGGTCGTTATAATATTTTCTGTCACGCTCACGCGCTTTATTTCTCAGAAAGCCATTCTTTTCTCCCAAACGGTTCAAACTTCACCGCGGTTGTCGCTTTATTCACAGTCGCTCTCCATGTGAGTACTGAGTATAGTATTCGTTGCAGTCGCTCGTCGCTTGCGGGTCGCGGCCAGCCGGCAGGCGGCACCAAAACTTTGAATGCCTTATGCCATTCGCGCGGCGCCGTCGCCATGGATTGACGTGTTGTTAAATTTAACCGACATCTAAAAAAAGTTTACTGCTTTTGTTGCCCGCGCATGTTAATCATGAGACAAAACTTGTAAATGTCTAATAAAGTTGTGCGGTGATTCAGAAGTGGTCAAATATTAGTGTGTGTGAAGTGCTTTTTGTAATTTACCGTTGCGACTTGCGATTGAACGTTACTGTATCAATAAAAAAACGCAAAAACGACTCGTGCTTAACGCAAGAGAGGGCCGTATATGGTCGTCGATTCTTTGGTCTGGCGTTAACCGGTGAAAGTAGACCTTTAAGTTCATAAGGACATAGGCTTGTAACTAACTCGAAACGAAGTGTTTCGCGTTCAGTTGAGAGAATAAGGTGAGTAACTTTTAAATTATTTTAATTACTGACTATTCAAACTTACAAGGAACTTAAGATTCATCTTATTATGTACTTTAGTTCTTTAGCACAATATTTTGTCATTTGATTTAAGTACTTCTTTAATTTATTAGACGCACTTAAGTTACATTATGTATTGTATAGTTTCCGTTTCCAATCTCTAGTCTGAACAGTTATGGAATAAAATCGTCCTGACTGCTTGCACTTATTCTACTAGCTGTACAGCTTGTGCCATTCATGCAGCAAGCACCGGCGACTGTAGGTCAGTGCCCTATAGCCTACCTGTTGACTCTGCATTTGCCGTCAAGCCGGTTTGCTGTTGGTGGCGCGGCGCTATCTCAAAAATTGTCTAGCTTCCGACTTGACATTGAACTTAAACATTGTACTTATCGAAAAAGGTCCAGGCAATTACTATTTGAACAAGAGAGCACGAGGCTTAGAATATCTGAAGTATAATCTGAAGAGTGAAGACCCGAAAAGGTACTAAATAGAGATGTGCCGATCATGACATTGGCCGACTAGCCGACTAGCCGATTAGTCGGTTGCAAAGAAGCCGACTAATCAGCCGACTAGTCGGCCAAGCCGATCATGGTTTCGGAAGTTTCCGTAACGCTTTTTCACTGCTGTTTCGCGGGTAAGTCGCACACGCCTCCTGCAAACGTGTCGAATCGTGTTATGTTTTGGTACCTACTTCGCGTACGTTACTTTATTTTGTTTCTATGATACAGTTGATGATTTTCATTAATACCTATTTCATGTACCTACTACCTACATGAAATCTCGATTTAATAATACATACTTAATTTGTTGTTAAGATATTTACAAAAATAATTTCTTTACTAGCAAGTAATTTCAGAAACACTTCATTTAATTTTAAAATGTGTAACACTGATCGAGTGTGATATATACTTACTTAAACACATTATAAATAATAATCAAGGTTTTTCTTTAATGTAATTTCAATAATAGCAAAAAAAGTAAAAAGCCGATTAGTCGGCGCTTTTTGCCGACTATTCACCGACTAGTCGCCGACTAAAAAAGTGGCCGGATAGTCGGCTTTACCGACTAGTCGGCACATCTCTAGTACTAAATTAAATTTAATGAAAAAACCTGCCGAAAAGAGTAGAGCTCTTTTTAAAAATCAGCCAAGTGCGAGTCGGATGAAGGGTTCCGTACCGTTATTGAGCGAAAGTTGGCAAAAAATTGTTTTTTACATGGGACCCCTTTAAATATTTACTTATTTTATTTTAATTTTATTATTAATTATTAAAGTACAAAACTTAAGAATAATGTGAGTATTTCAAGTGCCGACCAGCTACCATTATTGATTACGAGCAAAAAAGGCCAAAAAAGTCACGTTTGTTGTATGGGAGCCCCCCTTAAATATTTTTTAATTTTTTTTTAGGATTTGTTGTTATAGCGGCAACAGATATAAGTACACAATCTATGAAAATTTCAGAAGTCTAGCTATAGCGGTTTTTGAGTTACAGCCTGGAGACAGATGGACAGACGGACAGACATCGAAGTCTCAGTAATAGGGTCCCGTTTTTACCCTTTGGGTACGGAACCCTAAAAAACCTTAGTACTTAACAGAGATGTGACTGTGCTGTGTGCAGTAATTAAGGTGACGCCTTGATAATTTGGCTGCAGCGATATCGATTTTTCTCAACAATGACTAAAACTAAGAAATTAAAGTTCATTGTCAGTATTCATCATTACTTTAATAAATCAAAAAGACCTCTATGAAAACAGGGATTCTAATTTTGCCAACAGAGGACAGTGATTTAAGCTTCCAAAATTTGTACATAGATTAGTTCAAGCAAACAGTATAATTTGCCCATAGCTTTGAAATATATTTATGGTTTTTAAATTAAGTACGCGACAAAAACCAATTTGTCGCTTACGCTCTTTCCATTTCTTGCTGTTCCATTTCTTGTTTTCTATGAAAGACCCGCCCGGCCTCTCATAGAAAACAAGCGATCTAAAACACATCCTAAACGTTTTTTTACTTTAACGCGGCGTCACCTTAAAAATACGATTAGCTAACTTTGCTACTTTTCGGTCGAGGTTTGCACGAGTCCTAAAAAACTAACCCCCATCCTTAACCACGCGTAATTTAATAGCAATGGATAAGTCTGGCTAATATTAAACACTGAACAGTCAATACAAGAACAATTTATAAGAGTCCACGTCTAACGAGAAATATTTAACAGGTAAAAGTTAGCTAGTAAGAGTAGTAAATCAAGTCATAGTATAAAATCTGTCAGCCAGCCGAGTAAAAAATAGAGATCAATGGCGATAACTGAAATTGGTTAGTCGATCAGTAGGTTACGTATGCGAAATCGCCCGTGTGAAGCCGATCCGATTCATTGCCTCGTGGAAGAAAAAACTACTACGTCCTATTACTGTTTATTGAAGATGTATCTTCTTTTGAGATGTTTCAGTGTATGGATTGAGAAAATCGAAACTTTCTTGTGATCCAGTGTATATATCTCTAAGATTTTGGGTTACAAGTCACGACATAGGTCCCAGTTAACTCTTTCGTCTTTTTGAACTCATATTCTGATTCAACGAATTCATTTGGTCCTTGAAATACTGATTGAATAGGACATTATGAGTGCAGAGTACAGAACTCGTGTTTGAATTATTTTCGTTTCTATGTCTTCAAGGCAAGCTATTCTAGCTCTACATTAAAAATTTGGAGTCAAAGTATATTATGAACTGTTGGTACGTATGTTTCTTTTACTCTCCCAGTATTTTTATTTTATTTTAACATCTGTAGGTATGTATTACTTCGGTTTAACCCGTAGTTATTCAGCATAAAGCATACGACGAGCGAATATGTAAATTTCACTATCCATCGGCGGCAAAACTTCGCACTCCAGTGAGTTTGACCTCAGACCTGACCTCATTAGAAATAGCATATCAAAGTTCATATTAACCAACTAAGAACAAATTAATCATAACTTTGTACTAAGGTTGAAATCCAATAACGCCAAAGTTGAGTTAACGCAGTATAAGCTGTATAAAATATTACTTTGTCTACAATCTACCACCTTAACTGTTTAAGGATTTTTTTTATGTAGATAATCTTATACAGTATAGTCTGCACTTGTGGGCGAGAAAACAAAAGTCCCGGATATTTAAAGAACAGGATGCGGGCGACGACACGAGATTTTTGTAACGCGATACGCACTTGTCCGCTATGCACGATGAGGTATCGACTTTCCATCGGTCTAGTATCGATTCTTAAAGAATGTTCAATATTCATCCGTTCTATTAGTTCCAAGTATATATAAAATGAAGTTTAAAAATCATTATAATACCGATGAAGATGGAAACCTGTTCGGGATGATTGGCGCTCGTTTGTTCCTCGTAGCCGCGGTAACACCTTCATCGCGGGTATCGTAGACACAATAGTTTTTCAATTATTGTTATGCGGCAGCCGGCTGCCGCTTGGGGATTGATGAGTTAATAGTCTACATTCAGCCGTGGACAATTTAAAAAATTATTTGTAACAATGACGACGATGAATCTAATACATAAATGATTATATTGTAACTAATTAAAAAAAAACCTTTCCCATAATAATAATCAATTCATTGCAATAACTGCAAACGATTTTAAGTAAGCACCTACGAGTACGAATTTAGAAATACAAATACAATTTTGTAACATGAATTTCACAATATAAATGTCAGCTATTGATTCTAAACTTGACGAATACAAAGGTTAAACAGGAAATGCATAACAGTTTAATTTTGAACTAACAAAGTTATTGAGAAATTGCTATAGTGAAATGCGACCAGTGTTTTGGTGTTATGAAAGAGTTGTAACTTGTAACAGAGTTTCCTGTAATGAAGGGCGGTCGTCAAAAACAAAAGGCTTTCGAAGCGGCATTGCGTATGCACATCTGCACAATAATAATTATTGTAAGTTGTGGCTGACGGTCAGCAAATTTGATATGAATTGTCTTAAACTTTTGATCGGATCCATATTATGTGACAGCAAAATATAATTTTAAAACCAAAAACTTTACAATCTAGCAGATGTTATGTTTTTCACGCTTCATTGTCTTAGTTAACGATTATCATAATATGATCTAGTCTAGACAAATAAATAAAATGAATTTAAAATTTTGTTACTCTCTCTAGCTAAAACTCGAGAATGTCTGAACCGATTTGGCTGATTTTAGCCTTGATATGTTCGTGGACGTCCAGGGAGGTTAATATTAGTAGGAAAGTGATACGAACTTCACCGAATCATCTACCAACCTAATACTTAAATTAGATATTTGCTGTGACAAATGACAATACAAGCGGTTATTTTTCCATCTAAATAATTAGTAACATAAGTAGTAAGTATAGTAATTGTTAGTAGCATAAACGGGAAAGCCAATTTCAGCGAAGGCTTTTATAAATTATATTATTTAAATTGTTAAGTAGAAAAATAAATGGTAGCGCACAGTTGGGTAAGCATGACATTTACGTAAAATAAAATTAAAATAAATATTTAGAAAGCATGCAAAAATATAAGCATTATATTTCTGTTACCTTGCATTTTTTTTTCTAACGGTACCCAGACATTCAAACCTGAGAGTATTGGAGCACGACAAAAAGTGCTCTCGACAGTTCGGTTTGCGCTGAAAGAATTAGGGGAGTGAATATTTTAATATTAATTTTGATGCCGTTAGCAAAATGTTTGCAGACAAAGGATTATTAAGCAAGCTGTAAATTCAGTTTAAAGCCAATATGCTTTAAAACTTCAAGATAGACTCGACTGTCTTGAAGTTTTGAAAATATACTGCTACATCCAATAATAAAACCGAGTCCTAAAAGTAATTACCCTTAGCTTCACATAGAGTTTGCAAAACTTGCTTACTCTATGTTCGCGAATAACTGAATTTTCTGCTCGTTTAATCACAGTAATAAGATATAATTACTGTAGTCTGTAAGTCATTGCACTGTAATACAATTTATAGGATCGAATTATCATACACATGTTGGTGGTATCGACGCTTTTGCCCGCACGTTCTCTGACCTCATTATCTTTGCCGTATTGTTAAGCTGATTAAAATACACCACATTTTATGCAAAATAATATTTTGTCTTCATTATATATTTATTCTTTTCCACTTTCATTATTTCGTATTCTCATTATTTGAGTACAAACCGTCATGGGCGTACCCAGGTTCAGGGCCAGGGGGGGGGCAACATACCCAGGTTCTGGGCGAGGGGGAGGGGGGGCAATCAGATTTTTTATAAGGTAGGTGTTTATAAAGAATAAAAAATTAATAATTTTTAGTTGTAAAAACATTGTATTGCCAACAAATGGCAAAAAATCGTTTTATTTGTTTGGCGCCAAGCCGATCAATGTCAGTCACACAGTACCGATCACCTCTGTGGGTACTCAAGTTTATTTCGTAAGATCGTGTGGCAACAGTGATGATGATTGATGACAGACCTCTACAACTAACAACGGGGCGATAACTACGAGGTGTATAAGAAACTTGACACTTGTATGCTATTAATAGTGGGCGTAGTGCTGTGGTAGTGCTTACTCCAACTTACGTGGGCTTCTTGGCTGAATCTTGAAGATTAATTAATGAGACGAGCTCTATTTTGCAACTCGACTCTTGCATAGGATAGTTCATTCAATCATTGTGCTTATAATAGTATGGTACATACCTATCTAGACTTTTATATGATCGAGCAAAACTAAATCCTACGGAGGTAACCATATATTTTCGTCTGAAATTTACAAATAATTAATTACCCAAAAGCATAAAAAATATTCTTATGATTATTATTATTATATTTACGGTTTACCAAAACTTACGATTCTCATGTTCTCACTTTATCGATAGAGTAGGTAATTTACTTTTGCTTGTAGCAATAATTATTATGTTATAGCCGTATCTACAAAAGTATAAGACGGTAAATTTTCATAAACAAGTAGGTACTTCACCTTTTCTCCTTAATTACTCCCTAGAGGTACGCCAACGTCGCTATTATAAACAACAATATTCTTCGGAGCAAGAATATAAAACCAATATAGAGACTGAACTTTGTGTGTATAATATTATGTGCTAAGTTTGTCTACTTACATATTTTTCTCATAAGACATGAAAAGTTTTCCATAATATTATATTGTATATTAGATAATCTACGTACCTTCGAATCGTTATTTTTTTATACTTAATCAAATATGTATAAATAAGTAGATTTACACGATGACATGCACAGTGTGTCTTTTAAAATTAGTCCAAGTGTAATTTCATAAACAAGTAAGTAAGCTTGTAACTTTAAAGTAAACATTGCTGAAAACAGGTCTCTTTTATTGCTGAAAAATGTACGCTCCGAAAAGACATCCTTTGCGTTCAACCAGTATTTTGAGTATACGGTAGTTTGTTCCTGGATTGAGGTCGGTAATACCAGTAATCTGCGCGTGCGGCGTGCGACACTCGACTGGTGAGGTGTGTCGAATTCCTTTCTTTGTCAGTTTCTCGCATTTCAGCACGTTCCTCCCGCTCGAGAGCCATCGAGAGATATTCTCGATTGCAGTCAATGTTGCAAGCTTACCTGTTCAAATACTTGTGTATCGTTGCTACAGTAGCCATACAGTAGCTACCTAGTAGCAAGCTTGTGCACATCCACACTTACGTAACGAGTAGTCAGTACAAATATTTAGAATTTACAAAACATTTTTAATAACTCATATATACCTTTAAATGTAGACATTTTAGCTGCTTCTAATAAGAAAGGTGTACGAACCTTTTACATAATTTCCACTAAAATAAGTTTGCAATGTTTGCTGCGAATTGCGAAATGGTTGGGCCTCGAGAGCGGAAAATGGGATATCGGAAATATCATTACAGTGGATTTGGAGAGGCTACGAAATGCTGAGAAAAATCCCGTATCGAATCACATCACGATCCCTTGATATTACGGATTTTCGCCAAACAAATTGAAGTTTCCGAATTTATTATTACATTTTTATGCTCATGATGATTGGTCAAAAATAGTTCAACGACACTCGGGCGATTGGATAATCTAAATTCAAATTTCTTCGTCGTCGCTCGCTGATGCATCTTTCGTATTCGTTGTGAGTGTAATGTAATATGGATGTAATGTAAAATAACGGTTCATCAATTCTTATGTGACTGAAATAAAAACAAAAGAGAAGATGTGGAGTGGTTACGAGTTGGGAATAATTATGTAGAGAATATTGTCAGTTTAAAGTAATTACTCTCAGTTCGTACATTTTCTTTCTAAATTAAATATCGTCCTAAGCTAATAACTATTATACGTGGGAGAGCCATGCTTCGGCATGAATGGGCCGGCTCGACCGGATAAATACCACGTTCTCACAGAAAACCGACGTGAAACAGCGCTTGCGCTGTGTTTCGCCGAGTGAGTGAGTTTACCGGAGGCCCAATCCCCTAACCCCTACCCTATTCCCTTCCCTTCCCTACCCTCCCCTATTACCCTATTCCCTCTTAAAAGGCCGGCAACGCACTTGCAGCTCTTCTGATGCTGCGAGTGTCCATGGGCGACGGAAGTTGCTTTCCATCAGGTGACCCGTTTGCTCGTTTGCCCCCTTATTTCATAAAAAAAAAGAAAAAAAAAATAACTATAGAATTTTGTACGATTGATTTATCCTCGCTATAACGTGTTGGTAAATAAACCGCTATTTCTCTTTTAATTTCCACTTTGCGATGTAAGTTTCAAGAAGAATAGTTTCAGTGCTTTATGTTCAGTATAACGACGTTCCCGATTCCCGTTTATGTGGTTACTTTATCTGGTCAAGGCTGAAGTTAACCCTATCTCGAGCTATTAATATGACATTATGGAGACGATGGAATTTTATCTCCGAGCGATAAAGACGTTTATTTTATGACGCAGACAATGTCGGCTGTGACCTCGGATCCTCTATGTGCAATAAAAATTCTTTCCTGCGATCCTTTGTGTGGAAAAACCGGGCATTCACAGTTGGCTTACTTTATTAGAACGATAGATTAGTCTGTGGATCCATAAATTTCCCTCAGCCAGTTTTGCTCGTCATTTATTATCTTTGTGGTCAAGAATTCTGAACAGCATTTGCCTCGACTGTATTTGTCTTTACCCTAACGACTAGTAACTGGGAAAAGCGAGCTTTATCATCACCCTACAAGCTAGTAAACAAAATATGTATATTATGTAATACATATTTCGTTTCTGGCTTGTAGTACCCCACTATTTTGTACTTTTTAGTTCATTATTTCGTAAATAATATAAGTAAATGCTGGATAATTTTTATTTCTATTACAATAGAATTTTATAGAGTAATATGTTTCATTTATATATGTTAAAATATCTATTTTTAGCAAAAAGTGTAGTATTTGGTTCCTTGTTCTTACATACAATATTATGGTCTCTTTTAATAATGATTTACCTGCACAAACACTTACCTCCACGTGTCTCTTTAAAATATAAAAAAACTCTTTATTCAAACCATTTGCATTAGTGAAACAAATCAGTTGACAATGGATACAAGAGAAAGAGAAAAAAAAAACAGTTTGAAATGGCGGCCTTACTGCTGGAAGCAGTTTCTTCCAGTAGTCTCTGTTATTGATTACTGCTGGAAGCAGTCTCTATATTGATTATAACTATCGGTAATCGGACACATAAATCCATTGTAAAGTGGGAACACGCTTATAATTTAGGTCAGCACCATTGTAAGCCGATTGTCATCAAATCCATATTGAAATTCGGCATACATACACAACCGGTACATGCTCTACGATCGTATTACCGGAACACAAAGCTCAAATTTCAATGCAACTTCGTAATTTGAAAGTTACTACCAACCTTTGGTTTTTTTACTTATTTAGTGATGCTCACTTATTAACATCAAATATTATGTAGAAAATACCAATTTTTTTTTATTTAAGGTCACATTTTATGTTTATTTGCGGAGTAGCCAAAGACACTATATTTTGCTAGCTATTTTAACACTTTCACAGACTCACAGTCCACCATACAAAAACAAAAACTAGCCCCACGAGTCCACTCCAATATTCATTGTAGCTTTTGCCCGCGGCTTCGCTCGCGTTAAGAAGTATTGTTTTATACAAACTTTCATCCCGTATTTTAACACCTTGGGGTTGGAATTTATCAAAATCCTTTCTTAGCGGATGCCTTCGTCATAATATCTACCTGCATGCAAAATTTCAGCCCGATCCGTCCAGTGGTTTGGGCTGTGCGTTGATAGATCACCATGTCAGTCAGGAACCTTTGAGTTTTATATATATATAGAATATAGATGTTTATTTTTATATACTTCTATACTGCTTATTTTTCTATGCTTTATTCAGTGCCAAATGCCAATGCATCCTTTTGGATACATGGACTCCACGGTAACCACGTTTTCGTATCCGTTTGGATACCGCGTGGACTGTGAAAATGTTAATTTATTATCCTTTACTAGTATTATAGTAATCGATGAAATGTAAACTAAGAAATATTGAGAACATTTATAGGTATAATGTTGTATTATATTCTTCTAAAACCCTTATTATTATTATCATGATTGGTGCACTACCAAGAATATGACAAAAAGTTTTGAACCTCTGCCTCTACAATGATAGGCCAAGGCCCAAATCACAGTATAGCAATATGAAATGCCCGAATTGAGAGCATCGGAATCAGTTTCAATTTAATCAGTCGTAATGTGCCCGTGTTTAAATTAGGGAGCAAACACAACTCGTAATCAAATACTGTTTATTTGTTAGTGCTATATTGAGTTAGGCCGGTTTCATTGCTTTGTTTTATGGCTCCAATTAGTTTGGTTCAATTAGTTTGGTAATAAGAAGGAAAGCTTAGTTTAACGCCCATATAGTCATGATGTTGGTTGAGATATTAAATTTGAATATACCTACATATATTCTATTTTATGGTACCTCGATGACCTAATATGGTCTCATCCAAGCAGCGAGTCAAAAATTGACTTTAACAATAATGTAATTATAATTTTACGAACTGTCTAACCTTTCTTCTATAGCTAGCCTACCTTTACGTACACAGTATTTGTAATTTACCAACGGTGTAAGCATATGTATTGTGTTAATATGTGTAGGTAGTCAATACTTACAAACAAGTATTTACAGAATGTAGAATTTGCTGACTTAATGGCTTTAAATCTGTTCATAATCATTATTTATGCTTTAATTTAAAAATGTTTTGTCAACAAACAAGGTTCGTTAAACGAATCCAGATCTTCTAACTCGTTATCGCTTCAAACCAAACCTAAAGATCTTGCAACTTTTGCAATGGGATAACAATGTATTGCAATTTGCCATTGTTTTAAATGCATTATAATCGTCTTTACATAAGAGTGTCGCAAGCGGTTGGGAGATCCGATAGTGGTCCATCTGACATACTTTCGTAATATGCAGATTAACTAATTGCCGTCACGAAACACGGAAGCTCGTGGCTCGTGCGAACTGTTTCCACAGTCTTCAGTCACTTCAAACACATGGGTACTCAGTACTCACACTACTCACCCATGTGTTTACCTGATTAATGCGGGCTAAAATGGTCGCTGTAGAGAATCACAATATGAATCATGATATGATAATTCTTTTTTTTAAATCACAAAATGCAATTCTGCTTGCAATTCATGTCTAGTAATTCGTACTTATTTGACATTTGTCAGTTTGACAGTTTTGACAATTAATTTGCTGAATTGATTGAGAGGAATTGCTAAATGGCCGCCATAAATAAAGAAGAAGAATTGCTAAATGTGACCATTTTAGCCCCGCTGTTCAGTCGTTTTCGGCCGACTTTAAAATAGTAGGAGGTTCTATATTCGCACCTATTTTGCATTCATTAGTTAAACATAGTTACATACAAATTACAATCATGAATCATTACACAACCGCTTTATTTAACCCTTTAAGATTGTTGTTCCTTGCAATAAAGATATTTCAATGTTTGTAGTTTCTTTCGCTTTGTAAGAGGAATTAGAAATAATTCCAGAACAATATAAAATATAGTTTCTTTCGCTTTGTAAATGGAATTAGAAATAATTTCAGAACAAAGTAAAATATGTTATAAATGTTTTTATGGATGGTCATAGATTTATGATTGGTATTTCGTTAGCGCTCTAACTGAAGCGAGACCAATGCTTAATCTATAACCTTTAAATGTTAGTATGTTTTTCAATATGGCAGTTAATTTATTTGGCGTCCGCAGTTCACATTTGGCACGGTCAACCGCGCTCCATTTCAGCAACAGATTGCCGGAGATGGGAATTTGGATACAGGTCAGTTAACGATAGACTGCTACCTTCACAAACGTTGTTTCAATTTTCATTTAAAAATTCAGTATTTAAGTGATAAAAATTAATACAGTACTTACTAAAAAACTTAATTTACTTGTACAATGACAATGTTAATAAATTAATTTTAATTATGAATGAAAATTGGTATATTCGTCGAATAACTTTTTACTTCATAAAGTAAAAAGTCGTCGAGTTTGTGAAATATTTTTTTTAAAGCAAATTAAAATTAAAGGAAAAAAAATGAAAATTATGCGAACTTTGTTTCATCTTTTTTATATTTTCACAAAATTTTAAACAAACATTTTGCCTTATTAGGCTATATAAATTTTAGCTAAGTATTTAAAGTAAGTATATATTTTGAGTAAGAAATCTAGAAATATTGTATTTCGATACATATTTATTATTTACCGAGAACTAGCAATACCTAAATGAATAAAAATTGACACGCATAGAGCCGTGGGAATCAACTATTCAATAATTTCTTCCGACACAGACTTGAAGAAAAACCATTAGTTGCCAGCGGCTTTATGGATACACCTGGGACTTATATGTGATAATAATGTGTCCCACGGGAATCATATATTTTCCGGGATAAAAAACCTAGTACATACATCTTTACATATATGGTAGGTACATCATTACATTTCACTCTATCGAAAGTATACGTTCAGGTATTTCGGATTGTTTGTTAATCTCTTCTCTATTTTTCTCTATTTTCTCTCTCTTTCTCTCCATTATTTGATTTAGCCTTTGTGCTCAGTAACCTGTGGGCAGCCCACGTGTAGCTCATCGATCTCGTCCAGTTTTGAGGTCAGTGCATTCGCTCGCTGCGCCTCCTCCGCTGTTGCGACATTCAATTTATTCGTAAATTGTTATTATAATGACTCATCAATTTTGTATTTAGAGTAAAGCGTTTCAAGAGATATTATTCCTGTTTTAGGAGAAAATGTTATATATTGCTTGGTAGGCTTTTTAAAAGTGTTTGCTATATAAAAGGTGTAACAAAAATAAGTGATAATACTTTAGGGTGTGTATGTGTTTCTTATAGAGAGTTCACTGTGAAAGTAGCAGCGCTGAAAGACCAATTTTTTTTTTCACTTTTGTATGGGGAAACTCGTGACGTTCGGGCGCTTGCCCACACAAAAGTAAAAAAAAATGTCTTTCAGAGCTGCTACTTTCACAGTGAACTCTCTACGAGGAACACGTATACACCCTAAAGTATTATCACTTATTTTTGTTACACCCTGTATATGATTGGCAATTTGGCTTAAAGGCTATAGAGTCCGTAAAATACACCTTATAAAATGAAGCAATTTTCATTAGGTTCTTTTTAGTAGAGCTTCAGTTTGAATACAATTGCATTGTATTGAATATTTTCATTCCTTGTGTAACAATGTACAAACGGACATGTATGTAACTGTTAATTGTAAATGTTTACGAGAGGAATTAAACGGCTGTTGTACAATCAGTCACGGCGACACTCGATCAACGTAACAACGTTAAACATCACGTAGTTGCGTCATGTTTCCTTACACTTTACCTGGTAGAACATCAATTATACTGGACACACTCATTCGTAGTTGTCCAATAAAATTGGTTTAAGTTCGATAATTCTAGGCTGCTTTGAACAGAATTACAGGTTATTCTGTACAGAAGAGACTCGTAAACTTGAGAGTTAGGATGGATTGCAATTTGCAGTTTTCTAAATATTATTGCATATCTGTAGCGACTAAGAGTCTCTGAATAACATTAACATTTTGTTGGACTAGACTACTGCAACTCCGTTACGTCAGAATTCGTTTATCGTGCGGGACATACATTTTTCCGATACAAAAACTATCTTATGTCTTTTTCGTCTATGAAATTGTCTCAACGAATTTCGATCTAAATTGGTAATACCGTTTAAGCTTAAAGATATATAACATAGTATCCAGCCTAGGCTACTAATTACTATGTTGTGTATCCAGAACTTATTAGTCTATATTATACATTTGAATATTCCAATTTGCACGTGAATTCTAGTAATATGCGGCACTTTCCCTCGCCACAGTGTGGTCTGTCCGATCTCGACGCGCCGCTACGCATACCTAACTACCACCACAATGCCTAGCCGACGCCTATAATTCATAGATGATTGCAGTTTTTTTCAACCTCTGGAGGAGACCCCTTGGGGAGGGGGGGGTTGCAAAACTTCTGTAGAGACGAGAATAAAAAAAAAAGGTTCGAAAAAACACTGGATTATGGTCATGACTGATCACATAAAGAATTTGATACTATAGATAGAATACAGATTATTATAAGAACAAAGTAATTAAAAAACCTGAAGTCGAAACTGTTAACCTGTTACCTTTGTTTAGCAAACAAATAATATTATAAATTTAAGAGTAAGATACAAAATTAATGTACTATCAATAATAACGATTACATGAATAATTCAACACACATTTGCAATTTGCATTCTTAATAACCTCTAAGTTCCGGCAAGGTTATCAAATGTGTACACTGTGCGTTATGTAATGTGTTTTGCTTAATATAATATAGAGTACTACAGCAAACGTACAAACGTACGTACACGTAGTAACTGTTTGATCTGTGACTACTTATGGCATCTTATGGCCGCTTATCACAATATATGTATGGGTTGTTACCCATTGCACACATACCTAAATGGCTCACTTTTAAGAATTCAGTTATTTTGTTCTTCATCATTCATGACTTTAACTTTTTTGATTTAGTCCACACTTAAGACAATGTATACTTAAGTTTTACTTATTTTTTTTTCTTTTCAGGTAATAAACATTTCAAAACATTGGGTTCGGGCGCTTGGGTAAGAAGAATCAGCAACATTTTATTGGCAAGCATTACGAACCGCTTTGTCTACATAATACAGTGACTGGTTTTTACCTTAATATTATGTTTAATTCTAAACGATTATTTATAGATCATTTACATATTATCTATTAAATTATGCTTATACGCCTACGAACGATATAAAATTTCATTTACGATCGTTCTATTAGCGCTTCAACTCTTATAAATCCATGAAAGGCGTGATCTTTCGTTCATTAGGACTAATCAAAGCCATATCAGTTTCTTCTGATATAAAAATTACATTGAAATAGGAGCCATTACGAGTACAGTCGACAACACCAATCATTACTAACTTCAGATCAGAAACTGAATATTCACATAACCTCCACGACGGTAGCGAAACGGCGAAACCGTACATATTTACTGGTATGTAGAATTTGTTTAAGTTAGGGTCAGAAGAGTTAGGCCGTGTAGATTCAGAAGCTTGGCTCTACATGAGATCTCATATTATTTTTTTCACAGGGTAAACCTTACGTGGTCGTCTCGGCTCCGCTTTGCAAGAAATAGTTGTGGTTAATGCAAATTCTGAAAGATAAAGAATGATTTAATACATTTTAGTTCATATTTAAGAATAATTGTAATGTTATTGTTTTCGTTTGGAAGTCGGTTCTATTTCAAGAAAATATTATGTGCATTCTACGAATAATAAAAACTTTGTGCATTACATTTACACAGTCATACGGCGAACGTATAATTAGATTTTATATTAAGATGTCTTGTAAAAATGCTTCAGTAATTCGAAATATACATAATATGATCCTTACCGTATGTGATGGTTTATTTTAATAGCGAGAGATGTTGTAGCTTCAATCTTATCTTAGCCGTGTATGATGCGCTATAATAATTATAATGGAAAAGTTCCATAGGAACAAGTATAATGTTGTGTACTGTACTCACTACTCAGTAACTGAGCAAACATGTGCATGATTCATGAGTAATCCTTAGACGTGCCTTATTCCGTAAAACGTCTTTAATTAACAATCCATAGTCTAAGGTTACATATTAGCCTCGTCGCCCAATACAAGCTATGAGAATAGGAAGCTACGAGACACCATAGAAGTATTTCTTTTTCTAAATAGTTCATCTGTGACTCTACATTTTCATGTTTGGGCTTCTTTTCACATCTTTTTGGCAAGTTCTAGAGAATAAAATATAAGATGGACTGAAAACAATAGAAAGCTGATCCTTGGATGAGAAATAATAAATGAATATTGAATATGCTTTATTATGCTCAATATATAACAAACAATAAAAGGATTTACATGAACTCAGCATGAGCACAAAGGCGGCTTTATCGCTATGAATATGATAATACTCATTGTAAGTAGACTTTTGTACGGTTTTCGGTAATTATTATTGTAGGTACCGTGTACTGTGCTACCTGTAGACCTTAGCTATTGTTTTGGAATCGCATAGCTTCCTCACTGGATAATTGCTTGAGGTGAGTCATACATTCACAAGCCTTACAGCGAATTGCCCAAGGACCATAGTTACTTAATGCTCCAAATAGACCAACGTAAACAATAAGTGTATTGTGAGCAAAGTTTATTGAACCGACTGATAAGACGCCATCTGTTGAACCTAGACCCCACTTAAAAAACTAATTAACTTATTATTGTTGAATCGAATGAATGAAATGACTGTCGAAATGAAGATAAATGAAAACTAAAATAAAATGTTGTAATTTGCGATCATCTAATTAAGTAAATTTTTTGTGACGTACTGTTAAGATATAAATTAAATATTATGTACTTACCTTTAATTTATTAATACTACATAATGTTTAGCTTAGAAATAGAACCAATCTTGAGATTAATAGAGGTAGAGGCTGAGTTTTATTGAAGTAAATAATATAGCAAGTGATATTTAAGTGCGCAATGAAGATGTAGATGTCGGAGATAAATCCCCACTATCAGCTGCCATCAGCCCATTAACCCATTTGCATTAAAACCATCGTTTGTTACAAAATGGAAGGCGCCGTAAATTGGAACGTTTTACACCGCCCGCGCCATGGTGAAAGTATACACCTCTATATTGTGAGGATAAAATATAATTACAAATATCAGGTCAACTCAATTCCTATCTATGTTTATTAGGTAGGTATACCGTATTACATTATCCATACTAATATTATAAATGCGAAAGTATGTCTGTCTGTCTGTCTGTCTGTCTGTCTGTCTGTCTGTTACCTCTTCACGCCCAAACCGCTGAACTGATTTTGCTGAAATTTGGCATGGAGATACTTTTTGTCCCGGAAAATGTACGGTTCCAGCACGATAAACGAGTTTCGGGTCATCTAGTACATACTAATTGACGCTCGCAACTCCTTTGCGCCAAAATTTGTTTCACGGGAAGAGTATATATTCCCGAAAAAAAAAGTATCATATGTCCTTACTCCTTTCCCAGGATTCATTGAAGTATATCTATATTTAGCGAAATCCGTTCAGCCGTTTGGGTGTGAAGAGGTAACAGACATACACACTTTCGGATTTGATAATAATTGTTACTGTCAGAATATCTCTTAATTTTGTTAAAAGTCGTCCCGTGATTTTAGAGGAGGCTTCTGGCCAACAGGCAACAGTCCACATTGACATACCCCAGGGTACCCAACCTTTTAAATGGAAGGTTAATAACGCTTTTCCCCTGCGAGATCAGAAAGAAAAGGAAAATGCCCCCAAATGTCACCAGCTTTAAACACAAAGGAAGTGTCTGGTATCTAAGAATTTCTATGAAATTTTGTCGCTAGCTGTGCGTCGCTAACTACGAAGGCAATAAAAAAACAGTAAGGGAGATCGCAGACGGCACACTTTTTGTGTGATCGAGTCTGCAGACACATACAATCGGCATGGCGCGGTCATGCAGACTGTATGTGCGCCGCAGACTCGATCGAGCAAAAAGTGTACCGTCTGCGATCTCCCTAGCTGTTGCTGAGGCCTGCGACTCGTCGGTAGCTACCAGCAACAGATACAAATTTATGTCGTCAGCTATCAAATTTTGTACCTTTATTTTGCACATTGAGTACCCATGCACTTACCATTTGCAAACCAGAGAAAAAAACTGGCCAAGTGCGAGTTGGACTCGCCCATGAAGGGTTCCGCAGCAGCAATAAGGTTTATTTTTATGAAATTAAAAGGTTTTTGATTTATTTTTATATTACAGTTGATTTAATGAAAGTTAATTTAAGGTAATTTATGACGTATAAAAAATCTACTTGCTAGATCTCCTTCAAATCAATTTTCGTTGGTAGTTTTTATAGTAATGTACTGTATCATATATATTTTTTAGACTTATCATACTTTAGAAGTTAGAGAGGGGGGGGGGGGGGGACATTTTACTACTTTGGAAGAGTCTCACTCACAAACTATTCAGGTTGGAAAAAATAATGTTAGAAACCTCAATATGATTTTTGAAGACCTATCCATAGATACCCCATACGCATAGAGTAGATGAAAAAAATTTTTTTTGGTTTCAGGGTACCTATGGGAACCCCTAAATTTTTCATATTTTTTTCATTTTTGTATCAAAATTTTAATGCGGTTCACAGCCTACATCTACTTACCAAGTTTCAATAGTATAGCTCTTATAGTTTTGGAGAAAAGTGGCTGTGACATATGGACGGACAGACAGACGTCTGTCTGACGAATCTATTAGGGTTCCGTTTTTTGCCATTTGGCTACGGAACCCTAAAAATGAAGCATTATAGTGTGCGTTACTCTTCAACGCAAATTGCGTGTCACACGAGCTATCCGTTCCACTATACGATTCCAATATTACAAGATCAAAGAGATATTATGAGATGTGGAACGCGAAGAGGAGGACAGACATACTAAATGTCACGAGAGTGACAGGGACGGATAGGCGACAAAAAATAAACATTTTATGAAAGCGTATTATTATGAAGTTAGTACGTCAAAATATTCGGTCAAGCTTCAATGTGCTGGCCTATGATACATCATACGGCCGTAGGGGATAGGTACTATCAGAGAAGTTGAACCCTAGGCAGGGGACCTACGTAGTTTGGTCGCGTTACGTCAAACCCAGCCGACACTCGACAGATCACAATAATTAACATTATATTGACGTGATCCGACCAAATGACGTTGGTCTGTCAACTACCTAGGTATCAATTTCTTCGGTGGTACTTAGAGGTGAGGACTGAGGTTACAAATTACAATGTAGGGCGTAGGCGCTGTTGGTATGCAGACTATAGACTGTAGAGCATACTAAGTCTACACATAATATGATTCTATGGCTTACAGGCTTGCAGGGTCTATATAAACTTGAGATTTCTTTGTCTGTAATTTAAACAAACTAGGCGACTGTATGGTGCCTTGTATCGCACTATTATAACTTACAGCTCAAAGCTCATATTTTATTGCCATATTGTCTTTTTTACTATTGATCTTAATTATTTATAATGTCATGACTTAAATTACTTTAGTCCCTCAGTTATATAAGAGATAACATAATATTAATTAGAGGGAAAGTGCGCCTATAGAGGGAGATGACTCCGCAGATAAGTCAAGTGTTAACTGAAAGTCATCTAATTACGACTTACATAATATCACCTCACTAAAATGTAAAATGTGTTCAGTAGGAAAAAAATCATCATGAAATAAAAATATACATTGCATTTTGTCGCTGTACATTATAAAGTTGCTGGGTATCTAAGTTAATACTTAATTCTAGAATACTTACATAATATTATTTCGATAAAATACTTATATTTTGATATAACATTTTGTTAAACAGATAAAGTTTTAGGACTTAGAAAGTAATTTAAGCGTTATTAAACCAGCTGAAATTACTTTTTTTAAATAATTATTTGTGAAATAATTTTATGCCTGGCATAAATAAATGCAAAGTAGGCACCTGTAAATTATGGTTTTCATTTAGAATAAGCTGAGGACCGCGGCAAAATTGCTTACCTTTTAATGACTTTAATAAACGTATCATTTAACTCATAATGGAATATTAATTTTGCACGAAATAAAAACGGACCATAAATAAGGAAATGTTGAAGTAATTTACCTAAAATAGTCATGGTTTGGAACTGCAAATTCGGTGCAAGAAAATTGTTTCGTAAAATGCAACTTTACTGTATCTGCCTCCTGCCTGCAGCTCTACCAGCCATGGTCAACAAAAAAAGTCTTTTACGGAAAATATACAATTTATGAATTTACAAATAATATGTTTTGTCCTCAATTTTCCATTTTGTGCCTAAAATTTCCATTCCCATGTTAAACCTGTTGGTGGAGTATCAGGTAATATTCTACCATAATTAAGTATACCTCTAGGTAAAAACTACTTTTCGTAACATTTAACATCGTAATAAAAAGTAATATTATTATGTTTTACCGCGTTCTAATTTCATCAGGGCAATTAACGTGGGCGTAAAAAGTTGTAAAAGATTTAGAGTCGCGTCCCCTGGAGGCTGGAGGCCTGAACTCCAAACTCTAAAGGGCATACGTAATGAGCCCCACTTGACCTTTTTTCCCCTACATCTTATATTAACTCGCGAAAATTCGCAACTCTAATCGTCAAAAGTAACATTTTCTGGGTAATATGTTTCCTCACGTTAAGTATACCTTTTTATTAATAAATTTAATTCTATTTAGATATTGCAATTATTCAACATTATTTTGGTGTTGTAATGTAGAGATTTTATTTCAAACAAACTATTGAGTAGTGTTCAATTGATTATGTGCCAATTATACGAAAATACGACACAAAGAAGGCGAAGTGTCGGTTTCGCAAAACTTTTTATCGATTTCACGTATTTACTAAAGACAATGAAATACAACATAATTAGCAAGACGTGCCATTCAGGACATCGAAGACACGAAAGTGTTGTTCCAAATCGTCGTAATGACAACCTGTTAAGCATGACACTGTCGAATGTAGCCCACGTATGTTTAACACTCGTCTAGGTTTCGTCGTGTAGTCATTAGCGCGTGACTCATAATTAACTTATTAACGCCGGACCGGTCATCAACACTAATAGACGTGGAACTAAAAATGTAAAAGGTTGCCTAGCTGATAGCTCTAGCTGGCTCTACTTTACCTAAATGTAGCCATCGTTCTGACTCTAATTGTATTTATTAAACAGTTTTGTACATAATTTTAAACTGCAACATAGTATTACTTAACTTCTAGAGATTATAATATCTAACTCTTTTTATAATAATTATTATATTGATGATGCTTTTGCTTCGATATGAAGAACTGCGGATACACTTGATTATGCAGGCGGAATTTAAAATTCTTCGGAAACAGGCCACAAACGCCTTTGAGTGGTAGACTTTAATTTTTTCGGTTACCGTTCCGCGCTCGTTATGGCTTTTAGCACTTTCGACTACATTTCGAGCAATTACCAGAAGAGCTCTAACTTGCGTTATTTAAAAATTAAACATGGCGTCCCTTTTTCTCAAAAGTGAAGGTCGTTCCAACAAGTTTTTGTCTGTTATATTTCCACACTCTACAATAAACATAAGGAACGTGGGACTGCTGTGAAGTGAAAAAATAAATAATCACAGAACTCGTTCACCAACTAATGAGAGTTGCACAAAAAACTGAACGTGTTTACCGCATACTGAAGCCATCTGTGTGCTACATGCAGTAAGACCACAATATACATATTCTGCAGTAATTTACAGCTTAAATAAAATCAGCTGTGTTCTGGAAAATATTCGTGCAATCACAGACAAGCTTTACGCAAACGCGACGTGATACAATGTT
Organism: Aricia agestis; assembly: GCF_905147365.1. NCBI lineage: Eukaryota > Metazoa > Arthropoda > Insecta > Lepidoptera > Lycaenidae > Aricia > Aricia agestis. The sequence goes on along the minus strand of NC_056409.1, from coordinate 9,121,782 downwards.
GATAAGCGCTCCAAAGTTCTCTGAAATTATGCTTATGTGTGCGTGTACCTGTAGCGAGTATGAAGATAATCTTCTGTTTGTTACATGTACTATACACAAGGCCACATGTAGGACTGGCAGGAAATAGGTGCAATTGTCAAATGAATCATGTCATTGTGCTCGTTAGGTATTCAATAGATATATGCCATATACTTGTATCTCACAGTCGCCATTCGAAGAACAAAGTTCTTTTCATCGTCACACGCCTACGAGTAGATGTGGGAGTGTTGTTTATAGATATTGTTGATGTCGGTGTATTCGATTTCCGCGGTTTACCAACTTAAATGTGTTTTCAAACTATAGGAATGTAATAGAAAATAAGATTAGGTACCTAATATAGACCTAATAGGAAATTTAAGTTGAAAAGTTATATCTCTATTGATAAATAAGAAAACAACTAGTGGTACGACAGCTATCACAATATTACCTAAGTATTATAAATCTTTTCAGATGATTTTTGTTTGGTGATAGTTCGATCTTATTGTGATCATACTTATCTGTTGAAATAGATAGAACTCTTTGTTCTAAATTGTTCATACTCGTAAATGACAATTCTTTTAGTCTTTCCGTTACTTCCTTTTAATTTTATCATACCTTTTACTTCCTTCGTCCTTATAGCCATTACTATCTACGGTGGTATTTAACCTCTGCTTTGTTTCCTTTGTCCTTTGTGTTTTTGTCCGTCTGTGACACTTCCCGGATGTAAAAGCTTATTGAAGCTTCCATAAGTGCCATTCTCGTATAAAACAGCTGAGCGTGCATTTTGCAAATATTCAACCAACTTACCTTCTATATGATTGAAATACAATCTAAGTGTAATACAACTACATACTAGTGTTCTCATCAAATATCTAAACTAGGATCAAAACTGAAATACTAGAGTAAGTAGAACTGAAACTAGAATACTATTTTCCTGTTCGATAGGATTAGGAGTGGATAAAATCTGTATGAGTGTTGGTTATAATAATAATAATTAAAAGTGGAATCGGAAACAGCGAAATAGCTCTGATTTTAAGTACTTAAATGTTATATAATTTTATTTGTTTAAATAACTATAATACCTTAATAAGTTAATTAGCTTACGATTACGATAATTGAATATTGCTAATCCAATTATAGGCCGAATTCGCGAAACGAATCTAATATTATTAACGGTTATTACGTAATAGTCTGCTAAACTCATCCTTGATCCACGATTAGCGCCAACCTTGACTTAGCAATTATTAAAATACAGAAAGTAAAGTTATTTGACTGTTAGATCAATTTGAAACCTTTAGAATTATGTTTATACTCCTAATATTTCATACATTAGGAGCATTCCTTCTTATGATGTTTTCGTCCACTAAGAAAGGATTTTTGAAAATGTCACCCCAAGGTGGTTAACGTGGTTAACAGGGGGTCAACATACTTGTTTTACGCGGACGGGCAAATTGTAGTTGAAAAAGATTCCAACATAGAACCTTATTTTTAGAAGTCATTAAAAAAGTCGGCTGTTTTATGTGTAGGATTTCAACTTTGTGATGTCCTTACAGAAAATTCATATTAAGAATGTCTTAATATGATTTTTGTGTATGGATAATATAGGCACATGACGTGGGAAAGTGTGCAAGGAGTCCAGTCACGAGCTTTGAACACCCTATATCGTAATTTCCGCTTACGTGTCCAGAATGAGACGACTGTACTTTCTTTTTCTTTTACCCTTTTTGTACAGCAGCTGTGTTTTTCAAGAAGTTTTGAACCCTCTGTATATCGATTTCGATATCTTTCGGAATTTGTAGACAAGAAGCTACATAGTTAATGTTTTTCCCAAAGTTGCACACAAGAATGAGTGACGTAAACAATATGTAACGTTTCCTAATTGTTTTGAATTTTGAAACACACACTTAGCTTAAGTACTTTGTGTTTATATTTCACATTAAAATACATATTTGTTAAAATGTAGTCCGCGGTGCTCGCTTGCATTTCGACATGAAGTGAAAGTTTGGCGATTCGCCAACAGTGATTTAGAGTATGGACTTTATGGCTTATGGTATTGACATGCTTGGCGAATTTAACTTGTCTAACTAACACATTTAACGATTTGCAGAGTCTATTTTTGCAATAGTTTAAACCTACAACATTTAGTACGCGAACGGCGAAGTAGTGATTTTTAATTTTCACAGTACCTACATCGTTTTGGGGTGGGTTTTAAGTTATAACTTATACGAGTAACTTAAAATAATAGCTATCTGTTTTTCACTTTTAAATATTTAAAATCTTACGTGAACAAAATGCCTCGTGGCTTCAACCTCATAAGGAAGGCGCAGAATTTCCGTTGGCAGAAATTCTGCTGCATTTTCATAGAAAATTCCTACTTCATTCACACGAGCGTAATTTTGTTAGTGATGATTAGTATGAAAAATTATTTACGCGACCGAAATTCTGTCTGACAAAATTACGCTCGTTTGGCTTCACTCTTTTAAAGCTTTTATTACTTTAAATGTTTAAGCATAAGAATATATCTGCATAATAATCGAAATTCTATCTCAATTAACATCCCATCAGCGACGCCATAGACACTCCTTTACATGGCTATCGTTGGCAATTGATTAATAAGTTCTGAGACTCGCCCACAATCAATTAACAGTTTACACACCATTTTCTGAAAAGATTATATTCATAATTCATAATTCGTTTATTATCTCACCACATTAAGATCAAATACAATGTTATGTAGTACATACTCAACAAACTTGGCACTGGTTATGTGGGAGACTGGTGCCTAAACTAGGCGTAGCCTGTATTTCAGGACACCAGGATCTCCAAGCAAGGTAAAAGTATTCCAACTACATATTTACAACAAAGCAGTGAAACAATTATCAATGTGTTGCCTATAGGGTAATAGTGTGACAGTATAGTGTGTGTGTGTGTGCGTGCGTGCGTGCATGCGTGCGTGCGTGCGTGCGTGCGTGCGTGCGTGCGTGCGTGCGTGCGTGCGTGCGTGTGTGTGTGTGTGTGTGTGTCAGTCAGGTACAGTAATGAGAGTTTCAGTGTTTATGTAAGATAGTGTTAGCAGCCATTCATTAACTCTTTTTTTGCATGCTCTCATGGTTAGGGAGTAAATGTTTATTGTCTTATTAATTTTTTTATAAACATATCCCCCCAGAAAACTAAAGAAACGATTGGCGAAGCGTGTGTGAAAACGGTGCGCGGTTGCATCAAGGTTATTACGTCTTTTGCAACCGGATGGTGGGATGTAATTAAGGAGGCTATGGTGTTTGAGGACTGCATAGGATATATACAGTTGGCGTACCGTCAATGCTTTTGTTTGCTTATAGAGAGACTCAGTTGGGTAACGGAATGGAAGGCTGTTTGACACTTTGAGGATTGCCCGTTGCGCTCGTTCCAATTGTAACATAGTGTCTTTGTGTGTGCCGCCCCATGTTGATATACAGTACGTGAGTAATGGTTGGCAAAGAGTGAGATAGACCACCCTCCTCAGTCCTCCGTCCGCCACGTTTCTTAAGTTTTTAAATATTGGTATCAATTTTCTTATTCGAGACGTAAGCGCCTCTACGTGTGGACGGAAGCTGAGTGAGGGGTCCAAGATAACTCCCAGGTATTTGGTTGAGGTTGTTCTTTCCAGAGGTTCACATGTACATGGCTCAACATGGGGGTTACAAGTGTGTGCGGTGATACTATGGAATGTCAACGAGGGGGGCGTTCGTATCGCGAATGGGATGTATTTGGTTTTTTGGGTGTTAACGGTAAGAATGTTTTTGCGTAACCATTCTACTACAGTGTCGAGGCCACTTTGTGCCGTATTAAAAACGCTAGTCCAGGAATCTGAGTGGAACACGAGAGCCGTATCATCCGCAAACGTGAAAATTTTTCCATCACGTATGTTGAGCGTACACAGATCATTAATGTAGATGAGGAAGAGGGTTGGAGCAATTGCGCTTCCCTGAGGGACGCCATGCGTAGTAGTGCGTTCAGAACTTAGGTACTCATCTACCTTAACACTCTGTGTACGCTCAGTTAGAAAGTCCTCGAACAGTTTGAGCTGGGTTCCTCTTATGCCTATGTGGAACATCTTCTTTAGAAGGATAGGAATCGAGACCGTATCGAAGGCTTTTGCTAGATCTAGAAATATTCCTATGACTTTTTGTCCAACATCAAGCTTTTTTACTATGAAGTCTGTGAGTTCGTGTACTGCTTCACCTGTTGATTTGCCTTGGCGGAATCCATACTGTGATGTGGAAAGAATATTATTGTTTTCTAGGAAGGATATTAATCTAGAGTTCATGATTCGTTCTAATATTTTTGCTAAGGTTGGTAGGACAGCAATTGGTCTGTAATTCGTGATTTGGTCTCTGTTACCCGCCTTGTAAATTGGATGAATAATTGCTCTCTTAAAAGCTTTTGGAAAAATGCCTGTTGAAAGGCACAAATTTAAGACATGAGTTAGGGGTGGAGCAATAACTTCTATGTTATTTTTTATGACCCCTGCTGGTATATTGTCCCAACCCACGGCACAGTTACTTCTTAAGGACATTGCAACCCTTGTAACTTCCTTAACGTCAGTCGGGAGCAGCACCATTGAGTGACAGGGAGTAGGCGTAGTACTATTAGGGCTTTGTGGTGGCTGGGGTATTTTGTCAGCTAGAGTTTTTCCTGTATTGATAAAAAATTCGTTGACTAAGTTCACGGAGTTTTCCGGTGAGGAGGTGAGTGATAGTATATCCGTCGCACAGCTACGATTTTTAGTTCTGTTTGTAATTTTGTTAATGGATTGCCATAACGTTTTCGTATTATTTTTAGAGGCTAGTAGCTCGGTTCTGTAGTATTCTTGCTTCAATTTTTTTAGGATTTTGGTACAGAAATTTCTATAACGTGAGTAGGTGACGGAAAGAGTTTCATTATCGGGGTTTTGTTTTAATTTCTTGTGCATGTTATCTTTGTTTTTTAAACAGCGAAGAAGACCGGGCGTGACCCAAGGTTTTAGAATTTTTTTCCGATTTGCATGTTTTATCTGTTTTGTGTTGGTCTCTATTTTTGAATAAATTAAAGAAACGATCATGTCTGCTGCCGTGTTAGGGTCTTCCGATTCATAGATTGGGGAGAAGTCTGTTTTAGATATGTCAGTAGCAATTTGTTGGTAGTTAAGTTTTGTAGTAATTTTGCGAGTCTCTGTCTTTATTAGTTGTGTCGATAGGAACAACATGATGGTATCATGGTCAGTAATGGTAGAATGAGCAACACGCACGTTAGCCGGAAGTTTAGTCTTTAGCATTACATGGTCAAGACAGTTGGTAAGCCGAGTTGGCAGAAGGTGAGCTGGGAGCAATCCAAATGTTGCAAGTAAAGTTAAGTATTGGCTTTTATTCTGATCTTGGGAGTTGTCAGCTATGTTTATATTGAGGTCACCAACTATTATTATATTGTTTGTCCGGTCTATTTTTGTTAAAAAGTCGTTTAATGAGTTAAGAAATGGGGCTATATCTTTTGTCGATGGCGATCTATATATTACCAGTACTTTTGTGTTGTTTTTAAGGGATATTTGCAGGCAGTTTGCGTCTGTTAAAGGAAGCTCACTCACCGTTACTGATAGGTATTTTTTTGTGTAGACGACTACACCGTCATTTTGTAGTCTGTTGTAATTGGTTGTGTAACAATTATAATCCTGTAACTGCGGTGTAGTCTCGACTCCTCGCTTCCAGCACTCTGTCAGGGCGATCAGATCCCACTGGATTCGGGTTCGGGCAAGAGCGATTTCAAATTCCTGCATATTTTTGTTAATGCTTCGGATATTTTGACAAATTAATTTGAGATTTTTTTGTAGATTTACTCCAGATGGGATGCAATCGTCCAGATCACAGTAAGCAGAGTCAGCGACGAATGAGGAGTCAATGTCGTTTATGGCTTGGTTTATGTTATCGAATAGTAAATAATGTTTGTGTTACGCGCTGTTATATTATCTCCCGACCATTTATAAAGTATCCCCAGGGATAGATAACTACTATTTAAAAAAATAAAATTTAGAGTTTGGCTGAATGGGTCATTTATGTAATAGAGTGTAATATTATGATAGACTGACTGTGTGTAAGTGTGTAAAATGTTGTTTATAATGTGAGTTTCTGTACTATGAGGTGTTTTTATGTTTATTATTTTAGTATAAATAGTTTGGTTCGAAAATTGTGTATTGTTTAGTGTTTCTTGTAAGAATGAAATGTATCTTAATAAAATCGACATACCATAATATTGATTAATAACAATTACATCCCTTATATAAGAATTATATCTAAGTTTAATTAAGTAGTAATAATTATTAGATAGCATAAAAATGTATAATATAACATAAAATTGATAGACAAGAGTTAACGTAATATCATTGGAATAAGGATTAAAGACACCAGTATTATGTAAAACAATAAAAATTGCATGCGAGAGTATTAAAATTAGTCAGATTTGTTTGTTCTTTAACTTTTCCAGATCAATTTCAGAGTTAACTCTAATAGGTTTATCGCCTGTCCTTTTCCGCAGGTACACAAAACCGTTTGACGTCCAGCAAAATTCATAGTTGTGATCCTTCCGAAAAGCTCTGGCAAGTGCAAACAATTTCTGAGCTTTTTTTGTTAGTGACTCAGAGATATATAGGGGCTGAGCTGAATGCTGTAACCCCATATGGACAGTGTTTAGTTTTCCAGTTACATCTTTATTCTTGTTGAAATCCTTAACTCTTTTAATAACGTTTGTTTTAGTTTGGACCGTATCTAGTTCAATGATTATGGGGCTTGAGCTATCTTTGGAGTTAGTTCTAAATACGTCTCTAATGTTCGAGCGCGAAATATCAACATTTAAAACCTTTCCCACTGTCATGACTATTTTTTGGAGGTCTTCTTTGGTCTCGTCGCTCGTTTTCGGCATGTTTCTAAGTTCTACTACACTGGCGCGAGATTTACGTTCGAGGTTTTCGACACTCTCTTGAAGTAACTGAATTTTTTTCTTGTCTTCCTTCCTTTCAGTTTCGAGGTGTGATATACGCCTTAATAATTCGTCGTGTTTGTTCGACATATACTGAACGCTCTCCTTAAGTTCAGTGTTTTGTGAGATAATATTGTTTATTTTATCGATTAAATCTTCAAATCGCTTTTCTTGGTCTTTTGCAAAACTGTTGAAAACGTTCATGGTTATCGTTGCGTTGGTAGATGTCTTAGCCGTAGTCCTTTTTTTTTTGTTTTCTGTAGTGGGGGCAGATAGTGTTTGTTGTAGAGTTTGCGTTTCGTCGGTTAAGACTGGTCTTGATTTTCCAGCGTCTTCTGTTAAAGCTGAAGGCGAGGGCAGAGGTGATGCGGGGGGTGTGCGGTTTATTGGCATTTCAATTTTTTTTTTTTTATAGTTTATTTAAATTGGTATCGATAATGTTTTGGTTCTGTAACAATAGATGGCGCTAACATCGGCGTGGTTAGTAAGAAACTGTATACTAATTTCACAGCAGCGGCACACGTCGTAGTGGTCGAGCGGGTCAGACGGCGGAACGGTATAACGCCCCAAAAACCCGGGTTCGATTCCAGCCGACTCCCGATTCTTGAGCCACTCTCAAAAAGCACCTCACCTCACTCGAAACTTGCGAACACTCACGGACCGAAGCACCACCTTGAAGGGGCGAAAGCTCCAGGGTGTTGGGGTCACACAAAGTCTCAAGCTGATCGACGGCACACACAACAACACACACCCACTATAAGCAGAATTGACGTCCGTTCACTACGAGAGTTGCCGAGAGGTAACGTAGATATTGTGTAGGTGTTTTTAATTAGTCGTTTATCCAATGTAAGTTTTATTAAAGCAACAGGCAAGAAATAAAAAATGTAAGGGCCTGTTTCACCACTTTCTGATAAAGTGCCGAATAGGATATTCACAACTTTTTTGGCAGATTCTCCATACTTGATCTGTCAAGTTAATTGGTGGATAGCCTATTCGTCTCTTATCAGGAAGTGGTGAAACAGGCCCTAAGTAACGAAAAACTTTGTCATTTAAATTATTGTTGGACACCAAATGTAACCCAGATGATACTTAATGATACTAATAAAAACGATTTGATAAGAGGAATAATGCTATGTTTACAATTCCTTGATACAGTTTTTTGAGGAAATGATAACATCAGTCTAATTGTGAGTCACAAAGACTCACTTGTGCCTACTAATTCATTCTCGATTAACAAACTAATTAAAGACAACTTGTTACTTGAAACTCATACGGTGTTATAGACTCTATACCTCATTTATAAGGTCTATAATTAATTGCTTACTTAGGTACTGCTTTTGACGTATCAAATTTGAAACACATCTTTCAAAGAAAACGTTAGTCTGTACTTCCGTATAGATGTAATGCTAACTCAAAATGACGAATTGGGTCTTAACTTCTAACCTAAAACGAATAAGAACTGTATTCCACTATTTAAACATTGTGTGGCAAATATTTATATTATTTTGAAATATTTTAAGTGGGTTTTATTAAATTTCTCTTAAATAGATTTCATGGTGACTTATTTTGTGTGTAAGAGAAAGTTGCGAGGTCTTAACCAGCGCGTGCCCTAAGTGCACGATCGGTCTCTTAATAGGTTACTGCAGAACTAGTTTTTGTTGTTAGGTCTGGCCGACTTTAGTAAAAAGGAAAACCAAAATAAACTCCAATTGTTACTATCATCTCTGTTCTTATTCTATTTTCTATTATACGACAAACTATCGTTACTAAAAAGATTCACGAAGTAAAAATCGCCTAAATTGTTTAATGTTGCTGTCACTTTACAAAGTTAAGTAGAAGGAAATCATTATAATTACTTAGTCTATAGTGATAACCATCAAATCTAATATTATGTCTCTTAGATTGTTCCATAAATTTTCTTTTAAGGCTTTTAAAATGACGGAAAGCGCCGCGCCAGCCATCGCGTCATTCTTCATTGTGCTACAGCGAGCTTTCTGAACTGACAGCTTAGAGCTTTAAAGTTAAAGACGTTACAGAGTGTACTTACATACTTCAGTTTCAATCCATTTTCATTTAATTCGCGTCGAGGGATCTTAAAACTTTGATACTGACGCCGTGATAAATCTGATCGTTGGAAGTAGCGAAAAGGGATGATGACAAGGTTAAAGATTAGCGAATTTTATTAATAAAATAAAGAAATCACGGTAAAAAATAAGTGTTCCCAAAATTTTAGCTCGATAGAATTTGTATTTTTTTGTTATGCGCCTTCAAAGTTGGATATCAAGTCGATTTTTTTTCAATTATATTTCTTAATATTTGTATACCATTCGATAACTTATGCATTAAAAAGAGACTTTTGTTATAAAACCACTTTCTTAAACGCAATATTTAATATACCTATCGAACAAAGTTCTCTCCCGATGCATACAAACTACGAAAGAGTGACGTCAGTCTTTCGTAGCACTTTGTATGGAGCGTTTCGGGCAGGTCTATTTTATGAGGTGTTTGAATTGTCATATCTTGGTGAATTTTTAAGCTATCAGAGTCATTCTTTTAGCGATGTTTCTATTTTTTAAGGGTCGTTCAGTTACCAATAAGAAAAAAATAGTCATCAAGCCTAATATCTTCTATTAAAGGCCTACTCTGACCCGAACATCTTTTATGCGTGACCTTTCGCATAAACATCTCCAAAGGTTCTTCGCAATATTTGCGTGGTATTTAGTAGTTCAACCTTCGGATGGGTCCCGAGGGTACCGCTGAAATATCATAAATTAGGTCCTGTCAGATGGACGCCTGCCTAGTGAGGCTATATAAGAAGTGATCAATGGTTCTCATTCACAGGTGTTCTTCCCCACGCAAAGATGTTTGTGGCTTACTAATAATTAATAATTATGCCTTATGATGTTCTTATTCGAATAAGAAATGTCTTGAACGGTAAACATTACAATAACTTAGCTATAAATTATAATGCTAGAATCCACATAAAACTATAATATAAGTCCTAACCAAAGAGCCAGGATAGAAATAATTGTGCATACTATTTCCGGCGCAAACCAAGTTTGTGCTATTTCTCGTCGTACTTGTCGAATTAAATATGTATTCAGAAGTCGCAGCAAATATCACGGCCCCGTTCAACTGCTCGCGTTTGATTCTATAAATAAACTAAAAGGATTGGTTCTTGACTGGTGAGCCGTGGATACCGAACTACTCTCTAGTCTACTATTTTTTTTAGAAATAGCTTATATTCGTTTAGTAAAGTAAGTTATCTGCCGCGGTCATAAATCATTTTGTGACAAAAAAGATATTGTCAAAACGTGGGAGAGCCATGCTTCGGCACTTATGGGCCGGCTCGACCGGAGAAATACCACGTTCTCACAGAAAACCAGCGCGAAACAGCGCTTGCGCTGTGTTTCGCCGAGTGATTGAGTTTACCGGAGGCCCAATCTCCTACCCTATTCTCTTCCCTACCCTCCCCTATTCCCTTCCCTTCCCATCCCTACCCTCCCCTATTACCCTATTCCCTCTGAAAAGGCCGGAAACGCACCTGCAGCTCTTTTGATGCTGCGAGTGTCCATGGGCGACGGAAGTTGCTTTCCATCAGGTGATCCGTTTGTTCGTTTGCCCCCTTATTTCTAAAATATATATATTTCCAATTAATCTATGATTTGATTGCTTTACTGCTGTAGTTGCTTTACAATTATTATTAGAGGCAGTTATTTGCAGTTAGCAAATGCCAAAGCTGAAAGCATTGGAGGCTCGCTGTAGAAACAAGTAGTGGTGTAAAGGTTAATTGGACAAATAAATGGACGTTTTCTATCTACGTTGCAACTTGCAAGAGAAGCTATTGTGCTGTATTAATAATAATGTCGTCCTAGAAAGGTGATAGGTATAAAGTAGGTTATAACTTATAAACTTCGAATAGGCATAGTATAAAGAGTAGAAAAGTAAAAAACAAAAAAAAATCCGGACGGTGGGATATTTTACTTCAAATATCGTAACAATTAAAAGAAAATAATTAAAGTATAATGGTAAATGTTATTGAATTGGCATGTTAAGAGTTAAGACTTAAGACACATGCGGCTACAGTGATAAATTGCGGCAAGAAACAAAGCAATAATGAGGAGTAATCAGAAAAAGTTAGATAATTACTTGAGCTTCGGCCGACTTAATTGGTTTATCTTTCCTCGGCTCAACTACGTGAGGGGACTAGATCAGAATTAAGCTGAGCCTTATAGCTTTTAGGGTTCCGTACCCAAAGGGTAAAAAGTTAAAAACAGACCTTATTACTAAAACTTCAATGTCTATCCGTCTGTCTGTCTGTCTGTCTACAGGCTGTAAATCAAGAACGGTAATAGCTAAAGAGTTGAAATTTTCACAGGTTATGTATTTCTGTTACCGCTATAACAACAAATACTAAAAACAAAATAAATTAATTATTTAAGGGGGGCTCCCACATAACAAACGGGATATTTTTGCCTTTTTTGCTCTATGTATATCAATAATGGAAACAGGTAGGTACTTGAATTTTCCTCAAACTTATATGTGTACTTTAATATTCAATAAAAATATTAAAATAAAATCAAAAATTAAGGGGCTCCCATACAAAAAACTCAATTTTGGTCTTATTTTGCTCTATAATGGTACGGAACCCTTCGTGTGCGAGTCCGACTCGCACTTGACCGATTATTTTACTACTTTTGCTCTATAATGGTACAGAACCCTTCGTGCGCGAGTCCAACTCGCACTTAGCCGATTTTTTGTATGTTGCCCGCACGTAAATTGGTTTATTTTTCCGCAAAACAATAATTATCCTACTTCTCAAAATAAGTTTATATTTATACCTACTAAATTCTTATCTAAATCAGTTCAGTGATTCCAATTCAAATCGGTAAGGGCCGGGACACATAAACAAGATACGACGTCGTGTCGTACCACGATGCGGCAACGTTTCACGATATGCGACGTCGTGTCGTGGGAATCTATGACGAGCATCGTAAAAAACTACGTCGCGACATCGTAATTCGTAACGTGCCACGATACACGGCATCGTGTTTATGTGTCCCGGCCCTAAGAGAGGATGACAGCTATTCTGTCTACTCTGGCTCTAGACACCCTACTAGTAGCTTGAATATATTAATTCTATGTTCATTGTCATAGGTTTTATTAGTTTTAAGGATTTCGTCGTCATCACCCTAATTTAATTTAGTCCACCCGTACATAGTCGTCCTCAATCGTTGACTTGCCCATCTACATAATTAGGATTTACGTATAGTGTCACTTCGGTGTCGATGGCGGCGCATTCCGAGCCGCAAATAGATCGGACGGTGTCCCTTTGCCTCGTTGAGATAACTCTACATTTTCTTAGGCCCACTTGCGCCAGTGTAGGTGAAAGTTAATCCTAGGTTAAATATTATTTGTGTCGTTCCTTTTCGGTTTCTATTTACGAGATAAAACACGATATTTAACACAGGGTTAGCTTTAAGTTCTCGGTTTGGTGCAAGTGGACTTCTAATATTTTATGTTCCTTCTTATAATGTTTGTCAACATTGAACCCGGAAATTGTTATTTATAGCTAAGTTTTTGTCAAAGTACAAGAGTACAGGAATGATAATAACTTGGCTGTGATTCATAGAACTTATCTATTTCACTATTGTCAACAACGACGTCGTTTGATAATAACTTTCATTATGCCTAGTTTAATCATAAAATCAATAATTACAAGCTTTAATTTTTTATTCTAATTGCTGACTAAAATGTGGATAGTACTCCCAAATTACGCATACCGCTTACGGACTCTTACATCAGGATAAAAACTTGAGAGATGTCAAGGGACACCCGAATGGAACGAAGTTATTATATGTTCAAAAAACCTGTATAATTATATAATATTATTATATACTCAAAAAAATATTAAAAAAAACGCCATCTATTGACACCCAGGAATACTAACAACGCGTCACTGTTTATTAAAAAAAAAACGCCATCTAGTTGACGCACAGGAATACTTACTATCAACGCCCTCTGCTCCTAACCTGCAGGTACTAATAAAAAAGTGTCGAGGTCAAATCAAGGTCAAATATCGTCCTGTCTAGCCTTCAGATTTACGCCGAACGCGCGATAAGGAACTTCGTTCCAATATGTACTGGTGGTCAAGCGCAAGAAATTATTATAATATATTATAAATGCTAAAAGCTCTGCAATTTACATGTCTACATATCTTGATGTGTAAAAAAACTACGATGAACTCAGGTGAACAACGAAGACAACAGCAATAGTTAGACGACTGACATGTCGTTGATAGTGTTTAGTAAAGCATACATAAATTTATAATAAGGTATCAATTAAAATATCATTCGATATCCGATATCGGTCGGAGGAAATTGATTCGACTGAAATTGAACGCGGTCGAGTTACCGAACGCGGAACGGCACGTCTGCTGTGACGTTATTGGATTCAATTTTTCGATATTCGTCAACGTGCCATATAGCTAATCAAAAACCGGTCAGGTCAGGGATACATTCAACAGCGAAATTTCAAGCTTTTTAGCTTGTAATGCGTTACATGGAATTTACCTCAGAAAAAAGAAACACTAAGCGACCCATTATGTAAATTGCTCAGAATACAGAAGTATGTTCTCTAACAGACTTCTGTATTCTGAGCAATTTACATAATGCGTCGCTTAGTGTCAATATGGCTTAGTGTCAAAATACATACATTTGAATCCTAACTTGCTATAAAATATAAATTATCGAATGTTAGCCGTGTAAGTACCCAGATGATGCAATTATATCGTTCAAATATTCTGAATAACAAAAATCGAGCTTCCACCGCACTTTCTAACTTTCCCCAGCTCCCCAGAGTGTGAACCTAATTTTGCCATAAGATAGGATAACTTTTTTCATTACGTCAATAAGGCTCTAGGTTACAATACAAGTTCTAAAACTTGGCCTTTATACTTTGGTATAGCTTGGATGTCTAAATTATGTAAAAAAGAATGTTGGTCAAAACCAGAGCTTGATTTTAACGTTGTAAGTTATAACATAAGGCATTTAAAATGACGTCAATATTTGGTGAATTCAAAGAAGTTTTAAATGACGTGACCATAACAATGGCTCGCTCAGGTACGCAAGGCCAACGTCCTTGGACAGACGGTGGATAGTCGAGATGGTTCACGGTGAAACGCGTTGTCATGCCTCGGTACCCACCCCGCAATCTAATTAAACATTACAACATCGTGCTTAATTATTTCAAAAGTATTTCGACGGAAACACGAGATAGAATCATCGACCGAAAGAATTTTTATCAGATTCCAATGTTATTAGATTAAACATTGGTTCGCTTGACTAGATGCGGCATATTTAAGCAATATTAGCTTCGAATATAAGTGACAGCATGACAGATCAGTAAAATGTGTTGAAAAATCTAGAGTACGTGAAAAACTTCGTAGCTGGTAAGTGGTAGGTAGTTACGACGTTTTTCTCCTAATTTAAAATGAAAATTATGGTCCATATAATATAGTTACTGCAGTACTTCTTTAGGATTTCTGGAATGAAGGGGCATACTATGACGTAAATATATAATATAATCAATTGCAATTGTTTTACCAATTTAATATGTGATTAACATGATTTAATATGTGATTAACATGAATATAATTTAGAATTTAGATGAATTATAATTTAAAAATTATAATTTAGATAAATTTACTAATGAAATTAATAAATGGTATAAACGTTATCTTTTCTAAGATTATAACTCGTTGATTTCGTATAATCTATTACTCAACTGGAGTTTCTAGTCTAAAAACTTTAACGACGGTCGTCTATCTTTACGATATAACTACTGTCGACCTAATCTTTGAATTTCACATACAAACGTATCCGCATTTCATAATCTTTCAGTTGAAACCCGATCTGCTAGTGATGTTGCAATACCTCGGCAGTTTTTATTCATTAAACTAAATACATGTGCTGCAGTCACATTTCGTAGAGTGGTGACATCTTTTCTCGCAACGTTATTACACAATTCGTAGGTATCCTAATTTTGACCTCTACTATTGTCTTTGATTTGATAGTAATTGTCTTAATTCTCACAATATAGACGAAAAAATTCAAAGTACTTATAGAAACCTTTTTTAAGACGGGAAATTCGCTTAGGCATCCCCAGCAGCACTGTACAAGCCAAAAGGACTACCGGAGTATGTGGGACTCGCTGCGGCCGAGAAGATGGTAAGTTGGCCGCAGCTCTACCCACTAAAACCCGTCCTCACTCCTAGAAGCCTGCTCCTTATGTATAATTTTAAAATCCATATTCATTAGGTAATTTCATTGCCGTCTATGATTATAAACACCTTTTCGTTTTATAAATGCAAATCATTATGTATTAACATGGAGGTTCAGGGTAGATCCTATTTAAAGACTATGTGACGCCAAAATTAACCTTATACCAAAAGTAATTATTTCGTAAAGGTCGTCGCTAATTCAATTAAATATTTTTGGTCATTTTATGCCCGAAAGGCTTTTTATGTAGTCTGAGTAGAGCCAGTAACTTAAATGTTGGTCCCAAAGTGAAAGCTTGGGAGAAGAGTAATTAAAACAGTGCTGACAAAGAATACAATATTCTACGCGTTTTATATTAAAACAACGGGACGACTAAATAGTAAACAATAATAGGAGTATGATGTACAGTTATGACTACATTTTATGGATTTTATGGAGTTTAAAAATATTTTAGAAGAAAAAATATTAATTACTGCAACCCCCATATTAGGTATCCACACTAATTATATAGTGATCGTTAAATCCTATGTATGTCAATTTCTCCATACGCTCTAAATACTTGATTGCGGTATCCAAATCCAAATTGGCTATGTAAATTTATCTGGACAATAAAATCGCCTTTGTGCGCGTCCTCATTCCCATGGTGAAGGTCGCAGTGACCAATATACACAAGTTTTTGTTTCACAAGAGCATTGTTAAAGAGGCTTCGGGCTTGGCCTTGTTCACGGTAGTCATGTTTTGTTCGGAGATAGCCTAATGTACCCAAATTATGTTTGGTAGAGTCACGAATTATGGTCAACGATGAACTTGTGAGCTATGCTCTTATGTTTAACTTTTTTGTCATTATATAATGATGTAGGTATTTTTCTTCCTTCTTCCATGAAACTTTCTCTGCTTGTCATAATGACCGAACACTATAACTTGAAATGCTTCTAAAGATGCGTTGGGATGATTTAAAGTGATTGCACATTTATGCATATTTATATGAACGCGCCGCTTTTAAGAATTCGTTGTATGAAATGATCTGAAACCTCGCTCATTCGTCCGCAACGTACGCATTTCGTGTACTGTGTGGTGCGTTCCACGCATAGAGCTCGACAAGGCTTTAAATGAACGTGGCGGAAAAAGGAACTAACGCTGCCGTCATACAAAAACGCCATTTTTGATACAATTTTGACAGTTCTCCTTTACATGCAGCGCCCCCGCCCACGTTCATTTACACGTCCTTTTTAATGAAGGTTTATTTCTTGCAAGATATGGGAGGGTAAAGGTAGGGAACATGAAAGTGCACTACTCGATACCAAAGTATCATCACAAAGTTAGTACGAGTGTGAGGCTAATAGATGAATCATGGAGCTTTAATAAGCGGCATTGACTATCAAGTGGTTAAATTAGATCGAAATGGAAACTCGCAGCTGGTTGCAGTCAATCAAACCGAGTACTAGACCACCTACTGGAAGATATTGAGTATGGTACTTGTAGTAATATAGCATGTTAAATGTATCTTACGTATTGCAACCGCTATAGTTATCAGCTATCACTTATCCTATTAATTTTAGATACTAATACGTGAATGTTGTTTTTATATTATATTGAAATACCTTATATGAACATAAATATTTAGCTATATTCAATCTTTATTATCTTCGTGGAATAAAATTACCGAAACATCGTACCGAATAACAAAGTAGAGACTCTTTCGAGATAGCGGTTCTCATTTCCACGAATTTCGGTTGACGTGCGGATCGCGTTGATTTGAAATCGATTCCATAAGATTTAAATTTAAAGAACAATATGCTATAAATACTAAAAGAAATGTGCACTCATTGGAACACAATAGCGTTAACAGCCCAAGGCTTTGTTCTCCTCGGGTTTTTGTTCAACGATTCAACCTCACGTACTGTTACCGGCTTTAGTTTAAATGCAAAATGACACTTATGTCCGATACGTTAGGGCGATAATAGCTTTCATTGTTTGTTATCTCTAAGTTCAAGGTTTGCAGTTTCCTAGTTTTTCGTTCGCGAATAATACATGCGATTGTAATGTCTCTGTAATACGATCACAGAGACATTACAATCGCAAGCATTACTCTCGATAAACATAACTTTTGTGCAATTTTATTTGGTGAGTTGAAAGACCTTCTCACTACTCAGTTATTATTATGACTTGACTGCCATTAATTGAGTTTAATCTCGTTTGTTTATTTGAAGTGGCAATAAAGTGTTATCTGACTGTAGATTTAAGTTTTAACTTGATGTCTTACTCCAGTTACATTGTTTGTCTCTTTGGTCCAAATAAAAATAGACGATGACTGAATAGCTTCGTTACTGTTCGGTAGTACTGTAATATATTTTAGATGCGACAGATACTTTTTAAAATGCTTTTCGTTCCTGGTTGAAATAATTTACAGTCACTTTAATAAAAGGTCGATTATTATAAGTAAAGAGTAAAAACATTGAATTATTTAACCATGTTGATCTTTAAAAATGTTGACTCAAAAGTAAATTATAAAGAGGCTTTTAAATTCACGTTTGTAGCAAGCGAAGCCGCGAAAATTAATTCAATTTCAAGAACTCACTCTTGTTCCCACTAAATTTGTTTTTCAATGGCTTAGAATTCCATTTTGAAATCCAATTATTCGGCTCTCAAATTTTAAAATATAATGAGACCTTCGTACATGAAGGCTTTTACTCTGCCGTATTTTCACCTTGTATTTCGTTTTATACCTGTAGACCGTATAATTATTGACGTTCTTTTTCAGGGCAAAATCTTGCAAACACCTTCATTCTGTCGTGTTTTATGCGCTACTAGAATTTTATCGATAGCGACAAAACTGCACTGCAGTAGTATAATTGCGAAATCTGCTTTAGTGATAGATTGATATTATGAAGCTAAGGTGGTGGTCGATTAATAAACTCGATTTTAACGACTTAAACCTTTTTTTTTTTTTCCAAAATTCGTGTTGTTTCTAAACGTGTCCCATAATCATTAGCCGCTGAAAGCATAATGATTTCAAGTAACCACATAGTACATTGTGGTAGCGTACAAGGAAATTAACGAAGTATTTTTTGGTTTCAGGTCGTGTCGGGGTCGCCGGTAACCATGGACGCCGGCGTGGAAACAAACCCATAAACTAGCGGGTACGTGTTAACTAGGACTTAAAGGTCTTCGCCCATTCTATTACAACACTGGCAGGCTTTAGAAATTGTAAGAAAACGTTTCATAACGCGTATGGGTAATTTCGGGTAGGACTTACCCTGTATAGTATCCAAATGCAGGGAAAGTCGCTATAACTGGTATGTGTAATATCATAATATGCATGTAACCTTGTTTAGCCTTTAATACTTTAAACGAGGTAATCTTGTAAATATTACGTATTTTATAATTATAAATTATTTTGAAAATGGTAAGGTGTATTTAAAAAAATAGTAAGTACGTATTGAGTACGAAAATTGATCTAGTATTTTTGGGTTATTAAATTTTTCAATCATACTACATAATAAAACTGGAAAACGCTTTATAAAGTGGACGTGACACACAATTATTAGAAGCAGAACATACAACTGTATTTTAATGCTATTATAATTAAGCGTCGTCTCAGTATAATGTGCGAATACCACAATAATTGTAGCTGCTATTGCTTTATCAACGGATACTAGTATTCACGGATACTGCACTCCTCAGACGTGAACTGAGCATAACTGTAAGGCATTGTAGAGATGTAGATACTTCTCTTACTTTGATAGAGATAATGCGCCTAGCTCTACAATAAGTTAAATGCTAGGAAGTCCTAAAGTTTTATTATGACCAGGATTACTTTATTTATGAACAAGTAAGAATACTATTAAATTAATTGTAAGTATATATCATAACGTTGTCTGATAAGTGATAACTTAATATCCATGTTGAACTTAGGAATTATTATCTCAACAAACGTTGAAGGTCCATAAAGGCATGGAGTCTATGCCTTTATGGACTTTCAACGTTATGACAATTAATTATAATCTACTGTCTATGTTAACTTTACTATCTTACTACCTTATTTTCAAGTCCGAATATATGAAAACTTTAAAATATTATGATATCAGGTATTTTAGAATGAAGTTAGCTATAAGATCTACAACTTTGAAGTTTTCATCAGCAGTCAGCACCAGCCAGCCGCTCGTATGGTAACCAAGTTGGCCGGTCTGACTTCTGTCATTCACATGACTGGAACAGATTTTGAATGAACGTTGAGCGAGTCACGACTCACTATAATGCCGTGCAGTGTCTCTGCGGATGACAATATGAGCAAGTCAAGAACCACTCAACTCAACCACAGTCACAAAAATTATGAGATTAGTTGGATTGTAAGACTGAAATTATAAAGAAGATTACGGTCGCTAACTTGCTGATAAAATGTTTTATTTGTATTCAACCCTTACATTTACAACCCACGTTTAACGTAACGTAGACGTTTCATTCAGTTCATAAGGAGGATAATATACATTTTAGGGGTTGATGCGATAAAATTGTAAGGAAAGGCGAGTTGATGTAGGTATCGAATATACCTTTCGATAGCTACATCAACTCGCCTAATATATATAATATAATTTAGCATTTGTAAAGTAAGGACAGCAAAATCTTTCTCTCATTGCTATTTTATCAATTATCATACAAAAAAGTAATACAAAACACGATCTATTTCGCGAATCCGCTACATCTCGCAGCGTATTTGAATTTATGATCGCATTATGTTTTCTCCCGCTCTAGAAATCTTGATTGTTGAATTAAATTAACGAGAAAAACGATCGTTATAATGAATTACACTCAATGCGTCTATCGGACTAATCGCTTTGAATGTAAAGCTGATAAAGAGGTAAAACTAGGTAGGAATATGCACCATTATTATTTTAACGCTTTAACATTTTAAAATGTTATGCTCAATATACTTACCTACAATCTTAAATTTTTTTATTTTGTTTTTCACATAAAAACCTCTTAATTAAGTCTTTAATTGCTCTTAGCCTTCTCTTAACCTCTTATGAGTTTGGAAATTAAGTGCAGTTTGCCTCAAAGATTTCTGTGGTGGAATACTCGCAAAGATTTATAAAGAGTCTATTTTAATTAATCGCGTATTTGCAAATGTAGCTTTCCCTAGAAAAAGCTGGTTCGAAAAGAAAGCACTTTTCGATGGAATCACGAAGAGCAAACAGTTCTATCTCCGAGATTACAAACACTTTTAGCTGCCTTTGCAATTTGTAGAGCGGATTTTTTCTCATTCAGCAGAGTAAGTTACTAGGTCAATCCTATACCTAAAATAGTATAGTAAAATCAGTCAGTAACTTCTTATAGATACCTAATGTTATTGGGACATTCAATATATACATTTTTGCAGCGTAAAAGACTCTACTCTCGCAGAAAAACAAATATCTCTTAAACAAGACTAATCCATATTGACATGGCCTAATTCATGCTATAACAATGAATTCGTAAGCGAGGTCGTTGAGAGGCTTCAATACATCTGTACAAATACAGTGTTACATTCTTTACATGTGGTGACAACGATGACGTATTACAATTTTATGGTGGCACTTCACATGGCTATTGGTATTTGCTATTGGCTATTTGTTGCATTTGGCAAAATTATTGACGTATACACAAACAAGCAAATAAAGGCTAATACGGCCTTCCTGTCAAACATACCGTCTACACATGGTGATTGTTTGGCGAATACATCAAATACGCAAATAAAAATAGCCATGTGAAGTGCCACCATTAAAGTTTAACAAGTAAGAAAGAGTAAAGCTCAATTGCATAGCTTATATTCTTCCCTTTGAGGGTGTCTAGCAGTGGCAAGCAACTGTCAAAAATGTCCGGCACTGGAAGACGAGATTCCTCCGCCTACCGCGAAGAATATAAGATATGAAATTGAGCTTTACTCTTTCACGAAGGTTAGGTAGACCTTCAGAACTGGATACCTCATAAATTAACCGCGACCGAAACTCCATAGTTGCTGGACGTTCTTACCTCTGTAAAGGTCATAAATAGGTAAACTTTTAGCTTTACGAAACGAAGGAAGGTCTGGCCCTCACGGGCTCTTAATCTAATAAGCCTTTTATCTACAAAAATAATAAACTATTTTCTGAACGTAAAAATGTCGTTTTCGCAATTAATTAATGTTCATGAATAACTTTTACGAACAGATTAAACGTAGATTGTTAAAATAAAGTTTATAACGTAGATCAAAGGCAAAATTTGCCAACTAATAAAATTAATAAACTACTTAATTACTCGCTAAAATATTTCAAATTCATAACTTTAGAGCTGTCGATTAAAATGAGTTGAATAATTTATTGAGCAGTAAAAGGTATTTTGATATTTATGAGAACGTCTTCTTGTCAGTGAAATCTCTATCAAATTAATGATTAAAGTAATTAAGATTGTCTTACCCTGTAATTAAAGTAGAGAAATCGTCGTAATCCCTTTCTCCTCAACTAGTGACGGATTTCGTCGGATAAATCACGGAAAACCAATCTACGAGCGACCATTGATCGAGAAATGACTAGGTACCGTACCTATTTTGTTACCGCAAAGGAGGTGGTTTAAGGTAATCCAACCATAGAATTTAAGATAATTCAACGTCGCAATTCGCAATTACATGATTAAAGCTGCGACACAGCTACAGCAAAAATGTATCTCATTACTTTCCTGTCCTTTGTGTATATTTAAAGACTGTTAATTGTTAAATTACGTTTATACCTGCTTTCTGAGATTTTTCTAATTGAAGTTAATCTTATGACCATTTGTAGGCTTACGTCAAAATATCATAAACAACGCGATAGAATAAACACTTCAAAAATAAGGGCTCCGTTTTTGCCATTTGGCTACGGAACCCTAAAAATGCGCGGCGTAAAACAAACTAAACTTGCACATGATCTATTGTTCATGCAATGTGTCTCAGAAGACAATAACAGTGGTATCGTATCAGTCTTATTCTTGTTGTAAAGTCACACGACACCGCTATGTTGCCATAATTTGCTGCAAAAGAATAACCCGAGTTTATTCACTGTAACAGTAAATTAAGAAATGGATACGTATTAAGATAGCTAGTGATTTCATGAGTACTAACTGTACATTTAATGATACCATTAAACCGACCCGCAAATAATTAATATCGTTAGTTAATGCGTCAATACAAAATACTGAACACTAACCGAACACCTTCTTGGTAAAAGTCGAAGAAGTTAAGATTCATTGCAAAACAAAAAACAAAGTACGTATAGTAAATAATAGATTATAAAAATACGTAAATTGAATTTAGTTCATCAAGCCTCATAAGCTCACCGGTGAACGAGACACAATAGAATATCTATTGTGTGATGTATCTCGTTTTCCCACGATCGACGTATATATATTTTCCAGATTCCAGGGTTATTACTTATATGTCTGGAAATCTTAAAAAAAATACTCATTTGTGAAGAATATAATAACATAAAGCGAAGTAATGTAATACGCCATTAAAGATATACTACATAAAACATCATTATTTGAATAAATGTAGCTCGGTTCCAATGTCACAGAGAGTAATCCTTGTGATCTACGGTCCTTGTTCTACTCCCTGTGCTCTCGTAACAGCCGTCTCTCTCTAGCGCAGCATCCATATCGATCGGATGGATGGCCTTGACCCTGGCCCGTGTGGATAAACAGAGTCCTGACCTTGCCAGGATCGGGATACACCTGACTCTACATTTTCCCACATCAACTTTGTTGCGTGAAATAATGTAATTAGATTTTCGGGGCTGAAGTAGAGTGTTCTTATACATTTCATATAATTTCGGAAAAAGCGTACATTTTCACAAAAAAAGGGATCAATCTATTTCAAAAAAGGGAAATCTCTTTTCATGCTCTACTTATATAAAAATTCATCTTTCGATTTTATATTCGATGAATACCAACGAAGAAATCCTTTGAGCTCTACAAATTCTTCGTTTAGTTTAGCGGAGCTAAAGCATCGCTCTAGTTTTCAAGCGCCAGGTGGATCCAGATTCTTTTTGCGATTACACCTAACCTTCCGGATTAATGTAATATGCTTATAAAATAATATAATATACCTTAAGTGTGTCACACATTTTGATGGTCAACGAAGCCTTACGCGCTATCTCTATGTTACTGAAAGTATATTCAAGATATTGTCAGTTTTATGGAAAAAAACGTATTACCTACCTAGTTTTGGTACCACTGCAGTTTTCATTATCATTCATAATATTATAATCATCACAATCATATTAATATTCATTAATACCAATTTTGTAGCAATTTTTATAAATTGAAAATGCTCTACGTAGCTGAAAAAAAAACTAAACCCTGTGTGCCATCAACTTTTCCCAGCTACAGCACTTTGTAATTACCTTTCCCGAGTGCAATATTGAGCGGAAATAAAGCTCCATTTGCACAGACCTTGAAATGGAAAATTATACATACAAATGGTACAATTTTACGTCCGGAATAAGCGCAAAATTGAACTTCGTGTTTCAATATTTCACGTTTCAGAGTATTATTATGTAACAAAGTTTTAAGACATCTGTTGCCTAATTCATTTTATATAATTTTGAAGGTATACTCTTAATTTTAGATCCGTAACTTAGTTTCGATAGGAATATAATGGAAACCATAATTTTGTCTGACAATTTAATCTCATAGAATTCATATTCAATCATGCTTGTGTAAGTGTATACGTACACAAATTACACACAAAGTAAACGAATTTCGGTTTCGTTTTCCAGCTCGAGATTGTTGCTCTATATATGGAAACTAATAATGTCAAGTAGAAAGAACCAGTTAGAACTTAAAAGGTGCTTCAACGTTTAAATAGTCAAAATATAGTGTCAAAAACTGTTTTAATGTAACCATACCTACTCTTACAAGTGTCTAAACGTTTAGCACCATTTCGTCTCCCTTTTTGTTAGTGCTAGGGTTACCTGAATGCATTAGCGTTTTTCAGAAGTTGATTCAGACCTACATAATTTGGTCGCTTACGTCAGGTCGTCAGATCATGACAAGTATTTAATTAACATAACCCAATCAAATGACGTAGGTCCACAATCCACCTATGAATCAATTTTATCGATGGTACCTACTATGTATTAAGTATTGTATGTAATTTTGCAGGCAGTGCGGATGTCGGGCGGCGGCGCGGGGCTGATGTCGTGCGTGCGCGAGGGCTCGCTCGAGCCGCCCTACCGACCGCCGCACGCCGACAACAACACTCATGGTAAGTATTGTAATTAGTTTGATCAAAGTTTTATTCTTTTATTGGTTAATGGTTATATAGATATTTCGATTATGATAATACTAGCCTTCTCCCGCGTCAGCCGCGTGGAAATATATTTGATCCACTATGACTAACATATCTAATCCCCTTTGGAGTGGGTTTAAAAACTTTTTCTAAGTGGATGCCAACATCATAGCAATTAACCTGTATGTAGGTAACTTTAACTGACCTTCTAGTTAACTTTACAGTGTTTATTTAATTAGTTAGTTTTAAGGTTGTAGTTAAGTATCTTAATAAAATAAAATAAAAAATCATACTCGCGAAAGGAAAATGTGTAGTCAAGTTTCAAGAATTCTAAAGGTACTTATTAGCCATTTGTAGTGCGCTGATGTGTCATAGAGTCTCACTCTCAACATTCCACAGAACCACGCTGGTCAGTAAATAATAAAGACTCGGTTATAGCCAGAATCTCGTATACCGTTAGCACTTAGCAGGGATTAGGGAGTGCACCCTTCATTTGAAGTGTGAATTTGAAACACAAACAAACCACAAACTGATCGCAGTGAACATTCCAATGCACTTCAAAGAGTGCAATGTTTCCATCGACCTTTTTCACTGTTATAAAAATATTTTGCGAACTTTTTAGTTGCCAGCAATTTCATTAGTGCTCAAATAATTATTTAATCGACGAAGCATCTATCCTATGTCGTTACATTATTATGTACTAAGTACACGGGTTCCATAGGTAGGCTAGTAGGGCTAGAGCGTGGGCCTGCTTTGGGTGAGCAGGCGAGCCACGGAAGACGTGTAATAGGCCCTCGCGTCTCCGTCCTGCGCGGAGTTCACGGTCGGGTTTTAGTGGGTACAGCTGCGGCCACTTACCATCTCTTCGCCGTAGCAAGTCCCACATACCCCGGTAGTCCTTCCCCAACGCTGCCGGGGATGCGTAATAGAATTTCCCGACCAAAAAAAAAAAAAGGTAGGCGTCCAATGCGCATTAGCTGTGCAATAGTTATAGAAATGTCTCATGTCTGTGATCGCCCTACATCACCTACATGAGTAGAGGCAGTAGCACGAATAGGAAACCATTGTAGCACCATACGTATAGCTAGGCCACTTCCAAGGCAAATTTTACCAAAACTAATCTACTCTCGTATATTTTCCAGGCGAAGGGCGCACCGGTCGGTTCCTGCGCGGGCTGCGGCGTATGTTCCGGCGGCGGGGCTCGCGCGTCGACAGCGAGCCCGACCCCAAGAGCAGCTCCACCAGCGAGCTGCTCGACACAGACCGACACAACAAGAGAAAGTAAGACATGGCTGTGGCTACGCCTATGTTAATCATACTCGTGGCTACCGCTGTATCAACTGTTAAAATCGCTATAGTCGCAAATTTGTGTCCAGGAATAAAACCTTTGTTTAGCCTCACAACATTTTTGTTTTGGGACTAAAATACCACTGGCCACTACTCTTCGTCTACTTTTGAGAAGAACATTAGTTCTTGTTCAAAGCTAGATAAGAAGCAGTTATCCAGTTTTAAGAGTAAGATAGCAGTTTAGGATGGGTTTCTCCAGCTAAAAATTAAGTTAAACATCATGACTGCAGTAGCACTTTTAAATAAAGAAGCAATAAAATTTCAGTCGACTATACTGCCAACGCCATCTGTATTCATTTATAGGAAACTGTAAACGCTCACTAGATGGCGCTACATATGAAATTGGATTAATTAAAACTTTAAAAGCCCGTCTCCACGTTGGGGTCATCTAATCACGATGGATAATCATGTTTGCTACCATGCGAAGCACCTAGCATGCAAAATCCAGGTCAATTAAATATATAGGTAAACATAGACGAATATGCCCTGTACATCTTGAGTCTTGACTCCAGTTACATCATGAGCCAACGTATAGGGAGCGCTGACCCCGTTACATGTATCCCCAACATTATAACCCATTAATCCCCAAGCGGCAGCCGGCCGCCGCATAACAATTGAAAATCTATTGTGTCTTATGAAATAACCGCAATGGAGGTGTTACAACAGACATTAAATTGGTGCCCTTTTTATAAACAATCCTAACAGCCTTTTATTTTCTAAAGCAAGTGGCTGGCTTAAAGAATACTCTTCAAAGTTTAAACTCTCATTCCTAACAGCTTTTCTCCTAATGTACGGTTCCTTAAAGAATACTTTTCAAAGTTCTACCTCTCCTGCCTAACAGCTTTTCTCCTAATGTACGGTTCCTTAAGAATACTCTTCAACCTGTCTTTTGTTCCAGGGAAGGGGCGTATGGCAGCGGTCTCTCCGTGTCGCACGACTCGGTGTTCACCGCGGAGCGCTCGGGCGACGAGTCCAGCGACGAGCGACCGACACCCGCGCACCCGCTGGCCCATGTCGCCGCCTCGCATCGGGTATGTACCATTGAGGATTCTATAGGCAGTTGACGGACCCACGTCATTTGGTCGGATTATGACAGTTCAAAGTAATTCCTGATCTCTCGGCTGAGTTTGGCAGACCGTGACCAAACAACTTAGGTCCGCCATATTCTGCCCATGAATCAACTTCTCTGATACAATATGTATTAGACAAATTCATGTAGGTAGATAAGACAAGTCACAAGTGATTTGGTTGGGTTATGTCAGGATCAGCTGACAAATCACGAGTTTCTTTGATTTGGTACAAACTCGACTAAAAATTAAAATATAACGTTGGTCCGCTAGCTAGGTCCTTATTGCATGCAATTATTTTTATATTTGTGCCATGGCTCCGCATAAAGCAGAAGCTCTAGTAGACTGGTATATTCTTATACCAGAAACTCACCCACACCCAGTGTGTGCAAAAGCATCGCAACCGAGACTCGGAGAGTAAAGGCGGCACGGAGTAGATGCAGAGGTATAATGCTCTGTGGCCATGCTTTAGTTGGTGTGCTAGTTAAAGTTCTTGAAGTAAAACTATTTTACGCACGCTTGACTTGGGGAATAAGCTGGTAAATGCGTGACGAGAGCGTTACGAAAAGTGTGATCGGGTGAGGTGAACCGGAGAGGTGCACGCGCACATTTTCTCAAACTTCTGTACGCATTCTTGACTTGGGGACTGAGGAGTAAGTTGGTAAATGCGTGACGAGAACGTTACGAAAGTGTGATCGGGTGAGGCGAACGGAGAGGTGCACGCGCACATTTTCTCAAACTTCTATACGCATGCTTGACTTGGGGACTGGGGTACTCCCCAGTCCCCAAGTCAAGCAGCTGGTCAATGCGTGACGAGAACGTTACGAAAGTGTCGAACGAATCGAACGAGGCGAACGGAGAGAGAGGTGCATAAGGTGCATGCGCACATCTTCTTCTTCTGTCAATATACATGCATATAGATGGAGTTCAAAAAGTTTTACTTCCGTTGTGGTCTAAAGCACACACTTTTTTTAGCAGTAACGATAAAAAACAGACTATAGATAATATTTATATGAACTTTGTAACAAACCTAAAATATCTAGGCATCGCAATCCATAAATATTGGAAATGGGAATAATTTTGAAGCTCAGTATACCATATTTAAGTTATAACCCTAAAATTATTTGTGGAAATAGAAAAATGCTATTATGACTACAGAGATAGTATATAATATAGATCTAATTTTGATATAAGAATATATATATTTTTTAACATTTTTGATATCAAATCTCTACGTTAAATTGCCTTTGTGATATCCTGCGTCAAGAATGCTATCTTTACCTGTATTAAAAGTAGCTTACCTTGATCATTATGATCTTGTGTGTGAAACGTTCCCTACGTACACAGTGTGTAACAATAATAAGTGATAATACTTTAAGGTGTGTACGTGTTCTTTGTAAAGAGTTCACTGTGCATGTAGCAGCGCTGAAAGACGAATTTTTTTTTCACTTTTGTATGGGCAAGGGCCCGAGCGTTACGAGTTTCCCCATACAAAAGTGAAAAAAAATGTTGGTCTTTCAGCGCTCCTACTTTCACAGTAAACTCTTTATAAATAACACGTACACACCCTAAAGTATTATCACTTATTTTTGTTACACACTGTATAAGTCCGTACTTATAAAATAATTTATATAATGTAAGGCGTAGCAGCAGGTTTTACGGGGAAATTGTTTGACTGAGCTTATAATAGCTTTTGGGTAGAACGATTTTCATAAAACTTTGCCAAATAAATTCGTCAATGTTTGACATTTCTCAGTGACCTTATTTACTTTCGAGTAGTGATGAGCATCAGAACAAGACCAAGACAGTTTTCGTTTTGGTATTTCTAGAACAGTCTTGGTCTTGGTCAAATTAGCCTGTACTCGATCTTGGTCCTGGTTTTTCTAGTTTTAGGATGGTCTTGGTCTCAGTCTTTCTTGCAAGGCCAAGACTAAGGCTGCAAGACCAATTTTGCTTTTCACTACTTTCGAGTATAAGCGATTATTACAAAAATGTACTTTACCGTCGATAGTCAATATTTCCATACATTTTCCTCTCTTTTCAGTGCTATTGTCGAAAATGAATTCAGGGAATATATTTTTCTCACCTCCGGGCGGAAAACGTCAACTTTCTTCCCGCTGCGCTTATCGATGTTGCCGTTTTCCACCTTCGTCGATGAGAAAAATAGTATACGCACCATGGGCAGTAAATAAGGATAGAATGCGATATAAACATATATATTAGGCAATATTTATTTAATGTTTTTTAACTAGAAATTACCGCAACTAGGTTAACGCAGAGATTCTATGCCCAAAATATAAAAAAAAATATCTTCCATATTTTTCATCCAAATCGTTAAAGAATGAAGTGCTACCGGGCAGACGAACTTTCGCATTTTAATATTAATATGGAATTATTTAAACGAAGTTGCAGATAATATTATCTAAGTACCTACTACTGAATGTTATCAACAACAACCAATAGAGGTCAAAAGCGATATCGAAAAAAGAACCTACAAAAAAGATCAAGCTATCGAGTTGAGGTTTGTGCAAGAGCTTCCTTTGATGATTATTATCTTCAAAGCTTTAAGACCGTAATCCATGTTTCAGTTATCTGTGCAAATGCAGGTTGTATGACGTATTATTGTAAGACGTTTATACAAACTTGGCCGTCTGGATAGCATCAACAATTACTAAACCCTGTGTAATCTGAGTACGCACAATCGAATCTTGCTTCGGGTTTTATTATGGATCAGATTATAATGTTGTTTTCAGACCAGCCCCCCTATCATTAACTTTGTCAAAACCTGAGCTAATCCGTGCAGGTATGTAAACAGTTGTAAAGTGAATGGTTATGTTTCCGTATCATGTGCACTTTTACTTCTCAATGGTTTTAACCTGTAATATTTGTCTCTGAACTGGATTAAGAAATGTCAAACACGAACGTCAAATTTGACTAACGGAATTGTTTTTTTTTTTAGGAATTGAAATGGCTTAGCCATAACGACTAACGGAAAAATTGTAAATCAAGATGAAAATATAGTTTAAAAAAAGATTAATATTTTTTATTATAAAATATACTATTTTCTAATATAAAACGTGGTCAATGTAGGAATAGTTACTTTTGCACCGATTTATTGTATTTAAAGGTAATTATTATAAATGTGTAAATGGTTTTATTTATATCTTTTGGTATTTTATAAGCCCTTTATGAAAACACTGAGAAAATAACACTCCTTCATGTTTATATTATCACAAGCATGGCGATCTAGAGGAGAAAGAATTCTCTGACATTGGCAACTAACTGAGTCGGCAATTAAAAAAGAGAAGAAGAAGGAGACAAAAAAAAAAAGATAATTGGATATTGTTATTAAGTTTATAGAGATTATGTTTTATGCAAGAAATTGATAAGTTTATTATATCCTATACCTACTTGATACCTACGCTAAATAATCTACCATGAAAAAGTCTTAGAAATGCATCAAACTTGTGGATTACAATTACATGCATTACAACAGAGTTGATGTCATGAGTTGAACATAGTTTGTTGAACTTGAACTCATTCTTGAACACCTACGTTTTTTTGAGCTTTCAAATAGGTATTATTGTAACATAAACAGGCAATTTATAAGTTTAATAATCCCCTTTTTGTGCCTTGTAAGGCATTTTACATTATTAGTACTGTGTACGCTGAACCAAATATTTTTCAGGATAAAGGATGATTGCTAACACTGAGATACTATAAGTACTACATTTTATAATAAAGAATTGCAAGTGTAATGATGACGAAGTCCTAGGAAGATAATATATATTCACTCAAAAGCTTTAATTAAAAGAAATTTAATAAATACTCGTTTTTAAATGTTTTTTCATTTATTTTCTCACTTAAATATACCTACCTTAGATACATATTCATACACAGCTTTCATCAATAGGTACTACATTTGTCTTACACCTTATTATCAACCTAGTATCAGATAGGCAAGTGTTAAATCTCTTTTATATTATACTTCTAAAAATATTTATACAGCGGAAATCTGCAAATCTGGCAAACCAATAACAATTAGAAACTGCATTGCAAGTTGCAACTATGGGAAATTGCCTGGGATATCTCAGACAGAGAGCGGTCAAGGGTTTTGTGTTCTTTGTGTTGTATTATGTTGTAGAATGCCTCCCGTGTGAGTATCTCTATATACTCACACAGGAGGAGTTCTGAATGTGTTAGAATTGCTCCTCAGTCACACACTGACTGCTCCAACCGAATGCTTCAACGCGTGACCACTCTGTCTGATAGATCCCTAAAACGACCACATCTTTTTAAAATGTATAATACATGAGGACTTACTAAAGTCCTCATGTATTTTAAATTTTAATGTAATAAGTAATATAAAACTAATATTATTATTATTGAGGTACAAAAGAATTTTTGGTAATAATAATATAAGTTCCAATGAAAATATTATGTTTTATGAACAATAAGTATGTTTGTTATGCAATTTTTGTTATGTCTTTTTGGAAAAAGTACTATAAGTAATGTAGGATTATATTTTTGAGTTTTAGTGACTATTCCCATTGTATATTATATCATATTGTAGTCAAGAGAAGTTATAAATGAAAAAGTGCATATGAGAATTTAGCTAATTTGGATTTTATATTATCAATGATTTAACTTTTCTAGTAGTTTAGGTGTATGTGTGTGTGTCAATATTTATTCGTGAATATACTTGAATCTAAAGTTTCAAAGGTTGTGTTCTCAAAATTCTTGTTATTGAGAAAGTAATACCTTTGAATTTACCTCTTTGGTGCAGCGTTTATCATGCATGGTTTACAAGGAAATAGTTTGTGAAATAACACAAAGACCTACTGCAATCAAAAGATTGTACGAAATGCTCCTAAGATAGGTTCCTAAGAAGTACATAGTAAGTTTTAATTTAATATAAAACTAATACTTATTATTATTATTGAGGTAAGTACAAAAGTATTTTTGGTAATACATAATAATATATGTTCCTATGATAATATTATGTTTTATGAACAATAAGTTCCATATGTTTGTTATGCAATTCTTATTAAGTAAGTCTTTTTTGGAAAAGTACTATAATGTAGGTTTTTGTTTTTGAGTAAAATTTAGTGATTTACACTATTCCCATCATATAATACCATATTGTCGTCAAGAGAAGAAGTTATAAATGAAAAAGTGCTCATATGAGAATTTAGCTAATTGGGTTTCTAATTGGGATTGATAATATCATATCAATTATTTAACTTTTCTAGTAGTTTAGGTGTGTCAATGTTTATCCGGAGCATGTTATACATACATCTAAAGGTTAAAAGGTTGTGTTCTGAAAATTCTTGTTAAAAGTAAGTAATATTGAATTATTTACCTCTTTGGTGCAGTGTTTATCATGCATATACCAAAATACTTCAGGTTTACAAGGAAATAGTTTGTGAAATAACACAAAAACCTACAATGCAACTATAAGATTGTACCTGTAGGTTTTTGGTGAAAATTCATACTTGTTTTACAGTAATTATACACAACACTTGTGTTCCTTATACCTTGTATGTGTTTCTTGTGTACTAAATCAATGCAGTCTTAGCTCATCGCACAAATGCAAACCTTATTGTTGACTAGACATATAGGTATACTACACCTCACTTATGTTATTATTCTGAAACCTCACTAACACTAAATGGATTACTAAGGTCTCTACGTCTTTACTTATGTATCAGTTCGTGATTAACTTGAGAATACTTAATCGTTTTCCAAAAATTTGGACACTTCGAATGTTAAGTTTTTTGGTTTTAATAACGAATTATTTTCACTAAAATATATGCTACAGACTAAAATATAACTTATTAAGTAACTAACCAACTAAATAGCAATATAATTTAAGACTAAAAAGTATGTAATATTGATAAATAAAATTACTAAAATGTAAACTATTCAGTAAAAGCTACTCGTTGGTTGGTGTTTATTGAATTGCTGTATTTGACGTAAAAGCAAGCGAGCTTATGTCAGAAGTGTTGTCATGATACCAAATGATACGAAATTATTACTCAGTTAACAATGGAGAAGTGAGTTTTGTGTCACGTGACCACTGACTGGCTGGAAAATAGAGGTCATGGTACCAAAATGCGAGCCAGTCAGTATTCTGGCTGGCTTTAAGAGCTCATGATAGAGGCCCAAGGCCTCTATCATGAGCTCTTAAATCCATTCTTTTTACGTCCTTATCTGACTGTATAAGGACGTAAAGTGAATGGATTTAAGAGCTCATAATAGGGCCCCTGACTGTAGATATTAATATAAAATAAAGTTTCAGGGGATAAACTTAAAAAGAACTTAAACGCAGGTCACTTAATAGCTGTTGTTTTACAATGAAATGTAATAATTACTTGGACAAAGAAAATAGTTTTGAGTACCTTGAATGTAGAGATTATAAAGCTAGAAAATATCTACTCCTTAGTCATAAGCCATAATATTAAATAAATATTTAAGTAAATCGATTTCGAGATTATAATATTATAGTTATGATAATGATATACCGCCTTAATATTACTACTAAATCGTTTCTGGACAAGTCAACATTTTGACTATGGCACGTTAATGTTTAAATGGAGCCTTAAATTCCCTGACTCCTCGTGAAATAGAAGAAAATTATTCATGCAATCTACTAAAGCTGCCCAGTCACGCGCTTCATAGATTTTGCAGGATAATACTTTTCCGCTTTCAACAGACGAGATGATATTGGAAATCAAATATTCTCTATGGGATAAATTAAAACTCTATTCTAAGATATATACAAAATAGGTGCGTCAAAGAGAAATATACGCATAATTTCATATAGACGACCTCTGTGGCTCAGTGGTGAGCGCGTCGGTAGCTCAAGCCGGATTCGAATCCCGCCGACGGAACAAAAAGTTTTCAATGTTCCCGGGTCTGGATGTGTATTAAAATGTATATGATATAATAAAAATCTTAAATTTATTTATAGTATAAAAGTATTAA
The DNA here is from genome assembly GCF_905147365.1 of Aricia agestis. NCBI lineage: Eukaryota > Metazoa > Arthropoda > Insecta > Lepidoptera > Lycaenidae > Aricia > Aricia agestis. The sequence goes on along the minus strand of NC_056409.1, from coordinate 9,087,823 downwards.
ATATATTTCCGTTGTCTGGTACCCATAACACAAGTCCATCAGGACTTAGCACGGGGCCAGACTGACGTGGTGTGAAGCGTCCATAAATATTATTATATTATTATTATTATATATTTCATCCTTTTCGGGAAAGTCGGTTAAAAAGTAAAGATAAACTTAAACTCAAAATGGCTGGAAACCCGAAACTCATCTTGCCTATCTATAATAAATATAATATTATGTTTATAAAATATGAGGTCGGACATGTAGTTGGAATAAATTTCTGGGTTATAAGCTATTATTAAAATGATTATACTTAAAGGTACTTTAATGAGTTTAACTACATCGTAATCTCTCGCTATTAGCTAGTAGAACTCTACCTTTTGCTCTGCAGTGTTGACTTTTGAAAATTTGGTTTTAATAATGAGTAGACATTTAAATATTCGCAGTATGTAAGACTTATAAGTTATTGTAAGATGCATTGTGTTACAAAAATAATAGTCCAATAAACTTGCCCCAGTAGTTATGAAGTAAACGACCGTGATTCTATGTTAGGCTGGCGTTGATACACATACAATAATATTAAAACATATTCGCATTCGCGAAATGAAATAATTCGCGGTGCGATACAACTTTTTGTTTTCCTCTCCGAGATGGGATGAATCACGCAGTCTCTAGTCGCCATCGTCGCGAGGCGGCGGTATCGATGGTTTAAATTTCGAACTTTTGTCGTTTTTTTTTATATTGCCCCGAAATGGCATAAATGTTTTCGTTCGCCAATTTAAACTGAAATTCGAGTTTTTAAATTAAATCTCGCTAAACATTGCGGATGGTACTCGTCGGTGATTTGTGTTGTGGAGTGATGATTTATTAAAATTCCTGTTTTTTATGCATTACTAGTGTAATCGAGATTTTGGTGCATGTGAGTCATATTGTGTTGCCAGTATAAATCAATAAAGCTTCGCTGTGTATTTGGCATTGAACTGTGCAGATGGAATAAACGTTAGGGATCCGCAATCAAATTAGTATTTAATATTTAAATTGTCGACCGTTTGGCCGTACAATTCGCTTTCCCCTCCTAATTGTGATGATTCGATTTAGGTAACGTAGACTGAGTCGTCTTCAATTGAGTCGTAGGTCAAGTGTAGGGTATAAATCTTTAGTCTGGTTTATGATTAACCACGAAGCTCGTGAATCATTTTGAAATGCGTCTATTTATTAGACTGGTATAAATCAAGCAGTTTCAAACAAATCGCAATTTCAATGGGTATTGCTAGCAGTTCTGCTTAGTAAAAAATCGTAATGCATCTCACATCACGCATACTTCATCCATAAATAACATTTTTATAGCCGCATCTGACACGTTTGATTGCTCCAATAATTTGATGGTTCGAAAACCATAGGTTTCAGGGTTGCAAAATTACTAACCAATAAAATCCTTCTTAAAAATTTTACATTTCATTAGGCTTTTTGAAGGATGCCATATTAACATCAATATTTTCCCATAAACTCCTAACTAAGTATTGTGATCATAACAGAAAATGTATGAAGATTTCGAGGACCTCTATGTAAATTTATAGTTATTTTTCAATTTAAAACATTTAAAGTATGAGATCTTTCTTAATACATACTTGATTTATGCGTCAGTGATTCAAACCCGCCCAGACCGCATTTCATATACTGATAAAGAATATTCAAGCAATGAGGTCCAAGGTAAAAAGTATCCTATGTTCCGGGACTCGAAAGTATCTCCCTATCAAATTTTAGCAAAATCGGTTCAGCGGTTTGGGCGTGAAGACGTTACAGACAGACAGACAGACACACTGTCGCATTTATAATATGGATGGATTGTCTTGACAAAACAAGTTCCAGTGCTCACCGCTGTTAACGCTTAACATAATATTAATTTGTGTCAATAGGTTGTGAACGTAATATTCGACAGCTATAAAAATGAAAACGACTGGGATCATCGTGACGAATTTATTGTTAGATAACATAGACATAATTTTGATACGGTGACATAAGCACATCGTTATATAAATGGCAGAATATTAGATGATGTTCATATTATGCTAAAATAAATGGTTAAAACAGAAATCACCTTATTGCTCTATTTACCATGTAGAGCGTATTAGCACATAAGGTGCCACCTATGTATTTATATTATTAATCTGGAAAGTGTCAATTGTCAACCCTAGCCAGAGTGTGAAAAGGCCACTTAGGTCACCGACAGCCGACAGACCAAAGCAGTCCTTTGGAAAGTAATGTACGTTTCAATTGAAAGAAATCTGTTGGACTTACGAAACTAATGCTTACACTGCTTACTGAATACAGTAACTGGAATAAAGTACGATTTTAAAGGTCTTTTTTTTTAAGAAAGCTCTTCGTTTGAAGATTCTTCATAAGTTTCAGAAGTTTTACTTATTAATTATTATAGTTACTATGGACTATGGTGATTGTATAAGTTCCAAAACATATTTTTAGCATTACAATGTTATGGGTTACAATAAACTATATTCTGTTATGGTTAAATATTCAGAACTCAATAGAGGCAACCCTGGATTTTTGAGCTCAATTAAAATCGGTGTCGAACGATTGGCATAAAACAAAAGACACGTGCTTAAGTTTTTTTTTAATTATCATACATGAGATGGCAATCAGCGAGGGCTGCCTGAGGGTACATAGTTATATGGGTATTGCCTAAATTGTTATCTGAAGTCTGAACATATTTCTTAATAAATACAAGATGTTAGTGTAAACACCAACATCTTGTAAATTGCCAATCCGGGCATACGTATATGGGTATGAAGACGGTATTTTTTTTTGAGTTCCCAGCATTGTTCTCATAGAAAAAGTTGTTCATTTTGACGGGCTCATTTGGTTTCAATGATGACGGTGTTTACACTAACACACTGTATTATTACATCGTAATTTCGGAAAAAAACTTTTCAAAGGAACATCCTGAAACGTGATATTTTACCTAACCTTGCTTATTGTTTTTGCTCTATCGCTCTATGGTCTATCTTATTTGCTCTATACTTTTTGATTAAATTAACCAAGAGAAAAGGACGATAGCCAGTCGCCCTTGGACCCTCGCATACATTAATCAGTTACCTAGGTTTCATGTCTAACTCCTTTGGTATTGCGAGCTACTCTGTCTTTAAAATCACCGTCCCTTTTAAGTTAGGTCTCCCGATACCTCACTTGCTCGGCGAATAACATATTATTACCTAAGCGATGTTTTATAAGGTCGGCTGACTGGAATATTCATGCTCAGGCACAAATGAGCCGGCAAATAGTGCCGAAGCAGATCTTTTAACTCCCATGTTCGTTTAATGATAATATCAATATTTTTAAACTAAAGCTTATTAAACAACGTGCGATATTCACCAAGTAATTCACAACTTTTATTTTTAGAATTTATTCAATTAATGTCTACGAATATGGTCATGACAATCATGACCATATTCGTAGTTATTCAGAGTTATTTTACCTGGCATTTTAAAAAGTGATCCTTATGTCGTTGGCATAAATCCCCCTGTGAGAGCAAAATATAGTATGTATCTTAACGGAGTGTAGACTGTGGTTCTGTGAATCCGAAATGAGTATCGGCAGTCAATCACACGGGACCGGTTGGACCAGTCTCCACCGTAAAGTGGTCGTGTTATATCATTGTACACTATAATGGGGGCAGAAATATGGTCTGGTCAAAATAAGGCTATACTTTGTCGTGTAGTCTCACCATTTTGTCTAGACAGCTGTTGGTTGTAGTTTTGTTTATGGCTGTTTATTTACATCTAATTTAGTCCAATCCAGCGCTTTTTGCAAAATTGCATTCCAGTACCCGTTTACATTATTCCAATAGTAATCCAGCACTCAAACTCAAACTCAAAATTTTTTATTCAGAATAAATTTTTTCAAATATTCTCTGAACGTCGGGGCTACACAGATGCCTACCACTGGATTGGATCATTGAATTGGAAAAATGTAAGCCGGACATTACACAAAAAACCTACATAATGTTTTAGCGCATGGTCATCCAAGCCATGGATAATAGCCAATATACATGGGAGAGCTATGCTTCGGCACGAATGGGCCGGCTCGACCGCAGAAATACCACGTTCTCACAGAAAACCGGCGTTGCGCTGTGTTTCGCCGAGTGAGTGAGTTTACCAGAGGCCCAATTCCCTTCCCTACCTTCCCCTATTACCCCTATTCCCTCTTAAAAGGCCGGCAACGCACCTGCAGCTCTTCTGATGCTGCGAGTGTTCATGGGTGACGAAAGTTGCTTTCCATAAGGTGATTTTGCTCGTTTGCTCGTTTGCCCCCTTATTTCATAAAAAAAGCTATAATCTCTTCAACTTCACGGCCGTAGAATGGAACACGATAATTCAAAATCTAAAAAATAATTGGCTACATGAAAAATTTGGAATATGGTTGACGCGGGCCCCTAGACGAGCAATTTTAATGCGCCCGATTATTGACCGTCTAGGGTTGATATTGACCATCGCGCGCCTTCAATCTAATTAAAACTGCTGAATCGATTTTAATCATTTTTTCAGTGGCTATATTATATTGTATACCAGTGCGAAGCCGGGGCGGGTAGCTAGTTATCAAATAAACTGTTCAATAAAATTGAAGCGTGATATTTTACAATACAATCGATCGTCTAGGGGCCGGCTTAGACAGTCGGTCAGGAGTGTGAAATAGCACTTTACAAGATGGCATTTCAGCCGAATTATCTCTGAAAGTTTATAAAACGAGGATCCTTGTCCTTTTACATTCATTATATTCGGCTACTGAGTACTACTCAAGGGAGTACTGATTATAATACTTATTCAAGGATGATAGAAATTGTTAAGTACCAATTCTAGTATCCTTGAATATTATAATTATGCTTGAAATCTAAATATAATTTCTTGTTATTAGCAATGTTACTTTAATAGATATAATGTTATATTTACTGTTTCCATTCACTATTCCATCTTTTTACCCGACTTCCAAAAAGGAGACGGTTGTCTATGTTAGGCTTTAGATATTTTTTTACACAATAAGTATACTGTTTTTATTTATAATAAGTACTTTGTAACATAGCAGTTTTTCTTATATAATATAGGTCTTTTGTAAGCTTTTCTTAATATTGTCGATATCAACCACATATCAACGCACTAGCAAGTCGCATGTCGTAATCCTTGCCAAATTTTATTTCGATGAAATGAATTTCCAAAATGTATTTGTCGTATTTTTTAATTTTCGTGTAAGGTTCTTTTCAAAATTTCTAATGATTGTGCATGCTTGATTGATAATAATATTAATTTACTCTGTAAATGTCTGTCTGTCCGTCTTTCTTACCGTAAAGCAAGAAATAAAATGCTTTTTCATTTTTTATGCAATTGGTTATGAACGTGAATGATAATCATGGCCTTACGTGTCAGATGTACAACAATATACCGTGTAGAAAGTAAAGATGATTCTTCAGATAGCGATGTTTTTAAAACTGACGGTAAAGGTGGTAACACACTAGTTACTAGTTAGTATTTTTGTATTGCAATAATTTAACTGTACGGTGACATTCACTCATAATTTGTCCGTTCAATAAAAAATCTCGACGTTTTTGTTTTTGTTCTTTTGTGGATGTTAAGATTTTTATGCAGTTGAAAACTGTTGGATACTTTTAATACTTAGAATTAATATTAACCTTCTCAATTTAATATTGATAATAGTCATAAAATATAGGAAAACCATTTGAAACTTGAGAGTTGAGAATAATCGTATAATATCGATTCAAACTTTTGGGTCCGAAGATGCGGATTTTGAAAGCACTTAAAAAGCTCTTAAGTTTTCATTCTACTTTCATATTTTTTCATTGTCATTGTTTATCTACATTTCCCAAATGCTCGTAATATATTGAAATATATGCAGAAAATAGAAATTATTGTAGAACTAACATGTTTAATTTATAAATTGGAATATTTTTTAAATTTCTACGAATGTTGATCTGTGAATAATTTGCAAGTCGCCCAGTGTGTTGATCGCGCGTTTCGCTCGTTGATCGTACTTTCCAAAAACCTCTCAGTGCAAAATGCGCTTTAACAAATTCTAGTGTGTCTTCCGCCTTTACGGACTACTGTGTGCGAATCAGTTTCATAGTATATTTGAACGTATTATAAGCGTCATGTTTTAGGTGATTTTCTTTGATTTTATTGAGTGTTGTGAAACAGGTTGTGAAGATAAATTGTGATGATTTTTTATTGATGTTCGTCGATAAACGTCCGCAGAATTAGACATGGCTCGTTCGTTAAAAAAATCCTGGCAGACTTTTTGGAGCTTTGCGTGTTTCTTTTCTGCGAAGTTATTTTGGGTAATTATAATTTTTATACTTTAGCGGGTAGTCAGGTAGTGCCACATTTATTAATTAAATTAGAGATAGAGATTAGAGACTACAGACTTAAGTTTATTTTCGGTCCCTCTTTTTATAATATTTTATTTGCCAATTTGTTTTTAATTTGTCTATTAATACGCCAGACATTTTCATATTTTGTTTAATCTGCTCACAATTTATTCGAGTTAATAAGATCTCGACAATACATCATGATAATCCAAAATTTCTAAATAACAATTTTATTTTCTGTAGAAAATAATAATCAAATCGAATTCTCTTTTTTTAGGGTTCCGTACCTAAAGGGTAAAAACGGGACCCTATTACTAAGACCTCGTTGTCTGTCCGTCTGTCCGTCTGTCTGTCACCAGGCTGTATCTCAAGAACCGCTGTAGCTAGATTTATGAAACTTTCAGAGATTATGTATATATCTGTTGCCGCCATAATAACAAATACTAAAAACAAAATAAAATTAATATTAATGGGGGCTCCCATACAACAAACGTAATTTTTTGACCTTTTTTGCTCGTTTTCAATAATGGCAACAGGTAGGCACTTCAAATTTTCATAAAGGCCTAAATTATATGTGTACTTTAATAATTAATAATACTTAATATTATAAAAATAAGGGAGGCTCCCATTCAAAAAACAAAATTTTTGGCCTATTTTTGTTCTATAACAGTACGGAACCCTTCGTGCGCGAGTCCGACTCGCACTTGGCCGATTATTTAACTTGCTCTGTATGTATGTAGTATGTACTTGTATGTAATTAATATTCGTGTTAATTATAACTTGATGAAGAGTATGATGGCAAAATCTTTACTACATTAAAGTTAATTAACCATTAAATCTCGCTGATGCGGCTGTTAGGTGTGTTCATACTGCCGCTGTTTCAGTTTTTATTTCCTACTGTGAACACACATTTTTGGAATTAAAGTATACATGTCGGAAGCTTGTTAACAGTTAACAAAAAGTTGAGTAAACACTCACAGTAAACTCTCAAATAGAAAGTTAATACAGATGCGAAGATCTCCGGCGTCCAGCGTCACGGTCGCGCGCCGTCAGCACTCAAGTTCCTGGCATAACTTTCGATAGTCTTACCGACATATTGAGATTGTTATGTAGCATATACCTACTATGTATACCATCTTCATCATTTACACACTATTTTGAAGCTTATTTTTAAAGTCGTCCTGAGCCCAGTGTATTTATCATAGCTTTGAAGTTACCTACTCTACATATTTAAGAACATTTTATGATTGATTATTTCATCTACACTGAGAAAATAGTAACAGTCAATCTGTGAATTTCGATACTTTTATAGTGTAGGATTTAATTAGATTAAGATAACGACGATAAGTTATTACTCTTTAGATTTTTATTTATATGTTCAAAAGATACTTCGTATTTCTGAAAATAGTTATTAATACTTAACATTAAAAAATATATATTTAAATCTGTACTCTTTTCTTCATTAAGTAGTTAATTTTATTCGTGTTGTTTACCAATAAAACCATTGTTATTCTCATATTCGTCTTAGTCATATTATATTATAGTTACCAGTTGGAGCTGATAACATAAAGGAAAACTGTATGAGACATTGCCTTGTTTTTAAGCGCGAATAACCGCAATCACATATTATTATTATATGGTCTTCTGTTCCATCATAATATTATGGCTTATTTGTAGAGCGAAATTACTTTTTTTTTAAATTATTTAAGTACTAAATCAATTAAATCTTTACATTTTCTGTACTCATATTTAAAAATTTGAAAGTGTATGTCTATTAGCTCGCTTGTACCTTTGCTTGAGTCTCGCCCAGAGTAAAACATAGTACATCTTTTTTCCATATCATCGTTGCGTAGGTACTATTTAGTATTTTGTGATCTCATAATAATAGAGAGTTAAATTAATATTAGATAGATAAATGTAGTAAACTAACAACGATATCGATTGTCGGTAGTAAATTACTAGTGTCCAGTACAATAATATTATGACGAATGTTTTCACAATACTAAGTTCTATTTGTGTATCAGTTATGGGCTAGTTCCCCCAGACACTGTGCTGGGTAATTCAGTGGTGTATATTACAAAAGGTCGCACCCAAGAGCAAACAAAATGCAGAATAATTAGTGACTCACCAATTAGTTTGAGTCATATTGCTGACTGAGAACATAAAGAATAGAGAGAGTCCGCAGATATATCATGGATAAATGGACATAGAGTTTTCTTTTAAGTTACAATTTATATTGACAGTATCAATACAAAACACGCATAGCCCCTTCTTTTAGTCCAACGGAGAGTTACAAACATACATACAGGTGAAGATAATAAAGCGTGTCAAAAATTTTTAGACTCCTAAACGATGTCCTAACATCGTTAGAAAAAAGCAATGAGTCAAAGATATCTTTATCTTTCACGCACAAATGCACTTGCTATTGATGGTAAGTAAATAAATAGATACTCATGGCCTAAATTTTTGTATTATTTCCATGTCTATTGTCTAATGTCTATCCTTTCGCCTGTCGCCTCTATACTCTATAGAACTCTACACTACAGTCTACAGCTCTATAGTCTATAACCCGTTCCCCGAGCACGGCCATACTCCACACCTACGTCTAACCTGGAATGTTTGTTTACGTATCTGTTACCTAAACTTATATCATCATCATCGATTCATCATTATCGACATTTGCCAATAATGATGATAAATTGATGATAAGCCAATTCGTCTAGCCATTCATAATATAGATTATTAGTGACAAAACCAGAATTTATATTATACTCTGTAATAATTCGTGTTGATCTAATTTAAGTACTTAAATAGAAAAAAAATTACGGAGTTATTGATTATATTGGTAGCACTATTATAGCACCCGTCTTTGTTTACAATTAGATCAAGATGAACTGAAACTTAGTAGCAATCGCATCGTTTATAAAGTGCATTAAAAATCAAAGAGTTCATAATTATTATAACTTTTATTAAATAATTATTATTAATAGCAGTGACTTGTTGATTATTCAGAACATTAGTGTTCGCTGTTCATTATCCTGTATGTTTGTAATATTTCCAGTTCGGGGAATTGATAGTTGTGACTCAGATTCACTGTCTAGTATAAATTTAGTAATTCGCTGTACACTGTGTGTAGTGGACCTCTATTTTAATAAGAAATAGAAAAAAAAATGCAATGTGTTTGGAAAGTGACTGCAAACAGTAGTACTTAACTAAAATTATATAAAGATTCCATCTGCACTTTCAGTTATATTAATTTAAACTATAACAAGTAATATTTTTTTAAATAAGCTGAAGGGAGAACTTGATGCCAAAATCTCATACTTATTCCTTGCAGTTAGTGATATAAATGTGATAAGTGATACCAAAGTGCTCAATAGTTGTAAGTGTAAGTGCCAGCTCCAGAATGTCGACACCATGGAACAGGAGGTTCAAGTTACTGAAAAGTGGAAGATTCTCTGCTCTCTTTGTAGGTACATTTTATATGTAAATTGAGAAATGTTACAATTTTACTGTATCTAAAATCATTTTATAATACATAAATATCTCAAATTATACTGACTCTTATGTTTCATCTGTTTAATGATGTTCGCCAGTAAAACACAGACGTATACTGTGTTTTAAATTATAATGACAACATTAATTTATTAAACTGTTACGTACGAATAGGTATAGGTACTTATATTTTTCTGTGCTTTAGCTTGCAATTAGTTATGATTACAAAAATATATTATTTTAAAAGATCTCCAAAAAATATGCATTGCTTTACCTTTAAAATATGGTTCGAGAGTTCTCGGTACTCAGTACATTTTCAAAATTATACGTTTACCTACTTTTAAAAATATAGTCCAGGTACCCGGTAAATTTTCAATTTTGGTCAGCTGGGACCGTAGCAAACATGAATTTACAATATTCCGACGAAATACGTGCTCGAATGTAGGATACGACAGCTTCAAAATTATTTACCATGCTTTGCAGCGTTTCTTGGTTAATAAACTTTTGATGAATATTTATATCGAATATGAGGTCTAATAAAATTCATAATTTGAGGTCAAATTAGTTTAATTAAAAATTAGATTCACATGAGGTCAAACACCTTTGTAAGTTTGTATGTCAAACTTGCTGCTAACTAACTGGTGGAAGCGATAACATTATCGCTTCCTTTTGACTTTGCTCCCCATTGTTACTGCGTTGCCAATCTGTTACTGGTGGCGAAATATTTGCTAAACGTAGTGCTGCCGGTATTATTTGGAACGTTGTAGTCATGCCTATAGGCCAGGGGTTCGCAAACTGTGCGCCGCGGCGCCCTGGTGCGCCGTGGAAAGGCAAGAGGGGCGCCGTAAGTCGATTCTTCATCATTATCTGAAACCACAAAATATATTATAAATTTAAATTATAATATTAATTATGTAAAGCAGGTAGATGATTAAATATTTGCTTATTACTATTTACCTGCTTAACCTAACTATATAATAATTAAAGGTATTTATTAATGTATCTTTTTCAAATAGCTAGGTAGAGTATAGGGCGCCGTGACAAAATATTTTACGTGTAACTGCGCCGCAGGATGAAAAATATTGGGAACACCTGCTAATAGGCTATAGTTATGGAGTATGGACTTAATTTCTGGGATGTAAATAGGTAACTTTCCGTCATCTGAATATCTTTAGGGTTTGTATGTGTTGAGTTCACTGTGAGAGTAGCAGCTGGAAGAGCAAGTTTTTTGTGATTTGTATGGGCAAGCGCCCCAAGGCCATGAGTTTTCCCCATACAAAAGATAAAAAAATAACTCTTTCAATGCTGCTACTTTCACACACCCACCATACACACCCTAAAGTATAATAATTATCACTTGGTTCTGTTTAACAGCCTGTACAATTTAAGCTCGTGTGAATCGATTTCTTTGATGCCACTAGTATATTAATCACATAATATTTTTTTAATATTATAATGATAATGTTTGTCTGTAGGCGGAGCTGGTGGCGGCTGTGAGGAGACGCGGGCGCGGCGACAGCGACGAGGAGGAGGACCTGGGCCTGCCGCAGAGCCCCCCCGCCTCCCCGCCCACCGACAAGGCTGATAAGGTGAGGATGTTACGATGTTGTCGAGGAATGAGTGGAAAAACCTTTGGGATTTTATGTTCTAAAAAGAACACTTGTATAGGGTGTAACAAAACTAAGTGACAATACTTTAGGGCGTGTATGGATATATAGAGTTCGCTGTGAAAGTAGCAGTGCTGAAAGAATAACTTTTTTACCTTTGTATGGGAAAACTTATGATGCTGGATCGCTTGCCCATACAAAAGTGAAAAAAATAGACCTATCAGCACTGCTACTTTCACAGATAACTCTGTACAAGGAACACGTACACTCTTACACACCCTAGAGTAATTACCACTTAGTTTTGTTACACTCTGTATAATATTATTAGGTTGTGCGTCCTCACTGTTACGAGCTACTAATAATTACTAGGCGATACAATTATTTGAAAATAAACATAGTTTGTGTTACTTTTAAAAGACTTAATTTTCATTGCCGGTCAGTCTCTACATTTTATAGACTCTACATTCGCTCGCACTTTACCGTGCAAGCGCCATCTATTAACGAGTCGGTGAAACTGCAAGCCATTAGTTTCATGTTATTAATATAGATGTCGCCGTGTTACGTGAAATTAAAAAACTGTCTCTAGACAGAAGGAATAATAAATATTATTGTAACATTTTTATCTAATCAATATGACGACCGCTGTGGCACAGTGGTGAGCGCGTTGGTAGCTCAAGCCGGGGGTCGCGGGTTCAAATCCCGCCGACGGAACAAAAAGTTTTCGAAGTTCCTGGGTCATGGATGTGAATTAAATATGTGTATGATATAATAAAAATCCTAAATATATTATGAATAGTATAAAAGTATTAAATATATTTCCGTTGTCTGGTACCCGTAACACAAGTCCTTCAGGTACTTACCACGGGGCCAGACTGACGTGGTGTGAAGCGTCCTATTAAAAAAAAATAATCTATTAGTGCTTGATGTCTGTACACGTAATACACTTTTACAAGATTAATCTAAATACAATTAGGAAGGTCAAAGTTAGATTAACAACGATCGCAATAATCCGCTCATATTATTGTAGAGTTCTTAGTTTTTCCCATTGAAATAACATATTAGTAGTTTGTTTACTCGTATAAATCGTATTTACCCTACATACTTTTGTTACTAAAATAGTTTCATTCATTTGGAGCATACAAGTTACAACTCAAAAAATTGTCTGTTGCTAAAATGTAGAGTTCTTAGCATGTAGATAAGTAGTAATATATGCACTAAAAGTCTCAATTAGGAGAAGTGAGAACTGTAAATACTTCGTTTTTGTTGCGTTGTTTGTGTCTCTTTAGGTGTTTTTATGTGTTGTTAAATGTAAAAGCGTGTTGTTAAATGTAACGCCTCCGTGGTCTAATGGTATAGAGAGCGGCTCTTGACTCGGAGGTCGTGGGTTCGATTCCCGCGTTGGAAACATGTTATTTCCAAGTTTGGTTAGGACAATGCAGGCTGATAACCTGATTGTCTGACAAGTAAGATGGGCATGTAAAAAGTCGGTCCTGCGCCTGATCTCTAGCCGGTCGTGTCGGTCTTCCGTCCCACTGGGTTATGAGAGTAAAAGGAATAGAGAGTGCTCTTGTGTACTGCGCACACACTTGGGCACTATAAAATTACTCCTGTGTAGCTGGCCTGGTTTCAATGAAACCGGGCACCGTCACTGATACCGGTGTGGGAGCTATTATTAATGTAATAGCTCTTGAACTTGAAGTGAACAGAGTGCAATTAAAAGTGTAGTGTTGCACACAAGCGCGTTACAGTAATTGCGAGAAAGTCTGGCGAGGTCATCACTATCGTAACACCTACGGTTTCTAACACAAATGCAATAAGTACATACTAATATATATATATAAAACCAAAGGTTGACTGACTGATTGACATAGTGATCTATCAACGCATGGATTTTGATAAATTCCAACCCCAAGGGGTTCAAATAGGGGATGAAAGTTTGTATATAATAATACTTCTTAACGTGAGATAATATAACGCGATGCTTTTTATCCCGGAAAAATGTACGTCTACTGGGCGATAAAGTAATTTTGGCGCAACGGAGTTGCATTGCATGCAAAATGCATTTTCGCAACATTTCCTTATTCCCTAATCTGGTAGTATGCTGATTTAGGTGGGCGATAGGTATGTATAATTGTTGTATGTTGGAATAGATCTCTCAAATGCTTCCATAAAAGGGAACATCTATGAGTCAGAAAGATGTGAAGAAACCGCGCACTAAGCAACAATGCAGGTTGATTTTTCTTCGACTATGTATATTAATTAAAATAAAATTACTTTAACAAAGAGTAAGAAAAACTTGCTATGTAAATGTGAACAATGTCCGGTGGTAAACCACAAATTTATAAGTGGAATAGCCATGCTTCGGCATGAATGGGCCGGCTCGACCGGAGAAATACCACGTTTTCACAGAAAACCGGCGTAAAACAGCGCTTGCGCTGTGTTTTGCCGAGTGAGTGAGTTTACCGGACGCCCAATTCCCTTCCGTATCCTCCCCTATTCCCTTCCCTTCCCATCCCTACCCTCCCCTTTTACCATATTCCCTCTTAAAAGGCCGGCAACGCCCCTGCAGCTCTTCTGATGCTGCGAGTGTCCATGGGCGACGGAAGTTGCTTCCCATCAGGTGACCCGTTTGCTCGTTTGCGTCTTTCATAAAAAAATAAACCTATGCCTAAAAGGTAGCCTTAAAGTTACAAAATAGAAAATTGTCGAGGTCGTTTAGTAGTCATTTTAAATTTTAATCGTACCATTAATAATAATCCAAGGATTTTTTATTAGGTACCTAGCGTATCCGTTATAAAGTTGATAAAATAATAATTTGCTGGCAAGTAATAGTTTTAGTTTGCATACGCCAAGGTAAGTAAACCGCAACAACATTAAATGTTAAATAAGGTTAAATCAAATATTCTAGTAAATATAGTAGGTACGCCTACGAGAATATTATGTAGGTATTACTTGTTTACATGTAAAATCGTTCAGATTAAATACGAAAATTTGTCTGTCTGTTACATCTTTACTTTAATTTGAGTCCCGGGAAAGGACATAGGATACTCTTTACCCCGGAAAAAAACTTTGACGCAACGGAGTTGCGAGCGTCATACTTGTTTAATAAATTTATATACATAAAACTTCACTTTGCAACACAATTATATTGTCATGTTTACAGAAAAATTCGTTTACTGTTTTAGCCTGAACTCTGAAAGCAATCCTGGAAGAAATATTGGTACCTAGTACCTACTTATAATACTAACATTTATATTATATTTCTACTAAGTAATAAATAAACTTTCTTCTGTATTTGTTTGTTTATATATCTTAAATTAAATTTAACAAGATTTCGCATTTAACCACGGAAATTAACTTCCTTCTCAAGATATCAACACACGAGAGTTCAATTCGAAGAAAGGAAACGGTTTCAACTTTTTGTTCAAAAATTAAAAGTATATGAAATATACTTACAAGAACAAAATACGAAAAAAGTATATGTAACAAAACTAAGTGATAAAAATTTAGGGTGTGTATGTGTCCCTTCATTGAAGTTCATTGTCACTTAGTTTTGTTACACCCTGTATAACAAACTAGATGATGCCCGAAACTCCGTTGCGCCAAAATTCGTTTTCTGAATTAAAAAGTATCCTATGTCCTTTCCCGCTTCAACTATCTCATCACGTCATACCAAATAACATTTTTTGCCGCGTGAAGAGGTAAAAGACAAACACTCTCGCATTTAAGAGGAGTCCACACCGCCCTTTTTTCCATACAAACGCTGTCCCCTGTTTCCTCCCTGGATAATGCTAGTAAAGTTATAATTTTTTTCCTGAACATCTACGGCCACTAATACAATGTCCCTATTTTTTCCTTTTTTTCATAATTTAATTATTAAATAAGATATCTATGAACGTTCAAAAACCCCAAAAAAATGGCCAGATTTTCCGCTGCATTCAAACGTCCAGAAAACAGATTTGGCTAGATTATACAAAAAAAGCAAAACATAGGAACACAGCTCAAGCCTTTCTATAATCTTTAATGAAAAAAGTACGTAAATCGGTTAAGTTTTAGAGAAGGAATCAGGGGACAACGAATCCAACGAAACAATCAACGATCCGTTGTCCCCTGATTCCTTTTCCAACACTTAACCGATTTAAGTAACTTTTTCATTAAAGATTAAAGAAAGGCTTGAGCTGTGTTCCTATGTTTTTTTTTTTTTGTAAAATCTAGCCAAATCTGTTTTCTGGATGTTTAAACACAGCGGAAAATCTGGCCATTTTATTTGGGTTTTTGAACGTTCATATCTTATTTAATAATTAAATTATTAAAAAAAAGAAAACATAGGCACATTAAATTCAGGAAAAAAATTATAACTCTACTAGCATTATCCAGGGAGGAAACAGGGGAAAACGTTTGTATGGAAAAAAGGGCGGTGTGGACTCCTCTTAATATTAATAAGTAAGGTAACCGACTTTACCAACTGATATAATATCTTCGGCTATGCCATAAATAAAATAATAAGATTTGTTGCTACCTCTGGTACAATCAGGAAGGCAAAACTCTAATGCACGTGACGTCATAGGTTAACAGGCGCATGATAAAGTGTAACAGTATGTAAATAAAGTTCGATTATGTAAATCTATTGCCATATTAGGTAGTAGTGTCGCAGCCAATTAGGGCTTCGCTATCTCCACTAGGCACTAGGCAGTCTACCCGCGACCTTTGTTTGTAGCGCACGCGCGCGGATTTTTTCCAAGTGATCGTTTAAAAACTATTAAAGTGTATAACCTATTGGGTTCGTGATGTGTTTAGTGAGAGGTTTAAAAAAATAACGTAAATATAAAAAATTGGTACTTAATAAAAATATTAGGTAATTTTGTTGTGGATAGTTTTGCACTATAATATTTTTTTGGCTTTCATTGATATAATTTTAGGAAAACGTAAACTGAAATAGGTACTACAATAAAATAATAATAAAATCGGCGATTGCTCTATTACAAAAATTTACAATATAACAGGTTAAATGAAACTAAATAACCCTTATTTACAGACGTAGGTTAAACATTTATTTTACCTGAGCATAAGTCAAGATCTTATTATGAATCCATGTTGTTGTTATTTTTGTTATCTATACATAAAAATATTTTCTATCACTACATTTGTTGTTGACCATCAAAATATATTTCTAGTAGAAATTCGTGTAAATATAAAATATATTTTAGTATTAATTAAATTGCTAAACGATGGAAAGTAGATCGAAAATTAATGAAAGCTAATTCTAACAGGAAACGTAAAAAGTAGCTGAGATAACATAAACATGTTAATTAAGCCAAATTAAAATTAGATAAAATTTCTAAAAATCGAAAATTTATATAGGTAGGTACTTTACATTTTAGTATTTTTGTCGAGTTTTCGCTGTAATATTATTTTATGAATGTTTTATGTGAAATAATCAAATAAAATGTTTTTCTTTGGTAGTCTCATATTATATTAACTAATTTTTCTGCTCAGTTTTCGTAGTGTGTAAATAATAAAAATAATTTGCGCTATAACTTTTAAGTAAGTATATCTTATATCCTACTAATATTATGTGCGATATAAGCGTTTGATGATTGATGAACTTTTCTTAAAAGATTCTTTGAAAGTAGACATTTCCTTAAAACTTCTCTCTAACTTCGAGCTATCTCGGAGGTATATATATATATATATATATATATAATTATTTATTACAGATAGCTGTCTGTGTATCTAGTGACTTTTAATATGTCTCGCCTTACCAAATCATAGCGTTACTTGCAAATACTTACTTTTATATATTTTGTCTTAAAATTGTTATTAAAATATAATAATTAGCTTATACTCGTCGTAACACTATACATAACGGATATAATGTCAGACCTGTTACGTTCTATCACATGTGAGCTATAGTGCGGGAGCCCCAGAACATTTTTTTATTACTATCAAGCTAATATTTTGTGAGTAGCTTCATTTTGATAAGATGAACAACATTTTTATCTGCGAAAAATCTTGAAAGTGGTATCTAACAGAAATAGAAAGGATTTCATAGTTTGATTTTATGGTCCTAAAATATGGATTATTCTATTTGTAGGACAATGTTACTCTTAAATTATGTAACTATTAACCTATCAATGTACAAAAAATCAACTAGTTAGGGTTCCGTTTTAGGGTCCAGTAGTCAACCAAAGTTTTGTTGATTACATAACCCTATAACGGAACCCTAACGAGCTGATTTTTTGTTTATTGATAGGTTATTAGTTATATAATTTAAGAGTAATATTTTCCTACAAATAAAACAGACCATATTTTAGGACCATCAATTCAAAGTATGAAATCCTTTCTATCTCTGTTAGCTACCACTTTCGAGATTTTTCGCAAATAAAAATGTTGTTCGTCTCATCAAAATGAAGTTACTCCTATAAAATTAGCTTGATAGTAATAAAAAAAAAATGTTCTAGGGCTCCCGTACTATAACGTTTTTTTTAAGTAAACTAAACTTTTTTTTAACGTAAACTGTAAAATTTCTAAACACCTTTTAATCGTCGACATTTCTACAAAGTAAACACGTTTGACACTCGTACAAGTCAAGACGTAAGTGGATGAAGTGGGTAATAATAATCCCCACACCGGTTTCGGTGACGGTGGCCGGTTTCATTGAAACCAGACCAGGTACGCAGGAGTTATTTTATAGTGCCCAAGTGTGTGCGCAGTACACAAGAGCACTCTCTATTCCTTTACTCTCATAACCCAGTGGGACGGAAGACCGACACGACCGGCGAGAGATCAGGCGCAGGACCGACTTTTTACATGCCCATCCGACGCATGGATCATCTTACTTGTCAGACAATCAGGTGATCAGCCTGCATTGTCCTAACCAAACTTGGAAATAACATGTTTCCAACGCGGGATTCGAACCCACGACCTCCGGAGTCGAGAGCGACGCTCTAACCACTAAACCACGGAGGCGTTAATGAAGTGGGTAACACAATTTTAAAACTGTCGTTTTTTTGTATAAATGGAGGCTTTAGGGTTGGGGGTTTGAAATCAAGAAAATGTGGATTCTATGTATAGCCAGATATATATGAGCTTTCTAGGTCATTAATCTTCTGATGAAGTAGGAAAGTTGCAAGGATTGTTCAAGTTAAATATGGAAAAAAAATAGTAATTGCTCTTATGTTGTAAAATGTTTGTTACCCACTTGTCATGACATGTCTTCAATTGTAAAAAAGATTCGCACGCACCGGCGTCTCACAAACGCGAAACCGCTCAGAACAAAGTGACAAAGAAAGTTAACGCTTACAGAGGCATTATTGCCACTATTAGCTTTTGTTGGAAATTGTGTGAAATTCAAGTCCAAGTTCTATATTATGAAGATCTAAATAAAATAGTTAAAATAAGTAGATCTATATAATAGTAGTCTTGAATTTTTCTGTAGTCTACGTCACTTTGATCACTTTATAAGCAAGCGGTGATCAAATTTTAGACAACAAACTTAATTGAACTACAATGTTAGAAATTCAAGCAAGTAAAAATACCTGTTCTAAAAAAATCTACGGTTATAAATAATTATCATGACTAATTGGAAAAAACTTAATAAGGAAATATGTCTTCAATACTCCCACGATAACATTATAAAACTGATAAAATTTACATATTATTAGTATGTAATAATCCTTTTATTTTCAACAAGATAACATGTGACTATCTTATAATTAAATATCACATACTACTTGGTACTACTAATATATATTCTGTGATACTCAATGATATTCTATGTTAGAAACTCATTGGTGATACTACATAAAAATAATCCGTAGGTAAGAGTATCTGATTTTCATTAAATATTTTTTTTTGATGTTGGCATAAGAATGGAACTCCTATTTCATTAGAATTTTTAGGTATAATGAAATAATTCGAAAATGTCGACTATTAATTTATTCAAACGAAATAATAATAAATTAAATTGATTTTGACGAAAGTGGGACTAGAATTTAAAGGATAAATGAGAAAGCATGCTCTTATTTTATTATTGACTATTATTACCAAAATTGTTACCTAGGTTAAAACACACATAGGTATGTGTATTTTAATCTATTAAATTACACTATTAGAAATGTTAATGGTTTCTAATGAAATTCTTTTCTTTTCCTCGTAACCTCAGCGTTATAATGATTGCGATTTCTTGTTACTTAACGATGACTCTTTGACACCAGTCCGATTTCTCTTTATTAAAATCACATTATTAACAATACAGTACAGTTTTACAACAATAATTGTAGTTTACATATAATATCTAGTTTGATTATAATATAAATGTTTGAAACGTAAATTATTATTTTACAAAATGTTAGGCTCCATAAAACGTGAATTTTAAAACTTTTCCTTATTTAAATGAATCAAATATTTAAGAGTAAACTGACATTGTCGACTAGAAGAGGAAGTAATTTTTCATAAGTGGAAATAATATCCAGAACTAAAATGTAATTAATTCAACGCTATTAGTCCTATCCGAGTCACATAAAATGATTACGAGTATAAAGTATCAGAGGTCACCGGATAATTTTACCGGAATGCGTTCGATAAATCGGATCGTGTAACCGATATCGCATCGTATCGGTATCGGAGAGTCTGCCCGCAGTCACCCGATACGCTGCGGCTTGGAAGCACTTGGAATACCGGCTGCTATTTTCGATTTGAAATCGGTTTATGACGTTCGTCTTAATGTTAATCCTTTTATACGTGTGCGTCACTTGAAGATAGGAGATAGCGCAAGTGGAAATTGATTAATATACTGCGCATAGGCTCTTAGATCTCCAGATTTTTAGTTTTTTTCAATACGATCTTCTAAAACATACGTTTACTTAGATCGCGGTTTGCCTAGATAGATTTAAACAAGCAATTCCTGTATATATATATATATATATATATATATATATATATATATATATATATATATATATATATATATATATATATATATATATATATATATATATATATATATATATATATATATATATATATATATATATATATATATATAATTGGAATCTCGGAATCGGCTCCAACGATTTTCATGAAATTTAGTATATAGGGGGTTTCGGGGGCGATAAATCGGTCAAACAGCTAGTGTTTTATTATATAAACTATTTACTAATACTCTCCTAACAGTTATTAAAATGTTCCGATGCTTTAATGTTGCCTTTAGCCAATGCTATAACATTTTAATCTTTTGTCGTTAGAAAACAAAAGCTTGCCAATATTTTATTGCTGCCGTGAAATTGGTTAATCGATTAATTCGTAGTTTTCGTGATCGAGAGGTCAGGGTCAATCTGTTGCGTCACTGTCAGTTGGATTTTGTCTATATTTGTTTGACTATGCCATTGTAACATTACATTCATAATAATTATTATTGTAACAAAACCTCTTCATGTTAAATTATGCCAAAATAAAATTGCTGGTTAACTGTCAATAAATATTAGATCTCATTCAAAATTTTGACATAAGCCCCATACATCATCTCAACGTTAATCATAATTGAATGTCTCTGACTTGGTCTCTGAGTACGGCGGTAAGTCAAGTTTTTGACTCTTTCATACTTTAAAGGCCCTAGCTGTGCAAACTCTACATATTAAAGTAAATAATATTATATTAAATCGGAAACTGTGAAACCCAGTCTTAAATAATATAACAGTAATAATAATGTTATTAATATGAATCACGTTTACTCTTATCTTTGTATGTTTCCAAATAATTGCGTTTCGAGATTTCCCACATTGCTTAATGTTATCAGTACCGTCTATCGTTCACTAGGCCTACAAATGCATACAATTTTATATTATTTCAAGTGTTATTTTATTGTACCATCAAGGAAATTAATTCCTAGGCAGACCAACGCCATTTGGCTGGATTATATCAATTTAGGGTCAATACAAACTGAATTGACCTTAAATGTTTATAATTTATATTGCGATCTGTCGGCTGGGTTCACGTAACGCTCGACCAAACTAGGTAGGTCCCTCATCTGCCTAGGAATCAACTTCTCTGATAGTACAACATGGGTAATATTTGTTTTTTTAACCACTTATAAAAGTTAAAAAAAAACTCCAAGAGAAAAGCAGGAAAACTGGGAAAATCATTTTATAGCAAAACATTTGCCGGGACAGCTAGTCTAGTAATAAAATATTTTCATATTATTGTCTTTTCCAGCTTATCAGACAATGACAACATGTTTGTAAGCGTACTGTGAAACTTTAGCTATGGGGAAAATATAATATGATGGAAGTAAATTACATAATTGAATAACGATTTAATTTTATAATTGAGGCTAATTCTAACCTCAACTATTCTTAATATCGGTAAACCTTGACACGATAAACACAAAAATCGTAAAATATTGGTACATCAGTGGATTCGGAAGCACGTCCGTTTGAACTAATTGCGTAAGCGCACCGAACCGCGGCGAAATGTAACAACAAAATGTGGCCAGTGGCTAGTACCACTGATGTAAATGACCGATGTATGTCCTATTTATCACAGTGGTAAAGTACAGACGATTTTTTGACCATAGTCGGAAAATTTGTAATGATAAATAGGGTAAGGACCAGATGCAGATATTGCGCAGCTCTACAAACCATCTAGATAGCGCGAATTGACTGCAATTTGCAAGTCTTTAGTTAAGCCTTATTATTATTTTTTTGGTTTAGTAACTTCTTTACTATATTAAATAATTTTTTAATATAGTAGATGCATTTTTATCGAACCATCTTGTCTTGTACTATTTCTATAGTGTGATAAAAATAGTACAATAGTAATAGTAGAGATAGTGACGGCGCGTGTAAAAACTTAAATAACGGAAAAAAATCACAAAGCTGTAGTTACTTTAACGTCTGCTGCTAAGTGCTAAGCTGACTATTCCTAGATTTACGGTTGAAAATCGCGTAAAATTTAATTTAAGTAAGATAAACAAGGCATCAATGCGCGTCGGTTGTAACTTGTAACTGAACAATTGAACTATGGAAAGCATTAGAAAGCGTGCGCATAACCCCGTGCACGCGCCATGTTTCTCGTTTTAATTCAATAATTAACAGCCTATTCAAAATTATAATAAAACAAATGCGTACTACGTACTTTATGGGCTTGTAGTAAAATGTTTTAAAGGCTGCAAATATGGGACGGAAAATTAAGTACACAATTTCTATGGCAAACCTTATCAATTTACTCTTTGTTTTACATTACATAATGAAATTTATCGGACAAATTCAAACGTTAACCTATATTATGTAACATCTGGATCTCGAGATCGGTTATCTAGTTAGCCGTTAGACGATTGACGCCAGTCGCCAAGCTAAAGTTACTTATGAGTTGCAAGTCAATAACATATTGCTACGATGCAATATAAAGACGGTGGCATTAATTAAAACCTTCGTGGTATAGATATTGGGTAGAAATTACAGAGTACGTTTTAAATAACATAAATCTCGTAGCACTGGCATAGCAGCTTGAAGAAAATGACTTATTTGTCAAGAATTGCTTACAACTACACGTGGAAGAGCCATGCTTCGGCACGAATGGGCCGGCTCGACCGGAGTAATACCACGTTCTGACAGAAAACCGGCGTGAAACAGCTGTGTTTCGCCGAGTGAGTGAGTTTACCGGAGGCCCAATTTTCGTCCCTATCCTCCCCTATTCCCTTCCCTTCCCATCCCTACCCTCCCCTATTACCCTATTCCCTCTTAAAAGGCCGGCAACGCACCTGCAGCTCTTCTGATGCTGCGAGTGTCCATGGGCGACGGAAGTTGCTTTCCATCAGGTGACCCGTTTGCTCGTTTGCCCCCTTCTTTCATAAAAAAAAAACAACATACGGTCGTTACGTAAAGCAAAAATCTTACTCCTACTTATAATATTATAAAGGCGAAAGTTTGTTTGGAGGTATGGATGTGTGGATGTATGGATGTTTGTTACTCTTTCACGCAAAAACCACTGAACGGATTTAAATGAAACTTTACAATAATATAGCTTATACATCAGAATAACACATAGGCTACAATTTTAACCGACTTTCAGAATGGGGGAGGTGTTATGTTCGTTTTCTTATATTTAACGATTACTCCGCCGTTTGTTAACCGATTTTCAAATTTTTACTTTTCGTATATAGGGTATCATCCCAATTTGGTATTATATTCACAAAAGTGATGATCTGATGAAGGATCCATAAGTAATCGAGGGAACTCCTCAAAACTTATAGGGAAACATGTGGTGACTTTGGTTTCGTGAGAAGTATTCTAAGCATATGCTACCAACAAGTAAGATTTTGCATCGAGATATACCTGGTATACCGTGGTTCGGAAGGTGCTGAGAGAACTCCTGATTCTTTATAGATACAAGTTTGGGAGTTTCGGCGTTGTTTTAAGAACAGAAAGCATATGCTATTATGCAAATTACATTCATCATCATCATCATCATCACTACCATATTATACCATTTCATAGTCTTTTAGATCGAGACTCGAGTTTGTCATGCGATAATTAAAAAAAAATCTATACCTACCTAATATTATAAACCTGAAGAGTATATTTGCTTGAACGCGTCAATCTCAGGAACTACAGGTCCGATTTAAAAACTTATATCAGTGTTAGATAGATCATTTATCGACTATCGGTCTATAGGTTATATTATATTATCACGCTAAGACTAATACGACCGAAGAAACTCAAGAAAATGTGGGAAAAACGGGGGAAAAATTTTTTTTTGGGAAAATGTTTCGGTTTCTGTAAAATTTCTAATTTACGCGGGCGAAGCCGCGCGGGACATCTAGTACATAATAATTCTATAATTTACAGACAACGACAACGAGACAAACTTTCTTTTGAGACACGAGTCTTTGAGGATGTTACTCATTCAAGTTTTAAAATAGTAAAAGTTCTTATTATTTAAGTATACTTACTGCGTAATATGTAGTAAGTACCCAATGATAAGCACAATAATATTAAGACCAGTCGATATCATAAGGAACCGCAGTCAATACATTGTTATTGCAAGCAATAATATGCACTTAAATTACTATCAATATTTGTATGGTTTGATAACAAAAACATCAAAGTTACAGTTTATGATATTAATAAACTATATGATACATCAATAGATATGTATCGATTGTAATGGGTAATCGATGTTATCGGGCTGATAAGATTGACGTCAGGCGAGCACTCGACGACGAGATTATAAGTCAAAGATCTAAATAATTTTAACTCAAAACATTCATTCTACGAAAAAGAGGAAAGGGGGTAAAAATGGACTATGGGGGTAAGATTCTTTTCCTTAAATCCGTTACCGAAATTCGTCACCCACATTTTGCATATCTACTCGCCCATTATATTTATGGATTTGATAGAAATTAAGAATAGTTTAGAAGAAGAATATTCTACCAGCCAGCATCGTAATGGCTGTAGACATGCATTTTACGTTAGATCGCGTCTTTAGTAGTAACACGCCACACGGTTGTAGTTTTATGCATGCTGCAAGGTTAGGTTTCGGGTAGAAATAAGAGGACCTAGTCAAATATGAACCAGTAGGAACAATAATAATAATTAGAACAAATATTATAGTTAATATTTTGCTCTTAAGTTACGGTTACATATTAGCAAAAATATCAATAGTGTAAAATATAATAGCGTCAGAGACGACTTTCAAATACCCTTGTCACTTTGATCTGAAATCTAGATTTTAGTATCAATTTCCTTGATACCATACATCAAGTTTTATCTGAATGGTTTTTGAGGAAATTTTTCGTGTATCTATAACACGATCCTTATACCCTTTAGCCCTAGCAGTTTTTATACTTTCTCTACAGGGAGTTACACATATTTTCTCACCGAAGTGTAAATGAACTCTATACAGCCGGTAGTATTTTATAGCAATATGCAACGGTTAAACGACGCTACATGAAACATGCATTAGTAATCGACGAAACTTTATATGTAGGCTGCACAACATAGTAGCACAATAACCTAAAGAAAATAATGCACTATGCAGTGGACGTGTTCACCCGTAACAGTATTACGTAAGTAGTTGTCCAGTATTCAGCAAGCGTGATTCCTCACACATAATAATGTGCAGAAAATCAATATGCTACCGGTCAGGGCTCTTATTAACAATTCAACACCTTTTGAAGCATGTGTAGACAATACAAGGTGTGCTCTGTTAGAGTTCTGTAACAACCTGTCGATTGTTATATACGATGTAACATGTTAACATTATCTTGTCGCAGGCGCAGTCCGAAGGGTGGGGTCACAGGGGACATGACTCCCCCCAAAATCTAAGGTCAAATTGAAAAATATCAAAATCCTGCCAGTTAATAAAAGGAAATTTCTAGTTATCCTACAGCGATAAATTTTAAGTGTAGTGACTAGTGCATGACCCCTCCAAAACTTAAGGCTGCGACCGCGCCTGTCTTGTCGTCGACGTCGAATAGCCCTATTCTGAAAGCCCCGACGTTGTTATTTGTGACCGTTGAAATTGTACCTATAAAGTTCAAATGACTATAGATTTTAGAAAGGAGGTTTAATTTGAAAGCCTTCTAGACGGGTGGCAAATGTTATCAAAAAGCGTAGTTATGAAACGAATCAACGATAAGGTTAAATATAAACGCAACTTATCAAAGCATTAAGTGGAATCACTTAATATGGTTGTAAAAGAGGACCAGGGTGATCTTCGTGTGAACACTGCGACGTCCGCTGCCAGAAAAGGTCAATACCTACAGTATCAATTTATGACTTCCCTGATAGATATTCAAACGGCTTCGTCTATCATTAAATTCCGATTTTGAACATAAATAGTGACTCCGGGTTATTATTTTGCTATAGGTAATATTTATTAATGTTCGTAAAGATGTATTCTAAAACAAAATGTAGAGACTATAGAACCACACTACATTATAAAGGGATAATTGGAAGTGCGTATGTTTATTCCTACTGCACGCTAAAACTATTAAATGATATAGGCTCTAGATTAACACGTAGGCTAGTTTTACCTCGAAAGTAGTATTTCCATAATATGTATATTCTGTAACAACATTTAGTGTAAGCATACCTCTATAATATTATGCTATGTAGATTGTAGAGTCATTTTACCGGTGTACTAATTTAAATAGTCTGCGTGAATACTTTTCGAGCGCTTATGGGAATCGGTTTTACGCAATTCACCAGCGATCTCCGGCCCCCAACTTGATAATACGAACAAATGAACATTGCAAAACTTCCGCGATCATATCTCCCCCACTTCCGCGTGCAGTTGACAACATTACAAAACCCGGCGGACCATCAATGGTTCCAGCCCAGAGAGTTTAATCTAAAAGTTCTAGATTTTATTCGAAATTTTGCAGTTTGTTTCTCGGTTTTCCGATTTGAGTGTAAAGGAGTTGAGACACGTTCATAATAGACATATCTAAATTGCTAGGTGATGAAAACTCGGGAAGTTACCGGGCATAGTATGTAAAGCTAGAGTGAAGAGTCAGACAGATAGACAAACAGACAGAGAGACACCTTCGCATTTCAAATACATATTGAAATGCGAAGGTGTCTCTCTGTACATACATACCTAATACATGTACGCAAAATGTACTATCAGAGAAGTTGAATCCTATGCAAATCGGGGACCTAAGTAGTTTGGTCGCGTTACGTCAAACCCAGCTGACAGATCACAATTAACATTGAATTGACATATTCGACCAAATAACGTTGGTCTCTCAATTGCATAGGAATCAACTACCTCGATGGTGCATACCTAATATTATAAGTAAAGATTTATTCGAAGTTTAAAAACTATAAATTACCTTGCGATATCGCTTAACATAAAACGCACCGACTATATTGCTTAGATAACTGTTACACCAATCAGAAGTGATAGGTGTATATTAAATTTTCAACACGTGATTTCCTCCGCTGAAAGACTTTCGTAACGTTACGGAAGGCGTACGAAGGGAATTTAAAATATTAGATAAGTGTTATCTAACCTGTTGCGAGGACCCCTGGGTGTTGCATTATAGGAAGTGACGCCTATGTCCTTACTCCTTAGGAACTATTCTATAGCTTTTGCCTGTACCCCGCCCAGCCTATACCAGAGGAGACAATGAATTTTATTCGGCATAAATGTTGGCCACTCTACTCTCTGACGTGTTACTCTAGAGTAGTCTAGACTCTAGACTCTAGAGCATAAAGCCGTTTTAATTTGTTGCGTGAAAGGTATAACTTTTATCCACTGATTCCCAAGAAACTATGAGTAAGTATAAAACAATAGTGCTCATTTAAGATAATAATTAGAATATTTTAAGCACTTATTTTAAAAAACAAAGCGCAAATGTTTCTTGGCGGGCAACCAGGTGATATCCTTGCCCTTAACTGACTTAAAACTAGTCTAGTGAGTATACAAGTATCTTATATGTCTGCCATATCCTTGGTGATATCCTTGCCCTTAACTGACTTAAAACTAGTCTAGTGAGTATACAAGTATCTTATATGTCTTTACGCTTGTGAGTTCTGTTCCTTTCCAGAATCCAGTACTTCTTAGTTCTTAATTAAAGCAAAAAAGGTTGCAAAACCTAGAAGTCTTTAATTACCTAACTAAACTAATAGATGACACCCGCTATACCTACTTTCTTTTCTGCAACAAAAATTGTCCATGTCCTTATAGTCTTTCAGAGCATCTCGATACCAAATTGCATTTAAATCAGTTTCGCAGTTTAAGCGTGAAGAGTGAATAGACGAACAAACACACTTTCGCATTTATAATATTTGTTAGGATAAGTTAAAATTGTTTATATCCATTTTTAATAGTTACATAAAATAAAAAAATAGGATCTTATAACGCATACAAAAAATTATTCCTTTATTTTCTATACCACAAAATATACATTTGTCGTAGCAATTAAATATTATAACGTTAATTGGAAAAGAAACCTTGACAGGTGAAGGTTACTTCGCCACAAAAAATATTATTTGATGTTAATGTCTAGTGACTCATAGCCAGGAAAAGCAGCTAATTAGGAAATGTGCTACGTGAAAAAAATAATCATAATGCTATAATATCTTGCCAAAATTTTTTTGTGAAGAGATTATATTTTTTAAATTCTTGTCAGTAACTTGGTTTTAAAAAGCATACGTATTTAAGGTGTACGAAAGAATATCATTATATGGAAGAATACTTTTACAAAGTTTTTAAGCAAATACAGAGCTGAGGGTGACAAAGGAAATACCAAAGCAAAACTGTATAGTTCCTTGTCGTCGTCGTCGTCATAGTGTCTGAATGATTATTTTATCTTATGATAAAATATTTTCCAAAATTCTTAATAAAGTAATTGTACGTATAAGGTTATTTCAATTATTTATAAATGCAACGCGATGAATTGCTATTATTAGCAAGTGACATTAAACAACTTAAAATGAACAACGATCTAAAAGTCATCTATTTCTCGCAACCAAAAAAACATCTAAATCGATTCTGGCGGAAATCGATAATGGACTCGTTCGCGATATTAAGCACCTCTTTAATTGCTCACTATTATTTTTCTGTAATAAGATTTATTGCAATAAACACGCAAAGCGCGTAAGGTACACTTGGCTACATTTTTCTGTTAAAACTATCTAACTTAGGGCTGATTTTTCAATCGTCAGATAAATTTTACCACCGGAATAAACTTGGCGTTTTGACAGATTTTATATGAAAATAATGTCAAACCGCCTTACTCAGAGACATTTAATTACAATTAACCTTCAATTTAATGGAGAGTTTGACAGATAATGTATGGGGCTTATGTCAAAATTTTGAATTAATTACATTTAACTAATTAATGTTTCACTCCGAGTGCGGCAGTCAGTGTCATAATATTAATTATTATTTAGGTAAAAGTTAGCTGACGATTGAAAAATCAGCGCTTAGGCCACACTCAGGGACATATTTTAATATTGATTGAACCTTAATTTAATGAAGAGCTTAACAGATAATGTCTGGCACTTTGTCACAATCTTGACTAAATTACAGATAATTTAAAAATATTTGTCTCTGAGTGCGGCAGTGAGAAGGTGGAAACCACTCACCAGTTATCATTAAATTATTCTGCAATATAACACACAAAAATTTAAGGAACATTACTATCAATATTACATTACAATTTTATTTGCTATTAGGAACTGTTCACTTTTTACTGTTACTTACATTCTTTTTTCATTTAAGTAACTTTAAATACGAATAACCGCAGTCTTACTAAAGTAGGTATATCAAAAAAATGAGTTTCGTATCTAAGTTTCATATAAAATTAGCGATCGCCAAGTTAAATACGGTCGATTGTACAGGCGTACCCTGTTATTTCGCTGGTGTATTGTGCACATTGTAACAAGTACATTTAACATTGTACAACGCATTCGAAACTGACACATACATTGGGAAAGCTATAAATTATGCAAAATCTTAATGGACGCATTCGTGTTATACGTGTTTTTATGAAATAAAAGTAATGTAGATGTCACTTTTAATAAAAAGTAAAAGTCAATTGTAACATCATGCAATTTATTCCTTGCAAATTGCAAGGAATAAATTGCATGATGCAATAGTGCGTCATGAAACACCTACACCGAAATACTCTTATCGTTAAATATGTGAATATAATATCGGCAGATAATTCAATACCTAGCTTTAGATTTTCATAAAGACGATGCGTGATGATAGTCACGTGCATATTATTTTCCTGTAACAATAAAAAGACTTTAAATGTAACAAAAAAAAAAAAAAAAAAAAATTAAGATCGCAGTAGTACCCTTTTAACACATTAGCGAACCTAAATTGTGACGTTTTGCATATTTTCCAGCGATTTATTTGCAAAGTAGTGACGTAAAAATGGACTATGTGTGTGTGGTAGTGTTGTGACAGTCGTCTATCGATATCGATACAAAATGATGTTATACGTGACGAACACGACCGGGGACGTGGGGGTGCGCAGACCGCCGAGACGACGGATCATTAGTGCTAAGATTAAGGTTTGTATGTAGCAGGCACTAAAGTGGCTTAAAAGAACTCTTTAATACGCTTTAGCCGATTAGACAGGTTAAACAGTATTGCATTGCTAATACAGGATTAGAAGACATTTAATCATTTAGTCATTTAATCAGTTAGGAAGACATTTACGGCCGTTCCCAATATTTGATCTATCTCTGGTTTTGCCCTACTAGAGATAGGAATAGCTCACATTAGACATTATAGACATATATTTTATATCAATTGTGAGCTATTCCTATCTGTAGTAGGGCAAAACCAGAGATAGATCAAATATTGGGAACGGCCGTTAGTCTTCAATAAAACTGATTCTCGAAGCCTTTATTTTTATTGCTAAATTAATTAACCAATGTTTATGGTTGGAAATTAAGATAGTTTTAACTGGGTGTCTTTTCTGGAAATTCGTAATTGTATTCCCTGTGACAAACATAATAATGTTCTGCTCCAAATCAAATAATGCAATGTCACTGTAATACAAAGCTTTGAGAACAACAATGCATAGATTAATTCCAGCCACTGTCTAAAGCTGCCTCGAGCGTTGCCTGCTATGCAGTTCCAAAATAACCTCCACAATCGAGATGCCCGTACCACGAAACGGTTTTGAGACTCAAGCAATCGGACGAGAATGTCACGTCCTGCTCTAACAACATCATTTCACGTTTGTTAGAGTAGGACGCGACATTCTCGTACGTCAAAGGGCCCGTCCCTTTTCCACGTTCTATATACTTTGAAAGGTTAATTGCTTTTAAAAGGTGGTATTTCTCCAAACTATCCACAGTCTCATCACTCACTAATTGTTCTTGATGTAAAGGAGATTTAAATGATGAAGAAGAAGATATTTTCTGCTGTATTAAAGTTTTTTTTTAATTTCAGCGGCACCATGCTGGCATATCGCAGTCTTCCTTCAGCGATGGCTCCCTCCTCAGCGTGGGCTCGTCGGAAATGGACGAGGACAGCAGCAGCGGGATACACCACTCCCACGACCACTCCACCAGGAGTGACCAGTCAGATACATACAGTAAGTTGATAGATTCAAAAGTTCGTATTTCCAATCTGATTATCGGTATCGATTAGTCCATTAATGGCAATTCTCTACCTTCCTACTAGTAAGAGTTGAATATTATGTGAAACTTCTATTACTTTAAAATTAAATTATAAATCACATTTTTTTATTTAAGGCCATCCCCTGAGCAGACGACCTTGACCATATATTTGCCGCGTTGCCGAGATCGCGCCAAAATCCACTTTTTACTTATCTTAGTTCAAAATTGATCTAAAAACAACGTCCAGTATGTAGTTAATCAAATTGTCGATATATTGGCGTATGTTTCAAATAACCGTAATTTATCTGCTATTTCTACGAATAATAAAACTTGAATTTAAATAAATTGGGGTTACTTTGGAAGCTGATATCATGAGTATAAAAAACAAAAATAGAAAATTAATAACAATGAAAGGAACGCTCATAATATAGTATACATTAAAGATTATTGCTGTATTTTTATTACAATTTTGTAGCTTTGAAATTATGAGTTAAAAAGGCTCTAAGAACGGTAAATTACGGCATGTCCGTAGGGGTAGCTTGAATTTAAATGAATTGGTATTACTTTGGAAACTGATATCATGAGTATAAAAAAAAATGAAAATTAATATCTATGAAAGGAACATTCATATACTATAGATTATTGCTGTATTTTTATTATAATTTTGTAGCTTTCGAATTATGAGTTAAAAAGGCTCTAAAAACGATAAATTACGGCATCTCCGTAGGGGAAGCGTCTTAACGAAATGTTGTATTTCCAGATACATCCGAGCCACCAACGGGCGTGGCGCCACTGTCGCACTCTGCCGCCAAACACAAGATGGCGGTGAGGCCGCGACGCACGCACGGGGCACCCCGCAGGAACAAAGCAAACTCTGTAAGTTCTACTTTAGACCCTAGACTAGCGAATGCAATATGACTAATATGTTCTAGTAATAAGATATTAATTTGTTTATTTATATTTTATTTACTTCTTATACTTATTTACCTATCTTTTTTAATTTTACAGTTAGCCGCATCTGCCTTGCCCATAACGCCCGAACTCAACGAAGAAATCATACGAAGCACCACTCCAGATGTCACAATTAAGACTACAGAAGTCGTTACTGGTACGCTATATAAACCTTTTTAATATGCTCTTTACATTAATTAAATAAGAACTCAAGCAAAAATTAAATATGCTAAAGTAATTTTTAATTACATATCAACACATTTTTATGCTAAGAAACAATCTAAGTAATGTCCTAATTTGTTTATTTCCATTTTCAGAATCGTTCTCTACATCGACAACTACGAAGCACCACATGATCGTCAAAGAACAACACCAGCTAATAAATAAAGAATTACAGAAAGTACTCGAAACTCCAAATGACACCAAACTTAAATCATCTTCTCTTCCTCCAGGATTGGCTCTTAACCATCTTGGACAGTCGCAGGCAAAACTAAGTATTGCTGAATCAAATACGCCACGCTCTTCAATAAAAAGAAGTAAGTCCAGTACACAAGATCAAATAAGAGAGTGTTCACCGAAACCTAATGATCGTCAAAGCTTACAACCCGAACAGCAAACTGTAAAATATCGACATGACAAAAAATATGCTGAAGAAACTTGCCTTGAAAAGAAATCAAAATCTGAAAAGAAAATTGAAAACGAAGTCATAAGGTCTTCGAAGAAAGAGGAATCGTTTTTCAGTAGACTTTTGTTGAGAAAAAGTGGCAAAAAATCTAAGAAAGAACAACCAGACGGAGAGTGCCAACAAGAGTTTAAGAAAACTAAAATGGAAAAATCTTCAACTCAATATAAATGTATCGACGCAGAGAAAGGTTTGCACTACGAAGAAGTAGGACAAAATTACAAGCCTGTTGCTGCCGAACGCACTTATAAGTCTGCTGGTCAGAAAGTTTTCGCTAACCAAATGCATAAGAGAATTGATAACAAAGGAGCATATGTACATGATGGGGCATATAAGGACGTATATAGCGCAGCAATTGTTTCTGGAATGGAATGTAAAATAACGGATCTCAAAGCTGCTGATGAGACAGATAAATTACTAAATTCTGACTCGAAAAGCAGAATCAGCCGCTGTGAAGAATACAGTCATGAGCGAATAGAGAAGATAGAAAGAAGACGGTCATCTTCCAAAGAAGCAATTGACGACATTAAAAAGGAATCATTTAGTCTTCACCATGATAAATCTAAGAGGCCAGCGTCAGTTCAGAGACTTATAGATCCTTACGCTACTAAAGCATTTATAGCAAACGAATTAGCTTGTAGAGTAAAAGAAGAATGTCTATCACCAGCGCTTGAAAAAGAGGAAGATGAACCACATAGACACGGCATACAAATTAATAATAGTAAGCGCGATTTTGTTTTCCATAGTGGTAGCATGCCTAAAAATATTCCTTACTTTAATCCAAGTCTTTCGGTATCAACATCCCCTAAAAAGCATATAACGCACAGTTCAGAAAACGTAAAATATATGAGTCGGTCTTCAGAGTACAATGATTTCCGAGAAAGAGAAATAACTTATAAGAAAGAACTACCACAAATTGTACCTAAAAAGGAAGACTCCTACATAGCTGCATGTATGCGCACACTGGGTGAAGATCACGTGGAGCATAGGAACAGCATTGGCAAGTCTCACAGTTTTCGCTATGCCTCTGAATCGCCTTCCATAAGTTCCCAAGACAGTCAAATGCCCAGTCTACCAACCATAGTCGGTATTTCAGAACCTCTTCTAGAAAGTTGGGAAGTGAACTATAGGAGGAACTTAAGTGAAAGGCAAGATTATGCAAAAAGAATTAGCGCGAGAAACTATAATATTCATGCCAGTCCTGAAGTGAACTATGATAGCTTACCAAGTACTGAGAGCAGTTATCTCGACAGTCTCAAAACAGATCTAAATGACGAGACAAAAGCTTTCACAAACAGTATCCAAGTAACGATGGATATTCATAAACGTGATAGTGATATTTCGCAGATTGAGGCGAAAATTGATGATATTATTAGCTCTCCTAAGCCGTTCATTGCTCCAATACTTAAGTCTAACTCTCTGGATAGCATTAAAGGGAGTCCCGAAAAGACAGTTGACGACAGGCGAAAGACTATTTCTGTTGAAAGCGCTTTAAGTCAAAGCAGTAAAAGCACATACGTCAAGGAAAAATCTGAAGAAAGTTTCGTTTCTGTGACTCATGTGAATAAGGAAAATTCTTCAACGTTAAAGGCAATTGACAGCTCTAAATCTAACAAAAGTGATGAAAAAATACAAAAAATTGGAAGTTTTAAACCAGGTGTGCCGGAATTTCTAAACGTTCAGTTAAATAAAGTAGATGTGAAACCAGCAACACATGTAGTACTTACAGCTAATGTAATACCAAAGAAAATTGATAGTCCACCAGCTGAAAAAGATCAAAACATCGAATCTTTTTTAATCTCGGAAAATAAAATCGTTAATTCTGCAGTCAAATCTGTTAAAAGTTACGAAAACATAAGTACTACAGTTTCCGAGGACAAGAATTCGAATGTCGTTATGAGAACTAGTCCTACGACCCCTAGAAGTCCCGTTACACCTAAGCATTTCATGAAGAAGAAGTCAATAAGTATTGAATCACAAGATCGAGTAGAAAAACCTAGAACTTGCTCTGTCAGTACGATAGGAAGTAATGATATAATAGATGACAATATATCGCTTGATAGAAAATCGCACTCCAGTTTTGGAAGCAAGAGTTCGATTCAAAGTACTGACAGCAATGAACATAAAATACCAGACCGCCACGATGAAACAGTCATATTTCGAAAAAAAACCGTGATAAATAGAGAATCAAAAAGTGACAAAAGTAATGACGATGAACCTGAACTTATGAAAGTTTTTGCTCGAAGATCTCTCAAACTTAAAGATAGTGAAGTTGATAATTTAGCTCAAGAAATCGCAGATGCCAGTGCAAAAAAAGAAGTTGATAATAATGCTTCCAAAACAAAAATACTCAAAAATGAATTTAACGCCTCCATTAAATCGAGAGATAGTGATAAGGAAAACGAAGATAGTAAAGAGGAAACAGTTGAAAACAAATTTGTCGATATCGCTACACGAGTCAGTCAGTTTGGAGTGCCGCATTATCAAAGGAGTGTTAGCATACAAAGTGTTACTACAAAACGGGACAGCGCTCCTGTTTTTAGAAACGAAGTTAACAAATACAAGAAAGAAGTTTCTGATTCCACACCAGAGAAACGATTGAGAAACAGAACGTTCCCTGATCCTTCGAACGATCGCGAAGATATAAAGAACATCGCAAAGAGCGAAGCGATGGCTTATAAAGCTGATACTCTTACTAAGCGGCCATGGCAAACGAAAGACGATTTCAGACAATCGGTAGAGAAAGAGAAACGCGACAGTACTGTGATAGAAAAAGATGGCGAGAGTGAGAAAAGTGAAAGTGGAAAAGAAAGGTCAGTCGAAGAGGCGGATGCATCACCACAGTTTAAAGGAATTTTACAAATGAGAGCCGAATGGGAGCGACGGGCGAAACAAGGGATGACCAAATGAATCAAGGTGCTAGTAAGGTATTGATAGGTAGTTCGGTATTGTGTTTTCTAGTTGTAGACAAAAATAGATATAACAGGCCTATGAGTCAGTACATGTATGCGATACATCAACATTGTTGATTTTATAGTTTTCTAGATTATAAAGTTTATCTATTTAGTTGTAATACGTACTACTAATAACTAGTAGTCTAATTGTTTAGAGAATTAAAAAATTACAATGACTTAGGACATATCGCCGATTGTAATCATTTGCCAAATAGAAATAATGAACATTTCGTGTGAATAAGTAATACACCACTACGTATTTATTTATAGGGGGACTGGAGTCTTGTATTTATTATTTTATTTATGTGATTAATAAAAATGACGTAATTCATTTATTTTATATCTAATGGACGCATTTTTACTGATATTATTATGATTTCGTTAAAGTAATCAATAAGAAAGTAGACGTAGGTGGTACTCGACTAGTTGAGACTTGATCTCTTTAAGGTTTTAAGTTTGCTGGCAAATTATAATTTACTACTCCTTTAATTGATTTATTATCAGAATGTTTGAAATATAATTTTCTAAATTTTAAAAGTAAATACAATAGGTCTGAGAGGTCGAGAAGCTTAATAAACTATCCGGTCCCCGGTTTAGAGAGCACTAAATGTAAACCCCTAGTAAAGTCAAAATATATTTTTCCAGAAATTTCCAGTATAGATGTTACTTAACATAGATATAAAATTGTAGATCCACATATTCTCAGAATAACGTATAAATAGAATGCTAACGTTCGTTGTTAAGCCAATGTATTTTTGAGTGTTATTAAAACGATATATCGTATTATATTTTATTAAAGACTACTTATGTATTCGACATTTCTGAATTGTGAAATACAAATTTTATTCCTATAGTTTTTTTGTTGTTTTCTTTATGATTCCAAAGAAGATTTTATGGTAAACATGATTCATATAAAGAAGTACCTACTACATGAATTTCAATATCAATCAAATGAGTATCAAAAATTTCCTATGCCGTTTTGAAAAAGTAAGTAAAGCCGTTCTAATTTTAAAGTCATGGGATGCATGGCATTCCAATAAAATAAAACCCGCTAAGCACCCTGTAAGAGAAGGCGGTTTGAAGGTTCATGCAATTTTAAGGGTATTAATTCGATGAACCTTCATACACTCTCTTGGCTTCCATACTCTACGGCTCTCTGGGTTAGTTCATCATGATTCCGCTAGATGGCAGTATATAAAGGTTTATCGCTTGAGGGAGGAGATATTTTTAATACTCCATTTTTCCTCTTCGCTTGGTCCAGGAGGTCGAGTGTGCTATTTTAACACGACGCTCAAACGATGGACCATCGATTTTACTATTGTTTCTATGCAAACTATGTTTGGCTCAATTCGATAAGGCCTTGTCCCACTAGTAGTTTACTAGCCTTCCCTCATAAGGTTTCCAAGCCCTCAAATAACAATTATATTGATAGGTATACAGTACCACGTGTCTTAACGATAATATATATAAATTGGTATTGTAGGTATGACTATAATTATTCGCCTAAATCCATATTTTTTATTTTATTAGAGCTCGAATGCAATGTATATTATTATGTTCTATATACCGATATTAATATCAAGCAGATGAACGGTTTCCTAAGCTAACATTTGCCGGAGCCAAGTTATTACTATCCAGGATATTTCTGTCAATATAATATTATACTTTTTAATACTGGCGGGGAGTATTTCCACTCTTCGATTTGTCCGGATATGAAAATATATTATGAGCTGTAAAATAATTTTGATGTAAGTACTTACTGAAAAAAAGTAAATTTTATTAGCTAAGTATTTAGGTATTGATACGAGTAATATGGTAAGTGAATAATAAACAATTCAACTAATTAAAATAGCTCCTTCCATAAACTGGTTTAAATAATTGCCTCTTTCGGTGAATTATTTTTCATATCTACATCTTACAAAGATTAATTCACAAAATATGTTTAAATTGTGCGATAGATGTCGAGTAACTCTCCACAGAGTATGTTAGCATTACTCCGAAAATTAGTAATATCAATGATGCTAATTTTATTCAGATATATTCAGAATCTATCCTAAAACATCGTTAAAATAGGGAGCGATTTCGCAAAATATTTAATTAGAATGGCTCAAAAATCTACATCTTAATGTCTGTTGTGTTAAAAACAAACAGAATCAACCCTCACAAGAGGGTTTCTGAACGCAGGGGTAGAGTCGACGCATGCGCGGCCATCATTCCGAGTAACCCCAAATCACAATCGCGAAGCAGTCAGCCACCATTTTATTTTCGTTTATTTCTATTTCTCCGTCTGTAATTCGAAAACTCTGGCGTAGAAAGTGCGAAACGAATAAGAACATTGTGCCGTGGTCATCCCGCAGGGGTCTTTTGAAACTCTTGTGCTTACGTAATATTGGTTATCTATCGAATATTGACTTCGGCTACAAAAAGGTAAGGTTTTATATATTCATATGTTTTTTAGTGAGCTCGTCGAAAACAATATCGATTTTCAATTAAATGTTACATCTCTAAACCACTAAATTAAGGGTAGATCGTAGAGTTCGTGAAAAACTCGCTTTCACATGTAAATATGAAGCTTACTTATTAAACAGTTAAGTAACAATGTTTATTTTATAATAATTGTTATATTACCAATACAAAACAATGGTAGTATTCTATCTATTAAATACACTAGCTGTATTATAAAGGTATTTAATTTAAAAAAATTTGCATCTCTCATACGTAGAGTTCTGACAAGTTACACATATGCAAAACTGTTAGGCAATAAGTAGGCTATAATATTAGTCACTAACAAATTTCTTCTACCATCCTAATACATTAAATTAGGACACATAGCAAAATAAGACATTGGTCTATATATTTTGCCTATGAGTCAAAAAAGATAATGTAAAGATCGCTTGATAGAGGCATTACGAGCAAAAGAGACAGACGATAAGTATTGGTTGAACATATTTTTCTTAGTGTAAGATTCGCAATAGTAACTAACCTAACCTTACCTACCTGAGAAAACATGATATTCTTAAAAATGTGACGTAGGTCCCTCCGTAGCTTGCCCGTTATAGCTGCGTAGTATTTTTATTAGATTCCTATGTCAATTTTACGTGCGTGATGCGTCGTAACTCTTGAGTAGTATTTTTTTATTTAAAAATATTATTAGCTATTTGACCGAGCTTTGCTCGATATTCGATAAAATATGAATAAAATGACATTTTCTGAAAATGATTCGTAGCTAGATCGATTTATCGCCCCCGAAACCCCCTATATACTAAATTTCTGAGATTCCATTTATATATATATATTTATATATAAGAATTGCTCGTATAAAGATATAAGATATTATGTAGCAAATAAAGTTTATCACGTTTTATATTCAATATTCTAATTTCCAGTGTCATATTCAACTTTCCGATTTCTAGAGATTTTTTTTGTAGTAAGTAAGTGAGGAATAATTTTTTATCACCTACTAAAAATCCTTTTCTCTCTAATAAACACTTTGCTTAACGTAGAAAGTCCTATAAAATGGCCTCTTTAAATCTCGTTATCGTGTTTCTTCGAGAAAGTAGAGCAGACCTTAGAAAATACACCTAATTTCTTATTAGAGCGGTCTAACATGACGCATACATTTCTAGGTTACGCTGTAAGGCATTACTGTTCCTCGAAGGTTTTTTCAATTAAAAGGCTTGACATAGAAAACTACTATGTATATTTATAACATTCCTCATATTTAAATATTAGAAATTTATTGTTACATGCTCGTCAGTTACTTACGAAAAAATTATTTGAAAGCCCTACACGTTGGGTCATGATTGATTATTGATTGCCATCCTGGTTGCACAGCTAGTCAGTCCACAGTATGCATGTGTCGTCGATCATGGGCAATTAATGACGAATAGCCCCCTATAGTTTCGTAATCGCCCGTCCATCGTAGGGCAACTGAAAAGTCATGTAAGCATAAATAATTTGAAACGAATGGACAAAAACCGCAGATTGCTAAAATTGGTAGGACCATCTATTTGTTTAATAATATTATCATCGTTATTATTTAAAGAAGTTGAAACAAGCATCAGTCATTAAAACTACGTGCAGCTTATGCAAACTAAAATCACTTCGAGTTAACTAGAGTGAAGTCGGCGGCGGAACGTTCATTAACACCACCGGAGTGAAGTTCTCTTCAATTCAGCAATAATCCGGCAAGGAGCGAAGGCTTTTATCAGGAGAGGTCTCCACAGCCGGCGGAGTTGAGAGCGCACTTGACACTAAAGTGCTGGCTGGAACCGCTGCAACGCATTTAATTATCACTTTTATTAACGCCTTTTCTTTTGATTTTGAGTATTTCCTTAATGATTCTGCTAGAAAAATAATGATAGAACGAGTTGTAATGTAAGATATTATATGGATTGATTTAGAAATTCATGGAAACCCTAACAACAATGTGATGGCGAACTTAAAAAATCCTGAAGAATAATTCTCCGAGGCCCCTCAAAATGTGGTCACACGCTCTTTACTACTACCCTAATAAACATACAGCATTAGGACCAAACGCACGTTATTCCTCATTTATTTAAGTTCAATAAAAAACATCTATAATTTTTTATAGTTTTTGTTTAATGGTTAATTCAATGTCGAAATCGGGGGCAAAATCGGTGTTCTCCGCGTGTTACACTCTGTTCGCGCTTACGGAAAGCTTTAATAACTTTTGTATTCTATTCATTAGCATAAAGTGTGATACATCAAAATAATCTAGATTAACTGGGCTACCTAATTCCTAAAATAAAGAATGTTATACCTTAAGTTAAAAAAGTTAATAGGCATAACGTCTGTGTCACACGATTTTGCTAGTTTCACGAGCGGGTAATAAAACTGCACCTATCTTCCAAACGCGATGACTTGTGGTTACACGTTTTAGCTGCACCAACGCTCAGTGTCTTTCCAGCATCAGTGCAGGGGACTCAAACCCTCGTTGCTTCAAAACAAAGAAAATATAAGATATTCCTTAAAAATTTTGTGGTCGCTGTAGTCACGTAACTTTTGCGAGCATGTTTTGAATGATAATAATTTATAATTATGACACTCATATCA
The DNA here is from genome assembly GCF_905147365.1 of Aricia agestis. Classification (NCBI taxonomy): domain Eukaryota; kingdom Metazoa; phylum Arthropoda; class Insecta; order Lepidoptera; family Lycaenidae; genus Aricia; species Aricia agestis. The sequence goes on along the minus strand of NC_056409.1, from coordinate 9,046,598 downwards.
AATTAAGGAATAAAGTGTATGATCGAGATTATTTCCTAGCAGTTTGTTTGTTTATTTACCTATCACTTTAATCATAATTCTAAAAAAATGTAAAATTTTCGTAATTTTCGTGGCACAATTTTCGTGGATTTTCACCCATGAAAGTTACCTAGTGATCTACGAAAGCTACGTAGGCTGTTTTGTACACCGTTTTCCTATGTGAATTGGCTATAGTATAGTATTTCCAGCTATGGTTTTGGTACCCAGAGGCCAGAACTAATTTTTCACTCTACAAGCTTTTTTTGAAAAACAAAACATATGTGGCTTTATACATCAATCTACCTTCTGATCTTTTCCCCAAATATATCGAATCTGCTTCTAATCTAGTGGATTTACCTGAATATCAGTATTTTACATGAACAACTGATATTACATCCTCAATCCAAATGCAATGCGATACGATACTCAGACGAGAGCGACCGAAGAGGGCCCTCGTATATATCCCACAAACTGAATCGAAGAAAATATTATGATCTTGTGTCCTATATCTCCATATTTAGTTGAAAACCCCCTTATATGACCTCCTAAATCACTTATTCTTCACGAACTTCAAATAAAATCACCTGAACCTCGAAAAAATCACAGCTTTTCAGGACCGGTTACTTGAAAGATTAAGCAACAAATTAAAGCTCCATGCTCTTTAATATTGTTGACCTTTATAAAAACTGATTAAATAAATAATAATTTATTTTATTTTTTAAGGAAAAAAAGATTTCAATCCATATTTTGTTCCGAGAAAATTCAATCGTAACTTTCGTGGAGTTTGTCGCAACTTTCGTGGGGACCGAAATTTCAAATTTGATTATCTCAGTAGTTTATGGACCGATTTACATGCCTTAAAGATCGTATTTATTATCTTTAGAGCACCTTAAAGGTATTTGCATTTGTTTAAAGATAACTCGAAAATAAAAAATTCCCACGAAAGTGACGCGGAGAATCATTTTTGAAGAATTACTCTGAAATAAAAACAATGTTTCTACGACGTCTAAGCTATACACAGATTATTAGGATAACATAAAATATTCCGATTCGGATAATAAAAAAATTTCGGACGCGTGCTACGTGTTCAAAACTTTATCCATTTCTCGTGTCTACCGTGACGGTGGAGGAGTTATGGAGGGTACAAAGCGATGTGGTCTCCGAGACCCCGCGGTACATCACCGTGACTAACGGCCGCGAGACGCAGACGAGGGTTAAGTGAAATATTATGATTACAACCCTGCTTCTAATGTGGCTTAATTAGACGCAACCTACGCCTACAAATACCGTATTTATAGGAAACGCGTTGGTACAACAACTTGAAATATATATTATATAAAGTATAAAGGCCCCTCTGACCTCTACACGTTCGGCAACGACAACGGTAGAGAATTAGATAATTTCCACCACGACTGCGAAGCTGTCTAGTGCAAACGTGCGTGGTCTATGAATAACACCGACGTTACTCATAAGTCGGCACTACATAATTATAGGTGAACGCGTTGGCCGGCGCGTTGGCCGGCGCGCTGGCCCAATGTGTAGAACAGGCGAAATACCTACCACCAACGCGCGAACGCCCGTTCTACACATTGGGCCAGCGCGCCGGCCAACGCGTCGGCCAACGCGTTCACCTATAAATATGTAGTGCCGACATTAGACGAATATGACCACACGTTTGTAACTCCTTGTGTTAGTCCATCATAATCATTAGCCAACCCGTAAAGCCACATGAGATAGACATTTATCAAAAAATACACTCGCCATAGTAAAAGAATTGTGTCAGGCGATCGAGTGTTTGCGAAGTGAACGTTGGCCGTAAACAATAAACCTCTTTGACAAAAGGTGTTTACACACCTTCGTGTTGACCCTCCGACCTCACCCACGACACTAGTGCTCAAAGGGGGAATTTAACGATTTTATTATTTACATTTACACTAAAACAAGTACTTTAATCAAAATAACGAGGTGCGCAATTTCAAACAAATGAAGTTTTGTGCCTCGATTCGTGGTTATCATCATAATATTATGTCTTGATAATTTATTGTCTTCGAAAACATTGCTTTTAATAACATTATTGTTTTCTACAATACCCATGTCGCATAGTTATTTACTTAAACCATTTGAAAGCAACGGGCATTTAGCAGTAATGGTTTTTTGTTTCTCTACGTAATTAGAGTTAGTAGAATAATTTATTTTCAAAAATAATGGGAACCTTTATCCTTATTATACTGGTACCCAACCATAATCCTTATAATTCTGGTACCAGGTGGTAAAAGAAGAGAAAACATGATTATGAAAAACATTAGGATTGTAAGTTTTTTTGTAGTGGGGTTTAGTCCATCAGAGTGTTTACTTGACGCTTGCCATCAAAGAGACAATTCTTGTTCTTATTATAACTAAAAATCTCGTACGGATTTTTGGGCTTTTCAATTTACGGGATTAGAGGTACGACTATCGGATCCTTAGTGGTAAGCATCAAGTAAATACTAAATACCCCGATGGATCACTCTACAAAGGACAATACCTACTGGCTTTTTTTAAGTTCTAAAAATCTTCCTCTTCCTTCATTCTTTCTTTATTTATACCATTTATACTCGTACCCCAATCCCAAACCTTCCTCATTAATCGAAACAAGCACCGCCATTTCCATGCTAACCCTGAACAAAAATATCATCGTACTAATACAAGGGTTCCCAAACTTATTTTGTCTATGCCCACTTTGAGAAAAAAATATCTTTTAGTGCCCCCATTGTTTAAATTCAAAATGTATCCATATGAAATAAATCACCCCCAAGCCTTTCTTTTCGTATTTTCTGGGTCCCACAGCGCTCTCCTTTAGACCTTCAGCGCCCACAAGGGGGCGTTATAGCCCACTTTGGGAAAGACTGTACTAATAGAATATCGTGTGCAGGTACAGCGCGATGCGCGTGGTGTCGCGCTAGGGGATGCTCTGCGGCGCCATCTGGTCCGCCGCGCCGGTGTCCCTGCGCGGGCTGGCGCCGCCGCTGCCCGCGCGCACACCCATCCTCGCGCAGCTCGTCATGCACGCTCTGCATGCGCACGATGACTCCAGCTTCATAGGTGAGTGACTTGTCAATATTAGTTGAAGACGTGAATGGAAGAACCAGATAACTAACATTTTATAACATAAGGACAATTGAGTACTCATTTTTAACCTTATAATTTAAACAAACCTTGTAACTTATCTACTTCATTATCGAGCTTATACATCTAGCTTTATTTAAAATCCACATTTTTTATTTCAAATCATTTTCCCCGCCCAAAGGTCTACAATAATGAAAAAACCCGGACTTTTTTTAACTGTTATTTACCTGCTTCTTCTGCTCATGTCTTCGTTAGAAGTTAGAACTTAGAACCCGACCAGAGATGACTAAAAATACTACCCAGAGTACGACGCTACTACAGAGACTTATGACCGTCTTTGTATTATATATTTTCGCTTTGATAATTTAATTAATTTATAATCTGGTGCCAACTGCCAAGTTGACTCTAGGGAGTAAAGAACAACGGAGATCCAACTTTTGTTATCATTTAAAATTTTGATAAATAAGGTGTGCCCTTACATAATTAATATTTATAAATATCTTTAGCATTTACCTACCGTATGAGCTTTAAATATCAAGGCGAGTGAGAGCTCTTCAGGCGCATTCTCCATTGATTATATCTACCGTCCTTGGGCTGCATACATTTATAGTTTCAAGTTTACAGTTTATGGAAACAGAATAGTTAATCAAATAAAATTTTATGATTTCTTACTTTTTATACCAACACAAATCAAATAATAGTCTAGAGATGCAGATTTTGGTGCTCAGTAAAGATGTGTACTTAGTAAGTATTTCTTCTATTTAATTTTTTTATTGATAACCTGAAACAAGGTTACACAAACGCAATAATCTGATCATAACTTTAATTACTTTAACCTGAAAACTAGTACAGAATACTTAATCCAATTTCTTTCAGCGAATTCGGGTCTCAAAAGTACTGAAAGCCAACTGAAAACTTCTATGAGACATTAGTTCAAATGGGTCACATAAAGCCTTAGCTGGCGGCAGTCCAGAACGTTCTGAAATTTGGAACGAATATATTATGAAACGCGAAGTAAAAGCGGCTTCCTAACGTTCTCGATGCGCCGTCAAACATGAAGATGCCCATGATTTTGATGATTTCGAATCGCACTTAATGAGATTTCATTGTAATGCAATTAATCTTATTAGCCATGGTTACGATAATCCGGTACGTACCATGATGAAGTCCCAAGATATTGAAATTACTAAGGGCCTGTTTCACCACTTCCTGATAAGTGCCGGATAGGCTATCCACAACTTATCTGACAGATAGAGTGTGGAGTATATAATGTTTTGTTTTTAAAGGCTTTGTTGATGGGTTGCTATATTTACAATATTAACAAAGTATAAAATTAAGTCAATTCATAGCATACCTATATTGCCTATAAAATGCTACCAGAAGCGCTAGCAACAACACTCATTCTGTAGTTTAAAGACAGCTACTTCAATGAGCAGTACCTACTTGACAGACCGGACTTACAAAAAGGAGAGTTTATTCATAATAGCTCTACCTGGTTTGCGCATGTCGCGATTTAGGTTACTATGTAGTACATGCTTTGATTTGCAATTCATTTCCCGATTTTAGTATGGAGATACTTTGAGTCCCGAGAAAGGGTACAAAGAGCAGAAAAATATACAGTTAAAAAACAATTCGTGCGCAGAGCTCCAGGCAACTAGTTAAGAGTTAAGGTGCAAAACAACATAAAATATGGGTGCGATGTTATTCAGTACCGTGCCTTATGCTTCGTGGCGCCGAGATGTCTGGCGATACGGTTCGCGTGACCCGCCGCCCGTTTCGGCTGAACCATGTTATTTGTATTACTAATAACATCGATCAAACCGCACAATTGATTTTTATGCTAATAACATTAGGCCCACCTGGCGTTTTCATACATGGTAATGGGCCTATAATGGTAATGGGAGCTTATTAGTCGTTGGTTGGCTTTACCTCAACGGTAGTCTCTATCTTCCTTAATGGTGGTGGTTGGTTGATCTACCTCTTTGGTACTCTTTTTTCTACCGCCCCAATTTCCGAAGGACTAGCTCGACCACTAGCGCGAGGTGGTCACAATCTAGCATATATAGACAACTTCTATGGTGTACACCACCATTCTATCTACCCCTAGTGTACAGAGTGGTCTCTATCTACTCCTATATTGTTGCAGCTTACTAAGCACCCCAAGTAGCGTAGTAACGTGATAATACTCTACATACTTTATGGTGCTCAGTGTAACTGTAGGTACTTCTATAGACTTTCTATAGACTTTCTTCTGGAGACGACCTCTGTGGCTCAGTTAATCCGAAATTAAAAAAAAAGAATCTCGCCGATGGAACAAAAAGTTTTCAATGTTCCTGGGTGGATTTGTATTAATAATAATTTGTATGTATGATATAATAAAAATCTTAAATAATAATATTATAATCTATAATATTTAAAACCTATTAAATATATTTTCGTTGTCTGGTACCCGTAACACAAGTCCTTCAGGTACTTAGCACGGGGCTAGACTGACGTGGTGTGAAGCGTCCATAGATATTATATTATTATTATTATTATAGTGCATAGTAGGCCTCTATGAATAATCTGTAAGCATGTGCATGTTTATTAGTTAGTTAAAACAACTCTGTTATTGGCACTATAAGGTCCGAACTAGGGAATGCAAATCTCGCGAGATTAGGGCTCAAGCGAGATCCCGCGAGTTTATGAATACAATACTGCGAGATCTCGCCAATTTAGAGATCTCACGAGATTAGCAGTTTGGTGGGGTTTTTTGCAAATAAAAAAGTAATAAATATAATAAGTATTATAAGATTAACATTAATTTTCACGATTTTTTCAATAGAATTTTATGCATCAAACATTTTTTGATGTATCTGTCTATAATTTTTAAGTAGTAAACTTTGACATACGTATCTACTATCAATCAAATAACAAATGAAAGAAACATCAGTCTTCTCTTCTAATGCGCTTTTATAATTTTGGACGTAGCGGTAATAATATCGTGGACGTCCGCGGTAAAACGATAACATAGGGAAGTAAAATGTTTGGAAATAGATGGAGACGCTTTTTTTCCGTTGACGATAACTTTTTAACGTGCACGTTAGAGGACATCACAACCTTTACACTTCTGAACAGCACAAAACGTCCGCGGTGCGTAAAATCAAAAGGACATTTAACGTACACCCAACGTTTTATCGTGGAAGTCAGCGTCTACGATAACGTGACGTCCAGAAATATAAAAGCGCACTATCAAACACAAATCTTTTAGTAAAAAAATAGTTCTTTTATAACTAACAAAACAACGAGAAGTCAAAATTCAGGACCTAATTGAGAATCACAGTGCACAGTTGCTTGGGCCAGCTCCTCTTTGTTTTGACTCCGTGATCGCATCTCCGTCCGTGTCATTCCGCGCTTCAAATAAGACGCTTTTATGTTCAAGTGTAATCTCGTCAAACTCGCGAGATCTCGCCTTTTTTTCGTCCGAGATCAATCTCGCTAAAAAAGGCCGATATCTCGCGAGAACGAGATTGCATTCCCTAGTCCGAACAGAGTTCTATTATCAGTGTCCCTAATTAAAAAATCTAAGATGTCAATAATAATAGGAGAACTGCTAACTGAGGTGTTTTAAATGTGACATGTTGAGTAATCGGTCGGTTAAATATTATATTGGCAACAGATTAATGGCCCCAGCAGGACATAGCTTGACAATTTAACAGATTTGCTATTATTGGAATGTCCACAGAATTTCATAAATAAGTGTCTAATTTATTTGTATGTATAAAACATTTTCGAAATATTGCCACTTCTTGTATCTGAAGTTTACTTTGTTGTAAAGTCTAAAAATATCAATATGTATAGATGTGATAAACATTTCGCTAAAAAAAAAAAGTTTTGTTAAAAATCTTACTGATTCAAAAATATTAAGTTATATCTGGAGATATGATTTCAACTAAAAGTCAATAGCGGGCTTTCACTATTACAAAGAGAATATTAAAAAATAATAATGAAATATAAGATAATATAGTTAATTTTAGACAAATATTGTACCCCAAATAAGTGTCCTGAATATCTGTAATATATTTAGAATATAACCTTAGGAGCACTAAGGTCAGATAGCTATCACTCGACGTTTACAGAGCTTCCAAGGACAAGATGATAAATAGACCTTGTCACATGCAACTTAATAATTTTCTACGCAATCCTAATAAAGTGACTGTCTTCTGTTTTCTTTCACTTCATTTGTTAAAATAGCACCACTAACAGCGCCACTCGGTGACATTTAATGTTCGCTTAACTCCATTTGCAACAACAAATTTAGTCTTTCAGCGCTGCTACTTTCACAGTGAACTCTCTATAAGGAACACATACACACCCTAAAGTATTGTCACATAGTTTTGTTACACCTTGTATATTCTGTCACTCTTCATTAAATTAAAGTTAAGTAATCATTTGTCTCGGAGTGCGGTCGTTAAACTCTACGTTGACGCTAATTATAATAATTATTATTAACAATATTGCTGGTGCATTATTTAGTATGTTCCTAAACCACTTGAAAGACAGTAAGTGTAAATATTCTTATCCTATGTAGTGAGAGAAAAAGTGGCATTCGAAATATTTACAAGAAGGACCTCATAAAAATTTAACTAATCTTTCCCTTAAACGAAAACGTATCATAAATATTAAAGGTTAAGATTATATTTCGATCAGGTCAGGTTGTTTATAGGCCAGTGGGAAATACGGTTGAGTCACTGCTGAAAACTGAAGTGCGTCATAACCTACGCGGCGCCATTCACAGTTTTCTTGGAAACGTAGCTTATACAGATTTTATTGTGATTTGAATATCATGTGATTGTGTGTACAATTCACAAGTATTAAAAGCCAATATGTTACCCGAAAGAAATAAGTTTACAACACGAAAACCCTACATTTTCTCCATAAACTGTCCTATTTCCTTATATGGGACTCAAATTAGCTCTATATCGATCTAAAACAATTGAGTACGACAAACGACTCTTGTGAAAATGGTCCATCATTTTCACGAGCGCATCTTCATTAGCATAAATAAATAAAAATCGGCCAAGTGCGAGTCGGACTCGCTCACGAAGAGTTCCGTACTGTTATAGAGCAAACATAGACCAAAAATATGTGTTGATGAAGGAGCCCCCCTTATTTTTTATTTTATTTTAATACTATTCTTACATATTGAAGTAGACATAATATAATTAAGCTCTTTTTAAAAATATCAAGTGCCTACCTGTTGCCATTATTGATATCGAGCAAAAAAGGCCAAAAATATCACGTTTGTTGTATGGGAGCCCGCTTTAAATATTCATTTTATTTTGTTTTTTGTTGTTATAGCGGCAACTGAATATACACAATCTGTGTAAATTTCAGAACTCTAGCTATAGCGGTTCTTGAGACACAGTCTGGAGACAGACAGACGGACAGACAGGCTGACAGACAGACATCGAAGTCTCATGAATAGGCTCCCGTTTTCACCCTTTGGGTACGCAAACTACCTACCTACCTACCTTTTGGGTACCTAAAAAAGACAGAACCATGGACCTATAACTAGAGCAGTACATTGTCGTGAATTAGTTGCAATTTAAGATCACCATCAGTTTGCGAATATCTGCTTAGGGCCGCCATTACACTTTTGTTGCGTTTGGGTGCAAGGTTAATATAGGTGTTAGTGGTTGCCGGCATTAGCATTCATTTATGCAGGCGTAAAAAAGTTAACACATAATTTGCGCATATCATTAATATAATTTGCCTAATTTCGATCAAAGATTTCACAAAGTTTTCGTCGTTATAATTATGCTGAGGTTTTAAAGATGGCCTAAAAATTTTGACGCTCGTGTGTTTACACTACTTAATATAAGAAAGTAGGTACTGATTAATTATGAGTACATGACGGGGTTTACTTTCGCTTATTTTTTCGTGGACAGAAAGTATTTCAAAAGCAGGTTTTTAGTTTCCGGAAATCGGTAAATTCTTAATACGCTTTAAAGTCCGTGCGCTTTAAAGTCTAAATCGACAAAAATCATATGCATCTACAGAGTGTAGAAAAACAAGATAATAATACTTTAGGGTGAGTATGTGATTTTTTATAAGGAGTTTACAGTGAAAGTACCAGTGCTCAAAGAGGTTTTTTTTTGTGATTTGTAATATAGTCCCGTTTTTACCCTTTGGGAACGGAACCCTGAAAAGCTTATAATAAATGCAACCTCTGTTGATAACGTTAATTCATAAATAAATAAATGTTAATACTAAGTTCTTATCAGCTTTCATGCCATACACGTAATGTATTCGTAGCATTAGGGAAATCTGTTTACATTATACACGGCCAGTTCCTTGCTCCGGATATTAGGGAGTCGTTCACCCTAGTTTTTGTATGAGAAAAAATAAGAATAAAACCTTGTATTTCTGGGTTTCGTACAAAAATCTTGAAATCTTGTAAACTCTACATTTTAATTATTACTTATTATTAAAATAGTCAGGTTTTTGAAGTACCAATATCGCTACAGCTAGACATCTGAAATTTTCACATGTTATATTACTGTTGCCGCTATAACAACAAATACTAAAAACAAAATAAAATAAATATTTAAGGGGAACTCCCATACATTAACATGATTTTTTTGGCCTTTTTTTGTAGCAGGTAGGCACCTGAAATACTCACAATATTATTAATAATATTTGTAAGTACTTTAATATTTAATAATCAAATTAAAATAAATTAAATATTTAAGGGGGGACTCCCTTTTTAGCCAACTTTCGCTCAATGGTACGGAACTCATCTTGCGCGAGTGGAACTCGCACTTGGCCGATTTTTTTATGACAAGTAGTTGGTTGTATGAGAAAAAATATGACAAGATTCATTTGGCTATGTAAGTATGTATCAAGTACAAAACTTATAACTCTACAATCTACATATTAATTTAAAATCGGAAAAGAACGATTTTCTAAGGTACCAAAATCTAAATATATTAGCTGTCAAACTTATTTAATTATTACCACTTAACTTTAATTTAATAAAGACTATAACATAGCCCAATAAATTAGTAATAATTATTATTTTTAACAAAAAATTAAAACCGACTTCCAAGGTAAAAACAATAATAATATGAACTAAAAAGTATTAAATAGGTAACTCTTACTCTTTAATATTGCCTTTTTCAGAATTCGTCTAAATCTCAACTATTTCTGTACATTACTACTGCAGTCTTCATTACTTCTAAGTCGGACACAGCGACCCATGGTATAATTATGTTTGTGATGATGATGATTAATCAAATTGATATATTGGCTTATGCTTTCAGTAGTTTAAACAACGCTGAAATCCCCGAACCTGTATCTATAAGGATTTAAGAGTTCTGTTGGGTACCTCCGGATCCAGGGTTCAACCTGGTGTGAAATCTTACTTTTTGGTAGCATTAACCTCAAATGCTTCAGAAAAAGTCAAAATCACTATATATGCTTCCATACAAATTTCAAGGAGTCTTTGTGAACATGGTACCATATTCGAGCTAAACCCTATACAACACAAAAATAATTTTGAAAATCGGACCATAAACGACTGAGTAGTCGTTGAACATACAGAAAAAAAAAAGATACATACAGCCTAACGTATTACCTCCTCATTTTGGAATTCGGTCAATAATCATATCAAACTCTCCAATTATGGTTATCAATTATCATTAAATATGTTATCTCTCGTATGGCCGTAAGTTTTGGAAATCTCATTGAAAATTTAATTTTTCTTGTTTGAAACAAAAACACGTTTGACGATACAATTAAATCGAAATAATAAGTACGGTTTTCGAGTTACTGAAATCTAAACACAAGTCCGGGAAACTTGTACTATTTAAGGTGAATATATTGATTTACTATTAAACTCAATTTGATGGTGGATCAGTAAATAGGCCAACAAGGACATCATTTATTCATCCAAAGTTTACCGCGGGCTACAATTTACAAATGATGTACCCGTTTTGTAGAAAATTTTGTGAAACACATTGGAAAAACACAATTTTCTCTCGTTGAAAAGGTTGTACCTCGTTAAATGTAACAAAAATATTTTTTCTCTATTTCTCAATGATGAGTATCTTCTTTAAATACAATAATCAAGTTCGTGACGACCTAGACATCTTAACAATTTACCTAACATTGATTAGCTAATCGAAATCAATATGAGATATCACAATGATAAAATATTGAATTATTAAAGTTGTATGACGTAACTTTTTAAGAATGATATCTGATTTGAGTAATAAAACTAGTCATTAGAAATACTCTTTTTAGAAACTTATTAAGTTACATTTAATACAAACGCCTCCGTGGTCTAGTGGTATAGAGCGCGGCGGAGGTCGTGGGTTCGATTCCCGCGTTGTAAACATGTTATTTCCAAGTTTATCACTTGATTGTCTGACAAGTAAGATGATCCATGCGTCGGATGGGCATGTAAAAAGTCGGTCCTGCGCCAGATCTCTCCGGTCGTGTCGGTCTTCCGTCCCACTGGGTAATGAGAGTAAAGGAATAGAGAGTGCTCTTGTGTACTGCGCACACACTTAGGCATTATAAAATTACTCCTGCGTAGCTGGCCTAGGGATTCAATGAAACCGGCCACCGTCATCGCAACCGGTGTGGGAGCTATTATTTTCATTATTAAGTTACATTTCTTTAATGTCAGGCAAACATTCTCTTTATATATACGAGTATAAATATGGTTCGTGTCGTGGTTTGAATCCTAGTACGGTAACAGTAAGGTATTTTTTACGTCATTGTGATTGTCCTATTGTGTTCCTCTGCATTTCAATAGTTCTCATTAACAAGCTCAACTGGTAGAGCCGATAGTTGCCAAATAATTGGGCGCTATGTCGGTTGCAAAAAATAGTACCTGAGGTTTGCTAAGGTATGCAGATTTCCTCACGATGTTACATTTGCAGCGCCAAACTTATTAACATACTAATGATACAAATGCAACTAACGCACGAACACGTCAGCATCATTATTGCAATTTTCCGATTTGTTAGTAAATTGGTGGTTGAAGTAGAATGTTTGATACTTAAATATCAAACGATTCAGTTAGCCTCCTTCCAAACTATTTTAGTATATAAATCTTTTTTTCTGTATTTGAAAATTCAATCTGAAATTATCGCAAACACTATAAGCACCTATTAAAATGTTCCGCTTTTACAGAAAAATACAGATTTAAAATTCGAATGGATGTTTTGAATTTTGTGTAGAATATTTCCCTAGGAACAGACAGGAGTGTGCAGTTCAAATACCACAAATACTCGAAGAAACGGACAGCTGCAGTCCGCAACGGAAATCGCAAAACATTCGCTCGAATAAATGGTATGGTACCTATTTCTGCTATATGTGTAATGTGTGTTACATTTTATGGGTTACACTGGGGTTACACGGTCACTGGGGTTACACGGTTAGTCTGGCATCAGTTCAGACCCGTGTAACCCTAGTATCAGGTTAGTTTAGATCAGCAGTTCTCAAACTTTTTTGCTAGCGAAACAAGGGTCAAAGGTATCCATCAAAGGATCCTCTAAAAACATGTTTTGTCTTTAAATTAGTTATCGCCATGCTGGTCTGATAATATATTTAAAAAATATCTCTCTGACGATATATCTAAAAAAGATTTATATATCGTTCGCGGATCCACTACAAGGCCTTTGCGGAGCCCTTGGGCTCCTCGGAGCTCACTTTAAGAATGGCTGGTTTAGATAGAATATATTTGCTAGAACTAACAGTCTGTATGAAAGATCGGAGAAATTAGAATAACGAATTCTGTGGGAGAAGGTGTGGGTAGAGCTTTACTGATTCCTTGCAGCTCGAGCGCAGTGTATAAATACAATTTACAAGTACTAAGTAGGTACATAATGCAGAAAGCAGACAAATTTTTCAGCTGAGTATTCGTAACGCTTTTTAAACCTATTTGTTGTGACTATCCTGTAATAATATTTGATATCTGAAAACGTTACTGTTTTATTGCTTCTTTAGTTTTTATTATTCGTAGTGCTTAACATATTAAGATGCTGTCATTTTAATACTTATTTTCGGTAACGTTAAGAATACGTAATTAATTATTGTTGTATCTTAATCCACATTGCGCTGCAGTAACTACTGTGCACCATAATTTAGCAGTGTAGTAACGAGCTATGTGCAGTAGAGCACGCCAGACGCCTTTACACAATGCATTGTGTAATTTGCCTTGTTTTGGCCAAACGCACGCATAAGTAGCTACTGCTCAATTCGTTTATTACTATTTAATTAGTTACTTGGTATAAGATATTGATTGCTGTGTGTTTATTATGGATGAAATTAAATGTGAAAAAAAAAACGGATTATAACAATGTTATCAGATTAGGTTCAACATAGAGCTGCATAGATAATTATTTATTACTGCATCTAAGACCTAAAAGTACTTATTTGAAAATTTAAGCTAGTATTTCATCATGATATAGATAGTAATAATGATTACAGCCAGTAATTAACAGGTCCTAACAAAAAATAGAACTAGGCCTAATTGTGTTCTAATTAGCGTTTTATCTTGCTAAGATACCTCATTTGTTGTAAAAATAAAATTAAGTTAATTTAAGTAAACCTTGATATTCAGCGTTTATTTGTTTAATAATATAGTTTATATCTTGTAAATATTACTTTTATTTCAGTATGTACTTACTTTGTAGTGTGTGTATCGCCTCCCTCCTATATAAGTTAGGTTAAGTAATTAATAAGTTCAGTCATTAGACATATTTCGCGAAGACAACTCTCTTTTATTAGTCTCCCCGAAGCCTGCACATTGCATGGCGACCCTGCCATTTATCACCAACATTTTGATGGAAACACAAAAACTAACCTTCGCTCGACAGTTTTAATTAGCATGCGTATGGATGTGAAGGATTTGCGAAATGAGTAGCACTTTCAGTGGGATCAACGACCTTTTGACATTTGCATGTTCTCTACCTGTTCCAAAGAAACCTTTTCATACGTGCCTTACTTAGAAGTGACGTTTCACGAATAGTAATGGGCTTTTTTGATTTCGGAGTTTGTGTTGACTCATCGTATCTAATTAATTCTTTTCTTGTTGAGAGTGAGTTATGGTTTTTATAAAACATAATGCTATGCGATGGAACTGCGTTCAAATAACCAAGATTCTTACAGAATATCTAGGAGTAGTACTACATAATTGAAGACTGTTAGAAACTAACTAGATTACTTAATATATTGAATATCAAAACTGTTAAATAATATAAAACCATTTTTTTTAGTTTTTTTTCTATAATCACTAAGGATATACATTATACATAGGTACTATGACCACAATATACTAAAACTGTGCGCACGATATTACTACTTACACTTACTTTTCCACAGTGTCCCTATGGAATTCGCTCGATCTCTCATCTCGATCATATTTCGAACGATGAACTGCCATAATTCCAATGAACTTGAAAAGTAATATACTTAATTCCAAAGAAAATATAAATTCTTTGCGTTGAAATATAATTTCTATCGTCGTAATACTGAAATATTCGAACTGAAATTTTAAATTACTAGACCTATCTCCGCAAAAGTTGGTATTACTTACTTAAAAATAGAATGTTAATTTTTATTGGACGTCATAAATTATAATATCTAAGCTACTTATTACTTAGGTTACAATATAGTATAATAGTAGGTAAACTGGAAATATAATGTGCTGCAGTAACAAAACTCCTCATTTATTATTTTAACTTTGTATGTAGGTAAAGTATAATACTTATTTCTGATGCTATTCAAATTTTTCTGAGGACTTTTTGTTAGTTTCTAAGCAAAACTGCTGAACAGATTTTATTGAATTAGAATTCAAATTAGAAAATTTAAGAAGATTAATGGCCTGTTTTACCACTTCCTGATAAAGTGCCGGATAGGCTATCCACAACTATTTTGACAGATTCTCCATACTCTATCTGTCAAGTGGTGGATAGCCTATCCAGCACTTATCAGAAACTTAGAGTTTGGAAGTTTTGGAATAACACATACTTCTTTTCGGTATGCTTTCTACTGTACATATTGTCGGATCCTCGGAAAAATTACTAGCTTTTGAAAAGATATCCTACAACATTACAATATGATGTAAAGCTAAACTCCAAATGGAGCAATAACCATCGTGTGGACTGCAAAACTGACAGCTCGAAGGCTCGCTTCGAGCCGGCTCGATGGAATTAAATATGTCAAATATGTCAATTCCTTCGATTCGGAGTAAAACTATCGAGCAAAACCGTATGTGAGTACTTAGCATTAGAAGCTGACCTGTAACGCACATAATGCTTATGGAATGTAGGTTGATTGTCTATGCGAAGCCTCACGTAGCTATTATACAATTTGTAAATCCCCCGGACTCGTCCGAGCACAGATTATCCTAGCTGTCGGCTAGATCAATATGCGCTGTGGCCTGAATTATCTGCACCTGTCCTACTGAATGCGTTCCATTATAGTTATACAGAAATAGATAAGAATCACATAATGGCCAGGTCCAAAGAGGTTTATTTTTTATTTTTAAAGTCTCAACATTTTGTAATTATTAACGTCTGTGAGTCATTTTGTAACCCTGCACAGACTGACCATATTATAGGGAATGTTCTTTTTTATTTTGTATGTCTGTTGCAGGTCACTTCCCATGAGTATCTTAATTACTTCTCCGAAAATATTCTCACAAAAAGGTTACATTATCTCACATATTCCAAATTCAATTTTAAATAAAAAACGTTAACAGTCTTAGAAGTGAGCTTACAATGAAAATCGTGCAGATTTTTCTACGACATTCGCAAGATTAACGCATCTAATAAAACTAAAAGTAGAAGTGCAATAAAAGGGCAACGTAACAAATGAACGGCCATTCAAAGGAACGGTTATGGCCAGAGACAATAGAAACTAGGACCAAAAAGTTTTTATTATAAAATCAGCTGTGTGGAACTTTGTATGGGGAGAGTAAAAAGGGCGAGCGCCCTCTCCCCCTCCCTCTTGCCGCTGCGGCCAGTCCTCAGCCAAACGCGCGCGGCTCCGCTACTGTCTATGGTTGAATTTTTACTCTGTATTTTAGTGACATTTAAAGTGCTGCGAATGATTTTGTAATCTATATTTTAATCGTTGATACATCGAGACATCGCGTGAGGTTTTGTGTAACGGAGTGGTATTTATGAATAATTTTAAGTTTGTCTGTAGGTCAATAAGATTTTAACGAGTGTTTGTTTAACGTTTTTATTTGATTTAACGTGACTCATTGTGATTAAATTAAGTTAATTACTGTATTATAGAGTTAAAACGAGTGAGGTATTGAGCTCATTTTGTTTTTGCCGCAAAGCAGTATAATAACAATTAATTGTTAGTTAACTTATTATGCTGTTACTGTATACACTTTTTATATTTCAAGAGCTTGGAATTTAGTTTTGATATTCATGCTTCATTAATAAATATTATTACATAATACAGTGCCAACAAACTATTAACAAAGGTTTAAAAAACCTTATTCACTTACGTAAAGAACTATTGATATCAAATTAGTAAAAAATTGTTTATAGCATTAGATATTATTTAAAGTTATCATAATTTTTAATGGTAATTAATGAAAGTGAATATACTAGTTAATTTAAATCGCATTTTTAAAATTTATTATTTTTGTTGCAAAAGTTGAACAGAATTTTATGATTAAAATATGAATGGTTAGTGGTTACTACTAGAACTGAATAAAATTACAAATTAGAAATAGTAAACTTATGTTCCAAATACATAATAATAGCAACACATAGACTTGCGTAGCGCAGCGCAACGCATCGCGTCGTAGCGGTTCGTAGCATTAACCTCTACGTGCAAATCCTGAAGGATCATGTCAAAATCGTTTTATTTTTTAAAGACCTTCTTCTTAACCCTTTTATTAGTAATAATAACAAGGCTCCGTATAACCATTTCAGGTTTCTTGTCTTTGTCTGCATATAACTTTTCAACAAAGACAATGTAGAGTTTGTAGAGTTATTCGCAATTTAAATATTTTTATTAGTTTTGATTCGCATTGGTACTTTATATTTTTATTGTTTATTTGATGATACCTACTTCGCCAACAGACCATTTTATTATGTTTTCGATACATTTTCATTCGCGTTCGATTACACATATCTTCGGAAAGTGTCAAAAGAAAGTATAGTTTTGCGTAAAGACGTGAACCTGGTAAAAGCTTATGTAAACAGTTTTCGGTCATATGCTAAACATGTCGACTCACGTTATATAATTGTATCGGCTATGGAATCAATAGTTTGTATTCTCATTACAGTTCGCTTTCGTTTCGTGTTTTCTTCGTTTATGTTTATTTTATTCGATTTGAGACCGTTATCGAATTGTGAAATTGCCCTCTATTTAAATAAGGAAATACGACCATGTAATTGGCAGATGAATTTGGAATAAAAAAGTAGAGAAGGTGAAAAATAATATAGCTTGAACACCTTTAGTGCAAAAATAATGCAACTTATAACGAATCTGTATTTATCAATAAATAATTATTTGGTTAATCGTAATCTAAGCAGTTTTTATTTACATAGTTTTTAAACAAAACATTTTAAAAGTGAACCTCAGTAAAAGTACTTCAAAATGAAAGAAAAGAAAAATAAACAACTACATAATGCATACACCACTAAAGTCATGCAGCGTAAACTTATTTTATTTCTTAGAAAGTGACGTTTATGACTACGTTTAAGTGGGCGCCTTTGTGAAAATTAAAATTTCGTTTTCACGCGTTAACGGCAACAATTTCGATGAAAAATGCCGTATCATTTCTAAATAAATCAAGTTAATTATAAATAATATACTAATGATCAAAAAGCAACAAACGCCTTTTCAGCTTTTTTGTGAGTTTTGATGTAGGTAGTTCTGAGATAAAATCAAGTGCACAGTGCACACTTAAGGGATCAATGTTATTTAGCCCGGCCGCACATTGTCCGACTTCTGATCAGAAACAGTTGAATTTCGCCGGACCGCCACCCCGCACACTATCCGAAATATCCTTCCGGCGAGTTCGAGCTCACTCGGCTCAGTACAAAATGTAAGAGACAGCGCGGACGTTCAACTGTTTCTGATCAGAAATTTCGGACAATGTGCGGCCGGGCTTAGTCTGGGGTCATACATATCAAAAACCTGCATCCTAACACAAAACTAGCATGACAAATTAATGTTAATTAGGTTCACCAACCCGTAACAGCGTGACATTAACTCTAATCTTTCTGGAAAATTCAATATTATTATCAATTAACTCCAACCGTACGCATACCAAAACAAACAATAACCGCATATAAAATGTCACAGCTGGATAATACTTCCACGACAGTTCAACTTTATAGAAACGTACCGAAATCTAAATTCATCTTTTTAAGCACCCAATTATAAATGAATGATTTTTTTTAACGGGCAAAAGGCCCACCACACATTCCCACCACTGCAACTCCTATGTCGCCAGGATCAACAGTGGTATATGAGTGGTATAGAGTGGTTTAAATAAATGAATGATTGTAGTAATTATTTAATTGTTTTATAAACACGGAAATAGCACTCTAATTAATGGGAAAAGAACGTTAGTTTCAAGGTTAAAACGTAACCAAATCATGAAATACCATTCATGACTAACTTTTATATTGATCTACAGTAAAAGCATTATTTAGTAAGCAAAGTAGTTATCGTGTTAAATCTTTAATTACTTTAATTGATAGAATAAAATAATGTTAGTTCATTCGTGAAGGTTGATTATAATGTAATTCTTTTTTAATGGGCACTGGCCCCTGGCCCCTGGCCCCCGGGCCAGGACATATTTTGTTCCACTACCACGACAGAGGCCACCAACTCAGTCACGATCTCAGGGACAAGCTAAGGCTGTCAATATGTATAGACCCGCGAAGAAATTATTTAAAATAAATGAGAGGATGTCATAGATCAAAATATGGTAAAACTCATCGTACAACTCATAAACCTATAATGCTACGACAGTATATATTATAAGTCTATGGTACAACTGAATAAAGAGACAATTTCACCAGCACATTGTTGTTGACATGCACCACGTGATATTGACATGACACCTACCTATTAGAGTTGCTGTTGACAAAATTACGATGCATTATAACAAAATGTTGGTTTCGTTTATTGCTAGTTTTAGTCTACGTTTACTTGGAATTAGCACAATCGCCGTAGGGTTAAGCTGAATTTTATATACAACTCAACGAGAAAGCCTTAGAGCTTGTAGGCTGTAAGCTATAAAGTCCTAAATTAGAACATTAACTTTGCGAATGTCAATTCACGTTGACGAATAGACCACGATGAATTAGATCATTACTATCATTAAAATAATGACACCGACGGTAATGATAATGATAGGTAATGATGTATTGAGGTGTTGATGTGGCCCTGTAATTTTATACGTTCGGTTTCCTCAACGATGCTCATTACCACCAGTATTTTATATAAATGAGTTTTATTCAAACATATCGAGTAAGTGACCCAAAAGAGGGGAATGATGGATGGTTCGTAATAAATTGCGTAAACAGTATAATGATTGATCTGCCCCCCTCCCCCTCCCCCGCGGCTGTGCGTGTTACCCCCTTCCTAACCCATTTACTCTACTTACTGCTTACGTCACGATTTTTAAAGTATTCTCGATTCAATATAAAAGTTTTCCGCTCCAGATTTTAAAGAGCGACCGATTTGGGTCGTAAAATGGCAAACATTTTGCACAAACTAAAAGGCCTCATAATTTATATTTTACTTACAAAAGTAAAATGTGGGAAGTGCTGCTACTTCTTAAATATTAATTAAATAGGAGTACTTTAGTAAACAGGAGGAGACTTCAAATAATAATTTTAGGAATATTCCGGGGGCGCAATGACTGAACAAGGCATTATACAAAATAATTTTGTGCACACAATTTGGCGCGAGTATTATCTTTTATGGCGAATCTGCAGCTGAGCTCGTCCGCTCTGGATCTCCTGAATAATACACGAGTATCTGGAGCACGGCGGCCATTCAACTGCTGACAATGCGATGACGGACATCTGTTTTCCCTGTTACTATGTGTAGTTTACACTTTACATACATTACAAAATCGTGTCACGCGAACCGAGAGTAAAAATCCGAGCAATAGTCTCACACGATTTGTAAGTTGTAACATCTGTGATCTGGATATCTGAAACATATCACACAAACTACAATTTTTATTAAATTACACACATCCGAATAAATTCAGAAAATCGTTTGGAAGTATTTTTTCATACATTCAGATTTAAAGGAATACTTACTTACAAGTGACAGTATTATTTTATAATCTACGCGAACTAAGTCGTGTGTCGTGACCAAAATAAGATACTAAAATATGACTATAGAAACTTAATGACTGTCTGTAGACATAACAATAGTTAAACAGACATAGGCATAATTAATAAATCATTGTCGGCTAATGGATAAGTATGATTTAAGTCATGTCTGGATTAGTAAACAGTTGAAAAGGTGAAGGATAGTGTGGGTGGAAACCTTCGTCAGATCTGAACATAAAATAACTAATCCGTCATGCGTCGTTTCCTATCATTACCCTTGATCTACTGCAGATAATAATATGATACTTAACTAGAACAGTACTTTGTTATAACATACTAGTATGTAATAACATACTAGTTGTTGGAACTACTTGACTCTGTGTTACTTCTGTAGCCATAAAGACTTGTACACGGACATACAAGTAGTGACTCTCAAATCTCAAACACTCGCACAAGGATATTCAGGTCAAAATCAGAACTAATGTGTCACTTCACAGAAACGTTTCTCGACCTCCGTCCTACGTGTTGCCTACCACTACACTTCAGTAGTTTAATCTTGAATTTGGCCGAATTTATATCTATATCTCTTAAGTACGTAATTTTAAGTGTCAGCTGTTTAGTTTGTTTACCACGAGATCCTTGCAGCTTTTTTTTTATGAAATAAGGGGGCAAACGAGCAAACGGGTCACCTGATGGAAAGCAACTTCCGTCGCCCATGGACACTTGCAGCATCAGAAGAGCTGCAGGTGCGTTGCCAGCATTTTAAGAGGGAATAGGGTAATAGGGGAGGGTAGGGATGGGAAGGGAAGGGAATAGGGGAGGATAGGGAAGGGAATTGGGTCTCCGGTAAACTCACTCACTCGGCGAAACACAGCGCTAGCGCTGTTTCACGCCGGTTTTCTGTGAGAACGTGGTATTTGTCCGGTCGAGCCGGCCCATTCGTGCCGAAGCATGGCTCTCCCACGTATAAAATAGAGATTACAATTTACATGATTCTACAGCTATAATGAAGGAGAATATTAAAGAAGAGGCTTGTTTTACAATGTTGTTCTTCCTGCTGCATGTCATAAAGATTTTATATAGGTAAATCCTCTGTAATCTCGTAAACATTTTACGGCTTGCCTTTCAGCTTTTCAAAGCTAAGCATATCACTTTTTATGACACACAGGTCAGTGTACACATATTTAGAGAAAAAATGCATAAGAAGATCTTTTACAATAATGTTCCCACGAATGGGAAAAAATAGAATATTTGTGCAATATTAAGTACCTCAACAATAACATGTGAGAAAGATGTTTCCGAAAAATTCCTAATTTCGGTAATATTGCGGTAGATAAGCTGTTGAGACCTAATTAATAATTATAATTATTAATCATCATCATTGTTTGAGAATTGAAGTCTACAATTATTATTGTTTTGTTATTTTACGCTTACGATCTTTACACTTTAGTATATTTTATTAATTACTAATCAAACTTTAAAATGTTACAATTATTTATTAATTATTTTTATAAAAGACTAGCTGTTGCCCGCGACTTCGTCCGCGTCAGCAAAATGTGATAAATAAAGAAAAAAAAAAGAATGTTTCCCCTTCTTACACAAATAGTAACGCCAATACTGTAAAGAAAATCTTAAGGATAACGAATAAGAGTAAAATTATTATTTTTAAACAAAAATTGAAACCGACTTCCAAGGTAACGACAATAGTAATTTTCTTAAATGAACTAAAAAGTATTAATTAATAATTCATATTCTGTAGGTACTTAGTATGTCTGTTCTCAATCTTAATAATTTAAAGTCGGTACCAGTCATATTAAAAGTTGCAGTTATATTTTGTCATGGAACTGGTGATTAGATTAGCCGGTAGTTGGTACCGACTTCAAAATAATGAAGACTGAGAACAGAAATACTGAGCACCG
Source organism: Aricia agestis (assembly GCF_905147365.1). Classification (NCBI taxonomy): domain Eukaryota; kingdom Metazoa; phylum Arthropoda; class Insecta; order Lepidoptera; family Lycaenidae; genus Aricia; species Aricia agestis. The sequence goes on along the minus strand of NC_056409.1, from coordinate 9,024,229 downwards.
AATATGAATTATTTAATACTTTTTAGGTCATTTATAGATCTACAAAAAAACGGTAAATTGCACATAGAAATTGCGCTAAAGTTAGCTGCTACGGAGTAAAAAATTATGAAGATTGCATACAGAAATAGTTGACGCGTCTATGTGTGTCCCAAAAAATATATCTAAACACTAAATGGGAGAGCCGTGCTTTGGCACGAATGGGCCGGCTCGACTGGAGAAATACCACGATCTCACAGAAAACCGGCGTGAAACAGCGCTTGCGCTGTGTTTCGTCGAGTGAGTGAGTTTACCGGAGGCCCAATCCCCTACCCTACCCTTCCCTACCGTCCCCTATTCCCTTCCCTTCCCATCCCTACCCTCCCCTATTAACCTATTCCCTTTTAAAAGGCTGGCAACGCACCTGCAGCTCTTCTGATGCTGCGAGTGTCCATGGGTGACGGAAGTTGCTTTCCATCAGGTGACCCGTTTGCCCGTTTGCCCCCTTATTTCATAAAAAAAAATAGCAACAAAAGAGTTTTGAAAATCAGTCAACAAACGGTGGAACAATAATATTATTATAATCAAAGGCAAGATTTTTGATAATAATGTGATGATTCATGGCATAATTATAGTGATGATGATGATTAGTATTATTGACACATTGACATAATAATATGCTTTTAGTTGTTGAAACAACGCCGAAATTGCCGAACATTTATCTATAAGGATTCAAGAGTTCTCTACAGCATCTTCGGAACCATGGTGTACTTCGGCGCAAATTCTTATTTTTTGGTAGTTTAAGCTTAAAATCCTTCAGAAAAACGTAAAATCACTATATGTTTTCATATAAATTTTAAGCAGTCCTGACGATTTCTCATGGATTGCATCATCAGATCACCGCTTTTGTAATCATGTTACCAAATTCGGGCTACATCTCATACAACAACAAAAGAATTTTGGAAATCGAGTTGTCCGCGAACCCATATAAAAAAAGTGAAATATATCCTCCTTCTTTTCGGAAGTCGGTTAAAAAATAGCCTAAGTTATGCCTTACTACATCAGCTATGTGCCAAAAAAAGTCCCGTCAAAATCGCTCCAGCCATTTACGAGATTAGCCGGAACAAACAAACAGACAGACAGACAGACAGACATACAGACAAAAATTGTAAAAAATGTTGTTTTGGTGTATGTACCCTGTATACATTCATATGCATCTAGTTAAAAACGGTTCTTTCAATATTACAAACAGACACTCCAATTTTATTTATATGTATAGATGTATAGATGTATAGATGTATAGAATGTATAGAATGTATAGAATAGATGTATAGATGTATAGATGCAATTTACAATATTACTTAAATGTTTTTCTAAATATTTTAAACATACAACCTATTACAACGAAACAACTGGTAGCGGAGACATGGTCGACTACGTGTTCCAAATTACAACCTTGTACAAAGTACGAACATTTAATTTGAAACAATAATCGGCTGTATTCTCAATTGCTACATACTTTATAATAGGGCTAGTTCACAGTTCACACTGCAAACGAAATGTTGTAAGACGCAACGCATTACGCGACAATACGTCGTTGTATAACGATACAAAGTTGAAATGTCATGCGGAATCACGCATTGTATTGCTTTTTAGGGCTCCGTACCCAAATGTTAAAAACGGGACCCTATTACTAAGACTTCGTTGTCTGTCCGTCTGTATCTCCAGGCTGTATCTCAAAAACCACTACGCTAGTCTTCTGAAAATTTCACAGATTTTGTATATCTGTTGCCGCTATAACAACAAATACTGAAAACAAAATAGAATTAATATTTCAGGTGGGCTCCCATTTAACAAACGTGATTTTTCGGCCTTTTTCGCTCTATATCAATAATGACAAGAGGTAGGCACTTGAATTTTTCACACATTATTTTTTTGTTATATGTGTACTTAAATATTTAATAATAACATTAAAATAAATTTTAAAACACAAGTTTTATCCTATTTTTGCTCTGTATCAGTGCGGAACCCTTCGTGCGCGAGTCCGACTCCCCTTGGCCGATTTTATTTGCATCGTCAAGTCGCAATCCGTTTTGTTTAGTCCTAAAGATTTTTACAAAGTTTGTCACATTTTGCGTTACGTTTAAGTACCATCTAATATAAGTACCTACAATTAAAGTACTTTGCCGACAGTCCGCCGTTGGATCGTCGCAATTATGCGTATTAGAGAAGCCATAATTCGGCAGAGACACGCTTAAATGCGTTTCTACGACTTCTTTTAGTTCCTAACTAAATTAATTAAGAAAATAAACAGTATTGCTTTACGTTTTAGTAACGAAAATTAGATTCCATAATGATTCATTCCTACTATAGGCATAGGTTCAGCTGCTTCAGCATATAAGTACTCTGATTTGCCTGCAAGTTAGAGCGTATCGTACTCCTAAAATTAACCTAGAAACTATTTTTTTTTAATATTCATAAACTTATATTATTTTTGTTATTGTTTCGCTTCATTTTGCGAAAATTGGTTTCCATGTTATGGATAAGCAATAAGTACGCTTATTCTCTATTGGTATGAGCGTAGAGTCCTTTGGAAATTACAAAGTTTCTCTTTATTTTTTTTAACCATAAGAATTATAATATTAACACTTCGCATTACCCATGTGAGTCGCGCTTCTGACCCTGAACTAGTCATGGTCAATGAGCTAGTCACCCTCATTTTATTAACGTAATAGGTATAATTTACTTTCTTTTGTGTAGTACGAAGCTTAATAATATAAAACTTAAATACAAAGAGAAAAGATTTTAATTCTGAAAAGCCAATATTTGTTTTGCATATGTAAATTAGATTGTGACCTAGGAGTGTCTTCTACGTGATATTGTTGAACGAAAGTAGAGTAGATTATTTTACACACATTTATAATTTATTATTTTGTACAGTACGATAGTGAAGTATAAACCCTATTTTAGAAACATATTTTTCATCTCTGTCTGTTTTTATTGCCAAACGATAACATAACCAAACATCCGTCATACCTAACCATCTTGCCTTTATTGCAACTACTTATTGATAGATTATACTATCTATAACACAGTGTTTCCCAATTTAATTAATACAATGATTATCATTAATATTCAGTTACCACTCAGTTATGTAAACCTCACGTTTTGTCTCCGAATTTGGAACGTTTAGGTAATTGACTATCATTTCGTCAGTCACTCTTTGGACTGGTACAGAATAGTGATGGGTCGAAAGTGATGTGATAGAAAGTTAAGTGTATTCGCGGCACAACACTATGTTTCACTGCGCTTGTTGAAATAGCACTTCAAGATGGGATTGCATAAACGCGAGAGTGAGTACCTATTTTTTTGTTTACATACATAATAATATCTGTCTGTGTTGAAATCTAATATATAAAAATAAGTCGGATTTTCCTTCCTGACGCTATGACTCCAGAACGCACGAACCGATTTTCACGGTTTTGCATTCGTTGGAAAGGTCTCGGGCTTCGTGAGGTCTATAGAAAAAAAAATCGGAAAAAAACTTTAAGAGAAAAGCAGGAAAACAGGTAAATTATTTTATGACATAACAAAGTTGCCGGGACAGATAGTATTTGATAGACACAATCAAGTATGGTGGTAATCACGCGGTAATGGTTGGGCAAGATGGACACCTAAAGTTCCGTGCATAGCGTGTGTTTACAATTGAATTGCAACTACTGTTGCGGCGATTTCTGCAAATCTGCCTCCGTTTATCAGATTCTTAGGTAACCCATCTTGCCCCTCCATTCCATATTGCTTTTTTTAACCGGCTTGCAAAAAGGAGGAGGTTCTATGTTCGGCTGTGGATATATTTTTAAATATTATATCTGTGTCAGTTGGCAAATCAGATATGAGCTTCATTAACTTATGAATAAATTTCTTTGTTAATGAATTCAAAATTATCATTTTTTTAACATTAAGCCATACCATCAACAAGTCTAAGGCTTAACTTGTCCTAATTACTCGCATACAGGAGGCTAAGGCGTGTGTTAAGGCTCAGTATAAAGAAATAATTGAGGTTAGAGGAGAGTTTTCCGACGCGCGACGATACGCTACGCCAAAGGAACCAAATGAGGCTCTTTGGAGCACCGACTTGTCCTATTTCACAAATGGACGTTAATAACACTTGCTTTATATCAAGATTCCATCTAGTTATAAAATGTGCTGATGCTGCAATTTTCATAAAAAAATAATATTATCTCGGTACATTTATAGAAATCTAGACATTTAGGGCCTGTTTCACCACTTTCTGATAAAGTGGCGAATAGGCTATTCACAACTTTTTTGACAGATTCTCCATACTCTCTCTGCCAAGTTAAGTGGTGGATAGCCTATTCGGCACTTATCAGGAAGTGGTGAAACAGGCCCTTAAAGTCGAAAGAAGTTCAAATAGTTTTCCAGTGACATAATCGAATAGCATTACTATTTAACAATACCGTCATTGCCTTTCCTCATGAAAATTCGCCACACCCCTGCATTAGAGATTATGCTACAGGAACTCCTAAGTACTTAGGAACTATCATTAGTGCCACACAAATTGGCTCCAAAGTTACCAGGCTAACATGATTAATAGGAGTTGTCCGGCGTATGCAGGAGCCGGTATTATGACAGTCGCGGACGTGGCCGGAATGCCCGCGCGGCGAAGGTCGGACCGGATCGATAGCGGCTCCTCCACTACTATACGTCGGTAGATATCGCCAGACAGAAGGGATATTATCACCAGCCTTGAAGGTGACAGCCACTTTTGTAAGGCTCTACACGTTGGTCCATGATGGTCTAATACACGACAATGATCAACGTCTATTGTGCATCTTATGAGATCTACACCAGCTGGCCATACTGGTCAAACGTGAAGAGGAGATTTAATGTTAAGAGTTGTGAGAGTGATCACCAAAAGCCATTAACATGACTAACGCCCTTTCAAAATTACGTACTGCAATCTGTCAGTCACTAGCGTGGTGCCATGATCATCCTCTTCCAGGAATGGAAATTTCAGCACTCCAAAAAATACGCGAATTCCAAAATCTCCTTGACAAAACCCATAACATTATAATACGTACCTATAGATGTCAAAGTTCGTATCAGTAACCGTAAAGCGGGGAATTCACGACCGGGCTGCCCGCGGGCCGCCCGGTCTGGCACAAGTCTGCCGCTTGCCCCTATTGAACACACACAGAACAGGCAAGCACGGCCGTGAACTCATGGACTCAATCTTCTTTGTAACAAATGATAGATCAGCATCGGCATTGATTTCTTTGGATTTTTCAATAAGTTCGCTGTATTAGCGGCATTAGGTAGATCGGTGTTCATGTAATCCTTGCTTTTAACTTTCTACAAACAAGGATACGGTAGACAGGTAAATGGAAATAAACGAATGTCAAAATTGTTCTTGTTCCTTCATTCCTAAGTTTAGTGTTTGTATTTTTTACAATATTATTTTAAATGCACTCCAGTAGTCCAGTCGCTCTCCAAGGCGCGAATGACGGCGGGCCGCCCGTCGCGACCATTCTTATAATAATAATAATAATAATAATTTATTTCCTTATTTCACAATTTTGTTACATAATATACAAAAGAGATGAGATCTGCCTAGTAAGTGTCTTGAGACACTTGTGTCAGGTGAACTCGCCTTTCCATAACTATTAGTAGTGTAAAATACATTTCAGAAAAGATTTACAAACAAGCAAGTTATAACAATATTTTAATTGTGTGTGTGTGTGTTATTTATATTAAATGTATTAAAAGAGAAAAAAATTAGATTACCAGATATTTGAGTAGTGCTTCAGTTTCTGTATACGTTTTAGTAAGTAGCCATGTCTGTACCATTTTTTTACAGGTTTGATAAGAGACCAAATAGATATCAAGAAATTTATTTACTTTATTGTATATGTGAACCGAGATTGATTTATACTGTCTTTGAGCAAAGGTTGTGTTTGTCTTAATAGTAGCTGCAACTTCCTTTATTTCGCCATGTGGTATTGGTTATGAATTCAAGAGGTAAGTATTTATGACATCTAAGAACCAGAGAAGAGATAGCACGTAGAGTTTTCTCACAGACAAAAGTTTGCACAAGGAGTAGAGTTCTTCAGTAGGGAAACGATACGGCTTACGATACATTATTTTCAGCAAGCAACGTTGGCTTCTTTCGATGTTTATGAATTTATCGTAACTAGCACCGCCCCAAGCCGTAATACAGTATCCAATTATTGACTGCCCTAAGGAAAGATACATTTGATTTAATAATTTTTTGTTTGTGACGTATCGTAGTTTTTTAAATATCCAATTAAGTTTCCGAATACGACTACAGGTGCACTCAATATGAGAGTTCCATCGTAGAGCCTGATCCAGCATAACTCCAAGATATTTTACAGACTTGACTCTCGTTACTCTACAGTAATTATTTAAATAGTAAGTTTGTCCGCAATGATGAATAGCTAATGATAAGTTAAAATTAGGTTGGGATTTTTCGGTTATGCTAAAACATATTTAATTTATTTTTGAAATGTTTAGTGTGAGAAGATTCAGACGCAACCAATCAGCTACTCTGGACAGACCAACACTAGCTGCTTTAAATGTTGATTCCCAAGAAGCACCGGTAAAGACTAGTGCTGTGTCGTCCGCATATGAAACAATACGCCCATTCTTAAAATTCATGTTGGTTAGGGAATTAATATAAATGAGGAAGAGGGTAGGCCCTAAGACGCTGCCTTACGGTACGCCATACGTAATACCAATTGCATTACTAACGTGGTTGTCTATTTTTACCATCTGTACGCGGTCCTGTAAGTAGTTAGCCAGTAATTTAAGACTAGTACGTCGTATGCCTATAGCCTATAGTTTTTTAACGAGGATAGGTACCGAAAACGTATCAAATGCTTATTTTAAGTCAAGGAATACTGTAAGGCATTTAAAATTGTTATCTAATTGTTCAGAGATAAATGAAGTTAAGGACAATACAGCATCCTCTGTAGATTTGTTACGTCTAAAGCCAAACTGCGAACTAGAGATAATATTAAATTCGTTAAGGTAATTAATTATACGTTTATTTATTAGTTTTTCAATTACCTTAAATATACTGGGCAGAACCGAAATAGGCCTATAATTCTCGACGTCATCTCTTTTTCCGTTCTTAAACACTGGAGTTATGAGAGCTTTTTAAGAGGATGAGGGAATACACCTTCTTTAAAACATAGAATTGCGAGATGGCTGATAATAGGGGAAAGAGTGGGTAATTTTTTTTTTAATAATTTACTTGTAATGTTGTCCCAGCCCGGTGCGCTGTCGGATTCGGATTTTAAGCTTAGCATCGTTTGTCTAACTTCATCAGGTCAGTATCGAGCAGCACAAATGAAGAAGAGTGGGAGCAAGAAAGTGGTATGTAATTATGGGTTACGTCTATCTTTTCTGCTAATTTTCTTCCTATACTTGCAAAATATTCGTTAACGTAGTCTACTGATTCTTTAGCCGAGTGTTTTATATTTAGTAGGCCTATATTGGGGGTTTTATTAGAGTTTAAATTAGTTACGTCTTGTATTATGTTCCAAAGTTTAAATTTTTTCATTCATGTACAGACTTGCCCGTGCCCGCGCGGGAAAAATGCGATCTCGCGGGCAGGCTGCGGGCACGGGCCACGGGCATGTCTGTGCCCGTACCTAGGAATTGACGAGCAGACATGCGACAGACCTGCCCGTGACGGGCGGCCCGTAGCGGGCGGCCCGGTAGTCAATTCCCCGCTTAAGCCGAGAGGCTTAGCCACGAGTTTAAGCACTATGAACTGGTTAAAAAGCGGTAGGCCTGATCAAAATTCTATGCAAATTGCTTTATAATGGGTCTTTAATATGGATTTGGCTCACCATACTACGATTTCACGGACAAATGCCAAATTTTAAGATGTAGTGTACCCATAATAGATAAATTTTGTCTGAGGGCGAATGTCTGAATGATGATGAATTCTCGCAAGGAAAACTGACCAATTTATTTTGAAATGCACCTCGGAACTCATACATTTCTAAAAGAATATTAATAGATTTAAGAAATTAGAATAAAAATATGCGAATGGAGTTTGACGCACAGTGGAATAGCATTAAAAGTTCCATTATGACGGTTTAATGTCGTATGTCAAGTTCAACAGAGAATTCATGAAATGCATTCAGCATACCCCCCTAATGGATGTCGCATGTTGAACCATTTATTGTTTTGACGTAGGTTTTCACTTAGGGCTGACAGTTGCTAGAAATTTAACAGAATAATGCAATTATTATCTTATCTGCTGGATGTTGGAGGCTTAAACAAATAAATAGACTATTATGTGCCTACTTAATACTTATATTAAGATTAAGTATCTAGGTAAAATATAATATATGAGAGCGGTTTATCAATTCTCAAGAATTGGCTACATAGAAATTATTAATGTCAAGTGTGTTATTAATTGTAACCGTTATACCAATATGTTAACCAGTATTACAAATCGTGCACAATTTGAAACCGATTGCTTGCTCTATTTCCCCTAACTCGAGCAATATGTTCCATATTTTATAGAGCCATTATGGTGCTCATAACACTAAGGGCCTAGGGTTGCCACCTGAGACAATTAAATCGTAATATAATAATACGATATAATAATCCAAAAACCTCTCGTTTCATGGTAGAATTAAAAGGCAACCTTAATAATTTGTGTAGCTTGTAGTACCTAAGTTGAGATAGTAACACATTCTTACATGAAATTACATCTGAGATGCTCTCATTCCAAAAGATTCATTCATCATTCCAAGAGAAAACTTCTGTTACTATTTTAATTTCGTAGTATCCATCCCTAAGCAACAGTTTATCCGAGCAAATCGCGCGGCAGACGCACTTGGTTGGCTTCGGCGTCACATTTCAGGATAACCACCAAGTGTCGGCATGCGTTCTTTCATTAAGCCGGAAATTGTTCTGAGACGCGACTGAGGTACACGTGTCAGGGTTTCGCCTTAAGCCTTTTATAGCAAGAACGTACCTATTAAATTAACTATTTCTTTTCAAAGAGTTTTATGAGAACAAACTATGTTTTTATGTGGTAGGAGCAGACAGTATAAGTTAAAACTACTATCTTTGGAAGACATTAATAGTTTTTGAAGTTGCTTAGTTCTGAAGCTGATAAAATAGATACTTTTCTATTATTTGTGTACCATATGGGTATTGGGTACAGTGTCTTTATTATATTAATATGTTTTATTACTCTAACAGTTATTTCAAGCAAGATTTACAGCATTTCCAAAAATGTTTAATTAAAGTGGAAGGGTACGCAATATTTGTTTTGTAAAAGTGTCCTCGTTTATTCCACTTAATAACAAAACTTCTAGGAACTCAGCAACAACTCATAGCAAGTTAGTCATCAAGTTTATACGGCTTACTTTTGAAGGACACGCGCTGAGGGGTGGTTATAAGTTATAACATTGTTTATAAGAAATATCGCACACTGTACTTACCTTATGGCCTAGGTGAATACCGATACCTACAGTCTAGTAAAATAGGCTGTTTGCATTACAATAGCACATAAATAACTTTACTGATATGATATCCTACATCTGAGGTAAAGAATAGGAGCCAAGGTATATTATACAGTATGTAGATAATTTCATATCTACATCGCACATTCACCTAGGTTTTAAGAGGACCATAACAAGCAAAGCCACCGATTTAATTTGAGGTTTATAAGCGGCAGCTCAAGTAAATAATCGTGTACTAGTTTGGTGATACTAGATGGCTGCACCTTCGTTACCCATTTCATATTGTATTAAGTCTCACTGCCAGTTGCCCACCACGGGCAACAATCTGGTGCAAACTCCATAATAACTATGACTTTTCTCCACAGAGAATGGTCTTCTCTCGTACGAGAACCCGAACTACCACTTGGATCCAGCGCGCCTCGAGTCCGCCATCTATAGCGACCTCTACGATATGCATGACGACAAGAGCATGCCTGACGAATACGACAATTACCTAGACAATAGGAGGTAAGTCCAACTTTTTACTTTTACCAGCGACATATTTATATATTTTTAAGATGGTTCTATGCCCAGCTTTTGAGGTTTTTGAAAGAGAGTTTATTGATTCACTAGTATTTAGATTGGTTAACGCCAGAATATAAACCAATCAGCAACGCTGTTGAATAGAGAAACTAAGGTCAAGCTAAATAAAGCTAACTAAAAATGGATATCTCCTACTCCTCCTACCTTTCTTCAGATTAATTTCGCTGTGAGTCCCAAGACAGCTTGTCCCTTGGGATCCTATCAAAGGGTTTTCGTGGTTGGTTACCACTGTTGATCCTGACAACACAGGAGTTGCAGTGGTGGAAACCACACATTTCGACAACTGCATGCTTGGGGAGGGAAGCTAACTAAAGCCTAAAAACTTAGACTAAAAACATATTCTGTTACTACATTAGGAATTGAGTTAAAAAAAAAAAACAGACAATACGAGAACGATTATTATCGCTAGGCAGACTTTCAATTTTTACGACGATATTGGGACATTGCGAGTTTCCGACCAATAAGAGAAAACCTTCAGGGATCCTCAAAGACTTGACGAAGTCTGTACTTATCTAATAATATTTAAAAACATGTAAATAGTGTCAGCGGCGTAGGTTTTCTTTAAATCCTATTAGCATCACTTATGAATTTTGAAAATATTTATTTATCTAAATGTTCATTTTTGTTTTCGTAAATAAATCATTCATTAAAAAAAACTCTACCTAACCTACCAATGCATTGGTAAGTTAGGTCGAGTTACATTGCAATGTACCCATTAGGACTTCTCTCTGAAGAAGCCTTTGCTACAACTGTTCAGCATTTTTATACACCTGGTGGAAAAAATACTGAACAAAAATTACCATATCAATATAGAAATTAACTACTATCAGCCGTATTAAATTGTACTCGTGTTCCCATGAACATATTTCCACAAACAACATATTAGATGTCATCATGAATTCCAGAGGTATCGGTGTATTACATTACACATGGGATATTATATTAATAGTAACCCTTCCATGACATTCACATTTCGATGCGTTTTTCACTTCATTTGTTCCACGTTCCATGTTCCATCCACGTTTACTTTAACAATATACAGCATGAGTTTCATACATAAATCATAATATTGATTATATGCCTGCTTGCTACGAAGATAAACATTATAATAGGAAAATATGCACTTGCAAAAAAATTAACTCTTGGTTTAATTGGAGAAATAAATAACTAGTCAAAGTTAGTCACGAGCACGAATGGTATAAACAGTGCCGATTTTAACACTACCAGCACCCTGGGCTAGATTTCTTTGGCGCCCAAAGTGCTGGTAGTGCTTGCTTGTTTGCCTTCGGCGCCACATTCTATCCGGCGCGGGCGGTAGCTAAGAGTCGACCCTTCTAACGCCGCTACAGAGTACAAATCATTCTTCTGGGTAACATCCATTTATGGGCGTAGTCGTAGGACTTATACAGTATTACAATTAAGTAACAATAAATTCCAAAATAAAGATAACAAAGCAAAAGATATGGGCGAGTGGCTGTGAGGTCGCATGATTCATGCCGTCGTCATCTTCGCGTTTTAAACTTGAGCGTGGTGGAGGTCGCTTGTGCAATAGAAATCGACTAATTATTTGGTTTTTATTCGCTTTTTATACTCCTGTCAGAAGCTATTACAAGTTAATGAATATTTTCCATTTAAACGCACGTGTACAAGTTGCAAGATAATGTTAGGTTTAAGTTTCTTTTTTGTTTGTAAACTTATAGTTATTTTAATGTAAGAATATATTTTAAAAGGCTTCTTAGTTTTTAGTTTGCTGTAATATTTTCACAAAAACTCTCTTACTTACTTTTCCGTATAAGTTTCGGAATAAATAAATTTCTTTAACAACAAGTAAGATGCAAGTTGCAACTGTTATATTTTATAACTACAGTGCAACTTGTATTTAGAAACATTAGGAAACTTTCTGAAACTAATTTTCAGTAACTTCTTAGCTTTTTTGTAAAAGTTTGTGAGGATATTGTATGGATAAATAGCAAAGGTAAAAACGGATTTCAGAGAAGTTTTAAATAATATAGCTTAGAAGACATAATAAAGAGGCTTTAATTAATAAGTTGCAAAATATGTAAAAAACCATTGAAATACAATAATGCGATAATGCTTTATGTAAGTAAACGTTTAGTATCGTATTTAATATTTATATGTAAACACCTTATGATTTAACGCCTCAGCTTGCAGGTAAAAGCTGTAGTGCTCATATAAAATATAAAGATTAAAGAATTAACATTAACTAAAAATATTATAGCAAATCTGTTGTCCTTTTGTATTTTCTAAACTCATAAATCCAAAACTGCCTCATGGACTAAAACAAAACTCTTGTCCTTTATAAGGCATAGACCAAGAGCCTAAACGCACATTTTAGGCAATAAATCGTAGGGTAGGCCAAGAGCCAACGGTCCCGGGTTTCCCCGTTACGTCACGGGAGCAGCGACCTGCACAGTGCGCAGTCTCTGTGCATCGATCGCCGATGCACCGCGCTTCCGCCTTGGGCCACGGAAAATGTGCCTCCGAACAAATACAGTTTATTTGCCCACGTATATTTTATTTTTATTAAAATTTTTAAGGTAATATTTTTCGTTTGTTGCTTTTGAGCTTAACCATTTAGCTTTAGGAAATCAATTCGCAATAAAAAATCATTTGTTTTATCGCATAACATAACTAAGTATAAATGTTCAAGTCTTACTATGAACGTAAAAACATGACAAAATATCGCTTTCATCAGTAGCTTCTCAAAACGAAATAAAAGTACAAACTACAAAGCACGTGTTAAGTTTTATGAGCCATTTCGCAAGCTTTTATGTAGCCAGGAAGTATCTTGTACATTCGTCTAGCGGCACATAACGCTTTACGCTAAGCTCTCGCCTGTTTAATGGCCCCACGCGGGCGTACCGAGCGTAGCAGGCACAACATCCGCCAGGCGCCGAACATACAATGCTAGGGCCTGATACAATTTAAAAGCGAGTCATTTAAATAATTTAAGTAGCGCTTAAAGGCATTTTTAATTATTTCTTCAACATTTGTGTTTGACATTAAAAACACAATAGGTTCTTAACAACATTAATTATTATTATAACAATGCGATTTATGACACCTAATTTTTAATTACTTCGAAAAATGATCATACAAATCTAAATCTTATTTTTCATTCACCAGTATCATAATACCTACTGTTGAATGAAAAAAAACTTTCAGAATAATTATCAGAATTTACTAAGCTGTACAAATAAAGACCCATTCAACGCACTAGAACATGAATACACAACACATAGCAAATATTTGTAGCTGAACGCGCTGTATATTTTGCGCTTATCCGCTTAAGCTTATGGCGTGTAGCATATTTGGAGTTAATACGATACGTGAGGTATTAGCGTCGGTGCAGCTCGGGGCTTTATCGAGCCCCGGCGCGCTCAAAAGCTTGATAACAACGTTGCAGTTTCATTTTTCCTGCCAAAACACACTGGAGGCACTATATTAAAACCCTAGCTGCGGTTGCCTTATCTTCACATACTTGAACCAGTTCTACTCTTTACGGGGTGAATTTTTGGAAATATTCTTTAAGCGCCGTGCGCTATCCTTTCAAGAGTTAAATTATAGTTCATACCAACGTTCATTTACAATAGATCGGAACGATCTATCGCAAATAAATGGCCATACATCAATGGTTAGGGTCCCCGCAGACTTACAATTTAAAGTTGGCCGACTATCGTACAAACCACAGAAATAGATCAAGATAGAAGCACCATACGCTCGTGTTCATACAAATTGGAGCGTCATGGCGCTTCTATCTTGATCTATTTCTGTGGTTTGTACGATAGTCGGCCAACTTTAACCTTTTTCCATATTGACAGATTTTATATAAAATATGCAGATATTAAATCTATTGCAGCATTTTCTATATGAGTAGTCTTGAGTTTAATAAATATTTTGGCAGTGGTACAAGGTCACTGAAGTGGTGCAATGGTACTCTAGCATGGTAGAGCTAAAACCTAGCCAAAGCCTAGATCTTGTACCTTCATCAATATATTTCGTTCATTTCTATCGTAAAATCTTCAAATTTTTCTTTCGTTTATCAAAATATCATAGGCCAATAATGACAGAGCTCCTGCTTGACCAATTTCAAAACATGCCTTCTCGGAATACAAAGTGACCACAACGACAGCAGACATTGGACTATGTGACGCTTGATTTGAAGGCGTAGTGCCCTAAGATATTCTTAATTGCAAACCAGATCAAACAGCAACTTTGTCAACCAATACCAATATATTACTTGTTAATACGAGTATTAAAGACAAAAAGCTTTTGTCTTAAAATATTATCATTCATAACATACTTAATAGCTATTCAATTACATAAATTGCTTTATGAGTTTTTTTTTTTTATGAAATAAGGGGGCAAACGAGCAAACGGGTCACCTGATGGAAAGCAACTTCCGTCGCCCATGGACACTCGCAGCTTCAGAAGAGCTGCAGGTGCGTTGCCGGCCTTTTAAGAGGGAATAGGGTAATAGGGGAGGGTAGGGATGGGAAGGGAAGGGAATAGGGGAGGGTAGAGAAGGGAATAGGGTAGGGGATTGGGCCTCCGGTAAACTCACTCACTCGACTTAACACAGCGCAAGCGCTGTTTCACGCCGGTTTTCTGTGAGAACGTGGTATTTCTCCGGGCGAGCCGGCCCATTCGTGCCGAAGCATGGCTCTCCCACGTATAATATGACTTATGTAATCAATACTCGGAAGCTCTAAGACCTTTGGTTGCCCGGAAATATTTCCATAGGCGCTGGAGTTTGGATTATAAAATTAAGCGAGTAGTGTATTTGGGTTGGAATGAAGTAATGTAAATTGATAGCAGTTGTACAAGATAAAAGGGAAATGAAGGGAAAAACATGGAGCAGTAAACTTTCTCCCTTCTGGAGCTGCTTTTGAAGGGGCCTTTTGGATTCCACTTCCGGTGATTACACACACGATAATGTTTAAAAGTAGCACACGCGTTAATAAATAATATTCGCGGTTACAGCTGATTGTAATTCCAGCTGACGGTGGTTCAAATTTCGAATACGACGAATGACGCGCGCGGAGTCGCCCCGGGAAACATGGTTACTGAGTACTGGGCAAAAGTGAGGGTAGGACGTAGGTGAAAACTGGAAAACTTTACCACACAACGTCAGTATACTATCCTATAGTTACTTAAAAATATCGTCACTAACCAATACTCGCAATAATTAATAATAATAATAATATATTTAAATTAAACAATAGTAAGTATACCTATTATTTTCAGTAACTCATGCCCACCCAATTTTTATGTATTGAATACCTTCAGCTGAAATTAAACGTAGAAATCCATGTACGTATTCGAATCGGAACATCTGGTACGAAATCCGTAAAGTGGGCGATGAAATGCAAAGTGCACTATATAGCTTGTTTTACGAGCTGCTTCCGAGCTATTTCAAGCCGGACGGGCCACGGGGCTGTAACATTAACGATTACGTTATCGATAGACGTTTTGTCGGTCGTTGGTTTTATCTATTGCTCCTACATGCTGCTGAAATCACGTAGTAATGTGATTTTAGCTGTTTCTTGTAGCTATAACTATAATGCAATAGTAGGTTGTAGCAGAAATGGCATTAATTAGTTTTATTTTTTGCAATTTGGCGGCCTGAAGCTGAACAAGGAATTGCCACTAATGTAATTTTTGAGTCACAGCTGTTTCGCATCCACGCCCCTATGAAAACATCCTTGTAGGCCTGGGCCTAGAGACAAGTGTCAAGCGATTATCGTAAACGCCAACAAAATGTATGGGATTTGACATTAGTATTCGCTAGCGAAGCGATGACTTATGTCAAATCGCATACATTTTGTTGGCGTTTACGATAATCGCTTGCCGCGTGTCTAGTAGGGCTGTAATTAAGTTTAAAAACTTAATTACAGCCCTACTAGATTACATCTAGACTAGATGCGCTAAAGCGCATCTAGTCTAGATGTAATTAGGTACGTTAGTTGGTAAATATCATGTGTACTGTGTAGGGAAGGTGTGTTTAATATATAGTTAAATATTTAATCAGGTCAGTGCTCGGATTCGGCGACAACGGTTCTCATACATTTCCAGATTTGCATTCGAAAATGTCGGCAAATACATTGTTGTCTTTGTCATGAGCCTTCTTGTTTGTGCCTTTGCATTTAAATGACTTGCATTTTAAACTAGGTCTATGAAACGAGCCATTGTTAGGTTTTTCAACTCATTGCAAGCTCTTTTTGGACGACATTTTGTGACTGGCTTTGTAACTCAAGAACTTCTTTGAAATGCGAAAAACAGTAAACAAAATGAAAATGGGTAAAGTTTAATCTACGTTACTATATTACTTTCAAGTAGAATTAAGTTTGCTAATGTTGACTAAGATTCATTTAATTATTTTGATAAAATGGCGCTATTTGCCTCAAACTTCAATTTAATGAAGAGTTTGACAAAATGTATGGGGCTTTTGTCAAAATATGTTAATTTAATAACAAATAAGTAAATTCATCTCTGAATGCGGCAGTTATTGCTTAATGTATAATGTATAACTTAATGTATAACTAATAATAATTAGGTATAAGATAAGAAAAAATTTAGTAAATAAAAGGCCCTGAAATGTAGAACTACTGCAAGTCTGTAAGCGTATTGTCCGGATCAGACAAGCAATGAGCGATAAATTTCGTCAATTGGCACAATATACGAGGGAGAGATGAAATAAAGGATATTCATAGAATATCATAATATTTTGTCATAACAACTTCAGGGCTATACAGTGTGTTAGTGTAACACCGTTATCCTTGAAACTTGTCAAAATGAACAACTTTTTCTATGAGAACAATGCTGGGAACACGGACGTAAAATTTTTTTTACGTCCGTGGCTGGGAACTCAAAAAATTCGTCTTCATTCCTATACAAATTGCCGATCCGGGCAATTTGTATGGGTATGGAGACGGTATTTTTGTTGACTACGGATGCTACACTAACACATTGTACATAGTGAACTGAATATTATTATTGTGGTGAGAAAATAAATAAATAATTTTAATCGGTAATTCGGTAATCAACAGCGAATAGCGATACAACTACGCATTCTGTTTACTATGAATAAGAATATCCATACCAATATTATAAATGCGACAGTGTGTCTGTCTGTTACCTCTTTGCGGCCAAACCGCTGAACCGTGGGAGCTTTATACGTGGGAGAGCCATGCTTCGGCACGAATGGGCCGGCTCGACCGGATAAATACCACGTTCTCACAGAAAACCGGCGTGAAACAGCGCTTGCGCTGTGTTTCGCCGAGTGAGTAAGTTTACCGGAGGCCCAATCCCCTAACCCCTACCCTATTCCCTTCCCTATCCTCAACTATTACCTTCCCTTCCCTTCCCTACCCTCCCCTATTACCCTATTCCCTCTTAAAAGGTCGGCAACGCACTTGCAGCTCTTCTGATGCTGCGAGTGTCCATGGGCGACGGAAGTTGCTTTCCATCAGGTGACCCGTTTGCTCGTTTGCCCCCTTAATTCATTTAAAAAAAAAAACGATTTTTCAGGGTATGGAGATACTTTGATACCCGGGAAAGGACGTAGGATACTTTTCATCCCGGAAAAATTATCGGTTCCCGTTGTTTATGCAACTTCCTTTGGGTACCGACTATGTAGGGTCCTACGATTATTTAAGCATGTATTTAAGTAGGCATTTTGAATTTCCTGTCCCTACGATTCTTCATCCGACTAGATTATTAGTTTCTTAACAAGAGTTGCAGACGGTTAGGTTAGAATAATTTAACAACGGATTGAAGGAAAAATGCATAATATGTTAGTAAAATTTTCGTCATTATTTTCCGAATGAGTACCTAAAATATAAATGAATACGTCAATGAAATAACCACAAAATAAAAAATACCCATGTTAATTTTATTTACAGTGCTTGATTAAGAATATATTTTTTTGTTTTATCCCACACTAGATGACGCCCGCAACTCCGTTGCGCCAAAATTCGTTTATCGCGTGGGAACCGTACATTTTTCCGGGATAAAAACTATCCTATGTCCTTTCTCGGGACTCAAAGTATCTCCATGCCAAATTTCAGCAAAATCGGTTCAGCGGTTCGAGCGTGAAGAGGTAACAGACAGACATACAGACACACTTTCGCAATTATAACATTAGTATGGATTAAAGTCGTAACGAACACGATCTGGTTGAAATGCACAATGAAAAATAAAATATTATAGATGGACAAGTCCAACATTTTATCTTTGCTATTGAGGTAAATGTTATTAAATATTAATGTGTCATATAATATTATTCTGTATGCAATCAATTGTTGTAAGATTTTATATATATTATATACACTAGCTGTTTGACCGAGCTTTGCTCGGTATCCGATGAAAATGACATTTTCTAGAAATGATTCCTAGCTAGATCGATTTATCGCCCCCGAAACCCCATATATACTAAATTTCATGAAAATCGTTGGAGCCGATTCCGAGATTCCAATTATATAAATATATACAAGAATTGCTCGTTTAAAGATATAAGATATACATTTAGAACGATTTTGTTTTGTTACAGGGTTGAAGACGAAGCGTCGTCGCCGGTTAATAAAGTAAGGTAAGTGTTTCGACTTTCCATAGAGCTTTATTAAATTAGATAGTCTTATTAAAAAGGTCCACGAAATATTTGCGAAGCCGAAAAATATGATATTCTAATATATTTTGAAAGTCTTTTAAAAATAGTTTCGTTATAGTATAGGTAGAGCTCTCTGAAAACTCTAGTGTTAGTAGGTTTTATTAATATAAATTAAATTAATTACAATAGTCTTCTGAGGCGTACCCCAAACTTAAAGATCTGTATAATTAGCAGACGGGAGACGTCCACACCGCAGTGTCTACAGTTCGTTCAACTTTTATGCACAGCTTAATTAATACGAATTAAAAATGGCTTCTCTTGAACTTCTTTTTGTTCCTAATTACTGAATGCTACTGAAACTTATTGTAATTAATATTATTTTGCAAAGCAGTTTAGTATTTTTTTAAAAAGGTAAGGTAAATTATTAAAATTAATTAATTAAACGCTCCTCTTGATCCAACCTATGCTCAGTTTATCTGTCGAGTCTCCCTGTACACTTAGGTATACAGTGTGTTAGTGTAAACACCGTTGTCCTTGAAACCATCAAATGAGCCCGTCAAAATGAACAACTTTTTCTATGAGAACTATGTTGGGAACTCAAAAAAAATGCCGTCTGCATACCCATACGTATGCCCGGATCGGCAATTTGTATGGGTATGAAGACGGATTTTTTGAGTTCCCAGCATTGTTCTCATAGAAAAAGTTGTTCATTTTGACGGGCTCATTTAATGGTTTCAAGGACAACGGTGTTTACACTAACACACTGTATACCTCCGATGTATACAGGGTGTAACAAAAATAAGTATTATCATACTTTAGGGTGTGTACGTGTTCCTTGTAGAGAGTTCGCTGTGAAAGTAGCAGCGCTGAAAGACCAAAAATTTTTTTTACTTTTTCATTTATTTTTGTTACACCCTGTATATGTCCGAATATTCTGTTCTTCTGGGTATTCCAAATTTAATAAGGATTTCCTGCTACATCCCTCTCTTTCCCAGTTAACAAGCTAAGTAATTATTCTAAAAGTAAAATAAGAAAATTAAGCAAAACATTGCCACGGCAATTAGAAACTGGAAAATGCACAGAAGCCAAAACATTAAGAGAATGGACGATATTCTGATCAATTTTTACGTATTTTTATGTCCAAGGTCACGGCGATTTACATGTTTTGAATGTCGATTATTCCGAGTTAATATGCATCGCAGTCTAGTTTTGATGCTGCAATTATTTTTGCCGCGACCGTCGCGCGGGGTGTATGTCAGTTCTGTTCTGTGCGTGCTGTGTTTGTTATGGGTTTGGTTCATAGGATGAAATACAGGAGCAGACCGGCCATACCCTTTAAATAGTATGTTTTTATTTTAATTATTCATTACTTTATGTAGAATTTACAAGATTCTTTTATTTCTTCATTTAAATAATTTAAAAATAATGATAGTTTATTACTTGTTCGCTAAGTATTCAAATTTATTAGGAGAGTATCCGGAACAGAAACTCGCTTGTCCGGTATTTTAAAGACAGTGTTGAGGTGAAATGTTTAAGTATTATAGGGATTAGGGAACTCTAAAGTATTAAACAGGGTAATATCAAATGGTGTACCCAGTACCAGCAAGTAATATTACTTTTTTGTCGAAATTTTAAGAGGATTCCACACCGCCGTTTTTCCATACTAACGCTGTCCCCTGTTTCCTCCCTGGATAATGCCGGTAGAGTTATGATTTTTTTTCTGAATATCTATAGTCACTATTAGCATGTCCCTATGTTTTATTTATTTTCATAATTTAATTATTAAAAAAGATAAGAACGTCCAAAAACCCAAAAAAATGGCCAGATTTTTCTCTGTGTTCAAACACCCAGAAAACAAAACTGGCTAGAATATACAAAAAAAAATAAAACATAGGAACACAGCTAAAGCCTTGCTTTAATTCTTAATGAAAAAAATACTTAAATCGGTTAAGTTTTGGAGAAGGAATCAGCGGACAACGAATCGAAGATTTTCTGTTCTTTTATTAGAATTTTGTCGTGTTGTCTCTATCGCGCTCTGCGGTGGGAGACTTGAGATTGGTGAGACAGCAATACATTTTCAAATACCTATTTTCAATTTCTCTCGCCCCTGGTGTATCCTCTTAAAGGCGTGGATTGACTCTACATTTAAGTTAATTATTACTGCTTTACATTTGGAAGCTGTTAAGCATACTTGTGTATCATCCCACAAAAATTACGTGTTGAGTTATGAATGCAGTTATGTTCTTTAAATCATTTAGATTTTAGAACAAGACTGCATTCATAATTCAACCAAAAAATATTTGTGGGTTAGTACACAAATGCTTAACGGTAACCATATAAGCGTATGATGTTAGTAGATACTTTGTTTTTAGTTTGTTTATACAACATAGCTAGTGGTTTATCATTGTTATCACCTAATCCGAAGTTATCAACGCGGGGTCGTGAAGCCTTTTTAGGAGGGTCGCTAAAGTCCTCTAAGTTGTTGGAAATTACCCCAGGAATAGAAAATATTAACTAACATAAAAATAACATAAAGCAAAAGCACTTTTGTCCGGACTGCAGATACCGTACTTTTAAATTTTATGCAGTCATTAGGTACCTACTTATTACTTTCCTTTTATCTACTCTCACGCTTTTCTTTTCAACATTAACAATTTTACTTAAAAAAATATTATTAACAACTCCCGTCTGATTGAATGTAATCTTTTAAAGATTATATTATAAAATACAAACAAAACCATAATACAAACATTAAAATGTAAGTTTTAACTCAGAATATAAGTATGAAGTAAATCGTGTTTAAGTTTTAGCTCAAGATTCGGTCGGACTGTAGAGTGTAGACTCTGCGATTGTTTTGTTTTTGGTTTTTGTGAAGGTGCCGAATAATCGTTTAACATTTAGTCCACACTCCACAATAAAATTCTCACGTCTCCTTGTATTGTTTCTTTTGTTGCGAAACCTGTTATTTTCATCGAAACTAGTCCGGGTTGCTAAGTTAATCAGTTGTTATGTTATAATGATTTAAAATGTGCTCCTGATTTTAAAACCAAGGTCTTTCGTTAAGTACTATTAAATGTTACATTCATATTTTCTATGTAGCAATTACAAACGTAGATACATCGTCCTTTGCTTTATCGATGTGCCTGTACGTAAAGAAAATGGAAATCGAGCATCTACGAATCTTTATACATTTAACCAAATCATGCCTATTATAAAGTGGTATATTGTATAAGGGTTCATCAACCCTTTCAAGGAATTTTAATTTTTAAGTATCTTAATAATCGGTCAGACATTCTCATTCATAATATCTAGGCATATGCCGGACCTACTATACGTTTTTGGACAGTTATATAAAGCCCAGCCTTTAAGATTACGATGATCATTGACAGGTCAGTGATCGTATGTCAGGACATAGCCCGACTAATAACTTAAGTTCGCCAGCAGCCTATGATTCAATTTCTTTGATAATACCTACACAGGCTACCACGCACGCAAATCATATGCCCCAAGATATAAACAACCTTTTTACAGCTCTATCTCTTTCTACAATGTTTCAAAATCTCTCTATCTCTCTTCCCAGTGAAAAGAGCGGCCTAATCACGCCGCCGCAACAGAATGGCGGAGGGGAGTCCCCCCCTCCGGAGAAGGAGCGGGCCGACCAGGAGGATACGGAGAAGAGTCACGCGGGCCCCGTGCCGCACTGCGCGGAGGGGCCCAACGCGGACCTCTACGCTATACCGGTCAAGCTGCGCCCGAAAAAGGAGGTACTGCCTCCGGGGTGGGAGAAGCATGAAGGTAAGGCTTCTTACAGACGAACGGTAGTTGACGACACGCGTCGACGGCAGCCGTAGACAAGACGTGTCGAAAAAATCCAACGACTGCTGTCAACAAGTGCCTTTCGTCTGTAAGCGCTCTAAAGTTATGTGATTTGGCATTTTAACAAACACGGAGACAGTATAATATCCTTTAATACAAACAACATAGGACACATTCTGTACTAATGCCTATGTCTGTGGGATTGGATAGAGGTATGAATATTTTTTGGTGATTTTAACAAAATGGTTTACGACATCTAACATTGACGTAGGAATAGTCGTAGTAGTGGCGGTGGAAATCGGAAATAGTCAAAGATATTTGCTAAAGCAAAGTAGTAGTCATCATCTGACTAAAAGTAAAAGCACGCTACCTAGTTTTTATAGTAACCTAGTGTATATTATCTTATATATTTAAACGAGCAATTCTTGTATATATATAATTGGAATCTCGGAATCGGCTCCAACGATTTTCATGAAATTTAGTATACAGGGGGTTTCGGGGGCGATAAATCGATCTAGCTAGGAATCATTTTTAGAAAATGTTACTTTATTCGTGATAAAACATATATATAAAGAATTTGAATTTGAAAAAAAAAGGTTCCAATGAGGATAATGCTTAGAGCAGTAGAATTTAGTTGAAATTTTTTACATCTTGCAGGGTTTAGTATGAAAACTTTTATTATGAGCTAAATTTACATCCAAAAACATTTTTATTGACTGAAACAAAGCTATTAAGTAAGTGATAGATAACTTGTATCCTTATAAAAATGTCAGTCTGTTTTAATTAAAATAATTTATTTCTAGGTTATAAAAATGGTTTGATTCTTTTACAGAAACATAAACCAGTTTGGTATTACATAAATAAGATTTTTATGTTTATTATGTAGACTCATCTTATATTACTGAGGTTAGACATAAACAACCTGTTCTGTGTTTATATTATGGGTAATTTAGATATTTTGTTAGGTTAATTTCTAGCTTTCGAACATTTAAGAAATATTGCATAAAACATGTACTAATGACGTCGCTTCATAATAACTGGCTAGCTCACCGATTAAATGCATTTTGTGGATTATAGCTTTTTTTAAACTACTTAAAAATCGATTTTAACCAGAGTACGTTGTTGGTTGGTGAATGTGTTCAGGTTAGGCAATCTAAAATAGTAGTAAATAGAACAAACCCTGTTCAAAAAACAAATCAAAACTATCAATAATAGAGATGATGACAGGGTCAAAGATTAGCGAATTTTGTTAATAAAATAAAGAAATCGCGGTAAAAAATAAGTATTTCCAAAATTTCAGCTTGATAGCATTTGTATTTTTTTTGTTATGCGCCTTCAAAGTTGGATATTCAAGTCGATTTTTTTTCAATTAAATTTCTTAATATTTGTATACAATTCGATAACTTATGCAATTAAAAGCAACTTTTGTTATGAAACCACTTTCATAAACGCAATATTTAATATACCTGTCGAATAAAGTTGTCTCCCGATGCGTACGAACTACGAAAGACTGACGTCATACTTTCGTAGCACTTTGTATGGAGCGTTTCGGGCAGGTCTTTTTTATGAGATATTTGAATTGTCATATCTTGGTGAATTTTTAAGCTACCAGAGTCATTCTTTCAACGATGTTTCTATTTTTTAATTACCGATAAGAAAAAAAAAATGTCATCATGCCTATTATAGCTAACTAAACACAAAAAATATTATTGCAGCTTTAAATAAGACAGAACATAAGCTTGTACGATTTAGGTCAGAGTTCTCGACGCTTCCTGGCCGTTGTAGAGGCACTTGGGAAGACATTTTGTATCATACTTATGTCTTGTACCTCGCTTTGTGAAAGGAACAAAGGGATTTCCCTTAAGTCTTAAGGGGACTTGATTCCACTATGCTGAATAAAAGAACCATGTGGCTACAATGTCTTCGCTAGTAGGTAACAACTAACAACATTGAATATGTTTTTCTCATTATTGTTCATCTATAACATTTAGTTGTTTATAATGATTAAAAAAACACTGTCAGACAGAATTTATACAGGTATACTTATTAGTTATTACCAACAGTCATAACTCATAAGTGAATGTCTATCTGTCTGTCTATCTGTAATCTCTTCACGCTCAAATAGCTGAAGCGATTTTGCTGAAAGGCATGTAAGTGTGTCCCGGGTAAGGACATAGGATACTTTTTATCCCGGAAAAATGTACGGTACTCGCGCGATAAACGAATTTTAGCGCATCGGAGGGTCATCTAGTTCTACCTAATTCTGTGGTTAATATCAAGTTATCTTCCAGACAACGACGGCCCATACTACTGGCACATAAAGAGCGGGACGATCCAGCGCGAGATCCCCAAGATGCCGCCGGTCGAGGCGCGCGAGTCGCGCATCTCCATGGTGCGGGACTGCTCCAATCTGTCCGAGCTCAAATACGACGGACCCATGACGTCGTCCGTCACCAGGAGTACCACGAGCGGGGCTCTGGACCAAGTCGACCACGACGCCGAGAGGAAACGGAGAGAAGAGGTCGCTTACAAGTAAGGACTCTTTCAGTTTGCTATTTCATTTCCACGATGTGATAGGGGCGCTATAGCAATAATCGTGCATCAGGAAAAGATGTTTTGATTTTACAACCAAAGTATAAGTTGTCTTACAAAACCAGGAAAAACTCCTAAACAACATCATATTACTTAATATCTTTTTAGTTTCCATTATTTTATGATAAACGGGACAATAATTATTATGTAGTGTCAAATTTTATTTCCGTTACTTTTTACAATATATGTCAGCACCGGTGCAATAATATTATACAAAAATTAATTTTTACAAGTGATTGTCAAACAAGCATGTTATCAATGTGGCAACCCTAATTTTCAGACGTCGCAGTTTCCCCGCCCGTCCCGAGCCGGATGGGCGCGCCGTCCGGTTCTTTGTTCGGTCTCTGGGCTGGGTGGAGATCTCCGAGGCAGATCTCACGCCGGAGCGGTCCAGCCGCGCCGTCAACAAGTGCATCGTGGACCTCAGCTTGGGCCGCAATGACTTGCTGGACCAAGTTGGACGTTGGGGCGATGTAAGTTATATTCGAGCGTATTAAGCATTTTATAATTATTGTTGGTAACATTATTAAAATTATTTTGAAACTTAATATACGAACCACAGTCTACAAAATAAGAACATTTGCATACAAACGCGCTGTGATTGGCCGAATTGTGCCAGCGTGTGGATAGGCGACGCGCGCGCACACAATCAAATCGATCGTAGCGCATTTTTACTAAGATTTTCTACTATCCTTTACTGTATACTGCCCCCCTATCATTAACTTTGTCAAAACCTGAGCTAATCCGTGCAGGTATGTAAACAGTTGTAAAGTGAATGGTTATGTTTCCGTATCATGTGCACTTTTACTTCTCAATGGTTTTAACCTGTAATATTTGTCTCTGAACTGGATTAAGAAATGTCAAACACGAACGTCAAATTTGACTAACGGAATTGTTTTTTTTTTAGGAATTGAAATGGCTTAGCCATAACGACTAACGGAAAAATTGTAAATCAAGATGAAAATATAGTTTAAAAAAAGATTAATATTTTTTATTATAAAATATACTATTTTCTAATATAAAACGTGGTCAATGTAGGAATAGTTACTTTTGCACCGATTTATTGTATTTAAAGGTAATTATTATAAATGTGTAAATGGTTTTATTTATATTTTTTGGTATTTTATAAGCCCTTTATGAAAACACTGAGAAAATAACACTCCTTCATGTTTATATTATCACAAGCATGGCGATCTAGAGGAGAAAGAATTCTCTGACATTGGCAACTAACTGAGTCGGCAATTAAAAAAGAGAAGAAGAAGGAGACAAAAAAAAAAGATAATTGGATATTGTTATTAAGTTTATAGAGATTATGTTTTAAGCAAGAAATTGATAAGTTTATTATATCCTATACCTACTTGATACCTACGCTAAATAATCTACCATGAAAAAGTCTTAGAAATGCATCAAACTTGTGGATTACAATTACATGCATTACAACAGAGTTGATGTCATGAGTTGAACATAGTTTGTTGAACTTGAACTCATTCTTGAACACCTACGTTTTTTTGAGCTTTCAAATAGGTATTATTGTAACATAAACAGGCAATTTATAAGTTTAATAATCCCCTTTTTGTGCCTTGTAAGGCATTTTACATTATTAGTACTGTGTACGCTGAACCAAATATTTTTCAGGATAAAGGATGATTGCTAACACTGAGATACTATAAGTACTACATTTTATAATAAAGAATAGCAAGTGTAATGATGACGAAGTCCTAGGAAGATAATATATATTCACTCAAAAGCTTTAATTAAAAGAAATTTAATAAATACTCGTTTTTAAATGTTTTTTCATTTATTTTCTCACTTAAATATACCTACCTTAGATACATATTCATACACAGCTTTCATCAATAGGTACTACATTTGTCTTACACCTTATTATCAACCTAGTATCAGATAGGCAAGTGTTAAATCTCTTTTATATTATACTTCTAAAAATATTTATACAGCGGAAATCTTAAACAAGGTCTTGTCACTTAAAATCAAAGAAGATGAATCAAATATCCCTTGTGTAAATATTAATTTATTATTATTAAAGGAGTTCAAATACCAACTTTTGATGAAAGATAAAAACAATATTATAATTTCAGACTTTTATTTGGCAAACCAATAACAATTAGAAACTGCATTGCAAGTTGCAACTATGGGAAATTGCCTGGGATATCTCAGACAGAGAGCGGTCAAGTGTTTTGTGTTCTTTGTGTTGTATTATGTTGTAGAATGCCTCCCGTGTGAGTATCTCTATATACTCACACAGGAGGAGTTCTGAATGTGTTAGAATTGCTCCTCAGTCACACACTGACTGCTCCAACGCAAATGCTTCAACGCGTGACCACTCTGTCTGATAGGTCCCTAAAACGACCACATCTTTTTAAAATGTATAATACATGAGGACTTACTAAAGTCCTCATGTATTTTAAATTTTAATGTAATAAGTAATATAAAACTAATATTATTATTATTGAGGTACAAAAGAATTTTTGGTAATAATAATATAAGTTCCAATGAAAATATTATGTTTTATGAACAATAAGTAAGTATGTTTGTTATGCAATTTTTGTTATGTCTTTTTGGAAAAAGTACTATAAGTAATGTAGGATTATATTTTTGAGTTTTAGTGACTATTCCCATTGTATATTATATCATATTGTAGTCAAGAGAAGTTATAAATGAAAAAGTGCATATGAGAATTTAGCTAATTTGGATTTTATATTATCAATGATTTAACTTTTCAAGTAGTTTAGGTGTATGTGTGTGTGTCAATATTTATTCGTGAATATACTTGAATCTAAAGTTTCAAAGGTTGTGTTCTCAAAATTCTTGTTATTGAGAAAGTAATACCTTTGAATTTACCTCTTTGGTGCAGCGTTTATCATGCATGGTTTACAAGGAAATAGTTTGTGAAATAACACAAAGACCTACTGCAATCAAAAGATTGTACGAAATGCTCCTAAGATAGGTTCCTAAGAAGTACATAGTAAGTTTTAATTTAATATAAAACTAATACTTATTATTATTATTGAGGTAAGTACAAAAGTATTTATGGTAATACATAATAATATATGTTCCTATGATAATATTATGTTTTATGAACAATAAGTTCCATATGTTTGTTATGCAATTCTTATTAAGTAAGTCTTTTTTGGAAAAGTACTATAATGTAGGTTTTTGTTTTTGAGTAAAATTTTGTGATTTACACTATTCCCATCATATACTTAATACCATATTGTCGTCAAGAGAAGAAGTTATAAATGAAAAAGTGCTCATATGAGAATTTAGCTAATTGGGTTTCTAATTGGGATTGATAATATCATATCAATTATTTAACTTTTCTAGTAGTTTAGGTGTGTCAATGTTTATCCGGAGCATGTTATACATACATCTAAAGGTTAAAAGGTTGTGTTCTGAAAATTCTTGTTAAAAGTAAGTAATATTGAATTATTTACCTCTTTGGTGCAGTGTTTATCATGCATATACCAAAATACTTCAGGTTTACAAGGAAATAGTTTGTGAAATAACACAAAAACCTACAATGCAACTATAAGATTGTACCTGTAGGTTTTTGGTGAAAATTCATACTTGTTTTACAGTAATTATACACAACACTTGTGTTCCTTATACCTTGTATGTGTTTCTTGTGTATTAAATCAATGCAGTCTTAGCTCATCGCACAAATGCGAACCTTATTGTTGACTAGACATATAGGTATACTACACCTCACTTATGTTATTATTCTGAAACCTCACTGACACTAAATGGATTACTAAGGTCTCTACGTCTTTACTTATGTATCACTTCGTGATTAACTTGAGAATATTTAATCGTTTTCCAAAAATTTGGACACTTCGAATGTTTAGTTTTTTGGTTTTAATAACGAATTATTTTCACTAAAATATATGCTATAGACTAAAATATAACTTATTAAGTAACTAACCAACTAAATAGCAATATAATTTAAGACTAAAAAGTATGTAATATTAATAAATAAAATTACTAAAATGTAAACTATTCAGTAAAAGCTACTCGTTGGTTGGTGTTTATTGAATTGCTGTATTTGACGTAAAAGCAAGCGAGCTTATGTCAGAAGTGTTGTCATGATTCGAAATTATTACTCAGTTAACAATGGAGAAGTGAGTTTGGTGTCACGTGACCACTGACTGGCTGGAAAATAGAGGTCATGGTACCAAAATGCGAGCCAGTCAGTATTCTGGCTGGCTTTAAGAGCTCATGATAGAGGCCCTGTACAGTGTACATTTACTAAGCTCATTTAATACTTAATACTTTTGCCCTTGTAAATGAGCCTTGAGTATGTTGCTAGCGCCGCCAGTAATTATTTGATTCGTGTCGTCAGAACTAACATTTGTACGTAAAACAATAGTTTTAGGTACGCAGAAATTATCAACAAACAAAAAATTTTGACATTGACACTTGATATTTGGACATTTCCAGGGCAAAGACCTGTTCATGGATTTGGATGATGGGGCTCTGAAGCTCATAGATCCGGAGAGCCTGAACACACTGCACACCCAGCCCATACACACCATACGCGTCTGGGGCGTCGGCAGAGATAACGGACGGTAATTTCTTCTTAAAATCTTATTTTACTGGGGAAACTTACAGCAAATAACAGTTACGGTAATAAATACATATTAAACAACGACAAGTTTTCGCAAGTGAGATAGAAGTAAAATGATTTTAAGATGTCGTTTTAAACGAAATTAGGAAGAAGCGATATTCGATTTTTGTGAAATTTGTTTTGTTACATACTACGAAATGGAAATTTTAAAACGAAAAAGCTAGCGCGACAATAACTTGTGCGCTACATATGAAATGAGGTTTAAAATAATTTTAATTAAGTTTATTATCGTATTTATTTAATTTAATTAGTAAAACATTTTTGTTTTGTGCTTCACTGGAACAGCGAGAGGTAAGAACACTACGAATACAATATTTACACGCATTATGCCATTAATGAACGCTCCCTAAACATTTAATGTTTAGGGAGCGTTCGTTAATGGCATTTTTGAGGATTTTTTGCGCTCCCAAACTGAGATTTGGAAAGATTTAGCTTGACCCCCTAGGACACCTCACGTAATTAATGGATGCCTCCTTATTATAATCCGATCTCAATACAAGCAACTATGAATTTGAACTCACAGGGACTTCGCGTACGTGGCTCGCGACCGCGTGACGCGCAAGCACATGTGTCACGTGTTCCGGTGCGAGGCGCCGGCGCGCACCATCGCGAACGCGCTGCGCGACATCTGCAAGCGCATCATGATCGAGCGCTCGCTGCAGCCGCCACCGCGCCCCACCGACCTGCCCGCCGCCCGCCGACCCAGACCGCTCTCTGGTAACACAGTAACATGAGTATAATTATTATGAGACCCAATTCCACCAGCGTCTGTTAGTGTTAACAGCTTCTTAAAATGCCACGTCTTCTCTTTCATTCATTGAAAAACGAAAGAGGTAACGTGATACTAATTCGAGCATTAACTTTAACAGTCGTTGGTGAAATTTGGTCTAAGCCAACCCCTAGGGCCTAGATTGAACATTGTGCTTTTAGGCCCACACTGCCAGCAACACCCTGATAGTAATAATGATTACCATCAGTATTTTTCACATATTTACTTGTGATATTCCAGGCGCGTCGTTCCCCACGCCGATGGAGGAGCCGCGCAAGACGGTGCGGGCGCGCTACCTGGGCAGCGCGGAGGTGGGACGCGCGACGGGCATGGACGTGCTCAACGACGCGCTCGAGCGGCTGGCGGCCGCACGCGCGCCCTGCGCCTGGCGACCGGTTGCTGTGGCTGTTGCGCCGTCCGTCATCACGGTTACTGAGGAAGGGGTGAGCATAACCCTTAATACAGGTGTAACAAAACTAACTGATAATGCTTCAGGATGTGTATGGGTTCCCGGTATAGAGTTCACTGTGAAAATAGCAGGGCTGAAAGAGCAACTTTTTTTTAATATTTGTACTTAAGAGCAACTTTTTTTGTAACACCCATAAAATTGGGTAAGAAGAAAGATGTTACAATTTCAACTATTACCGTATTTATATGAAATTTTTGAATATCCCATAATCTATTCCAGGAGAGTACGCCACTAGTTGAGTGCCGCGTGCGCTACCTGTCGTTCCTGGGCATCGGGCGCGACGTGCGGCGCTGCGCGTTCATCGTGCACACGCCGCACGACCAGTTCATCGCGCACGCCTTCCACGCCGAGCCATCCTCCGGCGCGCTATGCAAGACCATCGAGGCCGCATGCAAGGTATTATTGTAATATAAGCAGGATATATTATATGAGTAGTTGATGTAGTTTGAATAAAACTCAATGGCTATGTCCACACTGTGCCTATTTTGTTCATCAAGAGCATGCGTTATAGCGCAGTAGCTTTGTCCACACTGTGCCTTTTTCTGTTCGTCAAAGGCATGCGTTATAGCGCAGTCAACAGCGAACGTGAGGCATGCCCTCTGACCGTATCCAAAACTTCAAAAATGACAATATTGGCGTTGCGTTTCTTGACGCATTCAGTTATTGAATGCGCCAATTTGAAAGTTGATGACGAAAATTGAAGATGAAAGTGCACAGTGTGGACATAGCTAGTTAACAGCGCACGTGAGGCATGCTTGCGACGCTTGCGCTCTTACCGTATCCAAAACTTTCGCTTTGTGCTTTTTTTGGAATTTCTTATGACCAAATAAGCCGCACATATTTCATCCAGTAAAATGTTTTCGTCGTACGTATGTTACAATAATCTGACAGACACTGCAATTGAACAAAAATGACAAAGTTGGTGTTGCGGTCGTTGACGCATTCAATTATTGAATGCGCCAAAATGAAAGTTTAACAAAAGAAGATGAGGAAAATTGAAGATGAAAGTGCATAGTGTGGACTGTGGACATAGCTATTGAATGTTGTGTTGCATCTCTTTTTTGTATGATAAAAACGAGGCATGCAATTTTAATATTTAAACAATAATCGAAAACAGAAGGCCTTTGTTCCGCCTGCTTATTATTAGCAATATTTACACTATGATGCTCTTGCCTTTGTTTAATAAGTTAGAAAAGCATGACAAACTGACAGACAATGCCACAATTAGAATACCTAACGCTCAAAAGTGATAATCGTTGTCAAGTAGAACTTTTCGTCATAAAGATGGATATACAACGTATTACTTACTCACTTACTGCGATGGCTCAGCTACTCAAAGTGGATCTTGGCCCCCGACACGAGTTTGCGCCACTTGTCGCAGTTTCCTGCCACTGCGTGACTTGAAAATCGACGAAGAATGATCAGACTCCACGACATCTAGCCACCGGTACCGATCGGACGCCCAAGGAATCCCTTCATAGAGGCACGATCCTGCATTTCTTGCAACATTACCTAGCCATCGGTTATAAATTTTATACTGTCGGACATAATTTTAGCAAGTGTCATATTTACCTTTAGATCTGAAGAGTCAAGACTGGATTAAATTATTCGATTTAATATTATATTATATTTTTACATAATTTCCAGCTTCGTTACCAGAAGTGTCTGGACGCGCACGGCGGGTGCGTCGCGCTGGCGTCGAGCGGGTCGGTGTCGAGCGCGGGCTCGGGCGAGCAGCGCGCGTCGCTCGGGCAGGCGCTCAAGTCCTTCGTCGGCTCGCTCACCGGCCGCCGCGCCTCCTGAGCAATCTGTCCACGTTCGCTTATAGGTAAAACACCTTCTGAAAAATTAAACACACAGGATTTAAAGCCACGAAGCTAAGGCCCAATTTCACCAACGTCTGTTAGTGTTAACAGCTTGTTAAAATGTCATGTCTTCTTTTTCATTCATATGAAAAAGGAAAGAGGTAACGAGGTAGATAGTAATTCGAGCATTAACTTTAACAGTTGTTGGTGAAATTGGACCTAAAGTTTGTATAACATCTAACTGTGTCACTACGAGAATTCTACATTGCCGTATGGCTGGACTCAAAGCGCGCGATTACGTGGGAAGCACGCTCTTATGTTATCGGCATCACGAAGTGAGGATATGTATTTGTTCAAGAACATAATATTTATCTCTCACGTAGTGCAGTTTACAATTACAACGTACGAACAGAAACAAACGTAGGTGTCTGTTCCTACTCGTTTACATTGAAATTATTATATAACTTATTATTAATATTTAGCTACTTTTTTTCAGGCATACCCCACGGTGCACGAGTGGAGAGTGCCGTAGCGTAGTCACGCATCGCAGCCGCAACCGCAGCGCTGCCGCACGCCGCACACCGCGCACGCACGCAGCGATTAGCCTACGGTCCTAATCTTTAGTTGTAATCCTTACATACGTAACGACCATTTGGATGCAAGAACTTTTAGAATTTACACCAGCCTACATTCAAGTTATTCATGGTTTAAATATCATCTTATCCCTCGATTCTTTGAATTATGAAAGAGAAGGCAAGATATTTAATATCCCAGATGGGCAAGTAAAAAAAATACCCGGGAAAGTTAAAATATAAAATCTACCAAACAACCCCAAGCCAACGTTAAAATTCGACCAAAGAGGTCGCAACTTATTACCTTTTTAAAAATGAGATTTTTATTTATTTTGTTTAGTTGTTGTTAAAGCCAAAATGCACAAATGGTCGTTATTCAAGATTGAAATTTAGTTTTACATGAATCATAAAATATTTAAGCACAAATGTGTATCAAAAATCCCATGACATAGCTGTGTGTAATATGAGTTTTGCGAAACTATATTGAATGTATTCATGTCGTATTGTTATAACCTTAAACTTAAGACATTACCTATATTCTAAAAAAAGTATGTATACCTAAAGTATTAATATAGTAATGACACAAACAAAGTTCCCTGCTAAACCCTGACCATTATATAATAGCGAATGACAGTACGAGTAAAAGAAGATAGGGACAGAGATGAATTGGCACATTTATCAATTTTGTTATGGGGGCCTATTATGAGCTCTTAAATCCATTCACTTTACGTCCTTATACTGACTGTATAAGGACGTAAAGTGAATGGATTTAAGAGCTCATAATAGGCCCCCTGAAAGCAGAACTGCATAAGCTTAACAAATTATAACTGATAAAAGTTATGTGGAATATGAAAATTTTAACTGTCTCACTGTTTCATATTAACACATACTTACACACATTTTAGGCTTTGATCTGGGTGTTAGCAGGGCCATGCATCGTTCCAATGATACGTTACTTTAGACACCATACCATCTGCAAGCATTTATGGATTACTTTTACTATTATAACTTGACATATCCAAAAGAGATGGTGCTTTTTGCGCTGTTAAAATATTCTATTACCATTTACCACTCAACATCACCGCTTCTCACTATTTCATACTGTTGTTTAAATTTGAACATTATGGGAGCCTACTTGTAAAAAGCCATGTTAGTGCTATATTTTTATTGATTCCTTTATATAGGCAATATTGTACGTGTTTGTTGGTCGAACAATTATTATTTTAAATTGATGGTCTCATATAATTATAGTTACCTATACTAGTCCTAGTTCGTTGTGCTATTGTAAATTTTATGCAACTAATAGTTAGATTTAGTCACCGACTTCTCGCGAGTCGAAATAATCGAGTCGTATTTTAAACCGGCAACACTTAACAGTTGGTAAATTCGTCAACTCCGATTGACCAATTTATTACACTTTTGTAAGTTTTCACAGTTTGAATCGTTAAAGACATTTTTTGCAATTGCAGTATTTATACCGATATTGTTTTATAATACATTTATATAAGTGAATAAGGGTTAAGTAATATTTATAGACTTAATGTTGGGGTGAATTGTAAATATGTAACAGTGTACACTTTAATGGGATTTGACTAATTTTAGCGTTTTAATATGTTCGGGAGGGGTTTACGAGCAAATCCGTGGTCCGTGTTTCTATGAAAGTTATACGTGGGCTTGCAGAACGGCGGGGTGAAAACTTATCCTGCGACAGACAAGCAATGCAATAACAGCAGTTTGGCAACTGATATTGCACTATATCTGCTACCTGCCAGAAATTTTCTAAACCAAATTTTCAAAACCAAATTTTCATCTCTCAAACACCTGTTGCTTACTTGTCGCAAGATCCATAATCGCCCCGCGGTTAATATTATACTAACTATGACATTATAATCGGTAATACAAAATTATACCACTTTTTCTTCAATTCTCCAACGCTGCGATTTTCCAGCCCTCTTGCTGTAAGAGCACCTCTTGGTCTTCTTGGCCTGAAAAATGTAAATTTTAGTTTAGAGAGCTATCATACGAAGATAATGTTTGCATTATCGAGATTGGATTAATGTATCTTATACGTTGGATGTAGTTAAAACAATTAGGGCTCTAAGAAAATAGCGAAAGAATTTATTTTTGCTTAAGCTTGTATAAAATACGTATTTAATTGCAAAGAAGTAATATTTTCGTATATCTTCGCGATGAAAATCGACGTATTGATATATTTACGATGAGTAGCTTATATTAAACTTAGTTTTCGGGCGAAAGAGTGTCTTTTACAAATCTTAAAATTTTCATAAATCATCTAACTATAATTATAATTTGCCTTGTTGGCTAAATACAGATAGTATATTTTATAATGCCTCTTCAGAACAAGGGTGTATGGAATCATTGAGCTTTCGATAAATATATATTTGTATTTATATCTTAAATGAATCGCGAATATATAGATATAATATAGTAGCCGCCATTTTGTGTAGAAAAACAAAATGGCGGAGAAACGGACAACAACAATCGGGTCACAGGCTTAGTAGTTTGTTTTGTATATAAGGAAGAATCACACTGAAGTGGGACCCAAAGAGATGTAACTATTGGGAAAGCACTTTTTAAATGAATTTAAAGGTGTTTTGTGTCTATAATACATAATATATAATAGAATACTGATAATCTATAGGAGCCGATATACCTTTCGAAATAGCTTAAAAATATAGTAAGCTGTAGGTACCTTCTCAATACAATAATCATGAAAAGTCCTGCAACTTAATATTGTAGCTAAACTTGGCCATCTACCATCCTTACACAATTATTTACTTACAAATATAATCGAAAGGTATTATTGGCAAGTCGGTATAGTGTAATGCGTTAGTTATCACAAATTAGCTTCAAAGTATACCTACATTCGAGTACGGTAGCTACTCGCAGGACGCGACGCGGGACCACACGGTCAAAGCGAAACGCACCCTGTGAGCGGCCGCATTAGTGATCAATGTTGCTTGTCGTAATATTACGTCATATACACGGAGCTGTTCTTATTATACGTAACATAGATTTATTCCCACGTTAATGTTAAGAAAACAAATATATCAATATTTAATGAACACTCGAGGTAGTCTTATGTAAAAACATTTTCGACATAAGATTCTGTCAAGTCGTGAATCGTTTATACAAAATAATATTCATATTTACTGGTCACTATACAAAATATGTAATTTAACGAAGCGAAAACTGAAATTAAGATTACCTGATTTTAGTTTCAGTGTCCGCCGTATTGTCTCTGTCCGTCGTGAGGTCATCTTAGACTGAAATAGTTGCTTGGACTGCCCTCCGTCGAGCGGCGGTATTTTCTAACGGTGGTTTATTGTAGTCACTAGATAGCTTCCGAATTACAGTTTTCTAGCTCACGGATGGAAGAGATGAATAATTAACATCGCTTTGACAGCTTAAAAGCCTTAAATTGTGGCTTTTAATAAATAATTTTGTGAAATTAATAAAAAAAATTACAAACACATTTTGTTTTATTTTTATAGACAGTAAGTATATCCTAATTAGTAGGCTTTTATTTTTAATTATTTAATCACTAAGGCTTTACGTTAATTATAACATTATTGTTCTACAGTAAATTCAAATCAAAAGGTGGTACTTACAATATACACAGACATTTGAATGAAACAAAATATTCTCTATTTATTATAAATATTTATTCATTACATTGGACATAATTTTGATATCTTCAAAATTACCATTCATTTACAAAGAGGTCTATTTCCGATTTCTATATTATTTTTACTCATTAATTTGCACAACGCTAGGCTTTTGGCTTAAAAAATACTGGCAGTGCAAAACAACTCTATGCTCATTGCTTCGGTTACAATATTGGAGTCTACATACTTTTTACATTTAAAAAAATATAATTATCTCTTGGCTAGTAGTTCTAAACATGACCGCGAGATGGCGCTCCGAGGCGCTCCGACTATAATAATATCCTTTATATACTCGTTTCTCAAAAACTTTAAGATCTATTTTATATCTACAATAAAATATATTTTGACGTTTACATTAAATGTTTATTTCACTGGTTTACGCGACCCAGTGCCCTCAATTTTGCATATTTTTCAGTGTTTTGGAAGGTTTAAAATTTTTGGAAGTTACATATTGACTTTTGATTACAATTTAAAATTGTGATTATTAACCCTCAAGTAACATCGTGATTTTTTGTTACATAACTAACATCGTGGGTTAAAATTTTACCCCACATAAAAACTTGAAAAAATTATATAATGGTTCAAAACCTACTAAATTTATGATCAATTTTCATTAGAATAGCACATTATAAATCTATAAATAAACAAAAAACAACATTTGTTTAAGAAAATAGCTTTGTTTTTCTAATAATGAAAAAAAAGTAACTTTTTAACGGTTTTTACATTTGGCTTGTAATCGCTCTTCTACAAAATTCTTAATTATAACAGTAAGAACGGTAAAGCTTGACTTTCTTAAATATATTTGAGTGGGCTAATGCAGGATAACTAATAAAAATTCAATTATAATTCTTGTAATGAAATAAATAGAAAAAAAAATGTCAACTACTTTTCTGCAACAAAAATGTTGCAAAATTTTCTCCAATAAAATAATCATTTTTTCCACACATTGAATCCTATGTAATTCTTCTAATTTTCATACTTTTATCACTTTCCAGCTCCGTTTCAGTGTCAGTTTCATGATTTCTGCGGTCATACGACGCGTCTTATAAATAACACTAAAATTGGCTAGAATCCTATAAATCTTGTTTTTCTTCAACAACTTCGTCTTCTAGAGAATGTTAGCAACTAATTTGTTAGATAAAAAATACTTATATGGCCTTAGTTATATAAATATACACAAAACGAATTTTTAGGATAGTAAAAAAACTACATACGTATTGAACATCGTGGGGTATATAAATATAACATTATGGGGTATATATATATATATATATATATATATATATATATATAAGTATAACATTAAAATATGCGCTATATTGAGAATACTTAAAAGGCGTTAAATGTATTTTCAATAGAAAAAATATAATTGCAGTTTTTATGCGAGTGGGGTAAAAATTTACCACACGATGTTACTTAAGGGTTAAGATATCATTTTTTCTGGGCTTTCATATTTTGGAGCCGATCCAAAAAGTGTTTTCAACTTTTAAACTCTGTCACCATCACGTCTAAATCGCGAATAAATTTTTGGACTTAAATTTTACAATACAAAGATTTTTTTCAAGCATAATTTGTTGATACATTGTACACAAATTAGTTACTGTAACAGTTCAAAATAAAATATGATTCAAACTACATATATAATATAGCTTATTAAATATAGTAAAAAATACTCCTTTTCGATTTGTAAGAACAAAAAATGATTTAAATGTAACATGATCCAGGTAATACTAATCATATTTTGATTTCTCTCTCATCATCAGCTTTATATCTTAAGCTGCCCTATGCTAGATATCAAGTCTTTCTTTTTTAACAGATTTTAACTTTACACAAACAATTTTATACGCGCTTTTGATAATAATTATAAATGAAGCACTGTAGAAACAAAATATTGACATCAGTTTATACAAAAACGTGTAAAACTATTTTACATTACTCTAATTTTTATACAGTAATCATTAATCACTCAATCAGTAGTATTATACAGGACTACTGTTGTTAGCCAGTACTGTCCAGCGCCAGAGACGCGATAGGAACGATAAGTACGTGCTATAATACAATGTGCAGTCGGCTACCAATTTAAATGACTCATAAACTACGGGAAAAATAACAACTTGGAACCACATAGAAAATATACTTAACGTTGAACCTTAAAATCGAACCCGCTCAACATTGCTATTTCATGTTATATTATGAATCTGGCCAGTGGCGGCCTTGAATACGTTTATTAATTATGTGATGCAAAAGTAGAAATGATAAACTTTAAAGTTGAATTTGCGCTTTTACTAAGATTATCTCTAATTTAAGCACAATAATCCAATTATTTTCCATGACTCGAGGCCCCTGCAAGAGCGAGGCCCCGGGCGATTGTCCCGTCCGCGGTTCACCACCCCCTAAGGCCGCCACTGAATATGGCCAATGTGTGCGTGCGCACGATCCGGGCGGTCTCGTATGAATACTGTCTAATATTATTCTTAGGCCCACTTGCGCAGATCTGGGTTAAAGTTAACCCTGGATTAAACGTTATCTCTTTCGTAAAATATATAAAGAATGTAAGAGATAACACACTATTTGACCCGGTATTACTTTAACCTGGATCTGTGCAAGTGGACCTTATTGTGTTGGTTCCTCCCGTTTTTTAAAGGCCATAAAACACTATTATAATCGTCAAATTATTTAAACAGGTATTGTTGCATTTGGGTTTTTTGTACATATTAAACAATAAACATTTTCTAGCTTAAATCAATTCGAAATAACTAAAGACATATTTGGCATAATTTTCACATAAATGCAATAATACCCTTACTTCCAATGGGCACAAAAATAAGTGTTTTTAAGTGCCAAATAATGACTTCGAAACAATTTTTCGTTTGGCACAAAAATATTGACAATAATGCTTTGTTCAAACCTACGCGACCACGCGATTGCGAAGCGCACATTTGACAACTTGACGCTCCCGCTTCGCAGTAGCGTGGTCGCGTAGGTTTGGCCTAAGCCTAATGGCTGGTTTACACGTGTTAAGTTGATAAGTATTTAACTAAATTTTAACTTAATTTTAAGTTACTTATTGCATGTAAACACACAATTTAGTAGCAAGTAGCAAGTTAAGTACTAAACAAGGAAATTGAAATTTTGACTATTTTCTGTTAAGTTGGCAGGTGGGGTTTGTCACTTGACACATTTCGGGCAGGCACTTCAAATTAAGTTAAAATTTAGTTACTACTTATCTACTTAAATACGTGTAAACCAGCCCTTATAGAGCTGCCTCTGGTTAAAATATTAATTAAAAGAAAAACGTGGCCGACTGACACACACCAGGCAAGCACTTACACTAAGTAATTATCGCAGTGGATTCTTATTTTGAAAAACATTTTACATAAAAGAGAGATATTTGTGATAACAACTTTTTATTATAGAGGAAATTTTAAAGTTAGGATTTTGCTCTTATTCATTTTCTTTGGTGTCTCGAGCCAGATCAGATTAGAGATAAACAAGATAATAAACAACAATTCAGATTATTTTTAACAGAGAGCTGTCATAATACTTAAAAAGAATGTTCAACAATTTTGAGAGAGGATTCATTTTAGATACCGTAATAATAATATATATTTCAAATCCACTGCGACTCACACAACCACTGATGACTTTAGATATTAAATACAAGGCAGTCATGTTATGTAGGCTTTGTGGTGATGACCATTAACCTGAAAAAAAAAACAATAATTACATTTTTACTATTATGGTTAAAGTGTGTGAGAGGGCGCGCAAAAGGTTAATAAATCAATTTACTGTGAAAGTGAAAAACTTTTTGGAAGACCTACGTTACAGATTTTTTAAAATTCCTTGTTTATAAATTATTATGAGTAATGAGTATCAAGATTGATTTACCTGTAATAGCATTACATCCATCCATTTTGTTCAAAGATGCTCGTTCTGCGCTGAAACAAAGGTGTCTCTCTATAGAAATCTATTTTATTCCTTCTATTAATTGAGATCTCTTTTTTGTTGATATTAATATTATTTATCATTGTTACTAAAAGTTTAGGTGAAATTGTTGGATGCTTAATCATTATTATGCCAAAAATTGATTGTTTCTTAATATTAAGTTAAGCAGGAATTATATTATGTATACTTACTAAAGTAAATAAAGATTCAGAGTAAAGTATTAAATAAATATTCAATTTTCTTAGAAATCTAAAGATACATTTTCATCCGACCGACCCATACCAGAAGAAATAATTTGTAGACTAGTTACAA
This sequence comes from Aricia agestis, assembly GCF_905147365.1. Classification (NCBI taxonomy): domain Eukaryota; kingdom Metazoa; phylum Arthropoda; class Insecta; order Lepidoptera; family Lycaenidae; genus Aricia; species Aricia agestis. Next base: position 8,982,901 of record NC_056409.1, on the reverse strand, counting down.
ACTATAACTATGGTGGTGATTAAAATTATAATTGTTTTGTTATCTAGAGTTTAACTAAACAGGTAGAAGTTGCAATCCAAAATCATTAGAAAGAAAATAAAATTTATAGCACCAAGACTAATTGCCTAACTTTAATAATAATTCTGGAAATGAATAAGATACAGATGGTGAGGTGAGCAAAAAATGTTACATGAAATGAAAAAAAGTCCATAAGTCCGGTTAATGAATGACTCAAAAGAGGGTATAGAGTACGTGAGCGGGAAACTAAGCGATTTCTGCTGGAACTTATTCAGGGTGATTAGGGACAAAACATACTAAAAGTCCTGACGTCTAGGAGGTGAGCTGGAAGCGACAAAGGTTACTTTTCTTTAGAATTTGGAAAAACTGTATAAAATCTAATTTATAGAGAATTTAATAATCTCTAATGTCGTCATAGAATATTTTTTGCTACAACGCATAGTTTACGCACGCGAAAAACCAAAAATTGAGACCTTTGCTGCCCTCTCCTCTCTCCGGCTCACCTCCTAGACGTCAGGACTTTTAGTATGTTTTGTTCATAACCACCCTGAATAAGTTCCTGCAGAAATTGCTTAGGTTTCAGCTCACGCATTCTACAACTACTTTGTTGACTGAGCTACATACCCCAAACCAAATTAACGCAAAAAACAATAAAAACTCAAAGGAAGTAAAGTTTGTAAAGCAAGCTCTGACTGAACTAAATATAAGACGCACTGCAAACTTAAAAAGGCATATTATATAGTGCAAGCACATGGTATAATATAATGTGCATTCATAATAGCCCTAATATTAGCTCCTCAACCAAACTTACAGTTTGTCTTTATCGCTATGAGGATTGAAAACCGGCTGATTGTATTTGGAAGACTCCTTCTTGGCTGACCAAAAAAAAATTAATTAAATATCTTATAATGTATGTAAATATAGTCAATATTCAATAGAAATATCTGTCTACCACTATGCGATGCACACCCCAATAAAGCAGTTATTTACAATGAAATAATGACGCTATTTAAATAGAATTAGTTTTTTTTATTTATGCTCTTTATTTACATTTTAAACCAAATATTGTTTTTTTAACGTAAGTATGTAATAAATATTTCAAATCCCAAACAGGTCGCAATTGTTTTAATAGAACTAAGCAAGAAAACTAATATATGATTTTATACTTGAAACCATTTGTTCTAATTCCCATGATTTTATACTTGAAACCATATTTTGTACCAATCCAATACTATTAAAATACAGGTAGGATAAAAGTAGGTGTGATTAGCATTTTATACTAAGGGCAGATTCACCACTAACTGATAAAGTGGCGAATAGGCTCTCCACAACGTTTTGACAGATTCTCCATAATTCATCTGTTAAGTTGTGGATTGCCTATTCGGCACTTATCGGGAAGTGGTGAAACAGGCCCTAAGACTTTTGAAGTCTTTTAATGTTACAGATATTTTCTAATGAGCGCCAAACTCAATTTCAATGAATAAAAAACCTTGTTTCACACCTATCTTTTATATTGCCATGCTTTCTCTTCAAAGTAAAAACTTAAATCCCATTTATGACCACATAAGTTTACTCACCATTATTGATAACACCCCCAAATGAGTTGCAATTTAGTTTCTGAGGCTTTTGTGAATTCTGAAAAAATATTTAAGAAAATAAGTGTTGTTCGGATGTTTCATAAAATTCTGTACATATTAATTATATAAATAATAGTTTGAAATATGAGTTGTGCTCTGTCAAAACCAAAATTTTAATGAGGTGTATGTATACAGTCTGCCTTATCAAACTGATATAAGTACAGTTTGATAAAGCAGATTGTATCATAAAGTTAATATACCTAACTGTTTCACACATTAAGTTAATATACCTAGCGGAATAGAGAAACAAAGACCTGAGCAAGCGAGATGTCACTATCAGTAACACTGCGTGGTAAAGAGACTTGTGATACATGACAGCAGCACTCTTTTTTTTACGTCCAGTTGGCACATGCCGCACGTTGACAATTTAATCTCATAGATTTCATATTCAATCATGCTTGTGTAAGTGTATACGTACACATATTTTTCACACGGATGAAAACCAATTTTGGTTTCGTTTGACAGCTCGAGATTGTTGCTCTATTCCGCTAGGTATATCAACTTTATGGATTGTATACAGGACGCAAGGCAAACTCTTCACAGACTTCCAAATAATATGATCAATCAACATCCACTTACCCCCATTTCTGTGATATTTCTCAACAAGGTCATCATGTCGTCGGGACCCTCCTCCATGTTTTGCTCTACCCTGTCAGATTTCTCTGTCCTACACTCCTTGTCCTTAGAACTAACACTTTTCGTTTGTTTAACACTGTTAACGTTTTTGTGATTTGTAGAGTCAACGACTTTGTCCTTTGAAGGCACTTTATCACTTTTATTATCACTCTTAGGTTCACTCGGGTCCGATTTGTCCTCGATCACTTCCACGTCACTACTGCTGTCGTCCACGGCGAGAGGCTCCTGAGGACAATCTGCCAGAGGATCCATATCTGATACTATTAACACTTCCTTCTTTTTACGCGCGTCGGGCGGCCTTTTATCGGGTTTCGCGAACGTTGGGGAATGTTTAGCCACCAAAACCGGCCGAGGTATATTGTTCTCTGCTATCCTCATACTCTCAATATGCTTTTGACTTATTTCCTCCATGTTCTTTGGACTCTGTGTCGATTCTTTTTTACTTTGATATCCAGTGTCGATGTGCAACGGAGTATCAACACTTTTTTCTTTAACATAATTTGTTTTATCTTTTTTCTGTTTATCCTTTTTATTTACCATTTCATTGAGTGCCGCCGGCGATTTAACTCTCAGTAGAGGTTCCTTATTTTTGTCGCTGCTGTTGTTTATTTTTTTCTCAGTTCTTACAGGGGTTATAGTTATACTGCCAATGTTATTGGGACGAATGTAGTCCTCTTTACCCTTATCGGCGGCGTCATTTTTCCTGTCGTCCATATTATCCGTACTCGATTCCTTATTTGGTAGGAAGGAATTTACGATGGTCGTAAATGTACCTGGATCATCAGATTTTCCCTTGTCCATAGGTTTTATGGTTGTGGTGACAGTAAGGGAACTCGGGAACTGTATAGGCTCAATAAATGGTTGCGGCGCAGATGTCGCAGGCAGTTGAGGAAAGGTAGCCGCTGCTGGCGCTCGTTGAAATTTAACGTCCGAAGCTTTTACCTCCTTGTTTAAGCTGAAACAATTAATGTTAATTTAAAATTTCTAATACAATATAAGTCTTAAATCCAGCACGATACGGATTATTCTGATAAATTCTATTTTATATCCAAAAAAGCTACTCACTCTGCTTGCTTCAGTAGCGTGGGCATTCGTACGAAGCCCGAGGGGAAAAGGGGCAGCGCTCGCGCGTGCAGCAACTTGGCGGCGTCTGTGGGCGACGCGGCAAGGTGCGCCAGGCGCGCCAGCAGCGAGCGACTCCGCGCGCACCACGGAAACCGCCTCTTGGGCAGCCGCTTGTCGATATGCGGACCGCCGCTCTCAGCCGTGTACTGAGCTAGCTTCTTCCTGCAATAGTAATAGTACAATTATAGTAGAAATAAATTGCGAATGTATTTTTAAAACCAATGTTGTCCTGATTGTCACCTTCGCATGTCGCATCCAGTAATAACCGATAATCTCATAGAGTTTTGGAATTTGAGTCAACAAAATTGTGACATCCGATCTACAAATAATAAAAACTAAGGAAAAGTACTCTGTCAAAAAACATGCTCTACAATACATACTTTACCACACCTTAGGTACACATTTCAATACATTTGCAATATTTCTTCTTCTTTTAAAAATGGCCGCCTCGGTGAGTTGCCAATTTAGGTGGCCTTGAGCGGTATTAGGCTGACGTTACATGACAGTTCGAAGGGAACCAAATTTAAAATGGTAATAGTATGGGAGTTAAGCTTAGGCCAAACCTACGCGACCAGGCGACTGAGAAGTGGAGCGTCAAGTTGTCAAATGTGTTTTTTGTATACTAAACACACATTTGACAACTTGACGCTCCGCTTCGCAGTCGCCTGGTCGCGTAGGTTTGGCCTAAGCTTAAAAGATTTCTTAGTTTTTGTTATTCGTAGCATCCAATATAGTTTTTTACTGATTTAAAATATTTATACAATTTAATATAACATTGCCATGGCACACATTAATATCTATAATATACTTAATAAAATAAAATATAAAATTAGGTTACCTCTCTTCCTGTACTCGTTCACACTCTGCATTGTAAGCAGACATCATAGATGGCTTTCTCTCGTCTATTAATTCTTTTAACCTGAAATTGAACAAAAATAACAAAACATTACTTCACCAACATTAAAAATTAATCGATGTATTACATTAAAGTAGTATGTTTTGGTTACACTTTTAAAAAGTATGTTTGGTACTTACTTTTTCAGTGTTTCAACAATCTTTGATTCCTTTTCCTCCGGTGACATTTGACTGACGTCCAAATCTTTGAGCTTATCTTCTGCTTTCCGTTTACTCGTTGTCGTCGTTTTGGTTGCAGTTGTAGTTGCGGGTACAGATTTAGTAACAATAGTAGAAGTATTGGGTTTACTGATAGTAGGGGCAGAGGCTGCTTTATTCAAAGTAACTGGGGCACTTTTACATGTTGGTACTGATGAGTTAGGTACAGTTTCTGTTGTTGTAATAGTTGCCGCCGTTATAACTGACGTACTTGCAGTGACGACTTGGGATGAATTTGAAGTCACAGATGAAGTTTTAGCTGCAGAAAAGTACATTATTATTTATTAATAAGATAGACAAGAATGTTAACCCGTCGATCGTGGGAAAACGAGACACAATAGATATTCTATTGTGTCTCGTTCACCGGTGAGCATATGGGGCTTGATGAATTAAGGTTATTGAAATGAATTATAAATAGTTTATGCGATTATTATTATAGATAAGTGTACCTAAAAATTGATAGGAGATAGTAAAAAGTAATCACAAAACATCTTAATGACTCAATATCAAAGAGACAAAGCTTGTAATCTGACACTTTATCTGTAGATGACGGGCGTTATAATAAAGCAGTAACTTGTGCGCTAACCATCAAGAGCACGTGACCGCTGCAGCAGGCGCGCTCGGGACACATGCAACATCTTCGACGCTCGGCCCCAAGCGACGCGCTTCACTCGCTTGTCAGCATTCGCCTTATTTAGCACACGATGTAACCTGCATACAACAAATTCAATTTCAATTAATTTTAGCCTAAATGTTAACAAAAAATTCTAACGATTCTAATGAGCCAATGTATTCATTTTAAAATTATCTTTTATTGTGTTGATAGCGTTATAGTCACCCATATTGTTCTTTAGATTGTGTTTGTCCTGTTTGGATGAAATGACGCGGAGTATAATAATAGGCGTCATCAAAATATTTCCATGTTGGGTCAAAAGAAAATCATCCATTTCATTTCAAATTAAGTTGTAACATTGTGCATATAGATATTTTGAATACAATAATGCCGTTGGAACTCATCATGTCTATGAATGTAACTAAGTTATGCAAATAATTCTAAAGTTTATATTGTTGTATTTTGCATCTAATTACCTTAATGCATACTGGTCTATGATTGAGTCTGCTTCTTTTGTGTCTTTCACTCGCACATTTTGTGCCTCAATCTCCTCCAACAACTGACTTATTGGAGGTGGCAGTTTTATTTCAACCTTTGCTTCTGTATCCCTGTAAAATTCAAAATATTATGTAAAACAGATTAATAGTATTTTCTTGCAACAAATTGCTATGCCTATTATGAAGCTAAATAATTATTATACCTTGAGCTGTCAGAAGTAATAGGATTTTCTGAACTAGGCGCCGGTTTTGACGTTAAGGAGTCTGACTGTGATGTCCTCGAGTCTGCACTTTCAGCATCTCCAAGAGCATTGTCTGCAAACAGTGTTAGCATAGTAGTTACTTGTAAGTTGTATGAGTATATAAATAACAATAAACTTTTTTTATATTATTATAATTATTAATTATAAAATAATTAAAAATCACAATATGTTTAATGTAATACTCAGGGTGTACTTATAAAAAGGTAAATACCATCTGATGTCTGCTTTCCAGAATTGGCAGCAGAAGAATCTGTCCGTCGAACCTTTTTGGCTTTTTTCTTATCAACATCCTTGTTTTTCTGAAGCAAAAAATAGTTATTTTTTTTTAGTTAGTTATCTTTATCTGGTTTTCCATAACTTGTGGCAGTATGAAAATGGTTCGTAATATTGTAATCCATACCTTCTTCCGATGTTCTATTTTATGTGAGTCAACATCTCCATTGGCGATAGCCTTTGTATCCTTCGCCTCCTGACTGTCAGATTCCGAAGAACTGTCTGATGACGCATCATCGCTGCTGCTGGAAGATATTCGCCTCTGCCAAGAAAAGATTTTTTTATAATAGTATGTAATGACAAAAAATATATTTTGTAAAGTAATAACAATACCTTATTGCGAACATGGTTTCTGTTAGGTTCACCGTCAGATGTGGCAGTTACATTTTCTGGTACAGTCTTAAATTCAAGAGATCCGCAGTTGATGTAGAACCCACCATATAGAGTATCACATTCAGGTGGAATCATCTCATCATACTGAAAATAATGACTTTCTTTATTTCTATATTAATGATTTCGTCCAGGGGTACGATAGACTCGATCGAAACCATAAATGAATAGAGAATAAAAAAATATTGATTTCGAGTCGACAACATATATCCGCAAAATTCGGATTTTGGAGAATTTCGTTAAATTCTAATGACACTGACAAACAAACTTCACGCGCTATCTTGCTGTAAACTGACACATGCCATTGCTCATTTTCTACCTGCCGGCAGTCATGGCGCACCATAGCGCACCCTTTTTTTGTTGCTTTTGTTTGTTATCACTTATCAGCGTCTCAACAATTAGCAATTAATGTGTTTTTGACATCTAGGGAATTTTAATTCTCAATATGTATGTAACATACAATTTTGAAGTTGGTTTATCTTTTTATAATAGTATTGGAACGAAGTTCCTTATGGCGCGTTCGGCGTAAAGAGGGCTAGACAGAAGGATATTTGACCTCGACACTTTTTTATTAGTACCTGCATGGTAGGGGCAGAGGGCGTTGATAGTATTCCTGTGCGTCAACTAGATGGCGTTTTTTGAGACTAAACAGCGACGCGTTGTCCTGGGCGTCAATAGATGGTGTTTTTTTAATAATATTTTTGAGTGTATATGTCATACAGGTTTTTTGAACATAAGAAATACTTAATTTCAATCCATTCGGGTGTCCCTTGGCACCTCTCAAGTTTTTTTTAATTTCAAAGATAAAACCGATTTCAAAATTCAGACGCTGATATTATAAACTAATATACGAAAACGAGGCAATTCTGGAAATTTTACATACATACGGTTCGAAATTCGAATTGACAACCCTTTTCCTAAGTCGGTTAAAAATACTATACCTACCTACTATTATTGTTTTTATTAAAATTAGTAAGTAGGTACTTACCTACCTGTCAATGTAGAGAAAAAGACTAATGCAAGATAAATTATTAACCTTAGATAATGTTGATTTGAAATAAAAATGTTTAAGCAGGTACCTATGTAAAACTTTTGCAGTTTTATTTACTATTTTTAAATATAATTAACTAAGCTATACGAATCTTTACGAGTCTTGCTTTCCTTTAATATTTCTTGAGAAAAAAAGACTACACAAATATTTACTTACTTACATTTTGTACATAGATGTGTATTGAGTTACAAGTTTACCCGAGCGAAGCCGGGTTTTCATCTAGTAAGAATATAATATAATAAATAACTCTATAAATAAAAAACACCTTGCAAAGCGCCAAGTATGCACTATGCACATAAAACCTTGTACTTAGAAGTAAATACTTACACCATCTGTGTTATCAATAAATGAGTCGTTTTCATCATAACCAGCACCAATGTCTGCAAACTCATCATATTTGGACCTGCCTTTTCTTCCATAGGTGCTTTTTCCTCCCTATGAAGTAAAATCAAATTATATGAATTTATATTTAAAGCTATTTAATTAAATTATGTATGCATTATGGTAATAAATTGTAGCTTACATATTTTTGTTCAAATTTCCTGGCAACTCTCTCAACGTCATCATCATTGTCTGAAAATGGGTCCAGCCCTTCAGTTTTACCATTCTCCGTACGCTTCTTTCTCTGAAATGGAAAATATGTAGGTACAACTTTTTTGGTTCCTTTTTTTCATAAAAGTATAGGTTTATACCAAAGCCGGGGCGGGTCGCTAGTTTACACACACATATAACTAAGCTGGCAAACAAGAGTATGGTCCACCTGATGAAAAGTGGTTACCATTTGCCTATGCGGCATCTGCAACACCTGGGGTGCTACAGGTGTGTTGCCGCTTTAAGTGGTGTAATGAGGGACGAGGGATGTAGGGTTCGGTGAGTTAGGCCCTGTCACTCACCGAACGAAACATAAAAGTGATAAAGTTATTATTCAAACAGAAATAGAAAGGAATAAGTATTTAAAAATAAAGTTTTTTTTTTAATTTTCACTTTTCCTGAGCATGTAATGTCAAAAACGGATGAGAATTTGGAAAAACTGTATAGAATTTAATTTAAGAAGCTTTAATTTTATCAAGTATAGAATATTTTTTGCTGTCCTATGCATAGTTTTTTAGTTATGTCGCCCCAAAGGTGAGCCAAAGGGAGGGCCCTTTGGCTCACCTCCTAGACGTCAGGACTTTTAGTATGTTTTGTCCCCTGAATAAGTTCCTACAGAAATCGCTTCGGTTCCCGCTAATGCACTCTACACCGTACCCTCCTTTGAGTCAATCACCAGACTATAATGTCATACTAGAAACTGATTCACAGCTTGGCTATTACTTCAAAATTTGTTTATTCCAACTTTGGTGCAAATCTGTACCATCCTCATTCATTTATCTGCCTTAAGATACGCGAAAAATAATTTTGACAAGAAAAATTCAATTATTTCTGATGAAACAAAAGCTTTCACAAAAACAAAAAAAACTAGATCAAAATCGATCCACCCGTTTGGATGCTACGATGCCACAGATAGACAGACAGACAGACAGACAGACAGACAGACAGACAGACAGACAGACCGACAGACACGTCAAACTTATAACACCCCTCTTTTTTGTCGGGGGTTAAAAATAGGGCAACTCTATGTCCGCAGGACATTTTACATACAATAATCAATAATTACTTACTACTGCAATTGCTAAAATATAACAGTTCTAAATGTGTTTAATTTATACTCCAAATTAACATATTAAAAGTGACATTATATTATATTGCTAAAATTTGTTTTATGGGTCCCAAATGTCAGTCCCAAGGCATGTCCGACCTACGAAATTTTGTGTTTAGGAATCCATATACAAAAAAGTATTGTTTATACTTATTTCTATAAATATTTTTTAAAATGTTTAAGTACACGCAAATTATAGTGTTATCGTACGGGAGTTCCAAAAAAACGATTTAATTTAAAACATTTATTAATTCATCAAGCCCCATACGGTCATCTATTCTGTACTTATAAAAAGATCTGAGACCCTGAGACCCTGAGACCCTGATCGATGTAAGATCTAAAGTGAGCTAACTAACTACCAAAATGAGGCCCCACGGAGTTGGGACCACCTCGATGATGCGGCGGCAGCATTTTCGGTATTCCTTGCCTTTCGCAATTTTATTAAGAAACTTCTTGAGTGGTCTTATCTATATTATATAGTCTGAGAGACGGCATCACTTGAAGTATGCTTCAAGTTTATTATAGTCCAAGAGATGTTTGACTATAGCTGACTGAGGATGATGATGTCCTTTTAATGGTGTTCGGCAAATCTGTGCTAAGTCCAGTTTTCATAGAGGGTGCATAATATGTAACACGCAGCTAATTAAGTTACTATTTTAACAATAATTAATTTTTCTCTGAGTTTAGTGTCCTCAACTTTTTTCGCCAGGCCCTAGCCACTTACGAATTTTAAAATTTCGCGACATTCATTTGAATTAATGTTGAATATTATTTGTGAATTTTAAAGTATTACATGAAGTTATTCGCTGACAACACTCGTTTTGCAGCGGTTACTTTATAAATCAGTGCAAACATGGAAGTTTGTGGGCCATCATGTGGTAGTTCCAGTCACTTGTTCATTCCCTAAATAAGTAATTAAAAACAGTTAATTGATATTAAATTCTTAAGAATTAATAAATATTTAGAAGTAATACATCGGCTTTGTTCGCAATATCATATTAGACTGCTTAATATTGTTGGCAATAGGATTTTAAGTTTGATTTTATTCCAAATCATCAGTCCCTAGACCATCAGGCCCTAGCTTTTAAAGAAGCTAGGGACTGACGTTTAATATGATAATATCAGTACTATAACGAAATATAGTATATTATATCCTTCTCAACTGAAAAAATAGAATAGCCTGAAGAAAAACAATTATGGAAAATATATCAATAGCTAAAACTCATCAAAAGAAGTTAAAAAACTCAACAAAAGAAGTTTAACTTCTTTTGTTGAGTTTTTTAACTTCTTTTTTAATTTCAAACAGCTTTGGTCTGCATGCAATATAAACTTTGACAAAGAAAAAAAAAATTGTCCAGATGGTTCAGACATTTTTATGTTCCCAGATCAACAAATAGCAGTCCCTAATTATTAAAGTTGTCAGTCCCTAGATGCCAAAATTTGCAAAACTCTAAAAATCTCCTAAAATAAGGCATAAATTGACTGGCCGTTTTAGACAAGACACAATTGATCACCTATCATGTACACTAACAGGGAATTTAATAACAAATTAAATATGATGAAGACAAAAATATGCTTTCATAAGTTGTCCTATTTTTGTGAAAGTACCATTATATATTTTTATTATCGTAAATACACCATGCCATGAAAGCCATGCTTCGGCACGAATGGGCCAGCTCGAGCGGAGAAACACCACGTTCTCACAGAAAATCGGCGTGAAACAGCGCTTGCGCCCCCCTACCTTATTCTCTTCCCTACCCTCCCCTTCCCATCCCAACCCTCTCCTATTACTTTACTCCCTTTTAAAAGGCCGGCAACGCACCTGCAGCTCTTCTGATGCTGCGAGTGTCCATGGGCGACGGAAGTTGCTTTCCATCAGGTGACCCGTTTGCTCGTTTGCCCCCTTATTTCATAAAAAAAAATTATGTAAGTATTTTACGATAACAAAAGTATAAACCTTTATAAAATGTACTCAAAATTAATATTTTTATTCCTCTTTCAAGTTCAATAATAACATGCGATAAACAAACTCACGAAAACGAATACAATTCCGTAACGCGAGATGTCAAATTTACGAAAAAAATACGCCAGTCGCCAGACATCGAAACAACCTAAAAGCTGCCGAGCCGTCCGTGAAAGGCAAACGCAAAATACTTTAGCGCAAGAAAATGCCCGTATAGGTATCGTACCTATATAATGTACAAAAGTTAAGTTTCGCTCACAAGTACACCTACACGTCCTTACCTATATACCATTCACACACACTACACAAACAAGTATAAAATGTCACACACACTTATTACACTATGTATATGTTATAACCTAACCCCGTTTATAATTTACAAAATCGATTTATCGTCAAGTCAGAAACACGTTATTTATGAGTCAAGAATGTTACAAAAATGTCATAAGAACGCGCGATTAATCGAGACATTAGCACAACACAAATAAACATATTATGTGTTATAATTCCATTCATTAATATTTTGCACGTAGTATACTGCAAAAATATAATCCCTATATTTTATCAACGCAACTCGTAGACGAACACACAAGCAGAACACACACACACGAACATAACGCGTAATCATCTGACAGCTAAATACTATCAAAATATCATAATAATAGCAACTTTCTATAATATAATTATATCATTTTCACAATAAAAATAATCATAGCAAGTAACCTAAAATAGCCCTTCTGTGGAATACAAACAACACTACATAGGCGGGTTAACCTAGGTCATCCGTCCACTACTTTCGCTCCTTATGCTATCAGTGTAAATTATCAATACGTAAGCGATTGTTTGTGCATGGTACCTAGTTGTTAATATAATAAAATATATAATGGTTTCTAAGAAAATAATAAGTGCTCTATATTATACATGCACAATAACATTGCACTTATTTTGCCCTAGGATGACGATCGTTCGTCTTAAATTATTGCAAACATGGCGACCGATATCTGGGCTTCCCGCACAATCCGTAAACGCAAAATCATGTAACAAACCTAATGCAAACCTATGTAACGTAAGCAAAAAATATCCTAAGTGCTCAAGATGAGTTCAGATTAAAACAACTTTTAAGGTCATAGACGCCCTATTTATTTGGAATTTTATGATTTCCTTATGTACTTAACAATGCAAGGAGCTGAAAAACCGCTATGGTTGCGTAAATTACTATGATTTTCTGTTATAACTTACCGCTGTTGCTATGACTAGTTCCTTGTAATTCAGTTCTGGATATTTACTTTCGTTGCTTTCATCCAAGTTTATTGTTAATCTCACTGTTTTATTCACATTATTCTTCACATTTTTTGTAGCACCCACTGTTATAAGAGTAGCACGTTTAGGGTCCGACATTTTCCACCAAATTCAAATATAGAATGATTTTTTTCAAAGCATGACACGGCCTGCATTTTCAAACTGTGTACCACATTGCCACCATGTTGGAATTTGTTGTTTGGGTGGTCAGCGCTACGGATTTTCACGGTACTAAAATAATTGTTTATCAAATAAGACACAAGATGGCGCAGTAATCGATTAAAAATTATATTTAGAATTTTTATTAATTATTGCTTATCTTAGATAAATTTATGTACATTATAATGAATAAATAAAACATCACTTTCTCATCATATTTTGTTTATCGAAATATTATAGCAAATCGTAATTTTCAGGATAAAAGAGTCGAAATTAGATTTTGTTAAAAACATAATAACTACTGCCATCTATTATTCAACCACGTATTCATATTATCAACTGACGTTCATATTGCTTCTAAAAAAATTTGAGAGATGGCGCTTGTTAGTTGATCTGCTTTACCCATGGGCCATGACTAATTCAAATTTCAAAATTAAAACCGAAGAGGAAAACATTCAAACTTTCAAGACAAGGTCGATATTTTAAAAGTAATATTTTAGAAATTAGATTTATGTCGGTTTTAAAATCAATACAAGAAACGTAGTACCTATACCTACGTCCGTCGTCCACAACTTTCGCTCAGTAAAAATCATTGGCCCCTGACACACTACGACTTTTATCAGCGATGCAGTCGCGATGCAGCCTGCAGGGGCCGTTACGAAACCATTTTGAGACTCAAACAATCAAACGAGAATGCCGCGTTCTGCTCTAACAAACGAGAAGTGACGTTGTTAGAGCAGGACGCGGCGTTCTCGTTCGTTTGAGTCTCAAAACAGTTCCGTAGTAGGCCTCCAGCATCGATGCACTTGCAAATGGTCACGGAGCTAATATAGAGAAATGGTCCACCTTTACACACTTGCGCTACTTTAAGTACAGTCAGTCAATACAGTCGCGATGCTGTCGCGATACAGTAGCGATGCTGTCGCGATGCAATTGCGGTGCAGCATCGATGCTGTATTGAATAATTAGCATCGCGACTGTATCGATGCTATCGTGAGCCACGACTAGGGTTGCCAGATGTTCGGTATTTAAGCGTACAGTTCGGTATTTTCGATTCTTGTCCGGTAAAAAATAAACGGTCATACCGGACAGAACAATGTCCGGTCCGGTATTTTGAGGAACGTCGGTGTTACTAGTTTTAGGTGATTTTGATTTTTTTAGAAGCTCCTACCTTTAAGTATTTCGATATGTAAGTTATTGTATATGGCGACCACAATAATTTTATAATACTATTGAACTAATATTGAACTAATGGAATAAGTTAAAAAGAACGCCGAAAACATTATATTATTCTGATATTATTGAAACAAAATCGAATTTTCGACGAAACAGATTCCGTTGTGCGACTAAATGTAAAATATAATTTAATACAAAAAAATACAGCAAAAAATGGATTTCTTCGTTTATTTAATCTAGTGAAATGCATATTTAATTGTTTATTAAAAAAATATAGATATTAATTTCAAGGATCAACAAGTGTAGCAATTATTTTTAATCCATAGTGTGACTATGTGACCTACCCACTAGTGTATTTTTCATTTTTTTACATGAGTAAGTAATATTTAACATAATATTTAAAGAAGTTTTTATAACACAAAAACCTTTTATTTAAGTAAACATTTTTCTTGTCGCACTACTTATAAAAGTAAAAAATTCTTTGATTTCATAGATTTAACCTCATTAATTAGAGGGACGAACATCTCATAATCATAAAGATGTGTTCACATGTCTACGAATTCCTAAGTTATTATTAGACATCGGATTATATTATGCACGAACAAAGTGCCGAAATATACATGCAAATATGCACTAGAAGTGGTCGAAATATGCACAAAATATGCACAATCAAATGTCACTTAATTTTAAGATAGTGTATGTGTAGTAATAAATTTTAGGATAGTGACATTAATAAAAGCGCCAATTTTTATAATTTCATAAAATTCAGGATTTTTAATTTCTTGAAATACAGACTTTTTAGTTTTTATTTATTTATTATACGCCGATTGCCATCTTAATGCCCATGGAATACCGAAATATGCACTATCAACGAAAAATTGCCAAAATATGCACTATCGCCTAAAAAGTGACATTATATATGCAAGTATGCAAATGCATATAATCCGATGTCTGTTATTATAAATCTAAATATATCAATGACACAAAATGATTTTCAACTTTACTGATAGAAAAGTAGTGGAAATAAAATCAAAATTATTTAAAAAATAAAACTTTTAGGTACTTACTTAAATTTTAAATAGTATATTTGTTATCAAGTAAAGGCGACGCCTTGATAATTTGGCTGTAGCGATATCGATTTTTCAATGACTAAAGCTAAGAAATTAAAGTTCATTGTCAGTATTTATCATGTCTTTGTCTTTGATTTACCCATAACTTAACACGATTGGTCAACTTTTATAACACAGAATAATCAATCAAATAGACCTGTGTAAAAAAAGGGATTCCTATTTTTCCAACAGAGGAGAGTGATTTAAGCTTCCAAAAATGTACATAGATTGGTTCAAGCATACACTTTAATTTGCCCATAGCTTATATGAAATGTATTTATGGTTTTTAAATTACGCGACAAAACTATTTTGTCGCTTACGCCCTTTCCATTTTTTGCTGTTTCATTGCTTGTTTTCTGTGAGAGGCCGGGCCGGCCTTTCATAGAAAACTAGCAATCTAAAACATATTATCCAAAACGGGTTTTTACTTTAACGCGGCGTAACCTTAACACATAAGTAATAAAAAATATATTTGTACGTTAATCGTACCAGTTTAAAAATCTCCAATTTTCTTAATAAAATCTGTGAATAAAAAAATAATTTATTTAAAATGTGAACTAAGCCTTCCGCCTGTTGTGACTTGTCCGTTCCATTATATGTGACCATACGAAAAGTCACAAATCGGAAGTCACGTAATATTACTTTCTTTTACTTTTAAAGTGTTTGTAAATAACCGATAGGTAATAGTTATCACAATTTCTTTTTTTATACTAAATACTAAGCTAATTTTGCAACGTGTCAACAGTAAAAACAGTTGGAGAAAGTATAATAATGCTTACAATATATGGTCACTTATCTGAACAAATAAACCGTTCCTGAAGAACCGTCCAACCTGCGTCCGCGTCTTGTAGCAGATTTTAACTACTAACTTCAAATTGGAGTTTCTCGATGTACAATGAAATATAGTGCTATCATTTAGTGCCGAAAATATTTTTGTAGTATGTTTATAAAACTAAAAAAAAACGGTCACTATACAGAACATTACGGTCGGGTTGTTTTTTCATGATTATAATTTTAATTAATTTGTAGTTAAATTATGTTAGATTTTTCAATAACAAGACATTCAATTGATACATTAAATATTTAGGAATCTAAAATATGTTTTTTAAGCAACTTACTTTAAGAAAAAAAAATAGTTATTAAAGATTTTGTTACAACTTCTGGGAAGGGGACAGGTGAATTTAATAGTTCTCGGTACTTAAAAACCCTTATAAATCTCATAGTAAATAAAAATTTATACAAACGTGAATGTATTTTAATAAAAGAAAACTTGTTTTTGCTCCTACATTAAAATTACAAAATGTTAGTATGTAACTTTTTACAAATAATCTGTAGCGAAGTCAAGGGACAAGGTAAAAACCAGGGGTACACATTTTTTTGAAAATGCCCCAAAATCTTAATGCGGTTTACAGACTACATCTACTTGCCAATTTTCAATAGTATATCTCTTATAGTTTCGGAGAAAAGTTGCTGTGACATACGGACGGACAGACAGACAGACAGACATGAAGAATCTATAAGGGTTCCATTTTTTGCCATTTGGCTACGGAACCCTAAAAATGGATTTTCAATTGTGTTAGTAACGCTAAAACTCGAAAACGGCTGAATGGATTGGGCTAATTTTAGTCTTAAAGTATTCGTAGAAGTCCAGGGAAGGTTTTAAAGTGACACGAAGTTCACCGGGACAGCTAGTTACTTTTAAAAAAGAAACGTAAACGTAAACAGAGGAAGTATTCATGGGTCCACCCATAATCCATATTTACGTGAGGCGTGACGTGAGTGAAGTAATGACGGCAAGTCATGCCCCCACTACCCCGCGTCTGCTATAGGCTAGATGACTATTTTTTTTTCTTATTGGTAATTGAAAGACCCTTAAAAATAGAAACATCGCTGAAAGAATGACTCTGATAGCTTAAAAATTCACCAAGATATGACAATTCAAACATCTCATAAAATAGACCTGTCCGAAACGCTCCATACAAAGTGCTACGAAAGACTGACGTCACTTTTTCGTAGTTTGTACGCATCGGGTGACAACTTTGTTCGATGGGTATATCAAATATTGCGTATATGAAAGTGGTTTCATAACAAAAGTTTCTTTTAATTGCTTAAGTTATCGATTGGTATACAAATATTAAGAAATTTAATTGAAAAAAAAATCGACTTGATTATCTAACTTTGAAGGGGCATAGCAAAAAAATAAAAATGTTATCGAGCTGTAATTTTGGGAACACTTATTTTTCACCGTGATTTCTTTATTTTATTAACAAAATTCGCTAATCTTTGACCTTGTCATCATCCCTATTCTGCATCGATGCTAACGCGCGTCTGCATCGATGCTGTCGCGCGTGAGTATCTATCGCAGCCAACTGGTTAAAATAGTCGTTCAATCAAACAGCTAGCCCTTTGACTGAACAACGCCATTCAATCACACGTCTAGATTTTTAATTGAATATTCAAGTCGCTCAAAACATTCAACACTGCAGCTGATTCAAAAGCAGCCGTTTGATTGAATTAGTTCAGCGCTCACCACTGCGGTGCGTTTTGTTTACAATATGGCGTCAACTAGCCGGTGTTTTGTGGTTGTAATTAAGATATTTTTCGTAAATATACGTTATACATTTTGGGGGCACACACGAGTGAACCAGAAGCGTAGCGTGCCTTGGCGGGGCCCCGTATAAAAAAACATTAGGGGGCCTAAGGTATGGTTGCCTTTTTATTTTTAAGAATTAATGGTGAGTTATTAATAATTTTGCTCACGTTGGAGCCCCCCGTGGCCCGGGGGCCTCGTATAATTGATATGGCATATACGGCGGTAGCTGCGCCACTGGAGTGAACCAAAATTATTATGAAATGCATCACCAAGGTATTTATTGCAATTGTGTTCAAAATGAGTTAGAATACAATTTATTCTGCTTGTTAGCATTACGTTTGTGTAATAATTACATTAAACAAAATATAATTACCTTAATCACAGAATATATATTAGTAGTACGGTAGTACCAACCTTAAGTTAATTTGCCATTTAACCAGTTAGCTAAGCGTCGTTTAGCTGTAGTGTTGAACGTTGCAGTCAACAAGTCGTCTAAACGACGTATAGCCGTGTAAATAAATGGCGTTGTTCACAGTTCAGTCAAAGGGCTAGCTGTGTGATTGAACGGCTATTTTAACCAGTCGTCTGCGACATATCGATGCTGCGCCCCCCCAAACCCCCACCCCCCCTCCTGGGATATCTGCTTACATCAAAATGATGTCGCGTCGTTAGTTTTGAGTTTTAATTTTCTCTTTTAAGAACAAAGTTATTGATACAACCAAAACTAAACATACACTTTTCGGCTGTCATTTGATAAATATGCGTAGGACTTTGACGTCGGTCCGTACTAAAACGGTGTAGCGTCCTTAGTGGTAAGTTTTAATTCTCCTTTGTAGGAAAATAACTTTATTATTTAAAAGTCAATTTATTCCAACCTAAACTAAACATACAGTTTACGAGTGACCTTTGATCAATATGCAGGGGACTTTTCCGTCGGCAAAAAATTATCCATTTCCGTTATTATACTATGTTAATGCGGACGAAGTCGCGGGCAACAGCTATGATATTATATTAATACGTTCTAACGCGAGCGAAGCTGCGGGTAAAAGCTAATATATATATATAATTGGAATCTCGGAATCGCCTCCAACGATTTTCATGAAATTAAGTAAAAGTATAGGGGGTTTCGGGGGCGATAAATCGATCTAGCTAGGAATCATTTTTAGAAAATGTCATTTTATTCGTGTTCTATAGAATACCGAGCAAAGCTCGGTCAAATACAAATAGCTAGTTTTATTTATATGTATAGATAATATTATTAATGGGCTTTCACCATTGGCGCATCTCTGATTGTTCCAAATTGCTTTTGTATTTAAGTAAGATTTCACAAATTAATACGTCGCTGGCAAAATTGAATTTTAACAAACGTTGATGAGGTGGACATCATAAAGTCCTGATTCTATTAAGATAAAAGTTATAAGTCTTACTCGAGGTCGACTTAAATCGAGCCATTACCTGACGAGAGTTATAAGTAGCTTATCAAGTATAGATAACTTCTTAAGTGGAAAAAGTTCATCTCGGTTTACAATTTCCTCTTCGCCGTTTTAGGTTTGTCTTGACTCTTCATGACACTACAGTTTTTCATTATATTGGGAAAATGTTGAGTAAGTTCCAAGCACAGCACGATTATTCACCATAAAAAAATTGATAATGCTCATGCAGACTTTTATTATTGTACCTATCTATATTGACCTTACCGTACTAGTCTTGTATTGGTAGTTATTTCTGTAGCTGGCGATTATAGATTGGGAGATGGTGACACAAAATTCTTGGTCATTTGTACCAAAAGGAAAATGAAGGTCATAGCGCTCGCACTGGCGACCCAAACGCGTGGGCGTTAATCGCACCCGTCGGAAAAATGACGAGTGTCGAACGATTTATCAAATACTTTCCAAAAATTCAAATGCAATACTGGTACGAATCGTTTGGTGAAAAGAAAATAAAATCACTCCTTTGCAGTCATGGTAGTGCGGCCATTGGGAACTGTCGGAAATGTATGTTAAGGTGATTTTCGTGAATGGCTACTCGACGATGATTAGCTATGCAAAAATTAGCCTGGTACAGATGGTTGAATTGTTTTATTTAAATTAATAATAATATATTCCCGGTGGTATGGCGGGTTGTAAGTCACATTCGTTATTTATCCGAGGCTTTCGATTAAGAGGAGTCCACACTGCCGTTTTTCCATACAAACGTTGTCCCCTGTTTCCTCCCTGGATAATGCCGGTAGGGTTATGGATTTTTTTCCTGAATATCTATGACCACTATTATTACTTTGGCCCTTTTTGCTCGTCATACCGTACCACCAAAATATTCGATTTTGCACCGAGGTATTAGGTATACCTCGGTGTATTTCCTTGGTTCCGAAGATGCTGTATAGAATTTTTGACTCCTTATAGATCAAGTGCCTACCTGTTACCATTATTGATGTCAAGCAAAAAGTAATATATATTGTCATGTTCCTATGTTTTTATTTTCATAATTTTATTATTAATAAAGATAAGAACGTCAAAAAATCCAAAAAATGGCTAGATTTTCCTGTGTTTGAACATCCAGAAAACAAAACTGGCTAAAATATACAAAAAAAAAAAAAACATAGGAACACAGCTGAAGCCTTGCTTTAATTCTTAATAAAAAAAGTACTTAAATCGGTTAAGTTTTGGAGAAGGGATCAGCGGACAACGAATCGAAAATTTTTTGTTCTTTTTATATTAGAACTTTTGTCGTGTTGTCTCTATCGCGCTCTGTGGTGGGAGACTTGAGATTGGTGAGGCAGCAATACATTTTCAAATACCTATTTTCAATTTCTCTCGCCCTTGGTGTATCCTCTTAACGACCCGTTTGGGTCGCCAGTGCGAGCGCTATGACCATCATTAATTTCCTTTTTGCCTTTACGTAATTAGACCCCTGAAGAACCGCCATACTGGTACAAATGACCAAGAATTTTATGTCACCATCTCTCGGTCTATTAAGGTACAGAACAAAGATACTTAAGTAATAGTGAACTTACACAGTTGAAATAAATACAACCTTGCATTTTTCCGCGATACTAACACTATACTTTAAGGCTCCCCGCACACAGGTGCGTTATTATCGGTCGATAATAACGCATGCGTTATTGCGATATCTGTTTTCAGTAGGTACATTTTATATTAGGATGGTCATGCAGTTACACACTGCTGCGATAATAACGCCGCAATGGAAGTATATCGCAATAAAACGCAATTTTCTTGCATGTCTAAGAGAGATGGTACAATAGAGCCGGCGCGGCGCGGCGCTCTCCTGTAAGAAATATCGGACTATAAAAACGCAGCTGTGGCATGTGTGCAAGGAATCGGGATTATCGCAATACCGCATGCGTTATTATTGACCGACAATAATGCGCCTTTATGTCTCCGAAACCAATGTACCTATAGCTCCACATTGTGCACTTTCATCTTCAATTTTCGTCATCAACTTTCATATTGGCGCATTAAATAATTGAATGCGTCAAGGAACGCAACGCCAATATTGTCATTTTTGAAGTTTTAGATACGGTCAAGGGGCATGCGTCGCGGGCATTCGCTGTTGACTGCGCTATAACGCATGCCCTTGACGAACAGAAAAAGGCACAGTGTGGACAAAGCTATATAATACCATCCATACCAACTTCCAAAAGGCGGTTTAAGTGACGCGGAGTTTCTAACAGACACATAAATAGATAGACAGAATAATTACATACACCTCCAGATTTCAGACATTACTTATGCACTTTGGTGCCGGTTGGCAACGGGCGACATGAAGCAGTCACAGACGACGTGTCGTCGCGACACTACTGGTTTATGTATTTCTATGAAATACCCTTCTAATAGTGACACTTTTCATAGAAATACAAGGAAACCACTAGGTGCATCGCGACGACACGTCGTGTGCAGAGTTGCTGACGCTTCATGTAGCGGGCTTTCAACTTGCACCTTTTACCTGCTACACCATTTATAAGGGTCGTGGGCCAGATCTAGATTAAATTTCTGAATCATTGTTAGGGCCTTTGTCCGTTCAAAAAATTGCCTGTTCAGCCGAAATGGCTGAATTCGTGTTAATTAAATTGTATTTTATGGCGATCGTTTCATTTGAATTTTGAATCGGGAAAATTTACCTGCCTAAGCCCTTTGGGTTATTGCATTATTTATTAGGATTAAATACTTAGTACAGTTTGTACTTTGGAGCCTCGATCGTGGGAATAGCAGACACAATAGATTTTCAATTGTTATGCGACAGCCGGGTGCCGCGTGGGGATAAATGGGTTAAATTATGAGCAAAATAATCCTTAAATAGAGAAAAGCAACTAAGAAAATAAAGTTAGACGAAGTTAGTATTACTAACCAGGGATACGCAGGTATCTACTACCTTTAGCGTTTTCAGAGTTTTATATCCAAAGTGTAAAAACGGGGTCATATAACTAAAAACAGACTTAAGAGGGCGACTAACCCAAAATCAAACATCGTCCTTCTCTCTTCACACTCACGCCCGTCTTTCATATGTCAGGTAAAAAAGGACTGCGCGGATTCTGAAATTATTTTTTTCTCAATAACTCGATAAATATACAACATTTAAAAAAGCCGCGGTCGGTTTCTCAATGATAGAATTTTATACAACGTGTTAAAATATTAACTTAGTTCAATGCACGGATATGGCAATAAATGAAAAATTCGTGAAAATTAGATGCATCTTTGTGATTTTTTTCTATCGAGAAAATTTTAAGATACCGTGTTTTGCTCAGTTCGAATTCTTGGAAATATAATGTAGTATCTTATTTTAGAAAATGAAACAATTTGGGGCTTCTTTTCAAATAAGTATTAAAAATGAATTATAAAATCTAAATTTTTGGGTTAGTCGCCCCCTTAAGGACAGACGGACTGAGAGATGGACGGATACTGGACATATTGCTGTCTGTCCGTCCGTTTATCCGTTCGTTAAAAACTTGTGCTTATAAACTTTCGTTTTTTTCGCGAATGTACTTATCTTTTACCGGATAAACGCCAAATCAATTTTGATATAAGTAAATCGATTATGCATCGATTTCAATATAAGTAGGCATTTAAATAAATTTCATCATCGAGCGAATACACTTCCTCCGATTACAATATTTATGAGCTTCCATGGTTGGCGCGTGACTGAAATTTACCCTTTCTTCTTCCTTTCGCAATTACCAAGAATGTCGAAAAATCTAATGCGGTACTTATAAACAAAAAAAAAAACAGTGATTTAAATTTAAATTATATTTTATTTCTATACAGGGTGCAATTAAACCTTCCGGCCAAATTTCGAAATTATATAGATCCGTGTTAAAAAATAAAAATACACGACTTTTTTCTTTTATAATCACTCAGTACTAATATTATGTTGAGAAAATATAGCTTCGGAAAGTTTTTCTTAATCCCACCAAAAACATTTCTAGCAAAATGTTGCCGAGACGACCACATACGGTCCCTAGCTGTGAAAAAGATATGAGATATCTCATGTAGAGCCAATAGCTTCTGAATCTAAATGGCCTAACTCTACTGACCGTAACTTAAACAAATTCTACATACCAGTAAATATGTATGGCTTCGCCGTTTCGCTTGGCTCTACATGAGATCGCATATCTTTTTCACAGGGTCCTGGTCGTCTCGGCAACATTTTACAAGAAATGCTTTGGGTGGGATTTCAATTCTTTTTGTAAGTTGGTTCTTATATATACTTATTTAAAGGTTTTTTAGTTACTGTCTACAGTCACGTGTAATAATCTTATGTCCTAATTCATAAAATTGGTGAAAGTATCATCAAAACCTCCACCCCCATTTTAGGGGATGGCGGGCGAAAGTTATAAGTTTATGATTTTTTTGTTGGTAGTTAGTATACTAAGCTCAGATGACATAGTAAATTTCAGCTTTCTAGCACTTCAGGAAGTAGCTAAACATTTTGATAATCATCATGATGATCATCAGTGTGTCAGTATGTCAGTGACGAAATCGGTGTATTTTAGATATCAATAAAATCTAAAGTATTAGAACTATTCAATTAAGACTTTGTACGTACTTTAATAACTCTATTAAATTTACATAAATTGACATCATATCTTGAGAATATGAATCATCTGGTACATCGGGAACCAACTCTATGAGCGTTCAAAAAAACGACACTTCGACAAAAAGTAGGTAGTGTCCTTGTAATTCGCTTGGCTCGTCTCGGCGGATGCTCTACCGTGCACCCAAAAACACAACAATTAATGCACACTACGCGTCGCCAGATGGTCGCCGGATGGATTTATTAGATTTAAAATGAACTTACTACTTATAGACCGTACAATACCTAAAGAGGGAATTCAACTCTAACTGGGATTTGCATCTCATAGCTGCACAATTATTATAGTTGTAGTTAGAATCCCAGACTCACAATTTTGAATACACTACGCCGAGCTTAAAATATTCAGAAAATCTGAATAAAGTACTTAATTAAATGTGCATGTGCATGCATGTAAGCATGTAAAGCTTATAGGCATATGTATTTTAGACTGTGTTGTAATCTATAAAAATATGATATTCACTTGTAATCTATAACACTAGCCGTAAACGTTGTATTGCCATATAAATAAAAAATAAAAAAAATGTTTAGAGATAAAAAAAGAGTATTGCCTTGTTTCGGACTGTTGTCATCTGATTTTACTTTCACATAATAAGTGGTACGAATAAAAAAATTGTCTTTTCAATGCCACATCCACACAATTTTATCTACATCTTATTCTCAGGCAGTATCAATAGAATATTTGCATTGGATATTATCTAGTTCAATATAGCTATATAGCTAGATCGAAAAGGTGAACATTGTATAACACCATACCCATGGTACATCTGCTTAGATATACTATATGATGTAGATTTTGCAGTACGCTAAACGATAAACATGTTTCTCTTAACAAAGACTCACCAATCACCATTTATAGGGGGAATAAAATTAGGGATTATTGCTTCACTATACTTTATAAGTGGTTAGAAAAAATACATTTTTTTTTAATTATAATATGTTTTTACTAAGTATGTCCAATGTCCATATTACTATATGCCACACCTGTGCTTCCGCGGGCGAGACCCGTCCCATGGTATGCCGTATAGCAGAAAGCTGCCTCTATAGGTAAGTAATAGCCAATAGGTAATTAGACATAATACCTATGTAAAAGACGTTAGGCTTCGGTCTTGAAATCAGCAGGCAGCTGGGCGGGAGCGTCGGCGGCGCATGACAATGTATTATAGATTTATATGGATACAGGATAAGTACTTTAATTTAATGAAGTGTATAATCATTAAATGTCTCTGACGGCCGTTTAATGAAAAGTATAATCATTAAATGTCTCTGACGGCCGTTACATTGAGTGGGCCTTGTTATTTACAATGAAAACGTAAAATAAAAGAAATTGCAGTAATCAATAATTTACTTTGTCTATGATATGTTTAATCGTGGTGAAGGCCCCAAGAATCTCAATATTTTATGTACTTCCTACAGGTGTAGTATGAAGGGCGCTGTCGATGTTTTTTTGAGATGAATTCCGCAGTTCCCGTTTTCCTCTTGTACTTGTTTCATCTACATTTTCTATTTCTTGTTCTATTTGGAAAAAATAGTCGCGTAGTTAGAGTCTGGCTAGCGAAAGATGAGACTGGCTTTTTATTCCAAAACTGATTATGGTAACACTGTCATTAACGTCAGTGTCACCTATAGCATCTGTTGTTTATGTGTCAAAGTGAAAAATATTTCTGTGGTTTACGTGATTTTATAATTTAAACGTGACGAAAACTTTGAAAAGAGATTTGCGAAAACTGCTTTTTGCTATGATTAGTAAATACGAACAAAAAAGAAGCGAAAAGGATGCAATTTTTAAACAAAAACAAGATTGTTTACATGAAATATCCCAGTGCATTGGTAAGTACAGGTAAAAGATTTTGATACTTTCAATTACAATTAATTAAAATCAATATTATTTATCATGTAATTGAATTTATTGTTTTGCAGGTAACATGAATGATGCAAAGGATTCAGTTATGCAAGTTAAAATATCAAGCATAAATAAAATATGAGATATTATGTTCCAAGAAGAATGTTTAAAGACAAAATCAGTTTCCTGATGAGATTTCTTCTTAGACCGGTAAGACCCTAACGTTACAAAAAAAATACCTGAAAGCAACCTTGTTATTGAATGCTAACTTTATTTATGAACATATTTTCAGATGTCAGTGTTTGTACCCTAAAAAGGATTAAAAAAGAAGGCCACATAAATAAAGGCGTGTGGTTACGGGAGTTTGGCTGGGAGGTGTTAATGCATCCGCCGTATAGTCCTGATCTTACACCTTTAGATTTCCATCTGTTTTAATCGCTGCAGGATTCCTTAGGCAGTGTCATCACAAGAGGACTGCCAAAACCACTTATCGCAGTTTTTTCATCAGAAGCCCCAAAATTTTTACAGCAATGGGATCGTGTAGGGACACGATCCATCTTTTTGCCATCTTGTTGGTAGGGACCAACAAGATGGCAAAAAGTTGTCAAACAAAATGACACCTATATATTTTAGTCAATTGTAAATAAACTTTATAAAAAAAAAACCTTTCGAATATTTATATAAAATGCAAAAAAAAAAATCCGCAACCTTTGATTTTCTGTGTTGTTTTTTCATCTCCCCTTAATCCTTGGTTTTTAATCAACTTGCAAAAGAGGGTTATTAGTTTCAGGCATGTACAAGTATGTATTAAATAAACATATTTGAGTATAATGAATACAATATATGATGCTTGCGAGTAATAATATACCTAATATAGGAAATTATTTAACATTTAAATTAAATAATGTTTAAACTTAGAAACAGTAGTGACAATTTAGTTTAAGAAAATGAAGATAATTATTGTTTGGTTAAATTATATTTTGTAATATATTTCATGAAGTACGGTAAGTATTAAAAAAGAAGTTTTAATACTCCGACAAAACCATGCAAGAGTCAAAAACAAAATACAATGAAATGTATTGCAAAATAAAATTTAAGTAAACAACAACAATAAACTTATTCTTGAAATGAGTTATCTAATATTATTGTCATAAATAATCAAGTATCAAAACTATAATTCCGACTATAGACAAGGTATGCTATACGTAGATTTTTTTAATTTGCCGCCTTTTTCCAGTCTCATCTTTCGCTAGCCAGACTCTAATGATCATTAGAGGGGCCAGCCTTCAACAAAATGTTATCAATTTCCAAAATATTCTTTAGAATAAACAGAATCACAACAATCAACATACTCTGTTTTTTCTTTGATAACGGTTATGATATTATACTTACTTAGTTAAAGCATTTCAGAATTTGATACTTTTTTTTTAAATTTTAACTTATTAGTTATTACCTACCATTTTGAGTTATAATAATATGACGTTGATACTTGCAGTACCTATATTATATTGACCACATTTTAGTTGTTCTACCCCCTTACTAATAAACGCTGTATAAGCTTTGAATAGTTTATACAGTGTTTTGTCTTCTTCAATCCAATTAAAAATGTCACTTGTGTGACAGGAACAAAACACTGTATAACTATTCAAAGCTTATACAACGTTTATTAGTAAGGGTGCTAATCTATAATAATATCATCCATTTCCTTTATAACTAAAAAAAGATAAAATATTTAAAATCTAAAAAAGACGAAAAATGCATGGCATGTGAATTTGATAATAGTTTATTTTTTTAGCAATTAAGGCTACACCACACACCAATGTGGTATAGGAATTTTTAAATAAAAATCATTTCACGATAGAAATGCTTTGTGAACGAGTATTTGAAACGCTCAAAAGCACTCCAAATAGCTTTAAAAAGGTTATAAACCTATTTATATTCGTTTATGGTAGTTAGAATTTGTTGAATAGTTTTAGCGTTGAACTTTTGTCCTGGGGCGGAATTTCGAAATTCCATCCTATTGAATAACTACGCTAGAGAATAAAATCAAATTAGTTTCCGAATTAAAAAGTAGAGTTTTGAGCTAGAAGTTGAGAAAGTCTCGGATACGTTGCAATTTGTAGTAGGTGATCATGTTAATTTTAGACTATAATTAAGTTGTATATACTTAATTATAGTCATAGATTTTTATTTTACGACTACGTGGAAGATAATTTTTCTTGAATCATCACATTTTTACGTCATTACCGAATCCGATATCACCTAGAAGCTTGGTATATGAATACTTTGTGTATTTTTTTTAAAAGCAATACAAAATTCGTAGAAAAGTAACTGACCGCGTGCGACTACCTTAAGGCCCAGTAGTCCCTAAAATAAGCAGTTCGATGTATGTCAGTACGAACATCAGAGAGTCCACACCTCTGTTTTTCCATACAAACGTTGTCCCCTGTTTCCTCCCTGGATAATGCCGGTAGAGTTATGATTTTTTTCCTGAATATCTATGGCTACTATTAGCATGTCCCTATGTTTTCTTTTTTTTTCATAATTTTATTATTAAAAAAGATAAGAACGTCCAAAAACCCAAAAAAATGGCCAAATTTTCCTCTATGTTCAAACACCCAGAAAAAAAACTGGCTAAAATATACAAAAAAATAAAACATAGGAACACAGCTCAAGCCTTGTTTTAATTCTTAATGAAAAAAGTACTTAAATCGGTTAAGTTTTGGAGAAGGAATCAGCGGACAACGAATCGTCTCTATCGCGCTCTGCGGTGGGAGACTTGAGATTGGTGAGACAGCAATACATTTTCAAATACCTATTTTCAATTTCTCTCGCCCCTGGTGTATCCTCTTAGGGACATTAAAATAACATTCATATCAGCGCACCCTGTACAGTGGCTGTTAAATACGCGCTCGCCGCGTGCCTTGATAATAGAAAATAGGAGTAAAAACCTTTTGTTTTTAGTATTACACAAATCAAATCGTTTACGTTAGGTTACGTTACATATACTACATTTTTTGTTTTTTCTAGAAAGTGTGTAATTTAGCCATAAAATGATTTAATTATGAAAGACAGCGTTATGAGAGTCATCTTTGAGATTTTTTTCTATCGAGCAGAATTTTTCAAATTGTGTACTGATATACCTTTGCGTAAAGGATATTTTCTCAATTTTAAAACGGTACTTATTTTATACTTAAATAATGTCATTTCCTTTACTAAAAACGTGTTTTAAAAAACCCATTTTACGTAGTTGCAACAACCACAGCACCTTAAGTGTTCCTTTGGTTTTTGGATACTTGTTTTGAACGCAAATCCGTAGTAGCGTCGCAAACAAGAATTCACAGAAAGGCCTGTTAAAAGGCACCTGAAACGGACTTACAAATACCAAAGTCGACTAGATGAATATGGAATATGGATGCTAACATTTTGTGCTCCTTTTTATCAAATCCTTTGTTAGAAGAATTCATTTTTGAATAAAAGTCGTTTATTTCATCCTGCAATTGGGCTACAATTTTAATGATGAACCTACATCTTCATCAAACATGATGTCCTGGGATGTAAAGTATTTCCTAACTTTCAAAATAATCAGCGTAAGGAAGTAGCAAATAGGAAAAATACACACTTTCTTTTTTATTACATTAGCTAATTGACAAGACGTATCTAAGATGCCCACTAAGAAATCCTAACGTATCGTTATATTAACGAATTCTGCTGCAATGGAGTTCATTGCAGCGGAATTTATTTATCGCACGGGAACCGTAAATTTTTCCGGGATAGAAAGTATTATCTGTCTTTTCCCGAGATTCAAAGTATATCCGTGTAAAATTTCAGCAAAATCGGTTCAGCGGTTTGGCCGCGAAAGGGTAACAGACTGACACACTTCCGTATTTACAATATTATTATGAATATGGATAGTTATCTTCTTTATCGTTACCAATTTACGGTGGTATGAATAAAAAAATCTTAGTGAACGTTTTAACAGCTTTCTAACTAAAATGTTCACTAAAGTTAAAAACCGTCTTATAACACTCCATATGAATAAACGCTTGCTAAGCCTTCGCTAAGTAAAATACCTTTAGATGACGTTTTATAAGAATTTTTTTTGGTAATGTTGGCAGTGTGTCAATTTATTGTATTCCACAGATTAAAAATTGTATTCAATGTGTCAAAAATAAAGAGTAAAGAAAAAATAAATGTACTTTATGGATTTTATAAATCATAGAGCAAAGTAGACTTTGACATTGGCAACTCACTAAGGCCGCCATAATAAAAGAAGAAGAAGAATAATGAAAAGAAGGAGAAGATAACTAAAAATACTATTTTATTCTGTTTTACTTTTGAGGCCTACAATTAGTGCATTTGACACAATGTATCTAAGGGTCTATACAGACGGACCGCATTTCAACTGCAATCCAACCGCAAATTGCAGTTCAAGTGCAGTTTGAATGCAGTTGACACGACTGCAATAGAACTGCAAACCAAACGCGCAGTTGGATTGCAGTTCATTTGCAGTTGGCGTGCAGTCGTGTGAACTGCATACCGACTGCATCCAAACTGCACTGCTAGAGAGCGGACCGTGCGGGCGGGTAGGATGGTGCAGTTTAGATGCAGTCAGTATGCAGTTCACACGACTGCACGCCAACTGCAAGTCTGCAACTGAACTGCAATCCGACTGCGCGTTTGGTTTGCAGTTCTATTGTAAGGTCTACACAGATGGACCGCATTTCAACTGCAATCCAACCGCAAATTGCAGTTCAAGTGCAGTTTGAATGCAGTTGACACGACTGCAATACGACTGCAATAGAACTGCAAACTAAACGCGCAGTCGGATTGCAGTTCAGTTGCAGTTGGCGTGCAGTCGTGTAAACTGTATGGTTTGCAGTTCTATTGCAGTCGAATTGCAATCGTGTCAACTGCATTCAAACTGCACTTGAACTGCAATTTGCGGTTGGATTGCAGTTGAAACGCGATCCGTCTGTGTAGACCCGTAATCGTGTCAACTGGAT
Source organism: Aricia agestis (assembly GCF_905147365.1). Taxonomy (NCBI): domain Eukaryota; kingdom Metazoa; phylum Arthropoda; class Insecta; order Lepidoptera; family Lycaenidae; genus Aricia; species Aricia agestis. Next base: position 8,952,336 of record NC_056409.1, on the reverse strand, counting down.
TTAAACTGCACTTGAACTGCAATTTGCGGTTGGATTGCAGTTGAAATGCGGTCCGTCTGTAGAGACCCTTACTGATTCTTGAAATTGCAATAATGTCAGAAATCGCGATAATACTCGATATTGCGTCCATTTTCAGTCTCTTAAAATGGTCTTAAAGTAGGTACGAGGCTTCACTAAAGTTTGCGAACTCCTATTTGACGTTTCGCGCCTAAACAACTGTTAGCAAACGTTTATTCATATCGATTATGCTTAAAATGTTCTTAAAATAGGTTTAAAATAGGCGCGCTATTTTTTGACAGCTGTCACCTTAAAAAGGTGTTAGAGCACTGTTAGAGAACCTTTATTCATATTAAATTTTACAACAGGCTTATAAAGCTGTTGTAAACCTTCGCTAAGTTTTTATTCATACGACCGTTACTATTTAATAATGTGTCGTTTAAGTATACCTGTATAGTGTATAGTCAGGGTTCCCTAAAACATTTTTTTTAATTTAGTAATTAAAAAAAATGTTAATAGTTTAAGCAATTTTTTTTTGTGTGTAGCTTCATTTTGATAAGACGAATTCTTTTGAAATTTCTAATCAAATTTTGAAATTTCGAAATTTGTATCTGCGAAATATTTGTTCTCTTTTTTATGAAATAAGGGAGCAAACGAGCAAACGGGTCACCTGATGAAAAGCAACTTCTGTCGCCCATGGACACTAGCAGCAACTGAAGAGCTGCAGGTGCGTTGCTGGCTGGCTGGAATAGGGTAATAGGGGAGGGAAGGGAAGGAAATAGGAGAGGGTAGGGAAGGGAAAAGGGTAGGGGATTGGGCCTCTTGGATCTTGAAAGTGGTAACTAACAGAGATAGAATTAGAAAAAATCAGCTGGTGAGGGTTCCGTTTTAGCAAGCAAGCAAGTTCCAAGCAAGTTTTGTTGAATACAGAACCCTAAAACGGAACCCTAACCAGCTGTTTTTTTTTTGTATATTGATAGGTTAATTATAGTTATATGATTGAGTACTCGTAACATTGTCCTATAAATAGAACAATCCATAATATTTTAGGACCATCAAATCAAAGTATGAAATCCTTTCTATCTCTGTTAGCTATCACTTTCGATATTTTTAGCAAATAAAATGTTGTTCGTCTTATCAAAATGAAGCTACACACAAAAATATAGCTTGATTAGTAATTTAAAAAAAAAATGTTCTAGAGAACCCTGACAAGTAGTCTGAAAATTCCAACAGCTACCTATTTCCTGGAATACGTCATAAGTACAATGAAATCACCCTCTTTAATCATCAATTTTCCATTGATCTGATGACTTGATAGCGAAACGATCTTTATAATCAAACTAGATGTTCCGCGCGGCTTCGCCTGCGTAATTTAGGAATTTCACGAAAACCGTACATTTTTCCGCAAAAATAGCCTATGTCCCTTCACGTGGTCTATTCTTCATGTGTTCTTAAGATAACTCTAGTAGTTCTTAAGATAGTAAGCAATTTCAAATAATTTCCCCCGTTTTTTTTCATATTTTCCTCTATTTCTTCGCTCCTATTAGTCTTAGCGTAAAAAATATAGTCTTCATCGATAAATGGGCTATCTAACATTGAAAGTTTTTTTTTAAATCGGACTAGTAGTTCCTGAGATTAGCGCGTTCAAACAAACAAAGAGACAAACTAACAAACTCTTCCGCTTAATATTATTATATTATAGAATAGATATAGACAGATATTAATTTACCCACTTATTGGGGAGTGGAAAGTCCTCCGCCGCTAAGCTTCGAACTCTGGTGTTCAATAACACTTAGTTACTTTGTACAACGGAGAAAACAATTTCTCATTACAATAAAGGTTCGTCAAAGGACTTTAAACAAATAATCGGCTTTTAACCTGTTTGACAGATAAAGCCTAAAGGTTGCGATGTATTTAGCAGTATTCTGTTTAGTATAATGTTATACATATAATATAATTTATACTTACGTCTTCATCGCAAAATCAATCAATAGTAGTTTATGTTCTTGATATTACCAAAGAAAATTAATGTTCCATTTACAAATTGTTTCAATGGGATAAGCAACAGGTGATAACGCAACAGAGACGATACAATATTATTGTAACTTTATAAATATTTTGTTGAGTCCCAATTACTTAATGTTTTGGTTGAAGTTGGTTAGCCATCAATTTGTCAGCGAGTTCAGAAATTGATTATTAGTTATGTTACTATTATTTGACTGAAAACAAGAAACTTGGATTTTTTTACAAATGTTCCTTTTAGGCGAATTGTAGGGGTCCGTTACCGATGTTTTCTGAAATTCCACCCCTAAAGAGTTAAATAAAGGTATCAAATTATAATATTATATTGCAGGAATACTGTATCACGCGAACAGGGCTGCTGAAAATATAAAGTTAGCTAATAATATTTATAAAGCCCCCAAAGCGCTAATTATATAATTTTCATTACTATTTCGTTCTCGGATAATCTTTCAATTTTGATAGAAGTAGCAAATAAAATATTGCCAGACTGTGCCGCGGATTGTCCTCATTTCTTCTGTTCCCTCTGCGCACTCTTAGTCTGTGGGGTGCAGGTGCATATTGTGTCACGTGACCCGGATTCGCCCCCACACGGATTTACATAGCATTACCTGCCTTCGCACTCAATTGTTTACCGGCTAAATCCAATAGAGCTTACTATAAAAATATATGCCTCTATAATATAGCTCGGCTCTGTTTAAAATTTAAATTTTCTACGCCTGGTTAAATATTAAAATCCATTCGTGCTAACAGGCCTTCTAATAATAAATAGTATAACTATTTTATTAGGTGGAGAGAGGCTGATGTAATCATTCATTATTCGTATTTGTTAAGCTTTTCATTTACTTAAAAGTTATAATAAACGAAATGTTTTGATATTTTAAGCTGAATTATCAATTCACGACTAGTCACAATGCGGCTCGTTTTGGTTTGACAACAACAAAAACCAGAAATAGCAAAATCATGAAACATCCGAAATCGTATTATCGAACGATTTTTCAGGCACGTGAATTAACGATCTATTTGCCTTCAGCCGAAACACCTCATGTGCACTAGCGTTAGTAGACGGTAAAGCGAGCTATCGAAACACCTTAACATATGCACGCTCATAACTTTGCGGTAACGTTACTATTCCTTTGACTAATGCATCAAGACACGAACAGGGCTTAGGCCTCAAAGCCTGCATGCTAAGACTCTGGCTTCCAGGCCGATTTGCTCACATTAACAATAGTGCTTCAATGAGACGTTCGACTGATTAGAACTGAAATCTAGCTTTGTATTACAGTGTTGAAATATAGTAGTAGTATAAGGATTAAGAGCCAACCCACACGTACCACAACCACACGACAACCACAATCACACCACGTGGTCGGGCGTATATTTCGTACCACATTTTGCAGCCGTTGTCGACCACTTGTGTGATACCGACCACATCGCAACCACAATGTTGCGTCAATGCAACGACAGTGCGCCCGCTCCCCCTTTCATTGACTTTTGTACGTAACTACATCGCAACTACTGGCGACAACGTAACCACGTCGACATTTTGTCGGTAGCACAACGCAACTACAAAAGCTGCAGCGACACCATTCACACGTAACCACTGCCTGACGGCATTTTGTCGTTGCGACGTGATGTGTTTGTGGTATGTGTGGTTTGACCCTAAGTACAAATTTGTTTTGCTAAAAGTATTCAAAGTTGCTCTATGTAAGAGTCTGGTGCGCGCACTGACATGTCTCCATGCTATCCACAAGATCGATCAAAGTATTGGTTAGCTAAAAATCGCTAGCGCCCTACGGTACGAAATCAGTGAGCAGATCTGATTTATGTCGTTATAATCGCAGCTAACAAGATGGCGTTAGGCGTAATGTTTCATACATTAGTGCCGAACAAATAACGTCGGTGGGACAATGTAAGGCGGAATTAATATGAAAACTTTGATCAAAAGCTAAAGTTTTCCAATCAGCGACGTGCTTTTGTGGCACTACAATTAATGGCCTCACACAAATAATGTGTGCTGTTCTTTTGTTTTAACTTTGTGTGCTCACTTGCTTACCTGAGTAATATAACGTGATTTCATGTAATCGCTGTGAACTTTATACCCTCAGCCTTTTGCTTTTGTAATTGTATAGCTATTGTGTCGGTAAAATATAACATACCTACTAGGTGACGCCCTGAAATTTGTTAATCGCGTTGGAATGGTACATTTTTTTCGGGATAAAAGCTATTCTATGCCCTATTAAGGAGTGAGCACACTGAGACGGGCAGTGCCGGGGCTCAGCGTGCCGGGGCTCATCGCAAAAATCCGCCTGCGCCCCGACACAGTGTGCGATACGCGCATCCGCTTCCATACAAATTGTATGGAGGCGGATTTTTGCGATGAGCCCCGGCACGGCCCGTCTCAGTGTGCTCACTCCTTTACGGAACTTAAAATATCTGCATACCAAGTTTCATCTTAATCGGTTTAGCGGTTTAAGCGTGAAGAGGTAATAGACAGACACACTTTCGCATTTATAATATTATCTATATGAAAGTTAGAAATTTTGACTTTTTGATTTATGTATGTTTCATGATGACTTTTTATGCCTTGTAAGCAGACAAGTTTTATGCGCCTGTCTTCAACCATGACCTTTAATAATGGGCATAATATTAAGAGGAATGTAAAAGATAATACGTGGCTGAAATAAAATTATGCATGAAACGTTTCGTAATAATAAAAAAAATATAAGTAAAGTTTACTACTTGGCTTCCATTTCAAATTATTTCTAACCAGTAACTACAAGAATGTACGCTCACCATGTATAAATTGACTCGTTTCCGAGTAATAAATAATAAAAAAAATAGAGAAGTTTTTTTCAACACTAGATTCGACATTTTGAAATAAATCAAATAACAAACCCCGAGCAACGCGAACCTACGACTTTTTTAGACTAGTACTACATTTAGTACGAGTTTTTCCTCAAATAAAAAAAAAAGAAAATTCTAAAACCATTTAATACAGCTTACAATTACGATACTGTAGATGACGCCTGCAAATTCGTTGCGCCAAAATTCGTTTATTGCGCAGATACTGTAATTTTTTCCTTTCTGGTCTTCCGAAGTATCTCCATAACAAAGTTAATCTAAATCGGTTGTAAAGAGATACCGACGACGCGCGACGGAACAAAAAAAAAATCTATGTTCCTGGGTCTTGGATGTGTATTAAATATGTGTATCATAATATAATAAAAATCTTAAATATAATTATGTATAGTATAAAAGTATTAAATATATTTCCGTTGTCTGGTACCCGTAATACAAGTCCTTCAGGTACTTACCACGGGACTGACGTGGTGTGAAGCGTCCATTGATATTATATTATTATACTATCGTGCGGAAACCGCACATTTTTCCGGGAAATGTATTCTATGCCTTTTCTCGGGACTCAAAGTATCTCCGTGCCAAAGTTCAGCAAAATTGGTTTAGCGGTTTGGGCGTGAAGAGGTAACAGATAGACAGACAGACACACTTTTGCATTTATAATATTAATAGCATGGATCCATCATCCATCAAGGGGTCTGGACGTTTCCCGTCCCATAAAAAAACATAAGGGTTTTTCATTTAGCGCCAATAAAAGTCCTTATCCGGCCGTAATGAGATTATAGTCATTACAAACATGGAGGAACAACAGGTGGCGTCGCTAACGAGCCGCAATGCGCCAGGACCTTTTGTCTCCCGTGACCACGCGCTTTTCCTTAAAAATAACATTTAATATGTACGGTGACGTGGATTAATGCCGTCTTTATTGTTTACGGATTTAGGGACACAATATTGGAAAGGCCGCGTACAACTTAATGATCGCTCTTAAAAAGCGGAGAAGGCGCGCTGTTTGGTTTCAGGTCTCTTTGGTGGGGCGAAGAGTGGGCGGGGTGCACACGGGGACGCTATTGGTCAGTGATCAGACAGACCGATCTAATACAGAAGTGCAAATATAATGCAATATAATTTATGCATGTTAGTTTTTTATCATTGGAATTTGACTGTTGTCTTCTAAGCTTTGTAAAAAAAAGTTGAATTAAGCCTCTTCTTTCAAACAAATTTATTACAGCAAGAAAACCCGTCTTAATTTTTCTAGCAAAGCAAAAACAAGATAAGAGTATGTCCATTGTCCATATTCATCGAGAGGGCAGGAACCGAAGCGAGCCACCCTTGGGGCCCTTGCTTTTCCTTTACTCCAGTGTTGAGTAGTGAACAGCTGTAGGAGTGAAATGAGGGTTGATAGTTATTTTTAGTACTTTATATCCTTTAGTGTTCAATTGAGTTGGTCAATCCCTTCCGGTTGGGCAATAACTTATAGTACGGGAGCCCAAGAACAATTTTTTTTTATTACTATCAAGCTAATTTTTTGTAAGTAGCTTCCTTTTGATAAGAACGATATGGTTAAATAGGTAAAAAAATTAACTTTCATATGAGACATCACACATTTGTTTTGGACCACTGTACGCTGCACTATAAACAAAATAGCTTATTTTGTCTCTCCTGAACAAAACGATTTTTGATATTACGCCTTTATTGCCCGGGGCCAGCGAAATGATGATGAAGCAAAGTTGTTGATTTTACCGGCACTAATTAATAATTCGACGACCTCTGTGGCTCAGTGGTGAGCGCGTTGGTAGCTTTTAAGGTAGTTTTTTTTTTGGTAGCTATTAGAAGTTATATATATATATATTTTTTGTGCGCAGGGGAAACCCATCATGGGTGCCCCGGATTGGGGATGTGCCTCAGTTAGCTGAAGCACCCCGGGGGTATGTGGGACTCTTACCCACTAAAACCACCTGCGATTTGCCTTCAGCCATATACGGAGGGATATCCTGGATCTGTCTAACACAGGACTCCCTCCATGACCAGCCGGTCTGCCTCAAAAGAGACCGGACTTCCACCAAAGTAAGGGAACACTCCGGCAAACTGAAGCGTTCCCCTCGGCGCCGGGACTAGCTAAGCCGGGCAGGTTCCCATCCTTGCCCGGAGCCCCGGATTAGACGGAAATTTGGAGGTTCGCGTAACGACGCCTCCGCACTCCCGTCCTACGCCGGCGGAGCGGAACGGAGGATGGGTCATCCTCTCTGTTCCGCTCCGCGGCCTCTTTCTGCGAAAGGACGGTTTCGCAGAAAGAGATCGCCGCCTGCCAGGCCTCATCGCTCTCGAGCATGCAGCGAACCATGCTCGAAAGCGAGAGGTCCCGCCCTAGCACCGCCATGAGATCATGGCGCTGCACGGCCCAACGATCGCACACCTCGAGGGTGTGCTGGGCCGTGTCCTCCGCAGCGCCGCACTCATGGCAGGCTGGGGTAGGCTCCCTCCTGGCGACCTTACACAAGTACGCACCGAAACATCCGTGTCCGTTGAGCACCTGTGTAAGGCGGAAGGTGAGGGGTTTTCTCTTGCGACGCATTCACGCCGCAAGAACTGGGCGCAGAGCCTGAGCAGTACGTTGACCGTACTGGGCCTGCGCCAGGTCCTCACCCCACCTCCTCAACAACCACTGCTCTCCTAGCTTTCGGACCCGCCGGAGCTCCTCCCATTGTAGGCCTTCGCCCCGCGACCTCCTCTCTGAAGCGAGGAGGTGCAACTCGGCGAAAACCCTTGCCACCAGCTCCCACGGCGGGTCTCCCGCCAGGGCAGTAGCTGCCGCCCAGGAGACCGTACGGTACCCCCTGATGATATTATTAACACCTAGACTCAACTAGAGCATTGTCTTTTTTTGTCCGATTAAAACTGTATTATTAGGTACGTTTTTTTGTGTTCAAATATAATGTAAAGTGAACTGAAGGAATACCTTTAACTTAAGTAAGCACAGATATCCTAAGAAACAATCCTTACAAAATCCATAATATTATGTAGGTCTAAGATTGTTGCAATGCGCAACAAAGCAAGCGGAAATGTATTCTATTAAATCTGTTACGAGTATGAAATGCGGCCATATTATAAGATATGCGGCGAGTGTAATCCTTAATTCGCTCGAGCACAATTTGGCTTGTAAGTTATTCGTTCATATAATATGTGACATGGATTAATGCGGAACAAATAGGCCCCCGTCGCGGAACGCATTTGGCTTCGAATCACTGCTCCAGGTAGTAACACCAGAGGGCGCGATGATATAGCTGAAATATTTTTTAAATATAGCATTTGGTCATCAGAAGGACGATAAACGGAAGTTATTAGTGCAAATGGTATTCAGAACACAATACCTTGTGTTCGTTACAAAATTAAGATTCGACAATCTTCTGGTCTGGTCTGGTCCAAGAGCGCGGGCGAAACCAATATGAGAATACAAAATGTTATATTGCAAAATTTAAATTAATTTCATTACAGATTTCAGTTTGATTCATAAGCTATCAAGTTTTGTACGTTTTAGTACCTTTTATATATATTACAAAATTAATATGATATTTTTCGAATTATGTACTTATTAAAAACCAAAATTCATTTATCCTGCAAGAACCGTACATTTTTCCGGGATAAAAACTATCCTATGTCTTTTTTCGGGACTCAAAGTCTGTCCGTGCCAAATTTCAGCAAAATCGGTTTAGCGGTTCGCGCGTGAAGAGGTAACAGACAGACAGATAGACGGACAGACGAACAGACAGACAGACACACTTTCGCATTTATAATAGTATGGATATGGATAAGCTGAAGTTACAGCTTCGCTTCTACTGCACTACGGCCGTAACCGAGTTCGAGAAAACAACTCTTTTCCCTTTGCCAAGTATTGTTCTTAATGAACATAGCACAAAGGATGTGTAAGAGGGAATAATGAGTATGGTGCTTTACTGACCCTGCGTTAACTTTTCAGTTTTAAGAATATAGGAGAACGCCCGAGGTGCTGCGCCTATTTCTCAATAGAGAAAATGCGATGGTCGATGTAAAAAGGCTTTTTAAAAGCAGCTTATATTCTCCATGTAAAACGAGGATTATCTCTTTTGCTTGTTCGGTAGTATTATACGACTGGAAAATAAAAACAAGACAGTTTATTGTTAGGCATACGCGATCTCTATATTCCTGCTATGTGTTACTCTAAAAACATTTTAATTCTTTTAACATTTTCGGCCATGAATGCAGAGACTGTTTTTTTAGAACATTAGAAAAGAATATAAGCACAGATGTAGTAATTCTAATAACAATATTAGAATTTCTACGTTTGTGCTGTTTTTTTTTAATTATGTACGTGAGGCACAAAATAAAAAATTAAAATTGAAAATAAACATCAATTAACTTTTCAAAAACCTTTTAAATACCGAAGTTGGATATTCAGACTTAAAATTCATGAAATCATACTTACGTTTATAAAAAACTTTAGACTGGCCAAAAAATGAGGAAAGTTTTAATATGAAAATATTTATTTTTATAAACCCGTTCATTGAGTGTAAAAATGATGGCGCGTGGGCGACAAAGTTTCGGTCCTGACGGCCTGCCTTGATTAATGATGGCGGCAATCACGGAAGGCTTTCATGTAAACTTTGATAATGCCCCCGATGATAAATACAAATTACATTCTGAATATTCAATTTTTAACCATAATATCATAAAATGTTTTGGGTATACGAATATTTAGGAGACAAGTTTTTGTTACTGAATTAAATAGTTTCGTACAATATAATCTTACACTTACTAAGACTAAGACATATACTGTCGATCGATTTTTTGGGCAGATATAGTATAAATTCGACTACGTCTCGGGAAAGAACGGCTACTTTCTACCAAATTCTTCGGCTTAAGACGTGCAGGAAATAGTAGCAACACGTCATGTCAAATAAGTATTAGCACAAGTTTCGTATTTGAAGCACCTTCACGTTCACTATACTATTGCGCCTTCAGAGTCGATGACAACATTGTAGTAGTAGTTAAAGAATATTGAGACACAATTTAAGACCGTAATATTATGTTGTAACTTTGTCGTTTGCTTATAAGGTAATGGACATTTTGCTGTGGTACATTGTAGTGTCACACTTCAGTAAAATATATGCAAGTTATAAACTATACAAAGTCAGAAGATTGAAGAGAATCTAATCACTCTAACTGCAGCTTAAATATCTACTTGCATACTACTTCTCTTGCTGACAAGCACTGCAATGCACATTTTTATCACATGTTGTATGTAATACTTGTCTAGTAGATATTTAAAAATATTAAGGTTATGTTAGACTTGTTCGAATCGCCAAACTTTCATAATATAAACACGCGCTTTAATCATACCTTTAACCTTTCTATATCGAAGTATGTGACCGAGCTGTACAGTTTTATTATTACGTGTGTAGTCGAATAGACAAAATATTTCGTATATAAGTTGTATGAACATAATATAAGAGTTGGAAAATATTTAATAATATTACGAGGGCTATTTGAAAAGTTTTCGGCCTATCATACTTCTGCGTGACTTACAAGCGTATAACTTATACCATGTTTAGGACCATTCTTAATTAGATTAAAACTCACGCCGTTTATAAATTGCTTTGTTAGAAAAATATTTTTTGATCTGCGTCAAGTCAGCAGAAACTTGAATGCGCGCGTATTCGAGCAGTTGCGCAGTTTTTGCAAAGTTTTATAAAATAAATGGGACACATAAAGTCAGTCTTTGTCATTTTAAATAAGTGTTGTATGTACTAGTACTACTATGTATGTAACAGATACTTGTAATGATTAAAAAGGAAAGATTTAATAGTTTAAATACTTAAGATAGGACTTTAAAGACGAGACTACCCCAGTTGCGAAAAATCGACAATTTTTTAAGAAAAACGTCCATAATTAAAAAAAAATGCAGTACTCTCGGGATAAGTAAAATTGTAAAAGAGAGATAGATAAACACGCTTTTAAAAATACCATAACAATTGCTTTATAATAGCATAAAGATAAAAAAAATACCTTTGCAAAACCAGTACCGCGTTTGCCGACAAAAATGGACCATCAGACCGCTCGAAAGTTAAATTGATTTTTCGAAAATATTTTGCACTAATTTATATTCATTTTATTATAATAAATTATTCATTGGTATAATTTCTTAAATATCAAGCCAAATGGAAGCCTACTACACTATTAAGGTGGAAAATTGGGTCATAGAGAAATTTTCTTAAAAAGCGGGTGTTACACATTAATGCCACAAGTTTTTACTTAAGGAGTACACTCCACAAGTTTCTTTATTTTTCCTCAATAACACTACATGAAAATGAAAATTTAAATGAAAATAGTAATTTCTCAGGCCTTTGCCGCAAAAAAAATGTGGATGGATCCTACGAACATGATGATCGGATTGTTGTTAATTAGGACAACTTACATCCGCCCGCATTGCAGGGCTGTGTATACACAAAAAATAACTAAATAAATGTGTAAAATTAATTTCACTATCGAAAATATCACTATTACTACGAGAGGTAGTCGATGTCGGCTATCGTTTTTAAGGGTTTTTTTAATCAACTCCTTCAGTCAAAAAAATGTTATCTATATCTATTATCTATTATTACTTATAATAAAATCGTAGAGGTTAAATTTTTGTACATTGAAAATAAACTTGAAAAAACGAGTCAGGGGCATGTAAGAAGAGTAGAAGAACACATTTTAACTGTTTTTGAAATTTTTGTTTCTCTGTCTGTCTGTATGTCTGTTTGTCTGTTTGTACAGGCTCTGAATCCGCTAGACCGATTTCAATGAAATTTGGCATGATGATACCTTACATCCCTGGTCAACATCTTAGATACTTTTTTAACCGACTTTCGAAAAAGGAGGAGTTCATGTTTACTTTGCTGTTTGTGGTCAGATTTTCAAAATTCTTTTTTTGTTGTAGACATTGCCCTAATTTGATACCATGTTTACAATAAAATCGGCCAAGTGCGAGTCGGGCTCGCGCACGAAGGGTTCCGTACCGTTATAGAGAAAAAATAGGCCAAAAGTTGTGTTTTTGTATGGGAATTTTAATTCTATTCTAATTTTATAATTCATTATTAAAGTACACATATAAGAATTCTGTGAAAATTTCAACTGCCTGCCTATTGTTATTGCCTGATATTATTGATATCGATGAAGGAAAAAGGCCAAAAAAATCATGTTTGTTGCAATAAATATTTAAATATTTATTTTATTTTATTTTCAGTATTTTTTGTTATAGTGGCAATAGATATACACAATCAGTAAAAATTTCAGCTATAACGGTTCTTGAGATACAGCCTGGAGATAGACAACGGAGTCTTAGTAATAGGGTCCAGTTTTTCCCTTTGGGTACGGAACCCTAAAAACGGTGACTTGATAAGTAATGGAATTGAAGGAACTCCTCGAAATTAAAAACGACAACCAAAAAAAACTTTTCCTAATATAATTCGTAAACGATTATATCCAAACCCTGGATGGATAATGGCTATTGACCACTGCGTATCTTAATTCGTTACCGGCCATGAAAATTTTAAATTCAAACTTTACGGATCTAAGTCACTAGCATCAGTCGAGCACATTGGTAAAAATGGTAGAATATGTACGACCGAAGACAGCATGTTTGAATAAACCTCTCATCATGATCTCTGGGAGAGTTTTTTCCGCCAAAACGAAAGAACTACAATGCTAGACAACCTACAGTGAAAATTTGATGTCGCATACTACGGTGATATCGTGGACAGCGCTATAAGAACTAAATCCGTGCCTTCAAGTGTTTTTGTCACAATAATTATTATTGGCAACAGTCCACAACAAATTCCAAAATTAATTTAGCTATACCTACTGTGGCCCCCATCCCCTGTCCACGCCAAGCGGTCTTCAAAGGAAGGATTTTTCAAAACGATAAGTATTTGAGGTTCAAGTTTCCTGGGTCTTTGATGTGAATTAACAATTTCGTGTGTAATATATATCCAACTAAAATAGTCGTAGATGGGTGTTCAATTTTCTAAGTCTCGGTTTTAATAACATACATTCACGCAGACGAAGTTGCGGGCAACAGCTAGTACTTAATAAGAATTTTCAAAACCAATGATTCTAGTTTAGGACTAAATTAAAAATTGAAAATAAAAAACACCTTAAATCGTTTCATAGGAAAAAAATTCTAATCCGAGAACTAATCAAACAGCCCTTGTAGTTTAAAATTGTAAATCTACGATCCTGTATCGAGCAGCGAGCTCTAACAAAATAAGTGACGTAATACCATAAGCGGTACATGTTAGCACATTGCCGCCTGCGATTATAGTTCGGGAAACTTTTAATCATGTTAGACCTTTGCACGGAAGGTAAAACAAACTCCCTGTCTCCCAGAGGCAGGCGCCTTTATGTTGTACCTACTTTGGCGAGGGATATATTATTTTGCGATATTCATTTATGAGTCAGAGATTTTTACAGAGACCCGGTATAAAATACTTTTTTTTATCGGGCTTTGGCCCACCACACATTCCCACCACTGTATCTCCTGTGTCGCCAGGATCGACAGCGGTATCCAACCACGAAAACCCTTTGATATGATCTCAGGGAGCCCGAGGGACACTCTAAAAACTAAACTGTCTTGGGACCCGCAACGAAATTAATCAGAAAGAAGTAGGAGGAGTAGGAAGGTATAAAATACTGCTAATATAAAATAATTTTTAATATAAAATGCATAAAATTTGAAATACTCAAAGTTTGAAAAAATATAGGCCATTTCGTTTATTCCCCGTTCTTTAGTTACCTCACTGTCCTGTGGTGCTGTGGCTGTACTTCCCTAACTGTGATGACTAGACAGTTGTAAACTTCAGACACACAACAGACGTATTATAAGCTATTTTGTTCGGGGCATTTCGTGTTCGAGCATAATATTATGGCAGCTTTTTAGGAAAACGAATGTGACCACCCCAGTAATAAATCGGTAATAATGAGTATAAATCCAATTAGGTTTACGGCTCATGTGATCGCCACAGTCGGTCATAACCGATGGCGGTACTGCCCGCTCTAAACCCGGGTAATGGTCGGGGTAATCGGCAATACGCGTATTTATCGGCCGATTTCATGTGTGCTGCGTAGGAATTTCAATTTCAATTGATAGGTGTTTGGAGCGCTAGGAATTTTAGAGCACCTGAGCTCGATCGTAAATATGGATTGGACTTGTTGCATTGATATCTTTGTCCAATTTTGGATTTAGCATTAAGCTACAGCTGTTCAGTTCGGTTCTTTGATCATTATATCTATATGACTCACTATCAACTTTGTGCAACGGTTGTGTAAACATTAAATACTTTCATAAGCATGAAAGCTTCACTTTGCTACTCTCCTATTCGACGTGATCCTCACACAATGTCCATCCTACTTGTATGAGAAACTGGCGTGTGCAAGTGATATCAACAATAGTACCGGATCCTGATACCAGGGCATAAGACTGTAGCTTTTCGTGGATCATTTAGGTACGCTGCTTCCCGATGTTGGAACAACCTTCCACCTCCTCTTAGGGTGCTGAAAACAAAAAAAAAAACGTTTAGCAAACATTACAAAACACACCTTCTCCAATTACAACACCTTTCAGCATAACTTTACCCTTAGATGGATGCACCCCCGGCGGTGGTGTAGGGTTGGCCCCCGTGGTTGGCCCATTGTCGAAATGCGGGACGGACAATAGCATTCTGAATCCCATATGTTCCAACTTCCACGATCAATGTATTTTGTGTATACTATATCCCTGTAAGGTTTCCTCAGTTATTTTATACGGCCACTTAATAGGTTATGCCACGTATAAACCACGTTTACAATATTTTTTATAACCTTTTACCTTTGTAATTCTTCTTCTTCTTCTTTGTCCTAGACGTCAAACTGCAAACGTCATAGACAATTGTCAGTTTTTTTTTCTCTCTTCCTCATATTATTTTGGCACATCGTATGAATATATCATAAAAGAATTGTACACTTTAATTTTTATTTATTTATTTTTTCTCTTTCATTTTTTTTCATATTCAATTTATTAATTTAGTATGCTTCTTGTTTTGTTTTGTATTTGTACTACGTAACTACATTATTGTGATGTCACATCTTGGTCCCTGCAGAATATCAGTGCAGCAGACATGCTGCTAATGCTGAGCTGGGGTCCATTTTTGGCATCACACAATATAATTTTAAATGAATTATACTTTGTCCTTGTTCCTATGTCTGTTTGTAAATATGTATTGTATTGTGTGATGTGCAAAATAAATGTTTCTTATTCTTATTATTCTTATTCATAAGCTATGTGCTGAACATAGATTTTTACCAACGTTTATCAAAATTATTGATAGAAAAATATACATTTTCTGTGATTTTGTATCGTTAATTACAATTGGCTTTAATTTGTTGAGAGTGATCACCAATTATGTATACATACATATAACATAATAATAAATTATTATTAATAAGCTATAAATACATTTTCCAAAAAATATTGAGACGCATATTCAAGAACTATAATTGCCTGGAATATTTCTTTAAGAACTTGAAATGTTGTATGAGCATTTGAATAACAATAATATAAAGTTTGGTATACCCGCGTCCCGCAGTCTTAACTCGGTTCCAACAACAGTTCTGGAGTGGTATAAAATTACATAAAGTGCGTCTTCTCATGTTTCGCAGCTCCTGACTGTAGCCATACTAATAGGCAATTTAGTTTTCAATCCGAGCTTAAACCCCAAGGCGTTTACACTTTATAGTCGAGCCCGATACTATTTAATGAAAGATCCCTTTGTCGTTAGAGGTCCTGAAACTTTAGGCAGTAACACTAACTGAATTTTAAGACCAGCACTTGTGAAGTTATGCGTGAGCTCTGAGATCGCTTGACGCTGTCGATGTCTCCAACAAGAAAATCGTTGCTCAACGATTTGATTTATTCAATTATTCAAAGAATTTTCATTCAAATATTATCACAACTTATCGCCGTAAAGCGGATTAGAATAATTCGAATACGCCCCTAAGATAAGTCCTGATTAGTCTCTGACCCCGAGTGAGGCGATTCGTTCCAAGTTATCAAAATCACTTTTCGTATTTCGCTAAATCTGGTGAACGAAATTAAAATGTAAATTGCTTTACTTGACACCACGGCCGTATAATGTGGTTCAATAATATAATTTAACGTTTTTAGGTATTTTAGTAAAGCCGCCGCGGAACTTCGGCATGGTGTGTTTAGACTAGTGTCTAAACACACCATGCCGAAGTTCCGCATGCAGAAGCTCCGCGGCGGAACTTCGGCATGAATCTGCCTCCAATGTATTTTAAATTACCAATGACACACCCTGCCGAAATTCCGTCGCGTTATATTGTATGCGTTTGACATTGCTGACGTAATCATGCCGAACTTCCGCCGCGGAACTTCGGCATGGTGTGTTTAGACACTAACACAGCAGCTGCTTTACCGCCATATAGATCTTTAGCTTATTCGAATATGAAACTACACTAACAATCATAATTATTTATCTAATAGGAATCGTCAAAACTTTATAATAAAGCAGATTTTCAACCAAAAACGGAATATTTTAATTTGTGACAATTATAACATTTGACGTAAGATTCAATTGAACCGGTGTATGGACAAACCCTTGAGGTTTTTGTGACACCGAGTTTTGTTTTTGTAATGTCTCGCCTTTGTGAAGAAATAAATAAATAAATTAAAAAAAAAACAAATAATAGGACACTTAAATTATATAAGTAAATAAAAAAAAATGCAATTCCCTGAGGATTATATTTCTGCTCGACTTAATTTTTGTGTAAAAAGCGTTCCTTTTGAACCGTACAGTAATTTCCGCACCAAGACGGCCGAGTCAACGTTTTTATCACGAACAAACTTGCGGATAACTGATTGCTTTATTTTTTCCAACTGCGATCATGCTAGAGTAAACAAAACTTCGTTAAGTATAACTTCGTTAATGCGATACTGAGACACCTCTTACGCATTTATCTTGATTTATGTTGTTGCTGAAATTTCAATTCTTCGCTAAAAATTTAAATTAACATAGAGTAATGAAAACTACTAGATAAGATAAGTGGTGGGTATAACTTGATCAATTTTGTGTTCGGAAATGACTAAATATATAATTTTCGTTTCTTTCAGTGTCTCCAAATTCAACTCATGAATACCCAACTTATACGAGCTTTACCGTTCAGCGTAAAGGTATTTTTTTTTAATAAATAATAATTGATTTATTATCAAAATTAGTTACAGTACATTGCTCATAAAGTAACTTACAGGTATAAAATTGACAAAATATAATTTTGATATATAATGTACACGTCTTAATGTAATTCTTCTGTGTCCGAACTAGATAAATCTGTATTTCAGACCACAGTGCTCTTCAGTTTTCCAAGACTCTATAATTACAGACGAACTGTAAGCTACCCTATTTAAATCATATTAATAATTATTAATTTTCTAAAAATATATTACTACAATAATAAATATGTTTACAACTTAAAAATTAGTTTAACATCTTTTACAAAATAAAGGACTTAAATAAAATATTGTCAATTATCACAAATAAAATTAATAATACAACCATTTGAAAATAATAATTATAAATAATTAACAATAAGAAATTATGTACTTGGATTTAATTTAAATAATTTACTAGTTATTTCATAGTTATTACCAGTTTTTCCGTCTCCTCATACGTGAGTTGGTGTAGATATTTAAATAATTTTTGTTTGCATCCTGATTTGCTTAAAGGGTGTATATTCATTTCTTTATTTATTTTATTATACAGGAATGGGCCTAGAAAACAATAATGTTTATTGACAAAAGCATGTCTATATTTTGGGAGTTCTGCTACAGCCTTGTTTCGTCTTTTAGAGAAACTATAAACTACGCGATACTACCATAGCGAGAGTAAACACTGTCAGGGACCTAGGTGTCATCTTTGATTCCAAACTTCTATTCGACTCGCACATCGACCACATAATTAAAAAAGCTCGCAAAGCCTTAGGATTCATATTTAGACTCTGCTCTGATTTTACGCGTATTAAAACAATTAAAATACTTTATTGTGCATTCGTTCGTAGTCATTTGAAATACTGCTTGCCCGTATGAAACCCCAATTACGCTACCTACATTGATAGAATTGAGAATATTCAAAAAAAGTTTTTAAATTCATACAGTTTAAGTCCCACCCACCTACCTAACTATATCGAAAGATGCAAAAAATTTCACATCTTGCCTCTCGCCGAACGAAGAAACATTGCCGACTTGTCGTTGCTCTTCAAAATATTCAGTGGTTCAATTGATTTGTAAATTTGAGCTCAAAATATCCTCCGGCTCTCTCAGATGACGTCAACTCCTACACGTTCCATATGCCCCTACCACCTACCGGCAAAATGCGTACATCGTGCGAGCTAGCAGAGCGTACAATACAGCGTCTCAAAATACCGACGTAGATCTATTTAATAGTAATATTAGAAGTCTCAGAAAAATGTTAACAGAGCATTTCTTTAATACTACTGATAAAAACTAATTTAGTTTATGATAATAATTTGCACATTACTGATACATGGTGATCCAAGGATAGGCTATTATTTTTATTGTTGTCTTTCTTTTTTATTCTTTTATATATATTCACCACAGTGCGTCAATTTGACGTCAACCAAATGTATGTACAATCTATACATATACCTAGTCGCGAAAACTTTAATTTTTTTTATTTTATTTTTATTTTAATAAACAATAAAGAAAATACAATCACAAACTTAATCTAATACAGTGTAACATAAACCATTACTGGTTTTTCCGCACACTGCCATTCGTCTTCGACAGCTCTTTTTAAACAATAGTACTATTTATGATACCAACTAAGTATGTAAGTACTTAAATATAATATTATGGTCGCTTGTTAAGCATCAGTGCCCCAACCCACAATTTTTTGATATTAAAATATTTTGAATGCAGTCTTGTTCTAAATCATCTAAAGATCTCAATACGTAAATTTTTGTGGGTTAGTACACAAATGCCTAAAGCGTCCATATTTTTTTGGCATCTGTATTGTTACATTGGCATTTGTATTGTTACATTTGAATTCTACCTTTGTACTAGCTGTAAGTTTTCCTTTAAAATAAAAAAAAATAAAATAAAATAAAATAAAATAAAAATAATTTTAGAACCTTTTCACGTTAACTCAACAACAATACATAAACTAACCAAACGAATGTCCCAAAAAATGTGCAAAGTTTGCAGAAGATTTAACACGTATCTCGCATCTCAAGCTTTATAGCATTAATAACTTGCTCGCTACGTTTTTACTTGGCAGTTTGTGTGCTGATCTAATAGGAAGTGTGCGCAGAAATTGTACCAAACTAAATTATCTCAACTTCAACTCCTCTCGTGCTGTAAAGTGTATCATAATTTGTTTGCATCTCATTACACTTTGTCAGTTTCCAGTTGGGATTCGAGTTAACGTGAAATTGACAATTATACAGCGCAAAAAGACCGCAACGACCTGGTTTCAGCGACTACGGAAAATCTAAAGGTAGGAAAATGATTTTAGCAATCTAAACATTTGTTAATAGACAATAGACAGACAAACAGACAGACATAAACACTTTCACATTTATATTGTTATAGTGTGGATATAATCCGTGGGATTTTAAATAACAAGTAATTCAACCTGATACAAAATCGCTGTAATTAATTACTTGCACTTATTATAACTTGAGCAATAAAAGATCAAGAGAATCGTTTAACCATGTATGATCGGGCCCGCAATATCCATTCACTCGTCGTCATTTTGCTAAAAAGTAATTCGAATACTAAGCGCCCTCGTAGCGAAGATTTGGCGAATGTAAAAAAGTGGGTCAAGTATTTTTTTACATCCACACCTTCTCCAGGTTCTGTCGTAAACTTTATTTTCAGATGCATCTGAATAAAAATCGAAATGAATTCGTATTTACGACTTTATAAGGACCTTCCGAAAAGAAAACGACATGAATGTGATTCGTTTTCGTTTTTTCTGTTAAGAGAATTTGTTTATGAATAATTTTGTGTATATCAATAAAATAGGTCCCACATTAATTATAAATATTATTATTATTATTGTCGTAATCAGCGAACCTGCATTTTGTACGCTCGGAATAAATAAATTATTGTTTGTTTTTCACGATAGTAACGTTTGAGCGAATAGTGTATCTTGGCTACGGATAGCGTAGCTTGTCTACGAATAGCCTAGCTTCGCTACGTTTAGCGTAGCATGGCTACGGGCAGCCGCGTAGTTTGTTTACTGTATTGTTTGTATTATTTGTTTGCTGTACTGTATTGTATGAGTACGGATACCGTAGCTTGGCTACCGTAGATAGCGTAGCTGCTTGGTTACGGGTGGCGTAGCTTGTCTACGAATAGCGTAGCATGTCTACGGACAGCGTAGCTTGTCTACGGATAGCGTAGCTTGGCTACGGACAGCGTAGCTTGGCTACGGATAGCGTAGCATAGCTACGGACAGCGTAGCTTGACTACGGATAGAGTAGCATAGCTACGGACAGCGTAGCTTGGTTACGGATAGAGTAGCTTGGCTACGCATAGCTTAAACCTGACGTTGCATAGCTATGAAAAGACTTACTTGTTAAGTATTATCATAACGTAAATTATATAATAATATAATATTATACAGTCTGTGTGTTAGTGTAAACACCGTTATCCTTCAAACCATCAAATGAGACCATCAAAATGAACAACTTTTTCTATGAGAACAATGCTGGGAACTCAAAAAAAACTACCGTCTTCATACCCATACGGATGCCCGGATCGGCAATTTGTATGGGTATGAAGACGGATTTTTTGAGACTTCCCAGCATTGTTCTCATAGAAAAAGTTGTTCATTTTGACGGGCTCATTTGATAGTTTCAAGGATAACGGTGTTTACACTAACATCTTGTATAATAGACAAATATCTCTTTGATTGAAATACTTCGCCCCTTTCCCATGTAAACATAAGACCCTTTGATTCCGCAATGTATCAATAGCGTGTCTCCAGACGGTTGCGGTTAATGCGTTAAAGTGAGTGATACAATCTCGCTGTCATGTCCCAACTCCCGAGTGTATGTGGTTTACAACAACACGGTATACTGCAATAGCTCCCTCCGGCCTGTCAAGGTGGTTTCATACAATACTGGAAATGAACCGCTACGAGTAGCTCAAAGGGGTATTGGGTGAATGATCAAAAAAAATCTAAACTAAAGTGCGTCACTAACATGTGATCATAAAATTTATGATATTGATAGATAAATATTAGTTTACAATAAATAAAATGCATTTAAAATAATAGGTTACACTTGTTTTTGTTCAATAGGTTGTAGTAGTATTTTTTATATTTTATTACTCTTATCGTACGTAGCAGGATGAATTTACAAAAGATTTTAGGATTTAAAATTTGATCATTGAGTTACCTATTTGCAAAATTTTACTGAAAATATTTTATCAATCTATTTTCTATTTTATTATAAAGATAAACATCAAAAAATCACAAAACCACAAGTGTTGTTATTAAACCGATATTCGTGTAAAGAATGAGAGGCATTGTCCCAGAAGGAACCCTTAAATGTAGCGAGGAGCGTAACTACCCACTCCAACCTTGCGGCCCTCGACGCATCGTGCTAAGTACCTTTGTAAGACAACGGAGGGCTGTTGTCGATTTTAAGATTTAGGGCCTCTCACGATCCGTGTCAAGTGCGAGGGTGGACTGAAATATTACACTGAAATATTCTATAGACCCTCGACATTTACATTAATCGAAAAATCCCGAGTAACCGTCTGTATCCTACATTTTCATTAGTGCTGTCAATTACATATCGTGTGTCGGAGCTCTAGTTTTTGTAGTAGTCGTCATTTATTTTATGCTATTTTTAGAAAGCTTTTACTTAAGCATATTTTTTCAAACGATTCTTTTTATGAATAAAATTTTAATGTTTGTTTGTAGATTTAACGCCATGAATAACGAAGAATTTACAGTACTTAGAATGCACTTCTGTCACTTTGTTTGACACAGCCAGTCTCCGGAATAGCTGGACCAATTTTGACGAGACTTTGACCACAAAATAGGTAAGTTTTTAAAGCCATTTATAGTAAAAGTCGTTTCATTCGATTTGTTAAAGTTTTCAGTTTTAATATCCAATGTATTTTACAATTCTCAATTATTTGGAGACAATTCCATAAAAATGGAGCTCTATAAAACCTTGCAATAACGTAATATTTTTCTAGAGCACTCTCCATTCTACATCATTACCTATTCGATCGTCATTTGTAAAAGGAGAATTTAGTAGAAAGACTGCAAAAGCCAACTTTTACATATCGCGTGTGTCAATAGCAAATGAAAAATAAAAAATAGCAGCCAATCTACGATTGAATAAATCATTGTACACTTGTAATATTTCACATCTGCCGCCGGAGGTCGTGTAATGGAGCTACGTTTCATTTTTGTGTTCTGTTATTTTAATATGGACTGAGGTGTAAGGCTGCGTACAGATGTAGCGTGATTATATTTAAAAATATGAAACTCCTATTGGATAAGTTGACCTAATAACGTAGGTCTGCAATCTGCCTATGAATTTAATTCTTCGATGATACATCTTTTAAGTCGTCTTTAACTTTATAATATTTTATTTTATTATTCGTAGATTTTATGTCTACAAACAGGAATATTACATAAGTAAGCTAAGCTATTAGCTTACTAATGTAATTTTATAAATTGTAGCATACACCTCTAGATTAAGATGGCAGTGTGATATTTATTGGCAAAATTATAATACAGATACATAGCTAATCAACAAAATATTATGATAATCATATTTTGTCGATTAGCTATGTCCCGCAACTTCCATATGCAGAAAGTTTATGATGCAACTTAACTTCCCGATCACTCAATTCAAAGTATATCTTAGTTTCATCTAAACCGGTTTAGCGGGTCGCATGCGAAGAGGTAACACACACACACACACACACTTCTAACATAAGTACGAATTAAAATATTAATAATTAGATGATACCCATAACTTCGTTGGGCCAAAATTTGTTTATCGTGAGGGAACTTTCAATTTTTCCGGGATAAAAAGTATCCTATTTCCTTACCCGCTACCCAAAGTATCTTCATACACCTTTCAGCAAAATCGGTTCAGCGGTTTGATCGTGAATAGGTAACAGATAGACAGACAGACACACTTTCGCATTTATAATGTTAGTATGGTCACACGTTCGCCCCGTGTACATGAACCTGAATAGTTTTTTGTTGGCTAAGCCACGCGGGAGGTTAGCTATTGCAACAGATGTACCTGATACAATATCCCACACACACACACACACACACACACACACACACACACACACACACACACACACACTTTTGTTATTGTTTTGACATAGAATCTTAACTAACATTAAATTTACACATTACCTAAGCTAGTTGCATCTTAAATACATTATAAGCTATGTGCACACTGTGCATTTTCATCTTCAATTTTCGTCATCAACTTTCATATTGGCGCATTCAATAATTGAAAGCGTCAAGGAATGCAACGCCAATATTGTCATTTTTGAAGTTTTGGATACGGTCAGAGGGCATGTGTCGCGGGCATGCCTCACGTTCTCTTTTGACTGCGCTATAACGCATGCCCTTGACGAACAGAAAAATGCACAGTGGGGACAAAGCTATTGGACAATACGATGGCGAGAATTAAAAAAAAGAACCTTACCCTAGCTTAGGTTTAATAGATAAAATAATAATATCTATCTCAGGATAAAACTCTTATAATAAAAATCTCATAGGAGGAAACCGTAAACTCTATTTTAAAAATCTACTAACGCTATTTGCCTGCGTAGCATAGGTAGTAAACAATAACGTGCTATAACAATAATATGCGAAAATATAATAATGTTCGGTATTTTATGCTTCCATATAAAATCTATTACTGAGAGTGATGTGCTTTATTTTAAGGCGAAGTCATACTATTATGTCTTAAAAATAATTTATGTAGCTTTATTTCGCCTCAAAACGTATATTTCTTCTTTTTTCATATACCAATCTTTTATAAAACAATCTATTACAATTATTATCAAATTAAATAGTTACCTTAAACTATTTTATAAATTGACGTTTCATGCAATAACCGACTTCCAAAACTGCAAAAGGAGGTTAAGTTTAGCTTAGTTCAGATATGGTTATTGTTCATTTTTAATAAATCTATATTAGCCAGTTTAGAAAGAAAATCATATTGATTTTTAATATTTCAATATCGTTGTACCGATAACATTAGTGGAGTTATGGAACATTACTAGTTAAAGCCAATATTGGTTTATGTTAGACCGGGACGCCGAGTTATAAAGCTTCATAAACATTTATCGTCTACTACAGCATCGTAACGAGCAAATTAATACAAATATTATTTCAATATTTTATACAATAGCACGCTTTGGAAAACGGGTTGATTTTTTAATAAAAGTTTAGTTTGGATAGTCTTTAGGTAAATGTGGCTTGTGGTATCACATCTAGTAATACTATTCTTACACACTGACGAAATATCATCATTTCACCTCCTCATCTTATGATTGGTATCATTTCTTCTGTAATAAGCTGTAATAAATTAAATATTGTATGTTATATATTTGGTATGAACAAATCAAATATTTTTTTTAACAGTTAATTAATATTGTTCGAAACGTTTGAGAACTAGCTTGGCGAAATGAATCGATGTAAAAAATTTACACCCCGATGCTATGTTGTACCAGCAGAATTTTGTGTCGAGGTTGCAACTCACTCGTTAGTTACGCGTTGGACAAATACTATACGATGATGAGCTTTGGTGCACATGAGAGCAATAAAAAGTTATCTTCCAGTCAAATTAATGTTTCCAAACACACAGTTATAACAACAACCGTTAAATCCAAATAGTTAGTAGTTACACTAATGTTATTAAATTGGTTTAGCTTTTTCATAAGTTAGTTTTTAGATTACTACTACTATCAGGGGAATAGCCAGTACAGTACCTTTTACAACACTTTTCTACTATAAATTCTATAAGCACGTTTATAAAAATTTACAACCGTTTATATCATAAACCCAATGTTACCCGAGCTACTGTCACGAATATAATATTAAGACTTACTGACACCCCGATCCCCATATTATGCTGAAATCCAATCAGTAGCTTAGGCGTGAAACCACAAACATACATTAATATGAACTTTGATCGGGCGTAGTCTGGTAAAACATTTTCAATTGAGTAAAAACCTCTCATAGCTATTACCATAATAGCGAAACTAGAAGTGTCCATCGAGTTCAAGCGATAAATTGAATCGTTTTATTATAAAGCTTCGGTGCAGTGAGTGTTTGCGGAGTGAAATTGAGTCGGCGAAGTGTGTACACGGGCCTGTTGTGCTGTCCACTTAATCTTTTGCTATGAATTATAGACTCGCCTTCGCTATTAAATGTATTAACATCCCGGCTTCGAGATAAGTGACAGCATTATCGAGTGGAAATGCACCGGCAACTTAATGTATTGTGGTCGTATAATAAGTAGCCCAGTAGAGTTAGTTCAGCCTTGCGTGGGAATCTGAAATTAATTATAGTTAGATTTTTTTGCACCTATGTTTAGGACGAGTCATGAATAGCTTAAAATCAAAACCTCGACCAAATCCGACGTGTGCGTTAGCCGCTATATTGGTTTGAAGATCAAATATTTTTTTTGACATAATATTATCTTCTTTATGTTTAATTTTTTTGCAAAAATGATAAAAACTAAATTTATTGTTAATTTAATTTTCTACATTTGAGTTCTTATAATTTTCATTGCAAAATCAATTTTTACGGAGATAAATGCAAAAAACAAGTCAAAGTATAATTTCGCTTGTATGTTAATTATGATCCAATTTAGCGAAAATAATTGTAGAAACAAAGTTGACGTGATAGATTATTAAATTTCCTACAAATTTGAACCGTATGACTTTTTTAAGAAATCAATATTTGGGCTCCTTAAGGAGCTTAAGCTCCTATATTATAGGAGCTTAAATATTGATATATATATATATATATATATATATATATATATATATATATATATATATATATATATATATATATATATATATATATATATATATATATATATATATATATATATATATATATATATATATATATATATATATATATATATATATATATATATATATATATATATATATATATATATATATATATATATATATATATATATATATATATATATATATATATATATATATATACAAGAATTGTTCGTTTAAATAATATATTGAGGTTATAACTTAATGGTTAAATTTTTTAAGGAGAAATTAATTTACTTTTTTTTAGAGTATTTAAATAAAAGCTTTTTTTTAGTTTTTAGATTAAAATTTATTATACTTCCAGTCCTAAGCTTCCATTTATGCAAAAAAAACGAACAATTTCAAAATGTTAATTTGCCATTTAGCAAGGTTAAAAAGTACTTTGGGGATGTACGATTGACATAAATCTATGATTCTCATATAGCATAATTTATCTCTTGTGTGGCTAGTAAACTAACTGTTCTAGTTAATTGTTAGTTTATTAAACTTTAATAATTAATAGTTAATTAAAGTTTTTAATAATTAATAGTTAATTTAAGTTTTTAATAATTAATAGGTAATTTAAGTTAATTAATAGTTAATTAAACTTTGCATGCTGCGCTAGCTTAACTAAATTCCTAGAACTAAAGTAGCTTAATAAAAGTTTTCTGTTGTGGCAGCAATTGATTTAAATTATGTTCTTTTACAAGCTATGTTTAATGTCGGTGAATGTTTTCGGATTTTTATCAACTGATATACAGAGCCACCACCACAACCACGAGCTCGTGGTTCACCTGCTTACAATAATTTTAATAGAGAGCGTCAATAAAAAAATCGGCCAAGTGCGAGTCAGACTCACGCACGGTTCCGTACATATACGTATAGAGCAAAAGTAGGCCAAAAATTGTGTTATTTGTATGGGAGCCCCCTTACATTTTTATTTTAAATATTTTAATATTATTAATATTAATTGTTAAAGAGTTAAAATATATATATTTTGTTGTATGGGAGCCGCCCTGAAATATTAATTTTATTTTGTTTTTAGTATTTGTTGTTATAGCGGCACCAACTGGAAGTCTAGCTATTATAGCGGTTCTTGAGATACAGCCTGGAGACTGACAGACAGACACAGACTGACAGACATCGAAGTCTTAGGTATAGGGTCCCGTTTTTACCCTTTGGGTACGGAGCCCTAAAAAGAGGAGATTCATATAATATTCGTCTACGAAATTCAAATTCTTGATAAGGGCCCTTTTCCTATCATGCGTGTTGTCACGAGTTTCCCCATACAAAAGTGGAAAAAATTAGGTCTTTCAGCGCTGCTACTTTCACAGTGAACTCTCTACAAGGAACATGTACACACCCTAAAGTATTATCACTTGTTTTGCTACACCCTGTATAGTAACCTTATAACATTGATCGTTTTGAAACAAAATAGGATAAAAACAAAATGTTTTTTTATTATGAAAATATAAGGGGGCAAACGAGCAAACGGGTCACCTGATGGAAAGCAACTTCCGTCGCCCATGGACACTCGCAGCATCAGAAGAGCTGCACGTGCGTTACCGGCCTTTTAAGGGATAATAGGAGAGGGTAGGGAAGGGAATAGGGGAGGGTAGGGAAGGAAATAGGGAGGTTAGGGAAGGGAAAAGGGTAGGGGATTGGGCCTCCGGTAAACTCACTCACTCGGCGAAACACAGCACAAGCGCTGTTTCACGCCGGTTTTTTGTGAGCCCGTGGTATTTCTCCGGTCGAGCCGACCCATTCGTGCCGAGAATGGCTCTCCCACGTTAATATGTGTGTATATATACGCAGAACAAGGTAAAAATAAGTAACGGTATTTAGAGCAATTTGTATAAGTATTATGTTTTCATAAAGCATAGTCATGTTTAATGAAAAATATATAAATCAATTAATATTGAAAGTAATTTTCTCGTAAATGAAATACTTTTGCAAATCAATCTTTCAAACTTACTTTCAAAGTTTGATTACAATAATATCAATAAATTTTTACATAACATTATACATTATATACTCTGACAGAATTAATTTAACATACCATAAATTGGTTTATTTAAGTCGGTATCAAAGAGTAACTTTGTATTAAGAACATAGTGTTATGTAAAACGAGTGTTTGTAACAACAAAGAAAATTCATAGACAGATAGCGGACCACCATAATTTTTTTTTGGCTGCCATTTATTTTCGCTGCAAAATTATTCTACTGTCTAGCTAAAAAGGCTTAAAAAGCATGTAGCCTAAAATATTCATGTAAAAATATGTGGTAAAGTAAGGAACTAAATTAACCACAGACATAGATCAAGATAGATACCGCATGTCGCTCCATTTGTATGAAAACGAGTGTGCCACTTTTTTCCTAACTACTATGACGTACCGATGATAAGAAACGTGTCCATTATCTAGGCCAACATTAATTTTCTATTTGAATTTCTACAGCTCAATACGGCACTTTTAGGCATTTAGACATTTTTTAAATTCCGATTGACGTGCGATTTCGATAGCAGACTAAAGAACAGACTTTCGAAAAACGAGCATTGCTCGTCGTTTGGGAACGCGATATGGCACGCGAAGTCTTATCAGAAAAGTTGATTTCTAGGCAGATGGGACCTACGTAGTTTGGTCGCGTTACGTCAAACCTAGCCGACAGATTACAATTAACTATTCAACTGCCTAGGAATCAATTTCCTCGATGGTACATAAACATGCGGTATCTATCTTGGTCTATGTCTGTGAAATTAACCAAATTGAAGCTCGTAAAATAAGTAAAAATAAAATGCTTTACACTTTATTTTTACTTTATTTTATATGAGCAGTATATTTTTTATGTTAACAAACAATGTCGAAGAAAATTCAATATTGAGATTAAAAGACTGAAAAAGCTTACCTATTAAAATCAATTACATGCTCTTCAAAGTTTGCGTTTCAAATATTTATGATTCTGAAGTACACACGTAGATTGAAAACGTTTTCATTGTATTCACTTAATTACATAAAGATCTACGGATTTATTGACGAACAATATTTATTTTATTCATATTTCTCGTTGGAATAATCTGGATGTTCTTATTTTTTGTTCATGACGTGACTAAATTACTTATTTCAGGTATCAATAAAGTAAATAAATAATCACATTGCTATTAGGTTTTATTATTACAGAATACAGATAGACATTGTAAAAATATTATTTTTAGGTTTTTATGAAATAAATATTAACTTTTTAATTTATAGAACTTAAATCATAAAATTTCTTTGCATAATAGAGGTATTTATGTGAAATAACTTTGTATATTCCTTCATAGCTGATATAAAAAAATATAATATTATTATCATCATCATAAATATAATATCTTTGTCTATTACTCAACGTAGGTCGATCGTGATCTTTAACAGCCTTTACATCTGCTAACATGCTAGGTAGGTACCAGAAGGTTCTTCAAGGCATCGATCCATCGTAGGGTGAACCATAGGACACTCTAATTGTGGTATCCGCTAACCCTTGTTGGCGCCATCTATAACAAAAAATATAAAAAGAAACACCCGACTACCGACTTTTAGAGTTCATACTTCAGATAATCTTACCATCAGCATTTCTAGTATTTTCAAGCAAAAAGTAGGGTGCCAGATATAAGATGGCTGCCAACGTAAAGTAAAAACACTCGTTGACGACTCTCAACCACCCTCGTTACAGTAATTACTAATTAATATCGCTAAAATGATATTAATTAGGAACACAACATAAGTGATGGATGAAATGTGGTTTACAAATACAGAAACATCTGGGCTAAAACGGGATGGCACGCTGCGGTCACCGGTACACCAGATGTCATAAAATTAACATACCGTCAAACCTCAAAATTATTTTCAATAATGCAATAATTAAATATTTTGATGGTATTGATGAAACCAAAATTATTTTTTACGTTTTTGTATCTTTCCTGTACAATAATTTTGATGAAAATAAAAAAAAAAGAATCTACAAGATTATTAGGTGAGGCTAAATTATTGTTTATTTACTAAATCTTTCTAGTTTATTCATAGTTGCGTTTTATTTTTTTTATCCTCTATTGGTAGAATTGCTGTGAATATACATCGTCATCACAGTAACGTAATAATAATGTCATTAATTAATACCAAAGGTCAAATGTATATTATTATTCCATTTCATATTGTGTGTTAACAGCAGCATACATTAACATTGTGTGTTCGAAAATATGACGCTTATATTACTGTCGCCTGTTACTCATATCTCATAATATTAGACGTTTAGACGTGGGAGATCCATGCTTCGGCACGAATGGGCCGGCTCGACCGGAGAAATACCACGTTTTCACAGAAAACCGGCGTGAAACAGCGCTTGCGCTGTGTTTCGCCGAGTGAGTGAGTTTACCGGAGGCCCAATCCCTTACCCTGTTCCCTTCCCTACCCTCCCCTATTCCCTTTCCATCCCATCCTTACCCTCCTCTATTACCCTGTTCCCTCTTAAAAGGCCGGCAACGCACCTGCAGCTCTTCTGATGCTGCGAGAGTCGCAACGAGCAAACGGGTCACCCGTTTGCTCGTTTGCCCCCTTATTTCATTAAAAAAAAAAATGAGATATGAGTAACAGGCGACAGTAATATGTATAAGCATTAAGCAAGCTATAAGTCACGCAAGCTATATTATAGCTTGCGTGACTTATAGCTTGTTATTTACTTACCGTAATAATAATAATTAATTAACCACATTACTACATAAATAGGTGAAAACTAACGAACCCCTCGCCCCTGCTACAGATACTCAAACACTTGAATTTTAATGAGTATTTTTTGGAGCGTTTCAACCTACTTTGTCCACTCTGCACGGAGGACTTAATTACTCGTTAGTTTTTTTAATTTTAACCCTTTTAAAAAGTCTTCATTTGCTCACTTTACCTGCTTGAAAATTAAGCACTTAAGCTGATTTTCGAAGCTATAAGCTTTGAAGTGTTTCTGAATTTTAAAGTATTTTTCTTACGACTTCAAAATACTGTTCGAAGAAAAAAAAACTGCTTAAAATTGAGACTTAATTGTGCACTTAAAAAGTTAATGTACTTAAAAAAATTCTTATTCACCGTACCTACTGCATTTTTTCGGCTCAAAACTGTAAATATCTCTAAAGGATTTTAAAGCTGTTCAATGAAAGAGCTGCTTTAGAAACGGCTACTAGGAATTTCGTTTCAAATCCTTAAAATAAGTTTTGAATACGAAATAGCAGTGGGCTTACTTTGAGCTTAGTTGTGTCTATAATAGTTCTGTAAGCCAAGTCGAGCTTACGGCTATGCTGTCTGTCCCAGATAAAATTTGTACATTCTATACAATGACTTTAAAGTCAATTTGAATTTATTTGCATATTTCTATTGAAGTGTTCAAATATTATTTTGTGACTTTCAATTTTACCAGGGTTTACCGATTATTATTATCGAGTTAGATAAAAAAAAGTAGTTGAAAAAATTTGAATCGATAGCGATTTCGGTCAGCTTGCATAGATTTGGAATAAACTTATTATGTTGTTTTATTTTCTTCTTCTCCATAAAATATGACTTATTATTTAACCCATAGTTAACTTAAAACCTGGATCTGTGAAATTATACCCTAAAGGTAAGGATGAAGTTTCACGTTCCGATATAAACATCTATTTTATTTCACTGCAGTAAAATAAGAGTTAACTACATTTAAACGTCATAGTCCCAATAAAGCGCAAACGCGCTAAGATGAAACACATTTCCTCTTGAGCTAAATACTTTACGGTAATATAGCTTGCAATAAGGCTTCGGTACCCCTTATACGCCTTAAGCAACAGGTGGTAATGGCCATTTGTTGCAAATGATAATTGCTTATAATTGCCGCAAAATGAGTGCGGTTTGGCAATCTCAGCGCGGAATACTGATGTAGCTTGTGGTCGCACTGCTTTATTGATTCAACCAGGTCTTCGGTTTTTTATTCATTTTCATTTCTATAAAATAATATTATGTTGCTATCGTATAAGGTATCATATTATAGAAAAATAACTCTGAGTTGCCTTTGTAAATAGAAGTTCTTAAAAGGTTTTTTTATTGGAGATACTTGGTGTTCTATCATATTTGATTGATTTATTATACTTTCTAACTAGTGGGCTTACTTTACTTTACTAATGGACTTAATTTTAAGTGTGACATGCGTGAGTCCAACTCGCACTTGGCTGATTTTATTATACCTTTAAACCCATCGACAGAAAAAGTGTTACTGTCCCAAATATAAACAGACAATAGAAAATAGGGATGATTTTCCCATTCATTATTATAATAACTTCGCATCGACGACAATGTTTCGGTGGTTAATTTGAAATAACGACTGTTGATTAAATTAATTAAATACATGATGCTAGTTTGAAGTCTATAAATAACATGTATCATAAATGCCGTCTTTTGTTATTATCAGCACTCTATCACTATAAATTGTTGGAAAAACACAAGAATAGGTGACTGTAGTCACCTACTCTTGTGTTCGCCACATATTTTAGACAATCATTTTAAAATTCTGAGAAGATTGTTAAAAGATAAGATTGTTCCACCTATTTTAATGTAGCTTTTAAAAATACAATTATCTCACAGAAAATTGTACTCAATTTAAAATACGAACAGCGTTTAAAATTGAATACACCTAATTCCAGGGAAACTGAGAAAAAACTGTGTAAAAATGGTGAAGATTAGGTCCGCGCGTCCGCCGTGCAAGTCGTGAGGAATACTAAAGAACCTCGAAAACTTCATTGTAGCGAGAAACAAATAACTAGATGGGACATAGGTAGTAGGTACGTTGTTTTTTTAAAAGTTATTGCATAGATTTTTATCGCGGGATTTGAGCGCGGCGACCGAATCAAGAAATTTATAATAAACCTAAAGGTTAGTAGACGTGTGCGATAGCTTTACGGCGGCAGTCCCCGAGTGCAACAAGTATTTTTTTTTATAAGTAGGGTAAACTAGTGGTTTTTAAGTGGGTAAAATGTTAAACTCGCATCAAGGGACAAGATGCGTGATCTGATCGAATTTGTTACGAGGGAGAGAGAGTAAGTGCCGAAAATGTATTGATTGCTCCTGCTGTTTATTGCTTTTGCCGGTTCTTCCAGAGTACAAATACTTCGCTATAGAGTGAAATACTCATTACGATAATATTAGGTAAGCAGTTTCGTTTAAAAAAAAAAGCAAGCCTTTTCAGAAGGCTATAAAAATATTTTCTCTTCAAAGTCGGATGTTTCTTCATTTTGTTTACTTAAATTATTAGCTCAAGATCTGGGGGCACGGCAGTGCCCCAGCCAAGCTCTTAAGCAAAGGCACGGCTGTACCATACTTTTCTCGAAGCGGTTCGCGGCTATTTCACACCCCCTTTAACTTCGATGTTAACAAAGCTAGGGACTTAGAATTTCGGTCACTGAGAGTATTAAAACTAACTTAACCTCCAAATTACATGAAATTTCGATAAATAGTTTAGTAGTTACGGATGGTCAAAGTTACTACATTTTGTCACTCACTGACTGACAGATCATCAAAATTCTAAGGTATTTCTAGCAGACTTAGAACCTTGAAATTTGGTACCCGGATAGGTCTTTATTCACAATGAAAGGAAAAAATTTGAAACCGGTCAAATGCGAGTCAGACTGGCGTAGGGTTCCGTACCGTTTGTACCCTTAAATAATAAGTTTATTTATTTTTTATTAATAATTATTAAAGCAAAAATATAATTGAGTATTTCCTGAAATTTTCAAAAATTTTACTGTTACCATTATGGATATAGGACAAAAAAAGAAAAAACGTGTTTGTTGTATGAGGCCTCCCATTAATAATTTATTTTATTTTAATTGGAATATTAGCTTATATAACGACACCAAAAATATATAATTTGTAAAAATTGCAACTATATAGCTATTGCGGTTCTCGAGATCCAGGTGACATACAGATGGACGACGGACATACAGTGAAGGCTTATTAATAATAAGGTCCCGTTTTCATCCTTTGGGCAGAGAAACCTAAAAACAGAAAAATAATATACTTACTATAATAAATAAAAAAAATGATTTCTTTTTTTGTAACTTTGCAAGAAAAGTATGAGTTTCGATTTTCGACTGCATAATATTTGTTTTACATACAAAAGGCTTTATGTTAGCTATGTATTTAATGAAATGGTATTAATTAAATAAAAAATAGTATTAACAACGTTAACAATGAAACAATAATTAAATTCGACTTAAATATAAATGTAATCAGTATAACTGCGATATACACGCCTTACTCGCTCGGTATATATGAATATTATAATAATCGACTCAGAACTCAGAAGTATTTACGTTACGTTGTCCACCTCTAGAACTAATGAAGCCTCAAAGAAAAAATATAAAGGAGATAGAGAATGGGTGCTAAGCGTACAGAAAAGTTATAACGTGACCTGAAAAGTAAAAAAAAACTTCAAAAAAGAAATGAAATCCCACCAAAAACATGAAGTGTATAAGGAGCCAAGCAAAATATTGCATAGCTATTCAATACTTTCAAGTTTTCAGATCATATTCAAGCCAAGCCTTCAACTTATTTTGTAATTTAAATCAACATTCAGTAAATGTATCAATAGATTTCTTTATTTAATAATCATTATAGTGGCTTGGCAATGAGCACTAGAAAAATAATCAGCGACTAATTGGATTAATTGGGTACCATCGGCCACATGCGTCGTTACATACTAAAACACTTTACGCTTGCCGTCTGTGTAAGTATGAACTCCCCCAAATATGTAGTTTATATTTGTTTCTCTTGTGCTCATTGCCAAGCCACTAAAATAATTATAAAATAAAGAAATCGATTGATACATTTACTGAATGTTGATTTAAATTACAAAATAAGTTGAAGGCTTGGCTTGAATGTGATCTGAAAACTTTTTACGACAAAAGTATTGAATAGCTATGCAATATTTTGCTTGGCTCCTTTTACACTTCATGTTTTTGGTAAGATATAAGTTTATGAATTTATTTTCAGTGTCATCTTATCCCTTTAAAGACCATCCGCGTTTTCCAAGACGCGGTTATTAAAGTCTTTTTATTTTTACATTCTATTGCACGCTTCTGAGGATTTTAAAGTAAGATACTAACTTAAACACGCGCTTAAGAATTTTAAATTTAGCTTAACAAAACTCGAATCTTTTACTAAAAAATAAAAATGCTGCACGATGACCAATAGCTAGATTAAAGTAATTATACCTAACTAGTGGCCATTACATTATAATATTATATCTTATTAAAATTATAGGCACGCAACCGTTTTTATTGGCTTATCTTTCAGCAATATTAGACAAAGTATATTTTCCTCTTAAAACTGAAGTAATAAACCATTAAATTAATAATAAAACGGGGTCTCATTGTATTTTATCGTCAATTGATTAAGAAAATGTCTGTAGTATTTTATCTTTTGATTTTGCGTCAATTTCGCAAGTTACGAATTAGGGTGATTCGTTCGGAGGATTGAACCATTGCACTTGAAGGGGACCCTTTGTCCTGTCATTGTTGGTTTTATTAATTTCGATTTCGGCTAGAATTCGAGAAATCTTCGATAAAATTCTCTGTTAGAATTGCTTTTCTTTTTGCATTGGAATTTAAGCAAATTCACAAACTTAATTCAAAATTGTTTTTTTAACATACGAGTATTATGAACTGACACAGCAGCCGAAACTTCGTAAAAAAAAAATTAAAATGTTGTGACATAAGAAATTGTTACGAGTAAAATAAGAATTATTAAGTTTTGAATATCATAAGATAATTTCCTCGCGTAGCACACGTGAAATCTCGTAGCGAGACTTGTGTTTACTCGGAATTTCAACACGTTCCGAACAACGGCGAAGTTACGTACATTAGCAGTAACTATTTAATAGTATTGCCGGTGAGAAATTATACCGGCTGAGATTAACGAGATTACAACTAATAGCGAGCTAATCGAAGCGTTATCGAACGTTTAACTTTCGTGATTCCCGCTTATAACTAATTAGGCTATTAGGCCAATTCAGAAACAATAGAGTGATGTTGCTAAACGCAGGTTAAATTAATGCTTACGTGGTTTAACGTTTAGAGGGAAATGTTAAATGTTGACATAAGAAAATGAAGATATGGACAATAAAGAACATTTTATGGATTTTATATTCTAAGTTGTTTATTTAATTGGAAAAATTCTTAAAAATATAACTGATAATTATAATAATAAGTATTCTAAGTTTATCTTTAGATTAATGAACTAGTGTTATAATTGGTTTCTAGTTGAGCACTTGGATTAAAGCATACTATGGTAGCTAAATACAGTGCAGTATACAATACATTTGGCTGACAGTCAGACAGTAATAGGAAGATTACTCAGAGTATATTATTATCCATAATTTGCATGAGAGTGTTAAGTGGTAGAAAGGCTTAATAAGTCTATTGACAGAGAATTATATTATAAATAATAACATTTACTCATTTACAATGTTACACAATATTGGCTTGGCTGAAAAATTAACAAAGAATTATAAAAAAAAAATTAA
Source organism: Aricia agestis (assembly GCF_905147365.1). Classification (NCBI taxonomy): domain Eukaryota; kingdom Metazoa; phylum Arthropoda; class Insecta; order Lepidoptera; family Lycaenidae; genus Aricia; species Aricia agestis. Next base: position 8,915,741 of record NC_056409.1, on the reverse strand, counting down.
TTTCATTATTTCAGTTGATAGTTGAAAAATAACTAAGATATGGACGATCAAAGCTTTCATTTTTCTGTCTAACAGACACAAAGGTGCACCTTCAAAGAAAGGTGCTAAAAAGCTGTCTTTATCTTATATCTTAAAACGAGCAATTCTTGTAAATCTATACTAATATTATAATCTATATATATATATATATATATATATATATATATATATATATATATATATATATATATATATATATATATATATATATATAAATGGATTTTCAATTGTGTTAGTAACGCTAAAACTCAAAAACGGCTGAACGGATTGGGCTAATTTTAGTCTTAAAATATTCGTAGAAGTCCAGGGAAGGTTTTAAAGTGACACGAAGTTCACTGGGACAGCTAGTTATAATATATAAATATATAATTGGAATCTCGGAATCGGCTCCAACGATTTTCATGGAATTTGGTATATAGGGAGTTTCGAGGGCGATGAATATCTGATAAATTCTATATGATGAATAAATCTAGCTAGGAATTATTTTTGGAAAATGTCATTTTAGTCGTGTTTTATCGAATACTATCGAATATATGAATAGTCAAATAGCTAGTTATTTTTATTTAAATATGTATATGCATATTTCATACTAAGACCTTCAAACACCACTACAAAAGGTAATTGGTTGTTTCTAAGAATAAACGTGTAAGCGTACGATAGTTATATAACAGTGTTTTCCGTTAGCACTGAAGCTATGAAACTGCAGTCTCGATTTTTAATTCGTGATATATTATTTCTCCGGTAGCCGGTAACGTTCGCTAACTGTAAATAACTACAATGCCATTGATAACTTTCCTCCAGCCAGTTTAAAAAGTTTGTGATAACAAAGTGTGTCAGACACAGAGACGCCGACGCCGTATCTCGGAAACTGATGCCAAATGTATTGGGGATTACGGTAAACTTTTGCACCTACGCGATTCATTTTTACTGACAATACTTCCTGGCGCTTTCAATTTTTTTGGCATTGAGTTTATCGATTAACCGTTTTGTTAAACGGTTTACTGCTGAATTTTTTATAGAACCTATTTTGATATTTATGAGATAAACGTTCGGTAGTTCACTTTAGTAACTACTTAGTAGTAGTAGTAGTTTAGTAGTAATTATCTAGGTATGAGTATTTTATCAAAACTAATATTATACAATAAAGAGGTTTCAATACCTACTTAAATTGTATTGAGGATACTCTGAAATACTGGGAGATTTTGATAAAATTTTGGCACAGATAAAAAGCTGATGGGGAAAGTTATAGGCATGTGAACTGTAATCCCAAATCTCTACGTTGTACAATAATTTGTTGTTGTACAACGTAGAGATTTGAGATTGCAGTTCATGTGGAATCAATATCATTATACGCATACTATATCGCGGACACCATGTTATTATTATGGTCAAGAATACCATTGTTTTGCAGAAAGATTCAGTAATTAGTCAAAAGCGTTAAGTATGATTGTGCAAAAACTTCGTTAATTGAAAAGTAGGCCATCACGAAGTTGTACCAAAACAAAGTCAGAGTCTACGGGGTAGTGTAAGTTTATTATTGAACCAACTATAAAATACGAGATTGCTTCCTACCTTTCAGCCAAGTTTTTTAACTCGCTAAGAATTATGACAGTCCTATTTTGTTTCAGTTGAATTTATATTGCATTTTCTACCACTTCCAATTCAAGGCTATTGTCTTTCGCCGGAAAAGTTTCATTACAACTTGTTCTGAGATGTCAAAGCGATGTGATTTATACTGTTTCGCAAAATAGGGACGCCAGGAACAAAATATCCGACAGATTATTGAGTTAAAAAATGCCCCTGAATAGAGGTGGTTCGTGAGAAGACCCGCTTACTTCGAAAGATTTTTAAATAAATAAAAAAGCGGGATTTCAATAGCGTTAAAATGAATTTATGATCAAACTGCCATAAAACGTAGCAGTATTATTAAAATTTATATTGCACTAGATGATCTTCTTATCACTTCGGAAAATAAAATTGACGTTTTTAGTATTTTACTCCCATTTTTTTTATATTTTCTCACCGTACAAACCGTACCGTACCGTACAAAAATTAGCCTAAGTTTAGATATATTTTCAAGTTTTAGCAAGACTAACAAAATTCAAAATTCATTTTTACTCGCATGCCAAACTTACTCTATTTGTCTGTACATAATATAAAACCGATGCAGTAATATCGTAGTCTATTTATTGACAAAAAACCTCAATTTTATACAAGTATACATTATTGTTTATCTTACTCGTAATGTCACTATTTGTGCAAGTCCTATCTGCTGTTTTAATCCTATCTCTCTCCGTGGGGCTGCTGGAAGAGATTTCTTTTTAGAAATAAGCAGATCCTTTGTGTCGTCTTTCAGTGTAAACTGTAACGTGTAAAATGTTTTCTGTGCACAATAAATTTATAAATATTTTTTTATTTTTTTATGAAATAAGGGGGCAAACGAGCAAACGGGTCACCTGATGGAAAGCAACTTCCGTCGCCCATGGACACTCGCAGCATCAGAAGAGCTGCATGTGCGTTGCCGGCCTTTTAAGAGGGAATAGGGTAATAGGGGAGGGTAGGGAAGGGAAGGGAATAGGGGAGGGTAGGAAAGGGAATAGGGTAGGGGATTGGGCCTCCGGTAAACTCACTCACTCGGCGAAACACAGCGCAAGCGCTGTTTCACGCCGGTTTTCTGTGAGAACGTGGTATTTATCCGGTCGAGCCGGCTCATGAGAGCCGGCGTATGAGACAATAAGATTAAACGTAATCTTAATCAGCTTCTGAAAAAAATATCACGTGTACCTAATTTACACGCAATCTTGCGCAAATACCAGCCGTAAGGTCAATTCCAGGTTACGGCGGGATTTCCCCCGAGACCTCCATCCCGAAGCCGCCGTATTAATTGACGTCAAACATCATTTTATATTAATACGATATACTAATGGATAGCTGTTTATTTTGAGGATTATTATTTAATAAACAAACGAAAATATAGATAACTAGATAACGCCCGCAACTCTGTTGCGCCAAAATTCGTCGAACCGTATATTTTTTCAGCATAAAAAGTATTTTATGTCCTTTTCCGGGACTCAAAATATTTAAATACCAAATTTCAGCAAAATTTGTTTAGCGGTTTGGGCGAGAAGAGGTAACATATAGACTATCTACATACACACGTACATACACACTTTCTCATTTATAATATTAGTATAGATATAAAATTAAAGAGAAAATATCCTTTTTATATTAAATCTATCTTCTATCTATATATATAAAACTCAAAGGTGACTGACTGATTGACATAGTGATCTATCAACGCACAGCCCAAACCACTGGACGGATCGGGCTGAAATTTGGCATGCAGGTAGATGTTATGACGCAGGCATCCGCTTAGAAAGGATTTTGATAAATTCCAACCCCAAGGGGTTGAAATAGGGGATGAAAGTTTGTATATAATAATACTTCTTAACGCGAGCGAAGCCGCGGGCAAAAGCTTGTATATTAATAAAGTTCAACCACATCTGGTTTTTCAGAAAACTTTTGGGGCAGACTGGTCGAAATCAACTATAAATACACCTTAAATGAATAATTATTTATCATTATCACCTATCTATTGTTTGGTATAGACTACAGATGGCTTGGAATTATCTGACCGCAGAGGTCTACTAGGCACCTACATTATTATTTTCTCCAGTAGCTTAGCTGGATCATAGTGGTGAAAAGAAGGTAAAAACTAAACAACCAAAACTTCATTATAATAATATGCGGCGTACGAGTACCCACTACATTAAGCCAGGAGAGCTCTTCAATTTGTAGAATAAGAATCTACCTTAAAACTTTATAACAGAAGATGATAAATTCTGTTTATTATCTTCTGTATTTTAAAAGTGAAAGTTGATAAAACATTTTGTATTGTAAATTATGTAAAAACGAAAAAGTTACTACGATAAACTCATTCAACCGAAGAATTACTCAATGATAAGAAAAAATAATTGATCAAACTTTTTACAAGAATAAAAGGGATTTGAATTTTTAATATTTCTTTAATCCTTCGATCGTGGATTCCTGGAAATCTATTGTTATTCTATTATGTCTCGCTCACCGGTGAGCTTATGGGGCTTGATGGGTTAAATATAAACAAGGTCTGAGAAAGTGGACTTCTTACTTTGTTTTCTAGATTAATTATAAATCTATTTGAAAGTACTTACGATGATAATTTTTGTATAAGTACTGATGAAAAAATAAGTTCTTAACATAAGATTTGAAAGTTTAAAAGAAAGACAAGATGATTAAAATTTACATGTTTATGTTCTTACTACTTAAATGTTATAAAGTTTTACTAAATAATTAATAGTAATAAGAACGAAAATGATACCCCGATTGGGACGTGCACGGCGCACCGCATCAATGTGGACACGGGTTAATGAACTTTTTATATTAAAAAGCGACAAAATCCCACCCCGCGTACTTTCCCAACGGAGTACGTCATTTAATTAGAGCTTGTGCTTTGTCACTGTGGTCCGTTGCACTAGACTTCATTTTGTTTTTAATAATATATTCAAATGACGGTTTTTATGAAGAAAAGGGTTAAGTATGAAACGTTAAATCCGAAATAATATTATAATTAATGCTAATGTGTGTCTATCTGTCACCTCTTTGCACTTCAGCCACGGGAACTTTAAATCCAGGAAATCTATATAAGCGAAAAACTTTGGATCTATTTTGACGAAAAATTCAGAAACGTAGGTGTATGAAATTTTGCACAGTTATAGTTTATATGGTGAAGGAGTGCATCGAGCTAATACTATTGTGAAATTATACTTTAAGCATACATTTTTTTAACAAATAAAACATTACACACACTACAACACACACACTAGGAGATTTTGATTGACAATCCTAGTCCCAGGAATTATGCCTAAAAAACAAAGACCTATGCCAGCTAAAAAATAATAAAGTCAATATTTTGACAAATATTATAGAATATACAGGGTGTAACAAAAATAAGTGATAATACTGTTACGGTACACGGTATACGGACATGTTCCTTGTAGAGAGTTCAATGTGAAAGTAGCAGCGCTGAAAGACCAAATTTTTTTTTCACTTTTGTATGGGGAAACTCGTGACGCCCGGGCCCTTGCCCATACAAAAGTGAAAAAAATTTTTCGTCTTTCAGCGCTGCTACTTTCACATTGAACTCTCTACAAGGAACACGTACACACCCTAAAGTATTATCACTTATTTTTGTTACACATGTAGAAATTAGATAGATTAGCGTTGGAATTTAAAACTTATAATTTATTTTTTTATTTAAAGTCGAATTTCGATCATTGGGCGATCTCTAGTAATGAATAGTTTTTTTACTGGAAACCAATTTCATGTGCGAAAAAAATCCTATTAATTAATATGCTAAGGATATGCTATTATTAAAGTTAGTACTTACTGTAAATCATAAATAATGTTACTTATTCGTAAATAGCAAGCAAGTTAGACACTACTCTACATGATAAATTACTTTACGTAGATAAGACGTGATACAAGCTTACAAAGTTTATCCATAGTGCGATGTGTAATGTAATAGCTACAGCTATGATTTGAAAGTGTATCACTTTACGTAGTAGGAAGGATACACACTATCAAATACTTTAAAATTATTAAATAAATTACTACCAATTTTAACTTTTATTTCCCACATCATATTGGGATTTGGGTAAACACTGAAATTACAAATTAAATATTTAAAATAATAATCGTATTTTAAATAAATTCAAAATTTAACAGCACCAATAATTTATGAAATTGAATTAAAATACAAATGAAATAAAATACGTCTTTATGTTTTTATTTCACAGTGTAATTTTATTTTCTCACCTCCGGGCGGGAAACGTCAACTTTCTTACCTGCCCTTACCGATGTTGCCGTTTTCCGCTTCTGTGACGATGAGAAAAATGGTATGTACGCACCATGGGCAGTAAATAAGAAAGCCTCAGATCACAATATGTTAGTTGATCTCGGCTTCGCCTCGGCCAACAATTACATGTGATCTGAGACATTTCTTATTTTCCTACAAAAGTATTTTATAAATTGTTGATAAAACAATCGGTATTGTATTTTAAAATATTTTTAATTCACATGTCCGAGAATATTTTTTAAAGAAACGATTTTTAATATCTATAAAATATGTATAATTATGAACTAACCTAAATAATTTACTTGAAATATTAAGTTATTTATTTCTTTCATTTCAGTATGAATCTATTAAATTATATGAAAGGAAGCCGGCTTGTATAAATACCTTCCCTCTGAATAATTTTGAGTTGTTATCACATTTTTGATTCATCATCGGCAGCCAAGAGCTTACTTTGCGCCTGGCGATTGCAGGTGAGTATTTTTTTTACACAATATTTATTTCCAAGAAATGGGAAGAGTCTTAAGTATACTATCATTAGTTTTCTATATTGGCTTCTAGTCTGCCCGTAAACTTATTAGTTATTAGTGAATACCAAGAGCAGTCACGTGCATGCATTAATTATATCAGGAACTAGCCAGGGGCTAGGAGCGGCCACGGCTGAAACTTTAATATGACTTCCAGCCCGGGAGACACGCTAATACTGCTCTGGGAATCGCTACCGAACTAATCAAAAGAAGATGTGGTTCCACGTAGATTACAGCATATATTTATCCCACCAAAAACATACTTACCTGTTAAGATAGGGCCTAGTTCCTATAGGCTAATTTTTGGCCTAAAAAAAGAGTTGAAATCCAATCCAATGCCAAGTTCAGATGTACTTCATCGATTATAATCATCTTCATCAACAGCCTGATCCATAATACTTATAATTTGAACTTGACAATATCACAGAAAATATCAATGGTAACTTTACTTCAGTTACCTATGTTTAAAATATGTTTTAATACTTACGAAACCTCGAGGGAATCGTAAACTAAATTGCTATCGTAATTTTGAAGATAATTCAAGATAAAACAACGTTTTTTTCTATTTAATTATAATATCCTATAACTATACAGTGTGTAACAAAAATAAGTGATAATACTTTAGGGTGTGTACGTGTTCCTTGTAGAGAGTTCACTGTGAAAGTAGCAGCTCTGAAAGACGAAATTTTTTTTTCACTTTTGTATGGGCAATGGCCCGAGCGTCACGAGTTTCCCCATACAAAAGTGAAAAAAATTTTTGGTATTTCAGCGCTGTTACTTTCACAGTAAACTCGCTACAAGGAACACGTACACACCCTAAAGTATTATCACTTATTTTTGTTACACCCTGTATATCCAAACTACTATATAGGTACGTCACATAATAATAATAATTATTAATATAACCAGAATGTTATAATTGTGTTACGTATAATTTAAATTAAAAAAAAAACATATTCAAATACACCACGTAATAAATAAGTTACGCGGGACATAATAAATGTTATCAAAATAATAAACGGCGAGCGTTAACTGCAACTGATAAATTAACTTTTATGTGTAACAATTAAAATAAACGATATCAGTGGTATCCATCATCACAGATGTACGGATCTATTTGATTCAATTAGAGTTACGGGGGAGTGCAGTTAGAGTGACACGTCTGCATCACTCGTTATCACGCGTGACAAATGATGATTGGTCCAACGTGATGCGTGATAGCGTAATTTACGCGCACTCGGTAACTTAACGGTATTTACGACGATGGCACTCAGGGGTTCCTGCTACTTTGGAGTTCCAAATTATGATTAATTGAGCGGTTTTGTGTGATTTGATTCGTGAATTAATTTGCACGTTGAAGTAACGATTTAGGGCGACGCCACATTGTTCCGTTGCGGTGCGTTGCGTTGTCGCAGCGTCGACGCTCCGCGGACCCTGATTCACGCATCGGCTTGACCCTTTCGTCTTAGTCCTGACAGGCTGAAGTCCAACTTAGATGGAGGCTGCTTGCGGCGAAGACAAAAGGATGGTAGGTAATTACTACTTATCCGAATTTACTGATAATATTTCATTGAACACCGTAACATTTTTGGTATCGTGTTCCGACTTTTCATTATTGCATAAAACATAAGTATTAGTACTAACTGATGGTGCTAATAAACCGACGTTATTGTACAATCAGATTATGATATAACTGCAATCAGCAGACTGTACTAAGTGCGGGATTATCCGGCTAACAAACATGGCGGAGTATTTATTAGCGCTGCTATGAGCACGATTATGAACTTTTGCTTTTATATTTTCCCAGCTTTGGTATACGCATCGGAAGCTCTGGTGTAAAAACGAGACACAATAGAATTTCTATTGTGTCTCGGTCACCGGTGACCGTATGGGGCTTGATGAATTAATATTGGTCTTCTATATTTTTATAATGATTTTGGCAATGTCATTCCCCAGATATTATGAAAAATAGAATATTCAAAATGAAAGGAAAAATATATGAATTATGAAAATACAGGTGATTCAACGACACAATAAATAGTTAACTGCGTCACATTTGATCTATTTTCGAGCTCCTCCTTACAACGTGGAGTTCTTGTGCAACTCGTGAAATCTTGCGGTCTTAACCCTTCGCCGTCATCGGTTAAGGCTCCTGATATACAACATAAGCTGTGTAAAACCTTAAACAACTTTTTAGGATGCTCTAACCGATATTTACCCTGTACTTAGCAACACAAACACAAGTTACCCGCCCGCTGCTTTCATGTTATACACATATTGTTTACTTAGGTTAAAATTGTAACTAAATGTAATACAAATACCCCTGAGGTTGGGTATCATGTTATCTTACAGGCAGCTTAATTCATTAACGTTAATATACTGCTCTCTATAATAATCTATTTTGAAATTTACTGTTATCTTTTGTGTACCTACCATAACTAAGAATCAAGTTCATTTTTAGGGTTCCGTACCCAAAGGGTAAAAATGGGACCCTATTACTGAGACTTCGATGTCTGTCCGTCTGTCTGTCATTCTCCAGGCTGTAACTCGAGAACAGTAATAGCTAGGGAGTTGAAATTTTCCCAGATTATGCATATCTGTTGCCGCTATAACAACAAATACTAATGTGGCGGTACCCTCAATTCGCCTAACATTCCTGTATCGCGCTATCGAAGTTTTCTGAGCGCGTCGGTATATATACGACAGCTGAGATGTATCACGTGGGCACCGGCCTGACCGAGCATAACACCTCGCTCGGTCGGAAGATCTTCCTTTGGCCACCACACGCTTATCCCACATTGGTGACCCTCGACAGAACACGTCTCCTTCATCATCATCACTCCCCGCCCCTCCGCACCGCGCCAGCCAGCATCGCCTCATCGGGTACTTCGTCCACTAGCCGCAATGTACCGCGGCCTAGGCGACTCCGCATCGGCATCATCGGGCTTTCTCACTACACGACCGGTCAGCAAGCAGAGCACATCTCTCCTGGTCAGCACGTAGCATCGGCCCCCGCACGGCAGCTTATCCGACTCACTGGATCCCTTGCAGCAGCTTACAGTTCCGACTCACTGGGACTCACTGCAGCAGTTCCGACTCACTGGAACTCACTGGCACTGGCGACTCAAGCGACAAGACTTCATGATTCGACCTCCGGTCTTCGGGGGGGAGTGATGTGGCGGTACCCACAATTCGTCTAACATTCTTGCATCGCGCTATCGAAGTTTTCTGAGCGCGTCGGTATATATACGACAGCTGAGATGTATCACGTGGGCACCGGCCTGACCGAGCATAACACCTCGCTCGGTCGGAAGTTCTTCCTTTGGCCACCACACGCTTATCCCACACTAAAAAAAATATTTAAATATCCCATACAACAAACGTAATTTTTTGGCCTTTTTTGCTCTATATCAATAATAGCAACAGGTAGTTACTTGAATTTTTCTCAAAGTCCTTAGTTATATGTGTAAGTACTTTAATATTTAATAATAATATTAAAATAAAATTTAAAATTAAGTTGAATATTCAAACCAAATGAGCTACAAATATGTTACATGCAATTGTTAATAACTTTAGAAAATTATGTAAAAATGTAAGCACTACTAAACCAAAGATGTTATTCTTTGGCACTTCGACTGAGAAAGCTTAGCTCCTATTTTTACGTTTTGCCATTCAAATGCAAGACGTAATAAAATTTGTTTATTCCGTAAACTTCAAATTTATTGTCTTCTGAAAAATCTCCGGAGAAAACAACTATGAATTTTAAAACGGTTTTCGTTTCGATTCGAATCCTCTATGATGTATTTTATTGCTTATGTTTTTAAATATTTATTTTATTGTTAATATCGGTAGACAGAGGAAGACCCAAGAAAAGGTGGTGCGACGAACTGTAGACGATTAAGAGTGACCAATACAGCGAAGAATAGAGACGTGTGGAAAAAAGTAGAGGAAGCCTTTGTCCAGTGGTGACTGGTGTGTGGGTGGGACACTAACGGTGACTAATAATAATATTAATAATAGTAATTTTACTAGTGATATTTCGAGAGGGGCTGCTGGAGTAAGAGCCAGTCCACACGGCGCGTTGCGTCAGCCTTGCGTCGACGCAGCGCTGCCGTTGCGTTGTTTTACATACAAAATAAAATAATCAAGGCGTTCACACGGCGCGCAACGCACACATGACGGACAGCAGCCCCTAGACAAAGCTGGAGGGTGTGTTGACGTTAAGAGTTAAGACTGCTTCGTGATAACGCTGCGATGACGCAGCGCCCGTGTGGACAGGCTCTAAGTGGAACTTCCTGGGTGCGGTGTGAAGATGCCGCACTCATATATATTATTATGATACTTAACCTCTACGGTAATCCTCGGAACTTCTTTCGTATTAGCTACGGAAAGAATACCTATTAGTTATTACTTATTACTTACCCGACACCACCGTCCGCTGATGGAGTCAATGTTCTGCCTAGTGGGAACCCAGCTCCAGTATGGGCGTTTCACTCGCCCCTAAGGCTAAACACGGGCCCCAATTGGGGAGCTTACTAAGGTTGCACTTAATAAAGCTTGCTTCATATTATTATTATTGATGAAATATTGCTACAGTAAATCATCAAATAAACGATAATCTTCCACACAAAAATTATTTCAGGAATAAATTATTCTTTATATTATGAAAAACAAGGGCAAAAGTATAAAATATAAAATAAGTAGCTGCAGTTCCGGCAAACGTTGTTTTGCCATATAAAGTATTTCGCCCATATTATTTTACTGAAGTGACTAAATAAGTATGTTACCATGGCAATGTCCATCGCTATCATAGGCAATAGTTGCCGTCAGTCTTGGGTTGTAATAATTTACTTTTATATTTTATTCAACAAATGCACTTATCAATATAAAATGCAGATGTTGTCCGATTCTCAACCCTAGCCGATATTATGCTCGCTAAGGTTCACGAAAATCGGTCGAGCCGTTTCAGAGGAGTTCACCCCGTGACATGAGAATTTATATTAGACTTCAATACCTTAATATCATCAAAAATGTAACATCAATAATTTTGTTTCGCGGAAAATAAACTCCAATTACCTTAATTGAAAGTATCATCGTAAAAAGTATGAAAAAAAGTTTTCGTAATAATAACTTTACCGACGTCATGAATATTAAAGGAGTTATGAAAAAACTCAATTTACGTTCGTGTACGTTGTAAACATATCTGGCGCGGTTACACTGGGGAAATGCGATTGTTGAAATATTATTTAATGTAAACTCCGCGCTATAAGGGCGGGTACACACGGTACGTTTTACGGCCACGTGTAAACACGCTTTATGGAGCTTTTTATACAACCGAATATGTTTACGTTCGAATATGTTTTATACAACGAACTCCTTATGCACAAGTTTAGGTATCTTTTTAGTGATAAAAAGGTTAATCTTATTGTAGCAGTTGTAAAGAGAGACGAGAGAAAGAGAGAAAACTACGAGTTACGACTTACGACACAAATTTCGCTGGAACGCCAATTTCTTCCGTGTGCTGATTTAACTAGACAGGAAATGCGTATAGTGAGTGATACAATTTTATGCTTAAAACTCCTTTGTATAACAAACAGGCAGCCGAACTGGCAGGATAGATAAAAAATGAAATTTACAAGAGAAATGAAGTGCGCGCGTGAAAGCAATTTCCCTCAGAGAGCGTCGTAATGGCTACTTGGATCCGCGATGCGAGAAAATATTAGATATGGCATTTGCAACTATTTTATAGAAAGTATTTAATAAGGCATACAAAATAGATATCTTATTTATACAATTCTCGTGTCACAATGCTAGTTACCGTACTCTTCTGAAACGGATTTACTGATTTTTACCTTTTATATGCATATTCGGTAGGTCTGAGAATCGGCTACAGCTGGCTAGATACTTTTTATATTGATACTAGCGACACGCCCAGCGTCGCACGGGTATAAAATATATAGCCACTGAAAAAATGATTAAAATCGATAGCCTTCTTCTACTTCTTATCTGTGCCAAATGACATAAAAATTGCTCCAGTAGTTCGCGAGATAAGCCCTTTTAAATAATTTCCTCCGTTTTTTCCACATTCTCCTACGAGTATTAGTCTTAGCGTGATAAAATATAGCTTATAGCCTTTCTCAATAAATGGGCTATCTAACACTGAAATAATTTTTTAAATCGCACCTGTAGTTCCTGAGATTAGCGCTTTGAAATAATTTTCCCCGTTTCTTCCACATTTTCCTCTATTTCTTCGCTCCTATTAGTCTTAGCGTGATAAAATATAGCCTGTAGCCTTCCTCGATAAATGGGATATCTAACACTGAAAGAATCAACAAAATCCGTTGCGTAGTTTTAAATATTAAAGGGAACAAAGGGACATGAGGGAAAAAAAGCGACTTTGTTTTATAATAATACTAGCTGTCCCGGTGAACTTCGTGTCACTTTAAAACCTTCCCTGGACATCAACAAATATTTTAAGACTAAAATCAGCCCAATCCATTCAGCCGTTTTCGAGTTTTAGCGTTACTAACACAATTGAAAATCCATTTTTCTATATAAAAGTGTTGTTTTTAGACTTTTTCAGGAAATTATACTTTTTCAGAAAAATATTATTGGCGAAATACTTTATAATTATGGCAATACAACAATTATTCTTATTATTGTCATTTCAATTTTAGGTTGGATATAATCCAATTATTATTATTGTCATTTCAATTTCAGGTTGGGTAGCAAACTTACATCTTTTCTAAAGATGTCTGATTGTTTCTCGTGGCAAGCGTCCGCGACCGACAAAAATTCAAATAAAATGCAACGTTATGAATTAGGCTATAAGTTTCATTTTACTCTACGCCACTACAAAACAGCGGCGACATTTGTCGCTATTGTCATAAAGTGGCATTTTATTTTAATTTTTGTCGGCCACAGCCACTTGTCGCAAAGATCGGAAAGTCACGAATCACGCCCAAGTAATGTGATAAAATAACTATTATCATCTCATCATCCATCACATCCATACTTTAAGCATTCTTGTATGGACGCGGTTGTACTCAGAGGCTTCTTTGTGGAGAATTTTCATACCCAGCACCCTTTAATTTGAGAATACAGTAGAAAACTATTTCTCGAGCAACGATTACCTTATAAAAATAACGCTGGCGAGTTTCTTTTCTGTTCTTGATTAGGTTTAAGTTTTCGATGTTGTTTTTTAAAGTAGAAGAAAGTAAGAAAAATTCCATTTGTAGTTGTTTGGAAGACCTAATAGCTTTTTATAAATAAAGTACCCAAGATGCCTTTTCTATTATATTATTATCCACAGAACACAGTAGACTTAGACTTTATTTATTTATACCTCATTTACAATTCATTTGATAGTTAATGGAATCAGGCGTTACTTTGCGGAAATCCATAGTTTAAATTTAGTTTGTTATTATTTTTAGCAATATTCCGCGAAAACAACTTCCACCTTTAAGTAAATGAGTGAGTGTACGCATAGGCATGCGTACAGCACCTCCCTCCTCCCACACTGCCTATGCGTACACTCGCATGCAAGAACTTGCAAACACCACCACCACACAAGCAATAATGTTGGCAAATCCGTGCAAGGCCCCTCACCACCATGCAGGTTGAAAACCTCGACGCGCGTTTCGCCCCAACACCGGAGCATCCTCAGGATGTGGACTCTACGAACAACGTCCGTTAAGTGCCGCCAACGGCCAAAGCACCGCCTTTTATACACTATCGAGCCCCGCTACTATCCCCACTACCCCCACTACTCTCACTAGTACCCCCGAACATATTAATAAGCGGTGACGTAGTCAAGCAAGTTTGGTCATTCAACAATGCAAATCTGTTATTTTTCTTTTCTTTTATGATCTCTAATTGTTCCAACACGCTCAGCCGAAAGCCTTTATCGCATTTATGTAAAACTTTATAGGAATGGCCATCGGGCACAGTATGATTACTATCTAAAAGATGTTTAGCAAAATGTGACTTATCAGGATGACCATTTCTATAAGCCGCGATATGTTCTTTATACCGAGTCTCGAAGCTGCGTCCAGTTTGACCCACGTATACACTATCGCATTCAGGACAATCGATCTTATAGACACCGGATTGATATTTTTTATCAATCTGGTCTTTATTATGACACAAATGATGTTTTAAAGTATTATTTGTGTCATAATAAAGACCAGATTGATAAAAAATATCAATCCGGTGTCTATAAGATCGATTGTCCTGAATGCGATAGTGTATACGTGGGTCAAACTGGACGCAGCTTCGAGACTCGGTATAAAGAACATATCGCGGCTTATAGAAATGGTCATCCTGATAAGTCACATTTTGCTAAACATCTTTTAGATAGTAATCATACTGTGCCCGATGGCCATTCCTATAAAGTTTTACATAAATGCGATAAAGGCTTTCGGCTGAGCGTGTTGGAACAATTAGAGATCATAAAAGAAAAGAAAAATAACAGATTTGCATTGTTGAATGACCAAACTTGCTTGACTACGTCACCGCTTATTAATATGTTCGGGGGTACTAGTGAGAGTAGTGGGGGTAGTGGGGATAGTAGCGGGGCTCGATAGTGTATAAAAGGCGGTGTTTTGGCCGTTGGCGGCACTTAACGGACGTTGTTCGTAGAGTCCACATCCTGAGGATGCTCCGGTGTTGGGGCGAAACGCGCGTCGAGGTTTTCAACCTGCATGGTGGTGAGGGGCCTTGCACGGATTTGCCAACATTATTGCTTGTGTGGTGGTGGTGTTTGCAAGTTCTTGCATGCGAGTGTACGCATAGGCAGTGTGGGAGGAGGGAGGTGCTGTACGCATGCCTATGCGTACACTCACTCATTTACTTAAAGGTGGAAGTTGTTTTCGCGGAATATTGCTAAAAATAATAACAAACTAAATTTAATTCATTTGATAACAATTTTTAGAATCTTCTCTTATCTCGTGTAAAGGGTGTGAAACACGTGTTTTTCCCTAATCCTTCTGACATACATATAACTGCACTAGTCGAACACCTTTAATCGCCCGAAACCTTTTTAGGGTTTCGTACCCGAAGGGTAAAAACGGGACCCTATTACTAAGACTTCGTTGTCTGTCCATCTGTCCGTCTGTCCGTCTGTCTATCTTCAGAACCGCTATAGCTAGACTTTTTAAATTTTCACAGATTGTGTATAATATTTGTTGTAAGTACTAATTTTTGGCCTATTTTTGCTCTATAACGGTACGGAACCCTACATGCGCGAGTCCGACTCGCACTTGACCAATTTATTTAATGGATGTGCGGTTCCTGAGGTCCATAATTAATTCGCGCCGGGCTGAGCTGTAATCGGGGGATTTATTCTCGATCCCATTTTATATTTACTAGCAATGATGATAGATTTTATTGGACCTTCGCGATTAATTATTACAACGCACTTTAATATTTTACAGATAATCGGAAACCGGTCAAACTGAGAGTAATAGGTTGCCATAACTTAAATTAATAATGGTAATTTTTTTAATTTAATAATATGTTATGTTTTATTAGTTATTCAGTTCCAAGTATATTTTGTTTGTTATTATAAATTAGTTATTTAACTAAATATTAACTCCATTTTACAATATTAGATAACTTTTAAATGTCGCACAGAGTTACAGTGAGCGGGCTAGAGGTGGCTGTCAATTGACTGGTGTGGGCCTAACTATGCTTATGAACTATGGAGGGGTATGGGGCGCGGGGCGACGAGTCCGGCGTCTGCGACGGCTGGTGCGGGTGGCGACGACGATGACGCTGTGTTTACATTGGTGTCGCATTGCTCTGGTCCCAGGAACAGCCGCAGACGTCTACTGGTTTCGGCGATAATTAAGAGGAGTCCACACCGCCCTTTTTTCCATACAAACGTTGTCCCCTGTTTCCTTCCTGGATAATGCTAGTAGAGTTATATTTTTTTTCCTGAATATCTATGGCTACTAATACAATGTTGCTATGTTTTCTTTTTTTTCATAATTTAATTATTAAATAAGATATGAACGTTCAAAAACCCAAAAAAACGGCCAGATTTTCTGCTGTGTTCAAACATCCAGAAAACAGATTTGGCTAGATTTTACAAAAAAAAGTAAAACATAGGAACACAGCTCAAGCCTTTCTTTAATCTTTAATGAAAAAAGTACTTAAATCAGTTAAGTTTTGGAGAAGGAATCAGGGGACAAGGAATCGTTGATTTTCTGCAGTTGTCTCTATCGCGTTCTGCGGTATAGGCTTGAGGTAAGGGAGACAGCTATAGATATTACACGTACTTTTTTTTTATTTCTCTAGCCCCTGGTGTATCCTCTTAACACTAGAAAGACCGGAGCGGTCAAATGACTGCATTTTTGTTTTTAATTTGCGATATTTTTGTAACCGTTGCGTGAAAGTCGTTTTCCTCTCGTGACATTTAATTATTTTCGATTGTTTAAATTGTGATAACATGGTTTTAATGATTGCTCAATAATTATAAGTTTTAAATAACAACCTACCTAGAAAGACCGCAGCGGTCAATTGACTGCTTGAATAAAATTTCTAAAGAAAGTGGGTTTTCTTGCAAGTTTTATTTTTCTTTCAAATTTTTTATTATTATTATGTTTTGTTTGTGTATTGTATTTGAAGTTTGATTTAAAATTTATAAAAAACTCGACTGTAATAGACTTGTCAATGACTCATAGGACAAAAGTGGGATAAATACTTTTATTTACATAAATGATCTAAAATTTAACATTTTTATATTTATACAAATATAGTATGTGCACAAATAAAACCTTTTGCCTTGCCTGTTTTGATAAACGTATTTCGAGTTTTTTGACTAATAAAACCCTGTTTTTTGAAAATTATCAACGTTACTACAAAAATCTGTGTAAATTTTCATAGTATTGTTGCCCGAGTTGACCTAACACAGCTAGAGTTTATTAGTTGTTCGAATTTCAATAAAATATTTATGCTCAGTTAATTTTATTTTTTGTTTTACCTACATAAACGAAGCAAATAACAAACTAAAGGTTGCAAATTGTAGTTCTATGAAAATATGATAAAAATTGTTATATTTATGCTAATTTTAGGTATATTTCATTTTTAAAGCATATTTTTTGTATTTTTTTAGCTTTAGTGATAAAAGATTTTTATATTGTGACCAAAAATACGACACGAAAAAATAATAGTTTTGTCCTCCAATAGGATATTTTCATCAATATGTTCATGGCTTCTAGACGTGAATTACTGTACATGCGAGTAACTTTACCATTCTATTGCCAAAATGAGAAAATATAAAATCTGAAAAAACGATATTTTATGCTCAAATACAGGAACAAAACCAATAAATCTTGTGGAGTCATTATAATGTCATTATATCAGTAGCAGGTCTATAAAATGCTTTTTTAAATAATTTTCATACATTTTTAAATAATTACATGATAAATAAAATGCAAAAGCAAAATAGTAAGACACACAAAAAATGTGAAAGCATACGATGGGTCATTTGACCGCTCTTGGTCTTTCTAGGAAGTTCAGAATTCCGGTCTTTCTAGTGTTAAGCCACGGATGTTTATAGGTGGTGTTGAGTTCATTCTATGAAGAGAGCTATGTGGGCCTCTTTGTTACGGTAACATAACTCGCGGCGTGGTGTTTCTTTGAGGGCGCACGCCGCCGCGCTGGCCGCCGCGCTGGCCGCATAGTATGCCTACTTACCTGCTTACTGCCGCGTAATTTACTTAGTGACCATGACTCGTTTATTTAAAGGGAAATTCGGCCTAAGTACCTAATTTTGTTACATAATTATAATGAGAATCGGGTACAGAGTACTCTCCTTAGGTATTGAACATGTCTCACCAGTCATATTGTATACGGCAACACTATTTAGGAATAAAAGTAGCCTGTGTTCTTAAAATTTTATAAAAATCTAATTATTAATAATTATGTAAGTAATTAGCTTTTTTAATTAAAATTATTTTTGGCTACGAAACATGTATGTCTCTAATAAATAGAGATGACAAAATTCTTGAGTCATTTTGTCATCTTCCATTTCTTTCTGTCTGAGCGTCTCTCTCTAATGGATGTTTCCTGCAGCAACACTCAGAGTTGTCGCTCTATGATTATTAAATTACAAACAGCATAATGCACTGTGTTCTGTTCCGTAATTGGCAGCCATTTACAAAATACTTTAATGTATTTTAATGCAAAAGCTCTCTTTTTAGAACTCTGAATTTGAGCAGTAATTCGAGCGTACCTTTCGTAAAATAAAATACATGATACATTTCATAGAACTACCGTTGGGGTCAATTCAGTCGCGTAGATGTATTTTTAATGTATTGAATTTACAGAAATCAATTGCGTGAGAGAGAGTAAATTTACGTTGACGTAAATTTACACGTCACGTCAACGTACCGTGCCAAGTTACCGCAACATTCCACGTTGACGACGTCGTGACATGGAGATGTTGACAGCTGCCCGTAGGAATGCATCTACGCCTCGCGTTGCAGTCTAAATTGACCCTTATAAGGTTGTTGTATATTTATAACTTTCAAATAATTTCATTTTATATGCAGGTTTTAAAAACTAGTTAAAAATTCCTAGTATCGATTTTAAATATTTATAATACGGTGGTACTCACCTAATACTTATTTTGTATATTATATTACCAGTACTGTCTCCAAGCATAATAATAATAAAAGTAAAAATAACTCCCAAATTGCAACTATACGGAAATAAAAATGCAAAAACAAATATCCAATTCAGACAAACAATTGAACGCATACAAATATTTGTTCCTACTGCGATATCGGGGCATTTGGCAACAGAATCACCCAACTGTAGTTCCGTGTGCAATGTGCATCTAGCGAGAGAGAGAAATATAATTTTTTATATTTACGACACCCAGTAAGCCGATTTCTGGTAAAATATAAAAATTTCGTCGTAGAACGAAGTATACAAACTAGGATATGATTAAAAAGAATATGGCGCATCGAAACTACAATATATCTACACTACTATTATAAAGAAGAAAGATTTTGATTTTTGTGTGTATGTTTGTAATGAATATACTTAAAAAACAAATGAGCCGATATAAAAAAATTCTTTCACCCCTGGAAAGCTACCTTTAACCTGGATAAAAATGCTATAGTTATTGCTAAAAAAGATTAGGAATCCAGAATCCTTACTAAAACTTAACTAATGTAATCCAATGTTTAAAAAAGTGCACTAAAACTTCTTTCGTCGTATGCGCATTGCGCTGCGGAAACTTTATCAATATCTACAAAAAACTCTACCACCACCCGTGCGAAGCCGGAACCGACCGCTAGTAGGTAATCTATAAAACAACTGTTTAAATGCCTATAATATTATATATTTTGTATAACCAGGAATCGATTAAGAGACACTGAGCAAAACTGCAAAATTTTATTCACACTAAAATGTCTATTAAACGATTTCGTGGTAATACAAATAAATAACTGTTATTTATTTGTATTACCAGGAAATCGATTGATATGCATTCAGCTATAAGCTACAAAAATTGGTCGCATTATATCCAGCCGCAGGCAGAATATCATAGTTATTAATATTGACATAAACCGACCATTATATTATTATTATTTTCGCTATGCGACTATTAGTCTATTGAAATGTTACAATTTAAGGACCGAATATTGCATTTATTACAGGACGCAATTTTATTTTTGGGATATGTAGGGAGGGTCAATAGAAGCTTTACCTCAAGTTTGTGGGGTCGCCACTCTTGTCCCCCGGACGCCATCTTGGAAAAAGGGGTGTAGGGTAAAAAGTTATATAAACATGTTTGTTTTGTAGGCAAAATAATTTGCAACAAATTATGATTTTAAAATTTTTTTGTAAAACGTATACTGTATAGTTTCCGAGGTATCGCGAAAATAGTGTTGTCACCCCTTTTTTAAGATGGCGGCCTGGGGACAAGAGTGGTGACCCCACAAACTTGAGGTTAAGCTCCTATTGACCCCCTACACATGTCCTAAAAATAAAATTGCGTCCTCTAACAAATGCACAGCTCATGTAACATTTAAATGGACTATACGAACAAAATTCAACTCATGATATGACAAGAGTCAAGATCCAAGATATGACGTTATATAACATTAAAGTGAATTTTAGCTCCTTTGTGGTGAGAGTCCCGACGCACCATCTGCCGACCTTCGAGAAAGAGGAGTTCTGGCCGATTGGAGTCGTCTACAGGAGGTTCCGAGGATGACTTCCGAACACGTCGCTCCCCACGTCGCAGACAATATGTGTTTAGTGTTTTAGTGTTAGTGTTAATTTTTAGTATAATTGTATGTATGTTAGTCTATAAGGTTTTTATAATATGGGCCAAGATGCCTGAATTAAATAAATAAAATAACAAAATCTTATCTCAACGAACATAGAAAATATAATATTATCAGGATATATTACAGACACGTACTGTGAGTATGCACTATGCAGTAACAGCTTTCTACAGTAAATCGGCTATTGCATGAGGAATTTTTGAATCGCCGAACCTTATTGACGTGTTTGGCTGATGTCCAATTTTTCGTAACTCAAGTGTCGGACAGAGGCGCGTTTATCTAAAGCCGTATAATTTGTGAGCGAACAAACATAATTCCGACATATTCGAATATATTACGCGTTTGGTCGGTTGATAAATTGAACAGAAAACTTGGAAATGTGAAATTCATTGAATAGTTTTTATCCACGTTTGTGATCATTGTCATTAATTAATACAATATTACTAGACTAGATAACCAACATAATTTTTTGTTTATTTATAGTCAAAACAATTATATTTATCCTAGTTATCGAGCTATTTTTGAATTTATCAGATAAAGACAAGATAATATTCATTAAATAGTACATTAATTAAGCTTTACAATGTATGAATATTTATTTTTATTTCTACAGGGGAATAGTAATAAAATTTAAAAATATGCAGTTGTACTGGTTTCACTTATAATGTTTAAAATGAATACGCACAAAATCACATATGCGTTATGTGTACCCACATTTGTACATACTATATAATGTTAAGGACACACAAAGCCATCTAGCGGCAAACTAGCGAAACTGATCAGGGGACACACTACACATAAATCCCCTACTCGAAACTAGATGGCGCTAGGTTGTACATGCTCGAGCCTCCTAGAAATAACCCATACTTGTTTACTTGTTTACGTGAATCGGGAACTTTCTGGAATTCGTCTCGCCATATAAAAAGCCGCAGGTGGACGGCCCGGCAGTTCAGCTCGAATCGAACTATCATCAAGCGATCTTCGGAGTGAAAACAAGTGATCAATAGTGAGTGAACCAGTGAACTTACGAGTCGGCAACGACCTAGGACAGTGATAGTGCTTAGTGTTTTGGACTTAGTGCTTAGTGTTTGAGACCTAGTATTTAGTGCAGTGTTAATAAAGTCTTCAAGAGAGTCAGCAGGTCTTTCTCTCCAAATCCTCGAACCCTAGCACGTAACAACTGGTGTCAGAAGTGCGATTTGGAGATGCCATTGACTCCGAGAGAGGACTTCAAGGGGAGTGTCAGGACAAGGGCGCAGCGAGCTGCTGCCATTGACTCCGAGAGGGGAGTTGCGGAGGCCACACCCACTGGGGACCAAGCTCCGCCCACTGAGGGACAGGTCCCACTCACTGGCCCCTCCACCTGGCTCCGCCCACTGGCTTCGCCCACCGGGACACGCCCACTGGCCACGCCCCTCAGGCTCCACCCACTTTGGGCGTGGCCACGCCCCTCAGGCTCCACCCACTTTGGGCGTGGCCACGCCCACTGGCTCCGCCCACCAGGCCACGCCCACTCAAGCTACGCCCACTGACCCCACCACCGGGGCCCAACTGCTCAAGCTCCGACCACTGGCTCTACCCACCTTGACTCGCCCGTAGCTTCTGCGTCTCCTCAAGTGGCTCTTCAATTAGAAAGCCTAATTGAATTAATTCAGGCTTTGCAAGAGTCACAAGACCGCAAACTCGGTGCTTTGCAGGATTCGCAAAGGGCTGAAATTCAGGCAATGAAGGAGTCACAAGACCGCAAGCTCGGCGCTTTGCAGGAGTCTCAAGAGCAACAAAAGGTCCTCCAAGAAAAAGCGCTATTGGCTATAAAGGATGCTAGTGACACGGTGACTAAGCTTCGGAAAGATGTTGACGTTATGGAAGAACGAGTTACCGGGCTAGGAGTGGATATGGAAAATGTTAAAACCGGCCTCACAGAACTACAGAAGTGGAAAGTGCGCCTGGAAACCACAGAAGTCGCGACGTCTAGTGGAACTACCGGAGTAGTGGTACAAGGACCAAGAGTTAAAGTGCCACCATACGACGGTACTACTTCTTGGAACGCCTATCGTCAGCAATTCCAGACGGTTGCTTCTGCCAACGGATGGACTAACGAACAATGCCTGACCGCTCTCAGTGTTGCGCTCAGAGGGCAAGCTTTGTCGGTCCTAGAAGCACATACAGGAAATGGGTTCCAAGACCTGATGGCGGCCCTTGAATCCAGATACGGGGAGCGACACCTGGAGCACGTGTTCCGTGCTCAACTTCATGACAGAGTCCAACGCTTAGGAGAGGGACTACAACAATGGGCGTTGGAAATTGAAAAACTGGTCAAGAAAGCACACCCAGGAGCTGACGCCAAGATGGTCGACACAAATATTGTGCAAGCATTTGTCGACGGAATCAGGGACCTAGAGATCAGAGCTGCAGTGAGGCTACGTCACCACACCTCGCTTAAGGAAGCATTGGCGCATGCTTTAGAGGTCGAGGCTGTTCGGCGTGACATACGGCAGACCTATAAGATCCGCGAGGTCTCTGAGGAAGTCAAGGAGGTTAGGGCTCCTACGAAGAGAAGTTCTGGAGCCATGTGCTACAAGTGCGGCGAGAGAGGCCATATTCAGCTCAACTGCCCGCAGAAGGAAACCCACATGGTAAGGATGAAAAGGCTCGAGGAACGCATGGAACAAATGGAAGAGCTGCAAAAGCAAGGGGCCTCGTCCCCTGCCCGGAAGCAGGGAAACGAATAAAATCCAGGACTAAGGGGCGAGTGCTGGTTGACACGGTGGAAGCCCCAATAACGGTTATCTCCCAAGCAAGCAGCGGGAATAGTGTGGTGATACAGGGGACTATTAACGGGACGGATTGCAAAATGACTCTAGACACAGGAGCCTCTAGAACAATAGTGAACCCAAATCTGGTAAAAGCCGCAAGAAGACACAAGAGGAGAATTAACTGTCGGCTCCTTACTGCCTCCGGTCAGCATTGGCTGACCGGAATTTCTCCCAGGACGGGTTTTGACCCGTCCTGGGAGAAATGTCAGTTACGATTAATGTAGGGGGATCCTCATACCCTCATGACGTTATCGTGGCTGAGATTATGAATGATTGCATCTTGGGTTTGGATTTCATGAAGAAGCATAGCTGCAGAATTAATGTCGCTGACGGAGTTTTCAAGTGTGGTGAAGAAGAAATTTTCATCCTTGGAGGCGCCTGCGGGAAAGTCGCATGTGTAAAGGAAGTCATCATACCTGGACGAGCGGAAGCTAAAGTGCTGGTGAAACTACC
Organism: Aricia agestis; assembly: GCF_905147365.1. Taxonomy (NCBI): domain Eukaryota; kingdom Metazoa; phylum Arthropoda; class Insecta; order Lepidoptera; family Lycaenidae; genus Aricia; species Aricia agestis. The sequence goes on along the minus strand of NC_056409.1, from coordinate 8,891,713 downwards.
GCCAGCTGGAAAGAAGAAGTCAAACAGATGCGTGTTGATCGAAGACACACCTACCAAGACATCAGCGTAAAAACTGATGACGGCGAGAACCCTTGTTAGTGGAAGCAGTAACGCTGTGGTCAGAGTTTTGAATCTTGGTGATCGTGAGATCTGCTTGAACAAAGGTGACGTCATTGGAAAGTGCGAGGAAGTTGTCTGGATGAGAAAGTGTAGTTTGATCCTGTGATCGAACTCTCAGACTCAGCAAACACCAGCAACTATGGAATAGTGACTCAGCTACTCGATGACTGCAAGAGTAATCTGATTTATTCGCAGAGCAATAAGCTAAGAAGTTTCTACAACGCCACGCGAATATCTTCTCCAGTCAGGAAGGCGACCTTAGAAGAACGTCGATGGTTCAGCACAGGATAGATACCGGAAGCGAGAACCCAATTCGCCAACGAGCAAGACGGATACCCATCGCAAAGGAGAAAGAAGTTGAAGACCTTTTGGAGGACATGAGACGGCATAAGATTATTGAACCGTCTGCAAGTCCGTGGTGCTCACCTATTGTGTTAGTGAAGAAGAAAGATGGCAGCACAAGATTTTGTGTGGACTACAGGCGTCTCAATGATGTTACTAAGAAGGACAGCTATCCATTCCAGCTGGACCTGAAATCTGGATACTGGCAGGTGGAAATTCATCCAAAAGACAAGGAGAAGACAGCGTTCTCCACCGGTAAAGATTTATGGCAGTTTAACGTCATGGCCTTTGGATTGTGCAATGCACCTGCCACATTTGAGCGACTCATGGAGTGTGTACTGGCAGGCTTAGTTGGAGAGGCTTGCTTAGTCTACTTGAACGACGTCATCATTGTTGGCCGTAACTTCGAGGACCATTTGCGAAACTTAGAACGAGTTTTCGCCAAAATAGAGGGGGCCAAGTTAAAGTTGAATCCGAAAAAATGTCGTTTATTTAGGAGTAACCTTAATTATCTCGGCCATGTTATCTCCAGTAATGGAATCCAGACGGACCCGGAGAAACTGGAAGCAGTTCAAAATTGGCCGACCCCTAAGAACAAAACCGAAGTGCGGGCATTTCTCGGACTATGCTCATACTACAGGCATTTTGTTAAGGGATTCTCAGAGATAGCCAAGCCATTACATCGGCTGACAGAGGATAAGCGTCAGTTTATTTGGGACGAGACTTCTAAAGATTCTTTTCAGAAACTGAAGAAATATCTCTGTGAAACACCAATCCTGGGGTACCCACAACCTGAAGGTCAGTTTATAGTCGACACGGATGCAAGCAACACAGCCATTGGAGGGGTGTTATCTCAAAAACAGGGCGAAAGAGAAGTTGTAATTGCATATTTCAGCAAATCTTTATCTAAGCCAGAGAGAAACTACTGTGTGACAAGAAGAGAACTCTTGGCTGTCGTGAAGACGCTACAACATTTCAGCAAGTATCTCATTGGCAGACAGTTTTTACTGCGAACTGATCACGCGGCGTTGAAGTGGCTACTACAGTTTAAGAACCCAGAAGGTCAAGTAGCTCGATGGATTGAACAGCTCCAGGAGTATGACTTCAAGACCGAACATCGCAGCAGAAAGTCGCATGGGAATGCCGATGCACTCTCACGAAGGCCGTGTTCAGACGACTGCAAACATTGTGTTAAGCAGGAATCTAATGAAGTGACATTAAAGTTAACGAGAACAAGTCCTTTGGGTCCATGGGAGAACGATGCTATGAGGGAGGCTCAAGAGAGAGATGAAGACCTTCGGCACATCATCACATGGAAGAAACGGGGTGACGTAAAACCAATAGGCAGTTCAGTTCGAATCGAACTATCATTAAGCGATCGTCGGAGTGAAAACAAGTGATCAATAGTGAGTGAACCAGTGAACTTACGACTCGGCAACGACCTAGGACAGTGATAGTGCTTAGTGTTTTGGACTTAGTGCTTAGTGTTTGAGACCTAGTGTTTAGTGCAGTGTTAATAAAGTCTTCAAGAGAGTCAGCAGGTCTTTCTCTCCAAATCCTCGAACCCTAGCACGTAACAATAATATTCCTGGAATGGGGCTGCAGAAATACATTTTTCCAAATATTAAAAGGTTTTAAAACCCTCACGGGTCTTTTCCGTTTACATTGCGTTGAGTAAACATGATGGTGCTCTGTTGTATTAAGATTTTGTGGACATTACAAAACGTGTGTTTGAAGTTGAATTTTACAGCGTGGGCGTACTTTTGAAACGCGTATAACTTGTACCTTATAATAAATGAATATTATCTTGCTAAAATACCATAGCGGTTATCCTAGTCCTTTATCTGATATTATGTTAAAAATGTTATTGGTTAGTCAAGTGTAGCAATTCATTTATTATAAATAAGATAGTTACGTAATTATTTTTTAAGTGAGACTTTAACTCTATATGCAGTAAAGCACTAGAAGACAAAATATGAGGCAATATAATATTTAAACCTTCAATTAGATATAACTAAAACTAAATATAACTACAAATAGTAACTATGAGGTGACAAATAGTAGTAGTATAAACATTATATTTTGCAGTACAGAAGAGTGTATTTTCATTATACTTACAACTTTAGTTCGCAATACGCCACGTAATCTAGATTTATGTGGACTACGTTTTTCAAGCTATGTACCTTGTGTGTAAAACTCACAGTTTCTCTGTTCTAGCATTCGTTCTGAAAAACAAAACTTTTGTTTCTGATTATTTCTATGTTTATTATATTAAATGTTCTAAATCAATTGATTCAAAGGTTCTGATAATATTAAAATTCGTGCATTATTTTATTTGCTCAACAATTAAGTTACTAATTTACAAACTTTATTCTGTGGTTTACTGTAAATAGTTTTCGACAATGTAGTCGCAAATTTTATTTGACTGCCGCCAGTAAATGGATGTAGTGCCGTAAAATGTGAGTGTACTGCGAGTCTGCGAGAGCCGTGTTTATAGTATGAAATAGCCTAGCAATACATACGGGGCTGTAATTTCACTAAAATCGCTTATTAGCTGGCTACCGAAGGACGCGTATATTTTTTTATTTTTATGTATGACCACGTATTTATTTTTAACGAGTAGTCCGATTTTGATTAATTCATTTCTTTCTAAAATTTTTATAAACTCAAAGTCAATTTTTTTAATTCAGAATAAATGTTTGCAAATGTTCTCTGAAAGTCTACCGGTGGTAGGCATCACCTACCACCGGCTCGGGAACTATCCCGGCGAGAAGAACCGGCGTAAGAAACACGCACGGGGCCCCCAATTTTTTACCAAAAAAAAAGTGAGAAAAAAATTAGTCTTTTAAAATAAGGTTTACAATAAATTCTTATATTTTATACATCAACCTAACTTATGGTCTAAATTGTAAGGCAAGGCCAACTTTGAGGCCATTTTTGGTTAAACCACCATAAATAGAAAGTTATAATTATCTAGTACATACTAAAAATTTTAGGGTAAATAAAATACTGAATCACAATCACATAAAACCTACTTAATCAATTAACAATTTTAGACATAGCTAATCAATAACATGAAATGTACAAAATCAGCTACATATGTGATAATAATTTGATACTGTCGATAATAATAATTATATTATGCTTCATTTTTATTAAAAAAATCCTCTCCATTTGTTTTGTTTTTTATTAATCACACGAGGGTAGACCAAATTATGTTTCGTATTTTCGGGAAGTACGTGTGTCATAAAATGCGTTCTCGCGATGACATAGTATAGTGCCGGAGAGTGTTTGAAATGATATAGGTTAAGTACTGTGGCATGATTATTATCATAAAATCATTCTCAGCGTACTCAATATTGAGGATATATTGTGGTTTCTTTGTTACATATCCGCTTTACTACTAGGACTCCTTATGAAAAGATCATGTTTCATTGTTATTCACACGTCGAAAGGAATTTTGTGTCTTCTCTACTAATCTACTGTGTACAATATGTACAATCAAATTTTTTACAAGAATATACTCCAATCGATGTTTACTTAATTAAAAATATTTCAGTAATATTGAATAATAGTAATTGCTATGGAAAATATGCAAAAAAATACGCAACCATCTTTTCGAAGGCGTCGTTTCTGTCATCTTCACTGGAAAAATAATACTCCAGTCATAACGTCAGAAAAATCAGGCTAGAAATGCAAATGAACCGAGAAAGCCAAATTTTTGGATATTACGTGGGGGATGGCTAGAAACGCTTAAGTTCAAATTGTTGACCAAAATAACCTTGTGGGTTTTCTGCCATCTTGAAAAAAGAGTTAAATTCAGTTTTTTCATCATAACTCGGTTCACCGTCGAGATAAAAAAATCGTATTTCAACTGAAAAACTGAATTTAACCCTTTTTCCAAGATGGCGGAAAACCCACAAGGTTACTGTGGTCGACAATTTGAACTTAAGCTTTTCTAGCCATCCCTCACGTAATATCCAAAATTTGGCTTTCTCGGTTTATGTGCATTTCCAAATGTATATAATGACTGGAGTATATTATTAATATTCAAAAGAATGTGGGAAACATTTTTTATTCAAAATAAAAAGTTTGCAAGCAGAACGACAAGAATAATATGTAAATCGCATCTAAACATTGGACAGAAGCGCATCCACTGACCGCAGTTTAGGTATTCAGTAATCTTCCCATCTTTTACGGAGAGCGTGCGCCTCAAACTGGGTAATTGGCATAAAATAACCTCTATTTTCAAAGCGATAGAATTCAATTTAGATAAAAACAACATCAGCGACGGCAGTGTTATATTTTGTCAGCGTCAGCAGGACCACCTCATATCTAACCCTTTTAGTTACGCACGAAAACAAAATTACTCCTATTTCTAGAAGTGGAAAGTTGATTTTGGCTTGAAGTCGAGAAACGGAGGTCTAAAATTAAAATTGTTTTCTCTATTAGATGTGCAAGTGAATGGGATTTAAATACGTATTCGAGACGGTATTGGAGTTGTTTATGGAAATAGGCTATGGTCCGTGCTTGGTGCCTAAACGTCGCTCCGACGACGTTGCAGGTATTACGTGACAGGAATGGCGCCATGCTACGTATGCTAAAAGCTGATAAAAACTTTAACGTTAGCTTGAAAATTGATTGCAGACACTTTAAAATAAATCTCGTTGAAATATTAACCTGGATTGCAGTTTAGGAACAAGACTTGCTAGGGCAAGTCTTTCGGCCGCACGAGAGATTTAATAATTACCTCACTTATACCTTAACAAACTTTTGCCCGCGGCTTCGCTCGCGTTAAGAATTATTATTATATACAAACTTTCATCCCCTATTTGAACCCCTTGGGGTTGGAATTTATCAAAATCCTTTCTTAGCGGGTACCTACGTCATAATATCTACCTGCATGCCAAATTTTAACCCGATCCGTCCAGTGGTTTGGGCTGTGCGTTGATAGATTACTATGTCAATCAGTCAGTCAGTCACCTTTGAGTTTTATATATATAGATTCCATAAATTTTATGTCAAACTATTATTTAATATGCCTCTGTACTGAGTGAGGACGTAAAATTGTATTGTTGTAACACTTTACTTTAAACTTGATTTCATATTAGATATCAATAAAATATTATAAAGTTTACGTTTATTAAATAAAGAAACTTTGTAGTAAAGTGATATCGTACTACTGTATATTTAGCGATGATTAAAGTGCATTCTAAATGTATTTTTTATAAGCGGCGTGGAGATTTAAAACGTTTTTCTTATCTTTGAGACTATTTAGTCGGTCGCGACTCGTGGCACTAAAAGGTTGAGAAATTGTGACCTAAAAGCTTTCAAAATCGAGTTTGATAAAAAGATTAATGGTGTGTTCGCTTCGCTTTGTAAAATATATTTCAACACAATTGGCAGTGGAATAGCTCTTTTAAAATGTGAATATTTGTATCATACAATTCGTTATTACCATTTTCGACTATTTCATTGGTCGTATAATAGAACTTTAATTGAACCTACCTACTTAAAAACACTGTTACACTTTCTACAGTTACAAGAGAAAAAATCTCGAGTACAAGAATGTTAATCGTATACGCTACCAAAATATATTACGTAGTATTCAATATCTTTCTACGATAAACCTACCAAAAATATTTTGCAATCCGCCAATAAGCGGACACTGATATTATCTGTTTTTTAAACTAAAGCTATAATATTAATAATACTCTGAATAGTATAACAACGTCCTGTCCGCGACCGCAAGACTTCGCTCGTTAGGCTAAGTAAATTTAAAAACTACACCCAGTGGCTTCTTTCCAACTCGAAACTTGGAAATAAGCCGCAAGCTTTGGGAGTTGAATATTGTGTCAAGCATTGTGATATTTCTTGTATGTTTGTTTGACTAAGCCATCGAAGTACAATCACTTTAGAACGATAGCTCTAATACGTTGTAATGTCCATATATGTATGTAGGTCCTGTTATAAAAAGGCAGCTAGGGCAACGAAATCGACCTGAGTAGGTATAACCAACCAAATAATAATATAATATATGAGTTGGTGGGCATGCGGAATCATTGTTTGACTTTCAGTTACTGTTCTAGAATTTGGTATTTCGAGATATACAGAAGTTATTTGTTCAAATATGGATGTATTGACATAATATTTTGTTTGACTATGCAAACCCTGGAGTATTGATCAAGAATACGATAACGTTGTAAGACGTTTTGCTTTGTGAATTTCATACTACGTTTGCCCACAAAGCCGATGGTTTCCAGAATGAAAGACAATATAACAGGACGATTGTAGAAATATTATTGAATTACCTTTATTGACGTGTGGTTTATCTTATAGCTGGAAGTTAACAGTTTTTCAGATCTTTCATTTTACACCATAAAATATCGTCCCTTCTTCGGTAATACACGGGTATAATTTTTAAATCTTAAAAAATAAAGTAATTATTTATTAATTAAATATGCAGTTAATAATATAATTTATCCAAGATCTGAAAGTACTGTTAAATTGACTTCGTCGTAGGCTTTTCTTAACAAAAGTTTAACGTACAAAATATACCTATGCCATCAAAAACATTCTGTAAAAAAACCAAGTCTCGCAACTCAATTTTCTACTGTGAGATCCATGTAATACCAAGTCGGTTAATTTATTCAGGCCCTACTTAAGGGACCTTCTGTCTTGTTATTACGTAAGTTATTATCATGTCAATATTAAAAATAGTTTACGTTTTAAATAAATAGATCGACTTGGCCATCTATGTTTAGTGTGTATCACACAGCACAATGAACCAGCAACCTGGTTTCTCATTTCTCGCCAAATTCATTTCGAAAGGATGTAGTATGATCTTTAAGAAGTTAATGGTTCTGAAATTTTAATGGTTAACTTGAGTAACAGTAACTTGGTTGTACTAGATCCCGTTTCTCGGTTTATTGATAAATTTAAGCCATGTTGTCATCCGATGAGCCGCTTGGAAAAGTAATAGGTACATTCGTTTTGGAGACGAGTTTCAATTGCATGGAGTGCAATAGACTAAACACTCTAATAATATGTAAATTGTAAGATACATTGTGTTTTCATGAAATGGCCAAGTAAAGTTAAAATGTAAATGATTTTTAATATTCATATGATAATTGTTCATATAAAAGTTGTTAAAGATCGTTTATGTGCTAAGGCTTATTATAAGGTAACTGATTTTCTCAATGATAGCTCACCTTGGGAAAAATAAGCTGACTGACCATAGGTCGCTTCTATATAAATGTACCATATTTATACTTACTATAAGTACTTACATACTTAACATAAATTAGTTTAAACTATCTTTGTTATTTTCCACCTTTTTCTTCTCGGCGGGGTAGTTCCCGAACCGGTGGTAGGCCTCATGTAGACACGACGTTCTAAAAGAGTTAACTTTGTTAACCTATTTGGAAATAAATATTTTTGATTTTGATTTTGATAATAACTTACGTAATAACGTAAGACAGAAGGTCAGTTAAGTAGGGATTGTATAAATTAACCAACTTGGTATTACATGGATCTCACAACTTTTTACGGTAGAAAAAACTGAGTTGTTTCTTTACAGGATGTTTCTGATGGCATCTCACTTCTTTTTGTAAAGCCCTACTTTTTGCCTTTTTTGTACGTTTTACCTTTTACGTGCCGCCCGCACTGAGCGCTCGCTTGCGTCGCTAGCGCGAGTAATATAATTCAGGCCACACTCATCACAAGTGTTGAGCATCAATCAATTTATTTTTTAATTTTACAATTAATTTAATCACAATTAATTTAATTGCAATAAATCTATTAATTTTGTTTTACAATTCATTTATTTACAATAACTGACATTAATTGCAAGATACAATTAAATTAATTGCAACGAATATTTTTAATATTTATTGTAAGAAAAAATAAAACAAACAATTAATCATAATCATTATGTATACAGTAATAAAACCATACTACCTGTATATCTACCATCCAATGCTGGTTATAAGCCTTTCATGACTGTTGTTTGTCCCTCCTTCACAGCCTAACGAAGCAACCAATCGACTTGAACATCGTTGAAAAAACATCGTTTACAAGAATATTTGTATTTTACGCGATTTTCGAATTCCATGCAAGCGAAGCCGCAGGCAAAAGCTAGTGTCTAGACTAGCTTGTGCCCGCAGCTTTGCTCGCGTTAAGAAGTATTATTATATTATACAATCTTTCATCCGATATTTTACCCCCTTAGGGGTGGAATTTATCTAAATCCTATCTTAGCGGATGCCTACGTCATAACATCTACCTGCATGCCAAATTTCAGTCCGATCCGTCCAGTGGTTTGGGCCGTGCGTTGATAGATCACTATAATGTCAGTCAGTTAGTCAGTCAGTCAGTCAGTCACCTTTGAGTCTTCCATTATACGTATGGGAGATATCGATGGTACGGGTACAATGATTCATATATACTGTAAATGTTACTTTGTAATCGTATACATTTATATGGGATTACAAAGTTATTCATGAAGTTAGTTTATCTAGAAAACTGGATAGAAATTATGATATGTTTAGGGTTTCCCTTAATTTGGACACCAAACACAAATTATATTCTAAATTTGTTGGTTCTATGTCTGCTAGAAGTGCCTTCAGTCAGTCAGTCTTCAATTCTTAAACTACTAGGTACTTCAAATTGAATAATTGAATGAAATTTTAAATATAATATACCGTATTTATACAACGCCTGCTTAGCTACTGAAAATTCTGGTTTGTTGTTTTATCTACAACGAAGTTATAGGGCGGTCAAAAAGAGCCTTAATGATTTCGAGAAAAGGATGGTACGGCCGTGCCGCATTTTTGCTCGACTTGACGGGGGCACTGCCGTGCCCCCAGATTATAATTTAAGGTTACCAACATTAGACTCCATCCTCCAATCCATTTCTGTACACCAAATACTGGTTATAGCATATAATATGATATTCGTTGTCTATAAAGGTATAAACAAAAAACTTTTCTAAAAACAGTTCATCAAACTTTGCTCGATCATTCTCCGATGCCATGATTGATGGCCGAAACTTGCTAATTGTAATTTTTGTTATTACTTCTAAAGTATATTATGTGTCGTATGTGACATCAGCTCCCACGTGTGATTAATCATCTTTTACTTTACGAGTCGACAACGGGAATATAATAATAAAAAAAATTAATAAATGTTTTTGACCAAAAGGGTACACACAGGGGATTATCGAAAATTACGATTTGGTGACGCTCTTTTATTTTATAGTAGGTACTTATTGGTTTAAGAATTTTAAAATGTAGTTTTGACACATGAAATTGGGACACATAATTTACCACAAACAAGACAAGCAAGGTAGCCAATAGCCTTAAACAAAAGAAAATCATTATTGTGTATGGCCACAGAATATATTATAATAGTGCTCCGTACAGAAGACGTTTATCTTAGAAAATTTGTCTAACGAAATTCGTTCGTCGTCGTCGTCTCGTCTTTAAATCTTTAACAATATGGTACAATTTAGCACGCCTCAGAGTTCAGCGGCTGTTCGTTTAGATGCCTACCAAAATCTATTACAAGCCAATCTCATTCTTATGACTATGGAAAATGATCCTGGATATTACACTAAACCTACACATTGAGCGGCCCGCTAAGGCTGATTATACCCAAAAAATATATGTTTTATTTTTATTTTATTTATTTTAATAATTTATGTACACAAAAATGTTTACAGTGAAAGTCTTAAAACTAGAAATACATTTCAGTACAAAGGTACTACTTATTCCGATTGGAATCTCTTCCAGTAGACCTGTTACAGGAAATTTAGAAAACAGGTAACAAAAATCAGTGCACACAACAATTGAGTCTATATAAAAATAACAATTATTATAAATACCTACGCAAATTAACAGAAAACTATATGATAACAAATTATATAAAAATAAAATATAAATATATAAATGTAATACTAATCTATAATTATAATTACGTACCTACTTACATATTAAGTACTTATATATAAATAAAATATTATAGAAACAAATATTTTAAAATTTACAAACACACAAATATGTAAATATATATATATATATATATTCAAATACATATACATATAATATATATTATTATATATATTACATAAATAAAATTTTAGGGGTTTGATTGAGGTGACATTGTTAGGTGAAGCTTAAATAGTGCTCATGCAGTCTTCTCTTAAAAAGTGCAAGAGTTTTAAATTCACGTATTTGACTTGGCAAGGAATTCCAAAGTTTAGCAGCATAATTAGTGAAGGAGTATGCAAAGAAGTCAGTACGATGAGGAGGGATATCTAAAAGGGTGCGTCTAAAGGATCGACAGGACGGATTTTGTAAGTTGGGAAAGGAGAAGCGCTCTTTCAGATAGGAAGGGGATGTAGGACTTAATAAAATATTAAATAGGAAACACAGTATACGATAATTTCTACGCAAGCGAATAGGGAGCCACTGCAGTTGCTTTCTAAATTCGGACACGTGATCATACTTCTTAAGGCCAAAAATGAAACGTATCGAAAGATTTTGCAGTCGTTCCAACTTGTTTAAAATATCTTCATTCGCGTCTAAATAACAAACATCTGCATAATCAATAATGGGTTGGATAAGGGTCTGCGCTAATAAGATCTTAGTAGGAGTTGGTAGAAACTTTTGCAGCAATTTGAGTGAATGCAAGGTGTGATAAACTTTACGACTAACGTTGCTCACATTGGAATTCCATGACAGATGTTCATCAAAAATAACTCCTAGGTTTTTAGCAGTGTCGGAGAAAGGTATCGTGGTGCCGTTCAATATAATTGGAGGAAGAGTAGCTTTATCAAGCAGAGCTAGCATCCGCTTACTGCCCATTAACAGTGCCTTAGTTTTAGTGGGATTTACGAGTAGACCAAAAGACTGCGCCCATTCACATATACGTCTAAGGTCATCATTAATAAGAGCAATGGCGGAAGCTGCATTGGGTATGGTGAAATGCTGGTATATTTGCAAATCATCTGCATAAAGATGGAATTTACACACTAGTATTTTTACAATAAAGTTTATGAAGATGGAAAAAAGAAGCGGGGAAAGTACTCCGCCTTGAGGGACACCCGCATCGAGATCTGACCAATCAGAGCAATTATTGTTGATCGTAACTCTCTGCGACCGACCCCTAAGATAGGAGTTAAACCAGGACAGGACGGAAGGGAACAAATTTAGAGACCGTAACATACCGAGAAGAATATCAAAATCGATAGAATTAAAGGCACTACTAAAATCGAGAAGTACAAGGGCGGTAAGGGATTTATTTTCCATGGCCCACCGAATGTCATCAGTGATATTTAAGAGGGCGGAAACGGTGCTGTGTCCAGAACGAACCGACAAGAGAGGGGGCAAGATTTTGTATAAAACTTTTTTCTTTAACACGAAAACTACTGATCCGATTTGAATACGGTTTTGCTGATATTCAAACTTAGCATCTGCGCCGCCCCAATCCCCCCCCCCACCTGGTAATGTTGCCAAGCAAAAACATGTTGCGTCGTTAGTGTTGAGTTGAGACCAGGTGGGGGGGGGGGGGCTTTGCGGGCGCAGCCCCCCCAAGCCCCCCCTCCTGGTAATGTTGCTAAGCAAAATGGTGTTGCGTCGTTAGTGTTGAGTTTTACTCCTCCTTCTTTAGAATCAAAGTAAGTTACTTATTAAAAGTGAAATTAATCTAACCAAAACTAAACATGCAGATTTTGCGTGTCGTTTGATTAATATGCGGGAGGCTTTGCCCCTGCCCTTACTTGGGGGGGGCTGCGCCCCTTCAAACCCCCCCTCCTGGTAATGTTGCTAAGCAAAATGGTGTTGCGTCGTTAGTGTTGAGTTTTACTCCTCCTTCTTTAGAATCAAAGTAAGTTACTTATTAAAAGTGAAATTAATCTAACCAAAACTAAACATGCAGATTTTGCGTGTCGTTTGATTAATATGCGGGAGGCTTTGTCCCTGCCCATACTTGGGGGGGCTGGGCCACCCAAACTCCCCCCTCCTGGTAATGTTGCTAAGCAAAATGGTGTTGCGTCGTTAGTGTTGAGTTTTACTTCTCCTTCTTTAGAACCAAAGTAAGTTATTTATTAAAAGTGAAATTAATCTAACCAAAACTAAACATGCAGATTTTGCGTGTCGTTTGATTAATATGCGGGAGGCTTTGCCCCTGCCCATACTTGGGGGGCTGCGCCCCCACAAGCCCCCCCCTCCTGGTAATGTTGCTAAGCAAAATGGTGTTGCGTCGCTAACGTCGCTAACACTAATGTTGAGTTTTACTTCTCCTTCTTTAGAATCAAAGTAAGTTATTTATTAAAAGTGAAATTAATCTAACCAAAACTTTACATACAGATTTTGAGTGTCATTTGATATTTGATTAACATGCGGGAGGCTTTGCCTCCGGCCGCTAATTGGGGGGGGGCTACCCCCCCCCATACCCCCCCCCCCCCCTCCTGGTAATGTTGCCAAGCAAAAACATGTTGCGTCGTTAGTGTTGAGTTAATTCTTATTCCTTAGAAACAAACTAAGTTATTAATTAATAGTGAAACATACAGATTTCGAGTGTCATTTGATTAATATGAGGGAGGCTTTGCCTGGATATGGACAGACGGACAGGCTGATATTATATCTTTGTAATCGGGTTCCGTTTTTTACCATTTGAGTAAGGGACCATAAAAAGGAGAGAATTATCTATTTCCGTTATTATACTATGGTAACGCCTACGGGAAACAGCTATCCATACTAATATTATAAATGCGAAAGTGTATTTGTTTGTTTGTCTTTTCTTCGCAGCCTAACGAAGCAACCAACTGACTTGATTTTTGGCATCGACTTAGTTGAAAGGATAGAGAGTAACATAGGCTACTTTTGGTCTTGGAAAAACATCATGTTTCTAAAGGAGATTTGCAAGAATATTCGTATTGTACACGATTTTCGAATTCCACGCGAGCGAAGCCGCGGGCAAAAGCTAGTCATAATAATATTAATATGAATTTATGACATATCACTTTGGCAAATTACAAAACACTCAAAAAAAAAAACAGTGGAAGGAGAAGACGAAGAATAGCTGCCATAGCGCAACTGACATTTATCTGACGCTGTCAGCCTAAGCTGTCAGCTGTCAGATGATACAACTATTTACAAATATGAGATAGGAACGGCGGGAAACTCGAACGCGGGCGGTCGTGTTTTTCTTAATTCTCAAATTTTATTTGTTTATTAGTGTTCAGTGCGGGAATATTGTACATATTTTTGTAAATATTTAGTTTTAATTATCTTTCTAGTTTATTTTATATTTTCTTCTCGGTAAGTGTATTTATTTTTGTACTATGAATCGACCTCCGGATCCCGGAGGCGGGATTTTTTGTGGCCCAATTCCACAGCCCGGTTATTTTGTTACGTTGGATTTTGATGAGTCCAATAATATGGACACAGAAGAGTCAATAAGTCAAAGAACGTACAAACGATCTCGTAATGATTTTACTGACGAGCTGACGTGCAAACAATGTAACAAAGTAACTAGAGATAGCGCGGGAAATCGTATTAATTGTAAGTGTATACTTGAAAAGGATAATTCTGCTAGCATGCGTGTATCCTCAGCCTCAGCACCTGAGACAGAAAGAAAACATATTGGCAGAAATTTATATAATGAAAATGATGTTTCCCCTTATTTAATTCATGTACAAAAAGTTACAAAAAATGTCTCTGATGGTACGCAACTACACCCCATCACCTTTGGTGACTTTTTAATTAAAAATAACATTTATAATATTATTAATGGCTCTCTAAAAAAAATTGGTCGGAACAGAATTTCTGTTTCATTTCAAAATTACAAAGATGCTAATACATTTATTAATAATTCAATACTCGCTGACAATAATTATGAAGCTTTTATACCATCTTTTAATGTCGTTAGAATAGGTATTGTGAGGGGTATACCAGTTGAATGGTCACCTGAGGAAATAATAAATAACATTTCTACACCTACCGGTAGTGGTAAAGTTGTAAAGGTCAGACGCTTAAATTATAAGACAATGGTGGAGGGTTCTCCTGTATGGAAACCGACTCAGTCAGTTGTTGTATACTTTGATGGTAGGGTTCTGCCAAAAAGAGTTTTTATTTGTTATAATTCACTACCAGTTGAGCTCTACATCTTTCCCACTATACAATGCTTCAAATGTTGTCGGTATGGACATACCAAAGCTCAGTGTAGGTCAAAATCACGGTGTATCAAGTGCGGTCAGGAACATGATATGGATTCTTGTAGTGTTAATGAGCATGAATATTTCTGTTGCTTATGTTCTGGCCATCATATGGGTAATAACAAAATATGCCTAGAGTTTAATAGGCAAAAATCTATAAAAATACACATGGCTGAACATTGTGTCTCTTATGCAGAGGCCAATAAAGAAATTCCTTCCTCGTATAAATCTTATTCAGATACACTATCCACTCCTAAATTTAATTTATCTACTAATAATAATAATAGTTCATCTGATAATAGATCATACAAAAAAACTGTAGTTGCTAAGCCTCGTGCTCCTTATAGACCAATGAAAGGTTATGATAAAATTGCCCATAACAATGTGGTAAAAGAGTTTTCTTTTGATAATTTAGAAAAAAACACAACACCAGTACATGAATACAATAAAGGTATAATAAACAATTACAAGAATGAACTTTCTTCACTTACAGATGTAATATCATTATTACAAACCCACTCACAGAACAATAATATACCGTCCATCGTTGCCCCTTTAATACAATGTATAATTAATATTCTACAATATGGCCCAGATCATTCAGTGGAACGCTCGAAGCGTAGTTAATAAAAAAAGTGACATAGCTTATTTATTAAGAAATTATAATCCTTTTTTATTTTCTTTCTCAGAAACTTGGCTTAGGCCAAGTAATACTTTTAGATTTAAGAATTATAATACAATTAGAGAAGATAGGTTAGACGGCTATGGTGGTGTAGCCTTTCTCCTTGAGAAAAACTACCCTTTTAGCCTTATTGATATCCCTGTACATAGTTCAGAGCTATCTATTATAGCAATTAGTGTAAATAATATATGTTTTGTCTCTGTATATATTTCCCATGCCTCTATTAATATTTTAAATGAATTTAATAACATTTTAAGCTCTTTACCAAGACCTTTAATTATAACAGGTGACTTTAATTGTCATCACCAGTCATGGGGAAGCTCCATTACTAATAGTTATGGTAACAAGCTGCTAAGTGTTTTAGATCTGAATAATCTATGTGTTATAAATTCTGGTGAGCCCACAAGGCGCACTAGTCCAACAGAAGGCAAAAGCGTTGTTGATTTGACTATTTGCTCCCCACAGTTTGTAACACAATTAACATCTTCGGTTCTATCATCCACTTTTGGAAGCGATCACTTCCCCATATTAACTACCTCTCCTTTTGATAATTCTCAGGCTCCTATTCAAAATGTCAGATTATTTCCCAGGTATAACCTCAATAATGTCACCGATAAATGTTGGAAGAAATTCAGTAGTAAAGTTGATGTAAAACTGTCACAGATATTTCCAAATGAAGATGACTCTATTGATGCTCTCGTTTTTACAGATGTCTTGATAGAAAGTGCTAATGAAGTTTTTCCAATAAAAAATGAATCATCTTCCATTCCCAGCCCACCGTGGTGGGATAAAGAGTGTACGGAAGCTGTAAAAAGGAGAAAGAAAGCTGAAAGAATGTATAGTACAAATATGTCTCTTGAAAATTATTGGACATTGAAAAACATTATAAATAGCACCAAATTACTTTTCAAAAAGAAAAAAATCTGAAAGTTGGCAAAAGTTTTGCTCCTCTCTGTCCCCGAATTCTCCTCCAACTGTTGTTTGGCAAAATATTAGGAGGTTCAAATCTGCATGCAATACTTCTCATTCTGTTTCTCTTCCTAGTTCTATTGCAAATGATTTTCTTGACAAGCTTGCTCCTCCTACAGTCAATCTTCCTAACCTATTTCATAACAATAGTACAATAGATGAAAATGAAGAGTCTTCAGAATTAAATTCCTCCTTTACCATGGCCGAATTAAAAAATGTACTTTCGTATGTATCGGATTCCTTTCCTGGGCCTGATGGTATTTATTATTCATTTATTTCTCATCTAAACGAAAACAGTTTATCAGTTTATCTTAGAATCATTAACTCAATTTTTGAATCTGGCAATATTCCATCAGAGTGGAAATGTCAACTAGTGTTACCCATTTTGAAACCAAACAAAGATCCTTCCCTATCATCTTCATATCGTCCAATAGCCCTCTCGTCTGTTCTTCTAAAAATAATTGAACATTTAGTCAAAAACCGCCTGGAGTGGTTCGTTGAAAGTAACTGCCTGCTTTCTTCATCTCAATACGGTTTTCGGCGTAATAAAAGTACATATGACAACTTAAGTACTTTTACCACCGACATAAGATTAGCTTTCAGTGCAAATAAATTCGTTCTTTCGGCCTTTTTAGATCTTTCTAATGCATATGATAGTGTTATTATATCAATATTGAAACAGAAACTAAGACGTCTAAAAATTCCTAAAAAAATTATTTCATTTATTATAAACCTGTTAACTGATAGATCTATTATTTTCTATAATATTGGCCGTAAATACATAAGAATTGTTACCAAAGGTTTACCACAAGGCTTAGTTTTGAGCCCTCTGTTATATGACATATATACTTATGATTTAGAATTGGCCATTGCAGCGTTGTTGGATGTTGATGTTTCGCAGTATGCGGATGATCTGACCTTATATGTTGTAGGGAATAATGTTGATGATGCTTCCGCTAAGCTAACAAGAGCCTTGCATTTTCTTAAGCGTTGGTTGGACAACCACGGCCTAGATTTATCCCCAACTAAAATCGAATGCGCGTAACTCCTCAAGTTAGAGTATTTTTTGATAACATTATCATTTCACAAAAAAAACATCATAAATTTTTAGGTGTCATCCTGGATGAAAAGCTTTCCGGAATTCCACATTGTGATTATGTTGTAAGTAGATGCGAAAAAAATGTAAATATCATCAGATGTCTAGCAGGCGTATGGTGGAGTGCCCATCCATTTTATCTAAAATTAGTTTATAATGCTTTGATTCGCAGCATATCAGAATATGGCTCTTTCCTTTTGGAGCCTGGACGTGTATCAGGATTTAAATCTTTAGACAAAATCCAAAGTAAATGCCTCAGAATTATATGTGGAGCAATGAAATCTAGTCCAATCAACGCTTTGCAGGTTGAATGTTATGATCCTCCTTTACATTTACGCCGTCAATATTTATCCGACAAATATCTCTTTCGATGCCTTCAGCTTTATGATCATCCTATTATTGCGAAGCTTCAAACGCTTTCCTATCATATTTCCGAAAATTCATACTGGTTAAATAAACAAACCCCGTGTTTAATTGTGAGCTATTTTAAATTTAAATCTCTTACTGCACCTATTCATTCTTCTTCTAAATTACCGATTTTTTCTTCTTCTTATGGGGCTCTTGTGTCCGCTCCAAATATTCTGACCATTAATATAGAGAAGAACTCTTTGAGGGCCAATGAAATATTTAATGATATAATTAATACACAATTTAAAGATCATCATTATATCTTTACAGATGCTTCTAAAAGTAATATTAATGGCCATGTTGGTGTAGGTGTATTCCATTCCCAGTACAATATTGTCCAAAAAATTAAACTCCCTCCCGAATGTACCGTATTCTCTGGAGAATGCTTAGGGATCTTAAAAGCTTTAGAATATATTTTATTAGCCAAACTTAAAAAATCTATAATTTTTACAGACTCTCTAAGTTCTATTCAAGCTCTTAACAAGAATCCATTTAAAATTAAACAACAACATCCTGTTATATTCGATATAAGACAGTTATTAACAGATGTTACCAAGAAAGGTACTTCAGTTTCATTTGCTTGGATCCCTAGTCATTGTGGAATAGAAGGAAACGTTAGAGCGGATTCTCTTGCCAATGAGTGTGGCGACTTAAATCCATACAAAATCTACTACCCTGATTTATTAACTTTACCCAAAATTCATTTAGAGACGTCATGGAAATCGTCATTTGATCAAAGTCATAAACAAAAAGGAGCACATTTCTATAGTATTCAATCCGAAATTGTATCAAAACCATGGTTTTATAGTATGAATTTCAATAGAAAATGTAGTAGTATCATATCACGATTAAGACTTGGCCATACTTGCTCGCCAGACCATCTTGCTAGACTTAATATAATTAACAATCCCTCTTGTGCCTGTGGTGCTGAGGTTGGGGATGTCAACCATATATTCTTTTCTTGTCCTCTTTACAACCGTTCCCATTTCCTTGATTCATTGTTAAAGAATAAAATTCCTTTTCCTACTTCAGTTATTTGTTTATTGCATTCTAGAAAATATATTATATATCAAATATTAGCTGATTTTGTATTACATAATAATATTGAGATTTGATATTGGAAAGGCAATAGCGTGTAAATAGCTAAATTGCCTGCGGGATAATACAAAGTTCTCAAAATAAAAAAAAAACCGGCCAAGTGCGAGTCGGACTCGCGCACCGAGGGTTCCGTACAAACCTGCAAGGTTTACAAAGTTCGTTCATTACGACAATCGAGTCATAACTATGGTATTTTTATTGCAAAATGAAATTCATAACATTACAATGGGGAAAGATGGAGGAGCATAAATTTAAGACAAAGATTTCTTTATCGTTTAAGTAATCCTTTATTTTATATTAACACATATCATTTATCTATAATATAACTGAAACACTTATACTAGCCTTGCAGCAGACTTGTGAAAGTTCTTTTATTAAAGTTATTTATTTACTAAGTTTTTTAGTCACTATTTAGAAATCTGGTTCAAAAATATTAATTAAGTATTAAATTTGAACCAGACCTGTAAATGGTGACTGAAAAAGTTATGAATAGTACCACATTGAACATTGAAGTTCGAAAAAACGTTATCAATAGTTGTACAACTTCGTGTAGTGCTACTGTTTATTAACGGAAACATGTTTATGGATGAAAAATATGTGGAAATTCCATTTTGGGGATTCATTCTAAAATCTATATTGAATAGTATAATAACTCGCGGTCATTGCTGTAACTACAATTATGTTTACAATCACAATTTTTTTGGTGGTATAACTACTTAAAATTTTAAGCTTTTCGGAATTTTTCTGTTACCTGTGCTGTAAGCTATTGCTTCTTACCAAATTTCGAGATTCTATGTCAACGGGAAGTGGTCTTTAGGTTTTAATTCCCTTGCGTGTAGTTGCGAGTTTCAAAATATGCGGTATCAATGGTTGTACTTTTGCGTTTTGCGTTTTTGCGTTGACTTAGAATTTTTTTTTTTTCACGGGTTAAAGGCAATTAGATCTAAGTATTTGATATGAATTTCAACTTGATAGCTCTACGCGTTCATGAGGAAAAAAGTAATAAGTTTATATTTATTAAAAAATATATATTTTGTAATGTAACTAAAAATTTAAGGTTTTCGGAATTTTTCCTTTATGTGTGCTATAAAACGTTGCTTCATGCCAAATTTCAAGATTCTAGGTCGACTGGAAGTACCCTTTAGGTTTTGATTCCCTTGCGAGTACTTGCGAGTTTCAAAATATGCAGCTTAAATTGCTGTTTCTTTTGATTGCGTTGACATAGAAGTTTGATTTTGTTACAGCTTAAAGGTATTATAGACCTGAGTATTTGGTATGAATTTCAATTTAATACCTCTACGCGTTTATGAGGAAATGGGTAGTAAGTTTAAAATTATTAAAAAAAAATATATTATGTGATGTAACTAAAAATTTATGGTTTTCGTAATTTTTCCTTTATCTATGCTATAAGACGTTGCTTCGTACCAAATTTCAAGATTCTGAGTTCACGGGAAGCACCCTGTAGGTTTTGATTCCCTTGCAAGTGTCGAAAATTTGCGGCATAAACGGCTGTATCTTTTGATTGCGTTGGCTTAGAAGTTTGATTTTTTCACAGCTTCAAGGGACAGTAGACCTGAGTAATTGATATAAATTTCAGCTTCATACCTCCACGCGTTCCTGAGAAAAAGGGTCTTGACAGACGGACGGACGGACAGACGGACAACAAAGTGATCCTATAAGGGTTCCGTTTTTTCCTTTTGAGGTACGGAACCCTAAAAACACTCCGGAATCCGTATCATGCCCGACTAACCTGTTCCATAGTCAGCAGGGGTGCTCATCAGGCAATTGCAGTAGCAGCAAACCCGTTGGATCTTGTAGGAGCAAGATGATTGTCTTCTATAGCGCGTGGTCCGCTCCGGAGCGTAGCTGAAGTACTCTTGAATTTTGATGCACTTTGGTCGGCCGACCACACAAAAGGTTCACAGCGATTATATTGAAAAACCAAAAGAGAAAGAAACTTGAAAATTCCAGCTGGATTAAGCCTTTTCAAGGAAAAATTATCAGAACAAAATTTTCTCATATGCCATCAAAGCCGATCCGCGGCAAAAAGCATCTAGCAAACACTTGTCATCTGTCAAGTGTCAAAGATATGTATTCTTCGTCTTCTTCCGACAGTGGTGAATTGCCATGTTATATTAAAGGTTTATCCAACGGTTGATGAACAGAAACTCCCAAACTGAACTACATCTCAACAGTGGAAATCAAACACAACACAAATCCAGAGTGTAATTTGAGAACTCATTATTTAGTTATTAAGGAAATTAAGGAAATATAATATATTAAATTATAACAAAATTAAGTGCAAAACCATGCTCCCCCCTTTGGAAGTTTGAAAAACTTTCAAAAGAATTCTAAATTATTGGTTATATAAGTAATCTCATTAATTTAATTACTAATATTAAACAAAATATTGTATACTTAAATTTACAACAGTAAAAAAAAATACAAGAGAGCATCGTTGAAGAGATTAAACTATTAAGGTTATTGGGTAGGTATAGGATACAACTTCACCACAGGACGTTTGAAGGTACCGTAACTTGTTTTTACCATGGCCACGCGAGCTATATTATCTTTTCCGAGGAATATTTCAACTATAATACCAAGGGGCCAATTTAAAGGGGCACAATCGTCCTGCCCTACAATAACAACAGTCCCGACCTTAACAGGATTCTCAGGAGTAGCCCATTTATGTCTCACTTGCAATGTATGCAAATATTCCATACGCCATTTTTTCCAGAAGGATTGAATCATCTGATCTAATAACCTTTTACGTTGAACAAGATTGGAATCAGAAACATATTCCGACGCGGGCAAATATTGCAATGGAGTAGACATCAGAAAATGTGCTGGAGTGATCACTTCTGGATGAGGGTCCGAGGACACAACATTCAAAGGTCGCGAATTCAGGACACACTCTATCTGAATAAGGACCGTCTGTAACTCTTCATAAGTCAGGAGTTGATTTCCTATGACCCTATATAAATGCGTTTTCATACTTTTTATATTAGATTCCCACATTGACCCGAAATGTGGAGCACGTGGTGGGATCATCTTCCATTCAATACGGCGGCTAACTAATTCCGGCTCTAAAGCCTTATTAAATTCTTCTAATAGCGCTTTCGCTCCTACGAAATTTGTGCCGTTATCTGAATTATCTGAACAAGAAACGGGACCGCGACGCGTTTCAAGGCAGCTAAATAAGTATCTGAAGTTAAATCTGACACCAGTTCGATATGAATTGCCTTAGTGACAAGACATACGAAGAGGCAGACATAAGCCTTTTGAGCATGCTGTCCACGACGTCGAGCTAGAGTGATACGAAGAGGACCAGCATAATCGACTCCAGTATGGACAAAAGCTTTGGCTTCTTGAACCCGAAATGATGGCAAGTCAGCCATTTTCGGTGTGAGATGTTTTGGATTAACTCTAAAACAAAAGTTACATTGCCGCACCATAGCTCTGACAACAGTCCTGGCATCCAATATCCAATAGCGCTGTCGCAAGATGGAAATCAACAGCCCTGGCCCAGCATGACAATTCAAGATATGGTAGTGTCTGATGATCAGGTCGACAACATGATCATGTTTCGGTAGAAGGACAGGATGTCTGGACTCAAAAGGTAAATCAGAGTGTGAAAGACGCCCTCCTACTCGAACAATCCCTTCTTCATCAAGGAAAGCCGAAAGATGCAGAAGTTTTTTTGCAGGCAACTTATTATCTTTAAGAAGCGCAATATCTTCAGCAAAATAAGTCATCTGTACTGCACGAATTACAGCTGTTTCCGCAGTCATAAGATTACGGATTTTATCCACAGCTGAAATTCTCTTAACAAATCTTAAAACATAAACTACAGCAGACAATAGTTTATCCCATGAGGATAAACGTTGTGCTAGTTCATGTAAGACATGCGGCTTCCCTTGCGAAATAGTAGCAGCGAGAACATTTATCTTATGTTCCGGCAAGTTTTCACAATTTGAAGGAGCGAAGACCTTGATAGGCCACTCTGAAGTAGGGTTGCACATCCAAGACGGACCACTTCACCAAATAGGATGGGAAATAATCTGAGAAGGTAACAAACCGCGAGACAGACAGTCGCTAGGGTTATCTGCTCCGGCTATATGAAAGAAATATTGTGATGCTAAATTTTCTTGACATTGTGACACTCGATTACTCACAAACACTGACCAGCGATGCGGAGAAGAATGAATCCAGGATAACGCAATCGTTGAATCGGAAAATGCATAAATATCAGAGATGTGAACCCGATCGAGGTACGTGTCACGAACAGTCTTCACCAGCTTGGACATCAACAGCGCAGCACATAATTCCAGTCTGGCAAGAGTCGTTACTTTAGTAGGTGAGACCTTGGATTTAGCACATAAGAGTCTAACAGAAATATCATCTCCCTCTGTGATGTGTAAATATACCACACAACCATAGCCATGCATACTGGCATCACAAAAAGCCACAATTCTGACAATACAATCCTTGGAGACACCTACATGTCTTGAAATCTTAGCACATGAAAGCAGAGGCAATTCCTGTGTTAGAACCACAAACCGTCTTATGATATCTTCAGGAGGGGTATCATCCCACCCAACATTACTCAGCCATAACTCCTTAATCAGGAGTTTGGCATAAAGAATCACCGGAGCAACTAGCCCCAAAACATCAAATAAGCGGGCAACGACAGATAATATATTACGTTTGGTGCATCGGTCACCAACTGAAGAAGTAGTAAAATAGAAAACATCCTTTACTGGTTCCCATTCAAGTCCTAAAACTTTAGAAACAGTCTGTCCACCATCAGAGAACTCCACCGAGCTACGATGAGAGTCCGGAAGACTATCCAATAAAGTTAATGAATTACTTTTCCACTTAACTAAATCGAAGTTTCCTGCTTTGAACAACAATATTAATTCTTGCGCCAAAGCAGTTGCAGAACCTACATCTGGAACTGAATGAACTAAGTCGTCCATATATAACCTAGACTGAGCAACCTCAGCAGCGTCTGAATAATAAGGCTTCATATCCGAGGCCAGTTGACGCACAGTGCGCATAGCCAGAAAAGGACTCGATTTCAAGCCAAATGGAACACAATTAAACTGAAAAGTGCGAATAGATTCTTTTTCATCGAAACGAAATAAAATCCGCAAATATTTACGATGATGTTCAGGAACTCCAATCCGTAAGTACATTTGCTTGATATCAGCTGTAATAGCTATGGGAAAAAGTCGGAAATGTAATAATAATAAAAACAAGTCTGCCTGCAGGTTAGGTCCAGTATGTAAAATATCATTTAATGACAATCCGCTATGTGTCTTAGCACTTGCATCCAGTACAATGCGAGGCAAAGGTTTGTCCGGGCGAACAACCGCATGATGTGGAATATAATATCCACCATCAACAATGTCAGAATCTAAAACTTCAGAAAGAAAACCGTTGTCTATGTATTCTTCAATCACCTTCCTATAATTCTCCCATAGAGTAGGTACTTGCTTGAATTTCCTCTCTAGGGCAAGCAGTCTACGATGAGCCATAGAGCGGGAATTTCCTAACTCCTCCGGACACCTACAGAAGGGCAAAGCAACCGAATATCTACCAGTCTCCAAATCTCGAGTAACCGAGGATGTATAAAGATTCTCACACTCCGTGTCCTCCGGACTGAGAAATTGTCTAGGAGAGATTTCTTCCAATTCCCAGAACTTTTGTACCAAGTCATTGAGACCTAAAGCTGTAAAAGAGCTATGAGATGGAATTACTCCAGTATTAACAGTACTAGGGAAATCACCCATAAGTACATAGCCGAAAGCAGTCATAACTGCAGGAGGTGCTTGAGAGCCAGAATCAATCCTACTTCCTAAATGAACATATGGAAATAGCTGAGCTCCCAACAAAAGATTAACGTTGCCAGGGATGTTCCATGACAGATCAGCTAAAGGTATGTTATTTAAATAAGACATATCACACTTCTCTATAAAATGAGAAGGCAATTGATCGCTGATACAATCCACCACCAAAGCTTGTATAACATATCTATTATTTGGATACACTCGTGATTGTATCTCGACACTCACATATCCAAGGATTGGTCGAGAAGTTAAACCAATTCCTTTCACACAAGAATTATTCAATGGAATGATAACTAAGTTGAGTAATTTACAACATTCTAATGTTATCAAATTATTTTGTGAACCATTGTCCAATAAACATCTAATAATAACTTTATTTTTATTATTATTATTGCAATTTGCATATACTTGAGCTGTAGCGAGCAATATATTAGAGCTCAGCTTCGAATTAACATTCATCGACAAACTAGCATTTTCAGAAAGAGGTTTAACCGAAGAATCATTAATATTACGTACAGAGCAGGACGTGTCAACTAAATTATTGTTTAAACTGCTACTATCATTTGACTGTATCTGAACTGTATGAGCATGTATCTTACTAATTTTATTTTCAAAATGTAACATTGTATGATGTTTTTTCCCACATATACCGCAGACAGATGAAGAGCTACAGCCTGAGAGAGTATGTGACATACTCAAACAATTCACACAACCATGTTTTGACTTCACAACTTCAAATTTAATTTGCGGTGTACTCAAAGATTTAAACTGGGCACATTCATATAAATGTTTGTGATTTGCTCCATTACAATATCCACAAACCGAGGCAATAGAAGTAACTGTGCTATAATTTTTTGTTATAAAATCTTTATTTGTGTTAGAGCGGGTGGACAATACTGAATTTTTACTAGATTTATTTGTACTACTAACTGAACGCGAGCTAGGCAAACTAACATTATGGTTAGTGGGAAACCTCCCCAAGATCTTAACTTGATCCCGTACAAACGAAATTAAATCATTGTAAGAAGGTATATCTTTACTCCGCACTGACAGCTCAAAGGATTGAGCAGTCTGAGTATCAAGTTTCCTCAAAGCACAATGTAACAAAATAAAATCAGTCACATCTACAATACCTAACTGTTTTAAGGCAGATACTGAAGCAGAATATTTCTCTATGAAGGTGTCCAGACTATTTGTAGTGTTAATACACGGTTTCATATCTAAAATATTATTTAAATAATAGGTACCTAAGGACCGCTTGTCTTGGTATTTCTTAACTAAACCTTCCCAAATAATCTTATAAGTTTCACCCGTTGGTACAATACCAGCGATGGCACTCAAGGCACTATGAGTAAGTTTACCAACCAAATACTGTACACGCTGCGAGTCAGTCAGTTGGGTATTGTTATGTATGTTCGTTTTAAAAGATTCATAGAAAATTGGCCATTTCTCTGTACTTCCATCAAAACTAGGTATTTCAATTGCCGGTAATTTAATTTGCATCCGATCACTGGAACGAGACGGAGAAGCAACTGTGACAGAAGAAGCGGAAATTATATTATTTCTAGTACGTTTAATGCGAGTAAACAATTCCTCAAAGGCTAATAAAGGTGCATAATCAGGAGTTGCATCAGAGTCGTCCTTCAATAATAAACAATTTAACTCATCAATAATGCTCTCGAACTTAGACTTAATTTCGTCTATCGTTTCCGATTCTATCATGAATAATTGTTCATTAGATCGCGACTCAAATGACGATATATTCGACGATAACTTATACAACCGATTTACCCTTTCCAAATAAATTTCTTTCTTAGAATTTAAGATAGTAAACTTTTGTTCAAATGACAAATCACTATCGTGCGCCATTTTGTGCACGTATGCACACCGGTGCAACAAGGTACTTCCAAACTTAATAATTCGAGTAATTTACGAAAATAAGTTAATAAGCTCGTTTACCACAGCAAGGCAACTGGCTATGCGGCTCGATATGGACCAATGGAAAGGCAATAGCGTGTAAATAGCTAAATTGCCTGCGGGATAATACAAAGTTCTCAAAATAAAAAAAAACACTCCGGAATCCGTATCATGCCCGACTAACCTGTTCCATAGTCAGCAGGGGTGCTCATCAGGCAATTGCAGTAGCAGCAAACCCGTTGGATCTTGTAGGAGCAAGATGATTGTCTTCTATAGCGCGTGGTCCACTCCGGAGCGTAGCTGAAGTACTCTTGAATTTTGATGCACTTTGGTCGGCCGACCACACAAAAGGTTCACAGCGATTATATTGAAAAACCAAAAGAGAAAGAAACTTGAAAATTCCAGCTGGATTAAGCCTTTTCAAGGAAAAATTATCAGAACAAAATTTTCTCATATGCCATCAAAGCCGATCCGCGGCAAAAAGCATCTAGCAAACACTTGTCATCTGTCAAGTGTCAAAGATATGTATTCTTCGTCTTCTTCCGACAGTGGTGAATTGCCATGTTATATTAAAGGTTTATCCAACGGTTGATGAACAGAAACTCCCAAACTGAACTACATCTCAACAGTGGAAATCAAACACAACACAAATCCAGAGTGTAATTTGAGAACTCATTATTTAGTTATTAAGGAAATTAAGGAAATATAATATATTAAATTATAACAAAATTAAGTGCAAAACCAGATATTTCTATATTTAATTATAAGTATTCTTTTGTAAATATATATTGTTTCCTGATCCTGTCCTGCATTCCTTTTTCCAAATTCCTCGTTTTGCGTAATAATTTAATTTTTTACATTGTTTTTCCCGTTCGTCATTGGCAATGTACTAAGTGCATGCCATTAAAAAAAAAAATATGAGATAGATGTCAGATGTGTCATGTGTTGAAATTTTGTTAATAACATACCGCTTCTAAACCACTCTGACAACGTTAGTTCATCTAAGTAGTCTGTGACTCTGACATTGGCAACTCACAGAGCTAGCCATTAAAAAAGAAGAAGAAGATAACATACCGCTAACATTGTGAGATTTGACAAGTTTTGATTAAGAGGAATAGAACAGTAAATTTTGAATTTAAATAATTTTGAACTTACCTAAAAATCGTGAAATATAAACAGAAAACATGCCATGTGAATATATGACAAATTGAAAGAGCAATAATTATTTGACATGGAAAGTTTAAGGTTATTTACTAATGGCGACGCCGTGTTTGTCTCACGGTTCTTCCAGATCGTAGGTCCTGCGCATGAGCTTCCTCCTCGCAACTTACTGGAAACTGCGACATAAGCTTTTCCAAGGATTTTACGGCGGTTCTTATCTGGGAGGATGATGTTAATTTTTCCTTCACTCGACCAACAGTTTTTGACGCCAAAATGCTTCCGAGCTATAGTAAAAACCCTGTGTCTTTCTTTGGTCAAAAACTCTGACAGGGTGATATTAGTGCCTTTCAATGCAGTCTTAGAGTCCCACACAATTTGCCTATTTTCAAATGTTCTGAACCGCACTAAAATAGGTCTCGCCTTAGATGTTGAGTATCCGAGACGATGACAAACCTGAATGCAGTCGGTATTCATATCACAGAGCTTCATCTTGTCAGAGAACACTTGATGAATCAGTTCACACGGTTTTTCATTTTGCTTCTCCGGAATACCATGAAAGAGAAGAACCTTTCTTCGCATCATAGTTTCATGTCGGTCAAGCTTCAGAGTAAGTGATAAGAGTTGCAAAACAGTGTTCTTAAATTCCTTGAAGTCATCAGATAGAGACACAATTTCTGGATTGGTTTTAGAACCCTCAGCAATCTTCTGTAACTTCTCCTCATATTTCTTCATACGGGAATCAAAGAAACTGCTTAAAGACTCCAGGTTATTGACATCTATGATTGTAGAAGTGTCCAAAAATTGTGTTGATATTTGTGGATATTGATGAAATTGTAAATATGTTTAAGAGAAAGGAGATTATTATTTGACATTGAGCACAGGTGAGTCCCGCATAGATTTAACACATTATAAGACACTATTAACTCGTTTTACCATTTAATTTAAATAATTTAATAGAGAGCACCAGAATTGCTACCGATTTAAAGGACTACCCGCGAAAATATCCTATATATATGTTATTAATTTTCATGTATAATTTTGTGATGACTTTATAGCGTATTATATTAATAGCGTTAGTTTGAATTGAGTGTTGATTAAGAAATTAAAATTCAGTATATTTTAAAAACCCATTTCAATTTTTAAATATGAACATCAAAAAATTGTATGAAAATAACTTTTTCGAAACAAATCTTAAAAAAAACAAAATTTCGATGCCTACACGCGGACTCATCGCGGAGTGAGACGCGTAGACTACGAGTATTGTCGCGTCGTAGCACGTAGCGCGTAGCACGTCTACGGCGTAGCTCCATGCGAAGCTCTCGTAGCAAGTACTGCGAAACAGTCAATAAAAACTTCAAATAATATTATGTTAATTATATATAATACTAGCTGTCCCGGCAAATTTCGTTTTGTCATAAAAGGATTTTCCCTGTTTTCCTGCTTTTCTCTTGAAGTTTTTTCTGAATTTTTTTTCTACAGACCTCACGGAGCCCGAGACCTTTCCAACGAATACAAAATAGTGGAAATCGGTTCGTGCGTTCTGGAGTTATAGCGTCAGAAAGGAAAACCCGACTTATTTTTATATATTAGATTATTTAAAGGCCTTCCACGCGACGTTTTTTCGATTTATTCGTTTGTATCGATACAAACGCAAGTTGAACGTTCAGCAAGCGCAAGGAAGCCGAAACGTCTTAAACTTAATTTCTGCTGCCAAAATGCGATGAAAACGCGCAGAAGACAAGCGCATCAGAAACGCGCGTCGTCAGTGCGCAAAAAATACGTCGTGTGGAAAGGCCCTTAATAAGCAATTTTATATCTAGCTCATTCTTGAGAAATAATATAAAACACTAATGTAACATAACTTTTTTTTAGCTGAATATATATTTTACTAGCTGTTGCCCGCGACTTCGTCCGCGTCATCAAAATGTGATAAAAAAAGAAAATGAAAAAGAGAGAAATTTTCCCCTTCCTTACCCAAATAGTAAAACTGGGATCTTGTTAAGTAGCTGTTGATCTGATCACTTTTCATGAACCTAAAGTTGTAGATGAAAACGCCAAAACTGTATAGAAAATCTTAAGGATAACGAATACGAGTAAAATTATTATTTTTAAACAAAAATTGAAACCGTCTTCCAAGGTAAAGACAATAGTAGTTTTCCTAAATGAACTAAAAAGTATTAATTAATAATTCATATTCTGTACTCAGTATTCTGTTCTCAACCTTCATAATTTGAAGTCGGTACGTCGTCAGTCATATTATAAGTTGCAGTTACATTTTGTCATAGAACAGAGAACTGGGAGTACGTGGGAGAGCCATGCTTCGGCACGAATGGGCCGGCTTGACCGGAGAAATACCACGTTCTCACAGAAAACCGGCGTGAAACAGCGCTTGCGCTGTGTTTCGCCAAGTGAGTGAGTTTACCGGAGGCCCAATCCCCTACCCTATTCCCTTCTCTACCCTCCCCTATTCCCTTCCCTTCCCTACCCTCCCCTATTACCCTATTCCCTCTTAAAAGGCCGGCAACGCACCTGCAGCTTCTCTGATGCTGCGAGTGTACATGGGCGACGGAAGTTGCTTTCCATCAGGTGACCCATTTGCTCGTTTGTCCCTTTATTTCATAAAAAAAAAGAACTGGCGATTAGGTTAGCTGGTAGTTGGTACCGACTTCAAAATAATGAAGACTGAGAACAGAAATACTGAGTACAGAATATGAATTATTTAATACTTTTTAGTTCATTTAATCTAGATCTACAAAAAAGGTAAATTGCACATAGACATAGCGCTAAAGTTAGCTGCTACGGAGTAAAAAATTATGAAGATTGAATACAGAAATAGTTGACACGTCTATGTTGCTACGAGATTTCACTGATAGGGTTAACGGCTATCTGGATCAAAAATTTCAGGTAATTGCGCTGTTTATTGATTTTTCAAAAGCGTTCGACGTTTTAGATTTTAAAATACTATTCCAAAAATTATCGAACGCAGGGATTCAAGGCCCCCTTTTGAAAATACTCAAAAATTATCATACAGACCGATTTACGGCTGTTAAAGTTCTCGATAAGTATAGTGATTTGCAAAGCACCGAGGCGGGCACGGCACAGGGGTCCACGATCGGCCCTGACGAGTACCTGGCCTACGTTAACGAAATGTGCAATTTAATATTAGAAGGAGATATATATCAATTTGCCGATGATACGTGTCTCTTAGTGGCTCATAAATCGATACAGGAAGCTCAAAATACCATGCAAAAAAATTACAATCTTATTTGTAAATATGCGCATGATGTGGGGCTTATAATAAACTCACAAAAGACTAAATTCATACATATTCATTCTGCTCATAATTTGCCTCTCACCTCCCCCACGATTATAGCACATACTCATGATTGTTTCCATTCAAATGTAGTTTATAACGCATGTAATTGTCCAGCATTGGAAAAAGTAAATCAACATACATACCTCGGTCTCATAATTGACAACCGACTGAGTTGGAAGCCACACATAGACCATGTATGCTCGAAATTAAGATCTGTACTCAGTAAAATCTATATTCTTAAATACAAGTTACCCTATAGAACCTTAAGATTATTTTATTTATCGTTGGCCCAGTCGGTTGTTAACTATGGTCTGAGTAGTTATGGAAGATCGTTTGAAAGTCACTTACTTAATATACATTCATTAACGTTACGCATATTAAAAGTGATTGTACCTAAAACGGTTAAAAATAAATTTAAAACAAATGAGGAAGGCTTATTTGAGTATTGTAATGTCATGCACATTTTTGATCTTGTTAAATTTGCAGTTTTAAATGAAGTTAATGACCCTACACTTTTAATAGAAAAAATAAGACCCAGCATTTTAAGACAAACCTGTAAAACAAAATTTGTTAAGCCAAACTGTAATAATTATTATGGAAGCAGAATGCTTAAGACATTAATACCTTCATTTGTAGAAGAGCTGCCAGAAGACCTACAAAAGTTGTATCGGGACAAGTGTAAATATAGACGGCAACTTAAAAAACATCTATTGAGTAAACTCAACTAATGCGACCACATCTTGTCCAGATAAACTCTTTGTAGTTTTTGAGGCAAGATTTCTTGTATTCTGTAGTATCATTGTATACAATATTGAACAAAATAAATAAATAAAATAAATAAATAAATGTGCGTCCCAAAAAATATCCAGGAGTTCCCTCTAAATCTCACAAATTTCAGTATCAGATCACCATTTTCGTAAGCATTGTACCTATGCCTATAAACACTAAATACCAACAAAAGAGTTTTGAAAATCAGTCAACAAACGGTGGAACAATAATATAATCAAAGGCAAGATTTTTTATAATAACGTGATGATTCGTGGCATAATTATAGTGATGATGATGATTAGTATTATTGACACATTGACATAATAATATGCTTTTAGTTGTTGAAACAACGCCAAAATAGCCTAACATTTATCTATAAGGATTCAAAAGTTATGTACAGCACCTTCGGAACCAGGGTGTACTTCGGCGCAAAGTCTTATTTTTTGGTAGTTTAAGCTTTAAATCCTTCAGAAAAATATAAAATCACTATATGTTTCCATATAAATTTTAAGGAGTCCCGTCGATTTCTCATGGATTGCATCATCAGATCACCACTTTTTTGTGATCATGTTACCAAATTCGGGCTACATCTCATACAACAACAAAAGAATTTTGGAAATCGGTCTACAAACGACGGAGTTGTCCGCGAACCAATATAAAAAAAGTTAAATATATCCTCCTCCTTTTCGGAAGTCGGTTAAAAAGTAGCCTAAGTTATGCCTTACTAGATGTAGTAAGGCATAACTTAGGCTACTTTTTAACCGACTTATTATAGCTATGTGCCAAAAAAAGTCCCGTCAAAATCGTCCAGCCATTTCAGAGATTAGCCGGAACAAACAGACATACAGACAAAAATTGTAAAAAATGTTGTTTTGGCGTATGTAGCGTATACACATTCATATTTCATATTATGCATATAGTAAAAAACGGTTCTTTCAATATTACAAACAGACACTCCAATTTTATTTATATGATGATGATGATGATGATGATGATGATGATATCATTGTTTATATGTATAGATGTATAGATTACGTTAAGTACTTAAAAAAGTGGTACTTACATAAAAAAAAAAAAATTATGTGTAAAAGTATTTCAAGAAATTTTAAATCAATTGTAAAAGCTATTTAAAATACTAAGTGAAATTGTTAATAACTTCATGATTGTTTCTATTAACCGAAACAATTATAACTTTAAAATAACTTTCGCTTTTTTAAGCAAACGCCTTATCTTCAAGCCACGAAACAGAAGTCAGAAGATAACAAGGTAGATATTATTGGTTTATCTAACCGTAACAACCAACATTAAGTCCTTAAATGATTAACGAGGAAGTATAAAGTGAAAATTAATTCTGAATTTCAGGACAAAGGCCTAATTATTGCCCTTTGAAGACACTTCGCGAAGTTCCGAGGCTAATTTAAATTGGCTTCATTATTCTTACCCTCAAGTAGGCTTTTTCTTAATTCCGATTCCTTTAATACTTAAAGTTTTTGCGATTATTATATTATAATTTGAGTTTGTTCATACATTTCAACTGTCCCGCTCTAATTTCATGAATAATATCGCCATCTCACTCATACTTATGAAAAGCTGAAATGCGTGGCCAACTAGATGTGTGACGTCATCCGCAACCAACTCGATTATAAGGAAACAGAAGAACGCGTGGAACACGAATGGAACACGCATCGAGACGCTTCATGATAATGACAATGGGCATTGTCCAAAAAAATCACATGTACCTTTTATATTTTTTTTCGTTAAAATAGGGTATTTTAAGAATATAAATTAAATAATTTTGAAATTCATTGGCTAGTTTTTTCTCAATAAATTTTTAAAGTTTCGCTCTGACGTCATCATCGGCGGCTAATTGACCTCTGTAGTGTTTTAAATTTCCTTTCAATCTTATTTATAATGGCTGGTTCGTCAAATGCAAGTTCTCATTATGTGAAAGCTGATACGAGAAGCTTACCAAAAGTTCTAAACACAATGTTGGTCGAATTTATTTATGGTTAAACATATTTGTTCAAAAATATAAGTAACTAATGAGTATTTTTTTCTTTTATATAAGTACAGAAAAACGATCACTGACCTTATTCCTCGAAATGTTTTTGTAATGAGCAAAATTAAAAAAAAATGGACAATCCCCATTATAATTCGACCTCAATACCAAGCAAAGCGGTTTTTTCACTAATTGTAAAATTCGACAATAAACGTATACGGCTGTAATCTGTAGCATTTTTATTCGAGAAAACATTTAACAGTGTTTTATGATATACTAGATGACGCCCGCAACTCCGTTGCGCCAAAATTAGTTTATCACGCGGGAACCGTACATTTTTCCGGGACAAAAAGTATCCTATGTCCTTTTCCGGGTCTCAAAGTATCTCCATGCCAAATTTAGTTATATCCAAATTTAATTATTAATCCGTTAGCGGTTTGGGCGTGAAGAGGTAACAGACAGACAGACAGACACACTTTCGCATTTATAATATTAGTATGGATTTTTTCATTCAATTAATGGTTAGCAAATTACACGCTTGTAGTTTTAGCGCATCTTTTATTCAAAATCTATGTTAAGATAAGCAGATTTTAGTTTCTTAAAAGTCTTAAAATTAATTTCAGGCAGTACAAAATGGTGTTTTTGTAAAATATCAGTGTCGATATATTAGTAGAGAATAACATCATTTTAGCGATATAAGGCGTCTGCATTAGTGCTTTTAGCACTAATGGCAGACGCTTTAAGGAAACATAGAACATTTGAATGTTGTAAAATATATATTTATGAAAATAAAGGATTGATAACTTCTTCCATGTTTTCAGTAACTCTTACAAAATAAAACTATTATAAGTATTGACTGACAAATCAATTAAAAATTATATTATTGGTCTTTTTGTAAACTTAGTCATAACAACTAATAGATGACATCACAGAAAACGAACATCACTAATAGTAGACACCAATATGAACTAATAGTTGACATAGAACATTACATTACATTTAACATTTTTCCTATTATTAGGTCTTTTTTTGCCGTTTTTCAAAAGATTTCATTTACTTCATAATAGTAACTACATGCATATGAAATATTATCCACGTTGTCTCCAGATTCCATTCTTCTTCCATGCTAAAACTATCTTTCCTTTTATTTTTATTTTCATATTTTTTTCCTAGCAAATTTATTTTCAGTCTTTAGTCTCTATGCTTCTCTTGCCTCTTCTTTTTTCTTCTTTCTTTTCTCAGCTTTCCTTTTTCTTCTTTTTACTGCTAAAAAACTAAAGCAATCGATTTTTAGATCAGTACAAGGTCTAATATGTCCATTTTTAGGTACAGTAGTTCTAATTTGTTAGTTTGTTAATAGAAATATATTTTCAGAGAATAGTGGTGATATTTGCAGTAGAATAAACTACAAAATAACTTTAGTATATATTGCAAAACTAAAATATGAGTTCCATGTTTATTAGGTTTTTACATTTTCAAGAACTTATAGTAGACATCCGTTATATTGTTAGGGAAAATGGAAAAAAATAAAAATAAACATTAATTAGTGTATACAACATGACCATTAATCCAATGAAATCAATAGTAATTACAAAAAATCAAATAACTGTATTCAAAACTTACGTGCAAAATTTCGCCTTCCTTCTAAGAAATTGCCGAGCGCGTGTTGACGTGGTCACATTATTTACGAAAACTGATCCCATTTTAAAATTTTGTTCCCGAAGGCGACCTAAATATATTTTTTCACATCAACAGATAGCTTGAGAAGCTTGTAAAATTTATAGTGTTGAGAAAAAATTAGAGTAAATCTTATTTTTATGGTATTTTTGACGTAAGTGTCATCTATTAGTTCCGAGTCTACTATTAGTGCTTTCACCTTAGTTCGATAGCAAACTGTATAAAATAGTAGAATCAGGGTACACTTTTAACATTCCATCTAAAAATAATAAATGGATGCAATTTAACAAAACTGAACAATACATAAAAGGTTGTGGTTTACGTTTGTTAACTAAATTTATGATCGCCGCTGCAGTACATTGTGAAGTTAATTGCGTACTTATGCCAACACGATCATTATTATTAACTTCTGTCTCATTTATCTCATGGAAATTGTGATTTTTATGAAAACAGTTGCTGTTGGTCAAGGGTGAAAAATAAAATCTAGATAATAATGTTATTTTCCATATATATTTGATTTCTAACTAGATGCAATTTAACAAAAGGCCCAAAATCTTGAAGGATATAAAAAGTTATATCAAAATATTATTACGACAAGACTACTTTTAATAATCCAGTTCAGATGGTGAACCCTTATCACATTAAACTCCTGTCGCTTCAAACCCTGGATTACTTTCTTGACAGATCAGCTTTGGGCACATTCACTATAACAATGCTTAGACTACGGCGTGAACAATGCATTTAACGGACTCGTTGTAATTGAAATTAAAACTATTTTGCAATAAGAAGCGGCCGGTGTCCTTGATTGAGTGAAAACATTTTAATAAGTTTTATTTCACTGTTAGGGCCAACCCACACGTACCACAACCACGCGACAACCACATCCACACCACAACCACACCACGTGGTTGGGCGTATATTTCGTATTGTAAATGGACTGGACTCTTCGCACGTACCACATTTTGCAGTCGTTGTCGATCACTTGTGTGATACCGACCACATCGAAACCACAAGCGAACTGGTGGCCGACCACATCGCAACCACAACGTTGCGTCGATGCAATGACAGTGCACGCACACTGCCCGCGCTCTTCCCTCCCTCCATTTCATTGACTTTCGTACGTTATCACATCGCAACTAGTGGCGACAACGCAACCACGTCGACATTAATTTGTCGGTACCACAACGCAACTACAAAAAGCTGCAGCGACACTATTCACACGTAACCACTGCTTGACGGCATTTTGTCGTTGCGACGTGGTGTGGTTGTGGTACGTGTGGGTTGGCCCTTATCATTACTTTAATGTTTTTGCTTCAGTTGAAGTGTCTTTACACGTGTGACTAATGATAAAGATTACATTCTCAACCCATACTTTTATTAATGTTACCAGTTACATAAATCGTCAGAAGGTTTTTCCTTAATTTAAACCCCATGTACATTTTTGCCTCAAAAGGGTTTTGGACACCATAAAACTTACCCTTGAAGTATATTTATAAAAAGCGCTGTAAGTAATACATTCAATACACGTCTATTTTTGACCGTTGCTTACTTACTCTAAAGTAGTGATCCGGGAATTTTTCCTGCAATATACCAACACATTTGGCCGACATGGGTCAGCTGGTTGATTGATAGGGTGAGGTTTAGGGACTGCGTCGTTATGACCTATACGTTTACAGTATGAATTGACAAACATATCATGTTTTAAAGCATATATTGCCAAATACATTGGCAATCGATGTTCTGAATGCACAAA
This sequence comes from Aricia agestis, assembly GCF_905147365.1. Lineage (NCBI taxonomy): Eukaryota > Metazoa > Arthropoda > Insecta > Lepidoptera > Lycaenidae > Aricia > Aricia agestis. Next base: position 8,854,337 of record NC_056409.1, on the reverse strand, counting down.
AATGTTAAATTTTAAATTAAATAATACAACTTCTGAGAAATGAAAACATGATTTTTTAAATGTCATCAATTAATAATAATTATTATTTAACCATATTATGTAATATAATTCATGCGATTTTAATATTGGCAACAACCTTTGTTTTTTTTTGCGCAGGGGCAACCCATCATGGGCGCCCCGGGTTGGGGATGTGCCTCAGTTAGCTGAAGCACCCCGGAGGTATGTGAGACTCTCACTCACTTAAACCACCTGCGGTTCGCCGTCAGCCGTATAAAGGAGGGATGTCCCAGATCCTCACCCAGATCTAAGTTCTGAGGCTATGTGGTCGCTGGTTTTAACAAACACAGGACTCCCTCCACAACCGGCCGGTCTACCTCAGAAGGGACCGGACTTCCACCAAAGTTATATAAAAATATAATATATTGTTATATAACTTTGGTACAATAACTATTAATAGTCTAAAATAGTACAAATAAGAAAGTTTTAAAGACACTCTATTATTTTTCCACATCAAATATTCTAAGAATGCATGATATTTTGGCAAAGAAATCCAAAGTCACAGTTAAATAAAGAAAAGATATTGTGAATTTTTATACAGCATACAATAGACACGGCGGACAATATAAATGGTTTTACGTTCTAGTTTCATTCTAACAAACGCGACATGGATTGATAGGACATCGAAAATTGGAATTGGTTAGTTGAAAATTGAAATTTTCTGTGAAAAATTGCGCGCAGAGCGCTGCACTCGGTAAATATTATATTCCGTCAGTGTACCTACGTGTGATAGTGTTTTTTTCAACTCTGGTGGACAGTTATTTAAAAACATATTGTACCTTTTCAAAGGTTTGTATTGGATGCTGACAAACAAAATCCTATTTCCAGGTGCAATAAGCGTTGCTACAATGTTGAACTGACCTCTAAAATACTTATGTTTTTAGTGTTGTTTGTTTATTTGTCCGTCTGTTTGTCTGTATATATTTTATTATTAAAAATTGCTGTAACAAACCTTGAGACACTTATTAATGCTATGTACCCTATATAGTACCTATAAAGCATTATAAATTAAAATTTTGTGTTGAGACGTTCGCGTGGATGTTTTTGAAAATCGATATTGTTCAATAGAGTAAGACGAATCCGGATTATATCGGGTAATTCCGGATCAGAGAAGCCTTCGAGCGCGCTGGTCTCGTAAGTACGTTGAATTGAATGGAGTTTATTTTATATCCGTTAGAAATTACTAAAATACAAGTTTTGGGATTTAACATACAGCATTTTTATTGCACATAATATTTTTTGTTATTTGTGGGAATAAAAATGTATGAAGCTATAATGTGCTAAGCAAACACTGTCTGTGTTTGCTTAGAACATTTTTTAATTTGATATCCATACTAATATTAATATTATTATTGTAAATGCAAAAATGTGTCTGTATGTCAGTTATATCTCATACCTCTTCACGCTCAAGCCGCTGAACCAAAAATCAACTCCACATCGCTCACCCCTGTGAGCTACGTCCAAAACACACTTGGCAAAGTTTACTTCTCTCTTGGCTTGACGAGTAGTGGAAGCGAAGTTGAAGATAAAAACAACAAGCCCAGACATACACTAAACTCGAATACTTCACACACATTAAACAAGCAAAGAGTCATCCTCAAAAATACTCAAAAATTAAGTTATTAAATATTGAGTTGTACAGTTATTCAGATTTAATAATTACTATTCAATCTGTTTATACTGTCTTCCACACTTTGTTCTTGGTCTCCTTGTTTGTTTCTTGTTTATTTTCAATAGTCTTAATCTCAATTCTATTCATTCCTTATCACATTGCTTATCCTTTCCATTTTCATAGTAACTGTACATAAAATACACTGAAATATTGAGGCTGGCTTTAGCTTATATAGTAAAAGGTGACTTATAAGTAATTAATTCTAATAATCAAGCCCAGTTTAGCCTAATATATTATAAAACTAATTTCAGTGCTTGGGAATGGACAGCAAAATGATGACTCGCTCAGCCGTGGTCCGCCGTACTGAGGAGCAACTTCGTGTGGCCCTCACTGAACTAAAACAATATAAGGACCAGTGCCAAATGCTGTTAAGGGAGAGAGATGATAATGAAAAAGAAATGCTATCTGTTTTACAAAAGAATAAGGATTTAAAATTAGAACTTAACAAGTTAAGCTTGGACTTTGAGGACATTCATAAGCAAAACGTGGAACTACAGGACATCGTTGATGGCTTCGACCAATGCCGAGAGGAGTATGAAGACACTCTCAAGAACTCGGCTAACTTGAAAATTAAATTGAATAATGCTGAGGACTATATTTTAAAACTTAAAGAACAAATACATGTTCAAAGTGCCACCCAAACACAAATCTTGTATGATGAACTTATCCATAGTAAAAGTAAGTCACATTCTATCTCTAAATCATGTAACATTGACATTTCTACTGTTGATTTAACCGGTGATGATTCATTGCCACTGTGTGAAATGAATAGTAGGAAAAAATTAAAGAAATATATTAGAATCAGAAAGTGCATCAAGAATTATTGTAAACTGTCACTGAAAAATAAAAAATGTTTAAATAATTTATCAAAGGTTGTTAAAGAAAACCAAATTTTGAATAATAATTTGCTAAATTGTAAAATTGACTTAGAGCAAATTAAGTGTAGCTATGAGGCCGATGTATGCAACCTACAAGCAGAGATTTCAATACTTCTAGACTCTTTAGACAATTTGAAAAAGAAATATGAGTTGTCACAGCAAGAAATGCAGGGACATATATCAGCAATGAATGATCTGCTCGAAGTGACTCATTACAATGAGGAGCGGGTTTATTCTTTATTGAGAATCAACGGTTCCTCAGATAAAGCTGATCATTCCGTTTTAAATAATATTGCAGATATATGCTCCAGTCAGAAGGTACATACGGAATGCCCAACAAACATTACTTTAGTCAGTGACGAGTTAGGTAAGGATTTAGGTGTATATTTGAATAGAATGTGTATTGGACAATCTTTTTCTAATTTTTGTATGCCCGGAGCTTCTTACACTGAAATTTTGAAAAGGGCTTTAACTATGACATATTGTCCGAATACTACATTAATACTTTTAGTTGGGAGGAGAGGAAAATTAAACAAAAAACAGATGACTGAATATTTGGACAAATTATTTAATATAAAAAATGTTACAAAAGTCATATTGTTTACTTTTCCCTACATTCAAATGTTGCCAAAGAGATATAATAAAGAAAACATTTCCAGGTATCAGCTGAATAGCCTAATGTATACAGCTGTAAATAATAATTGTATTATTTTAAATGACTCGCATACACAATGTCAGGTTGTAGATATTAATAATTTAGATTTGAAATTATCTACTATGAAAAGAGATAAGTACTTCTTATCTCATTTTTATAAAAGACGTATAGCCAAGTTGCTATTTAACTTTTTGTTTATAAAATCAGCCAAGTATTTGGCTTCCTCGACTACTGCTTTTATTGAGCAGAATATTAGTCATATTTTGAACGAATTGGAATATGTTCCAAATATTTCTTTAAATTAGATAATAAGACAATGGAGGAAATCTCTTGCAGAAATAAATTACCTTTAAATAGTCAAAATCCTACCAATTTAATAGATTCAAATATAGTAAGTGAAAATAATTGTAATTTAATTAATCTGGTGCATCAGAATTTACAAGGTATGGTAGGTAAAGAACTTGAAATTGAGTTATTTTTGAAGGAATTTAACATTGATATTATGTGTATATCTGAACATTGGTTTAGATCACATGAACTCATTTTCAACTTCAATGATCACCAGATAGCAAGTTCGTTCAGTAGAGAAAATGCCATTAGAGGCGGCTCTTTAATATTAATCAGAAACAATTTTAAATTTAAGGAACGTAAGGATATTGTGAGTCTCTCTACTGAACGAATAATAGAAGTGGCCTGCATAGAGCTGAACCATCTAATAATTGTAAGCGTATACAGGCCTCCATCAGGGTTATACGAATCTTTTGAAGTAACTATGGAACAAATTTTGTCAAAAATATGTGCATCTAACAAAAAGGTTATTATATGTGGCGATTTTAACATTAATTTATTAGATTTAACCTCAACTACTGTTAGATTCACATCTTTATTTCAATCGTATAACCTTTACAGTTTGTTTCAGGAACCAACAAGGGTCTGTGAGACTACAGCCACTTGTATTGACAATATATTTACTAATCTTATTCCAGACAAAAAAGAAATAATTAATAAGCTAAGTTCTGATCACTGTGGACAAATAGCCTCTTTTAATATCAAATGTGACAGTGATGCGAAGAAAAATCTTGTGTTTATTCCTGTGACCACAAAACGTATTGAGCAATTTAGAAGTAAATTAAATTCAAATATCCATTTATTGGACAGCTCACATAGCTCTGATGAAGCTTTTAATAAATTATTTAAGGTGATAAGAACTCAATTTAATTCAATATTTACTTCTAAAACGGTTAGAAACAGTAATAAAAAAACTAAATTTATTAATTGGGCAACAAAAGGAATAAAAATAAGTAGGAAAAGATTATATGACTTATATGATGAAAGGTGTATTAACAATAGTGAAGTATTTAAAGCATATGTTAAAAACTACTCAAAAACCTTCAGAAAAGTTTGTAAAGCTGCTAAAGCCCTATATATAAAAAATAAAATTAAAAACTCTAAAAATAAAATCAAAACAACATGGCAGGTAATAGCGGGTGAGACTGGAAATGTCACCTGTCGTAGCTCTGATTTTGAACTATACTTTGAAAATAAAAAGATTACTAATGATCAAGAAGTTGCGACGGTCTTTGAAAAGTTTTTTGCTGACATTCCGGTCTCAACGACAAAAAATTTAAATTCTTCGTCTGAAGCTGCCGAAATGCTACTCAGAGACAATGTAAAGGAATGTGATGTCAATTTTAAGTTTAGAGAAATTAACCCCAGAGATATTATTGATACCTTTAAATTGTTGAGTATCAAAAATACTGCTGATCTCTGGGGCATGTCCACAAAAATTATTAAATCAATAATTGACATCGTAGCTCCTCATTTAGCAATGATTTTCAATGACTGTATAAAAAATGGTGTTTTTCCTGATTTAATGAAGCATAGCAAGATTGTTCCTTTATTCAAAGCCGGAACTAAATCGGATCCCACGAATTTCAGGCCTATATCAATTCTACCGACCTTTAGTAAAATATTTGAAAAAATTATTTTAAAACAATTACTAGTACATTTTAATTCTAATAATTTATTACATGATAATCAATACGGATTTACTAAGGGTCGATCCACAACGGATGCTGGTATAGGACTCCTTTGCAGTATTTTTGAGGCTTGGGAGGAGTCGCAGGATGCCTTAGGTGTTTTTTGCGATCTCTCCAAAGCCTTCGATTGTGTTGAGCATGCTACATTGATCAGGAAATTGCGCCACTACGGAATTAAAGACTCTGCTCTCAGCCTTTTGACTTCTTACCTTAAAAATAGGACTCAAAGGGTTGAGGTTAATAGTAAAAGGTCCAAAGGAACCAAAATAGAATTAGGTGTCCCACAGGGATCTATATTAGGCCCATTTCTTTTTCTCATCTATATAAATGACTTACCTTATCTAGTTAAGGATAATAATAATGAGATAGTGCTTTTTGCTGATGACACTTCACTTATTTTTAAAGTGAAGCGACAACAGTCGAACTACGACGAGGTAAACAGTGCTCTCTCAAAAATAGTACATTGGTTTAATGTTAATAACTTACTTTTAAATTCTAGTAAAACAAAATGTATAAAGTTTACTTTGCCCAATGTTAGGCAAGTCCAAACCAATGTAGTATTAAATGATGAGAAGATGAATTTGGTAGACAACACTGTATTCTTAGGTATTACACTTGATAGTAAATTACAGTGGGGTCCTCACATTGTTAATCTTGCAGGTAGGCTCAGTTCTGCAGCATATGCAGTCAGAAAAATTAGGGAAATTTCTGACGAAGATACGGCACGATTAGTATATTTTAGTTATTTTCATAGTAGGATGTCATATGGAATCCTTTTATGGGGAAACGCTGCCGACATTAATACAATATTTGTGCTGCAGAAGCGAGCCATACGTTCTATTTATAAAATGTCTGCTTTAGAATCTCTGAGAGATAAATTTAAAGAAATTGGTATTCTAACTGTTGCTTCTCAATACATTTTGGATAATGTAATATATGTTAGAAAAAATATAAGTAAATTTAAAGTTAAAAGTGACATTCACTCTAGGAATACTAGAAATAAGCACAAGCTAGATATGCCGGTGATCAGACTTAGTAAAGTCAGTAAATCTTTTAAAGGTCAATGTATACGCCTTTACAACAAAATCCCAGAAAACGTTCAAAATCTTTCCATTAATAAATTTAAAAAAGTAGTTAAAGAACGTTTGTGTGCCAAAGCCTATTATAAGGTCAATGATTTCATAAACGATGGCACACCTTGGGAGTAGGATGTCTTCTTGCAAGGCTACTTCTTCATTATTATAGGACTTACAATTATGTATGTGGATATTGTATATAATATTTAGTTACAAAATTGTAAACTTTATTTTAAAAGATTAATTTTTTTCTCACTTTTTTTGGTAAAAAAGTGGGCCCCGTGCGAGTTTCTTACGCCGGTTCTTCTCGCCGGGTTAGTTCCCGAACCGGTGGTAGGCATCATGTAGGACTTTCTGAAAACATTTATTTTAAATTTATTCAGAAATAAAACAATTTTGATTTGATTTGATTTGAACCGATTTTAAAACTGAAATTTGGCATGGAGATACTTTGAGTCCCGAGAAAGGACATAATATAATAGTTTTATCCCGGACAAATGTACGGTTCCTGTGTGTTTTTTTTTTTTTTTAACGAATTTTGGCGCAACGGAGTTGCAGGCGTCATTTCGTTTTCACAAATTTTATATTTTGAATAATGGTTTATATTATAATTAATCTTGATACTTGCTTAATATATTAGGTACGTGCAACTTCACGTCTTAATATTACGTCTTAATATTTATGCGTTGTTTACGGACAAGATGTGATGCTTGTAGTTGACACTACTACGTTATTTCATAGTACAAGAGACAGCTAAATTAAGAGACAAAGACAGTTAAATCGTCACAATAACTTGCAACTTTACAGTTTACTTACATTTAAATATAAAAGGCATTAAGGCATTAAATAACTGATTTTTAATCACTATTATTCAAACCAATTTAAACAATACAGTTCTTTGAGATACATACTATGTTTTACCATTACTAAAACAGCTTCAAACCAAATTACGGAACATGATAATGGATTTACTATATTTTTAACAATATTTTACTCTTGTTAATACAATTTGTAGGCAGTGTAGGTATCTGCTATAACACAATAATTAGTAAAAACCACAATTCGTGTTACAACACTTTATTATTATAACATCCAAAAGACTTTATTCCCTTTAAACATTTAACATGTCAAATGTCGAGTTGTTATGTTTGTTTTGCCACATACTTTAGTCCATACGTACAGTACACACTTAAGTGTGCATAATAATATGTTATATTATGACACACCGCTAACACTTAGCGCCATTAAGTTTGATTGATGAGCTTTACATAAATAATATAATATAATGTTAATATAATATTACGTTCATATTAACTGTCACCTCCTACACTAAGAGCATGTTTAGATACTGCAATAGGGACTTAATATAATATTAACGAGGTTCTTACTTTAGATTTGCAGCGATATAACTATCTTGACTTAATGTAGAGTTTAATAATCTCCTTGCTAGAAACCTGTCTGTATGTCTATAAATATAATATGTAATTAAATGTTTCGCTTTAATATAAATGTTCAAAACTATCCATACTAATATTATAAATGTGAAAGTGTGTCTGTTTGTTGTTTTGCACACAGACAGACCCAGGTCACTTTGCCTGTCTATTACCTAATTTTACGCGTAAATTTTACTGTGATATAAAATACCTTCCTTCGCGCTAACCTCTTATAATTTTCTTTAAAAAAATTTCTTAACAATTATTGGTAATAGAATAAAGTCTATTTTTATTTTTTATTTTATATCTTCCTTCGCGGTCTGTTTTACATCTGTACTAAAATACATTTTTATTTATCTCGTTGTTTCGGGGTCTATTGAATGAGAAGAAACAGAGTATTTTAATTTAAATTACAAATAGTATGTGCTATGTTTACTGAAGGATGTTGTGATTTTATAATCACACACAATAACACACAATGCAAGTCAATGATGATGGCAAAGGGGAAATTCAGTCATATGAAAATAGTTGGATTGACAGTTGGGGAGTGAGATATAAATTGGGTTTGCATTTTATTTCCGCACATGTTGCAGGCTCTTGAGCTATATTAAATGAGCTCCTTGACTACACGCCGAGTGATTTACCTCGCGCCGTCGTTTGTTCGACCTTTTACCGTGTTACGTCATTTTTGTTACATTTTACACTTTTATGTTAGCTTACTGCAAAGGCATGTTCCTGGAAAAAAAGTGGATGGATTGCATGTCAAGCCCACATAATTAATTTGTAATTAATAAGCAGTATTGCATACCAAAAAATGCATGTATGCATGGAAACTGTAGAGTTTTGTAGAATGCGTTATTACATAATCATTTTACTAATTAGAAATTGCGGTGGTAGGCATCGTAGTCCCGACGTTCAAAAAGTGTTAAAAAAATAAGACCTGTTTTAAATATATTTTTTTAAATTTAAAAATCAGTAACTCGTTATCAAATTATCATTATAGTTAATAGATGCTAGTTAGTGACATATATTAAGCTCTCATTCATTTCATTTCATTCAGAAAAAAAATCATTCCATGATATTTTATCTACAAATACCTAACTAGATTAAATATGATAATTTAAATGAGAAACTTAAATATTCAATACTTACTTAATAACATAATAAAACACAAAATAAATAAATGCAATACCGAATGAAAGTGATACAGTGCCAATCCACTCATCGAGTGAATAGGACGCGTTTAGTGCAAAACATTTTTTTCTGTAATTGCCTACTAGTTATCTATTTACACTGCGTCGGTGCGCGGTCTCGCGCGACCGCTCGCTTGCGAATTGTACTGCATGAAGTATGAGTGAAGGTTTACTTGAGAATGAGGATATTATCAATGAAAGCAGGATGGAGAATGAAGACTTAACACAATTTGAAGCCGAGATGACGAACAACGAAGAAGACTTACACAATTTTGATGATGATCAGGGAAACTGGAGTTTAAACACAAGAGAAAAAAGACGAAAAATTGAAAAAATTGATATTTGTATTTCGCATTCTGAGAAGTTACCGAAACAATTTGCGATGGCCAAGCTTTTTAATTCAGAAAAAATTAGCGGTATAACCAACATAAAGTATGTCAACCCCTTTAAAATAATAGTTTCATTCACAGATAAATTATATGCTGAAAAATTGGCTTCTAACGCGTGTGTGAAGGACAAAGGATGGAAAGTTTATAAAACATGGGAGGTTGGAGTGTCATACGGAATCATTCGCGATATTGAATCGGATTTGCCAGATCAAGAGTTGTTAGAAGCTATACAAAGCAAAAATAGCTGTGAAATAATATCTATTAAGAGACTTCAAATGCGAGGTTCAGATCCTGAATCAGGATGGGTACCGTCTGAATCAGTGCGCATATGTTTTAAAGGGAATTCTCGACCGGCCTATATTAAAATCTTTGAAGTTCGAGCAAAAGTCGAACCTTTTGTTTTCCCGGTAACTCAATGCGGCCGATGCTGGCGCTTTGGACATCCGACCAGGTTTTGCCCTTCAATAAAAGTTATTTGCCCAAAATGTGGTGATAATCACCAAAACTGTGAGACTACTAATTTGAAATGTGTCAATTGTAAAAGAAATCATATCTCACTAGATAAAACTTGCCCAGTATACATAAAAGAAAAAAAGATAAGGAGTTTAATGGCGGACTTCAACTGTACCTATCGTCGCGCGTTAACAATGTACGTGCCACCATTCACACCCAGACCCCACTCTCCATATGAAAATAATATCGCCAATTCTTCTCTTTACACTCCGACACGACCAAATGAATCTTCGGAAGTCATTACGTATGCGGAAGTTGCTGCCCAGCCCTCTAAAAGAAAACAACGCAATTCTTCGGAGGAACAAGATATGATGTCATCGTCGGATCTTGACGCCGCAGCGGCCGAAGGGACAGCTGCAGTCGCTGACGTCGTCGCCACCACCGCGTACACCGCACACAGTCCGCGGCCGCGCCGCCGGCGCCTGCAGCGCTCGGTCCCGCGCCGTCAACCTGCAAGTATTACAGCCGAACCGATCGGCGATTCGAACGATATCACGCCTGGACATAACGAGTGTATTGAGACTAATGACCAACCTGAGCCCTCTTTGAATTATAATAATAATGAGTCCATCGAATCACTGATTACTAAAATTAAGGAGTTGATTTTATCTAAAAGATTTAATTGGTCTGATAAAATTAAAACAATAATAAATTTATTTGTAGAATGGTGTGTGTCGGCTTTAATACACAGCATTAGCAATATCTCTATAGTTAAAAACATATCTGATTTATTTTTAAGAAACAGTAATGGCTAATATTTATAATAAAATTAATATTTTGCAGTGGAATGCGCAAAGCGTTAGACCTAAGCGTTTAGAATTTGAACATCTGTTATTTCAAGATAAGATTCATATCGCCGCAGTTAGTGAAACTTGGTTGAGTCCTGAAAGTGATTTTAGATTAACTAATTACCGGTTATTTAGAGCTGATAGGAGCGATGCGTACGGCGGTGTTTGCATTATAACACATAAGTCCATTCAAGCTCAGTATTGCCATACGAACCACCCTAATCGGGACATACAGATTTTGCATGTCAAAATTTTTAATTGTAAAAATATTGAGAATGTAGTTGCTGTATATTGTCCTCAATGGGTTTCTACGCATCGTCAAGATTGGGATGTTTTGTTTTCGCAATTTCATAGAAAGTCACTATTTTTAGGAGATTTTAATGGCCATCATTTCACTTGGTCGAGTAAAACCGATCCCAGAGGAGCCCAGATATATGACGCCATAACTGATAGCAGCCTAATTACCTTAAATGATGGTAGTCACACACGGATTAAGTTAGTAGCTGGTTCACTCCAACAGACTTCACCCGATATATCTTTGGCTTCTTCTGACATAGCCTGTAATTTAAATTGGCGAGCGTCAAGTGAGATGTTGGGCAGTGATCACGTTGTGGTCCGAATTTCTGATGGTTCCCATTATGAGCCAACATTTGAAAAGAAGCGCAACTTCAAGCTAGCAAACTGGGAAACGTACAGATCGTTCCTTGATTGTAAACTATCTAATTTTACTATATTCGGTCACCCACAAACACTTTACGACGATTTTATTCATTATATTAACGAAGCGGCTAAAAAGTCTATACCTAAAAAAAATAATAATCTAAGCCCGACTAACCATTTTATATCGAAACCATACTGGTCCCCAACCTTATCTCATTCTGTGGCCAAAAGACGTCTCGCCTTGTCCAAATTTAGGAAAAATCCTACTCCTTCTAATCTAATTACTTTAAACAAATGTGTCAAAGAGTCGCAGAACCTTATTAAACGAGCTTCTAAGAAAAACTGGCAATCCTTCTGCGATGGAATAGATGAGGTCACTTCTGCTACTGATATGTGGAATAAGATGAAGTGGATTAAGGGCAATTTGAACCACGTGGCACACGTAGATGAGAATAAATGCCAAGCGTTACTGTTAAATTTATGTCCTCCCTATGTTTTACCTTCTAAACCCAGTTTTAAATCAAGCAATTCTAAATTAGAATCCCCGATTACATTACACGAGCTCGAGAGCTGTATCAAGTCGAGTGACACTGCTCCGGGGTGTGATGATATATCATTCTCGATGATCAAAAATTTACCTAGTGTTGGTAAAAACATTCTTCTCTCTCTGTATAATATTTCCTTGTCTACTGGCTTCACACCTGTGCAGTGGAGGGACATACGAGTAGTACCGATACCTAAGCCCGGTCGTGACCCTACACTTATTTCATCTCTTCGACCTATTAGCTTGATGTCATGCGTCTGTAAAATATTTCACTCTATCCTAAACAAGAGACTGGAATGGTTCTGTGAAAAACAGGGTATATTTTCGGCAGAAATGGTTGGTTTCAGAAAATCTAAATCTAGTTTGGAAGGTTTGACGAGACTGGTTTCCAGGATTCAATCTGGTTTTACAAGAAATTTAACTACTGTGGCCTGCTTCCTCGATATCGACAATGCGTATAATAATGTAGATATTAAATCATTACTGCTAATTTTAGATCAAATTGGTGTTGGGGCCAAGATCTGTAACTATCTTTGGAACTTTCTTAGTGAAAGAAATTTGAAAATAAAATGTGGACATACTTATTTATGTAGAAATACTGGCTTAGGTCTGGCACAGGGCGATCCACTGGCTCCCAAGTTATTTAACATGGGAACCCATAAAATTTGTAATTCCATAAAAAATGTATATTTTTCTCAATATGCCGACGATTTTGCTTTGTATATTTTAAAAAAGTTCATAGATGAAGCTTGTACCGCTCTCCAGGGTTCATTAGATTTATTAGTTGCATTACTCCATCAATTAGGCTTAAGCGTATCGTCTTCTAAAAGCAAAATATGTATATTTAAAAAGGGTAATAACATTACTGACTGTCATATTACAATAGGTAGTGTACCATTGCAAGTTGTGGATAATATTAAATACTTAGGTATGTGGTTAGACCGCTCTCTTAGGTGGTCTAAGCACATTAAAGAATTACACGAAAAAGTTAGGAAGTATTTAAATATCTTAAAAGTATTAGCGGGGTCGGGATGGGGAGTCCATCATAAACATTTGAGAAATCTTTATATCTCAATTATTAGGAGTCGCTTGGACTATGGCAGTTTTCTATACGGTAATGCTTGCAATGGTAGATTATACATGTTAGATAAAGTCCAAAATGAATCTATGCGTTTAATTGGCGGTTTTATTAAGAGTACTCCTATTCACGTGATGGAGAGTGAGCTTTGTATAGCCCCGTTGGAAGTACGACGAAATTTTTTGGGTGGAAAATTTTTGATTAAGGCAATGGCACTGCCTAACAATGTTACTATCGATGTCGTGAAGGAATTAAATTCGCTCTCATCACGCAGATATTGGAGACGTAAAAATAAACCAATTTTAACTGTTTTGTATTCAAAATTTAAAGATATTCATATAGATTCTCGGCAAAATTTGGACATGTTCTCATTAAATTATTGGATTAACAGGTTTGACTTAAGTGGAATAATTAAATATGAATTACCTATTGTTACTAAAGCAAAGAGAAGTTACGACATTGCAAAGCTCAACGAGGCCTGCTCCTTATATATTGCAAATGAATACGCTAATTATTACAAAATTTATACCGATGCATCCAAGGAGAATAGCACATCTATGGGTTCAGCATTTTTTGATCCTCAAAATGGAGGAAATTCTAAGTTTAAAATCTCTTACAATATTTCTATCACTCATCTCGAGTTAATAGCCATTTCTAAGGCTTTAGCTTATGCTAAATCAATTAATTTTGATAAATTTGTTATTTTAACCGACTCCAAAAGTTCTCTGCAACTTTTGGTTTGCTGTACTACAAGTGTTGTAAGCCCACCCATAGCCTATGAAATTATTAAATCGATTTATGAACTCATATCTAATTGTAGACAAATTATTCTCCAATGGATACCATCGCATGTTGGGTTGGCCGGAAATGAGGAAGCAGATGTATTGGCGAGACAGGCTTGTAGTGCGGGTATACCTGAAAACACCTTACCCTTCTTCACCGATTGTTTTTACCTAATTCGGGATTATTGTTACAATCTTTGGAAAGTTCATTTCGATGAGCGATCGGTGGAGAAGGGTATATGGTATAGGACGATGCAGAATGAACCCTGGAAGAGACCATGGTTTGTTAATTGTAAATTAAAGAGGAACATTTTATGTACAGCTATTAGACTGCGTTCCGGACACATTCCGCTTAATAAATTCGCTTTTATGATGAGAAAGGTTGCATCACCGCTTTGTTCTGAATGTGGCATCTTAGAAGACGTGTTACATATTATGGCGGAGTGTGTTCGGAACGAAGATATTCGATATGAAATGTCACCAATTACTGGAGATTTAAAACAACTTGGTGTGTGTAATATTGTTCTGGCATTTCCTCTATGTGACACAGCTAAAGCACTGTATAAAATTGTGATTACTGGTTTACGTCGTCGTCCAATTGTATAATATAATATTCTATTAATTATGTAGTTGGTCTAACGGAGTGGCGTAGTTTGTAAGAACTAAAACTCCTTAAATAAAGAATAAAAAAAAAAAAAAAATGAAAGTGATACACTTTCTTTAAGATTACACAACTTCTCAAAGCAACCAAAACACATTATGTCAATATCTGATAGATAACCGTAAATACGCGCTCGAAGAGCCAAATATCAATAAGTTATTCTAACAAGACGTCTTGCAAACGATTTGACGGAGCCTTGTATGCATTTCCGAAACTCTGAGCTCATGCAATATGCATTGCAAACTACATTTCTCCGTCAACACACTTCACGCTTTGCTAAATTGAAAATTATTATCAATGTTAACCCTATGAACTATTGTTTTCGACTGAATTTCAGTTTGCAGGTCAACTTCAACCTTTTTAAGAGCGCATTAGTACAAAATATAGCTGTGCTATTATTCTATATTTTTTGCTGTGAAACTACTGTAGTGTTTCGCATTTTTGATGTAATGGGTATAAATGCTATGCAGGATACGTGGTAATATGACGTAAAAGATGGAGGTAGAAATGTTATGGTGATTTGTGACAATGTCCGCTCTTTTTAGAGGATGGCGAAAATAAGCTAGCAAAATTGTAGATCCTGTATTACTTAGTAAATAAACTGCGATAAGTCGCGGCTAGATTGCTAACATAAAATAATTTAAACATCACAAAATTCAAAGGATTCATTTTTTCTGGTCATTTTATTTTAATAAATCTGCATGGTTTTTTTTCCAATCATTTAAGCGAAATAAAAAAAAAAGGCATATTTTGTTAATCTTAATCCATTTATCAAATTACGAGTATATTCAAATACGTTAAACAAATTTGGATTAGTCTGAAACTACGAATCGTTTGAAACGTAACAAAATAAACAATTTTATGGAATCAACGATACACTGGGATTGCTTACCGATCGCATAAGCTATCGTAAGCTGTTTGTCTCCGTAATTGGAAATTTCCAGAAGGCGACCACTGAGTGGCCTCCAGGGGGCAAATTACTCAACACCGGCGCTGACCTCATCTCACGCTGACCACAATACGTCCGTCACATCTTGATCAGAGGTGCACATACCTGTACAAGCTGATTTTCACGTTTAAGTGTCCCCGCAGACTTACAATTTAAAGTTGGCCGACTATCGTACAAACCACAGAGATAGATCAAGATAGAAGCGCCATGTCGCTCCAATTTGTATGAACACGAGCGTATGGCGCTTCTATCTTGATCTATTTCTGTGGTATGTACGATAGTCGGCCAACTTTAAATTCTAAGTCTGCGGGGACCCTTATACTATATAATATTATAAGATAATTATTATTATAGTCATCTATAGATAAGCGAGTGACACGCACGAGTTCATTACTTAGGTAAGATTAAAAGTGTAACTCAACGCCGTATCCGAAGAATTTTACAAAAAAAATGAGTTATCGTTGAATCTCTCTAAGTGCAGCTGTAATATTAATTAATCTGCAGTAAGTCATATTTAATTAAGCTTATCAAATAATTTCAACCATTGCTGAAAGTCAATTAGCAACAATATCGAAACTTACTGATGATGTTTTCGTTTGTGAATGAAATTACCATCGTAATCACCTTACAGCTTCTAATTATTACCTGCCGCTTTTCACATTGTTACTGCGTGGCGCGCACTCCACGTCAGTTTGTTCAGAAATTGATTTAATGTATTAAATAAAAAGTTGTAATTTTCCTTGTCACCTTGTTGTCAGGAGAAATATTTCCGAATTTATCATTTGAACACTATTTCCGGATATAACCAAAACACATCAGCCGATCGGATCACAAGGTAGACTAAATGTTGAAATCATTCCACATCTCTAATGTTGCCAATAAATATAACTGAAATGGCCGATCGCACCACAATTGCACAAATAAATCACAATAACCTAGCCCGATGAACATTTATCATCGCGTTCACAGCGACCATAATACAGCATAAGCGCTGCAATTATTACCTAATCTATTCACGAAACTATTACTTACAGGAACACTATTAAATAGCATATTTACTTGTTCCCGTGCAATATAGCGGCGCTCTGCACTAAAGCGGGTCATATTTCGCGCTGAACCGGTCGAGGGTAGAAATTAATTAGAACTAGCGTCGGAGCAAACGGTTATTGAGGTTTACAGAAAAATTTATTGCGGAGACGGCCCAAAGGGAGCGAGCGCGCGGAACTATCTTTATAATTATCTATAAACTATCTCCATCCATCTTATGCAACGTATAATGTAATGGATATAATGCAAGCTGGCGAAAAAGGTTAAGTTCAGTTTAATTGCTCGAAAAACTCCCGTCTAACGAACACTCTACTCTTCGTATAGGTATATCTTTCTCATAGTAACCGATATTATGTATTAAAATTTATTTTTTTAGAATACAGGTCAGTTTAATCATGCATCGCAGTTTTTAAATGTCTATAATGTACCTACATGTTGTTTTATACCTACATGCTTTTACCCGCGGCTTCGCTCGCGTTAAGAAGTATTTTTATATACAAACTTCATCTACTATTTTAACCCCTTGGAGGTGGAATTGATCAAAATCCTTTCTTAGCGGATGCCTACGTCATAACATCTACCTGCATGCCAAATTTCAGCCCGATCCGTCTAGTGGTTTGGGCTGTGCGTTGATAGATCACTATGTCAATCAGTCAGTCACCTTTGAGTTTTATATATATATAGATAGATATAGATATATGAAGAAATATAAAATAGAGATAATTAAATATTGCATTTGATGCAAACGCAATGGTAATCGTATAAATAGAAATAATCCTAAGCAGTGTGGAACCTGTTGCCAGATATGAAAGCATTTTGCTTTTGAATGTTGCTGAAATTCCCGCCAAGGAAGTGCAGAAACTAAATATATATTCTAGCTCGTAATATGTATTCAGTGTAGTAACACTAGAGATAGCTCGGCTGAAGATATCGCAGACCCCGCGGCGCGCTTGTCGTATATTTTCGCTTAGAGCTCAATACCGCCACGGCCAAGTTTGCCAACCTCTTCTAATTAATTTCTATTCCGTGCCCGTAAAACGAGAATATTGGTTATGGTATATGGCACAAGAAAATAGTTATTTTTACGTCGGGTCGATTTAAAAAATATATCTGTCTAGTGTCTATCCGACTTACACTAAAACACTACAAACTTTTTTTATTGCTAAATGTGCAAGTAAGTAATGCCTACACATTATGTTTAAAAAAATATTATAGTGTAATAATAAGTCATCTATAAAACTTGTCGCCCATATTATTTTTAATAATAATAATAAATTTAGTAAGTAAAAAATAATAATTCATTAAAAAGAAAGCTGTTGATACACAATTGGCTTAACTGTATAGTTATAAAAAAAAGACATAACTCATAAGTACCTTTTTCTGTTAACAATATAATTTCGCTGCCTTCTGTGATATAAATTGTATTTTGTTAAACCTGGGTAATAATGCAATATAAGTAAGCTAAAATTGGCAAGGTTAGGGCGAAGACAGACGAAATTAGACCCTGGCTTATAAACGTTTTTTTTTTGCATTGTATCCTAAGAATTTCGTATCTTGTCTGGTATTTTATATCTTCGGGTGTTCATATTTAGGTCTAGTTTGCTTTTTCTTCTTTATTCAAAGGGCCTGAGATATTTTTGGCTCATTATTATCATTAGGGACAGCTGACTGGTCTAGGGTCGAGTCTCAAAGCTCTGTTCAATGAACTCCACTCGTCCTTTTGTAAAGTATTTGAATACGTAATTTGGCAAGTGGTGTGCGTAGCTAACATTTTATATAACAGGTGGAGACTAAAGCAAGAAGTTTTATCCTGAAAATAGATGAGAGAATAATTATAAATTGAGAACTGATAGAAATAGATCATTCCTTTTTATAGAACTCGCGAAACAAAAACGAGAAATAAAAGGCGATAAAATGAAAATCACCTTACCAATTCTGTTCTATATCAGTAATAGCTTTGTTCCCTTTCTGAGAGATTAACACAAAAAACAACATAGGCCCGACTGGCAACGTATTTTTATGGCAGTTTATAAACAATAGCAATTTGTCGTAATGTCTAAACGAACGACTACAACGTTGGGTTGGCTACAGTTATGTCTATTGTGGCGTTGGTAACAAAATGTCGAAACTTAAGACGGCCGCTAATATCGCTTATAATTATTATTGTTTATGTTGTAGTTAGGCAGCAGTTTTCGGAGCAAACTTACATAACTAATGGAAGAAAATGGCAGAATACTTCTGGGAGTTAGTTTATTCTGCTTCTGGCAGTTAGTTTTCGTAGTCCAGGTATATTTACTTGCGATATTTTATTTCAGCATTAAGAAACCATTGTTACGACCAAGCAAGTAACGATAAAGACTTCTAGTAAAATAGTCTATACGTTATATTTAAATAGGAAAATAAGAGCTAGGACCTAACCGTTTTTTCTCCTATAAAACCTACAAAATATAATTAGAGGTATATATTTTAGAGTCTAAAGTGAAATTACATTATTCGTAAACCTTATAAACAACAAACATTTGTGTAAATGACCATCATTACCATTAGGGTCAGCGCACATCCGCGGCGGAGACAAAATGTAAATTTACGCATACAGGAGATTTATGCCCCGGAATGGCGTAACAAGACGTCACGACGTGAATTACGTGACAGCGGTAAATCTTCTCGATTGTTCTATCAAGAAAAAATGGAAAACTGAAGCCGACGTTTTTGCCGCAGACTGGGGAATAAGGATGATTGAAAATTACATAGTTTACTGGTTACACTTCCTATATCGGATAATTTTGAAACTTGGAGTAATATTTAAATTTTCGTAATATGGTTTTCATTTGGTTTCACAAATTCAGTAAATTAAGTCTTAAACTTTCCTAAATTTGACCAAAGTCAAAATTTAAAACACTATTTCACTTTCTAATATAATTTTTCAAAAAAGAATAAGCTACCCAATGCTATTGTCCTTGTCTTTTCCAATGTACCAGATAATTGCAAAACATTATGTTATAGTTACGAATAATAGAAACTATGAATATAGTATATTCAAAATCCAATGTATAAATATTTTTATTAATAAGGGGACTTATATTCATATGAAACCTTTTTGAAAGTAAACTTTCTTGTTTGGCAAGACGTTAAACAAAACTGTGACAAACATCAGCAAGATACACATCGCCGAAGGTACACATATTACATACTTAATGGGGCAAATAACAATAATGGCATGACAGACTAAAAACATGTTTATTTGGTTCCAAGCGCAATATGAACTATGTCACGTCGTAGCCGCCATACATACTAGTTAAATAACGCCTCCGTGGTCTAGTGGTTTAGAGCGTGGCTCCTCACTCGGAGGTTCGATTCCTGCGTTGGAAACATATTATTTCCAAGTTTGGTTAGGACGATGCAGGCTGATCAACTGATTGTCTGACAAGTAAGATGATTCATGCGTCGGTCGGTCCTGCGCCTGATCTCTCGCCAGTCGTGTCGATCTTCCGTCCCACTGGGTTATGAGAGTGAAAGGAATCGAGAGTGCTCTTGTGTACTGCGCACACACTTGAGCACTATAAAATTACTCCTGCTTAACAGGCCTGGTTTCAATGAAACTGGCCACCGTCACCGAAACCGGTGTGGGGAGTATTATTATTATTAGTTAGATCGACTCAACTTGCAAATGTTTCCTTCGCATGGCTTAAGCGAGTGTCACAAAATCAATGGGTAAATGATCCGATAAGTATAAAAATCAACTCCTTTTTATTTGTTTATAATAATTGTGATTGAATTTTTATTAAATAATTTGATTCCAGTCCGGAATTCTTATTTCGTTTTATCTCTCGCTTTGTAATGATTTCGTGGTAATGTACTCAGATAGATTAGAAAGCAGCACCTGTTGACACTGGTGCTTACAATCTGTCTTCATGATATGCAAAATATAGGATACTTTCGCATGGAATCAGTTTCACAAAACGAGCACTAAACCAGCAACAAATAACTCATGTTATTTATGTATGCGGATGAAAGATAAAAGTTTGGTTTTGTCGCGGATAACCACACTTTTGGGGTGGATACGGGTCGAAATTAGGAACATAATAATACCCCCGTATAAGGTCAAAGTTCGGGATGTTTCGATGGGGGTTGCAAACTTTGTAAATCAGTGTTCAACTTTTACAACTACCTACGCTTGTATTTTAACTCTATTTTACCTACTGCTGCAAACTTACTGCTTTAAGTTGCTAAAATAGATTTGTCTTGTCTGGTGGAAGGAGGCATTTAATGCGTGATGTAAAAAAGAAGCAAAAATTTTTGACAAAATCAGGAATGGGGATTGTCCATTTTTTTTTAATTTTGCTCATTACAAAAACATTTCGAGGAATAAGGTCAGTGATCGTTTTTCTGTATATAAACGAAAAAAACACCTATTAGTTACTTGTATTTTTGAACAAATACGTTTAACCTTTGTTTGACCTTCAATGGCGTAAATTAGCAATAAATTCGACCAACATTACGTTTCGAACTTTTGGTAAGCTTCTCGTATCAGCTTTTACATAATGAGAACTTGCATTTGACGAACCAGCCATTATAAATAAGATTGAAAGGAAATTTAAAACATATGCAGAGGTCAATTGGCGGCCGATGATGACGTCAGAGCGAAACTTTAAAAATTTATTGAAAAAAAACTAGCCAACGAATTTCAAAATTATTTAATTTATATTCTTAAAATACCCTATTTTAACGAAAAAAAATATAAAAAGTACATGTGATTTTTTTTGGACAATGCCCATTGCATGTACCAAAAATCATCTTCCTTCAAGAGTCAAGATAATAGATATTCATTAATTCGATGGCTTACCGTGGCAATCAATAAATTTCAATTAAGATGAGCAAAGATTCAATTAAATATTTGATTTCTTTTCTTCGCCACCTTATTACGCGGGGCGCGGTCGGGTGAGTTACAATATTATCTTAATTATGATCTTAATTTTTCCTAGTGTGGGTCATAAATTTCGTTAGCCATAATAAATGACGATCCAATGAGAGTGTTACGCCATTAAAAACACATTAGCTCGCAAATCGCTGAGGTTTATAGGTCATTTACCAGTGTATTGTAGCTGGCTGCTGGAACAACGGGATGCGTTGACATTAAATGTAAATTCATGGGGAAATGGGGAAAAGTCAATGGGGTAAATCGCAAGTGAAATATTCTTATAGTCATTTCAAAGATAAAGATATTATGGAGGGTAATATGAAGCCGATGAGGTGTTGTTTTATGTTATTTTAACGTCTACGGATATATTTATACATTAAAATATGGTATTCTTAGTCCTATCTCCATATTACTAAATGGAACATTTCAATATACTTAAAACAGTCTCAAAGTAAATATTAATAACGTAACCTTTTAAACTAAAATCAAGTTTTAAAGCAATTTTACCAAAGATGGAATGTAGAGCATCAATACGTCTCGTAATAATGTACACGTACAAAAATATTACATATTTACCACTTGTGGAGATAAGATATAATGACCAACACTTGACCTTTCAGTCCTTGTTTTATGTAGTAAGCAGAAAACGTAACAAATACGACTAATTTGAAGATCGTTAGGGCAAATACTCGGCTCCGTGCCAACTACTCTACACTTTAGTCCCGAAATTGTTTATTTATTGAAGCAACCTTCTCGGCACTATTATAATGTTTCGTATCTCTGTATCTCTTTCTTACTTTTGATGCGACAAAATGTATTACGATTGAACAATACAACTTTTCAAATTGTCAAAAACTTAAACATATCAAAATTCTTATTATAATTTATAAAGTATAATAACTTTTAAAGTACATAGATTCCTTTATCCCCATTTATTTTTGGCCCAAATATTTTATAGTTAACTAATCGGGCTTTGCTTGGAGTTAAAAAAAAACACAGATTATATAAAAAAGAAACTTAACATTTTCCAGGATTAATTCGTAGCTCGAAAATGTTTCCTTTACCAACCCCCTACTTAATTTTGTCATAAAATACATGCAGCCGTTGCCGTCAAATCAATCATAATATTACTCGTATGTTATATAATACAAGAATAAGTGACGCCCACAACTCCGTTGCGCCAAAATTCGTATATTGCGCGGGAATCGTACATTTTTTCGAGATAAAAATTACCCTTTGTCCTTTCTCCAGACTCACAGTATCTCCATTTTTATTATGAAATAAGGGGGCAAACGAGCAAACGGGCATAGGTGTGTGACGGTAAGGAAGGGAAGAGGGAATAGGTGTGTGACGGTAAGGAAGGGAATAGGGTAGGGGATTGGGCCTCCGGTAAATTCACTCACTCGGCGAAACACAGCGCAAGCGCTGTTTCACGCCGGTTTTCTATGAGGCCGTGGTATTTCTCCGGTAGAGCCGGCCCATTCGTGCCGAAGCATGGCTCTACCATCTTAAAACGTCCATACAAAATTTCAGCAAAATTGGTTCAGCCGTTTGAGCGTGAAGCTGTAACAGACAGACGGACAGACACACTTTCACATTTATAATAATAATTATAAATAGTGTGCTAACGTCGTTCAATAGTAGTGACGTCACATAATCTGATGATGCTAACGACTTTCAGCCACTTTGTCGCGCGGCGCAGGTCGCGAAGGATAAATAATTCAGTCGCTAATAGTGGCAGCGGAGTTACTAGTGGCTCGTCACAGTGAGTAGGTGTTTTACTGTACGGGCCACTACAGCGTATCTCAAGCGAACAGACACCATTAACTTTTCGCGGTGCGCACATGTACGCCGCTGAAGCGAATCGCGGAAAGTAAAGACGAATCGAGCCGAAAACGAAGCAATACAAAAAAAAAAAGATGGCTGTTAAGTAATTTTCAAATCGCTTTCCTAATTTATATCCAAAAGCTCTCCGTACTGTGTTTAAACTGGTTTTCAAGAATAAACTTTTCGTTGCCTGATTTAAATTTCAATTATAAAAGTTAATTTATTTTACAGCACCTGTAATAAATTTTATATTATTAAGAAAATATTCTTAAAACCTATGCAGGGTACTGGTTTAGCAGCTGTTATTGTGTACCCACGAGACAAAAGTAGGATACAATAAGCACACGGACATAATATATTAAATTGTACAATTTATCTAAAAATACCAACCACATAAAGTTAATATAGGTACCTAGTTTTTACACACAGACGTAAATCATTTCAGTTTCGTTTGACAGCTCGAGATTCTATTCCGCTGGGTATATTCACTTTATGAGGTACCATCGAAAATATTTATTCCTAGGCAGTTGACGGACCTATGTCAGTTGGTCGGCTTATATCAATTCAATGTTAGCTGTGAATTGTGATTGGTCTAATGGGTTTGACTTAACGCGACCAAATTACTTGGGTCCGCCATCTGCTTAGGAATCAACTTCTATGATAGTACACTAAGAAACCAACCTTGACAGTGTACATGCCTCCAGTATATAATCGAAAAGTTTGAATAGCATCGCTCATCAGCGTGGCTGCACCCCACCAGTGTCGTAGGGCGTAACCGTGAACGTAATGAACTAATGATGCTGACGCATTCCTCGTTAATGTGACACTGACTGACAACCGACCCCCAGTATCGCGGTTGTCGAAATACGCAGATATCGAGCATTTGCATTTTTCAGGTGATTTCAACGATTTTTGGGTTTGGCGATTGAGCCTCAAATCGAGTTTTAGGTAAGTAATAGCTCCCGCACCGATTTCGGTGACGGTGGCCAGTTTCATTGAAACCAGGCCAGCAACGCAGGAGTAATTTTATAGTGCCCAAGTGTGTGCGCAGTACACAAGAGCACTCTATATTCCTTTACTCTCATAACCCAGTGGGACGGCAGACCGTCACGACCGGCGAGAGATCAGGCGCAGGACCCAATTTTTACATGCCCATTCGACGCATGGATACGACAAGTAAGATGTACTTGTCAGACAATCAGGTGATCAACCTGCATTGTCCTAACCAAACTTGGAAATAACATGTTTCCAACGCGGGAATCGAACCCACGACCTCCGAGTCAAGAGCCGCGCTCTGTACCACTAGACCACAGAGGCGTTAGGTAAGTTAGAGTTAAGAGGATTCCACACCGCCGTTTTTCCATACAAACGCTGTCCCCTGTTTCCTCCCTGGATAATGCCGGTAGAGTTATGATTTTTTTCCTGAATATTTATGGCCACTTTAAGCATGTCCCTATGTTTTTTTTTCATAATTTTATTATCAAAAAAGATAAGAACGTCCAAAAACCAAAAAAATGGCCAGATTTTCCTCTGTGTTCAAACACCCAGAAAACAAAACTGGCTAGAATATACAAAAAAAATAAAACATAGGAACACAGCTCAAGCCTTGCTTTAATTCTTAATGAAAAAATTACTTAAATCGGTTAAGTTTTGGAGAAGGAATCAGCGGACAACGAATCGAAGATTTTCTGTTCTTTTATAAGAACTTTTTTCGTGTTGTCTCTATCGCGCTCTGCGGTGGGAGACTTGAGATTGGTGAGACAGCAATACATTTTCAAATACCTATTTTCAATTTCTCTCGCCCCTGGTGTATCCTCTTAAGAGTAGCGTTTAGGTAAGTACTATAGTTTTGGCCAATGTTTTTCTATTAGTAAATTTTATGTTCAAAAAGTTATGAATAAGTGACGTTTAGGTAGGTACGTGTTAGCAATTGGCATTAATATTACATTGCTTATTAAGTAAATACTTATTTTTTGGCCTTTTGGGTTATGATCAATTAATTAAAAATAATGAATATTATATATAGGCGAGTTCATTGACGTCACCACCATAAAGCAAGACAATATTCAACCAAATAACATAACAACATGAAGCAAATTCTTGGCGTTTAGATATAAAGAAATTAGCATAAAACGCAAAATTGGCTATTAGGTGCCATCTTGATAATAGGGTAAGCCATTATCAAATTTACATTCCCTTATCGATGTGTCCTAAAGTTGCGAAAATTCGCCGATAAAATTATCATAATACCTTACAGAAGCCTGCAAATGATTCAGGAAATATTACACAATCTTTTCAGTAATGCAAAAAAGGCAAAATTAGTTTTTATAATACTACTTTGAATCTGAAGTTGGATAATATAATATTATGTTTTACAATTACGGCAGCTTTGGTGCGACTTATATTTGCAGCCATTAAAATGTTATGTCCTTTTAATAAAGAAACGCTAACACACACATATAGTATTATTTTTCACCATACATTTTAAGCATGTCGCATTTCTCTATTTAGTTTTAGTGCAATAAAATTTTGTTCAACGTCAGGGTTAATCCATGTCCCTATCTTTCAAATGTTAAAATATTCAACAGCTCATTAATCGGGCAATCTTTTAGAACTGCTGACCGTGCAGCACTACAGCCATTTTGGGGCCATGAATCTAGCGATCAAACCACTATTAATAATTTTTTTTATGAAATAAGGGGGCAAACGAGCAAACGGGTCACCTGATAGAAAGCAACTTCCGTCGCCCATGGACACTCGCAGCATCAGAAGAGCTGCAGGTGCGTTGCCAGCCTTTTAAGAGGGAATAGGGTAATAGGGGAGGATAAGGATGGGATGGGAAGGTAATAGGGGACGGTAGGGAAGGGAATAGGGTAGGGGATTGGGCCTCCGGTAAACTCACTCACTCGGCGAAACACAGCGCAAGCGCTGTTTCACGCCGGTTTTCTGTGAGAACGTGGTATTTCTCCGGTCGAGCCGGCTCATTCTTGCCGAATCATGACTCTCCCACGTCTAAAAAATATTCTAATAATTATTATTAGACGTACTAAATTATTCTTGTAAGTATAAAAGGTACCGTAAGGTACCTTACGTACGGTATAAAGGTTTGTTAGTTATAATAATAATGCTTTATAGTTTATATTATTTTTATACTTTATATTATATCGCACCTTTTATACTTATAATACTTTTTAGGGTTCCGTACCCAAAATGGATCGCCGTACTAAATACTAAGACTTCAATGTCTGTCCAGTTGTTCATTTGTCCGTCTGCTCGTCTGTCTGTCTTCAGGCTGTATCTAAAGAACCTCGGTAGGCAGACAGCCTAACATTTTCACGAATTATTATTATTTATTATGTATTTCTGTTGCCACTATGACAACATATACTTAAAATTAAATAGTATAATAAATATTTAATTGGAGTCCCATATAATAAATGCGTTTGTTTTGCTTTTTTTGCTACTTAATAATAATAATGGCAACTTGAAATATGTATTTACAATTAATACTTTAAATGTATTTAAACCTCATACGTTACTCTTTTTCAATTTTCCTTTATCTACAAACTTTTTAAATAAAAAAAAATGCATTCCATTATTATTTTCACATGCAGAACATTGAACACAGTAACAAATTTTACTTATATCTGTAGTCATAATGCGTAGAATATTTTAAAAATCTTTTGGCATATGACCAGCTGAAACCATACATTTTAACTTGGTGACTTTGCGCTAAATATTTGCATTTTTATTCAGGCATACATTTTTACTGAAAAAGAAAACTGTACTCTTATTTCTTGCTTTAGCTTAAAAAATATAAAATGTGTCCCTACACCGGTGACCGATCCTTTAATGTTATGATTATTGACATATTTTATTGACAAATTGGATTAAAAATTTTTTTTCTCCAACTTTTGAAAAAAATAATTTCGCTGGCTCTCATACTAGTCAGACCAATACTTCATGAAAATCGTTATAACTTCTAAACTATATGACTTAGAGCATAAAAGTGACAGAATTTATTTAACAAGAGAACCTCCTCTATTGTTTTAAAATAAAAAGGACTCATATTAATGCCCTAGATTAAAAATACACACAACTTTTTTTCCTTGAATTTTAGTTTTTCTGTGTTTTATTCCACGAAATTTATAACATATTGGCTGTGTAAGCGTAGTCCACAATTTTAGCTATTAAAATTAATGAAACCTTTTTTATTTTCAAGTTTTGGTCAGATTAGTGTGAAAGCCCGAGAAAAACTAAAATGGCTACCATTTTACAACAGTGAGAGAGAGAAAAGAAATTTGAGAGCCAATTTGTCGATAAAATAGGTATGCCACATTACAGGATCGGACACTGGTGTCGGGACACATTTTATATAATGAGAGATTAGAATATCTCTAAAAGATATAATACGATTCGATAATAACACTTTGTAAGGGTACGAAGATGCAAGTGTGGCTTATTCCAAACAGCATATGTTAATAAATATTTATCTATTTCGGAGCAAAGACATAGTTTGTTGGATACTAGGTACAATTTATTAAGAGGGCGACTAACCTGAAAAAGCAAACATCGTCGTCATCGTCCTTCTCTCTTCACACTCACGCCCGTCTTTCATATGCATGGGAAAAAGAACGACGCGGATTCATCGCCAAATTAGTTTTTTCTCAATAACTCGATAAATATAGAACATTTTAAAAATCCGCTAGGCCGATCTCTCAAGGATAGAATTTTATACAATGTGTTAAAATATTAACTTAGTTCAATGCACGGTTATGGCAATAAATGAGAAATTCGTGAAAATTAGATGCATCTTTGTGATTTTTTTCCATCGAAATTTTTTTAAAATATCGTGTTTCTGCTCAGATCGAATTCTCGGAAATATAATGTAGTATCTAATTTTCGAAAATGAAACAATTCGGGGCTTATTTTCAAGTATAAAAATGAATTATAAAATCAACACTTTAGGGTTAGTCGCCTCCTTAAGGTATTTTTTTGCAAACAACGCGCAACGTTTTACAGGCGTTGTTGAACATAAAAGAATTACGAAAACGGAAAAGCCATCCTAAGAACATAGTTTATTTGAAATTACTTCTTATTTAATGGCCTCTTTAAAAAGCTATTCATGGATAACGCTGACGGCGCGGTATCGGCGTCGAGCCGCGGAATAAAGCGTTCCTTTGAAACAGCTTGAAGCATGGAGCGACACCATAGCCTATTTAGACGACCTACGATAAACTCTATACAAAACGCCAAATTGCAATTAAACAACACAACCAAGTGATAGTAGGGGTGTAACAAAACTGAGTGATAATACTTTAGGGTGTGTATAAAGAGTCCTATAAAGAATTCGCTGTGAAAGTGGCATCGCTAAAAGAGTAACTATTTTTTCACCTTTGGAAACTGAACACTGAACAATCATGACGCGGGGGTGCTTGTGTAAACACACCCTAAAGTATAATTATCACTTAGTTTTGTTACACCTTGTTTATAATATTTTGGCATGTTCACATTTAGCAGCTTATAAGACACTTAAGACGTGCTAGAGCCATGCTTCGGCACGAATGGGCCGGCTCGACCGGACAAATACCACGTTCTCATAGAAAACCAGCGTGAAACAGCGCTTGCGCTGTGTTTCGCCGAGTGAGTGAGTTTACAGAAGGCCCAATCCCTACCCTACCCTATTCCCTTCCCTTCCTATCCCTACCCTCCCTTATTGCCCTATTCCCTCTTAAAAGGCCAGCAACGCACCTGCAGCTCTTCTGATGCTGCGAGTGTCCATGGGCGACGGAAGTTGCATTGCATTTCTATTCCATTTATTCCATAAAATAAAAACTGTCGTAAAAATTTGAGTAGGAAATCTCAGTTGCAATATTGTTTCTAATCTACATGTTTCGAACTGTGATGAATAAATGAGCATTTTCGGCAAAAATAAATTCATTAAAATATTATTAGCATAATCATCTTTTAACATTTCAATATGAACGAGAATAATTGAAATTCAGAAGACCCTTTACTCCACATTAATGCGATAAACATACATTCGAGTACATGAATTAAATATTACCTTTTCGGGGGAAATTTTTTAAAGGCTATAACATTTTTCATCCGTAACATTCGTCTCATTAGCTATAATTTACTACGCGTAGGCATTTCTGCGCTTAAATTTCCACCATATTTTAACTTGCAAGCGTCCTTTCAGATTACAGAATGGCCCATGACAAAAGCTTTAGCGGGATTCATTTAAATAATTTATTACGTTTTATTGTAAATTACCTTCGTAGCATGATAAATATTCTACAATTATTTAAAGTAGTTTCAAATGATGCGGCTCGATTTATTGCAATTTATTTTACTTTAAAATGTGAAATATTTTAGTAGGTACGTATTTGATAATTATGATACAACCTTTTGACGCTAACTACCCCCGACAAGTTACACCAGACCAGGAACTCTATGGTATATACCAGCCGGGCTAGCACGGCCACCAGTAGAAATGCGAAATAATGGACAAACTGTGGACATAAACTTAAGGGGGCGACTAACCCTAAAGTGTCGATTGTATAATTCATTTTTATACTTGAAAATAAGCCCAGAATTCTTTTATTTTCTAAAATTAGTTACTACATTATATTTCCGAGAATTCGATCTGAGCAAAAACACGATATCTTAAAATTTTCTCGATAGAAAAAAATCACAAAGATGCATCTAATTTTCACGAATTTTCCATTTATTGCCATAACCGTGCATTGGGCTAAGTTAATATTTTAACACATTGTATAAAATTCTATCATTGAGAGATCGACCTAGCGGATTTATAAAATGTTGTATATCTATCGAGTTATAGAGAAAAAACGAATTTGGCGATTAATCCGCGTTGTTCTTTTTCACCTGGCATACGAAAGACGGGCGTGAGTGTCAAGAGAGAAGGACGATGTTTGATTTTTGGGGCTAGTCGCCCTCTTAAGGTGCGTTCCGATCTTTACCGCGGCTAATCGCGGCCGACAAAAATCAATTAAAATGCCGCTTTTTGTGACAGGCTTTAATATATGTCATAAAGTAGGATAATATTTGAATTTTTAGGACTACAGTCTGTCATAAAGTGGCATTTTTATTGAATTTTTCGGAACGAAAAAAGATCGGAACTTCACCTTAAGGCCCAGTAGTCCCTAAAATTAGTAGGTCGATGTCTGTCAGTACGAATGTCGACGTTAAGGACATTAAAATAACATTCATACCAGCGCGCCTTTTACAGTGGCTGTTACGCGCTCGCCGCGTGCCTTGAAAATAGAAAATAGGAGTAAAAACCTTTTGTTTTTAGTATTAAACAAATCAAATATATCAAATCGTTTATGTTAGGCTACGACCCATATACTATATTTTTGTTTTTTCTAGAAAGTGTGTAATTTAGCCATAAAATGATTTAATTATGAAAAACAGTGTTAAAACAGTCATCTTTGAGATTTTTTTCTATCGAGCAGAATTTTTAAAATTGTGTACTGATAATGATATACCTTTGCATATAGAAAATTTTCTCAATTTTAAAACGGTACTTATTTTATACTTAAATAATGACATTTCCTTTACTAAAAACGTGTTTTAAAAAACCCATTTTACGTAGTTGCAACAACCACAACGCCTTAAGAGGGCGACTAACCCAAAAATCAAACATCGTCCTTCTCTTTTCACACTCACGCCCGTCTTTCATATGCCAGGTGAAAAAGAACGACGCGGATTTATCGCCAAATTAGTTTTTTCTCAATAACTCGATAAATATACAACATTTTCAAAATCCGCTAGGTCGATCTCTCAATAATAAAATTGTATACAATGTGTTCAAATATTAACTTAGTTTAATGCACGGTTATGGCAATAAATGAAAAATTCATGAAAATTAGATGCATATTCGTGATTTTTTTCTATCGAGAAAATTTGAAGATATCGTGTTTTTGCTCAGATCGAATTCTTGGAAATATAATGTAGTATCTAATTTTAGAAAACGAAATAATTCGGGGCTTATTTTCAAGTATAAAAATAAATTATAAAATCAACACTTTAGGGTTAGTCGCCCCCTTAAGTTTATCTCCACAGTTTGTCTATACTTTCGCATTTCTACTGGTGGCCGTGCTAGCCCGGCAGGGGTTCCCAAACTGTACACCGTGGCGCCCTGGTGCGCCGTGGCGGCAAGGAACGGCAAGAGGGGCGCCGCGAGTCGATCCTCCATCATTATCCGAAACTACAAATATTATAAAATAAAATTATAATAATAAAATATGAATTGTATAAAGCAGGCAGATGATAAAATATTTGTTTATTATTATTTACCTGCTTAACCTAACTATAATAAACATTTAAGTTGTTTAGTATTCTTTTCTTTTTGTAATAGTTGGGTAAAGAAGGGCGCCCCGGCCGCAACAAAATATGAAACGTGTAACTGCGCCGCAGGCTGAAATAGATTGGGAACCCCTGGTACGTACTATATTGTATATAATTAACTATAGACAGGGTTTTTTAAGTATGTGAAGTAATTATTCAAAATGTGTGAGGTAGTAAATATAATATTTGACAACTGGCCAATGAATAATAAAATTATAATTTATATTTATGCTTTATCTCATCAATAGGTTTTGAAACATTTATATTTTTTTAACATCTATACTAATATTATAATTCTGCAGAGTTTGTTGGTTTGTTTGTTTGAACGCGCTAATCTCAGGAACTACTGGTCCGATTTTAAAAATTCTTTCAGTGTTAGATAGTCCATTTATCGAGGAAGGCTATAGGCTATATTTTATCACGCTGAGACTAATAGAAACGAAGAAATAGAGGAAAATGTGGAAAAAATGGGGAGAAATTATTTGAAAGGGCTTATTTGAACGCGCTAATCTCAGTAACTACTGGTTCGATTTGAAAAATTATTTCAGTGTTAAATAGCGCATTGATTGAGGAAGGCTATAGGCTATATTTTATTACGCGAAGACTAATAGGAGCGAAGAAATAGGGGAAAATGTGGAAAAAACGGGGTAAATTATATGAAAGGGCTTATTTGAACGCGCTAATCTCAGGAACTACTGGTCCGATTTAAAAAAATCTTTCAGTATTAGATATTCCATCTGTTGAGAAAGGTTATAGGTTATATTTTATCACGCTAAGACTAATAAGAGCGAATAAATAGAGGAAAGTGTGGAAAAAACGGGGTGAAATTATTTGAAAGGGCTTATTTGAACGCGCTAATCTCAGGAACTACTTGTCCGATTTAAAAAAATCTTTCAGTATTAGATAGTCCATTTGTTGAAAATGGTTATAGGTTATATTTTATCACGCTAAGACTAATAAGAGCGAATAAATAGAGGAAAGTGTGGAAAAAACGGGGGGAAATTATTTGAAAGGGCTTATTTGAACGCGCTAATCTCAGGAACTACTGGTCTGATTTGACAACTTCTTTCAGTGTTAGATAGCCTATTTATTGAGAAAGGCTATAGGCTATATTTTATTATTCTACAACTAATAGGAGCGAAGAAATAGAGGAAAATGTGGAAAAAACGGGGAAATTATATGAAATTGCTTATTATCTTAAGATTCTTAAGAACTACTGGAGCAATTTTTTATGTTATTTGGCAAACATGAAGAATAGACCACGTTAAGGGACATAGGCTATTTTTTGCGGAAAAATGTACGGTCGCGTGAAATTCCTAAATTACGCAAGCGAAGCCGCGCGGAACATCTAAGTATATATAATAAAATCGTAGGAAAGTCAATGCTGTACATTGAATATTTTTGTACAATAAATAATACTTGGGACGTGATCTACTATACTAACGCGGACGAAGTCGCGGGCAACAGCTAGTTAATTAATATAATACTATCACGTTGAATATTTTATTTCTTAATTCGCTTTTTAATTATCACTTAGGCCACAAATCTACCATCTGTGTTTGAGAAGATAATTTTCTTCCTAATTAACCCTCCGTTATATAGCGTATTTAATTGGGCCATTGGCACGTGTGTTAACTGTGACGGAATTCGTGGAACGCCCCTAATTCCACACTTTTAATTAAAATTCAATTTACACGTGCAGTCGAAAAAAAGTTACTTTTTAAACTTACTTAAGCAATAACAATAGGTAAGCATCGAAATACTTTAATTGTTCTTGCTAAGCTTACAGATTTTTAAAATATATTATACTTACAATAAATTGGCTTTCTTGAGCGGCAAGTACTTAATTGAAGACAATATGAGTGGTTGGAGGGATGGAGGCCCGGGAAAATGATTTGAAATAAGAAAAAAGTGGAATATTATTATAAGCTACAAGGTTTGTTAAAATTATAAGGGAAAATCGAGTACTTGCTCTTATGTTGTTAAAATATGTTAGTTACCCACTTTATTCACTCATGTCTAATCAATTACTAAATAGCAAATACGCTAAAATGTAATATTATAATAAAAATTTTCTTCGTCAATAAAATAATTTCACCACTGCATAAATAACACTAAACGTATGGTAAACTTAATAAACATATTCTATTACCTCAAAGTTTCCAAAGCAAA
The DNA here is from genome assembly GCF_905147365.1 of Aricia agestis. Classification (NCBI taxonomy): domain Eukaryota; kingdom Metazoa; phylum Arthropoda; class Insecta; order Lepidoptera; family Lycaenidae; genus Aricia; species Aricia agestis. Next base: position 8,820,630 of record NC_056409.1, on the reverse strand, counting down.
GTTTCAAATACTAAAGAGTCTTAGTGTTTGAATCTTCAAAATTCAGAACACGGATATCCACTAAAATCCGTCAACTTCGCGAATACTTAAACACGGACTAGAATTCACAATTAACAAGGGATTATATTATTTTAAAGCTTTATTAGATTTCAATTTGCGTGTTTAATTGTTACACGAGTATATAATATATACGCTAGTAACAATTAAATATAATATCTGGAATACTATCCTGTACATGTGGAAATAGTTCTTTGTCTCGAAATGATACGGAATTAATGCCTATGCGCGAGTCGCGGTTTTTGCCTAAAACATTGCACCTAGACACTAAAATATATCATAATTGACATGCAAAAGTCTGCACCACTATTAATTAATGTTATACTTTCATAATATAAATGAGTGGTTCACCATCGACCAATAGATCAAAAACTATTTCTTTTTTGTCGAGGATTTGTATTATTAACAATTTGTTTTAAACGCACTTAAATATTCTAACATTAATGTTACCACGAAGTCCGGGAATGGCCACTGACTCGCACCTAATAAAATAAATTAATTAACACTTCCGTACCGGCGTTAAAATTTATTAGCGCTCATTTTAGGGTTAAATTCCATGATAGGGTCTTATTTAACCGCATAGTTGATTACGTCGGACCGTTTATCAACAATTTTACACCATAACCCTGTAAAATTGAAATAGGTCATTTATCTCCAGGACACACGCCTTTGGCAAAATTATTCTGAAACCATAATCCAAATGCCAGTTCCTTAATCGGCCGGCAGTTTGTTCGGTCTCGGCTGAAAACAGTCCACTTCGCTCAAGACTTTGTGATGCTGCACAGCTCCATTGTCATCCGTTTAGCTTGGGTCCACTTGCACCAGTTCGGGTTTCAACCCGAACTGGTGCAAGTGTACTGCGTCCTGGAGTTTACTGCGTCCTGGAGTTTTTATTACGTATTTTATTCCTTGTATTTGCTTAAAAATCGTGACTACTGTTAAAAACAACTTACCGTCAGTTTGTCAATGGCAACAGCTTTATAATATACTAGCTGTTGCCCGCGACTTCGTCCGCGTTAGTATAGTAGATCACGTCCCAAGTATTATATTTTATTGTACAAAAATATTCAATGTACAGCATTGTTTTATACGTGGGAGAGCCATGCTTCGGCACGAATGGGCCGGCTCGACCGGATAAATACCACGTTCTCACAGAAAACCGGCGTGAAACAGCGCTTGCGCTGTGTTTCGCCGAGTGAGTGAGTTTACCGGAGGCCCAATCCCCTAACCCCTACCCTATTCCCTTCCATACCCTCAACTATTCCCTTCCCTTCCCTTCCCTTCCCTTCCCTTCCCTATCCTCCCCTATTACCCTATTCCCTCTTAAAAGGCCGACAACGCACTTGCGGCTCTTCTGATGCTGCGAGTGTCCATGGGCGACGGAGGTTGCTTTCCATCAGGTGACCCGTTTGCTCGTTTGCACCCCTATTTCATAAAAAAAAAATTGACTTTCCTACGATTTTATTATATATATATAATTATATATATGTTCCGCGCGGCTTCGCTTGCGTAATTTAGGAATTTCACACGACCGTACATTTTTCTGCAAAAAATAGCCTATGTCCCTTAACGTGGTCTATTATTTATGTTTGCCAAATAACATAAAAATTGCTCCAGTAGTTCTTCAGAATCTTAAGATAATAAGCAATTTCATATAATTTTCCCCGTTTTTTCCACATTTTCCTCTATTTCTTCGCTCCTATTAGTTGTAGAATAATAAAATATAGCCTATGGCCTTTTTCGATAAATAAGCTATCTAACACTGAAATAATTTTTCAAATCGGACCAGTTGTTCCTGAGATTAGCGCGTTCAAATAAGCCCTTTCATATAATTTCCCCCTTTTTTCCACATTTTCCACTATTTCTTCGCTCCTATTAGTTTTTGCGTGATAATATATAGCCTATAGCCTTCCTCGATCAATGGGCTATCTAACAATGAAAGAATTTTTCAAATCAGCCCTTTCAAATAACTTCCCCCCGTTTTTTCCACATTTTCCTCTATTTCTTCGTTTCTATTAGTCTTAGCGTGATAAAATATAGCCTATAGCCTTCCTCAATAAATGGGCTATCTAACACTGAAAGAATTTTTGAAATCGGACCAGTTGTTCCTGAGATTAGCGAGTTCAAACAAACAAATGAACTAACTAACTCTGCAGAATTATAATATTATTAGTATAGAAGATGGCGGGACCTACGTCATGTGGTCGGTTTATGTCAAGTCGATGTTGGCCGAGATCCGTGGTATGATTTTGACGTCTGTATTCTGATTTAACTGCCATCTGCCTATGAATTAACTTATCTGATAGTTCATTTTGTAGAATGACGTCCCGTTTGAGAATGGAACCCAATCATTGCCGGCTTTGAGTTTATTTCCTCAGTAAAGAGTCGAAAGGCGTGCAAAGTTTGCGAGTTGGCTTAAAGTTTAATCGGGACATTCACAGCATCTTGTTGTTGGATTTATACTGTTTAATGTACAGGCAGCCGCAGAATTGCTGACCGTTATTGCTTCATTAATGCCTAACTTTATGATAGGAAAATAAATTATAACTAGTGGGATTAAACATAGTTTTGTTTCCACTGTTTATTATATGGATTTCCTGGCAGCGTTTTTCAGCTTCAGGATCAAAAACATACTTGTAAATTTTGGTTTTAAGAAGTTAGTTTCGTTGTTAGATAGTTACAGAATCATTGTTTTAAGGCCATCCCCCGAGCAAATGACTCGAGTTGCTGAGATCGAACCAAAATCCTATTTTATTACTCTTATCTTAGTTTAAAATTGACCTAAAAAAATCAAACGGGGAATATGTATATGAACCATGTTAGGCTACTCTACCGGGAAAATGCTTGTTATTCGTTTATTAATTAAATAAATTAAGAAAACAAATTATCAAGTAATGCTCTGTTTTATAAGGCATCATATTATAAATGTCTTTTTTACCCAACTTTAATAGCCATTTAATAAACTTAAGTTTTGTTAAGCTCTTCCGAATGGCCTTGCAAGGAACACAGCTCCAAACAAGGCCAATATTATACATCAGTCGTTTAACTTGAAATTAGAGTTACAAGTATTTATTTATTTAGGAATATGTCTTACCATGACGATAACTACGACTTTTTAACAGTTGGCCTTAAAAGGAACGTGGCCTTCTATGGTGCATGGTCGTTAGTTAATGAAATTGTTGATCGATTGCCGTGTGTTTCAAATAAAAGTAATTTGTAAATACTAGGGAGATACTGAAAGTATGCTTGAATTTTAATAAATTAGTATTACTTTGGAAGTTGATATCATGAGTATAATAAACAAAAATAGGAAATTAATAACGGGCAAAGGATTTTTTTATATACTGAAGATTATTGCTGTATTTTTATTATAATTTTGTAGCTTTCAAATTATGAGTTATAACTTATAAAGGCTCTTAAAAACTGTAAATTAAGGCATCTCCGTAGGAGGAGCGCCTTAAGCGCTAAAAATCGACGTCTGTTATAAAAATTTAAAGGTAGATGAATGAAGTTAAAATATATTATGTTGAAATATTAAAATACATTACAAAAACCTATCTACAATGTTAGGCGCTTAGAAGTTAAGTGACTCATTAACCATTAAAATCATATTTTAAGCACCTTTAAAAATTTTACGACCCCTACAGAGATACGGTTTTGGGTACGCTTATTTCAATGTGGGTTTTTATGACTTGATTACATTGGCCGTAATTTTTTACTCCGGGCTTTCCGTAGCGGTGACATATTGTGATTTGTGAAATAATCGTTAAATTATATTCATGGGTCACACATTTTCAGAAACATGTGAAAAAACGAGTTCCTTTTCGTCCATTACCCAGTACATACTTAACCTAATTCAATGTAATCAATGTAAAAAGCAATCAGACAAGTGCGTGTGCGACTCGCCCACAAAGGGCTCCGTGCCAATTACCATTATAGATCAAAATATTGCCTACTATTCAAGTGTCTACCTGCTTATTGATATCGAGCAAAAAAGGCCAAATAGATTACGTTTGTTGTATGGAAGCACCCTTTAAATATTTATTTAATTTTTAGTGTTTATTGTTATGGCGGCAATAGACATGCATAATTTATGAAAATTTCAACCGTCTATTTAGCGCGGTTCTTAAGAGACAGCCTGGAGATAACTAGACGAACAGACAGACAGGGACAGACAAACGGACGAACAGAGAAGTCTTAGTAATAGGGTCATGTTTTTACCCTTTGAGTAAGGAACCCTAAAACTATCTGATGATCTGAAATATTTTGGTAACAATTTTACTTAAGAATTATTCTTTTGACCTCTATCTCTAATAATTATTATTTCTCTTGTCAAAACAAAAAACAGCGTAAAAATTTCACGAATTTTGACGGCAAAAATTCTCATGGATAGGTAGATCTTATTTTTATACTTCTCAAATACAATCTAGACTCTAAACTCTACATGACAGAGCTTATACACTATAGTGGTTAAGACTGTCTTAGCCCAGTCTTAACCATAACACTAGTTAATAATTATGCTGTAATTACTGAATATTCCCTTTTTATTTTCTTTATCTTATGATATTTTCCTTTTAAAACATTCGCAGTCGAAACTAGTTATGCTGATGTCTGCGGGTCAGTCAACTTGGTAGTAATTTTATTCTGTAGAAATGAAGTTAGCGCAAATTAATGCCGGTCGCCCCTCAGGCGTAATAAAATAAATGCACTGTTCTCGTTAAAATTACAGTCAGGCCTAGAATATTTTTTAATTTAAAATTGGTTCATTTTATGAGTATTATGGCATTAAAAAAATAAAGGTAATTATTGACGAGAAATCGCATATCAAAAACTGATTTGTATAAAGTACGCGCAAAGAAAAAGTGTCTGGACTCTGTAACGTGTTATAACGAAATAAGAAGCCTTATAAAGGTAATTTTACCTACTTTCATTCAGATACAATATTGTTGCCACGTTAATCGAATATGGCCTGAACAGGGACTAGGGAGCCAGTACAAGAGTTGACCCCAATCTCCTCTCATATGGGAGTTCTTATTGAGTATGTAAAAAAATCATCGTTTTTTGGCGACGGAGTTGAATAAAAACCGCAAACATTTATTCAAACTGTAGCGCTATTCAGATTGGCGTTGAAAGGCGCTGAAAGTTTGCACTTTTAACAATGGTTAAGTAATCACCCGGGCCTCTTGTGAATGAATATTTTTCAGTTCTTTCATAAAGATACGGATTTTTGAGCTCCTACAGTGTTTGAGGGGTTAAATGTTTCACATTCACTTTTGTGTCGAACTTCCCCGATGGATTAATGAAAGAGTCTACTTCTCGTATAACTCGAGGCCCGAAATAACCTTGATGGAAAGTTTCTTTTTAATTTTTATCAGGCATTCTTACTTTCGTCGCTCAGCTTTATTTAGACACTTTTTATCATGGTACAGACAAAAAGGTCGCGACGTCAAAACCTTGCAATATTTATGTATACAAAACCAGCGGGTGTAAAATGGGAATACACCGTATATTCTGAGCATCGAACTTCGAAATCAACAGGGCGTGTTATCGACAAACCCTGGCGATGGATATTTTTAGAGAGCAGGCGAATAAATTACTTTATTTTTATATAGGTAGGTTGTGTCGAACTCGAAAGATGTAGAATATTATTTCCCAATCTCTAGCTAGCTAGCTAGAATTATTGGTTTTTATGAATTAACTATTTATTAATTTCGTGTTGACTCGTACTGACCTAGCAATTGGAGATTTTTTAAATTCCCTGATAACAACATGACTTGGAAAATTTATATTTTTTTTGATAAGTACACAAAAAAGTTGTGGAGCTGTATTAGGGGTTGTAAAAAAGGCCGAATTCAAAGTACCAACATTCGAGGGCGAACTATTTATTATTCCCTACAGTAATTTGTACTCGTTTAATTCGAACACTATGTAAGTTCCTAACAGCCGGCCATGAGGTCGGCGTGATACAAACAGAAACAATGGTATGGCGTGTAAATGTAATAGAGTGGGGATTTATGTTGCATTGTTATAAATCCGGCCGGACAATGACGGACATTTGCTCGGATTCATCACGTGCAAAGCCACAAATGCCACACACAGCTTAGCGCGGACACACGGCCGGCTAGCGCGGAGAACATGCGATGATTGAGCAATAGTCAAAATCTTTAAAAAAATCCAAATTGATGACACTTTTACCTTTAAACTTGCTAAGAAAGACAAACTCTATTGTTTAGCGGTGCATCTAGCAGTTACGGTGTGACTTGGAATTGAAAATATACCGCGCGAACGACTTTTGCGAAATCAAGCCGTAACTCGGAAGGTAATAATTATAATTGTGAATAGACCTAATGGATAACGCTAGCTGTTTCTTTCTGTAGGTAAATAGTATTTTTCAAACTCCAACATTAGAAACTGTTACTTTTTTACCCGACTGCCGGGAGGGTTATGTTTTTAGCGCGTGTCTTGTATGTTTGTAATATTCTTTATTACCTTGTATCTCCAGAACCGCTAAACGGATTTTTAAATTTGAGGTACCGTTAGATTCCCCAATCTTAACGACCCAAGTGTTCTTAGATATGTGACATTAAAAAAAAAAACAAAAAGATGTTTGACGCCATATTGTGGTGTACAAAAAATAAAAATTCTACCAAGCATATCGAGTGGGGTATCAAAATAAAGTATTATAAACACTGATTCTAAGTATATAACTTGCAGTTTTAATATTAAATGGAACGATAAATCTACACTAATGTCATAAAGAGGAAAGATTTGATTTTTTGTTTGTTTGGCTACGAATTGGAATTCTACATTATTTTTGCTGAACATAGGCTGATTTTTTAATGTAGTATTTTTTGTATATTCTAAACCCAATGCTGTTCACAAACCCTGTGCACGCCAGTCTACAGAACCGACACTTGTGCAGTATGTTACTTGTTTGCCTAAGCGCTGTGTCCTGTTGTCCCCTTCGACCTCTGCCGCTGACTTTGATTGATGTCCATGGACTTTGAACGCGAGTGTTGCCCTCTTGGGCTTCCAGCAATCTTGGATGATGAACCCCCCTCATATATCGTGCAATATTCAAATATTCTTGAACTTTTAAAAATTTAGGGCATTTTCTTCAAACAAAAGAATTCTGCCTTCTTTCATAAATAACCATTGCTTAAGGGTTTCATTTGTCATTTTTAAAAAAATCTCATTTGCTTTTGTTTTCCTATTATGAAATTGTTGAGATGGAGTTCCCGTTAATCAAATATTTGAATGTCTAACTAGTAACTACTATAACGTAGCTTCAACATAACTAGTGAACGCAAACAAATGTACTGGCGAACCAGTGTTTAATTTTAGCCAAGCCGAGACGTTATCTATTATTAAGGTAGCATTTGCTGGTATTCACATTGCTTGCATTCATGCATTATATGTAGCTCGCTACCATGCGACGTGCGGCGCAGAAATTGTTTACTACCTCTAGTTGTCGTTATAAATATTTACTCAGATGCTTCAACATAGGACCTATTTAGAACAATGAAAGCTTCTGTTTCAAATATTTCGTCGTTAGGTTTTGGTATATCAACCGCATATACAAAATAATTGAACAAAATGATACGCCTGCACCCTGATACCAATATTATTAGTTGTGCTTTATTAAAAGTTATGACAATATGTTTTGTAGGAGTTTTATAAAGATTTTAAAAAGTTAGCTAAATCAACTGACGTACATTTTCTTAATCGAAGACACTAGAATCCTTTTCATCGAGTTCATTCATGATTCATTAACAAAAACATTAAGTAATTTAGTGAAAGGTTATTTAACCCAATACCCATAAATCCCCAAGCGGCACCCGGCTGTCGCATAACAATTAAAAATCTATTGTGTCTGCCATTCAGATTCAGTCAAGTTAGTGACACCGGGACGAAACGAGGCGTTGGCGGGGCGAATTTTTAATTTCAATATGAGGGTGTCAACATACTGTAAAGTGCCACCAAACTTGAACTACAAAGTTATATTATTTAAAATTGTGTAATATTTTTGTAGTAAATAAAGTCCTAATATAATAGTTTTCTCAGCTTGCTATGTCGCAATGAAAGTGTTTCTGTGTGAACTGACCCCAATACGTTAATTAATCTGCCTTAAAAGGTTTAAAACTATCATTATCACCTAGTCGTGTACCCTCGTCACCGCGTGTACTTAATATTTAAAGCTCGCTCGCCGATGTCGAAGTAAATCTTACTTAGGAGACCCTGCGCTGCCCACTGATTACATTACCCTTGGCGTAGGGTAGACACAACCGTAAGACAGTTCTTTGCTTTTGACTTCTTGACGCTAGTATATATATCTGTATCATAATTTAATCTGTTAAATTATTTCATACAGCCTTTTGTGATCTCTTGAAAAAATTAAACCCCATAATTTTTATACTCGATTGTAAAGACGTAAATATAAATATTACTTTGTTACTTGCATTTATGCTTTATCTTTTAGTGCCTCTAAAGTAAAATTAATTTACTTTAAAGGCACTAAAGGGCCACTCTGATAATTCAGGTGAGAAAATTCATTTCTTAGTTCTTACGGTGGAAAGCGCACCCTCAGTACTCTTTATACAGGGTGCAATTAAACCTTCCTGCCATTTTTTTTCCAGGGCTTAGGTATCATTTAGGAGAGTCCATTTAACAAAAAAAATTGGGTGTTATATTTTTTTTATTAACATATTTTATCTCATTGAAAATCGTTGCAGAAAGGTCACTCGCGGTGTGGCGGAATTAGCGGGGGTAACGCGGGGGGAGGCGCACGCGGGGTCAGTTCACGCGCGGGCGACGCGTCGTGTCCATTAATTATAGTGTTTTTTAGGATAACTTATGGAAGCTATTTCTCAACATTTTAGTACTGAGTGATTATAAAAGAAAAAATACGTGTATTTTTATTGTTAACAAGGATCAATATTTCAAAATTTGGCAGGAAGGTTTAATTGCACCCTGTATAACGCTGTCCTATGTTCAGGCAATAGTATGTCTGTTAAACCATACAAATCAAAATATGTGTATTAAAATGATATAATATAATTATAAAATATGATTTGGTTTAACTTTGGGAAAATGCATAAGTCCTATAAGTTTTTATTATGAGAAACAACTTGTTCTAAAATTATTTAATATAAAATGTTTAAGGTTTGAAAATTGTTGCAGCTAATTCAACTCAGACTTTGTTTACTCATTTGTTTGCACTGTGAACAAAATTTTGATACTCTAAACTCGGCGTATAAACAGTTTTTCCTTTGCTATTAATAATAAAACGTGTTTCAATGGAAATATTCATTTTAAAAAACTAAAGGTCCCGCAGGATAACTGATAATTTGGCGAATATGTAATAATGTAAGTAATTGTAAATCATTATAATATTAAAGTGTTAAAAATATTGTATAGATTTAGCAATATTATAAAGCATTAAAGATCGGTTTACTGTGGATCTTGATGAATTCACTTTTCTTGTAAAGAAAAATGTTTTTTGTTTGGTTAGTCTAATAATTATAAAAACGTTCCACACTGCTGGATATTTACAATATGAAACATAATTTTTGTCTCAACAACTTCTATCTAGAAGTTAAAGAAAAAAATAGCTCGCGTCATTCGGCACTTGTTGATCCATGTTTTACTTAACAAGATTTAAGCTGAAGATTGAAGTCTGATTCGATTACGAGCAAGCTTTCAGAAAAACGGTCTAATAATGAGAGTACAGTCGGGGAATAAAAACGTTTTTCTCGAGCTAACGACTGAATGATGTCGTTAATGTCAGATAATTTCCCTTGACTGGTCCGACTTGTTTTAAAGGCAGCCTATAATACAAGTTGGACCAGTCAAGGACTATGCATATAATGTTGCAGATTTTTAAATTGACATTCTATTTAAATTCTACAATAATGGTTTTCCAATAATATAATGAAAAATGGGCAAACAGCAACGAATAATAAAAACTAAGGAAAAGTAAATGCGTCAAAAAACATGTTCTACAGGTACTTGTCAAAAATGTGTACCTAGGTACACATTTGCAATACATATTTTGCAATATTTAGGTAGCCTTGAGCGGTATCAGGCTGGCGTTACATGACAGTTCGAAAGGAACCAAGTTTAAAACGGTAATAGTATTAGGCGTTACGTTTCCTTAGTTTTTATTATTCGTAGGCAAAAAGCGAGTCGGACTAAAGAATCTGCTCTTAAGTTAAGTTGCGGTTAAAAAGCTGCACAGCATAACACTAATAATCGGAGAATAAAGTAAAGTGGTCCAATGGACCAGGTCAGGTCCAGGTCAGGCATTCTGGTCTAAGTATAAAAAGAGAGAGAGAGAGACAGAACTAAGAATAATAGCATGTATTATTATCCATGCCTATTATTATAATTAGCATGGATTAAGGAGTTCAATTTCCAATAGCTAGGTTATTTATACCTTAAACTAATTCTATGAATAACACTGTTGCTATGTTTTTCTAGTAGTTATTTAAGTTTTCGTACGTAATGTAACTCACAATAATAATAAATAACACTTTTGATTATCAGTACTTAGTGATCAATACACACACATATTACACATGCATGTGTCAGTGGCTCGATTTTGTCTACAAAGCTAAAATAGGTTACGGAACAGATTTTGTGCCGCCCGGCTTTGGAAGTAAAAGCACTTACAGGGTTAAGTCCATATATTTATTTTTTAATTAATATGGCCTAGTTATTTTAAATAATCCTAGGTCTGGCCGCGCAGACCTATGATTATTAAAAATAGCTAAGCCTACAATGTATGAAAATTGCCTGATGTCCTTTCCACCACTAACGAGACCCATAATATTGACTTATTGGCCATTAAATATATCGTAACTTTCATTATGAGACAAATTAAAAATAAGCTACTCAGTAATACGTTATGACCATACGAAAAAATATTTTTTTAGTGAAAATATGTATTGATATTGATATTCATATATTTCAGTGACAACCTAATAGGAAATGCCAAGTGGCATGACATAACATAAATAGAGAAGTAGTTATAAAGTGCAATGAATCCTATTAACACTATTTTATGGAATAAAATGGTAGAAAACTTTGTCATTCCGTCATAACTTTTTACTTACTACTTATTTAGCAGACCATGACGTAAGTGTTATTGGTTGTGGACATTTGCACCAAACTCAACATTTTTATTACATCTACAATATTTTTCAAACAAAATAGTAAAAAACATGACTTTTCATTCAGCCATAACTTTTCACCGCTAAAGTATTTTCGATTGCGGTCTCATTATAATAATTCTGTATTTAGTAGACAATTTTACTATATAATAGGTCTCGTTAGTGGTGAAAATTTGGACCCGACACCATACATTTTAAAACATACTCCTTTAATTTTAAATATTCAAAAACATCATACTACTCAGAGGTGGGCGTAAAATGACTTTTTAACGTTTAAAGAGTTTGATAACTAAGTTGAAAGCTGGAGAGCATTCACCGTAGCTTTATGCTTCACATTTATTCACTGTAAGTATTTTTTTATATATTTAATTATAACTTAAAGTTAGGTTGGTCGTTTTTCATTATTTCTAGTAAGTACTTCGGTGCTAAGCCAAGCCTGGATTTTATTGAATACTTAAAAAAAAGAGGTTATGTTTTTTGTTCATACAGAGAATGCATAATACTGCACACAATTCTCGCATGAATGCAGCAGTCAAAAATTAAACTATTCTATTTCAGCGAGCCATTATCAGCGACCCCCGGTATACATTGATCAATCAGATCTAGTTCACGAGCGGCGCGTGAAATTCCTGTTTGTCACGCACTAAATAAAATATTTTTAGTCCGATATTCTATCGCTCGCTATTGTAATGATTTTCGCTGATTGCTTTTTGATTGGAGAAATATTTTCAAATATAATTTGAAAATATTTTATTTGAATGTGGCGTGTTATTGACACGAATTATTGTACTAATTACGGATTTATTGGTTGATAGCTGCTGTTTATATTTATTTAAGTTAACTATAAATAATTATTTCATTTTTATAAATGAATTTATAGTCAACTTAAATAAATACTAGCTATTTGACCGAGCTAAGCTCGGTCTTCGATAAAACACGAATAAAATGACATTTTCTAAAAATGATTCCTAGCTAGATCAATTTATCGTACCCGAAACCCCCTATATACTAAATTTCATGAAAATCCTTGGAGCCGATTCCGAGATTTCCGATATATATATATATATATATATATATATATATATATACAAGAATTGCTCGTTTAAAGATATAAGATGTAAAAAACAAATGCTTACTATTATTATAATATAGTTATATTAAATTAGAGCTGATAATATTATAGTACGAAGGTTAAATTCTGAAGAACCCATATTACGGATATTGTAAAAATGTCTGTTTGTAGCTGAAGTTGTGTATTGTCACAAATGCGATTATAAAGCTGTACTGCAGACAATTTAGAGTTTATCTCAGCCGGGCAGATAATTTGAATATATTAGACATAAAGTTCCGCTTAGTATTATGCACAAGTTTATGATTCAGGATTGTCCAGGACCAACTACGTGACTTGAGCTGTGTTCGGGAACTAAAACTTACCTGGATCCTGGTACCAAACGACGAACTTCAGTAAACACACGTAAATATGTAGATATCTGAAATACGAAGCGTAAAGTATATTGCATTCTAATGCATCATTCGTAACTAATCCTAATACACCAAAAAACATTTTAAGAATACAAACAAATGCGTTTGTCAATGTAAATCTTTGAGTCTCCGCGAAAGGAAAAAAACGATATTTTTAATTTAATGAAGCCAGAAACGCGACACCTTCAAACGGATCGTGTCAAGTCGCCTCTGAGGGATCTGCTCATCTCTAAAGCCGGTCAAGTGGAAATCAACGATGGGGTTTGTGCTGAGCCAGAATAATTAATATAGTCTAGAATTAGCATCTTGAAGGGGCAGCGTCAGCGAGCGTACGTTATGGATTTTAAATTATCTAATAAGATTTTTCTTAACGTTTCCTGGATGAAATATTACAAAAGCATGTGCGATTGTAGTATGTGGTTCTCTCGTTTGCTCGCTTGTACCTATAGTACAAACGAGCGAACGAGTCTCCTGATGTAAAGTTATTATGACCGTAACACCAGACACGTCAAGTATGGTATGGACTATAATGGTACATTACCAGTATGTTAAGAAGGATACACTCCCTTCTCAAAGGTTTGCACATTTAATACAGACGACAGTTAAAATTCCAAATTTTGTCTACAGCGCACGGTGGAAAAAGTGGTGGAGACCTTAAAGTTAAATATAGAAGGGAAAACTCAAATTCAAGTGTATTTAACATTAAAAATGTATTAATAATATTATGTCCGTTACTTTGAACATAATATTATTGTCATTCAGGTATAGATTTAATATTCTCCGAGATATAGTTTCGGAGACCAGTAACACAAGCACAAGACTATAATTCTGAGAATGTAGGTAATCAGAATCTCGTTTCATATGAATCGCGTAATCGTAGCTCAAGGCTTTAACCCATATTCTGCCATAAAAAGGGTTGGTACGAAGCGTACACACTGAATTGCGCGCTTTTGATCTTGCGCTCAGAAAGGACTCGACTGCAGTTAACCAGCCAGATGGTTGATATAGTTTGTTTTTTATAGCAAACTGGCACATCTGTACTCAGTTTGCGTTTAATCGCAATAATGTTGTTTTATTTTTATTTTTTATTACAGTTTAATATGTAAACGAAACCAGCCAAACATTAAAAATGGAATAAAATATTTGCTACTATATTACAGTAGTGTAAGACCATCTTGACGTGAACACAGCAGGCATTATTAATTATTATATTAAAATTGAAAGTATGTATCGACAAAATTCCTGTCGACCTGCACCAAGTGCCTTATCGATCAGCAATCTTGTGAACAACATCACTATTATTTAATATCATAAATATTACTAGATGACGCCCGCAACTCTGTTGCGTCAAAATTCGTTTATCACGCGGGAACCGTACATTTTCCTGGAATAAAAAAAAAAAGTCATATGTCCTTTCCCGCGACTTCAAGTTGGTATCTCATACCAAATATCAGCAGAATCGGTTCAGTGGTTTGGGCGTGAAGGGTAAACAGACAGACAGACAGACACTATAATATTAGCATGGATAATGACATGTATAGTTATAACGATATTAAACAATAAACGGGAACAAACCACATCATAAAAATAAAGAGGTTGCCGAGTTCTACTAATTAAATTCAACATAAAGCCTCTTTGATTGAGGGCGACTAACCTAAAAAATCAAACATCGTCCTTCTCTCTTCACACTCACGCCCGTCTTTCATATTATGCCAGATGAAAAAGGATGACGCGGAATCATCGCCAATTTAGTTTTTTCTTAATATCTCGATAAATATACAACATTTTAAAAATCCGCCAGGTCAGTGTCTCAATGATAGAATTTTATACAATGTATTAAAATATTAACTTAGTCTAATGCACTGTTATAGCAATATATGAAAAATTCGTGAAAATTAGATGCATTTTTGTGATTTTTTTTCTATCGAGAAAATTATAGGATACTAGATGTCCCGCGCGGCTTCGCCCGCGTAAATTAGGAATTTCACAGAAACCGTACATTTTCAAATAAAAATATCTATAAATACTCCTCTCACGTGGTCTACTCTATATAAGTGCCAAATATTGCTATGAAAATTGCTCCAGTAGTTCGTGAGATAAACCCTTGCTAATATTTTCCCCGTTTTTACTACATTTTCCTGAGTTTCTTCGGTCGTATTAGTCTTAGCGTGATAATAAAATATAGCTATAGATCCTTACTCGATAAATGAGATGTCTAACACTGAAATAAGTTTTTAAATTGGACCTGTAGTTACTGAGATTAGCGCATTCAAGCAAACATACTCTTCAGGTTTATATTATATATAATATTAAGTATAGATTTTTTAAATTATCGCTTGACAAACTCGAGCCTCGATCTAAAAGACTATGAAAAGGCTCATAATCATGGGACGATGCATGGTATAATATTATGGTAGTGATGATGATGATGATGAATGTAATTTGCATAGTAGCATATGCTTTCCGTTCTTAAAACATCGCCGAAACTCCCAAACTTGTATCTATAAAGAATCAGGAGTTCTCTCAGCACCTTCCGAACCACGGTATACCAGGTATACCTCGGTGCAAAATCTTACTTGTTTGTAGCATATGCTTAGAATACTTCTCACGAAACCGAAGTCACCACATGTTTCCCCATAAATTTTGCGGAGTTCCCTCGATTACTTATGGATCCTTCATCAGATCACCACTTTTGTGAATATAATACCAAATTGGAATGATACTCTATACTTATACCAAAAGAAAAATTTTGAAAATCGGTTAACAAACGGCGGAGTAATCTTTGAACATAAGAAAACGAACATAACACGGGAGGTGTTATGTTCGTTCAACGATTACTCCGCCGTTTGTTAACCGATTTTCAAACCATTTTGAAAGTCGGTTAAAATTGTAGCCTATGTGTTATTCTGATGTATAAGCTATATTATTGTAAAGTTTCATTAAAATCCGTTCAGTAGTTTTTGCGTGAAAAAGTAACAAACATCCATACATCCACACATCCATATATCCATACATCTATACATCCATACATCCATACATCCATACATCCATACATCCATACATCCAAACAAACTTTCGGCTTTATAATATTAGTAGGATTATCGTGTTTTCGCTCAGATCAAATTCTTGGAAATATAATGTAGTATCGTAGTATCTATGTAGTATGTAATTTTGAAGTATTTTTATAAAATCGACAATTTTGGGTTAATCGCCTCTCGCCCCCTTTACTTATTAGCGATGTGCGATAGGTAAAGCCGCCGGCTAGTCGTTGATTGTCGGTAAAAGGCTCAAAAAGGTTTAATGAAAAAATGCTACTCAACAAACCATCCAAATGGAGTACGGATCTTACCAAAAAATCATTCATTTAAGAGTTTTTTAAGCTTGTAATTACGCATTTTTTCTCGTTACTGCCATCCATTAAATCAGAAGATTAACACTTTGAATTATTACTCGGAGAATTCTTTTCGGGTCTCCCGAATGCTTCACGTGCTGCTTAATTAAAATTGTAACAACGTTGATTCTTAACGACTTGGTGTTAATTAGGGATTTAATATACGCTTTTTATATTAAAATGCCAAGCCATGTAGTTAAATCTAATTGGTAGTTGTTTTTGTAACCAAAACACTATAGGAATAATTTTGATCTGTTAACATTATTTATAATATTTAATAAAAAAGATCACTCATTATAATACTTATACATAGCTTAATTGTTTCATATTATACCAGAATGTCCACGCCTTATATGCCAGCATGGATATGTCGCTGCCATAGCATAGCCGTGTGTGGTGTAATTGAATGGCGTTGTTCAGTCAAAGAGCTAGGCTGTTTGATTAGACGGCTATTTTAACCAGTTGGCTGCGACATAATTAAATATATAAGACCACTAAGCGACATTAATTTTCACAAACTACACGCCAAAACATCCATCCGTCTATAAATGCTTTTAGAGATTATAGGATGACAACCAATAAAGCTATAGACAGATTTGAAACGTGAAAATAGGAGTGAAATACTCTGATTTTCATAAAATGAAAACGCCAATAATATTGGGGATTTCTAATACCAATCTAAAATCATCTTGCAAATGTAAACTAGACAGGTTTGCCTTCGAAATTGATTATTGCGGGTAGTTAGACTGTAGTGCAGGTGCGATCGAGTGTAATACAATTATGCTGCGAGTGTTTATGTTCCGTTTGATGTACTATTGTTGGAAATTGTACCGTTCCAAAGTAATTGCGTGTATTATTTGAATTCATCTGAATTTCTCCGTAATACTCGTATGTTTAGATCAAAACACGATTGGAGTGTTTGAAGTTAGGATAAGAGTTTAACTTACGACTTTTTATTTGGTCTGAGCTTACAACAAAGTGCGGCCAGTTTTATACATTATATTGGACCCTATCCACCATAATATCTTGGTTTTTAAGAAAGAACACATTAGCTTTGTCCACACTGTGCCTTTTTTTGTTCATCAAGGGCATGCGTTATAGCGCAGTCAACATCGCATGTGAGGCATGCCCGCGACGCTATGACACTTTTCTCTCCAACGACGCATTCAATAATTATTGAATATGCCAAACGAAAGTTGAATAAAAAGATGATGACGAAAATTATTGAAGATGAAATTGCATAGTGTGGACATAGCTATACAGTTTTTTGCCTTTTGCGATAAACAGTTAGGACACTTGTAGTAGTAACAAATTAGTTACACAAAATCTATGTAGCGAACAATACGATGGTGCTCTATAAAACAATAATAAATCACCATAGCAGAATCCGCCCTATCTGTACAGATTATACGAAGTATGTTTGAAGCTAGAACAGACATAGATGATTTGTTGATGCGCAGTGTACATTAATTTGAATAATTTATTAGAATAGTCACAAAACTCATTAGCATTCACAGTCAATAGACCACTCAGAAACGTTCCACCTAATTGATGACTATTGAGTCGTGACGGAATCGTGGTTAATATTAATTTTGTGTGGATGTATGATTAGTTGATTGCACGTCACGAAGAAAATTGGATTGATAGTGGTCAGTATTATCCACTCCATCTAAAGTGATTAATTTTCATCCGCATTACCTCGTGATTAACGTCATCAATTTTAGTTTGTTATCCGTTATCATGTAACATTTGTGATTAAGACAATAGACAATGTATTTCGCTGTTTATTTTCATTACTTACTCAATACTATTTAAGTACATTTTATTTTTCAAATCTTTTATGTCGTAATTTTTATTAAATTTAAGTTTCCGGCATTGACAAGCAATTTATTATTTTAATGAGCACTATAAAACCTGACAATTATGTAGCTGTAGGATTTTATTAATGACAACTTCTGTAGCTCAGTTGGTGCTAATGCTGATGGTAGCTCAAGCCGGAGGTCGCGGGTTCAAATCCCGCCGACGGAACAAACAGTTTTCAAAGTTCCTGGGTCATGGTTAAATATGTGTATTATATTATAATAAAAATCTTAAATAATATCTGTATAGTATAAAACTATTTTAAAATACATTTCCGTTGTCTGATACCAGTAACACAAGTCCTTCAGGTACTTAGCACATGACCAGACTGACGTGGTGTGAAGTGTCCATAGATAATGATTATTATTATTAAGTATTATATTAATTATGAAATAAGTAATTAGGACGTAAAGAATTGTAAATAACCCACGATAATAATTATTACTTACTTACATAAAATAGTTTAATTTTTAAAACGTGATTACAGGTATCTGTCATTATGTTTTACGTTAATATTTTTGATAAAGGTCCGCAATTATAAGTGACATATTTTAAATGATCAAACGAACTTACCAAGTGAAGTTCGATCATTATTATATGAGTCGCTTCATTCGAAGATATATAATTAACCAGTAGTACCTTTGTATATCTGCTTGGCATACGCGTTTTTTTAAAGATTTATGTAGGTAAGTTGAAAAATTACACGCTCCCTAGATCACACGGCGTTCCGGCGTGCCTCATTATGTTTAGAGAGAAGTAATGCAAAAATCTTTCTTTCTTTCTTTGGGTACTGCAGCAAACATAGTTTCGTGCAGACTGGGTGGGAGGGAGATTATATCTTCGAATGAAGCGACTCATATAATAATGATCGAACTTCACTTGGTAAGTTCGTTTGATCATTTATTATATTTCTTCGCTTCATTCTTCGATATATAATTAACCAGTAGATTTTCAGAGTAACGAAAGAAAGTTTTTTTTTTTTTTTACGAAAAACAATATTTATTATGAATAGTAATCATTATATTCGAAAAAGAATTTAATAATAATAACAGTCAGTAGAAACGAAACGTAAGAAACCTCTATGGTTTGTGATTCAAATGATAACACACTGGGATCATGGTGATTATACATAATATTATAATATAACTGATTCAGCGAAACTTTGTTCGTCGATAAAATGATGGCTAAGGAAAATATCGAAAATATTGTAGTCGCTAGTCCTGCCTGTCGACTGTCGTCTTACTGATCGTGTCCAGTTTCAGTCCCCGTGTCGACGCTCGTGTCGGCGCTCATGTCGATGCTCGTGTCGATGCTCGTATCGACGCTCGTGTCAACGCTGCCCCGCTCTCGCACAGCACCTGCTTTATCCAGCGACTAACCGACTGGGAGTTGGCTGTTCTATGCGGAGCGTTAAACGTTAGCAATAATAACCCGTTCTGTACCATTTTCCTATTTAATATAATCTTGAATAACCATCGCACGGCGTAATAACTTAAATATAACTTGAAACTTTTTTAATAAAAAGGAATTACATAATTTAATATCATCACCGATCCGATCACGCCCGGGAGTTGATGTCTTTGTAATATGATTTTCGATACCGATATTTAAAACCGTAATTTTTTATTATGCCGAGTTTTATTAGGCAGAAAGTTTTAAGTCAATGAGTAATGACCCGTATTCAGTAGGTACAGAGTGCAAGAAAAAAAAACAAATAATTTGTAAGTGGATCGCGGGTACTATACGCCTCAAGTATGTATTTATTATACAAATATTTTTACCGGAAAGCTTATTTCGAAAGACGCTTCAGTCTTCACACATTCATCTGAGCCAATGTAACCAACCAATAATGTCAACATTGTTCATAAACAATGACAGTGCACAGGCTGTAGAAGATATTATATGTCAAATTGTTTGGCTAAGGTTCCGATGGAGCGGACGAAGATCTCTGTAATATGTCTATTAACTAATAAGATTGAACAGAGTATAAATATCTAAAATCTAATTCAAAGTAAAGTATTTTAGAATAAATTTTAAGGTTACTGCTTTAACTGGGTCCGGCTCCGAGGTCGTCGATAATGTATGCATATAATGTAATGCATATTAATATGATTGAAAGTCGAGAATATTGTGTTCTCGGTCCACCAGGCTAAATGTTTTAACAATTATTCAAGAATAAGTGTGATTCTGTTATCGTATTTATCATTGCATATTTTATTTAGTATTAAATATTTTAATCGCTGAAATCCAGTTGTTTCCGCGGCGGGAGTCAGAAATCAGGATATGAAGATGTCAAAACACCTATCAGTTGAGTTAGCTCACGAATAGTACACTGATTTAACTGTTCTATATTATTCCGTTTTTAATAGGCATATACTATTACATAATATATCTAATATATAAAATTCTCGTGTCACGGTGTGCGTATTTGAACTCCTCTGAAACGGCTCGACCGATTTTCGTAAATCTTAGCGAGCTAGGGTTGAGAATCAGACAACCTCTACTCTTTTATCTTTATAAGTGTATTCATTTGTTGAATAAATAATAGTAAATTATTACAACTCGAAACTGCCGGCGACCATTGTTTGTGCGACGGGATAGCAATCATGGACTTTGCCATGGTGACATACTTATTTAGCCACTTCAATAAAATAATAATAAGTATTATGAGCGAAATACTTTAAATGGCAAAACAACGTTTGCCGGGACAGCTAGTATATATATTTATAATCGTCAAGACTTAAATATTTACAATATACTTGTTGTGGATTTAATACAACCATGGCACTAGTTACAATAAAACGTTAACAAAAAAAGGGCGCCTGAGGCTGAAGAATTCTCGCCTAGAACATTGTCAATATTGTTTAAGCGTGGTAAGTCTAGTAGTGATAAAGCCTACGCCTGGTCTAGTTTCCTTCTTTATATTTTTTGTGAAAAAAAAATAGCGCATCTGATAGTCTGTACGTTAAGATTTAAGGCTCATAATCAGTAAATTAAAGTCTTTCGATCGACTAGTGAGTTACTAGGAAGTAACCAAGAAGTAGGCTCTTAAATCTATT
This sequence comes from Aricia agestis, assembly GCF_905147365.1. Classification (NCBI taxonomy): domain Eukaryota; kingdom Metazoa; phylum Arthropoda; class Insecta; order Lepidoptera; family Lycaenidae; genus Aricia; species Aricia agestis. The sequence goes on along the minus strand of NC_056409.1, from coordinate 8,799,610 downwards.
TGATAGATATCCACTTTTGGGTATTGGCTTGAAAGCCTTAAAAGTTAATTTTCCAAATTAACATGTCATTTCGAAATAAACTAACGAAGTGGTTTCAAATTTGAAATAATTCAAAAATTGTAAATTTGAAATATAATACAATATTTTCCGCCGCTTTGTTTGGGGGAAAGAAAATCTTTGAAATAAGGTAACCTTCGGTGAGGGTACACGAAGATATAGTTTTAAATTCTAATAATAATTTATTCATGTCAAGATGTATAATATATTAAGCTAGTGGTCCCCAACCCTTTTTGCGAGCCGCAATCATTTTTGGTCTTGGTGTCGCGGGTCGCAACAAACATTTTTAGGTTTAAAAAATAACGACTTACAAGTGAAAAAGACTTTCACGTTGACTGTATAATATTTTGCCCGTGGGCGTGAATTTCAAATTCTAATAGGCTACAAATAAAGTCCCGGTGGCCCGCATGCGGCCCGCGGGCCGCGGGTTGCGGGTAGCTGTGTAAAGCCCACAATAATTATAATAGTAATAAATAATTATAAAATATCTATAAAAATAGCTGTCAGCACTACTGCTGCGGTGTTGAGCGTTTAGTCGCCTCCATCACTCTTCGAACTCGAAGGAAGTTGATTGTAGCGGTACAGCTGTACTAGCGGCGCCAGCCGACGGTTATCGCCCCCCCCCCTTTCATTGACGGGTAGCGGGAAGGGTTTTTCAGAGCCCAAAAGGTATTGATTGGCATGTACTAATTTGTCTCGGAGAACAAATACTGGAATTATCCAGCGAAACAATAATAATCTCGGTCTGATATTGAGACAAGATTTATCGAGTCTTGAGTGTTTTAGGTTTGCGTTACAAAGTTATACTGATAATATTGTATTATCTGATAAGTTTGATACTAATTTATATCGAGATAAGCCAGATACTGTTGATAAGTCTGATAATATCGAGACTTTGTCAGGTGAAATCTATAATGATAATAATCGATCGAAATGGAATCGATCTACAATACTTATTATCAGGAATGTTTTATAAGCAGTAGCTTATCTTAATCGTTTTTAGGGTCATTTAAAACAATAATCTGGCGAATCCAAAGAGGGTTCACCTAACGTCAGTAGGAGAACCCTGGATCTATCCGGATCTGGACCGGTTCTATCGGTGCAGGTACTCGGGAAAGCTTCGGGTTCATTCGAAACCTGATTGTTCCGTACCTATATCTGTCACTTTTAGTAAGGGACCAAATTAAATATTGGGGTAGCTCGTTATAATCGACTTATATGTCGATAAAATATGTTACGAAAAATATTGAGGGTAGTAACTATCTCGTTACGTAGATATTATTAAGTAAGTTTCGTTATACACTCGCGGTGTATCTCGAGTCCCAAAATTGATGCAAGATTTATTTAATAATAAAAATTATATATCGGCAGACATAGTAAATTATAATCGTAGTTCTATATTTAGAACAAAAGGATCGCGCGGGACGCGCATTGGTTGTTAACTGATGAGACTCGCAGTCAATCTAGTTATTAACTCGAAATAGCTGTTCTCTATAAACCGGCAAAGATAATATTAATATTATAATAATAATTATTATGTTTTTCTATTTATAGAACAAAGAGCGCGGAAAAACGCGCGGTAGTTGCTAATTTCTATTTTTAAACATTGTCGGAGACTCGTAGTCAATCCGTACATTATGTTGATTTAAAAAATATCAATATATTTTAAATTTAAATAGTAATTAACTAGCAGTTAATCCCCTCAAACCAGCCAACATATTATACTTCTATTTTTAGATAAATCATCGTCAGAGACACGCGGTCAATTCCGATGCATAAGGATTGTGTTTAGAGACTCGCAGTCAATCCACACATTATGGCGGTTTATAAAATAACTCCCTGTTAACCCCCAAACCAGCCAACGTATAGTTCTATTTATAGAACAGATAAAACATCGTCAGAGACTCGCAGTCAATTCCGATGCATATAAATTGTGTTTAGAGACTCGCGGTCAATCCACACATTATGGCGGTTTATAAAATAACTTAACATAATTAAACACTTGCAGTACTTAATTAACTTACAACTATTTCCCTCAATCGGACAAACATAATATAGTTCTATTTTTAGAATAGGTAAAAAAACATCGTCAGAGATCCGCAATCAATTCCGATGCATATAAAATAATAATATAGATTGTGTAAAAGGACTCGCGGTCCAAACACACTGTACTTATTGACTCACAGTCGCAGTACATGCCGGTTAATTAAATAATTGCAGTAATCACCTGCAGTTGTTTCCCCCAATCCGGCAAACATATATTTCTATAATTCTATTTTTAAAACAAATAAAGCATACATAATATTATAGATTGTGTATTTTAAAGACTCGTAGTCCCATCACATTGTACGTTTATTAACTCGTGGTCGCAGTACAAGCCGGTTAGTATTGAATATAATTGGCTCGTCTAGGCCTCGGTAGTGCCTGTCGTTTATTTAAGTATTTAATAGTACTTACATGTATTTTCTTGTTACACGATAAAATAACATTGACTTTAGTTACTTACAACACTGACTCAATTATCTTAATAATAATAACCAGCTGCGCTTTGGCATGGTTACTAAGTATACGTGTTCGCGTTGCCTCGCGTTAACAAAGAATGAGGCACGCCGGAACGCCGTGTGATCTAGGGAGCGTGTAATTTTTCAACTTACCTACATAAATCTTTAAAAAAACGCGTATGCCAAGCAGATATACAAAGGTACTACTGGTTAATTATATATCGAAGAATGAAGCGAAGAAATATAATCATAAAAGCAGTTTACAAAAATCCGCTGTCCATCTTCTTTAATCTAGCCAGACTGTTTTGTTTATAAAAATAGTCAGTTGTTTTCAGTTTGAAAGAAATGTAACCCTACAGATAATTATTATTTGCGGTTTAGTATAACATTTTGTCCTCCTCAAAATTTAAATTATGAGATTGTCTTTTGCAGGTGGACGTTAATTGTGGAATTGAAAACCGCAGAAGTGGGAAGTTTTTGTAACAGGAAGCCGTGTCCTGGCTCCTGGCTCGTCACTTTGTAATGGAAATGCCGTTAATGGAGTACAAAAACCAGAACGAGGCCTGACAAATTATTTACATAAATTTCAAATTATGATCAAAAGTGTAGTCACAAAAAATTATAAGTCGTTATTATTCTTTTAACTGTGCTATAACCTTCGTCTGGTTTTTCCGCAAACGAGCTCGTTAGTACAACAAAAGGTACCCAGTACCGACCCATAATAATTTAATAATACGGTATTATAAAATGTATTATGATACTGTATCTATTTGTCTCTCTGTTACCTCTTGGCGCAGCGCTTGACTTATTAGAAAAAAAATTGTTATGGAAAAATATCTAAAGATAGTTCTGCCGCAATATACGAACGTCGCAATATCTGCGCGAACGAAATTGAGGGCAATAAATAGTTTTGTAATATTTTATAACCAATTCATTGTCTATCTTGCTAATACGTATTTAGTTAATTTTGGTGTAGGTTGCCTTGATTGCCAGATTAGATTAGAATGCCAAAGTGATACTTGGAATCGGCAAGCATAGAGCGTTTAAACGCATGACTGCTTATGACTAATATCTCTTCCCGACAGAGGATATTCTGTAATAGGCTAATCACAAACATACATACCGTATTGATCCTCGAATATTCCGGTGCATAATAATCTTGCATATCGGTGCACCATTAACAACAATAATACTAAAACAATACGATAGGCTCATCACTCAATAGTATAAAGGCAGTAAATTCGTATTAGGGTCAATACATGAACTTATGTTAATAAGGCAGTGGAGCTGAAGCGTAACAGCTGCTGTTTACGGCGCATTTACATAAATATTGCAACCCCGTACCATTACACGTCTGCAGGTAAATTTTGGAATTTTCCTCCCGACTCTAATTGAAGTTGTAATGCCTCGTTGTGGATATTTCGCAAAATTTAAACCATTGTCTTGGGCCAGACTTGAAATTATTTTACATTTGTTAAAATTCGCTGTATTTCTGTCGTCCTTTGTCTGTGGAGTCTAATAAAAAAAAAAAGATTGATCGCTCCGAAACATGAATTCTTGGGAGCGAAGCAGCAAAGTTTTTGAAGCCCGCGCTAGAAAATTCAGCAAAAACAATATTGTGATTCGCCCGATTACACGAGGAATTAAAGATAAAACGTTCAAGACGATGATTTATTTACTTGTAATGAAACAAATAAACATTTTCGGAGAGGATCTAAGAAATTCCGCGAACCCATTTCGGATATTTGTTAGGATTTGGAAATTCCGATCGTCGACGTCTGATAGTAAAGCACGATAAAAGTAAGGAATTCCCAATATTTTTAGGATACGATAGCTATTCGTAGTTAGAAATTGCAACACTGCGGGCAAAAACAAATGGTACGAAAATGTATTATTATTTGTAATGTGTAAAATTAAATTTTTGTGGGTTACCACTTTTTGTTTCATACCAACTTCGACAATGCCTTTATAAATATGCCAAAATACAATTATTTAGCAAGGTATAAAAGCTTAATCAATATGGGACTACTGGTTTACATTTAGATGGTGTCATTGGAAAGTAACATGACATGAAAGTTACACAGTTGATCTTCGTCTTTAAGAAATGGATAGTTTATTTTGGCATGCAGTGTACGGAGTTCAGTAGGCTTACATATACGTACCAATATTCATAAAGGGTATCACGCTCAGATCTCATTCGGTGTAAGTCCGTCAGCTTTAAACCTGTTTACTAGAATATTTCCCGGATACTATGAGATTGGCAAGCAGCCACGTAGCTTTTGTAGTAGAATATTGAAGCATAAATTGTATTACTTAGTTTTAGTAATGAGATAATATTATAAAGAAGCTCTCTAACCACATAGTAACTGTTTTACATGATATAGATAGGAGATCCGAAGTTTCCAAGATTATAAAAAACTTAACTCAGTTAGACCTACAATAATATATTTTAACAATATCACGTATTGCGTAATATTATAGACTATCTATAGTCTAAGAAAATTAGTTTCAAAATCGTCGGTCAGACCAAATAATACATGTAGTTTTGAAAGTTGGTACAGTTATTCCTAAAGTAATGATCGTACAGTAAAAATGTTTAGACGTAATTTATAGGAAATTTAATGTAGATAATTAACGTAGAAGTTACTAAAGAGATATTATTAATAATTTTCGAGTCACAACCAAAAACCTTGAAAAAGAGACCTTTCCCCCCCTCCTCCCCCACCGGCGGCTCGTGTCCCTCCCTCGGGGACTTTTAGTATATTCATCTCGACACCTTTAGGAACAACTGTACCAACTTTCAAAACTACATGAATTATTTGGTCTGAATTTCTTAATTTTCCCAGGCTACTAGGGTTGATATTGAACATAGCGCGCCTTGAATCTAATCGTCAAATAAACTGTTCAATAAAATTGAAGCGTGATATTGACATACAATTATTGATCGTCTAGGGCCGGCTTAGAGAGATACATTTCAGAAAGATGCTTAAAATGTCATTATCGTAGTAATCATAAACTTATAATGCATAGACCAACAAAGAGTGCGAGAGAGAAGAAAATCCTTTATGGAATTATAACAAGATGAAAAGAGAGAGGTAGTGTATTGTGAACTGTGACCACTTTTATTTGACAGGTCGTCACAACTCAACACACGTTTTTATGCCCTTTCGGTATTTGCAACGTTGTATAACAAAATCTGTCAACGTTGCATATTATTTATTTCTCATAGAAACTCAGGTAAAATAACTCGAACGGACTATACTATCGATAGTAAAAGATACATCACTAGCACACGCACACATTGACAGATCGAAAATCGTCACGCATTTTCGGGTTGTCAGGAGGTCTATACGACAGTATATTATAAGTTTATGGTAGTAACTATCTTAATACTAAAATGTGATAACGTAGGTTCATAAAACAGAGGGTACAAATAACGAATATTTTAATTTTAGAAATCGATAAAAATAGCTAGCAGGTAAACAAGAGCACATTTTTTAAATATGGAAAAATAAAAAAAATACAATAATTAAAAACTTAAAACATTCGTTTGTCACATCTCACTCTTAGCTTCTTCTGAAGGTCTTAAAATAATTCGATTAAAAGCAAAATTGCTTCCGAAATTAACGAAGTTGAAAGAAATATAAACGTTTCTCAAATAAGATTAAAATCATCCCGCTGCAAGTCGTTAATTACATCACAAGATTACATTTTATTTAGCTGGTCCTTGAAAATACAGTACAATAATGGAAGAAGAAGCCAAGACACACTTAACTCAAAATTTCATTGTTAAAATACAGTCAGACAAAATCTAATTATTTCATCTTTTCGTTTGTTCTATCAATAAAGACACAACTCTGAATTTAATGTATTCAAGTGGCAATTTTATTAAGATGGCATTTTATTTTTGGCCAGGCAGGTGAAGTTTGAGAAACATATTTTGTTTGTATCATTTTTAGGGTTCCGTACCCATAGGGTAAAAACGGGACCCTATTACTGAGACTTCGATGTCTGTCCGTCTGTCTGTCTGTCTGTCTCCAGGCTGTATCTCAAGAACCGCTGTAGCTAGACTTCTGAAATTTTCACAGATTATGTATTTCTGGTGTCGCTATAACAACAAATACTAAAAACAGAATAAAATTAATATTTTGGAGGGCTTGGAGGGCTCCCATACAAAAAACACTATTTTCAGCCTATTTTTGCTCTATTGTGGTACGAAACCCTTCGTGCGCGAGTCCAACTCGCACTTGGCCGATTTTTATTTAGTTCATGACTGCTGACGTAATTTATGTTTAATAATATTTTGATGAATTTAACTTCCGCATTTTAAATATGATTCGGCAAATTAACATTGTTTCCAAATTTCACTCTCAAAGAGTTAATTATTCTAAATCGTATGAAGCCTTTGTTTATTCGCCGCTTTTGATTAAAATCGGTAATTATTATCAACATCCAAGTAAATATTCGACATCACTATTATCATGAATTCAGTGTGCTCCTTATCTACTAAAATATACACAGTGGCTAAAAGTAAAATTTGTTTACCCATAAGAGTACTCTACGATCTCACTTAATAAAAATACGAGTATCACAGCAAAATCTCCATTATTTCACGAAGGACCCTCTCGGAAAATGACGTTTTTGACAGCCGTGAAATATCGTCACGTTGTACCGTATACACAATACAGTGTTCTTTTCGGAAAAAATATTTTTATTTTCACCTATGCAATGCTGTTTTATAAAATACTATAATACAATATTTATACAGGTTGATATGAATTTGTATTTGCTATGAATTTCAGTTTTGGATTTTTTTAAACCAAGATTATATTATTATGTCCCAATTTTGGGAATCACTGTACCTATTTGTTCCGTGGCTCACGATTGGAAATGTTCATTTTAAAATTTTAAATTATTGATTTAAATTTTTACCCCGTGCGACATATACTTTTAAAAAATAGCTCGACATTTCCACGACAACTTTTCATATTCCAGTAACATTAGGTAACATCCCAAGCTGTTCTCTATTTATAACATTAAATTGGGAGGAAAAATGAAGGCCTGGGAGGCTCGTTAGTTAGACATTGTTTTTGCCCCGAGACTTATAGGACGTATACATTACCATTCATTCCGGCTTTACCCGCCATACTACTGCTTATTAATAGAGAATTTATACAGTGAATTATTTAAGCGAGGCGATAGTTGTTCTGCGCGAGATAACAATATATTTTGCCGTTGCTACATTTACTGAAAAAGTTGTATAAATTATAGCGTCCTGATAGATCATTCCTGCATCGCCATCATTACGGACCGAAACACATAGCCGCGTTGCGGCGCCGCGCCGCTGAAATCGGCAGTTTGCGTTGCGGCGTCGCGGCGTCGCGAAAAACAGCGTTTTGACTTTTGGCACTTGGCCGGGTAACCAGTTCCTCGTGATTTTTTATTGTGAATGGACGTACTTTTCTCGAAAATACAAAGATAGACGACATTTTTTTTCGCCTACTTTAGAGTGAGTATATCATCATTTGAAGAGCTATTAAGCGGGTTATCAAAATATATAGGTACAGGAAAAAAATGTAAAAGGAAGGAAACCAGTTGGGCGATTCCGCTAGAGACGACCCTCAACACGAATTTTTAAAGTATAGCATTTGTTACATTTTTTTATTGAATTTTAAATAAAAATATGTATATTTACTAGCAAAAGAACTTTTATGAGTAAAAATTGTAATTTGAATGATTTAGAGCATTTTGAAGTGATATCATCTAATGGCGCGAGAAAAACTGCTTTTGCCACACATGATCATTTTTAATCTAAATCACTAGCTCGAAGTTGAATTTCATTACATAATATTGACTGTTATAATATAAGTTTCTATTTCGTTGCAAAAAAAACAACAATTTTCAAATAGTTTTCAAACATTATTAAAGGAAAATTGCCGTGTTGCACCCGCGATAAAAAAGGTACAAAAGTTTAGTTTTCTCGCTAAAATATGTTGTTAATAATTTAAAACTTTGTGAAAGTAAGGAGAAATGTGGGAGAAATTAGAATTAATCATTGTAACAAACTATTTTATTATTTTTAATAAAAAAACAGAACCTTTAAAGTGGTTGCGCCCGCGATCGAAGCAGTACAATTGGAAATGCAACATATTATTTTTTGACTATTCTAGTGATTTTCGTCTTATTTCATATTATTAAGGTAAACAATAACGTTAGATTATATTTGTTATTATTACTTTACATGTAATTACAAGATTTATAAAAAATTGAATGGAGTCACATCGTGTTTTATATTTTTCGAAATATTTCATGTATTACTTAGCAGATGTTTCAAAATGATGATTTATATTCTTTTATTTTTAAATATTTTAGAAGAAATGCTACAAATGACAGGAAAAATCATAAATCATAAATATTTTTCTTTGAAAAAAATATTTTTACTTATAATTCGCCCATATTCTTTTAAATTATAAATATTAATTTTGAATTAAAGGTGTGCTTTAGTTCGGTTTTATAACAATACATCGAAAAAGGTTTGCTTAAGTTACATTATTTAATTGTTTTTAGTGACTTAGATGATTTCTTTTCTCAGATCGATAAATGACTGATAATTAAAAAATAATGAAATTTTAAATAGTATTATTACAATTTACTAATAATATTATGTATTGCATATCAAAAATGTAGAAATTAGTCGCAGACTTATGAATAAATTCAATTTCTTTAGACTCGTTGCACCCGCGATATTCTAATGTTGCACCCGCGATCGGGAAAATTGTTAATAATTCCTAGTACTAATCACTTAAATTAATTGTATCTAGTTAAATCATTTCTTTGTCTTATACACTTTTGAAATATGGGTTAATAAATTACTAAAAGTTCCACAATTAGCAGTATTCTCAAATGAACTCGTCCGAGTTCTTAATAGAGGACCAATTTGGTTGCACCCGCGATAGCAATTCAAACATGTTTTGTGGCTTTTCTTAGATTTAATTTTAGTTTTCATTTACAATTTATGATTGAACTAGTTAAAATGTATCCCTTCAAAAGATAATTTATTAATAAATGTGTTTTATTTTGTCAGTAGGACCTTTAAGTGCGTCAAAATGTTGCACCCGCGATAATGGAATCGCCCAGTTACTGCTTTAGAAATACTTGGCTTGACTTATAAAGTAAAACAAATACTTTTTATTGATATTCATTACACTAAGAAACAAATTGAATCATTGTCAACAAGTGTGACGTCATAACTCTGGAATTAGAGCCGCGTTTTAGCGCCGCGTCGCTAAAATCGGCAGTGGCGCCACTTCCGATTTCAGCGGCGCGATGCCGCAACGCGGTTATATTGTTTTTCGGCCCTACCTGAATACTAAAGTAGTTCAGTGGTTATTTCAGAAAAAATACTTCGATTTTGCCATTTATTTTAACTCTACATTAATACAGCTTCGATCTAGTCCAAAGACCAGAGTCTATATTAAACAACAACAGTATTCCGAAATATGTCAAACAAACTTCAAACGACAGAATTTTGGAGCATTGATCAATCAGAACGCGTTTGACGTTGGTTTGACATTTTATGAGAATAAATTTTGTAGATTTACGAAACTGTCTTAAAATCTTACCGCACGTAAAGCTACAAGTGTAAGATTATTAAGCACACTGGATCCACATTTTGTTTTGTGCATTGCACCGAGTAATACAGACATTACATAATTTCTCATAATAATAGTTTTTAATCGACCATTACAATCTTCCCAAAACTTCTCCAAAGAATTGACGTGTTTTTATTTAACTAGCACAAAGTTGCGGTATCTCAATTGTTTTCTAAAGAGTCGTCAGCTTGTCTGAATGGGGATAATAACTTATTTCGTTAATCATGAAGATTAAGAAAAATACTAATGACATGCCGAAACAAATGTGATTAAGTAAATTAATGCTCTCGAGCATTAATTCACTTAATAACAGTTGTTATGAAGTAAATTAATGATTTATAACTTTTAATTTAGTTATTCTTCTTAATTCTTTATTACTTAATTAAATCATATCAATCATACTAATTGATAAGTATAATTTTCTTATTTTTTAACGAAAATAATAATATTAAGTATGTTTTTAAAACTGAATTTTGACTGGCTTAGCTGTCTCAAAATATTTAGGTCGGAAACAGTCAGATACTGGAGATAAGACAGGAAAGCTATTCGACCTGTGGTCTGTCAGAGGCGACGTAGCGTGCTTCTAACGGTTTACTAAAACTAGTGTTATCTGAGTTGAGGATTAGCCAGTCAATAGTGTCTTCTTTGATGCCTACTGCATCTGAGAGCTGTACTCGACGGTACGAATCGTATGCCTTTGTTAGTTGAATGTTTGTACAAACGCTGTGATAACATCATTCTATTATATCTTGCTTACGTATAAATTTTATAATACTTACTTTGAATATTATAACTGAATATTTAAATCGCTTTTCAAAACTCGAACAATGAACTGGCCACGACTTGACGATAATAATAATATTATGTTACTTTATGATATCAGTTGGCACTGGGACAATATATTGGTATGTGACATCTTCATCTCGGCCCGTGATTGACAAATACAGCTGTAATTATAAGATCCGGATATACATTTAAAAATATTTTGTAGCTGTAGGATAATAAAAATCGGCCAAGTGCGAGTCGGATTCGCACACGAAGGGTTCCGTACCGTTATAGAACAAATTTAGGTCTAAAACAATTAAGGATTTTGTGAATATTTCAAGTGCCTTTTTTACGATTATTGTTGTTGAAAGAAAGCTCCTTTAAAAATTAATAATATTTTATTTTTAGTGTTTATGGCACTGACCTCCAATATACAAGAACGCTGGACTTATGATACCCTTTGAAATGACCGCTATTTTTTGTGCCTATTTGAAGCGGAATCAGCGCCCCCAATGCGGAGGAAGAGAACTAAATCTGACGTAGAAATGACGTTTGAAAGTTGCCATATTGGCGCTGATAGCAGCTGTAGTGGGAGTACTTGGAACTAATACTAGTTTCTACAACCAATAGCGACTAAGCGGCCATTTGCAAGTTACGTCAGATTAAGTTCTCTTCCCCCGCATTGGGTTCATTGATTCCGCTTCAAATAGGCACAAAATACAGTTGGGTATCATTAATCCAGCGTACTTGTATAATGGAGGTCAGTGATTTGTGGTTATAGCGGCAACAGGAATACACAATCTGTGAAAAATTCAGAACTCTAGCTTTAGAGGCACTTGAGCCTGGAGACAGACAGACGGACGGACAGACAGAGACAGACATCGAATTCTTAACCTTTGGGAACGGAACCCGTAAAAAAGACGGAATATTATTTTAGTGACGCGATAAAATAAAATATTAAATTTATGAATTTCCTAGAGGTAACGACTGGACTATTTTATAAATTCGTTCTTGGTATATATGTCGCAGCCGACTGGTTTAAATAGCCGTTCAATCAAACAGCTAGCCCTTTGACTGAACAACGCCATTCAATCACACGGCTATACGTCGTTTAGCCGACTTGTTGACTACAACGTTCAACACTACAGCTAGACGACGCTTAGCCAACTGGTTTGTTTTTGTTTTGGCGGGGGGGCTCCGCCCCCTGAGGCCCCCTTTTATTTGACGGCGGTCAGCTGTAGTGTTGAACGTTTTGAGCGACTAAAATATTCAATATAAAAGTTAGACGTGTGATTGAATGGCGTTGTTTAGTCAAAGGGCTAGCTGTTTGATTGAACGGCTATTTAAACCAGTCGGCTGCGACATATATATATCTTAATATATATATTTCTTGTGTGCGTGTGTATGTGACTGAACTCCTCCTAAACGACTGGACCAATTTTGATGAAATTTTTTGTGTGTGTTCGTGGAGATTCGAGAATGGTTTAGATTTACAGTTTGGTCTACTGGAAAATGTTTTTTCAATTAATTTCTTATTTATAAGGAGTTGTTGATTTTGGAATGTTTTACATTAGATCCGGCGGACGGCGCTATCATCGCATTCAATATTATTCTATTTCAATTTAGAATAATATTGAATGCGATTTACTCCGCCGTTTGTGAACCGATTTTCAAAATTTTTCTTTTGGTATATGTGGTATCATCCCAATTTGGTATTATATTCACAAAAGTGGTGATCTGATGAAGGATGCAAAGTAATCGAGGGAACTTCTCAAAATTTATATGGAAACATGTGGTGACTTCAGTTTCGTGAGAAGTATTCTAAGCATGATTTTGCAGCGAGGTATACCTGGTATACCGTGGTTCGGAAGGTGCTGAGAGAACTCCTGATTCTTTATAGATACAAGTTTGGGAAATTCGGCGTTGTTTTAAGAACGGAAAGCATATGCTACTACGCAAATTACATTCATCATCATCATCATCATCACTACCATTTTATACCATACATCGTCCCATGGTTATGACTTATGAGCCTATAATGACCCTGTTATTGGTACTTTGCATAGTCTTTTAGATCGAGACTCGAGTTTGTCAAGCGATAATTTAAAAAAATCGATACTTAATATTGCTTGAGAGTATATTTGCTTGAACTGAGAGTATGTAAGATAGTTAATTTATCGAATAAGACTATAGGTTATTTATTATCACGCTAAAACTAATACGACCGAAGAAACTCAGGAAAATGTGGGAAAAACGGGGGAAATATTAGAAATTACGAACTACTGGAGCAATTTTTATGGCAATATTTGGCACAGATATAGAGTAAACCAAGTGAAGGGAGTAGGGACATAAGAACTATTTTTATGGGAAAATATCCGGTTTTCGTAAAATTCCTAATTTACGCGGGCGAAGCCGCGCGGGACATCTAGTAGGTATATATAATAATATTTATTGAGTTGTGATTAGGATTGAGTAAACTGGAGTTCAATATTGTTCTAATGAAGGTCGGAAAGGAAGGAAACAAACTATATAATAAAATATAATATGTATCAGGGCTCCATACGTAAAACAAATTATCGCTGCAGGGCTCTTGACAGAAAAGTTTACCGGAGGCCCAATCCCCTAACCCCTACCCTATTCCCTTCCCTACCCTCAACTATTCCCTTCCCTTCCCTACCCTCCCCTATTACCCTATTCCCTCTTAAAAGGTCGGCAACGCACTTGCGGCTCTTCTGATGCTGCGAGTGTCCATGGGCGACGGAAGTTGCTTTCCATCAGGTGACCCGTTTGCTCGTTTGCCCCCTTATTTCATAAAAAAAAAAAAAAAAAAAGTCTTCTACAATTTTATACCTTTAATACTTATGAAAAATGTATCACATTATTTAAAAATTGTGTCTAATATTTTAAAATTTCCATTCGTTTGATTGAAATATTCGAGTGTTCATTTCCTAAAAACTTGCTTGATTTTTTGAACTCATGTTTAGTTTATGCAACCAGAGGTACTTAACACTAATTCTTTCATTTACTCATTAGTATAAATGTTTTCAATTCAAATAAGAGATCGTAAAGGTTTTACAACAGAAATACCTCGGATATCTTAGATCATAGATGCTTTGAAAATAATATTTCCGTGTATTATCAATGTACGAAAATGGCTTCTATAATATTTAGACGGGAGCTTATAGCGATTTTAGAGATTCCGATATTTCTGCAAAAGTTTGCTTTCGAATAGATTTACAAAGTTATGTTTGGGAATGGAAAAATGATATTCGTAAGGCGTGCCCGATTTGAACACACGTATATTATGCTGTAAAAGTTTGTACTTTTGGTCACATAAAATAAACTTTAAATAATATTATGTTATCGATTTCTTAGCAACGGTAACCTACATGTATATTTAGGAAATATATATATATAAATATATATAAATATATAAAAATATATATAAATATATATCCTAATACTTAAAGTATTAGGATAGGCGTATACGCTTAAGCCACACCGTTTATCGTTATTTTCTCGGGGTAGAAATCCCATGTTCTTTACTTTATCCGACTTAGAATCCATAGTTCTAGTAATATATCTATGCAGTATGCTATCATCGTCTCCTACTTTAATACGGATTTCCAGAATCTAAATTATTATTAAACTACTTAAATAGCAAAAAGATAGTTAATTTAATTTTCCATTGAATTTATTTACATTCCATTAAATAAATTACCTTAACAGAGCTCGAAATGTCCGCCGAGTGGAATGGACTGCCATTACATAAATGAGGCTGTAGCGCACGTCTATCTGCTAACATCTTTACGTCCGCAACAAGTAATGCACTATTCTAAACCACTCCGCCGTAATACCTATGGTAAACTAGGGAAAGTGGACAAAATAGTGGAGTAGTTTTGGCTAGAAATGCTTTATTTTTTTATAATATTATGGTTTAGTTGCGCTCTTACAAATTTCAAAAACAGGATTCCTGTAGTGTTTTGGTAAAATTACTAACAAATATACTGTTCAATACTTTTTACGGTTAGGTGTTAGTAGACAGTAAAAAAATAGTTAAAAGATTTTGGTGTGCCACGTGCGCCGTGTCATGTTAAATTATAAAATTTCATGATTAAGAACATAATTATTAATACAAAACATGAGACAACAAAATCACATTACCTATATGTATTATTATATTACAATTCTATGCGGTGTGTACTATTATAGTCCGCGCAATCCACGAAGACGCGCCCCACTACTACTCCTAATCGTTTATAGTATAAATGTGTGCAAGCTTTCGCCAATGTTTGAGTGTTATCGGTACACACTAATTACCTATGAGTACACGCTCACACTACAATAAATAGACCAATTAAGAAAAAGCGTCATGGTCAAAGGGAAAAATGCTTACCCAAAAAGTGGTGGGGCGCGTCTTCGTGGATTGCACGGACTATAAAAATGTTAGTATAAAGGTTTGACAGCTCCATTCGTTTCTCTTTTCCTCTATAAACAGCACTATTTGTTTTGCTGTTCTTCAAAACGTAATTCTATTTGCCTTTATATTATTCCAGAACATATTACTTAAATTCTGCTTTATTTGTCCTTCATTGTTGTTTTAATTTTTAATAGGTATATTATGCGGTTTTCTTTTTTGATTCCATAAAATAAAATAATTACTTATGTAGAATATGGTATTTTATCGTTAGCCACGATTGTTTCTACATTGGGAAGAGGGTGAAACGATATTTAATCTTATTTTACAGAATAGAATAATCGGCCAAGTGCGAGTCGGACTCACGCACGAAGGGTTCCGTACCGTTATAGAGCAAAAATTGGCTAAAAATTGTGTTTTTTGTATGGGAGCCTCCCTTAAATATTTATTTTATTTAAATATTATTATTAATTATTAAAGTACACATATATTTTAGCCCTTTGTGAAAATTTCAGTGCCTACCTATTGCCATTATTGATATCGAGCAAAAAAGGCCAAAAAAATCACGTTTGTTGTATGAGAGCCCCCCTTAAATATTAATATTATTTTGTTTTTAGTATTTTTTGTTATAGCGGCAATAGATATACACAATCTGACAAAATTTCAGAAGTCTAGCTATAGCGGTTCTTGAGTTACAGCCTGGAGACACAGACAGACAGACGGACAGACAACGAAGTCTTAGTAATAGGGTCCTGTTTTTACCCTTTGGGTAAGGAACCCTAAAAAATATGTATCAAAAGTCACAACTCACAATACATTCTTAAATCGAATCGGAAATAATTTAATCTCATTAAAATTAATTTCTGCTTATACCTACAAATTCAATTCCTTACAACAAAGCATGCAATTAGCGAGTAAAATTGTAGTACTTTTAATTTAAATAAACTTGGGAATTTAAGCTCAATTGGTCCAACGTTCGCTCGGTTAAACCGTTAAAGTTTCTGGGCGATCCGGGTCGGCTCAAACGTAAAACCACAGAACCAATCCGCCGGCGACACACTGATCAAATCTTAAATTTCAATCCGTAGGCGAACACTTATGCAATGTGTGGTTACATTAAATTGTTCCAATATATAGGAAAGAACCATAAAAGTACGGATAGAGAATTATTTTAAAAATTCGATTCGACTGTTTTGGTAGACTAAGATGTTACAAAAGTTATAATACTTTAGGGTGCGTATGTGTCTCTTATATTATAGAATTCACTGTGAAAGTAGTAGCGCTGAAAAAGTTTTTTTTGTGATGTAAAAATAAAATAAAAGTTACTCTTCATGCACTACTACTTTCACAGTGAACTCTACACAGGGGACATACACATCCTAAAGTATTATCACTTAGTTTTTTTACACTCGGTATAATACTAGTACTATACGAGTAATTGCAGTAATCCAGCGCAGTAACTAGTAACTACAGAACTTGGTGTTTTTGTACCGGAGTTTCATAATATTATCCTATTTTACTGATGCAGATGTAGTGTTAGTATAATCTACGAATACCTGGTTGATAATAATGACAATAAGATGATTACTTATTCAAAATTTTAAAATGGCTTTAAATATTTTAAGCTCACTTATCTAGTAGCAACTACGTCACAATTATTTTCATATACAATAAATAATTATACGTGTTATACCTAATATTTAAAATTTTAATTAATAGTACGTTCGCCGTGAGAGAAAACAAGAAACTTTATAATTATATTATATTTGTATCGAATGCAATGCTGCATCTTGTCTCATTTCGGTGTAAACTGTATTTTGGACTGTTATAATAACATATTATGGAAGAAACGTAAAGCTATCTAAGAAGTTTTTATAGTACAGTTTTGGAACCAAAGAATGTCGTATAAAATACTTAATGCAGATTATAAAATTCTCTGCTGACCGTACTAGTATATCCGCTGAATTAGCAGACCGCAAACGTGCAAGAGTGCACCGAACGACACGTAATGAAATTCGAAGCCTCCACTAAAGTGTACAGCTAGAAAATTATGTTTTTTAGGTTTTATTTAAACTTCTCGTACTTTCAAATATATTTTTTTAATTGAACTTAGACAATAACGGCATAGTCTATGAATAATATATTTACACACTATTACGTCATATACACTTTTGGTTAATATAATAAACAAAATAGTAAATATTATTTTGCTACAGTAAGAAAAATCGATATGTACAAGAATAAAATATAAAAGAAATAATTATAACAGTGAAAGGAATTGGCCACAGTCACAATATTATATTATACTTTATGCAGATTTCCGCTTGAGAAAGTGCTTTACTCGTTTTATTCTTTGACCCGGATAATAATTTCAGAATAGTCCACCAATGAGGCTACAATTAAAATTTAAAATGAATTAAATGGGACAGTGCGATTTATTTGTTTCAGATAGTCGCGGCCGTATCGGATGCGTATTTAAATATTCACGACTAGCCTTTTTTAACCGGGTCATTGTTTTATCTTTAAGGCTGGTGCACAATTGACAAACATGATCTATTAAGGCCCTGTATTCCCAAAAAAGCACGATTTTCAAGATTTAAAAGTGACAGTAGACACAAAAATATAGTAATTTAAATTCTGAAAAAAATATGTGTTAGTTAAGGATCTAACACAGTGGAATTTATATTCCATTACACAATATCATGAACTTCACTCGATAGAAAAAAATCCCAAACTTACCTCTTCTTTTAACGAATTTTCCATACTATGTCCAAATTATTTGAAATTTTCAGATAATTTTTGCACTGAATTAAAGACAAAGAATATATCTAGGGCGATTCGTTTTTTTGACTCGATTTAATTGATGTATAAAAAAACGACGATCAAAAAACTATAAAATAGCAGGTGCAAAGGTTCGCTTTCAGTACGCTTCGTACGCTTTCAGTCACACACTTTGCGCCTGCTATTTTATAGTTTTTTGATCGTCGTTTTTTTATACATCAATTAAATCGAGTCAAAAGAACGAATCGCCCTAGATATATTCTTTGTCTTTAATTCAATGCAAAAATTATCTGAAAATTCCAAATAATTTTTCTCTAAGAAACGGATGCATACTGCAACGAACTCTTAAATAAACTATTAAGTGTAAGTGAGTTTGTATTGATTTTTAAGATCTTCTTGGAAAGCGACTGAAAACTTCATTTTCAAGCGTTACATAACGTACATTTGTCCAAGTGTATCCACGGAACTAATACGTCCGATAGATTTCCCGGTCGAGCTCATATTTTACCTTTAAAGATTTTATGAATGTTTCACGTGAATTATCGACTGGCAAAAGTAAGAATAAAAATCACTGTGAAATATTCGCCATCGAGTGAACATTTAAACGTTGAATAGAAACGTTGTTTGCTCTCAGTAACACCTACACTTCCCTGTAAATACTATTTATTGCAGCACCTCAGTCGCTGTAACATAATTAAAGCAATCACTACCGGGAAATGCGAGAGTGAGAAGAAAATAGACGGTAACGTTTCTGTTAGTACAGCCTTTCTTGTAGCTTTTATTGAGTTAGAAACGAATTCATTGTATGCACCGTTAACTTTCGCAAAATAGAAATCTTCAACGCATGTTTAACCTTGACGACTGCTGTAAAGTAGAATGGCCTAGGATCCCACTTCACCGAGCTGGTTAATGGATGAAAAGTATTTTATATATCGAGCTTATGCCCGCGGCTTCGTTTGCGTTAAGAAGTATGATAAGAAGTAACCCCTTGGAGGTGGAATTGATCAAAATCCTTTCTTAGCGGATGCCTGCGTCATATCATCTACCTGCATGCCAAATTTCAGCCCGATCGGTGCAGTAGTTTGGGCTGTGCGTTGATAGATCACCATGTCACTGACTGACATGGTGATCTATCACCTTTGAGTTATATATATATAGATAGAAGATTCCGAATGTCAATAAATTCATTGCAAGTGGGTTGCCTAAAAAATTTCGGTCCAGAATAAAAAATAAATAAGTCCTTCTATGGTGGGATCCTAGGCCAGGAGTAAATTCTTAAATGTAATTATTAGAAGCAGACTCTTATACATTCAAAATAGGTAGGTACTCGGGAAAATGATGGCACATAGAGCCTAATGATTATTATGATAATGATGACGATAATATAAAAAAGGACGAACTTAATTTATTTTATTACTCCACTGAATCATGAACGTCAGCGAAAGATACGAATTTTGCATTAAATTTGAATATTCTTTGGTGTTATCGCAATTATGTAACAAAAATAAGACGTTTAATTTTGGAGCGAAAAAGAATTCGACGCTTCATTTTAAAGTGAATTTATGAGGAAGACATCAATCTCGCCGGTTGTAATTTTTCCGGACGGAATTTTGACGGACTTGACCTTCGGGCTTGGTGTCACTTCTACAATAGAGCTTTGTGATTCTATAATTATACAACCCTAGCCCTACAAGGATGTTTTGGGCGAGTCTGAAATTAAAATGAATGCTACAATCTCGTATAGTATCATATGAGAGACATCTGTTTTACATCTATGTTTTACTGTGAAGAGCGTCCGTGGCCTAATGGGTAGACCTTTGGTTCGCACTCGTAGAGGGTGCAGGTTTGATCCCGGG
The DNA here is from genome assembly GCF_905147365.1 of Aricia agestis. Lineage (NCBI taxonomy): Eukaryota > Metazoa > Arthropoda > Insecta > Lepidoptera > Lycaenidae > Aricia > Aricia agestis. The sequence continues at coordinate 8,779,581 of NC_056409.1, read as the reverse complement.
TGGAGGAGTGTACCAATGAGATATTTTCTTATCTCAATTACATAATACGGACGCTCGTACAGTGAAGAAAAACATCGTGAGGAAACCCGCACATAGTTGGTCCCAGACGTATTGACTAGTTCTTTCCTCTGGACTAGGCCGACTATGTTGCGAGAATATCGTATGTGCTTGGGCAACCATACGGACATTTAAATCTTGTCCCATACACTACAGTATTTGAGGAGTGGTTACTTTGCTCTGAAAATACTGTATAAATCATCCACTACGGATGCAAAGGCCTAGTTTTTTTTACTGTGAATGTCATCTTAGTATCTTTTAGCTCTTAGCCAAATCCACGTTTTCCACATATCCTTGTAGGTATATTATGTAATGTATTAAAATCACCGTATGATTTTTATTTTGAAGGTTTTTTAACCAAACAAATGAAACAAATAGTATGTAAAATTAATATTAATTACGTGTGGCACTCGGGGAATGCCGGGGTAAAGCTATTGCAGAGCAGTCTACACGCATTCGTCTAGACTATAGTCTAGACGTATGCATGTAGACTAGATGCTATGCGACTAGTCGCATGCACACAAACACCGTGCCGAAGTCTGCCAAACTGGAACGACGTTAGACGATGCACGGCTTTCAACGCCGCACCGCTTACCGGTCGAACTGAGGGTATTAGGTTTATTTTCGTTACGGAATGTCTTGATTCGGTCGCCGCGCTCAAAGCCCGCAATAAAAGTTATGCAATAGCTTAAAAAAAACTCATTATTCAGGGATAAGATAACCGATTTTTTAAATGAAATAAGGGGGCAAACGAGCAAACGGGTCACCTGATGGAAAGCAACTTCCGTCACCCATGGACACTCGCAGCATCAGGAGAGCTGCAGGTGCGTTGCCGGCCTTTTAAGAGGGAATAGGGGAGGGTAGGGATGGGAAGGGAAGGGAATAGGGGGGTAGGGAAGGGAATAGGGTAGGGGATTGGGCATCCGGTAAACTCACTCACTCGGCGAAACACAACGCAAGCGCTGTATCACGCCGGTTTTCTGTGAGAACGTGGTATTTTTCCCGTCGATCCGGCCCATTCATGCCGAAGCATGGCTCTCCCACGTATAAAGGATAACCGGGTAAGTAAAATCTTAGAGCGTTTGTAGTTATCATTTCCGGCTTACAGTTATCTCGTCGGACACCCGATCCTTAATAGTTTACATGCTAGTTTGATGGCGGAAATCTTAAGCCGGCAGTCAATTATTGCGGCCGACTAATCCGACACGTCGGCCCCGGCCGGATATGCGGTAATTTAATTTCAGCTCCATCCCCGAGAATTCGGCTTTCGGGTAAACAAAAAAGTTTTTATATAAACATTTTTAGATACAGAAAATACATCCTTCTTTTAATTAAATTTATCAAAGTGATTTGCCTTATGCATAGAAATAAAAAATTACATAAAAATCTATACATAATATTATAAAACAAAGTCGCTTTTTTTCCCTCATGTCCCTTTGTTACCTTTAATCTTTAAAACTACGCAACGGATTTTGATGATTATTTCAGTGTTAGATAGCTCATTTCTCGAGGAAGGCTATAGTCTATATTTTATCACGCTAAGACTAATAGGAGCGAAGAAATAGAGGAAAATGTTGAAAAAACGGGGAAAATTATTTGAAACGGCTAACTTGAACGCGCTAATCTCAGGAATTACTGTTCCGATTTGAAAAATTCTTTCAGTGTCAAATTGCCCGTTTATTGAGGAAGGCTATAGGCTATATTTTACTACGCTAAGACTAATAGCAGAATGTGGAAGAAACGGGGGAAATTATTTGAAAGCGCGCGAACTACTGGAGCAATTTTTATGTTATTTGGCACAGATAAGAAGTAGACCACGTGAAGGATCATAGGCTATCGATTTTAATCATTTTTTTAAGTGGCTATATATTTTATACCCGTGTGACGCCGGGGCGGGTCGCTAGCACGTAATAAAGTAAAAGGCAACAACCGTTTGCATTATCGTAGACGTGCTACGTCGGCGCGTAGCATCACGTAGCTCATTGAATTCGTAGAGCGTAGTGCTACGAATTAGATACGCTTTAGTCTGCACACTGCACAGTGCACAGTTGCACACCCAAATAGCTCTACAAACACTTGTGAGTTATTTGTCTGCTTAGAAGTATTTGATACTAGCCGTACCCCGCAGTGTTACCCGCGGTTTATTAGGGATAATAAATTGTGATATTTTCCTGCAGTAAAAAGTATATTGTGTTAATCCAGGGTATCAACAAACTCCAAACCAAATTTTATTAAAATCGGCCCAACTGTTAAGACGTGAAGAAGTAACAAATATAGAAACTCACAAACATATCAGACGTGTGATAATGTATCAATACAAACGCTTTATTCAGTATCTTACTACAAAGCAAGGTTCTTACTTCTTGCCTATGTAATATAGAAATAATCACGAATTGATAACGTTGACTCTATACACAACGAAAGATTTCAAATAAAATATTGGAGTTTTCGAAAGCCATTTAACACTACGTATTTGTGAGATAGTAATTTACAAATATAAAACCTCAATACAACCGACACCAAACATTCGCTTTGGAAAATATTCATCGCATTTGTGGGAATATTTTTTCAGCCTTTACATATTGTGTAGGGTCCTCATATCGTTCAACTTTCTAGGAAATTCGTATAACATACCCAATTATTTAAAAAAATATGTTTATATGAATTAAGAATATTATATAATATTTAAAAGATTTTATATCTACCTAATGACTGAAATGGCAAAAAGGAATAATATTTATTTTTTTATTTAAATTACGCTTATTCAGTACTATATTACCTACATTCTTATTTATAGTACCACTGAAATGCACTCATCTTACTTCAAATAATAATTATTATTATTGTACATAGACTAGACGTAAACTAACTAGTACTATGTCACTAAACCTACGTGTTTTTTTTGTGAGTGCTTAATTTATATATTTTTTAATTATTTGTATTGGTAAATAAATAAATACAAAATAACTTTTATGTGACATTGTTAAAAAAACCTCTCGTCACCGTACACAAAATAAAGTACATTTTTTAAATTATGTATTTGTGAACAACACTTGCTACGCTGAAGCTTGCCGCTTCCGGTTCCGGTAAGCTCGTTATCTGTTCGCCAATAAGTCGTGGTCACCCTACAATCGGGTTATCTATACTGGGTTTTCCGTACAATTTACAGCCGGCTCTCCGCTGAAACGATGTCACCAAATCGCCGTTTTAGGAGTTCCCACTGTTATTTGAAACAAGTGATAAATTTTAACGAACAGAAAACGAATATTTTTCTATTACGATAGATTCTGTAGATAATGAGGCAGCGAATTTATCGAAGCATCGATCGCAAATGTACTGAACGGTAAGCGTATATTACGAAGGGGCACAGCGGGACAAGCCTATAAATATTTATGTTGAAAATGCGCTCCTTCCCACTGCGCTCCGTCGCAATGTGTGCGTTAATTTTTAAAGCAAAATATATAAAATGTTCCCATGACGACCTCTCTGGCTCAGTGGATGAGCGCGTTGGTAGCTCAAGTCAGGGGTCGCGGGGTCGAATCCCGCCGACGGAACAAAACGTTTGCAAAAAGATCATGGACGTGTATTGTAATAATATAATAAAAATCTTAAATATATGCATAGCATAAAAGTATTAAATATATTTCCGTTGTCTAGTACCCGTAACACAAGTCCTTCAGATACTTACCACGCGGCCAGACTGACGTGGTGTGAAGCGTTCTAGTCGTTAGACTAGAACATACATTTTGACAGACCAGAATAAAATATTAATTAATAACTTGTGTGCTTGATTAATAATATTTTAGTAATGACTCTAAGAATATTATTATTTACAAGAAAGTATGTTTATAAATATCGAATTTGAGTGGTAAACTGATGAAAGTTGCAGGAGCTTACAAACTATGGAGCCAAATACAATAGCGAATCTGCAGATTTTACCAAAGTATCTACGTTTGCATACGAAGTTTGTCTATGTTTCTAAATCCAGTTTGTTCCTTGTACGACATGTTACAAAATCTAAGTATAGAGTACATTCTTTGGCGGTTTATATAGTTGTATACTTTGCTAGTTTTTTCTGCAGCTTTAACTGTTTAATACTATATCCTGTTGGTAGATAAAATTTGTTGTTGTTTATAAAAACGACTACTCCCAAACCATTATGCTTTCTCTTTCGTAAATACAAAAATTTGATTGACTACTTTTTGACGTCGTACGCAGAGGTACATGTGGGCTCAAGATTCTTATTTTTAGTTCAAAAATCACCCCAAAAATCAATTGTAAGTCATAATTTCTCTCTCTTAATAAACTGAATTGTTGATATAATATGCTGTAGTATAATAATGGCTTGTGCAGTATAATTCCGAGTGTAGTCCGTAGTTAGCATACTGCTGTAGATGCAATTATAGTCACGTTGAATGCTACGCTGTCACAGACGTCACTCAACATGTAATAGTATAATTTAGTTTGCATAATTTACCGGTTTGATGTGCTAAATAATTAATACAATATTACAGACTACTACGGCGAATAGTAGACAGCACAAGTTAAAAGATGGAGCAAAAAAGATTGTTTAAAAGTATAATAATAAACCGTACATAGGCAGTTGATTGAAGAATCGAACAAGTAACATTTCGTAACATACTGACAATAACTCATTTTTTCCCTAATTATTTTGATAAAACTTGTAACTTATCTACTTCATAACCTAGCTAATATATCTGACTACAGATATTATATTTCAAATAAATTTTCCGGCCCTAAAGCCTCCATTTAAGCAAAAAAACGGGAAGTTTTTTCATGCTATTTACCTTATTCTTCCACTCACGTCTTGATTTTATTTACTGGTAGCCTTTATAGTACGTATATCAATTGTTATATTATTTTCAATCAATTACGCAAATAAATTCAATCAATAACGCCTCCGTGGTCTAGTGGTGTAGAGCGCGGCTCTTGACTCGGAGGTCGTGGGTTCGATTCCCGCGTTGGAAACATGTTATTTCCAAGTTTGGTTAGGACAATGGAGGCTGATCACCTGATTGTCTGACAAGTAAGATGATCCATGCGTCGGATGGGCATGTAAAAAGTTGGTCCTGCGCCTGATCTCTCGCCAGTCGTGTCGGTCGTCCGTCCCACTGGGTAATGAGAGTAAAGGAATAGAGAATGTTCTTGTGTACTGCGCACACACTTGGGCACTATAAAATTACTCCTGCGTAGCTGGCCTGGTCTCAACCGGTGTGGGAGCTATTATTATTATTATTTTCAATCAAGAACATTAAATCTTTTCAAATAAAATTGTGGTAACTAATAAGAAGTTTAGAGGAAATAAAGTTTTTAATTTAAGTGAATTAAACGTTTCGGTGCTAAAGATAATATTGCACATTGCGCTTTAGTATACTTTTTTTATTTTTGTTTATTCTACGGGATCCGGTATTATGTTTGACGCGTAAAGCTTCAATAACCTCGGATACAATACACAATTTTCCTTAGAAATATTAACTCTCTTTCCATTTCAATACGAAGGAGGTATAATAAGATATCAAATTCTTTACGACAAAAAGGAAAGAAATAGAATGAAGCTAGTGAAACCACGGTGACAAGCTAAAGCCACGGACGCCAAACAAATTTTAACGTTTAGGATTTACTGAGTAAAAACCTCACTAAAATTACCATTTTATTACCTTGCGACGCTATTTTTGGTTTTTTGTTTACAAAATAATATATTTAATTGCTCTAAAATGTGATCGCTATCATAATTATTATCTCATATTCACCTCTCGTTTCCCATATCATACTTGCATCCACAAGATATATTTTTAGACAAGTTCTTTCATGGAGATGGCACAAGAATAGTTAATTGCTCAGGCCATTACATGTATCAAATATACCATAGGTAACGTAAAATGATGTGTTGATAAATGTGTCATTAATTGTACACGACGTCACAATAGACATAACTACCGACGTTTAAGCATCGCATAAAGCATGTCTTTCGTTCCTTTACTCGATAAAATTTAATCAAGTTCATTAGTATTCCGGTTTTTATGACCGCACCACATATTTATTGAGACACTTAAAATTTATGATTTCCCGGGTTTTCGGGTTCTTATTACGACGTATTAAGGTTAATAATGCAATCAAATGTTACGTTACAGCTATCTTAGTACTTCTTCGGTGCCCGTTAATGGACCGCAAAAAGGTTGGGGCGACTTTTGACCGAATTACATGAATTTAGTATCGCGTTACATATGTATGTGGAAAGGGATTTTTATTGTCACCGGCGTAATACGTAATAAGTACGGTATTGTTTTACCTCTAAATGTGAGATGTTTCTAGTTTATTACATTGAGGTTTCTCAACATAATTTATTATTCAGTATACCTTTCTTAACTTTTCCATAAAGTAGCATCACCACTTAATAATCCACCATTTTATAAATAATTTACCATGTAAAATATTTTTATTGACCTTAAACCTTGATTGCAGCTAACAAGATAGATATGCCTTGCACCCGCAGCAAGACATAATATTATGTAAGAGTCCATTCAGATGAGTGGTGCCCACAAAAACAAGTAGCTAATTGTCGCATGAAATGTTTCAGTAAAATAATTGTTTAGGCACATTGAGATTAGTAAAACAGATGACGAAGGAGGGCTGCGGATGACAGAGAAAGTTGCCCACCGACCTACTGCTTCTTACCCCTTTCACTCGCACACGTGTGACTTTAGGGGAGGGGGCCAGGCCCCCTCATTGCTTATCTCCAAACCAACTAGCAATAGACTAGTTATAGCCACGATTAAGCTACCATGGTCTTAACCAGACCAGTAGCTGAGACCCTTTCGAAAAAAAAAATCATCTCGTATGTAAGGACTGACTGACTGACTCAACCTCCATGAATTGTCGTAAAATAACATAATTTTTTATTTAGAAATAGGCCTTAGAAAAATCTATTTTCATAAAGTCAAATTACAATAAATTACATACTTAGTATTATTATTATCAAGTCTAGTTTGAGATTTGCTTTGTCAGGTTTATACTAAGGAAATATTGGAAAAATTGATTTAAGTTTAGAATTCTCGTCAAGTTTCTAAGCCGAGTGTAGGAACGTCATGTTTTCTGTTCAAACAACTCTTAAGTTTATGACTGCTATACAAACAACTTCGTATTTGTTATACACTCGTTGTTGAAAGAAGGCTGTGCGCACACTAATAAAATATTAAACATTTTTTGTAAATTATATCATGAAATTAAATTTAAAACTTAAAATATGAAAATTTGTTTTGTCACGTACCTATAACAAACACGTTAAATAACAGTTTTAGGAATGAACAAAATAGCATAATATTATGAAAGTTATATTTAAATGCGGGCAATATTTACAGCATTTTTCATTTTAAAAATAATTAAAGAATCTGTACGAAAGTTAATTATTACAGTAAGTTTTTTTAAGGCATTGCTTGTCCTCAGTGAGGACTCCTCACCGTAAAATTACTGAGGAAAGACTAAGACCCATAATATTATATTCTGTCAGAATTAGCCTAAACTCATAACTCTAATAAATTCAGTTGTTTATACAAATTCTCGATGTTTCTGAAACATTTACCAACCTGATTCGCGTATACTCAATAAAAATAATAGTAATTAATAATAAGAATATTTGTTGTAATGTAGGTACCTAATATGGATTTATAATTAACAAATATCACCCATTAGGCTATAATATAGCGTGACATGGGCTAAATATTTTTACACAGTTAAAAAGAATCATCGAAATTATTAATCTTGATGAAAAATCTTAATCAGTTTTAGCCACGTCAGCCACAAAACTCGTTCGAGCGAGGAAACAAGAGCACACAAAATTGTTAAAGAGAGTTTCGTCTAAAATAGCATACTAACCGAATATCTCATTTAGTTGAAAGTTATGCGGAAACTTACATGTTATCACGCCGAGATATTTTACGACTTTAATAAGATCTCTTAACTCGCTCCGACTTTAGCGTGCGAAAAGGACGAACTGCTGAGGTTTTGATGTACTACTATTGTGTTGAACTCCTGGAATAAAGACTTAAGTTTAACCTAATCTTTCGAGTCATGTTTGACCCTACCGTAATTAGTACGAGATTAAAGGACCCCAAAACTATTGTCAAAGATTATGCCTACTTAAGGCTTATGTTATTAAAATAATATTATTACACAAACTTTGAAAACATAATAATAATATAATCGATAGTAGTAAAATATATTTATTTACTTATATTTACCAAAACATAGCTCGTTTGAGAAGACACAACAGTAAAAAATAAAATCAGATCTTTAGCTAGAAGTCACATTTCGTAAATGAGAACAAATGAGGGACTAACAAAGCTAAAGCCTAAATACGTCCATGAAAAGCATGAACATTGAACGTATCATTGTTGGACTGGCGTTTCGTACCTGGATCGAGCAGAATTAACCTAAGACAAACACAACGCGTTATAAGCACCGGATTACAAAGAACAATGTTATGTTAAATCAAACAATAGGCCGTTCCAATTGGCCGAACAATCTGCAGCTCGAGCCTAGATAAATACAATTAATCCGCAATTCCGACTCTTGGTTACAAATCAGGGACAATCCGTGTCCTTTGTTAGGCTTATAACTGAACGATCCCGTCCTCACAAAACTTCGGCAATTTGAATATTTGATGTTTTGACAGTTCCGAGGGACGCTATTCAAATTAAAGAAATCTCAACTTTCAAAGGGTTGATTTGTAAGCTTTCGCCCTTTTTCTTTGAAATTGTAAAGCAAATCCTCGTTTGTCCGTAAAATGAAATAATAATTATTATATTTTTTTCACATTTATTAAAACTTTGAATGTATTTGTATCAATAACAAATGAAAAGTATGGTCAAATAATAGATAATAATAATAAGATGGTGGTAGGCACCTGTAGCACCAACGTTCAGGAAGTATTTGAAAAAAAAAACTGAACAAAAATTAATGAGTTTGAGTTTGAATAATAATAGGAAAATCATTGGAGTTTCATTAGAAATGAATTTAAAAATCCATACTAATACCTATATTATAAATGCAAAAGTGTGCCTATATTATGTCTGTTTGTCTGTTACCTCTTCACGTCCAAGCCGCTAAACCTATGTATAATAAAAACATAATTTCAAAATAATATTATTATTAGCTCGATGCAGTCCTTCACCATAATATAAGGGCCGCGCATTCAACGACGCCGTGTCGTGGTACGACACGACGTCGTATCGTGTTTTTGTGTCCCGGCCCTTAAGAGGAGTCCACACCGCCGTTTTTCCATACAAACGCTGTCCTCTGTTTCCTCCCTGGATAATGCCGGTAGAGTTATGATTTTTTTCCTGAATATCTATTAGCTTGTCCCTATGTTTTCCTTTTTTCATAATTTTATTATTAAAAAAGATAAGAACGCCCAAAAACCCAAAAAAGTGGCAAAATTTTCCTAGGTGTTTGAACACCTAGAAAACAAAACTGGCTAAAATATACAAAAAAAATAAAACATAGGAACACTGCTCAAGCCTTGCTTTAATTTTTAATGAAAAAAGTACTTAAATCGGTTAAGTTTTGGAGAAGGAATCAGCGGACAACGAATCGAAGATTTTCTGTTCTTTTATTAGAACTTTTGTCGTATTGTCTCTATCACGCTCTGCGGTGGGAGACTTGAGATTGGTGAGTCAGCAATACATTTTTTAATACCTATTTTCAATTTCTCTCGCCCCTGGTGTATCCTCTTAACTATAACTGTGCAAAATTTCGTTCACCTACGTTTCCGCATTTTTCGTCAAAGTTTTCGCTCGCGCATTATGATTATGATACTTTTTATCTTGGAGAAATGTACATTGTACGGTTTGCAGTACCGACATGATAGGTATTTGTAATATGTCAGTAGTTAGTGGTCATTTTGCGTTGGTGTATTCACAGTAGGGCAGTAAATCCGAGTTAGTGTTGCATAGGTAAGTGGATTCTATCTCTGGCAACATGGCGGCGCGGCGGATGGCGCGCGCGGGGAAACTTCTCTGCAATCAATTAAGCCCCATTTAGCGGTGGCCGGTGGGGACCACGTGGGGACACACTTTCATGAAGCTCTCCGGGTCAAAGATGTTTCAAACATGTGCAACTGTATTTTCAAATGCTTCCACAGAAGTTTAAAAAAATGCACATAATATTGTGGATGATATTTAAATAAGTGCATTTTTCAGCCCTCAAAAAGTTGTAAACCCATACGCGTAATATTAAACAATTTTTAAAGTAGGTATTCAATGTACAGAATTGACTTTTCTACGATTTTACTATATGTATAGATAATGTTTGAATATTTATAATAATTTGTATATATATATATTGATATTGTACTAATCTATAAATCTATACATATAAACAAAATTGGAGTGTATATTTGTAATATTGAAAGAACCGTTTTTTACTAAATGCATATGAATGTATATAGGGTACATATACCCAAATAGCAATCTTTACAATTTTTGTCTGTCTGTATGTCTGTCTGTTTGTTCCGGCTAATCTCTGAAATGGCTGGAGCGATTTCGTCGAGACTTTTTAAGGCACATAGCTGATGTAGTAAGCAATAACTTAGGCTACTTTTTAACCGACTTCCGAAAAGGAGGAGTATATATTTCACTTTTTTTATAAAGGAACCTTAAAAAGGGGATTTTTTTCTCTTTTTTATTATCTTTGTTATCACAATTTGCTGACGCGGACGAAGTCGCGGGCAACAGCTAGTATTGTATAAAATAAATTTTAGTATAGTAATAAATTATTTTAAGTATTGCAGTATAATATCAAATATGTACCTATAGCATAATATTTTTAATAATATAATTATTGTATTTTAATGTCGTAATTTAAATTGTTCATCAGTATTAATAATTAATTATCTGTAGTGTGCACGCCCCATCTGATGTTTCTGTTAAAATGTCTCTACTTACGACTGCTGGAAGGAATTTCTTTCAGAGATAAGAAGTACCTACCTGTTGTGTCGTCTTTTCTCTAATATGTTACTTTTTAACGGTTTTGTGTGCAAAATAGTGTAAAAATAAATAAACAAAATAATCTATAGTGACAACTAAGTGAATAAGTGTAGGTGTTAGTCGACATAATATTATGGTTTTTATGTTCTAGTACATGATACACATCAATTATCACGCGATGTTGAGGACGACCTACTTACTTTTGCCCATTAAACATATTTCCGTCCGGTCAAGTCGTGTTTCAAAGTTATTTTTACGACTGGCAAAACGCCAATTCTGTTTTGATTGTTATGTTTTTATGTACGACCTTTCGTTTTATGAATTATATCCATTTCAACCTTTTTCTGGTCGAAACAAGCGATAAAAAAATTTATGCGGCACTCAAAATTATAATTGTCCGAAATGTATTATTTAAAAATGTTTACTTTTATCGTTTGCAGCTTTTCAATGTATTTTAGTAACTGTTGTTTGAGTAAAATATTACGAGTTGTAATTGTTTTATGCCACGGCATTGAAATTAAGTGTCGGGCAGGTCAGGCTTGAATAAATGCGCTTTATATATTCTGAATACTCGATATAAAGAGTTCAGAACCGCAGGGCTATCACGTAAAAATAGAGATCAACAATCCACTAGCACGAACAATAGCGCGAGCGATTGCTAGGTATAAAAACAATGGTATCATGTTTAGCGATCGATTGCAATCGTATTGTTTTGGCTGGATACAAAATTGCGATTTTGGAGCAATTATCGCGCCAAAATTGCTATCGCATTGCTCTCGCAAGATACGTGATGCGGCTACCGGTATTGCGCAAAATGACAATATCTAATATTCTCTCTCTTTCCTTACTAGAATTTAGCGAATCATTTAAGAAAATAATGTATCAAAACGTTTATCGAATTGATGAAGAATGACTTCTTCATGAATTCGATGAACGTTTTCATACTCTTTGCTGAGTCGAGATCAAATTGACAAATAAATCATAATATTTGTTATGAAAACTAGACAAAAATAACAGAACGTAACGTTTTCGTAACAGATGTAGCCCACGTATGTGATTGACCCAAAACATTTCAATCGGGCTGGACGAAATTAGCTCTTTGATGTGACCGTTATAGTGATTCGTAAAGGAAACAGGACTGGATTATAATTAGCTCCACAGTTGCAAACTATTGTTACTCTAGCATGTGTTCTGTAATATGACAAGATGATTTTGGAGACTCGAATCCGAACTAGTTCAGAACACTTATTTACTTTCTCGCTACTTTGGATTTTTAACCAAATACGATACAGTAGTAGCATTATATTAAGATAATTAAAAATAGTAATTATTAATAAATAATATTTAATTAATTAAATACTAAGCCTTATATTATAAGTGATAAATAATAATACCGACGACTTGATAATATACGAAGTTCTTATAACGGAACATTAAGATAGAAATCTGTATGATACATCTACGCAGATTTTATGTTAAATGGACTTTATAAATCCACACGTCTATAGCAAAATAAACTTTCCGTCGTTCGCAGTAAAGACGATAATAAAACCCAAATATTAAGTATTCAGTATTTTATATCAGCAGTAAATATAAAACCTGTCGCATTGTTGATTTGTATAGTAAGTAAAGCGTAACGAGATACTGTAAATGTGGGTAATAGAAAATTTTATTATTCCGGTTTCATCCGGCGGGCGCCAGATTTTACCTCGGGGTGTGATTCCGATATAATCAAGTATGCGTGGACTTCTGAGGTTATTAATTATTATACATCTATACATCTATATATACATATAAATAAAATTGGAATGTCTGTTTGTAATATTGAAAGGACCGTTTTTTACTAAATGCATATGAATGTATATAGGGTATAGACACCAAAACAACATTTTTTACAATTTTTGTCTGCATGTCTGTGTGTCTGTTTGTTCCGGCTATTCTCTGAAATGGCTGGAGCGATTTTGACGGGACTTTTTTAGGCATATAGCTGATGTAGTAAGGAATAACTTAGGCTACTTTTTAACCGACTTCCGAAAAGGAGGAGGATTATTTAACTTTTTTTTTAAATGAACCAAGGTTTTTTTTTAATCTTTTTTATTATCTTTGTTATCACATTTTGCTAACGCGGACGAAGTCGCAGGCAGCAGCTAGTTTAAAATATTAATAAATATAATTTTCTTTCGCGCTTGCAGAGTTTTTCTCCAGACACTTACAGCGAAAAATGTCTAAAAATTGTATTTGCGCTTATTAATTAAAAAAGACGAAACCTTTTTTTAAGTTTTTCAAGTTTTAACCTTTTACTCGGAGTTAATAATTATGCAAATGTTTATGATCGTAAGCTACTTAACACCAGCTGCGGCGTCTCCCGCTTGCATTTATAAAACGTCCACGCTTAACTTAGCACCTTAATTTTCTCTTTTCTATCATCCCTCATTATAGCTTATAAAATATACTAATTGACCCGGACAGACGTTCTTCTCACTTATAAAATTTAGGTGTTTTTTGTAATGCAAATCATGAAAAGAGGAAAAAAGTTTTGTTTAATATTGGAAAAATTGACATTGATGAAAAAGTCACTGTTTTATACTACAAAAAGTCTGAGCCTGACCATTCCTGGAAAGCCTTTTAACCTCATACTTTATTACACTTTCTAATTAAAATGATTCTCACGTTTTTTTCAGTTTTTTAAATCCATCCTCATTATTCTGTCGCCTCTCCTCTTTAGGAATAATTAGACCTCTTAAACTCCCCCAATGTTTCTCGGAATAAATAAAAAGTTTCAATCTTAATAAGAGGAGTGTGATAACAAATTAGACTAATATTAAAGTTCATAATTACGAAGTACCACATTTTGGTCTCACTATTTAGTAACATACTTACTTGTGACATTAATTTTATGAAACTTTGCATTTTAATGAAAAGCTTTTTTCACGAAAACTTGTCAATGTTTTTAATTTTAAATGTAGGTAAGCATATGGAATGTTATTTAAAAATCTACTTTTTAAACTCAATAATAAAAATCAATATTATAAACGTAAAAGTTTATCCGTTTTTACGCTTCTACATCATAACCAATTTTGACCGAAGATATCGGGATAGATAATATATAATTACTATATAATAATATCTAATTACTTATAATAGGCTTATAATAGATTTTGTCCCAGAAAATGTACGCTTCTACGGGAAAAAAAACTATGTGAAAAGGAAGTTGAACCTATAAAAATAATTATTATTTAGCTACCTTTATAGATAGTAATTTCATTCGTAGAATTTTCAAATCTAAATAAGGTTCTTCAAACCTTCAGTCGCGTCTCAGGTGTGATTTGCTTCTTTACGAGTTAATCATTGTTGAAGTTTCAGATGTGTTGAAAGTATTGAGGTGTATGAAATAAATTAACAAAGATTTTGTAAAGATGCAAGTAGAGTAGGAAGTACCTTTTAGCCTATATTTATTTATTAACCTAATGAGGCACTAAAACGTGATAATTATAAGAAAATGAAAACTTTAAAACCAGGTTGCTATTACCACGAAATCTATTGACAGCTAAATTAATTAGATAAATGTGAGTTTTAGTTGATAAGCCGGCGAAACTATAGAAACACAAGGTAATCGCTATATATTATACTATGGAGATTTTTTTTAAAGTAGGTATATATAATACGAGCTTTTGCCCGCGGCTTCGCTCGCGTTAAGAAGTTTTATTATATACAAACTTTCATCCCCTATTTGAACCTCTTGGGGTTGGAATTTATCAAAATCCTTTCTTAGCGGATGCCTACGTTATAACATCTACATGCATGCCAAATTTCAGCCCGATCCGTCCAGTGTTTTCCATGGGCTGTGCGTTGATAGATCACTATGTCAATCAGTCAGTCACCTTTGAGTTTTATATATATATAGGTAAATATAGATAGATTACTAGATGACGCCTGCAACTCTGTGGTGCCAAATTTCGTATAATATACCGCGTAAGAACCATAATATATTTTTTCGGGATTAGGGAAAAGTATTTTATGTCCTTTCCCAGGACTCAAAATATATCCATACCAAATTTCAGCAAAATCTGTTCAGCGATTTGGGCGTGAAGAGGTAACAGGCAGACAGACAGACGCTTTCACATTTATGGATATGGATATTGGATATATTTTATTAACCCTCAAGTAACATTGTGAGTTTTTGTTACATATCTAACACTATGGGGTATAATTTTATAAACTTACCCCATAGGTCTGTACAGCTCAAACGATTGACTTTTCACCTCTACGAGTTCAATACCCTTCAAAATGTGCGCTATCCTAAGAATACTTAAAAGTAATTAAATGAACTTTGAATAGAAAAAAAAAATACCCCACGATTACTAAAGGTTTAATTACTATAAAAACTCTTAAATTTGACCCAAGTCCATTGCCCACGCTCAAATCATAATGACAATAGGGTCGGAACCACAAATCTTGGGTTGACAGATCGTTGGCCGTTGCTTATTAGTTATTATTAGCATATTCAGCCCACAAACTAATTGCCACCGCGTTCTTTGTGGCTCTTCAGGACGTAACCTTTTTACGGTTAATAGTTAAAAAATATCACGCAAATGAAACAGTAAAACGTACTACATCTACGTTCACTTATCGTAAAATCCAGGGCAATTAATAATTAATTATAGAAAGTGTAAATCATTGATGTAAAAATATTATAATGGGTATGTATAGGCTACGCCAGAGTGGTAGGTAATTAGTAACCTTCCTAATAATTGAGACCGTATATAATAATAATATGTACTAACTACTATGTAGCTTCGGAGCCGTCGTAGTCCGTAGATAACCGTAGACGTCAAAGCTACGCGTAGAATAATATTATGATTATTTAAATAATATTATAATATCAATCATGTACTTTTCGGATAGGTTTGAGATTCGCAAACTTTTTTTCAAGACTAAATTTTAAGTCCATTGCAATTTTTTTTCAATACGTACCTACATGTTTTCCGTCGCCTGAAGCCTCTGATTAATCCCTATTTAATTGACGAAAACAACTTGTAGCTATAGTATTATTAATTTTTCCATTATTAATCACATAATACGAAACATTTCGCTTTTCATGGCGAAAGTTTAAAACCACGAATCTAAGCAAAAATACCGTTTGGGTCCGTGAAACCGCGAAAGGGGTGGTGGAACGGTGGCATTGTTGAGATATTTGTTGCAATTTATGCATTGCGCAGTACACGCGTGGTCCCTGGTCCCTCGACCATGAGCCGGGGAGGCGCGGGGCCACGGCGCGGCCACAAGGCCCCAGACCGCCGCGCCGCTCGAGCGTGCGACACCACCGCGATTCCGACTAGTGATGTTTCGTGCTTGTGAACTATGGATGAACTGAACGGAATGTTGTGATGTGCTAGATAAGGTCCAAGGAATCTTCGGTTCCTTTACATGGTAAGTGAGAATAGGATTATTCGGGAGATTTTTTTGGAATTTTTTTTATTTAAGTATGCTGAAAGTATTTTCTTTTTAGTAGAGTTAGTTATTGACTTAAAATATGTTATTTGCCTATGTTATAGAATTTTATTTTACGTATTTTAATAATTATAGACTAGGGAGGGACTCATTTTATTATTATTATTCTTGCCTTAAGATCTTCCGGAGACAACCTGAATATGATTTAGTGTCATGTCATAAAATAATATTATATTAGTTTAATTGCATAGGTAAAATTTTTAATTAAAAATAAATTACTGGTAAATACTTGTTACTAATAATTAGTAGCCTGATGAATGATGATACATAATTAACGCGATGAATATTATTAAATATTTTTTTTTCGTACATACAACTTTATTATTTCGATATTTAATTACTCTACCCACCATAATTTTTCTTTTATTAATTATTAAAATTTAAAACCATTTTGACCAAACAAATAATTAATGCGTCCGTATGTCACAGCCACTTTTCTCCGAAAGTATAAGAGCAATACTATTAAAACTTGATAAGTAGATGTAGTCTGTGAACCGCATTAAGATTTTGATACAAAAATGGAAATTTTTTTAAAAATTTTAGGGGTTCCCATAGACGTACAACTGAAACAAAACATTTTTTTTTCATCTAACCTATGCTTGTGGGGTATCTATGGACAGGTCTTCAAAAATAAAAATCATATTGAGGTTTTTCATATCATTTATTTCTAACCTAAATAGTTTGCAAGAACTGTGTGTACCCTCCCCCCCCCCCCCTCTAGCATCAAAAGTAGGGACATGATAGTATAGATAGTAAATCTTAAATTAGCTCTCATTTAATTAACTGAGATATAAAAATAAATCAAAAACCTTTGAATTTCATAAAAATAAACCTTATTGCTGCTGCGGAACCCTTCATGGGCGAGTCCAACTCGCACTTGGCCGGTTTTTTTACTTCAACGCAGCGTCACCTTAATCCAGGGTGTTAGCTAACTCTATGGCAAATTTCATAAAAATCACTTGAGTCGTTTAGACTGACTGTATCATTTTTTTTTTCAACTCTTGTCTCTGGGACTCAGCTGATCTCAGACTGGCCGTGTAAGCTTTGTCTAATAGTATCTAAGATTCAATAAAAAAAATATAATCTATTTTCAATTTGTCATCTTCTTGTCAACAGACTTCAACCATAAATAAAAGAGCTCGTAATG
The DNA here is from genome assembly GCF_905147365.1 of Aricia agestis. Lineage (NCBI taxonomy): Eukaryota > Metazoa > Arthropoda > Insecta > Lepidoptera > Lycaenidae > Aricia > Aricia agestis. The sequence goes on along the minus strand of NC_056409.1, from coordinate 8,761,863 downwards.
GATAGGCTTGTCACTCAAAAATCTGTCATTTCTCATGTGTGTGTGTGTGTGTTGTAGTGTGTGTAATGTTTTATTTGTTAAAAAAATGTATGATAAAAGCATAATTTCAAAATAATAGTAGCTCAATGCACTCCTTCACCATAAAAAACTATAACTGTGCAAAATTTCATTCGCCTACGTTTCCCCATTTTTCGTCAAAAGGGATAAGTACAAAGTTTTTGGTTCACGTATTAATATAATATAGATGACATAGTTAATTTTTATCGTTAAACACTTTAAAAATGTATATTTTAAGTTTACAGCTGGGCAATAAAAGAAAGGTTGTAAAGTGGAAACCGTTTTCGACTGTGCATAATCACATGAGAAAAGTAAAAGGTGCTACCTTTTACTTTTCTCATGTGATTATGCTTGAAAGAAGTCAATGGATACAGATCGTGAGCGAACATTACTGACGATAATGAAAGCCATGACTGAAAGGAGTTTATAATATCTTCATTTTCATGTCTTTAGGCAAAATCGTTATTTTGCCTAAAAAACAGATTTATATTATCATTAAACATGTAGAATATTCATAATTAATATTATTTTTCTGAAATAAACTTAATTTTCTTCTTATTCCATGTTAATTTTATGTTTGATAGCATTTTAAACTAAATAAACATTATTTTTACTATTCGAATTATTCGAAAAATAATTTGGCGAATATTCGAATAATAAAATCGTCGAATATTCGAATAAAATCGAGTATTCGAATATTCGAATAACATACCCATTAATATATCAGAATGATATATTTTGTATTATAAAAACACTTTTAAATCATTATTCTAATGAATAAGCTTTCTCTAGTAAGAGTTTATTTTACAACCATTTTAATACCGTACAGTGTACAGCTATTATTTTTATGACTTCGTTTCCATCTGAATGCGAAATCCCGAGTCAGCACATAAACTTCTGCGTATGTATCTTAATAAAATTGTACAGCTCAAATCTTCGGGGGCCTCGTATTATACGGTATTCTAAGCGACTTTATAAAAGTTACAACGAATAGCACAGACTTGACTTGTAAAAACTTTTAATGCGAAAAAGTATTTTATCATTTTTACGTATTTTTTCTAAATCGCCTTTTAAATATGCTCCTGGTAAATTTTGTATACACATTCTGCGTTATCGTAAAAGGACTTTCACATTACGCTAAAATGTCTGATTTAAAATTCTATTTAAGCACGTCTTCGTTAGGTATTCCTACTTAACTTTATATTCGAGATTAACAATTTCAGGGCAGAAAATCCTCTCCCTCAGTTAGCGGACTGCTTATTAAATGATTATAAATTTATAATTAGTTAAAATTGATAAACCGATGTAGGTACACGATCCAAGCTTTAGAAAATTCAAAGCGATGATCCTTTTAGAGAATGATAAAATATCAAATATGGATACAAATCATATAAGAAGACTGCATGAAATTGTTAATTGTTTCAATATAAAAACATTTTATTTTTATTCAACAGTGATTATAATTATTGCATCCCATTTATAAATTACAAAATTCAAATATCTGATAGAACATTTAAATACATAATAATATAATATAGAACCCTCTGCAGCAAAAAGATCTCTTTAAACGGTGATAGTAGTAATTTAGAATTAGATCTCGTAGCTTCTCGATTCAAATTACCGGAGCTAGTTGTCATGTCTGGTATGCTTATTGCAGAAGACACGGGCACAGCTGAAGGCGATGGAACAAGCAATATCGTTACGTGAGAAGGTTTAATCTTGGCTAAGACGGAGCGCTTCCACCGGTTGCGATTGCAATGACGTCTTATTGCATTTTCATTGGAATTTTTCTATGACAAATGTATTTGATACGTTCTGTCGCTTAACAAGTGAAGAATACCGAGTAAACCCTTCCGTAAAGGCTTCCTGAAACTATATAATTTTCTATTTTGTAGTGCCCAAAAGTGAGCTCATCATACATGAGCATTGAGCATTGTACTTTCAAGTTTCAATGACATGCGAGAGAATGCCCATCACATCCGATGCATGTTATATTCTCGTCTTTCTTGTCAGACATTAGGTGTTCAGCCTTCGTTGTCCTAACTAAACTTAGTTACAAATTGTTTAGTTACAACGTAGACATCGAAACCACAACGATTCAGACTGCAGAGCTTAGAACGAAGCTCAAAAATCCTGTAGACAACGCGTACAGCGATGAGATGCATTAGAATAACGAAGGAATAGTATGAATAAGGAATAAAAGACTACGCGTCAGTCTGTAAAACATTTGAAAATCTCAGCTGCTACGCTTCATTTCGAAACAAAGGTAATCGTTTTCCAACAGAGAAAAAACATCTACTTCCCTGTTTTGGCTGTTTAAACGGCGAGCTCTGGAAATTCTTCAGAGTTTATCTCTCGGTAAATGACGGTACGAAACGCGAGCTACAAAACTCACGTTACCGCCTTGGAAATCATACCTATAGGCTACAGTCGCGTATTTCAATAATAATATGAGTATATGTGACTATGTGACTAACGGCCGTACTTACTACTGCACTTTAATTATGATTAAACTTAAATTAAATAAAAATTTTGATGAAGGATGTTTGGGGCTTCTGGGGTCAAAATCATCAAGGTGCAGCCTTTTTTTCTGGGCCACTAAGAAGTTGCAATATAGGGAATTTATTTGTAAAGTGAATTATATTATAAAACAAGTTACTTTTGAGCTCTAACATAGCCGCACGCAGAGTTATATTATAATAAAGAGTGATCAAAAATGCCTCTTTGATTCAATAGTAGGCATGATTTTATTATACAATGTGTCCCTACACCAGTGTTCGAGCCTTTATTGTTAATTATATATGGCATATTTTACCGAAAAATTAGCTAAAATTTTTTTTTATATAAATTTTGTAATTTTTTTGGGGCTCCCTTATTAACCTGACCAAATACTTCACAAACCGAACAAGAGTTTATAAACAAATCGTTATGATCATGAAGTCAGATAGTTTAGCAGTTTTAAATAAATAAAAACCTCCTCCATCTTCCTAAAATAAAAAGAACCAGTTTAGTGCACTAGATTTTTTACAAAAAGCCATTAATAAAAAAATACACCTTTTTCCTTAAACTCGATTTTCCTATGTTTTATTCTACGAAATTTATAACATTTGTAAGGGCTATTGAATGAGACCTTAATTTGTATGTTCAAAGGATAATATAATTGGTCATATTATTATGTTAGAGCCCGACAAAAAATATTAAAATGGCTGCCAGTTTACAACCCTGAGAGAGAAAAAAAATTTAGAGCCAATTTATCGATAAAATATGCCATACATTATGACATTAAAAGGATCGGATACTGGTGTCAGGACACATTATATAAAACGAATGTGACTAATGGATATTTTAATTATATCAAATCAAATAATATAAAAATGAATCCATATTTCGCGTGGTCACGACATCGCGCGTAAACGGCTGAACTGATTTTGCTGAAATTTGGTATAGAGATACTTTGAGTCCCGAAAAAAAAACATGGGATACATTTTGTCCCGGAAAAATATACGGTTACTGCACATATTGTGCGGTAACCTTTTAAGTTAAGTAAACTTTTATGATTTGCGCGTAAACTATTCAATCGATTTTAAAGAATTTTGGCATGGAGATACTTTGAGTCTCGGGAAAAGACAAGGGATACTTTTTGTCCCGGAAAACGTACGGTTCCCGCGCAATAAACTTTTATTATTTTCGCCTAAACTATTTAATCTATTTTGATGAAATGGACCGAATATACTAATTTGAATCTTGAAGGAATGCTTTTTCTCCCGGAAAAATGTGAAGTTCCCACACAATTTATACTTTTATAATTTGCGCGTTAATTATTCAATCGATGTACGGGAACAATAATAAACTAAGGTCCACGCGGACGAAGTCGCGGGCAACAATTATTATATTATAAATAACAAGCTTTTTAAAGTGCCTTAATAAAATCTTCTTATAATCTTGAATTATTGAATTATTCGCATTACGCACTGATTGCCCTATCTAGATCTATCTATATTCTAGAGCTATTCCATTATTGCACCAAGACAATGTAGGTTTATCAATTATGGCCGTAGGGCGATGGAAATTGACGTATTAACGCCTATGGTCAAGACTCTAGGTATAAGATCAATCCCCGATACATAACCAATAGCATGTGGTTTTGTCATTGTAGAACACGAACACAAGTAAGTTTTGAATTAAATTAATTTTAATTTGAATGACAGATAAAATAAATCTTTCTCAACTTTTCAATAAAGCTTACATTGGCTTAAAATTGAAGAACAAACAGGGGACACTGTTTTACCATTTATACAACGAAAGACAAAACAGAGTTTGGCAAATTTTCTGAAGCCTTTTTGTTTCATCAACACCTACTGTTAATAATAATGATAAATGACATTAAAACTTTAAACATAATGATTGAGGATAAAAATAATCATTATATTATGAAGATGCGACGCGATGTTTCAATTAAGTATTCTATCTATAATAAAACTAATTAATTATTATCAGTCGAAACATAATGATTTTAATGTCACAGTGTCCAAATTCAATTACAATAAACAATATTCCATAATCGGATCTACAAATGGAATTTTATTTTCGTGATGTGATTCAATGGAATCAAACTAGTTCGCGATGGGCGAGTGAGCGTCAACTGAATGGATGAATTTGCGGCTTTATCAGTATATTTTGAACCGATAAATCGCTCCTGGTGTCTAGTTGACCTGACGTTTGACCTATATAAATTAAAAATAGAAAATTTTACGAGCAAAACTGTCTGTAACTTATTATACGTAAAACGTGCCAAGATCGTGTCGAGACGTCGCTTCGCTCTGGTGTTACGTCATCAAATGAATTGACCGGATCTTTAACTATCCGTCTGCAACGTGATCCGTACCAATCGCCGAAAATTAACTGTAAAGAATACCATTTGCCTGAACGTTTGCTTACAAAGCTGGGATATGTTTTTAAACGCTTAGTTAATGTGCGCACGACTGTGCGGAATAATAATTGTGAATGTGAACGATGGCACAAAATTGTAGCATAGTTATTGGACTAACGGCCTGTTTCACCACTGCCTGATATAGCTATCCACCAATTAACTTGACAGATCAAGTATGGAGAATCTGTCAAAAAAGTTGTGAATAGGGCTAATAGGCTATTCAATAGCCTATTAGGCACTTTATCAGAAAGTGGTTAAACAGGCCCTAAGTTATATCATTCGTAGTTATATAGATCTGTGGATTAAAATACATTAAAATACAGTTTCTTGATCAATCAATTTGTATAAATAAAATGTTTATTATTATCATGTTGATTTGCCTTAACAGGGTTAAAACATCGTTCAGTATTTGCGTACCTGAACGATCCCAAAGGTCCTGAAAGGCACGAGAACTTTGAGAATCCCTAATTACCCCAACTTATAACTCGATAGACCCGTGCTTAGTGATACGTGTTATTATAATTTAAGATTTATGATCCTAATTTATATTGCGGTACATGTTCCCCATAATAATTATAAACTATGTATATAAAATGATATGTATGAGATGATTTATATTTACCTTTACTTTAAAGCTTTGCATCAATTAATATCCTTCGAAACTACTGGACCGATTTTGATAAAATGTATCACAGATAAAATCGTAAGAAACACACCGTGGCGATAGATATTAACTACTTTTCATGTTGTAAAAGATTACGATTACCGCAGGATTCTGTTTTATATGACACTAGATAATGCCCGCAACTCTGTTGCGCCAAAATTTGTTTATCGCGCGGGAACCGTACATTTTTCCGGGATGAAAAGTATCCTATGTCCTTTGCCGGGACTCCAAGTATCTCCATGCCGAATTTTAGCAAAATCGGTTTAGCGGTTTGGGCAACAGACAGACAGACAGACACACTTTCGCATTTATAATATTAGTATGGATTGCGAAGAATTGTGATGATAATAATTTGGCATCTTAAAAATGTCTGAACATAATATTTAAGATGCCAAATTATTATCATCTACAGAAATTTACCCTGGGGTCAATTTGTGTAGGTACATTTGTAAAATCTTGCTGTAAAGATGTCCAACGTAAGTGACATAGGTCTACGGAAGCTTACACTGTGCTAATAGGGTCGGCTACAAAATGCCCCGATAATATTTCAACACAACGGGTTCCTACGGCTAAAGTATTATGTAAGGCATTGTTATAATTGGCATAAATTGTAACTGTTTGTGTTCGTCAGTCCATTATCCTCTAAACGGACAACAAGACAAGTCTCAAATTACGCAGCTTATTATGACGACGATATAATTTCCATTTGTGTTTGATTATATGCCACTCAAGTGTGATATGCCAAAGCGATTGTAATAGGCGGTTTTGGTGATATTCTATTTAATTTAAATTTTAAACAGGTTGTAAAAAAACTAAGCGATAATTCTTTAGGGCGTGTATGGGTCTCCTATTCAGAGATCGCTGTGAAAACAGCAGCGCTGAAAGAGCATTTTTTTTTTGTTATTTGTATGGGGAAGCGCCCTGGCAGCATCACAATTTTTTTATACTTCTGCTACTTTCACAGCAAACTCTTTAAACATCCTAACATTTTATCAATTAGTTTTGTTACACCCTATAGCCTGTAGGGATGTTTGACAACAAACACAAATTGTTAGATTAAATCGTATTTAAACATAATTAATATAACTAGAGATCGCCCAATGGTCGAAATTCGACCTTAGTTTTAACGACATATTTAGGACTACTACGGTACCTATATTTTGTAAAAAATATTAACTTTATCATTTTTTTTTCAACTCTTGTCTCTGGGAC